>NC_068315.1:28387229-29872152 GCF_025860055.1 Xyrauchen texanus
GACCAAAGAAATGTCAGTGATAACTTGAAATAGTCACAGGCTTATAGGGCACTTTAAAGGCTATCCTTGATGAAGAAAACAGCTTATATTTGTTTGCTAGTCTTAGCTGGTTTAAGATGGTCAAGCTGGTCTCCCAGATTCTCCAATGTGGTCATCAGTTGATCTGGTTGCCCAGCCTGTACAAGCTTGTACTCAGCTGGTTTAGCTGGTTGGTCAGGTAGTAGGAATATCAGTTAAGACCGGCACACCAGACTATGCCTTTTTCTTTTCAGCAGGGCTGTTCCAAGCAACACTATTACATTGGAAGTCTGCATGTTGTTTCTGAGAGTTCCAGTACCCTAGGATTGGCCACATTATGCCAACTAACTGACAATCGCAGTCTCCTGTCAGAAATATTTGCATAGGCTCAAGCTTATTTTTCCTTCCCTTGTGGTGTGAATGGATGTACGTTGTGTCAGCAGCATGGGAGACCTGGTTTTGGATCCTTCATTGACATTTGCATTATCAGTAGCGAGTGCGATTCAGAGGTTGCATTTTTCTAACATAACATTTACTCCACTCCACTGATGGTTAGGTTTAGGTTTGGGGTTCGGGTTGCTTCAGTTTATAAAATATGCATTCCTCTTCACTGTATTACAGCCAGCACAGCTGAAAACTACTTGTTTAAAAAATTGCTTTTGGCTTCCATCCATGGAACTACTGAACTATGTTTTAACGATGCTTTTTAGTTTTGAATGAAATACAAGCATTGGCGCAGCTACCCACATTCAAGAGTGTATGTATGCAACATGAATATTTGCGCCCCTCTAACATTGGTACCCCATTGAATGTTTCACTGTCCGACTGGGAGGAGGAGGATGCCCCTTCAACAATTTGCTGTCTGAGCGCTCCCCTTTGAGGTAGATTCCCTATGTGTTCCCTATGGATTCCCAAAGGAACAAGCAGATTTCAATAAAAGTTCTGCTCAGTCAACAACATTTGTGGCATAATGTTGATTACCAAAAAACATAATTTCAACACTTTTCTCCTTTTCTTTAAAAAAAAGAAGCAAAAATGGAGGTTACAGTGAGGCACCACAGTAGAAGGAAATGTAGCCAATTTTTGGATGGTTTAAAGGCAGAAACATTAATTCTCCTGTTAAAATGTGTGTATTATTTGAGCTGTATCCATCCATTCCATTCATCCATTTTCTCCCGCTTACCCAGGTCCAGGTTTCGGGGCAGCAGTCTGAGCAGGGATACCCAGATCTTTTTTTTTTTTTGTATTTTTAAATAAAAAAAATTAGCCCCATTCACTCCGATTGTAAGTGCCTCACTGTGAACCCAGATTTATTTTTATTCTTTTTAAGAAAAGGAGGGGCAAGTCAAAATGAATGTTTGTGGTTATCAACATTATGACACAAATGCTTTCGATTGAGCTTAACGCGTATTGAACCCAGAATATATGAAGGATTCGCTCACAAATCGAACATCACAATGTGTACAAGCAAATTTTACATTACACAAGTTCTAATCAAGAGCAATATTTAGGTGTTGAGATATTTGAAGGCAGAGCATAACTAGAAACATATATTCACCATATTTGTAAATTTCCATGACCATGGGAATCCTGCCTTTACCACAAAGGATGCATGCGATGCTGCTTTCGAATTTGGGCAAAATTAGGTATCTTAGAAGGTTTCACAAAGCTGCTGTCTAACTTTTGGATTTACCATCATGTCTGGAGTGTGACTATTAGGGTTGCCAGTGGTCACATTTTAGACTGAACGTCCAATATTTTGGACAAAATAAAGATGCCCCATCCTATTCATAGTAGCGCCATCCTTAATTTTTAAATGGAAAGACCATGAGGCTGTGAGGGATAGACTTACAGTCTCTTCAATGAGTTGTACTGTTGGTTAAAGTGTTTTGGATCGTTCTGCTGATGAAAAATAGAAAAAAACATCTTCCAAGAAATTTCAGGTGACAAACAAATCCAGAAAACATGTGGAAAATTAGATGTGATATAGGAGCTTTACACAGTTTTATACAGTGGATGCCACTGAAGAGACGGTAAGTCTATCCCTTAAATTCCGCTTTCATTCACATCAAAAAATCGAATATGGTGCTACCCTGAATAAGGTCTATTTTCCTGGCCATCCCCTTGGACAGATGGAGAAAAGTTGGCAACCCTAGCACCTATGATGTCTTAAATGTGCCTTGGATGTCTTAAAAAGCTAGTCAGCTAACTTAGTTTTGGAATAGACCTACAGCTACTTCATTATAGAACTCGCTAGAAGAACTGTGGAATGAACTTTTCACATGCTGCAACAGGTTGAGATGTTGTGAAGGTAATCTCCCCCAACTGTCTTGTTCCCACCATTTTCTTGTTCTCGTAGACTATTTAACATGGCATTTGGGGCAATCATAAAAGGCATATGCTGCTATTGGTACATAGCAGGTCATCAAGCCTGCTTGGGTATCGTGGGGAAACTTACCACCTTACAAACAGTTCAAGCCCTCAGGTGAACCGGCTCCTCCCTATGCAAACCAAATTGCATGTAGAAGATTCTCACAAGCCTTGAAATATATAAGGATAAACCTGGCTCCACACCTAGGAGAGGCACAAGCAGGGACAACCTGTTGGCTCACCCATTAATGGTTTGGTGATTCATGGATTTATATTTTGTACTTCCTGGTCCAGAACTACAGACAATTCCATGCTTCTTATGTTACTGCATGAAGTGCTGTGGCACTTTTGATTTCCTACCAGAAATTAGCCTGTCAGTGGCGTGATGATGCAATGCAGTTGGCACAGTGTGTCGGCGCTCTTGTACTCCACTAAAGCGAGTGGGTTTAGCTGATGAGTGTTACAGAAAACCTTTTGTTTCTCAGTGAGTGACAAGATCCGCATGCAGAGGATTCACAGAATGTTCCTCAATCCATTAGGTACCAAGGGTCATGTACTATTGTATCTCATCTGCACTTTCTGGGTGTTCTAGAATGAACCACGTGGCCATTTTTAAACCTTGCCTTAATGGAAGTGTCGAACCTGAAAACGAAGTGCTTGCACATGACTTGTAAGGGGATACATTTGAATGTTTACATTATATAACCAAGAGCAGTTACAATCTTATTCATGTGTGATGAAGCAGCTCGATAGCTCAACTGAGTGCGGTGCACTTCGCAACATAAAGGATCAGGGTACAAGTCCAGAAGAGCATGCGAGTCGATGTGAGCAAAAGTATCATAGAAGCACCACAAAATGATGTGGTTGCTTTGGCTATTGATTTTTTCATCTCACATTTTCTTTTGACCCCGTATAGGGTTAGGTTAGGTTTTAGGTTTAAGGTAGAGAGGTAGGTTTTGATGATTTAGAACTCAATAGATCATTAACTTTAAAGGCCTGATCTTCATCTCACATTTGCTTTTTATAACACTCGGCAGACAACCTTAAAAGCCTCATCTGTTTAGGAGAACATTGAAATCACTTTTAGCATAGTGGAGATGCCGTGATTTGAGAAATGAACCACATAATGTAATTTTGAAAAAATGTTTCCACAGTCACATCATTTTTATGAGATCAGGCTGGCTTTGAGTGAGGAACACACATAAATTGAAGTCGTTGTTTACTTATAATCTTTCTCTCCAACAAAGCTCTCAAATCTCATTCCCATTCACGTTAATTAAAATGTGATAATGGGGCTTCATCACAAAAATCCTAGCTAAGACTTGGAACTTACATATGGATTACTTTTATGATATTTTTATGGTGATTCATCATGATTTACCATCCAACTTCCTTGTATGGAAAACAGAAGATAAGAAATTGTGTTTATATCCTGTTGGGAGAAATTATGACAAAATAATATTTTTTTGTGAATCATTCCTGTTAATAAAACATTACAAGTAGGCCTGTATATATATATATATATATATTATTTTTTGGCTAATTTGATGCTTTTAGCAACCAATTTAGTTTCACACTCAGTGCAGAAAAAACTACTAAATAATAATAATAATAAAACAAAAGAGCTTTATGCCTTACGTTCAAACACAACAGAATTAAACAATGCCTTATTTTGTACACACAAGGAGTCTTGTGTGTTCTATGCAACTATGACACATTGTTTAAGGTTTTAAGATTAAATTGGCACACACACTAATATTTTGGAACAGAGTGTCATGGCAGCCATGGTGAAAAGGCTGGTACTGTATCCTTAAAAACTCAGCAATGCCCTCCAGCATGTTTCATCACTGTCAAACTGTGCAGCTGGCACACTTTCACAGCCTGGCTCTGTTCCGACGAGCTTTAGGATCCTCTCAAGAACCCGACCAGCCCAGTTTCTATTGACTCACGAATGGGAGTACACTTTCCAGTGTGGTTCCACTTTTTTTTGTAAATATCATTTTACAATAGTATTGCAATATATAAAATATGTGACTAAATGTGTAAATAAGTGCCTCCTATGGGAGTGTAATTAATGTCAACTGAGAGGCCATTTGTTGGAGAGTAACGAATGCCTTTACAATACGCCTACTACTAACACTCCTGCAGACTTTATATGCCGACACCACCCATATGTTTAAAAACACAAGTACTGGAGACACCATGAGAAAACAGTGGGATGGATCTTTCATAAGATAAACATATGGCCCATTACATTAAATACTGACACACCCACCTGGGCTTTCACAAACTCCCTCCAAAAATTACAATAAGAGAACTATACACTGAAAAATAACTGCATCATAAAAACTATAATCTAATTTTTTCTTTAATTCATTACTTAAATATTACAGTCAACATGAAACCTGTGTACAAAAACCATTTCCTCTCCGCAAGTTTCTCAACAAGAAATACAAGTGTCCATTTGACAAATTGTTAAAGTGAAAATAGTTATTTCTTTGGAATAAAGTGCACCGATGAGTCAAGAAAAACAAGATCAGGAACTCGTGTCAAAGTAAATGGGTCAATTTTGATTAAATGTTGACTTTAAATAACAACAACATTTAAATGTAACTAAATTTTTTGGTGTTTGTCCATGTCAAACTCACTGCAGAGATACTAAAGTGTTGTTGTCATTATGCACTTACTAAATTGTTGACTGTTTTAACTAGGGCTGTTGATTTAATGCATTCATTTTATGTGATTATTTATATATATATATATATATATATATATATATATATATATATATATATATATATATCTTACATGTTAATGCAATTAAACATGCCTCCTGACCAGGATGTCAATACTGTGATAAAAGTACATATTATTGCTACCATATGAGCAATTAAAGCCTAATGTACATGTAACTTAGTGTTTTTTTTAGCAGTGTCAGTAGGGGGCAGTCAGCACACCTCAACAAACCTCACAAGCAGCACAACCACAGACAGAATGAGAGCCAGTCACACAGGACGTGTTCTTGACAGCTGGATGAAGCACAACAGAATGCATGGATTTTAAGAGGTGACTAAAGGTTCACTCAGTATTTTAAAGTATGTCAACGTATGGCTTTCACAAACACCTAGTGGCCTGTATGCTGTATCATTCAAACTAGTTTTCAGTTACCAATGCCATTGTTGAAATTCACTTTGCACAGTAAACCAGGATTAATTTAATCCATGAGTGAAAATGTCCAATAACAGGGCAGTAACTGGTGGGGGTCAGGGGCAAGTGGTCAACATTTTATATATACATACAGTATGTTTTAAAATGACTATTTCTTTAGAACAAAAATACGTTTTAAATGAGGAAAAAAATACTGAGTGCACTTTTAACGCGTTAGTTTAGTGCGGTTAATTAATAATAATAAAAAATAACATGCTAAAAAAAAAGAAAAAAATATGCAATTAATCGCGCCCTCTGACGCATACTTAAATTCCGTAACATAAGTAGATTTTACTACCAAACTAGCAATTCAATCTTGAAGTACATGTTTTTATGAGCTGGGCCACTAGGTGGCAGTACGCCTCAACAAACCTCAGAAGCCGCACAGCCACAGAATAAATACAGAAATCTTGAGAAGCGATTTTCAAAGTTTCCACTACAAATTGTCCAACAAATTACGATGAATACCAGTAAGATGCGTCTGTCTGACGCACGCACATGTACACAGAGTAACAATAAAAAATAGCGCAGATGGAAAGCAAGAAAGCATACTGTGAGAACTAGACACATTGATGAGCTCAAAACAAAACAGAATTTTAATTATTATTCATTTTTATATGAATTGTCTTTATTTGAGGGCCTTTCTCAGCCAATAATTATGTGTTCGATAAATTTGATTAATCAATCGCCATGTAATGTAATTAATTCTATTGAAAATTATAATCGAATGACAACCCTACTTTTACCCTGACATAGTGTCCAAAAAACACAGCGTTTATGATGCTGAAAACACGTGAGAAGTCCCAAACGCATCCGTGTGACTCTTATGCACAGTACATTGACCGACAATATAATTAAAAGTAGTTCAGACGGAACGCGAGAACATGTCATGTGAGAACAGGACAGACTGACCAACTCTGATGACAGGATTGCTGTCAACTATAGGCCTATGTTCAATGTTCATTCATTACTATACAGTTGCTTGAGGGGTTCTGGGTGGTTGATAGAGTGTTCCTATTGTGTTCTGTGTAGTTGCTAGGTGGTGACTTACTAGCCCAAGCCAAAAGAGCCCACTCTCAAGTCTCTATGATATTCTGATCCACAGATATTGCACAGGTCCTTCAATCATTGTAAGTCTATGGGATTTTTTGCACCCCTTATTTATTATTTATTATTGTCCACCAGGCAAATATCTGAAATCTGAATGTTTAAAAAAGTAAGCACACCTCTACTAAACAAGTCCTAAGATTTTTTGAATATTTGGGACAAGTTATGGGCCAAAATTTTGTTTGAGTTCATCCAAATCCATAACCCTAAGTATGAGCAATAGTAATAGTGATGCCACTAGTTATTATCAAAGACAAGGTTATCTGAAATCACGACAATTTTAGCACATCAAAATCATTAAAACTAATTGCAACATCTGTAAGTGAGGACCCAATAATTGATCAGAGGTTTTTAACACCCTTCAGCAAATACTGTTACAAAAGCAATAACCATGAAATACCAAAAGGAGCTGTTCTAGGCTGGCACTGTGTGTACATGTCGTGCAGGCTTGCGTGACTGAGGTGTGTATGTGTAAAGGTTTCAGTCCTGCCTCAGGGTGCAGGCACACAGGGAGCAGCTCTTTACTTTAAAAAAAAGGTCATATAAAACAACAAACACTCCAACTTTGACATGGGATGCCAGCGTTGCCCTGAACAACCACAAGCGGAGGTGACTTATTGTTGAGTCTGCAATCAAAGAACCGACGTAGACAAACAAGGGCACTATTATTTAGGAGAAGGAATGCTGTGCCAAGCAGAGGATTGTGGAAATGTTTCAGTGCACTGGTATACATTTGGGGAAAAGGATACTATAAAGGATGGTACTAAACAAAAGATTTGATATTATCATACGTTGGAAAAACGATTATGGCCTGTGACTCTTGCAACACAGCTGTTTAGGCACAAGTCAGAAATTAGTCAGAGCAGACAGGGCTTTTGGGAACGCCTCACAGAAGCTTTGACATACTGTATCACTGGCGCTGAGTTAAACTGGTAAACAGAGCATCCGAGCTCAAACAACCTCCAGATATGCAAAGTATCGGCGCAGAAGCATTTCCTCATGTACCTACCTCAGTGCCGACACCGGCTCTGTCGAAAATCCTAATGAGTTGCCTGCAGTATGTAGCAATAGGTATAAGCATTTTTCTGATTATTCCAACATCAGAAGATATAATGCCATGTCTATTTTTGTCTAGCTAACAGAGCAAATTATTTTTCTATTGCAGGATTCAAAAATAATGGACAGTAACGGTCCATCTTTTCTAAAGTTCACGTTAAATTCCAGATTAGAGCTCTAGGCATAGATTTAGTCAAAGAGAAGGCAAAAACAGAGTAAATACAGGACATACATATGGGTTATTGATAAATCAGGTTGTCTTCGGTGATACAAATATGAAATATTTTAAAACTCTTGTTTAAAACACATCATGTTTGTAGAAATGAAATCTTTGTGTCCATGTTGATTTCATCAATAAGACTTCACAACTCAATCAGTAAGGCTCAAGTACCCCTTCAACGACACAAAACCAATGATGTGTATCAAAGGCTACAGGTTAATCTAATTTAATGTTATCATTAACATTGTAGCATCCCTAATGTACAAAATAGAAATGATGAAGAGTCATGAAATGTGTAATTAGAACAGACTAAATGCTGTTAAAGAGAATGAAGTCGAACGGCTTCTTTATTGTAATTAAATGTTTCGTTTTTGTTGTTTGTGATCAACAACTGACTGCAAAGAATGGAAAGGTTATTAAAACAGACGTTATTCAGTGACAAATGGATTGCACAAATCTTGTCTTTGGACACGCATTAAAAGGTATGAGTCAACCCAGACTTTTACTCTCAACACGCAGTGAAAGGATTTCGGTGCTTGCATATTAAAAGATTTATATGGGGATTTTCAGAATCGATATTAAGATGGTTATTCCCAATATTACTGGGAAATTCAGCCCTAATCCCTATTATATTTATTTAAAGTCATAATTATTATTTTTTTTTGTTAAAATTATTTTTGCATACCCCCTGGAACCTGTTGGGAATCACTGTTTTTGACTTTAAGCACCAGAAGAATGCTTTGTGTGGATTTAATTTTAATGTATTTTTTAATAACTTAATTGATTCAGAAAAAAACAAGCATCATGTGTATACAATATATATATATATATATATACACAGCAAATATATATATATATATATATATATATATATATATATATATTACATGTACATACACTGTGTATGTATGTAGGCTAATATGATGGTGAGATAAACCTCCCCATTGTCTTCCTAACAGACACTTCCAGGTTGATGCTGGTGCAAACAGAGAATATTTAGAGAGGATGTACGTTGCCGCAGGAGAGCGATCTGAGAAAAGAAGGGTGGGAAACATAAGGAACCTGCTGTGTTTAATCCCAGGTGGAAGGCTTTATGTGGTGAGAAATGCAGAGGAGTAAAGGTGGGCCAGGCTCGATACCTGCTGTGCCAAATGAGACCCCCCTTACCTGGCTCACTCGTGTCTGAACAGGCACAACCTGAGCCCATTGTGATCAACGACTCTGTCTCTCACCAGGGGCCAATCTGACAGGGCTGTATCCGCCGCCGCTACTCTCCACAGGCCAACTGCCTCACTCCCACAACACGAGGGATAAAGACTCCCATCTGCTGATCTTGACTCGATGCCAGATGGGCTGAAGACCCACTGCAGAGCTGAGGAACCAGGATCAGGCCTAGGAGGAAGAACATAGAGCCAGAAAACGGGGTTTTGTCTCAATGAGTGTTAAATTTGGTGCAGCTTTTGACTTGACTTGGAAAACAATGAGGTGCTTTCAAACTAGAGATTTAGGTGCAGAACTCAAACTCAAAGTTTGGTTCATTTAATTGGTGTGAAAGCAGTTTACTGAACTCGGGTGTGCATCACCCTGAAGAATAGACCAGCTGAGACCAGCATGAGTGCCATTATGGTCCAAGCTGGTATATTTTATTTAGTGCTGTTTAGTTGGCAGACCAGCCTAGCCATGTTGTTCACCAGCAAAACAATGATGTCAACCAGCATCTATGGGCAGCTGTGACTCAGGTGGTAGAGCGGGTCGGCTGCTAATCGCAGGGTTGGGTTCGATTCCCGGCTCACATGACTCCACGTACCGAAGTGTCCTTGGGCAAGACACTGAACCCCAAGTTGCTCCCAATGTCAGGCTAGGGCCTTGCATGGCAGCTCTGCCGCCATTTGTGTGTGAAAGTGTGTGTGAATGGGTGATTGGGAAACAGTGTAAAGCTTTGGTAAACCAAAAAGCCCTATATAAGTGCAGACAATTTCTGATCAAGCTGGTTGACCAAGAGTGGCTTGCAGGATCACAATCACATTAGTGTGTCATGCTTGGGACCAGCATCCAATACACTACATGTGCTGGTGACAGAAATGGTCTTTCAGGTTACTTTTAAAAGTGTGGTTCAAGTGAACTGCAGTTTGGAAAGTAATTGTCCAAAATCTTAAAAGTGAACCATTATCGAAGACGCATAATTTGCATCTTTGCAAACTCCTGACAAGTGTGAAACCAGCCAAAAGAGTCCAATAAGAAACAAAATATTCTGATACCTCTCAACCTCTTAAACAATAAACAAAAAATCAATTTGTAAAGATTTTGTGATCTGTACATAATGGTTTACAAAACTGCAATGGCATATTATGGCAATCCCCCACACCCGACCCTCGATCTAAAAAGGTAAGCTTCTCTGGCCGTAGGTTCAGGTGTTGTGACATTCCAGGTGGACAGAGTCTGGCCATTGTGTTCTTCTACTCTGTGCACATGACAAGAAGTGGTTGTTTGGAAAAGCGAAAAGAAGAAAAAGAAAAGAAAGCTTTTGTTTAATGGACCTGGCCTCAGGTGCAGGTGACCTTTGACTCCTACAGCTTGCAGGTGGAACAAAAGAGCCTTGAGGTGGAAAAATATTTCACTTGAGCTGTGAGAACTAGTCAAAAACTAATATGAGATGTCAACTTTGCAGCAAGCATGTAAGGAAAAATCATTAAAAAGACAAAATGAAAATTGTAGAAGGAACCCTCGTTGCTACTTAAATAGGCTGCATTCAACCAGCAGAATACGGTTGTTAGTCCTATTTGGAGCAGTAAAATCACTTCTGTTCACACACAGTCCAATTATTAATGAGAGTGAAAACTGAGTTCTAAACAAAGTGGCTCCCTTAAAGGAATAGCCTGGGTTCAAAGCAAGTTCAGCTCAGTCGACAACATTGTGGCAGCTCCATAATGCATAATGTTGATTATGCATACAGTTGATAACCAAAAAAAAAAAAAAAAAAACTAAAATGATTCCTTAATTTTCACTCCTTGTCTATTTAACAAAAGAAAATCATACTTACAGTAAGGCCATGTCCACACTGAGACGACTTTTTTGTCAGTGAAAACTGAGCTTTATGAAAATGCTCTCCCATGTTAAAAAAAGAAAAAGTTTATTCGGAATTGGTATTAGAGGGATTTAAGCATGTTCATACATTTAGTGTGGGTGAGCAACTTTTGGAAAACACTCAAAGACAACAGTGTGGACAGAGAGAGGTTTTAAAAAAACCGAATATGCTGTTTTCAAAGGCTCTTAAAAAGGAGGTGACTGGGATCAATCATAAACATTAAAATACACACTTTTTCAAAAGTATAGCCACAAGATGTAAACATTATATGTATTAACATGATTTAAGTGTGACAAAATCTGGGATTTACCAGCATTACAGCATTTCCCAGATTACAGGGTTTAATGCTTTAAAGGGTTAGTATAACTCTCATCAATTACTCACCCTCATGCCATCCCAGATGTCTATGACATTCTCTCTTCTGCAGAACACATATTAGGATTTCTGAAGAATATTTCAGCACTATGGGTACATATAATGCTAGCAAATACTGGTGAGAACTTTAAAGTGCCAAAAAAGCACAAACGGGAGCATAAAAGTGGTTAAATTAAATCTGCAAAACAGATTTATTTATTTATTTGCTATAAATGTCCACCTTTCACTTCCACATTCTTCTTTTGTTTTTTGGCGATTTACATTCTTCGTGCATATAATTTCCTACTGGTCGGAGCTGGTCAAATGTGGAGATTTATAGATAACAAGGACTTAAATATTGATCTGTTTCTCAACCACACCTATCATATCTCTTCTGAAGACATGGATTAAACCAGTGGAGTCGCATGGATTATTTTATGGAGCTTTTATGTTCTTTCTGGAGCTTCTGGCCACCATTCACTTGCACTGTATGAACCAACAGAGCTGAAATATTCTTCCGAAATCTTCGTGTAATGCAGAAGAGAGAAAGTCATACACCTCTGGGTTGGCCTGAGGGCGAGTAAATCATGGGAGAAATTTCATTAAAATTTTTTAATAATTAACTTTATTACACTAAATCATGTTAACATGTATAATTGTTTGTGTCTTGTGGCTATACCTTTGAAACAAAATATATAAGTATTTTCATATATACGAACTGGCCCTATTTACTTCCATTGTTAGTGCCTCACTTTAACCATAATTTTGCTTTAAAAAACAAATAAACAAACAAACAAAAAGAAATTAATTGTCCTGTTAATTTTGGTTTAAGTCACTCATGTTAGTAAACACCACTTTTAATCCCAAAAACTAGATGTATGAATCTACTGTAGCAATTTATTTGAAACAAATGAAGGGATTATTTATAAAGTTCTGTATGTGAATTCCACAAGTACTTTTTCCCAGAGGTGATGATGACGGGCCATCAACACCAGTGAATCCCTGTTTGGCAAACTATTGATTGATCATTCATCTCCTTTGGAGATGTTTTTTTTTTTTTCGAGACATCTCATCCTTCAACCAATTCACAGAAGCTAAACACAGGATACGGTTCAGTGACAAGTTTAGTTGAAAGAACAGGAACAATACTTGCTCTCATTGCAGCTGACAATAGTACTAGTGTCAGCGATTTAAAGTCTGGGAAGAAAATACACAGACAAATTAGTTCGGTTAATATATATATATATATATATACTAAAATGTAATAAGAAATATATATATATATTTATTTTTAATTGATGACTTGGACCAAATAATAAAGAAAAGAAACTAATAATTGCCCAATATAGATTGGAACTCAATACTGTTTAAAAAGCATCCCAGGGTGATACCTCAAGAAGTTTGTTGAGAAAATGTCAAGAGTACGTGGACTACTTTGAAGATACTAAAAATATGAGTTTTGATTTATTTTGGATTTTGTTTAGTCACAAAAATATTCCCATAGTTCCATTTATGTTATTACATAGTTTTGATGACTTAAGTATTATTCTAAAATGTGAATAAAAAATATATAATAAAGAATAAGTGTTTCAAAACTTTTGACTGGTTGTATATATATATATATATATATATATATATATATATATATATATATATATATATATATATATATATATATGGTATGTTAATTTAAAAAAAAAAAAACGGTTCTTCATAAATCTATAGCAAATATGACCTACTGTGTTAACTATACAAAGAAGACTTTTGGTTTCTACTGTGGTTATAGTTATATAGGTGGAATACTGTCAGACGGATTCTGGCTCAATACTGCCACTATGTGGTGAGTCCTCAAAAACTGTGAGGACTCAAAAACTGTGCAATTAGTACTTCTCTGCTTCTTGTCACAGTCTTGAGTGGGTGAGTTGTGGTTAGGATGGTGAGATGACATCACTGGAAGGGAAACACATATAATGGGATGGGATTTTCCATTGCACTGCAGTGGGAGAATGTTCAGACCACGTCTTACACAGCACGCTAAAGAAAATAATGTTTTGACATAATACAAAAATAAACCTTTACAGGGAAAGAGAAGCCTTTGCCAAATGTAAGATTTCATATTTGATGATGAACATAAAAAAAATTCAAATACAAATTTAACAAACACATAAACAAATTTTCAGAACCAAACAATGAACCACGCATGTTACAACCTTGTAATTAAGGATAGGTGGGCAGGAAGTAAAATCTATTTGGATGTTTAATAGGTATAGCGGTAATGCTGCTAGTAAAGAGTGAGAGAGTTTAGGAACCGTAAAGTATTTGCATAGGTCTAATGGTTGTTTCGTTGTGGCAGAACCAGGCAATACTCAATGACTGCATTCTTTAAGGGTTATCACAATATATTATAAAAATACCTCAGCTAAACAAACAACTTGATAACTACTATTGTTTAATTATAAATTAGTAAATGAAGTCTAAGAATAAGTATTATAACAAACAAATGCACGCACTACAAGAAGAATGCTGTTGTTATGTCACCACCCTAAGCAGTTGACCAGACAACATTAAAAACCACAGTGCACTGCAAGCTAATGTAAGAGAGAGTCCCATTATTTGTTTCTATTAGCATGCAGGTGTTTAAAAAAACAGCACTCTTTCACAATCCATGCTAATAGTGACTAGATCATTAAGATGTTTCATTCTGCCTTTAAGTCCTCCTCAAAAACAGATGAAACCAGGCAAAGCTGCTTTGCTGGTCAAGCTGCTTCCAAGCCTGGCCAAGCTGGTGCTGAACTAGTTCGCTAGCAGGTGACCAATTGAAAAGTGCCGGAAATCCCTCTAGAACCAGTGCATACATGCACATCTTATTCAGATTAAGCTTGATAAAATGACAACACATGTGATCACATAAATGGCTTTCCTTTATTTGGGAATGTTCATAAGTTTAAGCAAACACGATCGATACAGGTCGTTTTTTGCCCATTACCCTAATTTCACATTGCATGTTACCGCCATTCTTATCAGCTTATATGTCACAAGCACAGAATAACCCGATGATTTCAAGTCACATGTAAACAACTTTCTTGTTTTGTAAGATTTTCTGAATAACCTGATTTTTGGTAGATATCATCTTATTGGTGTGCATGGAAATGCACATACAGATACTTTATGCACATATGTGAGTGTTCTTGTGCTGCCACAGAGAATGATTGGACATTCGTTTCATTGTTTTGTAGAAAGTTTTGTCACACAAGCCTGTCGCCTCATAAACAGGCTAAATGAGTTGTATTTCTAACAAGCTTTATCACTATTCTTCATCAACTGTACACAACATGCATGCAAAATAAATACTACAGTCATCTTTGTCAATAAAAACATAATTATGACCAATATGAATTCGCTTCTGCTATAGATTAGCCCCAACTGGAAAAGTCTAGTAGAAAATCCTGTGTTTCCCAGTGGTAATAATCACAACATTGTGATGGCATTAATGTGTGCACATCTCGTTAATATTATCATTGATCTGAAGGCTGTATTAGTTGTTCTGGAAGGTATATTTGGTGGGAATATTTGGCCACAGACCTCCATATTTTATAAGACAATAAGTTCAGGCATGAAACTGGTGCAAGCAGATAGGTTCTTTGAACGTTTTATCTGTAAGCCATTCAGCTCAGTCACATTATATTTTTAGCCAATCGTCTCACATGGCGTAAGATGATAGGTCCATTCACGTGTAATCGGGTAGCCAAACAACAGGAGTACTCTCTCACTGCCTACCATTTAAATTTGATCAGTTTCTAACTAAGCCAATTTCAGTGCAGCAGTTCCTTTGAAAATGCCATTTGCTCAGGTGGTTGCTGGGGCATTTTCTTCCAACAGCTTGCACAGTAAGGGCTTCTTTTCGCCATAACACATAAAAGTGTGTCTTTATCAAGGTAAGCCATACCCAAATCAGGCACTGGCATGCATCGTTACCTTAGGCCATTGGTTAAAATAAATCCACTCATAGCTAGGCTAAGTCACTACCTAAATATGCTTTTGGCTTTTCTGGTCCAGATACACATTATGAGTTACATCACTAGCTGTTTAAGCAGGCCTTGGAACACATAGATGTTTTTTTACATCCCCTAGGGGTTGGACACAACAAGATAAAGGGAATGACTCCTGCTTAACAATCAGACCAAACAATAGAGGACACCAGAATATAAATTCAACAATATTAAAATGTTTTATTGTTGTAGATTTATAAAACTTCAGGACAAATCTTCAGGTTGACCCATGGCACAAAATAACATACAAAACAATCTATAAAAAAAAAAAAATAAATGACATGAAAACATATACAGAAATACTTACTACACTAGCAAAACAAGGACAAACTAAATTCAACAAAACGTGAAGGCCACCCCTACACCTGGCTGCTTTAGAGGCAACGCACTGGTCATAGTTTCCATTCGCAGCACATTAAGTTATTGCGATCAACACAGACATTATCAGAGCATGTAAAGATTGAGCTGGTCGGTGTCAGAGAGTCTGGAGTCACACGCCCTGCCCGGAGTCGTGACAGCTCTCCTCTGAAGCATCGTAGCTGGATTTTAACAGGCATGCCATTCAGTGGCAGCCAGTCGACTTTGCACAGATTAAGCAACCAATTTGTGAATCATCAGCAGCCATCAGTAGCACCTGGAACAAACACAAGCAAAAACGAACCACACCCACAAACACAGATGGAGAGAGAAAGCAAAACACAGAAGCAAAAGTATAAAAAATGTACGACACAGTTTAGATCATTAGAGTTATACCATTTGGCCAAGCAGGCAAAGACACACTTGGCTCTTCAGAGCTGCAGCAGTACACAAGTCTTGGCGCTAGATGCTTGTTTTGGGAATTGTGTTTTGTGTTGTGTGTTTGTGCAGCTTGGCGTTTTGCAAAATTCAGGAGCTGGCATTTGAATTGAATTGACCACGGCAATACTGTTAAAAGTGATGTGTTTGTAGAACTTAAAGAAATTAAGTTGAATTAATTAAGTTGAAGTTGAATTAAATTAAATTAAAATGTTAACCTGTCATGATTATTACATATTAGCTATACATATTACACATTAGTATTACATATTTAACAATTACGTATTAAAATGACTTTAAAAATATTTCTCATACTCTGTCAACCTAGTCCTATGACACTTATTTATATGGTTTTACCTGTTCAATATTTTGTGCATATAATTTCTATAAACATATATTTTTGGAGAGTGATGTGCTCGTAATTTTAAACCAATAATATCGCATTTTTACTCTTCACATGTATTCTTATGAAAAAAAAAATCATATAAAGTACTTTGAAATTGCACACACAGACATCGACACTTGGTACATAAAACATGACAAGGATAACAATCAACAAATTGATCAAATTATTAGAGAAATAAACTTATCCTGAGATCGCAAAACAACAAGTTACCTACCATGACAACAAAATCAACAAAAAATATGTAAATAAAACAATGCATATGGCTAAGCAATGCAACCATATTATTCATGCCCCAGTGTATGATGGGAAGAGGCTAAATTGGACTGAACCAAATAAACATTTTGTATAGTCCAATTTGAACTCAAATAAATGTATTAACTTGCTGCTGCGCATGTTGGTTCGACTTAAAAAGAAAAAGCTGCATTGCATTACTTTGCCGGGAAACGACAATAATCAAGTAAATCTTTCAATGTTTTTTTTTTTCAGCTTTGTTTACTTGATCTAAGAATTTGTTGTTTTGTTTTACAGTGTAATGTTTCTGGAAATACCACATTAGTTTATACAGAAAAATCAAATATATTATTAAAGAATAAACTTAAAAACAGTCATATAGATTTCTTTTAATTTAATTCCATTTGAATTCTACTTAAATTCAACTTAGAATTGCAATTCTACATTCTTTTTACTACCTCAATTCAAATTGAAATTATTTTTGTATTTAATTCTGAATGGTGCACAACCCTGGTGTGTTGGGGGGATTGTATTTATGTCTTATTATGCAGCAGAATATCATACATGCTTGATGCAACATATGTTTTTTATTGATTTATTTGTTTATCCTGCTGCAGCAGCATGTCCACATATTTCGCATATGTATGTCTGTGCATGTTCACGCAGTAGCAAGTCTCCGTATTTTATGCTACGTAATAATATGCTAAACTTTTCTGAGAGTTGTCATTCCAGAAAATAATAAGTTCAGGCAGGAAACGTCTAGGTTACGAATGTAACCTCCGTTCCCCGATGGAGGGAACGAGACGTTGTGTCGGAGAAGCGACACTAGGGGTCTCTCTTGAGCCACCGAATATACCTCTGATCTATGAAAAAAGGCCAATGAGAAGTTGGCAGTCAGTATTTGCATACCCCGCCCCCGGACATACGGGTATAAAGGCGAGGCAAATACTAGAGTTCATTCAGGATTTTTCTGAGGAGCCGGAAATGGTCCAGCTACTACAGCGGCTCGGCTCAGCGACATGACCGGGCAGGACACAACGTCTCGTTCCCTCCATCGGGGAACGGAGGTTACATTCGTAACCTAGACGTTCCCCTTCTGTCGCTCTCTCCACATTGTGTCGGAGAAGCGACACTAGGGCTCCAATTTAAATCACGCCATGCGCTGAGCCGTGTACGTGATCTGACACAGGAGCGGGCAGGTGTTTTTTACGTGCCAGACGACCAGCTGTATCAGACTACACGTACCCTTCCCCAATGCCCCACCAAAGTCGTCGGAATCCTTTTGGTTACCCTGACGGGAACAAGGCGACGCTTGCCAACCTGGGAATGGGCCAAGCCTGGCTGGGCCTCTTTTCTCTCTATGTTT
Source organism: Xyrauchen texanus (assembly GCF_025860055.1). Lineage (NCBI taxonomy): Eukaryota > Metazoa > Chordata > Actinopteri > Cypriniformes > Catostomidae > Xyrauchen > Xyrauchen texanus. Next base: position 28,405,494 of record NC_068315.1, read on the forward strand.
CTCGCATAGAGCAATAGACAGCCGAGGCCCTTACATGCACTGAGGGAAGGGGTCTTACCCAATTTCCTATTATTTCAGGGGGAACAGACCCTGTGGAGACCACCCCTACCCAGCTGGGGAGGTAAGGTGGTGAATACATCACGTGTTTTTAGGCGACACGTGGAAGTGGCGCGGTGGTAGATCCAGCCTCAGCGAGGGGGGAGTTGCTACACACGGCGACCGGAGGGCAGCCGAAACTTACCCAAGGAAAACGCGGGTCCGCTCGTAAGGGGACCGTATCGCGGCAATTACACACAGGGGGAGTCCGCGTAGGAGTCCTCACCCTGTGGAGCACCTATTCCAGTACAGGGTAGATTTGAGTACCCGCAGTGGATTGGGTCGGCAAGTTCCTCTGCCGAACTGCGGACCCATGAGGGCTAGGGAGGAATCGACCAGGGATTCGAGCTGAGTGGAATCTCCTGGGAAAAAAGATGCACAGTTTTACCTCAAGCAAGGGAAAGGGCGTATATGCAAGCGATTCACCCGGTCAGCCCATCAGCGTGTTACTGAGTTCTACTGGCTCGGACCTGAGAAAACACGGGATGAAACCAACTCAACCCTGAGATTGTAGTATCTCGTAAAGGTGTTGGGTGTCGCCCAACCCGCTGCTCTACAAATGTCTGCCAGGGAGGTACCCCTGGCCAGTGCCCATGAGGACGCAACACTCCTTGTCGAGTGAGCTCGGACCCGCAAAGGGGGGGGGGCACGGCCTGAGTGTGATAAGCCAGTGAAATGGCATCTACTACCCAGTTGGAAAACCTCTGTTTGGAGACAGCGTTTCCTTTCCGCTGTCCCCCAAAGCATACAAAGTGCTGCTCAGAGTGTCTAAAGCTCTGCGTGCGGTCCAGATAGGTACGCAAAGCACGTACCGGACACAGCAACGACGGGGCTGGGTCTGCCTCCTCCCGGGGCAGCGCTTGCAGGTTCACTACCTGGTCTCTGAAAGGCATGGTAGGAACCTTGGGCATGTAGCCCGGTCTCGGTCTTAGGATCACATGAGTGTCTGCCGGACCGAACTCCAGGCAAGTGTCGCTGACAGAGAACGCTTGCAGGTCCCCGACCCTCTTGATGGAGGCGAGTGCGATCAGCAGGGCAGTCTTAAGAGAGAGGGCCCTGAGTCCAACTGATTCTAGCGGCTCAAAGGGAGGTCTCTGGAGACCCGTGAGGACTACCGAGAGGTCCCATGAGGGGAACAGGCTTGGCCCGGGAGGGATTTAACCTCCGGGTGCCTCTTAGTAACCTGATGATTAAGTCGTGCTTATCAAGGGACTTGCCATCTACTGCATCGTGGTGGGCTGCAATAGCAGCAACATACACCTTCAAGGTGGACGGGGACAGCCTCCCCTCCAACCTTTCCTGCAGGAATAGGAGCACTGACCTAACTGCGCACCTCTGTGGGTCTTCAGCCCAGGAAGAACACCAATTTGCGAACAAGCGCCACTTCAGGGCGTAGAGCTGCCTGGTGGAAGGGGCTCTGGCTTGGTTGATCGTGTCTATGACAGTGGGTGGTAGGCCAGCTAGATCTTCCGCGTCCCGTCCAGGGACCAGACGTGGAGTTTCCAGAGGTCTGGATGCGGATGCCAGAGCGTGCCCTGCCCCTGAGAAAGAAGGTCCTTCCTCAGGGGAATTCGCCAGGGAGGGGCTGTAGCGAGGAGTACAAGGTCCGAGAACCAGGCCCGGGTGGGCCAGTATGGAGCCACTAGTGTGACTTGCTCCTCGTCCTCCCTGACCTTGCACAGCACCTGTGTAAGAAGGCTCACTGGGGGAAATGCGTACTTGCGCAACCCCGTGGGCCAGCTGTGTGCCAGCGCGTCTGCCCTGAGGGGGGCCTCTGTTCGGCCATACCAGAGCAGGCAGTGGGAGGTCTCTCGGGAGGCAAGCAGGTCTACCTGGGCCTTGCCGAATCGTTCCTAAATCAGCTGAACTGACTGGGGGTGAAGCCTCCACTCTCCACTGGGCAAGCGTAGTTGTGACAGCGCGTCCGCTACCACATTGAGTTTGCCGGGGATGTGAGTGGCACACAGCGACTTGAGTCGCTGCTGGCTCCAAAGGAGGAGACGACGGGCGAGTCGTGACATGTGGTGGGAGCGTACACCGCCTTAGCGATTTATGTACGCTACTGCAGTGGTGCTGTCTGACCTGATTAGGACATGTTTGTCTCGAATTAACGGGAGGAACTGTCGCAGGGCAAAGAAAACAGTCAACAACTCTAGGCAATTGATATGGCAGCGCAGCGGGGCCCCTCTCCAAAGGCCCGCAGCTGCGTGCCCATTGCAAACGGTGCCCCAACCCGATCTGGATGCGTCGGTAGTGACCAGGACGCGTCGGGACACCTGCTGCAGGGGTACTCCTGCCCGTAGAAAGCAGAGGTCTGTCCAGGGTTTGAGTGTTTGGCGGCATGCGGGGGTGATTATCACACGGTGCGTGCCGTGGCGCCATGCTCGTCTCGGGACTCGAGTCTGAAGCCAGTGCTGAAGCGGTCTCATATGCATCAACCCCAGCGGCGTGACTGCGGTGGAGGATGCTATATGCCCCAGGAGCCTCTGGAAGAGTTTTAGAGGGACCGTTGTGCCTGGCTTGAACTTTGCGAGGCATTTCAGCACCGACTGTGCACGCTCGTTGGTGAGACGTGCGGACATTGAGACCGAGTCTAACTCCATGCCAAGAAAGGAGATGCTCTGAACCGGAGTGAGCTTGCTCTTTTCTCGGTTGACCTGAAGCCCCAAGCGGCTGAGGTGTTTGAGCACCTGGTCTCTGTGAACGCATAGTAACTCTCGGGAGTGGGCCAGTATGAGCCAGTCGTCGAGGTAGTTGAGTATGCGGATGCCGCCTTCTCAGCGCGGGGCAAGAGCTGCCTCTGCGAATTTCATGAAGACGCGAGGGGACAGAGACATGCCGAAGGGGAGGACTTTGTACTGAAACGCCTAGCTGTCGAACACGAACCGTAGGAATGGTCGGTGTCGCGGCAGAATTGAGACGTGGAAGTACGCGTCCTTCAGGTCTACCGCTGCGAACCAATCTAGGTGCCGGACGCTTGTTAAGATAGACTTTAACGTGAGCATTTTGAACGGGAGTTTGAGCAGTGCTCGGTTTAAAACTCGCAGGTCCAAGATTGGTCGTAAGCCGCCGCCTTTCTTGGGTACAACGAAGTAAGGGCTGTAGAAACCCTTCTTCATTTCGGTTGGAGGGACAGGCTCGATCGCGTCTTTGGGTAGAAGAGTAGCGATCTCCGCGCGCAGGGATTGGGCATGTTCGCCGTGCACTGCGGTAAAGCGGACGCCCGCGAAGGGGGCGGGGCCTGGCAAACTGAATTGCGTAATCGAAGTCGGATGGTCCGGGCCAGCCAGCGTGACGGGTTGGGAAGTGAAAGCCACGCATCCAATCTCCGTGCTAGGGGCACCAAGGGGACGAGTATTTTTGACGTACCCGGCGGAGCTTCACAGCGGGGCGGAGCAGGTAAAGTGCCGTCGGGAGGCAAGGGTGCGTCCCGAGGCTTCGGTGCTGAGAAAAGACTCGAAGCACTTACCTTGCTCCGCGCACCCGGCAGGGGGCGGGTTAGTGACTGAGGAGGAGGTCTTATGGTGGCGTCCTCTGGACTCGTCAGCACCGGCCGGCCGGGGGTCAGTCGTGGGGCTGAAGGCGGACCTGTGGCCACATCCAGCGTGCCGGGACTGTTGAGATCTGGGGGCAGCAGGCCCGGATTACCCAATGGGCATTATGGGCACGGGCCCAGGGGCCCATGCGCACTTGGGGCCCAAGCGAGGGGAAGATTTATTTATTTATTTATTTTTTTCATTTCCGAAAACGGAGCGTATATTTGTACTACGTGCCGGCCCGGTGCCTGTCTTTTTAGCAAAAAAACGCTCGACACAAAATAACTACTGTAGCCTAAGGCGTGAGGTGCATGAAGGTAACTTTTGACGCGTTCGGCCAGAGTTCGAATCCGCCTTTTGCTGAACTTGCTCTTCTCCCTTTTCCCAACACATGCAGGTACTTACTGCTGGTGGTGACATGTACGCGTGCATTTGAGCAACACTGGCAACAAAACTAGCACTAGTGTAATTGCTAAATAAGTTAATTGCCATTATGCAACGTTTTAGAAAAGTATGAATTAGCAGAATATCCAGTGTTATGAAAACAGTAGGTCAACATAACTACAATGCATTCTTTAATTCCCTGTCTTATTCTGCCCTCTGGCATATCGAAATTAATACAAATCTTAACATAAAGAGACGGACAGTGTTATTAACAGACAGTAAAAATCATACTAATAATACTATGTAAAAAAAATCTGATGAGCCCAGAATATAAACTCAACGTGTTTAATTACACGTTATAAGCATTGCCGAATACACTCAAATGAGATCGACTCAGAAAAGACGCCAATAAATGCACGCGTCACCTGCTACATCCTCTTTGTTGCATGTGCAAATTATGATCACTAATACAAAATACAACATTTTATTCACAAAAATGTCTCTATTTGTAGAAATTGCTGCACATTCGTTGAATTCTGAATTTTGCACACATAAGTTGAAAGCAATTTGTTTGTGGATAGTAGGCACAGGCTATCCTAGAAGAACATATCTGCAACATTTATCAAGTTAACGGATAATTGTGCGTGCATCTGATCTATTAAATTAGTATTATTAAGATAGACAGACAGATAGACAGACAGCCCCAGAGGAGGAGGAGGAGGAGGTGGTGGGTGTGTGAGCGCAACTTACATGAAATATAGTATTATCAAAAAAAACAAGCTGCTTTATTTTACATTTGATTTACATTTAGGGCATTTGGCAGATGCTTTTATCCAAAGCGACTTACATGTAGTACATTTGTCAATAGTTGGACAGGTCATACACCAGCAATTGTAATTTGTATTGTAAGCAACCAATATTATACCATAATACTTACAGCATCTTGTAATGTGTCTACTACCATTTCACTATCATTCAATCATCAAACAAAGTGCCATTAGGGGCCATGAATAATAAAGTGCTAAATACATAAGTGCAGAATTTTTTTAGTATAAAGAAGAGTAAAAAAGTTGAGTTAAGATGACCTATACTGTTTGCATCCTTTTCATCACAGGAAGAGGAGAGGGGGAGAGAGACAAAGAGCGGCAGCCCCAGAGCCGAGGAGTAGAGGACAGGAGAGGAAGAGAGAGATAGACAGGAAAGCTACATTAATGGGTGTGTGTACGTGTTTGTGTGTTAATTATGGAAGAATTTGATTCATATAACTGGATTGGTAAAGGTGAGGCACTATGTGCTTGCATATGCCAGTTAGTTGCTCGCTATAGGTGTTACCAGCAAATAGTATCCAAAAATTCAAATGCTGGATTGTGTGGGTGGGGTGGGGTGGTGTGGGGGCCCTACAAGACATTGTGCCCAGGGGCCTCTGAATTCTTAATCCGGGCCTGGGGGGCGGAGTGCCGTGAGAACGGCATTTGCGGGCCAGATGACCCAGAGGCAAAGGAAATAGCTCTTTTATTGAGAATTTGGGTACCGCTGCCCCGGTTAAGGGGAGCGGCAAATGAAATGTATTCAAAACAAAATTCTCCTCCCGGCCCTCCACCGGGGGACGGAGCGTTCTTACCATCTCCGGAGCTAATGTTTTGGGCTCTGGGTCGTCCATCTCAGTAGCGCCTGGGAGCCTTCCGGGGTCCTCAAGGGGGTCCGTGAGACAGGGGCGTCAACTTCCTGTGGGGCGCTCGACGCGTGGGCTGAGAGCTGGGCCCAGGTTGAGGCGGAGCAGCTTGTTTCTTCGCAGGGGGACGCCCTCGGCGAGCAGACGGGGCATGGCCCGAGGTGGCAGACTTGCGGCGGGGCAGGATCTGGGAGATCGCCTCCATCTGTTCAGCCACAGGTGTCGTTCCTGGACCATGAGGGTGGCCATTGCCTACCTGAGTGGCTGCACCGTGACCTTCGTGGCTCTGAGGGCGAGGTCGGTCGCTGAGTGCAGTTCCTGCAGCACATCGGGATCAGGGCTACCCACGTGCAATTCTTTGAGCGCCTTGGCCTGGTGGACTTGCAGGAGGGCCATGGCGTGCAGGGCGGAAGCGGCCTGTCCAGCGGCGCTGCAGGCCTTCGCTGTCAGCGAGGATGTTGTCCTACAGGCCTTGGAGGGGAGTACAGGGCAACCCCGCCAGGTGGTAGGGGTTCCGGGGCATAGGTGAAGCGCAACAGCCCTATCCACGGGGGGAATCGGCGTGTATCCGTGGACCGCTCCACCGTCGAGGGTAGCGAGAGCGGATGAGCGAGTGGCTTTGCGAGAGGTGAAAGGCGCTCTCCACAGCGACGTCAGCTCATCATGCACTTCCAGGAAGAACGGGACTCGGGGGGCGTGGCTGTGGGCGGCGCCCAGACCCCATGAACCAGTCATCCAACCACGATGGCTGTGGGGAGGATGGAGGGTTCCAATCCAAGCCCACGCTGGCAGCGGCCCGGGAAAGCATGTCGGACATCTGAGCGTCAGCCTCAGCCTGGGGGTGCTGGCCCGGCGGCAGCCCAGGGGAGTCATCCGCGTCAGATGCCGCGCTCTCCAATGCAGCGGCGAGCTCATCCGTTTCGAGCTCTAGAGGATAGGCAGGCTGGCTGTGAGGCGAGCCGCTGTTGCCTCGAGCCCGGACGGGAGTTAACGAGCATGCTGGGGAACGGGTGGTCCGCGGGTCTCTGGTACCCAACGGAGCCGCACCCACTGCCGCCCCCAAATCGCCTCTAGCGCCACTCACACCGTCCTCAATCCCGTGGGAAGAAGGAGCAATGCGAGGTACGGCTGGAGTGGCTTGTTCTCGGTTGAAAACAAGTCGTGACCGCAATGTTGTAATGGTCATCCTCTCACAGTGAGAACATAAACCATCCACAAACGCAGCCTCGGTGTGATCGCTACCCAGACACATGAGACAACGCCTGTGGCCATCTGAAACGGAGAGCACTCTACCGCATCCAGGAACTACACAGCGGCGGAACGGCATCTTTATAAAGACGCGTCCTGAAAAGGACGTTCACGCTCGCTGTGTTTGCTCTTTTAGAGGAAATTACTCTTTGAAATAAAATCACTCTTTTAAGAAACTCTTTTGAATTTTTATCTGCGCTGTCGAATCGCCCAGGGGCAACAATGCACAGCGTGCACAGGATAGGAGAAAGCCGCTGTTATGCGCCGTCAAATCCAACAGCATGCAGATCGTCAGAGGAATACACGGGTGTGTGTAACTCATAGCAGACAGCATACAAGACCATCGGCTCCGAAGAAAATTTCTGAATGAACTCTAGTATTTGCCTCGCCATTATACCCGTATGTCCGGGGGCGGGGTATACAAATACTGACTGCCAACTTCTCATTGGCCTTTTTTCATAGATCAGAGGGATAGTCGGTGGCTCAAGAGAGACCCCTAGTGTCGCTTCTCCGACACAACGTGGAGAGCGACAGAAGGGGAACTCTGAATTGCACAAGCTTTTTAAACTTGCTATATTTTAGCCAATCAGCTCGCCCACATTTGATATGTCAAGCCAATCGCCTTGGTGTAAGCTAAAAGATTGTTAGATGTGTAATTCAATAGTCAATCAAATTGCAAACTCTTTCTTTGATTAACATTTAAATTTGCTTAGTTTGCAAGTAAGCCGGTTTCACTGCAGCGTTCTGTAAGAGTTTTTCTCTGAGAGCAGAGATTATTTTAATTTCTTAGATAACGTCATACTGTTGTAACCTCCGTTCCCTGATGGAGGGAACGAGACGTTGTGTCGAATGTAGTGACACAAGGAGTCCCATTTAAAGTGTCATGCACTAGACCGTGTTATGTGAACTGCTGACACAGGTGCAAGCAAGCTACTGCATGCCAGAAGCAACTATATCGGCCGGAAGTCTGACAGCAGGAAGGGGTGATTAACACATGGTATGTGCCGTGGCGCCATACCCATCTCGGGACTCAAGTCTGAAACCAGTGCTGAAGCAGTCTCATATGCATCAACCAGAGAGGCGCGACCACAGCCGAAGATTCCATATGCCCCAGGAGCCTCTGGACTCCGATGACTCCGAATCACAAGCCGGGATGTCCTCAATCTTGTAGGAAGAAGGAGCGACGTGGGGGGCGTCTGAAGTGGCATTCACCTTGAGAAATGAAAGCCGCGACCGCAATGCTGCCATGGTCATGTTCTCGCAGTGAGTACATGAACCATCCATAAACGCTGCCTCAGTGTGATTGCTACCCAGGCACACAAGGCAGCATCTATGACCGTCAGTCTTGGAGAGATATCGACAGCATCCAGGAACTAAACAGAGATGGAAGGGCATCTTTAAAAAGACACGTCCTGAAAACGATGTCCAACGCCTGCTGTATATTGCTCTTTTGTGAGTGAAAACAAACTCTTTTAGTAAGGAAAATACTCTTTTTACTAGTAAGCACTCTTTTAGACAGAAGTGCTGTCGAAGCGCCCAGGGGCGTTGACTGCACAGCGTGCAGAGAAGGAGAAATCCACTGGTTATGTGCCGTAGATCCAACAGCAGTGCTTTGCCAACAGAGGTGAGTGGAACAGTAGTGAACTTCAGCTTGCTGCTGCACAACCGCTCGGCTCCGAAGAAAAAATCTGACTGACAGATTTCTGGGGGCGGGACATGCAAATTCTGTCTGCCAATATCTCATTGGCCTTTTCTCAAGTTCAGAGGTACACAAGGCTCTCAAGAAAGACCCCTTGTGTCACTACATTCGACAGAAGGGGAACAAGTCATCTCCAATGATTGAGCCTCCACGGGTTTTATAATAGTAAACTCCACACACAGTCCATTACAAAATAAGTATTTAGTGGAAAACATGTTGAGGATTAGAGGACAGGTGGTCAATTTATTAAGTGATTATAATAAATATAATTGTATAATTATAATTGTGTTTCTCACAAAAGCAGTTTATTCAGCACACTGAAGCATCTCCTCCATAAACATCCATAAAAAATATAAATGGTCACTTGTCTCCTAGACAGTGTACCACCCATAGAATGTCTATGGGATCACTGTGTTATGCTATTTAATTCTAAGCTTGCAGGCTCCCCTTTAAAGGGCTCTGCTGAAACCCTCCACCTCCCCAGCGCCACATGTCTAGATCTGATCAATGGGGGATTGTATATATTTCTAATTGTGTAGCAACATGGCATACATGCTTGATTCAGCATGACTTGCATTTAGTCTAACTGTGTAGCCGCAGCAGCAAGGTATACAGTATGTAACTGTGTCATAATGTCATATCAGTATGAAGGCCCAACTCAGACATACAGCTTCCCATGTGCATTTGAAGGCAACATACTGTAATTCTACTCTGTAATTATGTTGACAGTACAATGGGGTGGTGGTGGTACAGTACATCATTAGTTGCTGGGGGCTTCTGACACCCAGAGGATGCTGAATTATTCAAGCAAATGCAACATCATCACCCTAATAAACATTGCTACTCGAAATTCAAGAAAGCCACATAATCATTAGCATGAGCTTACACCGAAAGTAATCAACACAATCTACTGATCTGCTTAAATTCATTAAATCATGACATACAGTTAAACCGCAAACACTGGTATGCAAAAACTAACATGCCGACGCAAAGTTGAGCCAGTTGAATGCGACACACAAAGTGCAGGGATTAGTAGTGTTGGCTTTCTTTCCATCTTGTGAGAGAGTGTTACCACAGGAAACTTGATCTTGTTCAATAATTCACAGTAACACCGGACCACTACACCAGTTTCTATTAGCCCTGCTCAAGACCTCTGGCCTTACATCTCTCATTTGCAGTGTATATCTTGACACATTGTGTAATACGTCAACACTACTGTAGATAAGAAACAATGCATTGCCATTTGCAGACAAGGTTTCTGATATTCAGAAGTTTTCAGAAGCATATTTTTTTTATCTTGTAGTATCTACCTTTTCTTTATACTTCAAAGACAGCAATTCATTTTTATACTCTGTAGAGGACCTTTGTGTGTGTATGTGTTTGTGCTCGTGCATGATTGCGTGTGTGTGTGTGTGTGTGTGTGTGTGTGTGTGCGCATTTTTTCATAGATCACACATGCCACAGTTTTGATGCATTTTAATGAGAGCCACTTTGGCTTTTCAGAGATACCAAATGTTTGGGGATTTGGCAATTACAAGTTCCTCTCCTTGGTTTTTAAAAATGGCTATCATCATACTTTGTTTTGTATCATCATACAAAAAAATCATTAATTAATTAATTAAAAACAAATGTAAATAAAAGTGGACCAGTATGTATATTTTTCTGTACTATTTAATTTTACAATATATTTAATATCATAATAATATTATATATACTTTATTAGGTACACCTGTACATCTACTTATTCATACAATTATCTAATCGGCCAATCATGTGGCAACAGTATACTGCATTAAATCATTCAGATATGGGTCAGAGCTTCAGTTAATGTTCACATCAACCATCAGAATGGGGAAAATGTGATCTCAGTGATTTCGACCATGGCATAAGTGTTGGTGCCAGAAGGGCTGGTTTGAGTATTTCTGTGACTGCTGATATCCTGGGATTTACACAAACAAAAGTCTCTGGTATGTTTTAAGAATAGTGCCAAAATAGTGTGCGGCACTTCTGCTGATGGACACGTAGGCTTGTGGCCAATCTGTTCTAATTTGAAAACTTTGCTTTCAGCTTCCTATTGTCATATTGTCTTTCATAGTATGCTGTTATTTAGCTTTATTTTTTATTATTATTATTATTATTGTTTGGTGGAGGAAGACGCTGTTCTACAGTGAATGAAAGCTACATTAATGTGTTTTTCAAAAGGAAATGTACTATTTTGCACATGGACCCAGATGTCATGTACAGAGGACACCCAATAAAACATTAATAGAATTATATTTAAAAAAAATATCTATCAATTTTTTTATGCTTCTCACACTAAAATAATGTAAAAAATACCAAAACTCCAAAAACTATTTTTGTGGCAAACAGAAGTACAAGCAGGGAAGAAAATCAGGGCAAGTAAATGGGAGCAAAGGACAGTGGTCAAGTGGACACATATTAAGGGACGAAGTGAGATGAGTGTTGTGAAGAGCTGGATATGTATTGCTCCTGGTCAGAAGCTCTCGTGTCCACTTTGTCTCCATTTATTTAATTAAGATGTAAGCTGGGGTTCTGAGAGGGCATAAATCCTCTGGTTGTCCTGGCAGAGCTGTAAACCTCTCATCATTAATTGACACCAGTACCATGAGTGTGACTAATACCCATATCACATGCTTATTCACACCAGAGCACAAGCCAATGAGCACTTATGGTGGCATGAGGAAACTGTGCTTTACCTCTATGCCCACTGCTGTTTTTACGACCAATGGGCTGAACTTAAACACTCTGTCGAGATCCCTATATCCAACCTGGATGACCCAAATGAGAAATCTTTTTATCAGCTTGTCTGACATGTCGGTAGAAAGTTCCATGAGCGGAAACTGAAGCCACATGATCTGAGATATAAATTTTTAAGCAGCTGCTAAATTCACAGGCCCTGAATGGTGGAAATCCAAACTGGAGTTGGTATGAATGAGGTTGGAGCATAAAACTGTAAGGACACCCTGGCAGTTCCAAGTGAAGTAATGATATATTAAATGCCACAACACCCTGCTGCTGTTGTTAAGCAGGTGAGCCGTGTGGAATAGCAGACTGTTTGCGTGAGAGAAACTTTATGGCTTGGTGCCCATGTACAGCTTGGTGGAAACTTAAGACACCTGCAAGATATTGATGCTGAGTGCTGTTCACACCCAACTCAAGTGGCACTTTCTTTACAGCTGATTTCAGGACAGTTTCATTTTTATACACACTTTGTGCCATGTGTTTTGACTTTGAATTTTAATCTGAATTTGATCCAAAGTTTCATTCAAGCCTGCCTTTGTTGTCTGTGCTACTTACATTTCACTAAACAAAAATACTATGGTACTACTTCTGTATAGTGTTCTTTAAATTACAATTGAGCACCAAGTGAGAAAATATATTAATAATTCAGATCAATGCTATACAGTAAATCAGTGGTTCTCAACTGATTGGGAATAAAAATTGGGTTGGAGGTCCGTTCAGACAGGGTCACTTACAGCATGGAAAGAAAATATGTTCATGCCAACCATAAAATGCAAGTGGTATACACAAATGGAGGAAACAATGGTTTTGATACAATTAAACAGTTTTAAACTTCTTCAGAATATTTCATGTTACAATATCATTATCCCAATCACACTAATTAGACAGTGCACACAGGTCTCCTCTAAAGAGTTATATAGCATCTCAAGTGCCTGAAGCTAGCTAAATCTGTACAGTATATAACTCTAGCCTATCACCCAACAGCATGACACTGTTGTGAATTGAAGAACCCTGGATGACAATGTCAGCAATTCTCCTCACTAGAGATAGCTGTACTGATGCAGCTCAAGAAGAACATGCTATATCACAGAGCTGTCACAAAAACTGGCACCTGGGGCCTTGCAAGCAGCTCATTTTAATTATCATATCAGCTCTCTTTCAATTAGGGTTTACCTTAATGGATTCATCGGATGCATTCCATTCATGCATATGCGCCAAAACACAGACTAATGTAAATTATTGACAACTCAAGGCCGGGCAATTACAACCTAATTAAAGCTTTTGTGAACCAAATGACAAAACTGGTAAATGGGGCCTGTAACCTAAAGCTAATTATTGCTTATATCCCCACACACACTACCAACTGTACTGGCACTCATTTCCCTTTTCTGATTTGTCAGATCAGTATCTTAACGTTGTGGAATTTAGCTGTCAGTATATGTCAGATGTTGATGGAGAAAAAAACAACTAGACCTAACAGAGCAGGTAAGGAGGAGCACTGGGAGGTAGAAACAAGCTTTTTGTCTTGTGCAATCTTTTCATATTTCTTTGCCACAATTCCCTTTGTGTGTCACGCAACTCAACTCAGACTCAAAACATCCGAGATCCGCCTCTGAGCTTCACATTTCACAGTGTACAGATTCCTTAAAGTTGACCAGGAAGTGGAAATGGCACAGAATTTTCCCTCTTTATATTACAGGTGGGGTTTAGTGGTGACTTTGCACCAGCGTTTTACTAGAGAGTATTTTGCGCTTAGCTTTTCAATGAATTATGCCAAACTTTATGCCTCTAAATTCTTTTACAAATTCTTGCTGATTTCATTGAGGCCGTATTTGGGTTACTGTCACCTCCTCTGACCTCTATCATTAACAAGCCGTTTTCAACTACAGAACTGCCGCATGCTGGATGTTTTTTTATTTATTTTTTTCGCACCATTCTGTGTGAAAATCCCAGGAGATCAGCAGTTACAGTAATACTCAAACTAGCCCATATGGCACCAACATTCATGCCACGGTCTAAATAACTGAGATCAAATGTTTTCCCCATTATGATGGTTGATGTGAACATCAACTGAAGCTCCTGACCCCTATCTGCATGATTTTATAAATTACACTGCTGCCACAGGATTGACTGATAAGATAATTTCATGAATAAATATATGTACAGGTGTAAGTAAGTACTTAATAAATGGCCGTTGAGTGTACAGTATATGCACTGGTTGCTGGAATACAGTTCTTCTGTGGTCCTCTTCTCAATAAACCTCCATCTTGCAATAGGATACATGACAAATAAGGATGGCAGAGATGATGAAAAGGAGACTTAATTACGATTGTGTTTAAAATGTCTTCGAAATGATCTTAGAAATGTAAACTTTGTTGTTAGTTTCATTCTAAAATGTCAAGTGGTGTAACCATCAATTAAAAAAACAATACAATTTGTCCTTGCACCTTCACTGAATGTGTCATATATTCCCTGTCTTTGTCTAGACTTTTATGTTGAAATTCTTGTTTAGTTGCCACTTTCCTGTTTACTGTTTGTTTTGTAGCCCTTTTGTAATTTTATTTCATGATATTCAGGCCTCCTGAATCTGCCTCAGCCCTGTGGCCGCTTTCCAGGCCTACTGACCCTGTCCCTGCTCTGTGGCTGTTTCTCAGGCCTCCTGCTCTGTGGCCACAACCCAGGCCACCTGACCCTGCCACGGCCTTGCAGCCGCCTCCCAGGCCTCCTGACCCTGTCCATGCTCTGTGGCCATCTCACAGGCACCCTGACCCTGTCCATGCTCTCTGGCCACCACCCAGGCCTCCTGTCTCTGCCTTGGCCCTGTGGCCGCCTCCCAGGCCTCCTGACCCTGTCCCTGCTCTGTGGCCACCACCCCGACCTCCTGACCCTGCCTCGGCCCTGCGGCTGCATCCAAGGCCTAGGTCCTGCTGCTGCCTCCAAGGCCTCCTGACACTTTTCCTGCTCTGTGGCCGCATCCCAGGCCTCCTTACCCTGTCCATGATCTGTGGCCGTCTCTCAGGCCTCCTGTCCCTGCTCTGTGGCCACCACCCAGGCCTCCTGACCCTGCCTGGGCCCTGTGGCCACCTCCCAGGCCTCCTGACCTTGCCTCAGCCCTGTGGCCGCCTCCCAGGCCTCCTGACCCTGCCTCTGCCCTGTGGCAGCCTCCCAGGCCTACTGACCCTGTCTAGGCCCTGCAGCTGCCTCCCAGATCTCCTGACCAGGTCCCCACCTTGAGGTCAAGGTCCCCTTGGTCTCATGGCCATCTGCCTGATCTGCTCTGGTCCTCTTGGTCTCCTGGCCATCCAACAGATATGCTCTGGTCCACTTGGTCTCCTGGTCGTCCGCCTGATCTGCTCTGGTCCCTTTGGTCTCCTGGCCGTCCGCCTGATCTGCTCTGGTCCCCTTGTTCTCCTGGCAGTCCCCCGGATCTGCTCTGGTCCCCTTGGTCTCCTGGCCATCCACCTGATCTGCTCTGGTCCCCTTGGTCTCCTGGCCATCCGCCTGATCTGCTCTGGACCCCTTGGTCTCCTGGCCGTCCACCTAATCTGCTCTGGTCCCCTTGGTTTCCTGGCCAAGTAAATATTTATTTAAGGCCACATCCATGTTAATGCATTTTTGTTTGAAAACATATTTTTGTGATGAGTTTACGATGGCATATTTTGACACTTTCAGATTAGTATAGAAGTGGCCTAAAACACTTGTTGAGCTTGATAAGATGCGTTTCGTGGACAAATAATAATATTTAAAAAGTAATAATTCAAGAATATGCTTGTGACTAGTGTTCGACCAAAATGCATTTTTCAATGGCCGATTTCGACACTGATATCTAGAAAGCAGGATGGCCGATATAAATTCAGATGTACTGTACATAATACAACTTAACAACAGCAAATCAGATGTGCACAAAACTTCTAAACTGAAACAATCACTTATTTTAAACAATATTTGCTCAAATTGGTATATTTTGAAGAAAAAAGCCCATGGAAAACAGATATAAAAGTCATTGTCTGTATTAGTAGAATTTATAATGCACTTTTGAATAATTTAATAGATCAAAATAAACAAAAACAAAAACAAATGATGTCACTGGTGTCAGAAAACATGGTCATTTGACTGTAGAACTTATGCAAGCCATTTTTATCTCATATCTAATTATAAAGGCGACAGTCAGTGAGTGCTTGGTGCCAGTCGAATTATCCGCCCTTTGTGACGTGCAGAATACAGTACAGTCACATAGACATCACAGAGCATTAAGACCTGGCTTTCTCTAACTACCACCCACAAACTCAAGAGAAAAACAAGACCTCTGGTGCAAGCCGCAGTCTACGCACACAAACATGATGCAGACAAGGGGAAAAAAAATCTAGAAGAATGCAAAGGTGTTGGTGGTTGACGCCACTCTAAGCCAGTGTGGCTCTGATGCGCATAGCACTCTCGCAGGCCTGTTGTCTGGGTTGGGCTCATCATAGTCATGAGAAACTCCCATTATGCTTTCAGGGCCTTCTCTGCACGGCAACAGGTATGCTTGTTGACACATGCCAAATCCCTTTCTTTTCTTCTGTTTTTTCTCTCTCCTCAAAGTTCTCGTGAACGTCGCGTAACGCCCTGTCTAAACCGCAGACATCAAAAAACCTACCTGAGCAAAGCTGTGACTTGTTTGATTGCACGGGCGAGCTCACAAGATGGTGCAGGGTGAGATGGCTGCTGTCCTATGAGTTCCTGTGGGTTTTTGTTTGTATCAGGTTACATTTTTATTGTTACTAGCACATGCTGTATTAAGATATGATTGACAATCACTCCTGGATAATAGATCAACAACTGACACAATTAAAGTTCAACTGGTTCCTTATAATGCTGGATATTAAAACAGATTTAACTTCACAAGCTCTTGTTTCAGTGCATTCCGGTTTGATTCCGATTCTTTGGGTATATTTCAGTTATAATATCCATTTTGGTGACATTTGAAAGACGTTCTCTCTCAGCTAATTAGTTAATCAGTTAATTATATAGGAGAACTTGGTACCTTACAAAAATGATGTCATGCTTGTGAATAAAACAAATATCTACATACATACAGATGCCATGGCCCCCACAAAGCCCCCCACTGAACATCGTGTTAGTCTTGAGATTACATAAAGAGACAGAAGCAAAAGAGATAGAAGAACTGTGGTGAATTCTCCAAGAAGCTTGGAACATCTTATCTGCCAACAACCAAGAGAAATTGTGTCCAGATGTATCTAGGAGAATTGGTGCTGTTTTAAAAGCAAAGGTGGTCACACTGAATATTTATTTAGCTTTTTTTATGTTTACTGGACTTTGTATCAAGTGATAAATGAAAACTATTTATGTCATTATTTTTGAAGACATCCTCACTATGCAACATTTTTTAAAAGTGCCTAAAACCTTTTAAATTAATAATAAATAAATATATTTTAAATAAATAATAAATAAATGAACATATATATATATATATATATATATATATATATATATATATATATAGTGACTAGTTCAACATTATGCATTATATATATATGATATAGTATAAATTATGCATATATATATATATATATAATGCATAATTTGTACTATTCACATATGTATATGGGTATATTGAACAGTGTTAAAATGGTACTGCCTCTTTAAGAATGGCGGTATTTCAGCAAGCATCATACAGTAGTGTTTCGGTTGAGCGGATTCTTTACCACACACGTTCTATTTGTGATTCAAATGAAATGTTATACTTCATTGTGTGGATCTTGTCTTTGGAAACACATTGCACAGAATGAGTTCAAATGAAGATTTCGATTAATTGGAAAATGTATATTTTTACCATATTTTAAAGTGTTTTTGTTCATTAATTTTTATTCATTAAGCTACAACTTTCTTGATGGGCAACGATGTTTATCAAGTCAAATATTTAGACTTAGACTTAATTAGGGTCATTGACTTTGAATATTTTTCTCATCAGTAACTTGATTAGCTTGTTGACGTAGCAGTTAGACAGTTTGCTTGGTAATTTCCTCTCAGAAATGTTTACACTTTGGATTTTCCATCTTTCCTTAAATTTCCGTCTCTAAATTCATCCCATTTAAAAACACCGCTGTAGCCACACATATTCATTTAAACAGATGACTTTGGCTGTATATTGCATCTCACCACATGTGGTTTTAAGATGGCGTGTCAAGTAATAAAAAAGCCAAACTCTTAATGACAAGTCTTGAGAGTCATGCATTCTTTTTAATTCTGTTGCACGCTGTTTAGATGTTTCTGAATGCAAAAAGGTGCCTTGCATGAACCACCCAAGAAATGTTTCTGATTCAACCTCTTATTGTTTTTATTTAAAATGGTTACACTAAATAGGAGTTTGTAGAAAAATGTATATCACTGTCAAAAAATACTGCTGTTGACAAATAAAACTTTGACTTTTAATCCTGGTCTCTACCACTTCACACGCTCCCTGTTCTCATTGAGCCCCACCCCAAAAAACTCACACACCTCTAATGGCATCAGCAGTGCCCCTGTCCATCAGAGAGTGTTCCCTGGGGCCTGATCCGGCCTGGGCTGCTGCCATGAGCTTGGAGAGCTGACATGCTGATAGACGCAGGCGGAGGTGGATTCCTGGGGCAGGTGAAGTATGTGGCGCCTTTGATCTTCTTCATGTGCAGAGCGAGCAGGAAGAGAGAGAGAAAAAGTGACAACGTCAAAGGTCATGTGCTTTGTCGTCATGTCAATTGCTTGAGGAGCGATGAGTTGCACCCAAAATGGAGCACCTTATAGGATATATTTCGCTGTTGTTGCATGATAAACACAACAGTTGGGTCCTAAAGTCTGTGGCCACTTATGAAATGCTTGTTTTGTATTTTTCTAATTTAATATTGTTTTCTTCAATACAACTTTTCACTCAAATTATTATGCTGATAATGTAAATTGTGAAAAAGTATTTACCAGAATTTCTTAATATTATATGTATCCCCCTTGCTTTAATGACATCATGCACTTGAGCTGGCATGGAATCCACAAGTTTATGCAAAACCTGATGATCATGTTATCCAGGCATGACAGCCTGACCTTTTAAACAAAGCCGTTAACATGGTCAATGTCGCAAATTTGCTTACATTTGATTAGTGACTAAGTGTGAAATTAAAATGTGTTTTTTTTTTTCCAAGCCGAAAAACTTTTCTGTTTATTTTACATATATTTTTAATCCCAAATTTGAAATGGGGTCTCTGACTTTTGGACCCTCACCAGGGCTGGACGGGGAAGAGAAATCGGCCCAGGATTTTACATGGCAACTGGCCCAAAACTTGTTGAGCGGGGGTGAGAAAAAAGATGTTGAGAGGGAGAGGGGCGGGGGTGTTGGTGGGTTACATTTTGTATAAAATTGAGTATTGTATTTTTTGCCAATAATAATGTGTTTGGTACCATTTTAGTGTATGTAAGCTACATAATTTATGATGTTTATAGTGTTTAATAATAAACAACATTTCATTATGTTCTCTGTTCTTTTCTGCATATCGCGGCGCCGTTTTGTGGTCTGTTGTGCATAACACGGCAGCTCATTTTAGCTTATCTCGGCCCATTCGGCACGTTTTGCGGCCGACCCACCGGCTCGCTCGGGTCTCCCGATGGCCAGTCCACCCCTGATCAGCCCCAAAGGACGTTGGGAAAATGCCCGGTATGCCAGATTACCAGTCCAGCCCTGACCCTCACGTATTATTTTCCATTATATTTTCCTCTTAAACATGCATGAATTGTGCACACTGATAGCATTGTTTATTTGCACATGCAGTCTGTATGGTTTCAGTACCGATTCACTATAGGATTTATGCAAATAAAGTAATGGCGCAAACAAGCTTGCAAAATTGGGGCTGTTTGTGCAATCTATTCGCAATCAGAATGGGCAATTTGTGATCAGGTAAGCAATGTACATTTCATTATCATTTTAGCAGAAATAAAACTTGCACTTTTAATAACCTCGTGTAATAAATTAGCATGACGTTTGGCATCTTATGGTTGATTCAGTGCTACAGTTAGAAATCCTTGGGCCCATTACAAAATGTGTCCAGCGATTTTCACTTAAAAGAAATCAGTGTAAAGTTAAGTTGCTCTATGGTCAAGGGTGCAAATTAGTCCTTAGAATCTAAATAACCATGTAATCTATCTGTCTGTCTGTGTCACGATGTGGGAAATCAGGAGAAGGCAGACAGAAGGTAGGATCCAAACGCGGCTTTATTGAAACAATAAATAAACAAAACACGGGAACAAAAGAAAGGTCCACAATGGGAAAACAGAGACAGAACCTTGGAAGGACACGGGGACATCAACAAGGGGAACAGGAACCACGAACGAGAGAGTAGTCACAGGGAACTCGGGCTGGAAACAGGGAGCTAACAAATACATCTATCAACAAACAACGACCGACAGAGACTGAACAAACAGACAGGGTTTAAATACATGGACATAGGAAGACGGGAACCAATGAAAAAACAGAACTCAAACAAGATAACAGGGTGATAAACTAAAACCAAAGACAACTAACGAGGGCAGGTGAAAACAATGAACAGAGCACACGAAGGCTGACAAGAAAACTATGGAAGTACAAGGGTGACAAATGTGAAAAACTAAGGAGTTAGAAAAGTGACAAAAATGACAAACAAAGGGCAACGGTGAGACAAGACACGGTAATCATTACAGTCTGTCTGCCTTTCTATATATATATATATATATATATATATATATATATATATAGTACACAGTATATCATATTTATATTTATAAATGTAGGTATGTTACATAGCACTCTTCATGGAGTATAGGATATGTTTGGTTTGGGCACGCAACAATATTCTTTCAGGGGGCTCAGAACTAGCTAAGTCATCTAGTTGGTTTAATTCTAAAACTCTGATTTTGCATTTGTTTTTGTGTGGCAAATATAAAAGAAAATGTGTTATGTTGCTATGGCAACCATGTCTGTGAAAGAAAAGAGTAAACTCAGTTAGTGATGAAAATATTAGGTCTGCAACACAGCCAAAAAAACTAACAGCAAGTGTTGCCGTGCCAAACGTTTCCCCCACCATTAGAAGGTTACACCTGTCAGGAACTGATATCCATCAACATAAACACATGCACCTTAAAGTGCTCTCCAACAGAAAGTGATGTCAAAAGCAACCTGACTCGCTGTTAAACCTTTGAAGGACTCTCAATACAGTCATTCAGCTGGTGCAGGAATAAGGATGAATGTTGTAATCATGGAAAACAATAGTAGGATTGCTGCAAGTTTACCTGAGTGCTACTGTCTATTTTTTACATGCTTTATAAGACTACTTTCACACAGTCAGTGTTTGACAACCATATTTATGAACAGGTGTGACTCTCAAATTGCCCTGTTCAAACAGCAGCTTGCAGGAGCGGCTCGAATACTCCCCAAAGTCAAGCTCCACATCTGTTATTGCGATAGCCATGAATGATGCATGTAACCATAGTGACAGTGAAAATTTTTAAAATTTATTTTTAAAATAAACACCCACTGTTCTGATTGGCTCTCTGCTCTTGACTGACCTGCTCTCTCCTTGCTATCTCACTGCTCACCACTACTGGGCAGGGCTACGAAAATTATAAGGTAAAGTAGGTGTTGGAATCAGACGCAAATGTCTACCAAAGTGTGACATCACAATGTGGGGGAAGTAGAGAACAAGTCGTATAGGCAGCTTGAGTTCAACAAATACTTGTTTTGCAACGGGTATTTGCAAAAATTAAAATTGCAATAAAATAATAATAATAAAAAACCACCATGGTTGGTAGGCTGATAAGATTATTTTTACCCTGGCTGTCACGCTGTATGACATGTCTGACAACTAGTTGTTCAGTGCGGTTCCGTTCACACTACACAGTTCCCTTTACAAAAAGCTTCACTACGATGCCGCACTGCTATGCGCTACGGGGAACAACCCTAGCTGTGAACCAAGATGATTAATGTGTGCAACACGTCAATGAACATTGACCGGAATTTATAACCTCGGCTGATGTAATCATTAGGTGCACCTGCGGCCAGGCTATAAATGGATACGTCACCAGGTGTCGTCAGAAACTCTTTTTTCAGAGCGATTCTGTTTCTGTGTGTTTCACACACCCTGTCAAAACTTTCTTTCCTCTGTTAGGAGTTAGAATCAGTTAGGCAGTGTGCAGTGAACGTTGTTCTCTTTTCTCTTCTGTTTAGAAAATATTATATATATATATTTCTAAAAAAAGAAAGAAAAAAAAGAGAGAATGACTGAAAGCCGCAAACGGTGCATGTTCCCCTCTTCTCGCTCTATAGCTGAAGACAACACACATCAGTTTTTGCTCTGTTTGTTTGGGGGTAAGAGCACGCTGCTCTCGCGTTGCAGCAGGGTGGGTGCGAGCACTGCGATTTGCTTTAACAGGCAGAGTGCGTCGTGCTCGCCTCGCTTGCTTCCGGGAGTCAGCACTCACGAAAAAGATCGTTCGTGGGGCTCTTGCATGGATTTGGCTGAGGAGCAAGAGACGGGTTGATCCCTTTCTCTCACTCTCTCCCCAAACCCAGCTGGTCCTTCACATGATCTCGAAGCGCGTTCCGGCGCTTCTTCGAATCATGAGGTGGATCGCGATTCTCTTCCCGCCTCCGAGCTTTCCGGCCACGATAAAAAATCTACGGAGGAATTGCTCGATGTTGTTACTCGTGCGGTTGCCAGATTGGACTGGCCACGCGAAAAAGAGACCCCCAAATGCTCCAAATTAGGGGATAGATTTTATCTTCCAGTCTAAGAAAGGGAACACCTCATGGGTCCCCTTCCCTTCTTTGATAACCTCCATGAAGAGCTTTTTCGCTCATGGAGGAACCCCTAAAAAGAAATAAAATATATATATTTTCTTCCCGTGTTCACATACCCTCGACGTCATTATATTCGACTATCGTGGGTGCTGAGGCACGGGGGTATTCAGTGATGCCGCCGGTCGAAGAGATGCTTGCGGGCTATCTCTCGCCGGGCTCGGCATCATCACTTAAGAAGCCCTCTCTCCCCTCAAAGCCTTGTAGGACAACCTCCACTTTAGTGGGAAGGGCTTATCAAGAATCAGGTCAGGCTGGTGCTGCTCTGCACACTATGCTGTTTTACAGGCGTACCAGGCTGACCTGCTGGACGACCTGAGTGTGGGTTCTGCGCTTGACGAGCAAGCCTCAGACCCGCCTCGGTCCTGACTGAAGGGAGGCTCAAAAGCAAAGCGTGGCGAGTCGTGCTCCTCCTCCCAGGGATTGGGGACAGTCTCGCCGCCCTGCCAGCCCCGAAGCAAGACCTCAGGACTATAAATTCTAGTAAGAGAAAACCCTGACGGTCTTGCGCCTAGATTAGGGGTAGCTCCCCTCGGGACGGGCGCGTGCTTCACTTCACCCCTCCCGGTACCCCCTCGAAGCCCCTCCATTCCCGCCACCTCTTGGTGTTTCGGGTTGCAGAGGCTTCCGTCAAAATTGGGTGTTTTCGCTGTTCCTGCATCTTATTCAGGACGCGAAACACTCGACAACCCCTCAACAGAAAGTATTAAAATATAATACCCATCTCAGAGATCCTGGCAGCGTGGAAACTTCTGCCGGATATATTCTTTTCTGTGGGTCTTATAAGGGCATCAGGATTTAATTCACTCGCCGCTTTTCCGTGTTTCAACGGCGTGTTCTCACTACCGTGAACCGGATTTCTTTTTACGTAAAAACAAAAAAACTCAATCTCCTGGTTAAAGGGGCCATGGTATGTGTTCCCCTTCCAGAGAGAGAGTTAGGTTATTACACTAAATACTTCCGTTTCCCATGGAGGGTGAGGGGTGGCGTCTGGCTTAGATCTTAAAGCTTGAACTACCCGTGGGTGTTGAAGTCCAAGATGATGCCTGTCAAGACGGTCGTGTCTCAAGCCCTACAACTCGTTTGGCTGGTCACCATCAATCTTATGACGCACTTCTGTACTTCATTTAGAAGTTCTGTCACAACATGGAAAGTTCCTGAGGTTCACTTCCGGGGGCAAAGTCTTCCAGGGTCAGGTTCTTTAACTCAGCCTAGCCCTTTTTACCCGCACATTCACAATGCATGATGTAGCGCTGGCTCCTTGCGACTCCGGGGCATCTGCATTCTGGATTATGTAGACGACTGGCTGATCCTAGCGCAGTTCCAGGAACTGGCAGTTCAGCACAGGGACATCGTCTTAGCTCATCTGTTTCTCTGGGGTTGAGGCTCAACGCCAAGAAAAGCGTCCTCTCTCCCACTCAGAACACTGTCTATTGGGGCATCGTATGGAGTTCAATCACAATGCGGGCACAACTGTCTCCCGTTAGGATTGAGTCCATTCAGATCACCCTGAGCAAAGTCAGGCTAGGTCAAGGTTGCACTGTTACCAGTATCAACGATTTCCAGGTCTCAGGGCGACCGTGTCCACGGTGATCCCTCTGAACCTTCTGCTCATGAGACCGTTTTTGTTGTGGCCAAAAGCCAGGGGATTTCTTCCAAGTGCCAAAACCCCTAGGCTAAAAAGGGTTACGCGCCTCAGGCTTCGTTCCCTTTCTATGTGGTTCAGACCCCGGTTTTCTGCCTTGGGTCCCACTCTAGGTGCATCTTGTTGTCGCAGACTGCTAACGAGGTATTTCTGGCCCTGAAATACCTCCTCCTGAGGCTGCCATGTCTTTGTGCGGGTGGACAATACAGCGGTAGCCTCTTACTTAAATCATCAAGGAGACCCACGTTCTTGTCAGCTGTATTTCTGACACGTCGGATTCTCCTTAGGGCCCAGGGTAAGCTTCTGTCACTCAGGTAAGTTATATCCCTGGATGCCCATATACGGGAGCAGATTTACGGTCCAGACAGAAAATACCAAAGGGGGGGGGGGTTAAGAACTCCACCCTAAGGTAGTAGTTGCCCAGAGTTTGCCAACAAGGGTTTTAGCCTCTTACTGATAGCACCGCGCTGGCCGAACAGGGCTTGGTTCTCGGAGCTAATCTCTTCCCTCGACGGCTTGCCTTGGGCGATTCCGAACAGGAAGGATCTTCTATCTCAGGCACAGGGCAATATTTCATCCCTGCCCCGAATTGTGGAATCTTTCATGTTTGGCCCCTAAGGGTACCAACTGAGGGACACAGGGCTTTCTCCTGAGGTTATCGAGACCTTTTTAAATGCCGGGCTTTTTCCACTTGGAACAAGTTTGGGTGAGATCTTAGGGCAGAAGAGGACCTATTCGCATCTATGAATAGCGCAATTCTCCTCTACTTCTCCCTGAAATCACCCAGCCCCCTTGGGTCTGGACATTAAGACACATACATGACCAAGAATGCGTCTGTATGCATTAATTTCCCCGGTTTCTCTGCTCCCGGGAGTCTTGGCGATGTTCACCAGCAAGGGTCTTGCCTCCTATTAATGGCGCTGCGCTGGCCGAACAGGATATGTTTCTCGGAGCTAATTCCTCTCCTCAACGGCTCGCCTTGGGCGATTCCGAACAGGGAGGACCTTCTCATCCTTGGCTCGAATTGTGAAACCTTTCATGTCTGGCCCCTAAGGGTACCAAATGAGGTTCACAGGGTTTTCTCTTGAGATTATCGAGACCATTTCAAGTGCTAGGGCTCCCTCCACTTGGAACTGATCTGGGTACATTTTACAGGGCAGAAGAGGACCTCTTCGCCTCTGTTGATAGCGCAATGTCTCCTCTACTTCTCCCCGAGTCGCCCAGTCCCCCCTCCCCTCGGGAGGGGCTGATCGTAGTAACGCATATATAGCACAAATGCGCCTGCATGCATTTCCTTCTACTAAAGTTCTTATTACAGAATCAGCTTACTGCCAGTTTGCTTCAGTTCTGGATTTTCTGTAGAAAGAACTGTCAGCGGGCACTTGCCTCGCCACTGCCAGGTTCTATGTGGCCACTGCGGTTTGCCACGGCTTGGTGGGCGGGGTGCCCTCAAAGAGGCATCCTCATTATTGCCCGGGCCTACGAGGCGCACTGTCAAGCTTCGCCAGTAGGTTTTAGGGCGCACTCTACCAGAGGGCTCTCATCCTCTAAAACCTTGGCTAGAGGTCTCCCTCTGCAGCAAGTTTGTGATGCGGCAGGTTGTCCTCTCCGCACACATTCATTAGATTTTTATAGTTATGATGTTTTGACCCTCCGGGCTCTTATGTCCTTGAGTCGACATCTCAGCCCATGCCTAAACAAGTTTGTGATGCAGCAGGTTGTCCTCTCCAAACACATTCATTGGACTTTTTTAGTTTGGATGTTCTGCACTCCGGGCTCTTATGCCCTTGAGTCGACATCTCAGCTCATACCTGAACAAGTTTGTGATGTGGCAGGCTGGTCCTCTCCGCTCACATTCATCAGTTTTTATGACAAGTTTGTGTTGCGATAGGGTTCTCTTCGCACACATTCATCAAACTTTATGGGTTAGATGCTTTGGTACTCTGGACTCTTATGCCCTTGAGTCGACATCTCAGCCCATGCCTAAACAAGTTTGTGATGCGGCAGGCTGGTCCTCTCCGCACACATTCATCAAAATTGAATGGTTTAGATGTTTATGCTACTCCGGGCTCTTATGCCCTTGAGTCGACATCTCAAGCTCATGTCTGAGACCTCTCGCGTTTTTGTAAGTACACTGCACAACCGTAGGGATCCGGACAGCCCCAAGTGCGGCGGCGTAGGTATTGCGTTCCCTGTAGCGCTTAGCAGCGCAGCATCGTAGTGAAGCTTTTTGTAAAGGGAACGTCTCGGGTTACATGTGTAAACCTTGTTCCCTGAAAAAAGCGGAACGAGATGTTGCGCTGCTTTGCCGCACTGGGACGTCCCAGGACTGCTCTTCAAAAAGTATCTGACGACACCTGGTGACGTATCCATTTACAGCCTGGCCGCAGGTGCATCTAATGATTACATCAGCCGAGGCTATAAATTCCGGTCAATGTTCATTGACGTTTTGCACACATTATTCAGCTTGGTTCACAGCTAGGGTTGTTCCCTGTAGCGCTTAGCAGCGCAGCATCTCGTCCCGCTTTTTTCAGGGAACAAGGGTTATACATGTAACCCGAGACATTTTAAAAACTCTTAAAATTCAGTCATACCCTGAAAATTTAAAGGGATAGTAACTCAAAAATTAAAAGTCTGTCAATTCATGTGAATTTCTCTCGTCTGTGGAGGGCAAAAGTTGATGGAAATGAATTATTGTATGAAAGTGAATGGTGACTGAGGCTATCAATTCCTAACATTATGCCTAACATCTCTTTTTGTGTTCAACAATAGAAAATCAGACAGAAAGAAAGTTTGGAACAAAATGATGGTGAGGGTAAATTATGTCAGAATTTTCTTTTTAATTTTGGGGGGATCTTCGCCATTAAGGGAGTCATTCTCGAGACTGACACCTATACTACTGCTGTGTGAACAAAGAAAATTAAAGTAATTGTTTTACATAGTCAAGAGTGGAGTCAAGAGTCTAACGCTTTATTGTCCTTTAGGGGCATTTCAAAGTTTTACTGGTGAACTGTAGGTCTTATAGAATCCCAGCTGCAGCTGTGAGCACTGTGACACTACAGGCAGGATTGAAAGATGTCTATTTGGAGGCACCAGTTAGTCCAGTGTAGACAGCATTGTGTATCACACAGTGTACTCATAAACAAGGCTGTCTTGCACTTCCTGTTGATTTGCACGCAATTATTTTGGCTGCCCTAGATGGGCTTGGCAGCAAAGACATAATGTAATTGAGGTGGAGCGGGGAAACTGGGCAGATGGCCAAAGGAAAGAAGGTGGTTCCGACACCACCCGCACTTCAGTCACCCCCGCCAAATCACAAACTCAAGCCCCCTGAAAATACATCTGGCATTTTGTATACTGCATGTCAACCATCCCAACTGCCACCAAAAAACACCATACCAAAACAAGCCTGCATCCCAAAGTCTAAGAAATACACTCATACTCATAGCACACTGGGGCATACTGTATATGAGGGGTGGCCACTGCCACAAGCTCTTTTCCATTAAGTAACAAAAGGAATATAGCCAGTTATGTTTTATAAAGTTTATCACATACTGTATATATAGCTACAGTACTGTGCAAACCTCTAAGGCACATAAGATGTTTCACAAAAGAATTTGTCTTAAGATGGTTATTTATATCTCCAGCTTTAGTGTGTCAATAGGAAATATACATTTTAGACTCATAAACATTACTTTTGAAAATAAAAAAGATTAGAATAGAAGAACATGGAGCCCTGCAACAGATGGCCCCCCAAAAACCCCCCACTGAACATCGTGTCAGTCTGAGATTACATAAAGAGACTAAAGCAATTGAGACAGCCTGAATAGATAGAAGAACTGTGGAACATCATATCTGCCAACAACCAAGAGAAACGTATCGGTTACCTAACGTAACCTCGGTTCTCTCTAGATGAGGGAACGAGTATTGCGTAAGCTAGCTTACGCTACGGGAAAGATTCATCTTTTCTGAGATATTGAAGCCAAAAAATTATCCTTAATTTTTGTATCCATTGTCAACGCAGTGCGGCAGCTGCAGACCTTGAGCGGGCTAGCTAGCGAGCTCATAGGTTGCTCTGCGGCAACTGCTGCAGCCTATAGACGAGCTTGGGCGAACTCGCATCCAATGAGAGGCATCCGCGCGCTCACTGCAACAAAGCCCGCCAAAATGGGCGTGACTATAGTGCATATAAGCGTAGTTCGTAGGCTGGAACCCTGGTTTTCATTGACTGAAGCGAAAAGTCGCTCGTGGCGCGAGCATGGCCGGCTACGCAATACTCGTTCCCTCATCTAGAGAGAACCGAGGTTACGTTAGGTAACCGATACGTTCTCTTACGAGAGGTTCTCTCGTATTGCGTAAGCTAGCTTACGATACGGGAACCCATTGTCAACGCCGTGCGCGCCAAGCATCCACTGTATGAGCCCCAGGGAATTAAGGGGGGACCTGTGGGAGCCCTTATGAGTGGGGAAATAATATTTGGCCGGCAAGAATGCGGGTCATTGATTGTGTAATACATAAGCACATAGTGGGAAGGGAACGACAGAGCGGCGGTGCCGGTCTGTGTGGAATGTGTCCCATCAGTGCAGCTCACCAGGGGAGCTGTAGCGTATTAAACCGCTAGTAGTTTTGCCTGCAGAGCGGGCACTTCCATATTGTAAAATCTGACAAAGGTGGAGGGGAAGTCCATCCCGCTGCCACACATATGTCGTGAATGGAAATCCCGCTGGACCATGCCCACGAGGATGCCATGCCTCTAGTGGAGTGAGCCCTAATGCCCAACGGGCATGGCAGGTCTTTTGACGCGTATGCAGCAGCAATAGCGTCCACTATCCATCTAGATAGTGTCTGTTTCGAGGCGGCGAGACCTTTGGTGCGCCCTCGAACGAAACGAAAAGCTGCTCAGAGCGCCTGAAAGCGGCGGAGCGCGCAGTATACAATCTCAGTGCTCTGACCGGGCAAAGGAGATTGGCGTTGCATTCGCTAACGGAAGCTGGCAGCGCCGATAGGGAAATGACCTGTGCTCTGAAAGGAGTACCGATCACCTTGGGAACATAGCCGTGTCTAGGCTTTAAAATGACCTTGGAGTCACTTGGTCCAAACTCAAGACACGCAGCGCTGACAGACAGCACGTGAAGGTCTCCCACACGCTTGACTGATGACAGGGCAGTCAGAAAAACGGTTTTGAGTGAAAGGTATTTCAAATCCACGCATTGAAGTGGTTCGAAGGGGGGCTTTCATAGTTTCGAGAACTATAGAAAGATCCCAGATAGGAACCGATGGGGGCGCGGGGGTTCATCCTTCTAGCTCCCCTGAGGAAGCCGGATGACCAGCTCGCTTTTACCCCATGACTGGCCGTGCAGGGGTTCAGCGAACGCCGCAACGGCCGCCATATACACTTTGAGCGTGGATGGGGATCTGCCCTTATCCAGCAGCTCTTGTAGAAATACGAGCAGCGACGACACCCCACATGTCCGCGGGTCCAGGTCTCGGTCGGTGCACCATTTTGAGAACACAGACCATTTTGACGCATAGAGTCTTCTCGTGGAAGGGGCTCTAGCGTGTATGGTGGTGTTTATTACTCCTTCTGGCAGAGCGACGGGTAGTCGCTGATCACCCACGCATGCAGCGCCCAGCGCTCTGGGTGGGGATGCCAAATTGTGCCGCGAGCTTGAGAGAGGAAATCTGCTCTCACTGGGATGGGCCACGGCGCTGTCAGTGACAGCTGCGTAAGCTCCGGGAACCATGTCTGATTCTCCCAACGCGGGCTATGAGGAGCACCGAGTGACGCTGCTTCCTGATCCTCTGCATTACCTGTGGCAATAGCGAGACGGGAGGGAAGGCGTAAGCGGGCGCCTGGGCCAGTCCTGGGCCAGTGCGTCCTCGCTTTGAGAAAAATATTGGGCAGTGAGAGTTCTCTTTGGACGCAAAGAGGTCTATCTCCGCTCTGCCGAATAGGTGCCATAACGCCTGGACTGTTTGAGCGTGCAGGGACCATTCCCCTGGGGGAATATTGTCTCTGGACAGTCTGTCCGGGCCGCCGCTCAGGTGGCCTGGCACGCGCGTCGCCCTCAGCGAGCGCAGGTGGCACTGGGACCAACTCAGTATGCGTTTCGTCAGATGGAAGAGGTTCCTGGATCTGACACCGCCCTGACGGTTTAGGTAGGATACCACAGATCTGTTGTCCGAACGGACCAGGACATGGTGACCCTGAATGACCGGGAGAAAGCGCACGAGCGCGTACTCGACCGCTATCATTTCCAGACAATTTATGTGAAGGAGCTTTTCCTGAACTGACCATAGGCCGAAAACCGGAGAGCCCTCGCGAGACCGCGCTCCAACCCGTGTTGGACGCCGTCTGTCGAGATGACTTTTCGGCGAGATACAGCTCCCATTGTCACTCCCCGCTGATACCATTCGGCCACTGTCCAGGGCTGCAGAGCTGAAATACAGGTCTGAGTCACCTTGATGGGCTGGCGGCCTGTGGCCCAAGCCCGGCGAGACGCGCGGTGTTTAGCCAATGCTGAAGCGGGCGATGTGCAGTAAACCCAGCTGAAGTACTGCTGTGGCTGAGGCCATGTAGCCTAGCACTCTCTGAAATTTCTTCAGAGGTGTGAGGCTGTTCATCTGAAATGACGCTGCTAGTCGCTGCACACGGCGCCGGCTGTGTAGATAAGCGAGCCGTCATTGCCACTGAGTCTAGTTCTATTCCAAGGAAGGAAATTGCCTGACTGGGCTGTAGTGAGCTCTTGGTCCAATTGACTGCAAGGCCCAAACTGTTCAGATGACTGAGGAGAACTGTCCTGTGAGACAGAAGCTCCGTATGTGATTGTGCCAAAATCAGCCAATCGTCCAAATAGTTCAGAATTCGCAAACCCTGACTCCGCAGGGGTGCGAGCGCCAGCGTCCATGCACTTCGTGAAAGTACGGGTGCTAAGGACAGGCTGAACGGAAGGACGGTGTATTGATAAACCTGGCCGCCGGCGTAATCTCAAGAATGGCCTGTGACGGGATTTATCTGAATCTGAAAGTATGCATTTTTCAAATCGAGAGAAATAAACCAGTCCCCTGGCGCACATGCGCGAGGAGTTTGCTGGTTGTAAGCATTTTGAACGGTGCTTTTGCAAGCGCTTTGTTCAAAACCCTGAGATCTAATATTGGTCTGAGGCCGCCGTCTTTCTTGGGGACAAGAAAATAATGGCTGTAAAACCCCGACTCGCTCAGGGAGGCGGCACTCTCTATGGCCCTTTTGCACAGAAGGTTTGCTATTTCTGAACGAAGCATGCACACTGCTTCCGTGTTCAAAGTAGTTTCGAGCCAGCTCTGAAGCAAGGAGGACGGCGATCGAACTGTAGCAAATAGCCCTGTTTTATTGTGCTTAACACCCATTCGGATATCCCTGGAATATCTTCCCACGCTTTGAAGCGTAATGTTAGAGGGTGAATGGCCAAATCGCTCTGATTGCCGCACACAGCGCGCTTAACAGAATGTGTGAGCCGCTTACTGTGCTTATGCTGGACTGCTCGCAGACAGCATGGACAGGCTGTTCTGTGAGTGACTTCCGATTGAGGTGAATGGGGAAAGAGTCACGCCTGTTAAGTGATGCGCAAGCATAGCCACGGGCACGGGACTTACATACAGAGAAGTGTTTGCTGGCCGTGTGACAGAGCGGGCAGAGAATGGGCGCGTGCACGTATTCGTGAGCGCATTTATTGACTCTAACACTCGAGTGGTTCGTGAACCGCTTTTGAGTGTGCTCTGATGGGGACACGGAACGTGTAATGCTTGTGTGTAGAGCTGAACACTAGATTGTGGGCACATTTTCTACACATAAGGCTGGTCGTGTGACAGAGCGGCCAGAGAATGGGCGCGCGACGGATTCGTGGGTGCGTTTATTAATCCTAACACTCGAGCCGGTCGTAACCGCTTTATGTGAGTGTGCTCTGATAGGGACACGGGACGTGTAATGCTTGTGTGTAGGGGTGAGCACTGAATCGTGGGCACATTTTGTACACATAAGGCTTTATTTTGGGTCGCCTTGGAAACGGCGTTTGAGTGCAGGCAAGCGGGTAATATCACCGGCTTGTTGGCTGCTGAATCCACCACTGCAGTAGCCTGAGAGAAGGGGACTGACAGGGGGCGTACGGGACTTACATACAGCTGGCCGTGTGACAGAGCGGGCAGAGGAGGGGCGTGCGCACGGGCTCGTGGGCGCGTTTATTAACTCCAACACTCGAGCGGGTCGTAACCGATCATGTGAGTGTGCTCTGATAGGGACACGGGATGTGTAATGCTTGTGTGTAGGGGTGAGCACTGGATTGTGGGCACAATTTCTACACATAAGGCATGTTTACTCTTTACAAGATTTCTTTGGGTCGCCGTGAAAACGGCGTTTGAGTGCAGGCAAACGGGTAGTATCACCGGCTTGTTGGCTGCTGAATCCACCACTGCAGTAGCCTGAGAGAAGGGGACTGACAGGGGGCGAAGCTTTGACGGTGGTCCGGCCGTGGCGGGACTGAGCCGTCGCTTTCTCAACAACGCTAGGAGGACTTCGGTTGCTCAGGTTTCAGTACAATCTTAGGCCGAGGCCCGCAGGGGGGCGGCTGTCTGAGCGCGATCGAGGGCGGCCGCCCTGTCGACGCTGAGAAGTCTGGCTTGTTGAGCTGGGCGCTGTGAAGAGGCTCGTGCAGGAGGCTGGTCACGTGGGCGGCCTGCAGAGGAGCTAGCGCGACGAGGCAGAAAGAGATTCATGGCTTGGGCTTCGAGAAACGGTCAACAATGCCACTCACCGCGGAACCGAAGAGACCGGACAGAGACAGCGGCGCATAGTGCGTTCAGCTTCTCCCAAATCGGCTAGTCAGATCTGAAACAGCCTCTGTCTGTAAGACGGCCATGGAATGCAGAGCAGATGCGGCTTGGCCGGCGGCGGTATAGGCGCTGCCAACACAGGCGGAAGTAGTTCTGCAGGCCTTAGACGGGAGCACCAGCTTAGACCGCCATCTCGCGGAGGGCGGGCAAAGGTGCGGCGTGGAGTCTGTTGGGAGCCTGTTCAGGGGGCGGTGACCACTCGAGCCCGAGGCGGTCGACAACCTGTGTGAGGAGGCGCGTTAGTTCCCCTTCGACTCCGGCGTGGGTCCTGCTGGATTCCTGGGCCGAGGAGGAGGCGTGTGAGCCTGACCACTCCTCGCTGTCCGAAGCCATGATGGAACAGCCCTTATCCTCCGCTTCTTCGTCCGAGATGGCAGCAGAGCAGCCGCTCGGCGGCAACTGCGCGTCCCGAGTGGGCGGGGAGGGTGAAGGCGATGCTCGAGGGAGGGGCTCCGGCGAGGCAATCGCTTCTACCACTGGTTCCGGCAGCCTTTGAGAGCGGCGCTTTTACTGCGCGGCTGAATGGAAGGCGCGCGCGGCTTCGGTCCTGAGCGCCGAGTCAAGCCCGCAGGGTCGACATCGGAAGCTCCTTGCAGAGATCGCATCCGCCGTCAGTGAGGGGGAGCTCTGCATGCCCCAGTCCCAGGCAGAGAGCGCAGATGACGTGGCGGTCTCCGGTGCTGAGAGGGGCGCGGCATGAGGCGCAAGTGGAGCGAGGCATCTTTAAAAAGACGCTCGTACTCTTTTGTGAAGTTCATAAGAAATAGCTTGCTTTAAAAAGGATACGTCGCCGGATGGCGTAGCTCGCAGGACGGCTGAAGGTGGCGAAGACGGCCGGCTTCTTCGAGCGCTGTCCACGCTTGCTTGATGCCCCTCGAACGGCGACGCGGCTTCCAGTTCAGAGATGCGAAGAGCTTCGCTGAAGAGATGAAAATCAGGGTTCCAGCCTACTGAACTACGCTTATATGCACTCTAGTCACGCCCATTTTGGCGGCCTTTGTTGCAGTGAGCGCCGGACGCCTCTCATTGGATGCGAGTTCGCCCAAGCTCGTCTATAGGCTGCAGCAGTTGCCGCAGAGCAACCTATGAGCTCGCTAGCTAGCCCGCTCAAGGTCTGCAGCTGCCGCACTGCGTTGACAATCGATACAAAAATTAAGGATAATTTTTTGGCTTCAATATCTCAGAAAAGATTAATCTTTCCCGTAGCGTAAGCTAGCTTACGCAATACGAGAGAACCTCTCGTAAGAGAACTGTGTCCAGGTGTATCTAGGAGAATTGAGGCTGTTTTAAAGGCAAATGTGGTCACACCGAATATTGATTTATCTTTTTGTATGTTTACTGGTCATAACATTAAGTGATAAATGAAAACTATTTATGTCATTATTTTCAAAGTCATCTTCACTATGCAACATTTTTCACAAGTGCCTAAAACCTTTGCACAGTACTGTATATTAATAAAGGATTTTGAACAATTTATTTCTACAGTATGACACTAATCCAATGTTACTCTTTCAATTCAACTTTTCAGTAAAGGTGAATAATAGGAGAGTTTGTGCTAATGGTCTCATAATTTAGGACATCACTTTCTAATATATATGCATGTGTACATCAATGTGGTACATTTAAAACTATGAAAATTCAGTAGTGTTTACTGCAATTCTTCATATTACATCCATGTTACTTTTTGCATATAAAATAAGCATGATGGGATTATTTCTGTTCTTCCGTTTGCCTGAGGTGTGCTGAAAATATCTTAACAAGGTGTACCCTGTTTTACAAGTATATTTGTTGCTGGTGATGTCCTTGTAAAGCATATTCTTGTAAAACGAGTCCTGAATCTAGTATAGACCTACATGTGGCTTAAGTAGTCTTAAACAAGGCCTCCTAAAGTATCATTCTTATAAAGTATCAGACCTACTTCAGAACTAATTCCATCATAATCGTCATTATAGTAGTTCATTTTTCAGACTGATTACACCATGAATGACAAAAGTAGGTCAAAAGTAGTGTTGCTGCTAAAATCGGTCTATGCTTAGCAAATTTCGAATTACTACCCCCCAAATGGGCACGTGTGAGCTCCACTTTCCCGGTGAAATGTCCACAGAGTGGCGCAAAGATAAGTTGTATTTTCATTTGTAAATTATGTAATACAGTCAACAGGAATGGATATTTTAACAACTCCACCTTCTCACCCAAACTCAAACTTTAAACCTTACTGTCAGTGTAATCAAAATGTTTTTTAGAGGGAAAATACAACCTCACCATTGTTCATGTAAACATGATTACTTCCTGGTCCTCACGGAACCAGAACCTGTGTCTTACAGATTTCTTGTGCAACATGCTATCAGCAGAGCTACAGGGAAATGTGTTCACATGTGAATTGATGCAAAAAGGTCTAATGGGGATGTTGTTTGTCAATAACTTGGCTAAAAAGGGTCGATTTCAGGGTACATCAACTTTCGGAAGTAACATGTCGATTTCCTGCATGATCATGTTGGATTTTTACTAAAACTGATAAAAACAAGACTATATTTCTTAATGAGATGATCTGCATGGGCAAGCACCTCTCACATTCTCTTCAGAAAATGTAAAATCTAGTTACAAAATAGATGGATTGTTATATTGTTGCATTTAAGCTCCTGATGTTTTCTGCCAAGCCCCTGATCATTCATAGGTACCTCCAGACCATCAGCGAGCACCCAGAGGGAAAGGAACGAGTGACCACCTAGCCCCTTACTGTATCCAATGCTAGCAATGCCACAGCACATCCGCATTCGCTCACAATCGAAAGAGGATACTTTGAAATTATGAATGCTCAACTGTGGGTGAGACGACCTAGAACCCAGAAAAGCAAAGTATATCCGAGCCTTTAAAATATCATGCAATTTTTAATCTCAAGTACATTTTTCCTGTTCATAGAATGTTTGTATCTTTTTAATGGAAAACAACACAAAGATCCTGATGAAGAAAATTAATTTTTCCAGAGAGCTGTTAGCTTTATGTCCCTACAGTGTCCCCTCCAGTCTTGCTGTGCTCCATCCCTCTGTTCCTCCCTCTTTAGTGTCTGAGGATACACAGTCTGTAATTGTGGAGAAGCCACAGCACACAGCCAGGGACATAAATACCCATTTCCAATGTTACTGTCAAAATAAAGGACCATATGAAAAAAGAAACAAGAACTCTTTTTTTGTGGCATCCGCCCGCCAGTGTAAGTGCTTATTTTGGGTGTTTGGAGTGCTGTGTACCTACACCATCCTGAAAAGAGGTTTCCTCTAAAAAGGATGCGCTTGGTTGCTAAGAGGCTGCGCCATTCAAAAAAATGCAAGCGGAATGCAGTAAACGTTGAGCTAAATGAGGGTACATTCATGAAGAGTTTTGGAATGAATCTCAGGAAAACATGTTCAGGTCACATTTCCCTTCAAAATAAATAGATTATGAAATTATATTTTGCTTAAAGAAAATTAATCCTATTCTTAGAAATACTGACCATTTAGAACCTTTGTGACATTATTTCCATGGTAATTAAGCAATCCCATCTCTGACCCACCAAATTTACTTTTTGTAATTCACTTTATTCTCAAACGGAGATTATGAACAGATTCTCATTACTGTACAATCACAATGTTGTAAAAAATGGCTGTAATGCAAATATTTTCTTTTGTATAATCATTATTTAAATCAGCATACACGTAAGGCAATACAATAAATACTACCATGATGTATAAATACTTTAAATTTAAAAAACAGCAATGAGTAATGATTTTGAATAATTTTCTTTATGCAAAACGTATATATTTTTAAATTTATTTATTTTGATTTATGGAGTGAAAAGGGATAGTTCACCCAAAAATGAAAAGTATTGTATCATTTACTCACCCTCATTCCATTCCAGATGTGTATCACAGTTTTTCTTCTTCAGAACACAAAAAATTAAGATTTTTGGAAGAATATTTCAGCTCTAATGGTCCATAAAATGATTTGGTCCATAATGTCCATAAAGTGAATGGGTGCCAAATTTCTGAATCTCTAAAAAGCACGTATAGCCATCATAAATATAATCCACAACACTCTAGTGGATTAATTAATGTCTTCTGAAGTTAAACGCTTGGTGTGTGTAAAAATCAATATTTAAACCTTTTTTACTGAAAAATGTTAGCTTCCGGCCAGCTATGGTTTACACATTGACCTGCCTCACGTGACATAATGGTGTAATTCTCCTCTGCATAGATATTCATAGGTAGATACCTTATTAGCAGCTGTTCCTATGGACTGCATTACTGTTTAAACACAAATACAGTTTATGCAGTGGTCTGAGCAAGTATCTCGGTGTGAGGCATCTCATCGATTCACTTGCATTCAAACTGATTCAAACAGCTCTCCTTGTTGACCATTCCAAGATGGTGCCACAGTTGACATACCCAAATAAGCCGAATGAGGCATCTATGTATGATTCTCTATGCTCAATTGTTGTAAACAACACTACGCTTCCATAGTTTTTCATATTTCACACATCAATTCTCGAGTAATCTTTTCAATGCGCTTACATCATGCAAGAGGCAGTATGTTTTCAACCCTTGTGAATACACTGCTCGGTTGAAACTTTTAACTTTTATAGTTAAAAACGTTTTCAATATTGATCTAGTTCTTACACACACCTAGCGTTTTGCCTTAGAATTCATTAATTAATCCACTGGAGTCATATGGATTACTTTTATGATGGCAAAATGTGCTTTTTGGAGCTTCAAAAATTCGCCACCTATTCACTTGCATTTTATGGACCTACAGAGTCAAAAATCTTCATTTGTGTCCTGAAGAATAAACAAAGTCACACATCTGGAATAGCATGAGTGTGAGAAAATTATGATAGAATTTGTATTTTTCCTCATGAAATTCGCGCATTGACTGGTTTGGTAGCAACTGCATTGACTAACACTAATATTGAAATAACTGCTAGGCCAATTTGTGGGGAAGTTTCAAGCCATATAAACAGGGCACAGACACTAGAATGCAGTATGTTGCATTTGATTGATCCCTCTACTGTGCGCATATATCTAAAAATGCTTTGGCAACTACAAATGTTTTGACAAAAGGTTGCTACCAAATCAGCTTCTGGCATTTTTTTTTTAATTAATTTTCATGACCTGGTGACAACAGGGTGTTTTAAGACACATTAAATGAATTACTCATTCATATTACGCTATTTATTGGGGCATAATGACTATATAAGGATAGCAGCCAATTGGCTATTTGAGTTTAATTTGATTGACAATGTGAAATCTCCAAGTGTTGTTTTCCAGAATGCAAGTGTATTCAAAAACAGTTGTTCCTCTAAACAGGCAGCAAGGAATCAATTTAACCAAAAGTTACACTTCACCCTTTATCCATATGAATGGTACCACACAAATTGCCAGGAGAGGAAAACATATGTGACTCCACGAGTAGAGTATGATATCATTTGTGGCAATTGTAGTATAAGCCTGCACTCTTGAAGGAATAAAGATTCTTCAAAGCTTATTTGCAGGAACTGAGGCTCATGTAAGACCCCTCTTCTTATCAAGAACAGTTTCTTGCTGTATATATTTCTTGAGTTCTTTGAAGATTAAAAACATTCTTGATGTTAAATTATGGGATCCTCAGATCAACCTATTGCTTTCTGGGTTCTTTAAAGTGCCCGTACATCAATGGTTTACTAAAGATCTAAAGACTAAAACATTATTTGTGCAAAGCTGAAGTGTGTATTTTTTCTGCCTCTAGCAACACCAACAGGAACTGCAAAAATAAGGGCTGTTTTCAAACAGGTGTAGCCAAGTGGAGAAATGTAACTTTAGAGTAATTTTAGTCATAAACTGGACATGGCCCCTTTAAGAACCTGAGTTTTGTGACACCGGAGTTTTGCAATGCCTGCTTTCCAGCAATCTCTTGTGTTAGAAGCGTGGAACATGGAACATGCATTGTGCAAGAGTGCTAACAGTTTAGTTCATCGGTTGATACAGCTTTGGAATGCATATGGATTGCATGTGTGGAGTTTGACCAAGTTTGGTGCACACAAGTGAAAACTGGCCACTACCGTATTTTGTTGAACCTTATTTCATTTTTGTATTTAATTTCAGTTTTTCTTTTTTATATAGAGTGCTGTGCAAAAGTTTAAGCACTTGTGAAAAATGTTGCATAGTGAGGATTTCTTCAAAAATAATGACATAAATAGTTTTCATTTATCACTTTGTGTCATACAAAGTCCAGTAAATATAAAAAAGCTAAATCAATCTTTTCTATTCACCAAAGTGCCAGCAGTCTAGAGAAACAAAGAGTAGTCCGAGTAGCTGGAAAAGACATGGTACACATACTTGCTTCATCAATTACAATAGTAATGGTCAAGGGAGAAATGAATATGTTACATGATGGTTCATATGACTTTCTGTTAGAACCAGTGAACACACCCTTACCTCCTGGCCAGATTGTTGTTCCCTCTCTTGTGTCTTCAGAGAAACTGTTGTTTCCTGTACAGGTTGTGAAACTCTCCCGAGAAGATATCTGGTTTCAGGCCAGAACCAGACTTGGTACTCTGTCTTGTGCCGAGTGTGAGAAGTCCATTGAGACGTGTGAGGTGAGATTTCAGAGAATTTCTGCTGATTTTGAAGAGATCAGTGTAAACACAAAAGACAGTCAGTTATTGGAGGACAGCTCCAAAGAGTTTCTCAACAAGCTACACACTGGAGTATTCCTGAACAGCAGGCAGTGCTGTGTGATTTGTTAATGAAGTGCTGTGATGTTTGCTTTCTGGGATAAAGACCTCGGTTTTACTGACAAAGCGCAACAGGAGATTTGCATGGTGGATGAATTACCGATGGCCCAGCCTTATAGACGTATCCCACCCAATCAGTATTGTGAAGTCAGAGAACATATTACCAAGCTCCTTAAGAAAGCAGTGATCCAAGAAAGCACTAGTTCTTATGCTTCACCTATTGTGCTAGTTATTAAAACTGATGGCAGTCTCATGTCTTGTGTCCATTACAGGTAGCTGAACTCAAAGACCAAGCAAGACGTGCTTCCTCTGCTTACAATAGATTAAAGCTCTAATGCACAAAAAAGAGCAAAGTTCTTTTCTTCCATTTATTTAGCTAGTGGATATCATCAGGTTGCTGTCCATGAGCGAGACTGGCATAAGACTGCATTTATGACTCTATTTGGGATCTTTGAGTATTCCTGAATGCCCTTTGGGGTTTGTAATGGACCTTAGATGTTTCAACGTATTATGCAGGCTTCCATGGGTGATCTACTTTTTCAGAACATGCTAGTGTACCTTGATGACATACTAGTGTACTCGTCCACTTTACCTGACCACTTGCAGAGACTGGAAATAGTCTTAAACAGACTAAAATGAATAGATCCCAAAATTAAGCCTGAAAAGTGTCATTTCTTAGGTTCAGATGTCAGGTTGAGGTATTTTTACTGATCCAGGTAAAGTTGAAGCAGTCAAGCAATGGAAAATTACCAGTACAGTCAAGGAACTAAGCTCTTTCTTAGTATTCTGCAGTTACTGCAGAAAGCTCATTGAGGGTTTTTGTAGAATTTCCAGCCCCCTCCATGATTTAGTGAACCTGTGTATCAAGCAGTTTGGCACCACAAAGAGAGAGTTTTGTGCTTTGTGGTCATCAGAGTGCCAATCAGCATTTTAGCTGCTAAGGGACAAGCTTACTTCTGCTCCTGTGTTAGGGTATGCAGATATTAATCTTACTTTCATATTGGAGATGCGATGCAAGAAGTCAAGGCCTGGGTGCTGTCTTATACCAGCAGGAGAGGCATAGCTTATGCCAGTAGGAGACTTCATAAGGCAGAAAGGAATGACAGAAATTACAGTAGCATGAAGCTTGAGCTATTGGCTCTGAAGTTGGCTCTGAAAGATTTAGTGGTTGTCTACTGGGTTTTAAGTTTGCGGTCATAACAGATAACTACACTCTGTGCCATCTAAAAACAGCTAGGTGCAATTTTGAGGCGAAATACAGCCCAGGACAGCATGATGCAGCTGCCGATGCCCTCTCTAGGCAACCATCAGCAGGTGGGCCTGCCACTCCTGAGGATGCAGAATATGATGACTGTATTGCCATCTGCAATACAATAAACAAAGGAACAGCCTTAGAGCCTGACTTGGTGAAAAGTGGAGTAGAGGAAGGCAGTAACCCTCAAGGAAATACGCCTACTCTGCCAGTTTATACAACAGCTGAACCGAAGGATTTTCTATTGAAAGATTCCACTCTCAGTTTTTTCAGAATATTTTGGGAACATAAACAAAAGCCCACTACTTGTGAGAGATCTGGTCTTTCAAAGTCTGTACTGGATGTCTTGCTTCATAGCATTGTGAATGACCAACATCGTAGTGAACATCAACAGCTGCTCTGACCCTCATGTCTAAAAGAACAGGTCCTTGAAAGTGTTCATGACAGTATGGGACATCAGGGCATTGAGTGCATGCTAAACCTGTTGAGGCAAGGATGTCTCTGGGTTGACATGTGTAATGATGTGGAGCGGTGGATCAAAAAGTGTCAAAGGTGGATCTTCATCAAGAAGAATCCTCACAGCTAAGGATACATCCTCCTATGAAGACATTTCTGGCTTCAAGGCCACTTGAAGTAGTGGCAGGTCATTTATCTGTGCTTGAATCTGCCTTGGTTGGCCATGAGAATGTGTAA
Source organism: Xyrauchen texanus (assembly GCF_025860055.1). NCBI lineage: Eukaryota > Metazoa > Chordata > Actinopteri > Cypriniformes > Catostomidae > Xyrauchen > Xyrauchen texanus. The sequence goes on from NC_068315.1 coordinate 28,446,938, forward strand.
GTTGCTCACAACAGCATTTCCAACCAAGGATCAGAGGGCTGATACCACTGCCAAGATCCTTCTGAAAGAATGGTTCATGAAATATGGTGTGCCTGAACAAGTGCATTCTAATCAGGGCAGAAATTTTGAAAGCGATGTGATTGCTGCTGAGCTGTGCAAAATGTATGGTGTAAAGAAAACCTGCATTACACCCTATCGGCCTCAGGGTAATGCTCACTGCAAGCGCTTTAACAGAGCTCACCATGATCTATTACATACACTTCCCCCTGAAAAGAAAAAGCATTGACCAGAACACCTTCCTGAGTTTGTTTATGCTTATAATGTAACACCACATGCAACCACTGGATACTCACCACATTACTTGCTGTTTGGTGTCAACCTGAATCTTCCAGAAGATGCACTGCTAGGTCAAGAGCAAACTGTACACAGAATTTACCAAGACAGATTGAGAGAAGCTCAGGAAAAAGCCAGGGAATACACTGAACACAAGGCTGCAGAGAGACTTGCCTGTTAAAGAAGTGAAAAATATCAGGGACAATGACTTTTAGCAAGGGAGAATGTAGCCAAGTGGAGAAATTTAATGTAATTTAATTTTAGTCATAAATTGGAAGTGGCCCCTTTAAGAACTGGGGTTTTGTGACACCAGCGTTTTTCAACACCTGCTTTCCTGCATTCTATCGTGTTAGAAGCGTGAGAACATGCATTGTGCAAGAGAGCTCCTAGTTTTGCTCATCGGCTGATAATTCTTTGGGAGGCATATGGATTGCATGTGTGGAGTTTGACCACGTTTGGTTCACACATGTGAAAACTGACCTCAACCATATTTTGTTGAACTATATTTTATTATTGTACTTCATTCATGTTTATATATATAAATATTTTGTATCTGTAGTTATATTTACAACCCAATGGCTACACAGGTTTTCCAACACTGTCTTTGGGCAGGCAAATGGATGGTCCCAATCTATACTCACACACCATAGGTTGAGCAAATGTTGCTGTGCCCAGTTGGTTGGTATAGTCAAACAAAAAGATTTTTGGTAGCGTGACACAGCCACTGTGTTTACACTTTCAGGGAAATCCCCCTACAAATGGGTTACTTATTGTTGGCATATTAAGCTTGGATCGGAGAAAGTATTGTAACATCCCTCACAAACTTCATCTTTAAAAAGGTTATTCTATTGTATTAGGCAGTAAAACCCTTCTTGATTCTAATTGGAATAGGGATGTTAATGATTAATCAATGATCAATTGATTCAAGTGTTTGTAAATAATTTAATCAGTTAAGCTTATAGATTGTTGATTTATAAATTTCACCACAAATGCATTTTGTGATCATGCAAGCAGATGGGGAAAGTATGCATAGGCATAGAGTGTTTCTCTATAAAATAAAATTGTGTTTACTACATACTACCTTGATAATGTGTTAAAGTACAACATGACACTACAACTGATCATGATCAAGCACTGTTGATCCACTGGTCTTCCTATAATATCACATCAGTGCTCATATGATCATATGAGAGCATGATGCAGGTACTGTACATTGAACTGAAATCTTACCGTGATTGGTTACTGTATTAGCACAATGTGTTATTATTTGACTTAAATTAAAATAAAAAGGTCTTAAATATTCTACAAAGTTTAAATGAACTTGAATCTGTTTTTCGATAAACGTTATTATTAACAGTAATACAAATTAAATTAAACATTTACAAATGTATACTAAACAGTCTACATGTACTGAAATACACTAAATTGTAAAAACGTAACTATAAATAAATGTTTGCTAAATTACAATACGTTTTTTTTAATTATTTTTTTTCACTTTAACACAAATGACGAGTAACAACAGGTCAGGCTCAGTTCCTATATTAATTCTGAAGAAACATAGGACACTTCATCAACAGAAATGATTGGTGCACATCAGCCTATCCCCATTCACTACATGCAATTTCAGCATCTAAATAGAAAATGTATTTTAAGAATGTAACGTAAAAGTCTCTTGTTTTTTATTTTGTGTGTACACAACACCTCAATAAGTAGCTCTTCGTAGCCATCAGATCTACCCATGATGAACAAGAGTATTACTGAAAAAGCCCAAGTGTTGTTGCTATTACCACAAGACAAGATTACAAGACATGGATCACTGACTCCTGCTGGTGTAACCTGCATGAATATGTACTTTTACTAAGGAAGGTGTATTTTGAGCAGTTCTCTGGGTCAAATTTAAAAGTTTAGGAAAAATATAGGTTATTTAAATGTTTTCTATAGACTATTGTGTAATTATTGAATCTCATAGTCTCATATTAAGTGAAATTATGTATACGTCTGAGCAGAATTGCTACAGTGTTAACCTGCTGAAAACATTCAGATAACCCGCAAATCCCTCTTTTTGATTTGAAAATTTTTTGTGCAGTAATCTTTTCCACACACTCACACTTTTGAAGAATAGGATGGAAAAACGTGTCCATGTTCTGCTGTTATGGGAAGAAGAATGTGTTGAAAAGAATGCTGTGAGCTGTGCACACACAGACAACTGTTGACGGACTGTGTCCTTTGATCTTGCTTTTGCTGAGTAGAATGTAACCACGCCTGTAGAGCTTCATGGCCCACACACCTGCCGCATGTGTTTGCGGCACTTTGCATTTTATAGCACACACACGGTAACACAGCCTATCCACCTTCAACTTGAGATTCACCATTGTCACATTGTGCAATGTTTTTAATAATTAGTGAAGAAACGTTGGCATGCATGCCTGTTCACTTATCTGACCTATTCTGCATAGAATGATGCACAATGAGTTTGTAAACATCTAAACCACAAAGTGTCAAAATGCTAGCAAAGGAGGTTGTTTCTTAAAATCAACATCAAAACTGGCCCTATTTGATTTCTTAACACATTTTCCTAGTCTTACCATGCACGATTCATCAGTGAATGTTATTTAAAAAAAAAAAATTGAATCTTTTTTCGACATGTAAAAACTTGCTCCACCTTTAAAACGACTTTTTTGACATCACTAAGCCCACTTATTTTTCAAACCCTCCCATCCAGCCACCTGGCTCTATTATGGTAAGGATTTTTCCACTTTTCATGAGGCAATCAATTCTCGATCTTTTCCTGTTGAATTTCCTGTCAGATAAATGTCACATTACAGAAGCAAAATGGACTGCGAATGGCACGTCATGTTAAATTTAATACATGTTCCTGGTCTTATTGTTCACGATTCATCAATGGAACTTATGCCAAAGAAAAAAACATTTGTCTTTGCAATCTTTAATCAAAATGTTACTTGCTCCACCCCAGATATAACTTTTTTTCTCATGTCACCACGCCAATTTATTGTTTAGAACCCTCCCATCCACCCACCTGGCTCCAATCTGGTATGGCGTTTTCTTCTGCCCACAATGCAAACAGCTTTTTGTTGTATGTATGTTTTTGTTTTTTTGAATAATTTTGGAAATTTGTCACATTACATAAGCAAAATGGGCTAAGAAAGGCATTTAACTTTGATTTCGATACATACTGGCCTGAAAAAACGTTATATTTCAGATTACATTTTTTTTATACCCTCCTATTCAACAACCTGGCTCTATTCTGGTATGGATTTTTCCACTTTTCTACGATGCAATCAATTATTGATTGCTAAAATAAGCCGCCCTAGAATTTTTTTCCATTGAATATCCTGTTGGAAGTATGTCACATTACAGAAGCAAAATGAGCTGTGAAAGGCCATTAACCTGGACTTTTTGTTATGGCTGTCATCACAAAGCCACCCCCTCCAATCACCTGCTCCATTCTGGTATATAACATGCCATTTTAAAAGTAAAATGTGATGCAAATGGCATTTCAGAATGATGTTTATTGAATCCATTTGCACTGTCCTGTTTTGCCACTTCCCTGAAAAGGCCACATAAAATTCAAGCTAGATCTAAATTCCAAAAAGAATGCTGCTTACAGAGATTTCAAAACAAGTATGCAACAATGAACACACATAAAAAAAAGCATCCACACCTGCATGGCAAAACACATAAATGTGCGTACTACAGCGCGCACACACAGTGGATTTCTCAGTCTGGTACAGCTGGGAAGGGCTGGGATGAGAGAAGAGGAAGGAGGAGGGTTATGTATGGAATGCTCCAAACCCGGGCTGGTGTTGCGACTCGTCCCAGACTCTGTGCCGTCACCGCTGGGGTCTGTGGCCAGACCTCCCTGTGCCAGACCCACTGGCTCCAGAAACCGCCCAGGCCAGTTTAGCTGCAGCACAGGGACCATAATTACCCAGCTCTACCCCCTACTCCTTGCTCTCTCCCCTTTCTTTCTGCGATCTCTGAAGCAGGGGTTCATGCGAAATAAAGACATGCAGTACTCATTAATAATGTCATTCACTGCTGTTTTATAGATCTGCTACTGGGAATCGCACAGCACAGTGTGTGGTGGGATGAAGAAAAGACTCATTAAAATAACTGCTTATGAGTTTGTGTTTGCCAAAAAAACATCGCTCTACAGGGTGGTATGTGTCTGAAAGCACAAATGATCTCAAACATCTTCTGGAGGTGATGCAATGTTTATGTTTTTTTATGTGGTTTGTTGTGCATATCGCAGCAGTTTCCTGGTGAAATGAACACTAGGGGTGCTAAAGCAACACTGGGCCTCATTCATTAAACTTTTATAAATACATGAGTAAATGCAAAGTAATTTGCACGTAAAATGGACCTTGTTGAAAACTTTCCTCCAGATTTACAAACACTGCGTACACCCCAGATTTGTTAGATAAAGGTGTGTATGTTAGCAAAATCTGAACATTCGTAAATACTGGGCATGTGTACGAGTTCATTCTTAATTATCATAGTCCACACCCATGAAAACACCCTATAAGGAAGGCATCAGACATGCTTGTAAATGCGAATAGAGATATGTGGAACAGTAATGAAATGGTTTTAAAATGAAGTGCAATCAAATCACAAAATTTTGATTTAGCAAACACGCAGGTGTGGTCAGAAAGATAGTGAGGAACTTACTGTCATTGCATGTTCTGGCTACCAGCCGGAGGGTATTTTGTGAACTGAATTGTCCAAGAGGTAAAGAAAAAATACTGTTTGACATGAAGCGAAGTGTAAAAATGTTCAGTTCACACCGGCGGGAGGATGTCCACCACCATTAATCTTATCTGGTTCAGTAGAGTGCATCGCCAGCATCTTTGGTGGTATTCTCAGGTAAATTATGATGGTAACAGTGATATACTGTACTTCATTTGCAACTGAAAGAATCTTTAGAGAAATTAATACAATGCCTGAAAAAGGTCTTTGATCTGTTTAAAAAGTTAAATATGTGCCAAAATTCTGTGCATGCAAAATTTTATTTTGATCACACAAAATTGTTTTGTGCATACAAGTTGATATTTTGAGCAGACAAAAATGTTTTGCGCACACAAGATGATATTTTGAGTGCACAAAAAGTTATTTTGCAAGCGCTTGAATGCTTGAAGTTTTGTAAAGCAATGTATCTTCTTGCAAAGATTTATATATTTTTTGCATGTGCAAGATATCACCCGTTCTCTCACCTTGTATGTGCGCTGTATGCGCTCTGAACTTTAGACTGCTCAATTGCTTTTCCAACTGTATTCCGGGTTGGCTATTAGAAGCTGCTTACAAGCGCTCTGCGTTTTGCCAACAGGCAAAATGCTCAAAGTTCAGTACACACTTTATGTACTGTATGCAGTTATCATTACAAAAGTTATTTACCACATAGTCATAGACATACCAGGAATACTGTAAGGCTTAACTTACTGTAATGCAAGTTTTTCAAAAATTTAGTAGCCTGTGATTATGCAATGTAAAGGATTTCTTTCTATAATTTTTTTTTGCAGTCTCAAACATTTAATTTTCCCCAAACTATGGCAAGAGACATAATTAGCATCTTTTCCTTTTCTTCCATTTTTCTCATTAATTAATTTTGCCAGAACAATTGTGGTAGAATCAACATCATAAAAACAGCTTTTCTAATCTATTATAAAGAATAGAATGTTAATTTAGGCAATATTAATAATATTTATAATATACAAGGATGCTGAAAAAATATGAGAGGACACACTAAAGGTGGACATGTTTATAAAAAAAAAAACTCTTTCATATAATAACAAAAAATACGAATTTTCAGTGGTTGCTGATCCATGGTAGACTGTAATCTGGTCACATTTATCTTAATAAATTGCTCTCTCAAAATATCCTGTGGGATAGATATAAGTCAAATTAAGTACCCCAAAATTACACTATTATTTTAGTCTTAAAGAGATTTACACATGGGAGAGAATACGTTAATATAATTTCAGAAGAAAGTGGTAGCTAACATGCCCCAGCTATTAGCTACATAAGTGAAACTTGGTAACCTAGATAAGAAAATACTAGCCAAGAGAACCATACTAAGAGAGCTAGCTAGCTAGTAAATCTCCTGGCAGTGTAAAGACTAAAAATATATTACATTAAGGGTAAATAAAAACAGTTTAGTCAACAAAAGAGCTGATTTCATGTGGTTATAGTGTTCGATCCCCACTCAAGAGCCAACTAGAGCCATCTCACCCATTGGTACCCCAGATGTAACATTGCGAAGTGAGTAAAAATCTGTGGGCAAATTGGAAAGAGTGGACAGAGGGATAAATTGTCTTATCTCAGTTTAGTCTGCCAGATTGAGATGGGAATAGAAAAAGGGCACACAGAGACTGAAGTAGTAGAAGCTGTAATCAGGGCTGTCAGTCCGGGACTGCCGTTGAGAGACATGTTAGAGATCAAGCATGGGATGACCCTCAGCACACTCCACACCATTATGAAAGTCTTCTTAACATCTCCCAAGAGTACAAAGAGACTGCCCTGAACTTTGTATTATGTGCAATTGAGCTTAAAGAGAAGCTGTTATGGAAAGCAGTGAATGAGAACACTGATGAACAGTACAGCAGAGCCGTCATTCAGTTCCTCTGCTCGATAGAAACAGAAAGGACTGTTAAGTGATTCAGTGAAGTTCCAAATCCTACACTACCTCAGCAATGTGAGCATAACAGATGAAGAACATATACAGAGAGTGGATGAAATGGCAAAAGTTGAAATTGAGAGACAAGAGAAGTGGAAAAGGTCCACTGCTGGTAAATCTCCCAAAGCGCAGTAGCTCCAATCAGACTCTCAAGTAAAATCCACACCTGCCTAGAGCTCCTCTAAACCTAAGGAGTCCAACTCAACAGTGGTGATCAAAACAGTAAAGGGGAACCAGACTAAGCCTGACATTATGATGTGCAACAGATGTTGGAAGAACTTTGCAAGGAAATGAAGCTGTAATGGAGGCAATCCACGCCCTCTTGGACTAAAGCATAGAGTGAACATAGAGTGAATGAGACAACAGTTGAAATGAAGAACAGCAAAGGGTTCAAGTCCAACATGGCAAGTAGCACACTACAGCCGGATAACAAGCACATGAGAAGATCAACCTCATGGGACCCTCCTGTGGATCTCTACCACCTGCCAGAGATACAGCAGGAGAGTGTTGTGGGAGGAATGTGAGGCCTTTGTCTATGACAGTGATGATGTGGGCTGTATACCATCCGTACTGCTGAAACAGTGGTTAAAGACACATGTGGGCCAAGATGGTGTTCTGCACCATATAACTTCCCATCGAGAACAACTGCTGGTCCCCAAATCTGCTGGTCTTCAAAGAGCTACACCAGGACATGGGTCACTTGTGGGTCGAAAGGATGCTTGACCTTATTCTAGAATGTTGTACTGGCCACAGATGAATAGGGATGTAGAACATTTTGTCACTAAAGTGTGCAAATGTTCTCCTCATCTGCCCATCGATCTGTTATCCAATCTTGGAAAAGATGAGGCCCATGATATTTCGGATGTCTATGTGAGTCATTGGTAGAAGTATGAAGAGTATGCAAGAGGTATATGAGATTGCGGCTAAAAAAGCCATCAGGGGAGCAGTTTGGGGAAAAGTCCTCTATTACAGGAAAACCTCACTCCCAGAGGGGGGCCTGGGAAGATTCAGTCCTACTGGGAGAGACAAGTTTACAAGGTGAAGGAGAGAAAGGCTGATGGCAGCCCCATTTATGTGATCAGCCCAGAAAATTTTAAAGGAAGGGACAGAGTGGTTCACATAATACTTCTGCTGCCCTGTGACTTCTTACCCCTTGATCAGCCACAAAAAAGACTCCCCGAGCTCTCCAAAGGAAAGAACCAGACCACAACACCAGCAGCCAGAGCCGAATGCAGTGACACCTACCATTGGAATCTCAGACCTAGCAGAGGGAAACGGCAGAGACAGACTTTGCTTAATCCTCTGGCAGAGCCTTTCCAGCCTTAGCAGGGTCCTCAGCATCACAAAGAGGATGTGCCACTACAAAGCGAAGAGGATGTGCCACTACAAAGCGAAATGTATGTGTCAATACAACCTCAGAGACCTGACTTGAGTTCTGACAGGCCTGAGTATGGTGAGTCAGAGACAGAACCTCTGGTCCTGACACAAGGAGAGCGACAGGCGGTAAGACAACGACCCCAGAGACAGAGACAGCAGCCTGTTGTACTGAGTTATGACACATTGGGACAACCGTCCCTGGTACAGAGAAACTGCAAGGTAACAAAGACTCAGGGGACACAGACTAAGGTCTATTGGAGGACTTGGATGGCCAAGGTGTGTAAAGGAAATGCCTTGATGCCTTTAAATTTTTAACTGGGTAATGGTTGAAGTCTTGAAACAAAGGATATTATGGTGATATTTGTCTATTTTACTGTAATATAAGGTATTTTAAATGAGTGAAAATGTTCTTGCTAAACTCAGCTATGTCAGTAGGGGGCACCTTAAGATTTACACTAGATTGGGCATCAGTAGCTGATGCCGATAGAGTGGAAGTAGCATTCAGTACGTGATGAGTGAGTTCAAGTGTAAACGCTATGGAGAGCGCTCCTGATCTAACCTGTATTTTTCATATTTTGTTACAGAAATAAATGTGTTGCACCAAGAATGGACGTCGCATCATTTTTAAAAGTGTAACACTTGCCCAATTTGGAGTCTAACACAACTAATAGAAGTACTAAGTAATGTGGGTTTGGAAAGACATGAAGGTGAGTAAATATGACAACATTTAAATTTTAAGTTGAACTATTTCTTTAATGATGATATTTACCCTTCTAACAGTGTTCAAATGTGGCATATTTGAGACTGAAGAGCTTAATTACAGCTGTCAAAAAGATCAAAGCGCCACAATGAAATCTCCACAGAGAAAGTCTCCAACCAGGAGTTACTTTTGCAAAGCATTGCTGTGAGAGAGACAAAAAAAAAAAAAATCCACTAAAGGATTTGTATGTCTCTTTGAGCTTTATTCAGAGACAGCAGAATGATTCTAAGTGTTAAAGCAGTGTCCTAGGTTCAATACAGGTCCTTGTCCTAGGTTCAATTCACTAAACTCTACTGATATACTCTGATATGCATTTGTGGGATAACTTGTGGTATAATGAAATAATAATTTTCTTCTTTAACAGAAAAAACCCCAACATAAATTTGGGTTGCAGTAGTGCACTTACAACGGAAGTAAACAGGGCCATATACTTGGATTTAAAGCAGAAATATGAAGCTTGTGAACTTGCATAAATTCTTCCTTATAACAATGTTAAAAAAGTTGTGGGAATTGTTTGTTTTAGGCAGGTGAAATTCTAGTTGTGCATCACTACCATAATTGTTGTGTTTGGATTGCCTTTATGAAAAAAGTCATTTTCTTGTATCCTTACCTGTAATGTGGAAGTTATTGTGCAAGCAGGCTTTACATGGTAATAGCATTGTTTTGTGACTAAATGTCATGATTTCATGATGTTTTGTCACAAGACAAGCATGGACCAGTAAGGTTTCATGTTATTGACCTTTTGCCATAGTCTAAATGGGTTCTTTGTATATGAGTGTAACACTGTTAAAGGATGGGCAAGGAGGAGGCGAGAACCGGCTTTTCAATATAAATAATATTTTAATGAGAACCTCAAAAGACAACATAAACACACACTTGACGGACATGCACGGACAGGTGATTTTAATTCTCTCTCTCTCGAACCATCATCACCGGCCGCCTTTATCCCTTCCGACCCGGCCCCGCCCCCCTCTGCTCCACAATGAGATACATGATTAATGATTTGGACGGATTTTAATTTTGGTCTGTTCATCATACAAAATGATTGTATGCCTTCAGAAGACATATTGGAATGCTCTTGGGAGACTATTTCTAGTCATGCCAGTGCAGCTTCTATCTACTTGAATGGGGGATCACCAAAATCTCAAAAATGGTAGGTCAAGATTACGATCAAAGAACATATTTTAAATCAGCAGTTAAATTTGACAAAACTGTTATCATAAATAGTGCTTCTTTACCTCATATTAAACAAAAAAATGGAATGGAACGGAACGAAATGGAATGTATGGCTAATGCACATTCTCAAAATGATGGACAGGCAATGTCTGTATCTAAAAGGTGATTGGCTCTTTTACCTGTAAGGCGGGACTTCCTTTCTTCATCCGTTGACCGTTGTGTGCTAGAGCTCCTTGGTTGGGTGATAGAGATCCTTGGTTGGGCGTTCCAATTTCCCCCATTAATCTTAATAGAAGTGGCCCATCTTTGCTAATTAGTCTCTGATCCAGATTCACAATTTAAAAGTCATATTTCAAAATGTATGCAAAATATGAATCAGCAGGATTGCTAAATATTCTCGATGCATTTAGAAAACGAATAAATGGTTACACAGGTAAATGGATAGTATATATACTGATTGCATTTACACAATGAGCTACAACAGTATTAAGTAACAGATACTTCTAATCAAGCTTTACAAATTATGGACAGGATTTAATAGGGAAAATCTGCAGAATAGATTTAAAATTAATCTTATTTTTTTAGCTGATAGCATGATGGATGGATGGATGGATGGATGGATGGATAGATAGATTCCCAATTCCCAAAGCGCTCTAGGTCCTCGTGGTGGCATAGTGACTCGCCTCAATCCGGGTGGCAGAGGACGAATCTCAGTTGCCTCTGCGTCTGAGATGTCAATCTGCACATCTTATCACATGGCTTATTGAGCGCCTTACCGTGGAGACGTAGCACATGTGGAGGCCCACGCTATTCTCTGCGGCATCCATGTACAACTCACCATGCACCCCACCGAGAGCAAGAACCACATTATAGCGACCATGAGGAGGTTAACCCATGTGACTCTACCCTCCCTAGCAACTGGGCCAATTTGGTTGATTAGGAGACCTGGCTGGAGTCAGCACGCCCTGGATTCAAACTCATGACTCCAGGGGTGGTATTATGTGTCAATACTCGCCGAGCTACCCAGGCCCCCCGTGAATAGAGTTTAACTGCATTCCCAGAACATTCCTTGGAACAACATATATTTTTCTAAGTTCAAAATGTATTTAAGCAGTTAGCAGATTGCATTTCTGTACAAAAATATCTGTAATAAAACAATCATAATAAGATAAAATAATTTACCATATGAGTTAACAGGAGCAAAAATAATGTAAGCTAATGATTTGTGGCCTCTAAGCTTTCCATGGAAATCACTGCACTTGTAAGTTGTGTTGACAGAGTTATAGTACAAGATGAAGTGCAAATGTGTACACAAGCATGCTGAAAGGGTTACAGCAGGAGAAAACACCCCCACCACCACCACCACCACAATCTCCACAGCCTAAAGAAGACTGCTGTTGTTTATCTGGGGTCAAAGTGCAGGTTCTGAGGATTCATAAATCTAATGAAGCCTTCTGGAGGAATACCTCACCCTCCAAGAGAGAAAAGAGAAAATTATACACTATACTGACCGCCTGTCCTTTTTTACCACTACTACTATAATTTACTCTAAAGCAAAGCTACTTAAAATAACTTAAACCTAAAAATCTCCATCCGGAGACTTACATGACTTCCTGGAGGTCTACCTGGGTGGCTTGCTTGTTTCATTCGCACAGGACTTTGAGCTGCTAGTTGGCTTCTGATGGACTATACAGATGCATAAACCAAAGTCCTCTGGGTTCTATAAGCCATTTGGGTGCAGCAGATTGTGAATCATATAGCATAGTAGGTTGGGAGCTAGACCTTTTAAATTTTCAGTGTAATTTTTACATAATTACAGTGCATGCCGCCACTAAGCTAGGGTGTTGTGGGTGGTTCCAGAGACTGCTTAGAATGAGACGGGTCACTGGTATGCTTGTAAATGGGAGAAATCCTAATGCTGAATGTAGACCTAATTCACAGCATTGCCATGTTTGATTTTTGATGGGAATGACAATAAGGCTGTGAAGGATAGACATACAGTCTTTTCAATGGGCTCTACTGCAGTTTAAAGTGTTTTGGATTGTTCTGTTGACAAAACATTGAAAAAATATATATTTTTAAGAACACTCTGTAGACAAAAAACTCCAGGCAACATGAGTTGTGGAAAATCAGATGTGAACAATGAGCTTTTTACAGCTTTATCCCATGCGAGCCATTGAAGAGTTGGTAAGTCTATCCCTCACAGCCTCATTGTCATTCCCATTAAGAAATGGGAGATCAAAGATGGCGCTACTGTGAATAAGGTCTGCCATGCTAACACTATCATAGTACATAATGCCTACTGTTCCATGCACTATTAAAAGAAAACAACAGTAGGCAGAATACAGTGTATACTGTTCAGTTTAAAGTAAGCATGCAAAATAATATACAGTTTCGAACAGAGCCCATGTTGCCTGCAATTAAACTTTTAACTACCCAAGATAATTTCCCTCAAATCATATTTGTAATTATGCATTTAATTGTGACAATAAAACATCACAATATAATTATCTTTGTCAACATATACAGTATTTTAGTCTTTAAATGTAATTTAATGTCTACTGAGAGCTTGTTCTTCAGTTTAAATATTTAAATGTACGAGATACCTTTAATTATTCACCAAGAACATGCCAAAAACAACTGTCAAGTTTGAAGTCCTTTATTGTGTAAAAAAAGCATATTCAGCCTCTCTCTAAAGTAACAAGCTACACCATCACAGTGAGACTCCTTCTGATTATAAAAAGGTAGTTCTTAGAAGTAACCACGAACCCACAAAATACGATTGATGTCTGTTGAAACAGAGATGCCCATGAGCTCATTTGAAACCAAACGTTCAACGGAACAGTCTCCCTCCCTGAATTGTGAGCTCGTGCTCTGTAACATAAGCCTCAAATTTCTCTTCATGATCTCCCTTTATGCATATCTATCAACAGTAGCGACTAGCGACTGCTTATACAGTCGTGGAAAAGAAAATACAAACCTATGAATTTTGGCTCAGGTATTCAGACTAAAGCATGGCGTCAAAAAGGTTAGGCTGTGATTTATGCGCTTTGTAACTGAGTGAAACGACAGAAGACAGAGTCTCAGTATATTCAGTATGGAGAGCATGGCAAATTTTAGTACAGTAAGCAGACCTTTTTAGGTGACCTAGGGATAGTTCACCTCTCACAAAAATGATGTGGAACACAAAGTGTTTAGGAGAATATCCAGACTGCCCTTTTCCATTCAATGAAAGTGAATAAGATTGGCAGGGCTAAGCTCCAAAAATGACCATAAAGTATCATAAATTTTGCTTTTATGACTTGTAGGCTATATTTCCAGTCTCTGGAACTCAAAGAATATTTTTGTGAGTGGAACCCAAATTTAAAGGCTTATTTCACCTAAAAAACTTTTGCGGACTTTCTTTCATCTGCTGAACAATAAAAGAAGATTTGTAAAAGAATATTTCATCTCTGTAGGTCCATTCAATGCAAGTGAAAGGTTGCTACATTTCTGAAGCTCTAAAATCCAAATAAGGGCAACATAAAAGTATTCTAGACGATTCTGGTGGTTAATTTTGGAAATATTTTGGTATCATTCACTTGCATTGTATGGCCCTACTGAGCTAAATTGTTCCTCTAAAATCCCAATTTGTGTTCTGCAGAAGAAAGAAAGTCATACGCATCTGGGATCCCAGGAGGGTGAGTAAATCATAAGAGATTTTTAATTTTTGGGTGAACTATGCCTTTAAGTTTTCCTTCATTCTAGCACATAACTGTTAATCAGAAGGTCGCTGGTGAAGGGTGAGGGTCAAAATCCCTTGTCTCTTCAGATATATCAATACATACATATATATATATCCTTTTATATCAATATCTATCTGTATTCTGTTGCTTAACTTCTTTAATAAAGTGATGGATTAACTATATGCATGATCACATAATCAATTCTATTTCCTTATGCATAACTGAAATATACTTTGAATCATATGTGTGTTGAATGTTAACTAGTCTCTTTTAGGAACATTCCAGAGTCTTTCTCTCTGTCCTGCACGTAGGCTGAAGGTCTATTGGGGATAAGCTTATCTGTGATGCTTTCTAGCCTCTCAGAGGAGGGGGCAAGGAGAATGCGTTAAACATAGGTTCCAGATGTATTCTGTGTTTGATTGTTACCTTTCCATGACTAATTATATGGTTTAAAGTCCTATGTAATAATACCTGAATAGTAGAAGTGTGATTTTCTCTTATTATTTCTTTAGGGAAAAATGTATGTTATTTCTACCCCTCTCCTCTGCCCGAGGAGTGAATATTTTATCTCTCTGTTTTGGTTTAAATGGCCTGATAACATTGTGCTCTGGCTCTCTTGTGCCCAGAGAAGAACTGTCGTTCATCAGTGTTTTGTGTGCGTTTGACCTTCTACCCAGGTTTTGAACCCAGGGATGCATACCAGGCCGACTCGAAGATGCTCCGCGACCATCTGCGAGGTCACTTCAGATGTAAATCTCGGGCTCGGACGTCAAGTGCGCTGATTAATGTTGATAGGCCGCATCGCTGTCTATATGTTGTGACTTTATGGTCTTTTAGCCAATCAGGAGTAAAATAATGGAATGTACGTCCTTGCAAATGGTATAATTGATGTAAGATTTTGTGTAAGGTACGAGTTGGCTTTCGATCTCCTCGTGAGACTTTGCCGCTGGCTCTACCAATTTCACTGCAGACTATACTTCAGTAAATTTTTGATTCTTTAATTGAACTTCTCGACTCCTGGTCTTCCTTCTCCATATCTGGTTATACCCCTAACAGTTTGGTGGAGGATTCGGCGGGCAATCACTCCATGGTGACATCTCTGGCAAATCAGCAAACAAGGTAGGAAGCTTTTATTAATTGTTAGGGCTGTCTGACTGGAAGAGATTTTGAAGGGGAGCGGGAGAGCTTCACTCCGACGAGGCGAGTGAAGAATAAGTTAATTATACTATTGAAAGTATAAGAAGTCGCTGAGAGAGCTGTTAAGGGTTAAAACAGCAAACAGCGCAAGTGAAGCGTGCTCTGTGGGGGGCCCAGGTGGGCATTGGTGTAGCACCACCCCGGCAGAGTGCGTCCCTGGACGGGAGGTCCAGTGGCACCGTAAATCTGCTCAATCTCTTCCACCTCAGATAGGGGTACCCCGAGCTTAGTAAATCAGGCAGTTAGGGATTCAGATATTAGGTATAAAATAAAATACAATAGGGATTGTTTTGCCAGGGATGCATCAGGAGCGGTCCCAAGTAAATAAATAAATTATGACCCAAATTGGTATGGATCAGTATATGTGACCAGGATGTTTGTGAAGAATACTTTGTGGTGTATTGTGTAGAAATCCAGTATTGTTGCTGCTATAGTTAATTTATCCGCGTAAAATATTTGCTGCTAAAATCTTTTCGGTAGTGATTTTCAACTGTGACCAAGAAAAATGACTGATAAAGGGAATTTTCTGAGTAGTTCTGACCAAAACGAGGAGGGCACACGCTGTAAACAGCTCTGCTCTGATGAGCTCAAATCAAAGAAATGTGCACAGCTCATTAAGAAAATGGTCAGTCAGGGGTTTGATTCTGATTGGAACATCATGCAGCAGATTGACTGGCTGCAGAACAAAAAAGACGCTGATAGGGCCAAATATCTATCCGTGTTTGCCTATTCATGGATTTGTAAACTGGGTGGTATGCCTTTAAGCCATGAAAAGGCAATTCCAAATATGATGGACGGATGGTCTAGATTGATTGCCCAGCGTGATAGAGTGGCAAAAATTATTGGGCAGGAAGTCGGCTGTGATCTGTGTAGTTTGAGTAAGGGTTTCGAGGCTGTTTGTGAGAAGGCAGAAAAAGATGTGAAAAATGAGACAGTTCCCCGTGCTCCCTTGGCCCCCACCTTTTCTTCTCAGACTGCTCAGGCAGCTGCTGCTTTCAGCGCTGCTGATCAGACTGATAATCAGAACGATGGGCCATATGCTGAGGCGTGCGGATTGTTGAATGTGGCTGTTTCGCGCCCCCCACCTTATGACATTTCAGAGATTCATGCCGTGCAAATAAAGCAGATTAAGCAAAAACCGGGGGTCGGAAATCTTAACTTGTCCCCCAGAGAAATGTCTAAACCCATTGAGACAGCATTCGCCGCCCCAATCCGACATCAGGCTTGGGGAGGATTGAATACTGAGATGGGTGCTGGCTGGGAGGATGGTCAATGGGTCAGACTCACAGCGGCTGAGAAAAACAGTTTGCTTGGAGGGTTGGAACCTTTTAAGTTGTATAACCCAAACAGAATTCTATGGGACAGGCTAGAGGCCGTTGCTAGGCAACAGAATCTGGGGATGGCCGATATACAGTCTTTGGTTGAGGGTTTGGTTCCCACCAGCAAATTAAGGGCGGTTCAGATTGCTCCTTTCCACCCCAGAGTCCTCACAGATTGGCCTGAGTTTTGTGAAGCTTACTCAGATTGCAAGTTACGCGTGAAAGATATTTTGGGTCGGGGGTCTTTTCCCTGGACCAGTGTGACACAGATTAAACAGAGGGCTGGCGAAAACCCCTTAGAATACATTGAGCGCTTTCGCATAGCCTATGAAACATACTGTGCTGCAAACAACAACGCAGAAGATCTTGATTCTGCCATAGTGATAGAATCCGCTACAGGCGGATTGAATAAACAATACCGAGACATGTTGTTGAACAGTGCCATTGACATCAGATATCGGGAGGATTTGCTTCGTTGGTGCTCTGTAAGCTGGAGCCGTTTGCAAACACGTGATGATGATGTTAATGTGGGTAAAGTATCTGCTGTGTCAGTTGAAGTGGAAATGAGTCCCCGCAATAACATAACCTGCTATAATTGTGACGAGAGAGGTCATACCTCTAGAGATTGTACCAAGCCTGTTGCCAGATGCAGAAATTGTAACAGAGAGGGCCACATTGCTAGACATTGTCGTAGTGGTAAACAAAAAAAAAAATCACAGAAATGAGAAAAAGGTCCTAAAAATGATGTTTCTGTCAACAGTGATGCTCCGAAGCTTAACTCTCTGACTACAGCTGAGCTCAAAAAGCTGAGGCAGCTGATAGGGGACGAATAGTGGTCAGCGGCCTCCGGTTCATGTAATTATGCAGACACCCGCCCATTCATACATGCGTTGTTAGGAGGCCGGCAATGCCTTATTTTGGTTGACACGGGCGTGACTGTATCAATTACAGATCTCGATCTTGAGATCACTTCTGAAACTTTGTATATAGAAGGTCTAAATGGCACAAATGTATATCATAAATCTGTTCCTATCCCTCTAACCATTTCTAACTCTGAAAAAGTCTATTGGACTGAATTTTGGGTAGGGAAAAATACTGTAGGGACTCTAATTGGTGTTGACATTCTGAAAGAACTCGAAGCTGATGTCTTGCTTTCTCAAGATAAGCTAGTGCTTGGCTGCAATGAAACAATTCGCTTATCTCAGAGTGGCCCCCACCATGAGCAGAGATGTGCAGTGGCTGAACCTGCTAGTCTAACTGAAACTTGCCCTGAGTGGAAGTTTATAATTTCCAAATTTCCTGATGTATGGGCAAAAGATAAATATGATTGTGGTTTAGCACAGATTCAGCCACTGAGCATCCCAGGTCCTTTGCATGAAGCCAGAAGACAATATCCTTTGAAAAATGAGGCTCGAGGGGAGCTGACACTGTTGTAGATGAACTATGCAAACGGGGATTGTGATTCCCTGCTCCTCTCCCACTAACTCTCCCATGTGGCCTGTCAAAAAGCCGGATGGGAGCTGGCGTTGACCATTGATTACACTTCTCTGAATTCAGTGTCTGAGAAAATGCACCCTCTGGTGGCCAACCCACAACTATCCTACACGAGATAGGATCTGAACATTGTCTTTTTACTGCTTTAGACATTTCTAACGGTTTTTGGACTTGTCCCCTAGCCAAGGAGGACCAAGGCAGATTTGCTTTCACCAGCAGGGGTCGCCAATGGACATGGAGTCGTTTGCCACAAGGTTTCTGCAACTCACCCACACTGTTTCATCAGGTACTAGCATCCTTCATCGATCCGGTAAGAAAACAAATTTAATATGACGGATCTGTTGTCCTACAATATGTGGATGACATTTTAATTGCTAGTCCAACCAAGTTCAAGCATTTGACTGCTGTAAAGACTGTTTTGAATGCCCTCCAAAACGGGGGATTCAAAGTGAACTTGAAGAAAGCACAGCTAGCACTGCCTGAAGTGATTATTTGGGGCAAATTGTGGGTGTGCACGGCAGACGCATCACTCCTGAACGAGTTAAAGCTATCATTGAACTTCCAAAACACGGTTACTGGTCTAAGGCAAGTAATGGGTCTTTTGAATTACTGCCGCCAGTATGTTTCTGCTAGAACTGAACTAATGTCTTTGTATCATGGTTTGGCACATGCAGGTCCTGAAAAACTACATGCAATGATTTCCAAAACCTGGTGGTGGCCCCGACTGAGGGCTTCTTGCAATGATTTTTGTAAGAGATGTCTAGTATGCCTTAAGGTTAATTCTTCTTCTAAGCTGAAAATTCCCTTAGGACATGCCCCTCGACCTCAAGGGCCATGGACACACCTCCAAATTGATTTCATAGGTCCACTTCCCCCTAGTGGAGGTTTTACATACATTCTAATGATTGTTGATCTGTTTTCCAGATGGGTTGAGGCATTTCCACTGAGGAACTGCACCGCAGATGCAACCGCCAAGATTATGTTGAATGAAGTTTTCCCAAGATGGGGTTTGCCCTTACAAATTGATTCAGATCAGGGTACACATTTTACTGGGAAGGTGATGAAAAATGTCATGAAATTGATGGGGGTGAGGCAACACTTTCACATTCCATTTAGGCCCCAATCTAGCGGATCTATTGAACGCACTAATCGTACGCTTAAAACTTCATTGAGAAAGAGATTGTTGGAGTGGGGGAAAGGGTGGCATGCGGCTGTCCCAGCGATTTTGTTAAGCATGAGAGCCAGCCCTAACAAGACTACACAGCTCAGCCCTTTTGAGGTAATGACAGGTCGCTACATGCAGCTGCCCTGGGATGCCCCCTTGCAACATGAGGGACCATCCGGGCCTTTGAAAGACGCTTTACAAAATTATCTGAAAGCTTTGGATGACAGTCTGCGAGACACACGGGTTAGTGTTAGCACACGACAAGCAGATCGAGATAATGTCGAGCAAAAAACATGCCTGCTTTGCCTGAAATAGGTGACAATGTAATGTTACAGCGGGAGATAGTTTCCCCCTTAGGTCCGAAATTTGATGGGCCTTATCAGGTGGTATTAACCACTAACACCTCTGTTCTACTGGACAGGGGGGTTTTGGGTACCGTATGGAGACATTGGTCACAGGTGAAACCACTCGAAAAGTGTAACAACTTACTACCTCGGGATCATTACATTTCTGTCGTGTATGTTAAAATTCTAGAATTCTAGAACAAATGTTTTATCATTACAGATGGCTGAATCCGACGACATACTGAAGCTGCTAATTCTTCAAGAAGAAGTGCGTAGTGAGAGACGACTGAAAGTGAAACGAGCTTTCATCCGATTGGTACTTCCGCTCTCGTTGGTATTTTTAATTCTGATCACTTTATCATTTTTGATGTGGATTCAAATTTCAATTTGGACAGGGAGATTCCATGCATTTTCAATTCATTGGGATTGTGAGGCGATCGATAACCGTCCATCATGGGTACAATACCCATGTCTAAATTCAACTGAGGGTCTAAATTTAATTCCGACCATGTACCAAAAGGTAAATGATCGTTGTTATCGTCTGGACGGAAATGAGACAGTGACCTATTGGCTTGGTCACTCCCCAAATTATCCCGATACTACCCTCATTATGCAAAAAGGTCGGTGGATGAGGAGTGGAGGCGTTGACCTGTTTGAAGGAGATTTCAGTTCAATGAGCTGGATCCCTGACCACATAGCTCGTGAAAACATGAGTGCCTGCTCTATACGAATGGATAAGGTTAATCAATATTTGTTAAAATCTAGAAAAGGTGAGAGTAGAGCAGAACAAAGGAGGTGTCAGTTAGCAGATGTGAATGACTCCCACATGATTTTAGGTGGAAAAGCAGTGAAACTTCCGTTATACCCAAGTGCTCCTGATCCTCGCCACATCATGTCATACTATCTTCCCAAAGCTAAGAATGAACTTGGTTACAACAAAGTCGTTAAAGATGTAGCCCAAAGCTATATATATATATAATATTGTGATTAGAGAAGAACCGAGGTCTGATGAGTATCAAACAGCAATAAATGATAAGGATTTGATGAGATGGGGAGTGTTAGCCCCAACTAAATGCCACATGATCCGATGGGACACTAATAGGGCTTACGGTGCAGTCTGTGATAGGTTAGGACGGACAGATAAAACTGACAGGGACAAGTTCGATCTGAATGGCAGTAAAAATGGTTTGCCTGTTATTAATGCTTTGTCCCTCTCTTGGCCCAGGTACACTAGATTCGATGACCCTTGGAAGGAGACTGCACATGTTGAGCGTTGTTTAGGTAAAGAAATTCAACAGTGGTTTGTTAAGATGTTTCCTCCTGGAGATGTTGATAAATGTAGAGAAATTTCTGAGAAGCTCACCGGTGTGAAGATGATGGAGATACCCTGGGAGGTGTGTAATGCTTCTTTTGTTAAGTCAGGTTACACTTGGGCTAGTTTTTCTGATGTGTTGCACCAGTATGAGTTTGCTAGGAACCTTGCTAACAGAACTGTTTTCAACATGGATGCACTTGCAAGTGTTTAAACTGAATATTGAAATGATGTACACTCGAGCAAAGACTAGTCTGGTACCTTTAAAGTATGAGGAGCTGTTGTGGGACAATTATAAATCATTTCAGGTGAGGATGTGGCCTCAGTTGTCCGATGTAGCTATTGGAGATGAGTGGTTTGACAGGGCAAAACAATTTAGACAATTTCTGAGTCCAATTCCTTCAGTACAGGAAATCAGAGATTTCTAAGTCTAAGACTCCATCAGAGGACTGTGCTAAACACAGGTTGACACACCCCATGGGTCCTGCATGGCGTCCAGTTGATAAGAGTAAGAAAGCTAACGAAGCAGAGCTGTCTCTTTGTGTTGCAGAGTTGAAGCAGAAGACTGAATATTTTCCTCGGTTGAAGGCGCAAACAGCTCGGCAGAAATTTATCACTGCATTTCTGGAACAGATAAAAACTAATGATCCATTTGCAGGTTATGAGTATTTGAATTCTGTATGGCTTAAATCTAAGGGCACTCCATGGTATACTGATTCGGAACCTCCGTCTGCTATAGCAGTAGCATTGGTTTTGGCTTTTTCAGTAGGAGCAATATTTACTGACATGACGGAAACAGTGGAGGAATATGTGGAGGAAGCTTGGGAGGAGTTTGTGGCTGCGTCAGAGGATTTGGTCATGGGAGCTGTTAAATATGTGTTATATGCTTTTGGAGCTCTTTTGGGAGTGGGTGTCCTCTGTCTGTGTGTGTGGATGTGTGTTCGTTTCTGTTTTTCTTATGTATGCAGGTCTGCTTGCAGTAACTTGAACCCTTCCGAGGAGGAGAACCGACTGAGAAAACTGACGACACGCTCGAAAGAGAAACTTAAGAAGGATAACATCCATGCCCTGTTGTGAGTGGAAGGTGGGAGAGCCTTCGCGTGGGGACTGTATCCAGCATGTCCGCAATGAGGCGAAGAGACAAGTGTGACCCGTCAGGGAAGCATGTGTTACCACTCCACCTTCCGTAGTGACCTCACTTGGTAGACCAGACGTGGCGGTATTGGACCCCACATTGGTCTAAAACGGGGGACTGAAGGGTGAGGGTCAAAATCCCTTGTCTCTTCAGATATATCAATACATATATATCCTTTTATATCAATATCTATCTGTATTCTGTTGCTTAACTTCTTTAATAAAGTGATGAATTAACTATATGCATGATCACATAATCAATTCTATTTCCTTATGCATAACTGAAATATACTTTGAATCATATGTGTGTTGAATGTTAACTAGTCTCTTTTAGTCTTTCTCCCTGTCCTGCATGTAGGCTGAATGTCTTTTGGGGATAAGCTTATCTGTGATGCTTTCTAGCCTCTCAGGGGAGGGGGCAAGGAGAATGCGTTAAACATAGTTTCCAGATGTATTCTGTGTTTGATTGTTACCTTTCCATGACTAATTATATGGTTTAAAGTCCTATGTAATAATACCTGAATGGTAGAAGTGTGATTTTCTCTTATTATTTCTTTAGGGAAGAAATGTATGTTATTTCTACCCCTCTTCTCTGCCCGAGGAGTGAATATTTTATCTCTCTGTTTTGGTTTAAATGGCCTGATAACGTTGTGCTCTGGCTCTCTTGTGCCCAGAGAAGAACTGTCATTCGTCAGTGTTTTGTGTGTGCGTTTGACCTTCTACCCAGGTTTTGAACCCAGGGATGCACACCAGGCCAACTCGAAGACGCCCCGCGACCATCTGCGAGGTCACTTCAGATGTAAATCTCGGGCTCGGATGACAAGTGCGCTGATTAATGTTGATAGGCCGCATCGCTGTCTATATGTTGTGACTTTATGGTCTTTTAGCCAATCAGGAGTAAAATAATGGAATGTACGTCCTTGCAAATGGTATAATTGATGTAAGATTTTGTGTAAGGTACGCGTTGGCTTTCGATCTCCTCGTGAGACTTTGCCGCTGGCTCTACCAATTTCACTGCAGACTATACTTCAGTAAATTTTTGATTCTTTAATTGAACTTCTCGACTCCTGGTCTTCCTTCTCCATATCTGGTCCGGGTCACAACTGTTATACACCTAACACTGGTTTGATCCCCACAGCCACCACCATTGTGTCCTTGAGCAAGGCACTTCACTCCAGGTTGCTCCAGTGTGATTGTCCCTGTAATAAGTGCACTGTAAGTCTCTTTGGATAAAAGCGTCTGCCAAATGCATAAATGGAAATGGAAATGGAAAAGAGCCCTGTGAACATTTTGCAATATAACTTTATTTGTGTTCCACAGAAGAAAGTAAGTAATACGAGTTTGGGACATAGAGTAAATTATGACATAATTGTAATTTTTGGGTGAACTATTCCTTTAATGAGGGTAAAGAATGAGGATATAAATATCATATTGTAGCCTACATTTTACTCTAAGAAGTCGATGACAGTGTGCTTGACACAGATCATTTGCAACTGACACCACACTCATGCATGGGATTATCTTAATATTTATTTTTATCTTGTTTTCCAGTAAAAATACTTTAACACAATTAAAGAAGATTAATTTACTTTAGAAGTGAAATTAAGTCTTCTTTTCAGAGAAATCAAAATTTTATAAAGTGCATGCTTACAACACAGAAAAGAAAACATTGCTTATGGTGTAATAAATATGATAGATCCTCTTAGAGGACAAGATGGGAATTTTTTACGTCCTTTATTTTGCATTCACTTGTAATAGTTTTGCGTTCTCTAATAATAAAAAAAAAAAGATTTGAGTTCCTTCACAAGAAGTATTGTGCTCCCTTGCAACAGTTTGTGTTCCTCAGTAACAAGTTTTGCATTCCATCGCAATAATTTTGAGTTCCCTCACAATAGCTTTCTCTATCCCACATACAAAAATTAACCATGGATTTAATATAGTAATTATTGGTTAAACTATGGTATCTGTACCATGGTTTTATCATGGTAACCATATTTGAACCATGGCATTCATTGTAAAACCATTGTAATAAAACAGGAGTCTCAGTAATTTATGTAACCCTTGTTTCCTGAGTAGTGCAGGAGATACTGCATCAAAGCTGAAGCATTGGGAACAAGCAAGTGGTCAGATTGTCTAAAGCCCTTATACAATCACCTACAGATGCCAAAACTTCAAAGGCGCATGTTGATACAACTTGAATGGAATAGTTATTAATGCTACCAAAATGTCATAAAAATGGTTTGTTTCATGAATCAAACTACTTGCTTATTATAAAACAAAAATGTAGAATCTTTTTAGAAACTAAGGCATTTTCTCTGGATACACAATCGATGCAGAACGTTGCTCAGAGCGACTGATCCAGAGTCTTTTCACAGTTACAGGGAGCTGTATCACAGAGCAGTTCAGCTGTATAAGTCCGTGAATTGAGTGAGTATTTCACCCTGTGTATCATGTCATGGCCATTGGAAGACTACTGCAAGTCAAGTCAAGTGGTTTTTATTGTCGTTTCAACCATATACAGTTAGTACAGTACACAGCAAAATGAGACAACGTTCCTCCAGGACCATGGTGCTACATAAAAACAACAAAGGACCAACACAGGACCACATGAGACAACACAACAAAATAAAATACCTATATAAAATACCTATATATACCTATATAAAGTGCACGTGCAAACATGTGCAAAGTACGGGACAGTACAACAAATGTCTGACAATGAACAGGACAATAGACACAGTGCAGCGCCGACCAGTACACAGTAGTGCAAAAAGATAACAGTTTCTAAAAACGTAAACATAACATACTATGAGATAGTGTTCTATGCACATAGCAGTTATTGAGGTAGCAGACAGTTATAAAGTGACAGTAATTAAAGTGCAACTCAGGACACGTGTGTGTGTGTGTCAAACCAGTCTCTGAGTATTGAGGAGTCTGATGGCTTGGGGGAAGAAGCTGTTACACAGTCTGGCCGTGAGGGCCCGAATGCTTCGGTACCTCTTGCCAGACGGCAGGAGGGTAAAGAGTTTGTGTGAGGGGTGTGTGGGGTCGTCCACAATGCTGGTTGCTTTATGGATACAGTGTTTTTGTAAATGTCTTTGATGGAGGGAAGAGAGACCCCAATGATCTTCTCAGCTGTCCTCACTATCCTCTGCAGGGCTTTGCGATCCGAAACGGTGCAAGTCCCAAACCAGGCAGTGATGCAGCTGCTCAGGATGCTCTCAATAGTCCCTCTATAGAATGTAGTGAGGATGGGGGGTGGGAGATGTGCTTTCCTCAGCCTTCGAAGAAAGTAGAGACGCTGATGGGCTTTCTTGGTGATAGAGCTGGTGTTGAGGGACCAGGTGAGGTTCTCCGCCAGGTGAACACCAAGGAATTTGGTGCTCTTGACAATCTCCACAGAGGAGCCGTCGATGTTCAGCGGAGTGTGTTCACCTTGTGCTTTCCCCTAAAGTCAACAACCATCTCTTTTGTTTTGTCGACATTCAGGGACAGGTTGTTGGCTCTACACCAGTTCGTCAGCCGCTGCACCTCCTGCACCTCCTACTCTTATAATCCCTCTGCCTAAACGTTTTTACAGATTTTTTAATGCAGAGTGTATTAACACATGAATCAACCACGTTTCACTCAACTGAATGTTGACATCAATTACCCTAAAACATGAAATGCGCATGTGCGTTAGTGAGTTGATTGACAGGCGATGTTTGTATCTTAAAATGATTGGGATTTTTACCTGCAAGGCGGGACTGCCTTTCTACATCCATTGACTGTTGGCTGCTAGGGCTCAATGGCTGGGCATTTCAATTTCTCCCATTAATTTTAATAGAAGTAACTTGTCTCTCTCTGCTAAATAGTCTCTGGCCTCACACTCTATAGAACTAAAATGCCAATCATGCACTATGTCTCCTGCCGAAGTTTGCACACATTTTCTCCTGATTTCTCGCAATACGGGGACAGTATAGGTGTACAAAAGCAATGTGTTACATTATTTAAAATGTAACTCTTTAAAAATGTATTATGGTCAAAAATAAAAATTGCTAAAATATTGCATTACTTGTTACTCAAAATTAATCTGATTACGTAACGCGTTACTTTTATCGCGTTACCCACAACAATGGTGGCAAGCATACCTTGGTGTGCATAAACGTACTACGTATATAAGAACATTAAAGTTTACCCCTGTTTTAGCAGAGAACATAGGAAGCAGGAGTTGTCCAGATTATAAAATCTGGGAGAGGCCCAACCTGCCACCATACAAATGTCTTCCAAGGACACACCTTTGACCAAAGCCCACAAGGATGCCAAATTCCTCATTGAATTAGCCCAAATACTCATAAGCCAAAATTGCATCTGCAAGCCAATGTGACTGCCTGTGATCGAAAGCCCAGCTGTTCTGAATTACACCACTGGATAGACTGACTGGTGAGCAAAAGTGACCTTGGGTAAATAACCCAGGCAATGTCTCAAAACTAACTTCTAAAACCCCTGTGGGAAATCTATACATGGTATATTGGCCAAAAAGGCATGTAAATCACTAACTCTCTTAAATTATGGCAATTCCTCTAACACCACCGGCAAATCCCATGAAAGGATGCGCACAGTGTGAAAAATCATTAGCCTGCGCACTCCACACATAAAGCGAGAGACAAGAAAATGTTTACTAACCAAAACTCCATTCACATGCACGTGTTCTGCTGCTATGGGGGATGCTAAACTTTTAAGCATTGCCGGGGCAACCAAACCAACACTAGCTCTTGTACAATCTCCAGCACTGAGCCTAGAGGGCAGTGATCTAGGTCCTCAACTTATGCCGAACACAAGGTGGAAAAATCACACCACTTTAGCATATATAGCCTTCTCGTAGATGGGGCTTTAGCATTTAGAATGGTATCAACCACAGCTGGGGATAAACCATCATTCAAGAGTGTGTCCCGCTGAGGGGCCAAACCCTGAGACAACAAATTTGCTCAGACCAGAATTTCCAAAGGAACCTTCTCCAGGAGAGATACCAGAGTCAAGAACCAATGGCCAATATGGTGACACAGGAGCCAAACTCTCTGCAAAACTCTCTGTTTCAGCGTGAGTCGCTTGAAACAAAATGGCTAGGACAAAATTAGTGCACGTGAAGTGAAGAAAATCTGAGTGATGATGCTAGATTGAGTGCATATAAAGAGCCCATGACACAGCTCCTTAGTGGGCTTGTGCGGCATCAGCCCAAAAATTACCATAATTGTATAAGGGCTTCAGACCACGTGACCACTTGTGTGTTCTCAATGTGTTAAGTCTGACGCAGCGTCGAAGTGAAATATGATTTGGAAACAAGTTGACTGCCCAAAATAGTGAAAATGTGTTAACCGACCAGGACCACCAGTGTCGATGTTGGGGGGGGTGTCACTCCCAAGGGGAAGACACCACGGAGAACACACCCCGCCATGGTCTTGCCAACACTTTTTCTTCGGAAGTATGTCATGTGGAGGAGTTTCTACAAATATGGTGACTGGGGCAGAGGGGCAAACGAGCGTGCTGGGGAATGGGATGTCCATGGGGATTTACCTGGCAGAGGTTGTCCCAGTACGGTCCCCAAATCGCCCCCAGTGCTAGCCGCGCTATCATACCATAGGTAGAAGGACCAAGGGCGGGGAGCCGCTAGGGTGGCTTGCTTTCTTACGAAGGTAACGTTCCTTACATTATGCGTTCGCAACGTTGCCATGGTCGTGTCCTCGCAGTGAGGACTTGATGCATCCACGAACGATGTCTCCGCATGAGCAGCGCCCAGACACGAAAGACAGCAATCGTGGCTGTTGAAGGCGAGAGATTCCGACCGCTACCAGGAATAACACACAACGGAAAGACATCTTTAAAAAGACGTTTCCATGTGTGCTCTAATAAACTCTTTTAGAATATACTCTTTTAGAAAAATAATCTTTTAGAATACACACTTTCAGTTTGTTCTGCCGAAGCGCCCAGGGGTGATCCCTGTAGTGTACCAGTGCAGAGGGTGGAGAAAGTCGTTATAATGCGCCATCAAGAATCCAGCAGTGGTGAATGGGAAGCCGTGGGAATTCAGCTCAATGAACATCAACCGCTCGGCTCCAAAGAGAAAATATGAATGAGCGGTTTGCACGCCTGCTCCTTTATACCTGTATGTTAGGGGTAGTGGTATGCAAATACCATTCGCCAATTTCCATTGGCCTTTTATCAAAGATCAGATGTGTCTCGGGCTCCCAAGAGTGACCCCTAGTGTCACTACATTGACACAATGTCGAGTGAGTGACAGATAGGGAACACAATCATTCTGCCAAAAAAACAAAAAAAAACAAAACTCAGTTACAACAGTTTTATATCATGGTAACATCATGTTTAATTTGTGGAACATGTCCGTTATTCTAAAACCATTATTCTAACCACAAAAAATATTAATACAATCATGTTTAATGTAGTTTCAATATAGTAATTGGTTAATTTAAAATGTTTTAATTAAGGTTTTTCTTTTTTTTTTTTGGCATAGTACATTTTTCTAAGGTTGTGTTTTTTTTTGTTTTTTTGGAATCCAAAACTACAAAAGCTACTAATGTTTTATTACAAATAAACACCATAGTTTCTATGGTTAGTGTTGTAAAACCATGATTTATTTTCATAAGGCATGGATAACGGTATACACAAGATCGCAAAACGTATTGCAAGGGAATGCAAACTATTTCACAATATATTTTCCCTCTCTGTCCTCAAAGGAGCTATGTAGAAAACTTGTTTTCCCTTTAAATTAAGGTTATATTTCTTATAATATTGGCAATCTTTTCTTCCTCATAAAATAAGTACAAACTGAGCAACTCACACACACATAAACACACACACTAAGACTCTTACTCTGTCATATGGAATATTGTGGGTGGCACTGGATAGGCAGAGTGCTCTCAAAATAGCTTGGGAGCAACCCCTCTGTTTCTCCAATCCAGATTTCCTTTTCTGAGGTCAACACTGGGCTGGAAGTGCTGTGTTGCAAACCTCCAGTCGCCATGGCTGACCACATTGGCTTCTCTCAAAGCACTTCAAAGCCCCGTGGCAGTGACCAGATGGGCCACCTCACTGGAGCATCTCTGTCACACTGTTCTGGGTCGGTAGACTCTACACTCATTCACCAAGATGGTTAGACATACTCAATATAGCTGTAAACACAGAGCTAGGCAATATGACAAACAGTGGCCCAAAAATGTATTTCAGGGTTCCCACTCTTTTCAAGTCACAATTTTCCAGGACATTTTATGTGCCCAACAATTGAAATATTTAAGCCATTTAAGCCATCCATTTAAATCAAGCTTTTATTTTGTAGTTACTGCTTATCTGTAGTTTCTCACCTCCAGATAAGCAGTAACTTACGTGGCCAAGTGTGATTATTAATCCACATAAAACTGTGATTTAATTTGATAAATACACAGCCTGTATGTGCTGCACACTTCAGAGTGTTGTGCTCTCTGTCATCTCATACACCCAAGAGCAAGCGTGATGATCCCGATGAAGTATTTTCTGTGTATGAGCATCGCACATTCATACTGAAGCAAGCATCACATGCAGATTATATATTTATTTAATTAAATCACATGTTTTTGCATTTTAATTATCACACTGGGACATATCGCAATTTTCATTTGGTTAATTGCACATTCAGACATTTATTTTCATTCAAATATGTAATATTCCATAACATTCTGTGTTTTACAGCTAATGCCATTTTTATGACTAGATTCTGCACATACATTTGGTAAACGAGGTACAAGCTGACACCAATCGTTGAATTATTGAAAATGAATTCACATCCCGAGGTATTAAGTCCAAATCACCACACTTCCAACCAATTTTCCAACAATTTTTGGAAAACTGCATTGCAAAATTCCAGGTGTTCCAGGATGTGTGGGAATCCTTGTATTTTGACTATTTATATTTAATTAAGTGTAAAAGTGAAATTAGTTCTGAGAAAAGGTCAAGCATCATTTGTTTGCAGAATGAGAAATGAGGAAGCGGGAGACAGTGAATCCAACTCAAAGGTACATTTATTAATAACACAAAACACGTTTGCTTGAATGCGCAACAGCATAGCTTCAGATAATTAATTTGTCAGCTGGGCTCTCTTTCTCTCTCTCTCTGAGGTCTGGCCCCTTTTTTTATTTCCCATGTCTCTCACTGCAAACATAGAATCAGCAATTACCAGCAATTCATCTCAGGTGAAAACACAAACCGCTTCCTCTCTCCTCAGACGAACGCTCGACCACACTCTTACCTCCACTGATTTGATATTTTGTAACTAATACAAAGTAATTCAAACATTTATAAGTGTGGCTACAAGCTGACATAGAGGGTAGAATACTTTTTTCCTATCCCAGCTTAATATGCAGAGGCAACAATAATTAAGCTATTTGTTGGTTGATTCCCCCGAAAAGTATAAACACTCTGTGACACTCTCAAAGCATTGCTTTATTGGTTTGAGCATCCCGATAAGCTCGACACAGCAACATTGGCTCCTAACAGCCGCAGTCCCTATTCACTCTCATTAACAAAACAAAAGGGAAGCATAAAGTCTTCAAGAGGGGACCAGGCCAAAATAACAAACAAAATGAGTCTAGCTGAAAGGGAGGCACAAACTACTTATCCTTACAGACAAAGAAATAGAAATTAACAACAAAAATCTTGCCTTACTCCCTACCTAGCAATAAACAAGAGAAAACCGGTTTAACAAAGAAAATGGCGCCCACCTCTCTACCGCTTCCGTGGATACCAACGGGTGAAAAAGATCGCACACCCAACAAAGGAACAATGTTTAAATTAGGGTAAGTTTAACAAAGAACAACTTGTAGTTTCCAATTAACAGCAGCATTTAAACACAAAGGCAAGAACACGTTGTAGTCAGCCTAACAAAATGTGAAAAGACAAAGGACACATTTTCAAAAAGACAAGAAAAAAAATTGGCAATTTAAATGTTAGTATAGGCCTAAACTGGATGTTTCCATTTGTACAGCCATTTTTACTAAGGCCAATGTTTTCCGAGCTTTCAGAGGGCTTTACATTTCCTTTTCCTGTGGTTTTCACAGGCAAGAACAGCCAAACCCAAATGTAGATGCTCAGCTTGGCACGCTGAGCACTTGAGTGTGTCGGACAGACCAAGACACAGCAGACAAATCAAGCCCATTTATTTGTATTTATTTCTATTTCTCAGCAGTTTTGTGGTACAGACACACAGACCCCGGGGAGGATATTCTTGTTAGAGATGAGGAATGATTTTATTTTTTTTTATTAACAGCTGAATGACGTTGTGGTGAAGGTACAGCACACTAATGTCATTTCCATGGGTCTACAGAGTTCTGTGAGGTATGTTAAAAACGTACTGCACCGGCAGATAATGTCAAATTTTCCAGAGCAAAACAACACATGCTTTATTTTCATGACCGATAGAGAGAAGCCAATAGAGAACATGCAACATATACATTGTGGTCCGGAACAGTGCAGGCGAAAATACATTCACAGAGCAGGGGATGCATAGCATACAGCCCCTTTATACTATCAAAATATTATGAATAGGCTGTCTTCATTTATATACTGACATTGCTTAAGCGGTGACAGTGCAATAACCAGAGAAAAAGCTCATAATTAAATTGCACACTCCAAAAGTTGAGACAGTTGAGTGTTTACCACTGTGAAACATCACCATTTCTTCCAATAACACTTGTTATGCATTTAGGCACTGAAGACACACATTTGTTAAGTTTAAAAAGTGGAATTTTCCCCCAATCATCCATTATGCAGGTGTTCAGCTGCACAATTGTACGAGGTCTTCGTTGCCATATTGTGCGCTTCATAATGACCACACATTCTCAATTGGAGATGGTCCGGACTGCAGGCAGGCCAATCAAGCACCTGCACTCTCTGCTTATTTGGCCAGTATGTGGTTTGAAGTTGTCCTGCTGAAAATGCCGGGACGTCCCTGGAAAGGACTGTGCTGGATGGCAGTATACGCTGCTCCAAAATGTATACATATCTCTCTGCATTAATGGTGGCCTCACAGATGTCCGAGTTACCCAGAGATGTCGGCAGCGCTTCTGGACAGTGTTGATGTATGGCTTCTGCTTTGCATAGTAAAGTCTTAACTTGTATCTGTGGATGCAGCAGCGAATGATGTTGACTAAAAAAGGTTTAATAAAGTAATCCCAAGCCCATGTTTATGATATCTATTAGAGATGAATGATGTTTTAAGACAGTGTCTTAAGGATCAGAGATCACACACATTCAGAAGTGTTTTTCGTCTTGCCCTTTACGCTCAAAGATTTGACCAGATTCCTTGAATCTTTTAACTGTAGAGGAACTTTGTGCACTTTAGAGGGTGAAATGCCCCAAATCCTTCCAATTTGTCTTTGTGGAACATTGTTCTCAAAGTGCTGGATTGTTTGCTGAAGCATCTGTTGGCAAAATGACAAGTCTCGAATGATCCTTGCTCTTGAAGGACTAGGCTGATTTTGGAGGCTCCTTATATACTATGACATGATTGACTCACCTGATTTACATCTCCTGTTATGTTAACTTGTCTAATTGTTATTAGTCTTAAATTGCCCATCTCAACCTTTTTGGAGAGTGTTGCAATCATCTGATTTGAAATGACTGTACATTAAAAAAAAATGAAACAATAAAATTCACAAAGTAAAACATCATATAATATGTAGTTTTATTTATTTTTTTCTCCCCTTTTTTGCATGCCCAATTTCCAATGCACTCTAAATCCTTGTGGTGGCGTATTGACTCGCCTCAATCCGGGTGGCGGAGGACAAATCTCAGTTGCCTCTGCGACAGTCAATCCGCACATCTTATAATGAGACTGGCCCACGCTATTCTCCGCGGCATCCACGCACAACTCACCACGTGCCCAACGAGGTTAACCCAACGTGACTCTACCCTCCTTATCAACTGGGCCAATTGGTTGCTTAGGATGCCTGATTGGAGTTAGATTACTCAGTGTTTTTACTTGATAATTTTTTGGACACTTAAGCAAATGTTACCCCCCAATTCACGTTACCATAATCTGTCCAGACATTTTACTGATATAATTGTATTTTTAAATGAAGATTCTCATTCCTGTAACAGTAATTTTTTTAATGGTATTACAGTAAAAAGATGCTGTTGTAAATGTATTTATTTATTTTTTATTAAAATTAGCAAAAAAGGCAGTACCAAGGGAGTACTACAACAATAAATACATTTAAATATAAATTTTTTACATTTTAATAAGAATTTGGGGGTAAAATGTGAAAATGAAAATAACCCACGATGTAAAAAATAAATAAATAAATAAATGGCTTTATTTTCTATATGAAAAATGGATGTAATATTTTATTCATTTCTGAAGCTGGACAGAGTCCACCCTCATTCACTTTCACTGTATGGCAAAGAGCCTCACTATTTACTTTCATTGAATAGGAATGGACATGGGGATGAGAGAATGATTTTAATTTGTATGTAAACAAACCCTTTGATGTCCAAAAACAATTATACACTCTACCCTTAAAAAAAGAGCGATTATATAAAAAGTAATTTTAGATTAGTGATATATATCTTAAAAAAGCTGAGCTACAATACTGAAGATATCACGCTGTCTCTTTAAGAGTGCCACCCACCCACAATGACACACTGTCACCCATGTAAAGCATCGTAATGACTTCACTGTCAGCTAAACATATGGAACCAATTTAACACGCTTTCCTCTTCTCTTCCTGTGTGGATGGGTCAAATGTGTGCACATCTGGGCTCTCCTCCAGCGTTAGAACAACCAGACCCCTCCATATCAAAAACTGAGAAACCACAACAGCCCCACATAGCAACAAACACAAGAGCTCTGCTGAAAAACATACATGATCTAAAGGGTAGGAATGCATCACAACTGGATGAAAATCTCAGGTATGCTCTAGCACACACTTCATAGTGACAAATTATACTTTCAGACAATTATGATTAATTTACTTTAAAGTGTCTGTGCTTAGAGAGATTAAACAATTATTTCAGTCACTCTTGCTGAATGCCGATCAACTGGAAAAATAATACGCACAAATGCACACACACGTAAATAAAGGAAACAGGTTCCACTGTTTGGCACACCTTAGATGAAGCTCTTGCCCTGAGGAAGATTCCCTTGCTGTGTCTCATTCACACACACACACACACACACACACACACACACACACACACACACACACACACACACACTCATTCTTTGGCCTGCTCTCACATGCTGTAAGGAGTGCTGGCTGCCTGGCCTCTCTGATCGGTTGTGCTGCCAAGCCTCAATCCCAGAATTGAGAGGCCTGTGTTTGGAGCCTGGGCGCTCTCCCTCGACCTTGTTTCTAAATACACTGTGGCTTCAAGGAACAGCACTCTCAGCAGCTGGGAGAGCAGCCATGGAAAATGTAGATGCAACGAGAAAAGGAGAAGGGAAGTGTGGCAGTGATGTTTTGTTTTCTGGCAGTTTTTTTCACAGTGACGGGTTTCATTTAATGTGCTCATAACCATTTCTGAAAGTTAACCATTCAAAGTTTTAACTAGGGATGCAGTAATGATCTGAAAAGTGGGGGGATACATTACAAACCTTATAAGCCTTGCTAATGAATGTTAAATAGGTAACGTAATGACTACCTAGTAATAGAGCTTACACTGCAAGACCAATGTGATCACATGCGTTTACACCCACCTCTGAATGTGGTTGAAGTGGACAAACCTCAAAATGTTTCAGACCCTGTTTACACCTGTTTTTACCAATCACGTTTCAAACAAATCGCCCAAAATGAGTCTCAATACCATGAGTAAACAGGGCTTAATTTACCAAAAAGCAGACAAAGTTGTACTATAACCATATGATTAACAACGCTGATTCAACAAACTTGATCTTTTCACACAACCGGCTGCAATTCTCTTGCGCTGTAGACAAGCAAAACAAAACTCTTGAAATATAATGATTATTGCCCAAAAAGTCATTTATAAAAAAGTAAAACAAACTTGCTGTGCCCCTGGTTTAATAAATTGTTACAGCCTGACAGACTCTAGGAAGTCTATAAAGTCTATAATTCATGGATAAAGCTATCAGTTAGCATTCACATTCATCTTAATGGCAGTTGCAGAGCTGGCAAATGCAGCCCTGAATTATGCGACTTGCATGCAGCCATCTTGTGGGAATCTAGGTCTGGGTCTGAGTTTTTGAGCCTTTGACTAATCACTCTGGACTCACAGGAAAAGATTATTGGCTGATGTCACCACAAGAATGTCACCACCGTGCAGAGCGTGTCTCTTTCTCTTTTGAACTGGCATCTCCGTTCCCCGTTAATCTCGCTCTCCCGCAGATCATCTGATTCAACGCCGGCCGTGCACCCTCACAGCCCGGCCATGTCCTCCTCCTCGTCATACTAACCCTAACAAATCAGGTAGCGCTTTTCCCAAAAATATGAATGAGTCTTCCCTTGCCATCCTACGTTTCTGAGAACCTTCACTAGCGACTATCCTGCTGGTGCATGAGCTAAGATGTCAAAGGCAAAAGACAAGTCCGTTGAAAGCTTTTAAGAGCCCTCCAAAAATAGTAAATCACTAGTAATACATCTACTTTAAAATAATGAAATATTTGCATGCAACATTTGAATGGTTGTCAAACGAGCAACAAGCTCTTAGACACCAGAATGGTGAAGTTACCGCTTCCAGTGCTAACTACAAAACCTTGACCTATTGGACAGGCTCTCAAAGAATCTGTAACAGTCATTTCTGTTCATTTGGTTTCATGATTGCTTCTTTGATCAATCACATGTGGCCATGTTTGCCATTAAAGCTAAGTCACCTATTAAGATGCTCCAAATACACATTTTACATTCAAGTGGGCAAATGCACAGAACAAAACAAAACAGAAACCAAACGCAGTGCAGCATTACATTGAGTAACATGGAAAGAAGTCTTCCTGTGCCTCATTTGATAAATCTGAAGTAATATGTCATAGTTAAGCTGTTGAGTGCTATAATTATCTAATGAAATTACATGCTGCCGATTTGGCAAAGAGTGTGAGTGAGATAGTGACACCTCACCTGACGCTCATCTGTTTTACACTAATGATGCGTGTACTGTGTTTATTTATTTACTCCAGCCTTTCACGTCAAAACAATAACACAGCACTCCACTAATATAACAATATGAACATGCACTCTCATCTCAAATATGAAGAGGAAAAAAACCTTCAATATAGGTGTGTATTGTTTTCCAGTATACCAAATGTTCTTTTTTTTTACCATACAATTACCATAAATACCAAAACATCCTTAAAACATTGTTTTAAGAGAATAGGCTATATCTTAAATTTGTTTTGCTTACCCCATTGGCAAGTAGTTTTAAATATACAGTAACTCTAACTAAATTTAGTGAAGTTTATGCTGAAAATTGCCAATGGGGTAATTTTCTCTGAAAACAAGTCTTTATATGTTATACAATGTTTAGAATTTTTTTTACCAGAAAACAAGACAAAAAATAATGATTAGGAAAAATATATTTTGCAGGGTGTCCAATTGGCCTGCTTGTGTAACTCTGCGCAGACTTGTTTCGACATGGCCAAACTGCCAAAGTTCTCATAGTGATTAATGGATTTCATCCTTCTGAACTATCTGAGCTGCTTGCGTAGGCATGGATTTGAATGGGTTGTAAGAAAAATAAACTGTTATAAAAAGGCATTCGACAAGCGGTTTAAATGTGAAGCTTGTTTACTGATGAGGTCACTCCCCATCCTGATTAAAAGACACAGAAACGCAACCTCCAGACTCACAGTAATTACAGGTGCAGACAGAGCCGTCTGGGATCCTGCAGCCAGTCAAAGAGTGATTGAGTCAGATAAGAAACTCTGTGCACCTCCTTGTGTTTTCTGCATTCTGAGCCATCATGCAAAATTCGAATACAAACAGTCCATGCTGAGTTGAGAACACGGGGCATTGGGCGGGTTATCAAAACATTTGATAGTGAAGGCAATCAAAATCTAATCAACGCTGCTTGGAGGCCGTCCAATAGACTCGTTAATCACTCATTGCAAAATAAAACCAGCATTAAACCACAGCTATTTAAACAGGTACATGTGAAGAAATAAAAAAAAAACAACAACCACAATATATTTTATAAGGCAAACGACAGACAACTCGATGCAGTTTTATACGCTGTTTTGTTAGAACAGACGCCAAGTCTACAGGTGAAACTCGAAAAATTAGAATATCGTGCAAAAGTTCATTAATTTCAGTAATTCAACTTAAAAGGTGAAACTAATATATTATATAGACTCATTACAAGCAAAGTAAGATATTTCAAGCCTTTATTTGATATAATTTTGATGATTATGGCTTACAGCTTATGAAAACCCCAAATTCAGAATCTCAGAAAATTAGAATATTACATGAAATCAATAAAAAAAGGATTTTAAATACAGAAATGTCGGCCCTCTGAAAAGTATAATCATGCATATGTACTCAGTACTTGGTTTGGGCCCCTTTTGCATTAATTACTGCCTCAATGCGGCGTGGCATGGATGCTATCAGCCTGTGGCACTGCTGAGGTGTTATGGAAGACCAAGATGCTTCAATAGCGGCCTTCAGCTCTTCTGCATTGGTTGGTCTCATGTCTCTCATCTTTCTCTTGGCAATGCCCCATAGATTCTCTATGGGGTTCAGGTCAGGCGAGTTTCCTGGCCAATCAAGCACAGTAATACCATGGTCATTGAACCAGGATTTGGTACTTTTGGCAGTGTGGGCAGGTGCCAAGTCCTGCTGGAAAATGAAGTCAGCATCTCCATAAAGCTTGTCTGCTGAAGGAAGCATGAAGTGCTCTAAAATGTCCCGGTAGACGGCTGCGTTGACTCTGGACTTAATAAAGCACAGTGGACCAAACCAGCCGATGACATGGCTCCCCAAACCAACACAGACTGTGGAAACTTCACACTGGACTTCAAGCATCTTGGATTGTGTGCCTCTCCATTCTTCCTCCAGACTCTGGGACCTTGGTTTCCAAATGAGATGCAAAATTTGCTCTCATCAGAAAAGAGGACTTTGGACCACTGAGCAACAGACCTGTTCTTTTTTTCTTTAGCCCAGGTAAGACGTTTGACATTTGAAGCCCATGTCCAGGACCCGTCTGTGTGTGGTGGCTCTTGATGCAGTAACTCCAGCCTCAGTCCACTCCTTGTGAAGCTCCCCACACATTTGAATGTCCTTTTCCTGACAATCCTCTCCAGGCTACGGTCATCCCTGCTGCTTGTGCACCTTTTTCTTCCACACTTTTCCCTTCCACTTAACTTTCTATTAATGTGCTTTGATACAGCACTTTGAGAACATACAACTTCTTTTGCAATTACCTTTTGAGGCTTTCCCTCCTTGTGGAGGGTGTCAATGATGGTTTTCTGCACAACTGTCAGGTCAGCAGTCTTCCCCATGATTGTGAATTCAACTGAACCAGACTGAGAGACCATTTAAAGGCTCAGGAACCCTTTGCAGGTGTTTAGCTGATTAGAGTGTGACACTTTGAGCCTACAATACTGAACCTTTTCACAATATTCTAATTTTCTGAGATTCTGAATTTGGGGTTTTCATAAGCTGTAAGCCATAATCATCAAAATTATATCAAATAAAGGCTTGAAATATCTTACTTTGCTTGTAATGAGTCTATATAATATATTATTTTCACCTTTTAAGTTGAATTACTGAAATTAATGATCTTTTGCACGATATTCTAATTTTTCGAGTTTCACCTGTAAGTATCAGTTCAGAATTGCATACTATGCATACTACTCTTACTACTTCTGCAGTGTGGAGTATACACTGTGCACAGTACTCGAGTTTGCATAGAATATCCGGATGACCATACATTGCCAAAATGTGCACTTTATCCAAAAAGCAATGTGCTTGACTTGAACTTCCATTTTCATATGACGAATTAGGGCTGTCATGATTATAAAATTTGGCTGATGATTTATTGTCATTCAGATAATTGTAATTATGACGATTATGACATTTAAATACTAATTAATACATTTTTACTTGATTTCTAGTAAGGCTTTACAATCTTGGAAAATATTACACAGGGGGAGAATGACATGAAAAATATTATTTTAAATATTCATATAGTTAAAGGTCATTCCTGGAATTTCATATATCATATTTCATATATCAGACCCCTTACACACACACAGATGGTCTATAATTTATTTATTAAATGTAAACGTTTATTCGTGGTCCTTTGCTGAGAAAGATATTTTATCGGAAAATGCATGATTTATTTTAATAAAAACGTATAAAAATGTGTGTCCCTCAGTCTGAACTCAACCCTGTCGCACTAACCATTTTTAGCCCATACACATTTTGGTTCCACTGTTACGTTTCCTCCCCGTCTAGGGGTCGGGACTAAAACTAACAGTTTATAAGGAACTTAAAGATAGGAAAAAAAAAAGTGTTTGGAAGGTCTTCACTCCTGTCCCAGCCAACAATAACCACAACAGGTTACGAAAACAGTGTACAAGTTTTATTGTCCTCTATTAAATACAAAACAAAAGGGAAGCATAAAGTCTTCAAGAGGGGACCAGGCCAAAATAACAAACAAAATGAGTCTAGCTGAAAGGGAGGCACAAACTACTTACACTTACAAAGAAATAGAAATTAACAACAAAAATCTTGCCTTACTCCCTACCTAGCAATAAACAAGAGAAAACCGGTTTAACAAAGAAAATGGCGCCCACCTCTCTACCGCTTCCGTGGATACCAACGGGTGGAAAAGATTGCACACCCAACAAAGGAACAATGTTTAAATTAGGGTAAGTTTAACAAAGAACAACTTGTAGTTTCCAATTAACAGCAGCATTTAAACACAAAGGCTATCAACGCTGGAGCAGGAGGAAAGAGTCACTCCTAGCAGTCTTTCCACCTCAGCTTTATTCCCATGTTCTTCTGGTAGTGCACCAATCAGAGCTGCTCAGCACTTGATCTTAATTACTCACAGCTGATGTAAATTAACCTGGTTGGGATGACATGGAACACAAGGGAGTCAACAGAAAACATACAAACAATGTATAGTCAATATACATACAACTTCTACATCCACAGATGTAACAAGAAAATAAAAGAAAGATACGCCCTGGGACGTAACACCACCCATATGTGACATTATTAATCAGAAGTGAGACAATTCAGCTTTCTTCAACAGCGTGGTGCTGAAAAAAGCATGAAATATCATAATTTGTATAAATTGTTGTGTATTATTGTCAGATGGTTTCGTCAAATTTAACAACTGATACCCGTCACATGAAATTAAGATATTAAATCAGTACTTTTCAAAATTACATTTTAATTCATACATATATGTAGCCAATAGGTTCAAAATAATCACCACAAGATACAAAAATATATTTTGTGGCTTTATTCTGATGACTGTATAAAAAAAATCATAAAAAAAAGAATAAAGAAAATACAAAAATGAAATACGGAAATGAAATAAGGTACAATTGAATATGGTAGAGGCTAATCTC
Organism: Xyrauchen texanus; assembly: GCF_025860055.1. NCBI lineage: Eukaryota > Metazoa > Chordata > Actinopteri > Cypriniformes > Catostomidae > Xyrauchen > Xyrauchen texanus. The sequence continues at coordinate 28,487,518 of NC_068315.1, forward strand.
AAAGAAAAATACAAACTGGGTATTAGCCTACCCATATACTGCCCTACAAAGGCAAAACGCTGTAACATCATGTTTGGTCAAAAATGAGTTAATGTCATTTTTGGGGTATTCAAGACCTCCTTTATCATGTGAATAAATATCGTGAGTCAATTTGATTGTTTTAACGAGAAATTAAAGGGCTATGACAACCGTAACATCCAAAACCATACGAGAAACCACAGCAGAACGCCGTAACAGTGGTTACGGCTCTTAGCCTTTGTTCCGGCACGCTGAATTTGAGTTTAAGGTGTTCTGACTTTGTTTCGCCGGGCATCAAGAGAGATGTTACGGTGCCGCTGTGATGTTACTGTACTCTGGCTTTGTCATACTATCAAAGATTACCGCTCTTTTATTGTCACCAAACCGCGTAACATACACACGACACAACTTTGATAAAGTGTAGACTGCCGACTGCTTGTTTGTATTATTACTCTGTGATAGCGATGTGATAGGGCGATGGTTCAGATCTGTCAATGTCAGTGACAGCCCGGAGCTTGCTAAATTTAATCGGTGTCACGTAAATTAGCGCTAACGTTGACGCTGACACTCGCCTCACATCAGATGCTGAAAACCAAATATTAAATACAGAGGCATCCTACCTTTCCATGTAATCCGATATAATCCATAGAAGATATAATCCATAGCAATGCACGTCATCTGCTGTATCCACAACAATCCATACGTGTTTGAGCCATTCCTTCTTGCAGGTGTTCACGTCAGATTTTACAGCTCGTTATCGTTAACATCCGTACAAAGTAGGCTAACCTAAATAGTAAAAGTAATTCCAACTTTTTTTCGGTATACTCTGTCTATATTATCTCAGAATTAAAAAGTAGTAATCCAAGTCAAGTTCGTTGACTGAGCATCTTGAGCAGTTTGGACTTCAAAGTTTAACCCTTTAACTGTCACCCTCCCCTTTTTTCAGCATAGACATGAAAATCACTATCCAAACTTAAATGGTTGTATTTCAAGAATGCTTTGTCATATATACCTATTGACAAGTTGTGTTCCAAATTTTAGGTTGATATCTCAAAAAATTAGCTTTCAGTAAGATTTTATTTAGGCGCAGTAAAAAACTTGGAATGAGCAGTCTCTAATCTCTAATGTATTGGTCTAATGTTTAATTAATTATTACTCTATATCTTGCATTTAAATACATATACCTTTGTATTCAATTATAATTAAATTATCTTTATTGTGAAAATATTTATTGTATTTATTCATACTGTACATACTGTACTGCAAAGTAACTTATCTGTTATACTGTTTAACTGTGTTAGTGTTGCCGCACTATCCTGATCATTATAGCACTAAATAGGAACAACCAAAGGTCTTCTATATAATTTAAAACAAATACCATGATGACTAGACCTTGGTTAGGTGTTCTTATAATGGATGTAAGTATGGTGAACAGCAAGTAAATATTGATTATATGTCAGTTACTGACCTTTTGCCTTTGCATGACTCCTGATTTTTGGCACATGATACAAAGGCAGAGTACATTAACTGCCAAACAAGGGTCAAAGGTCAATTTTGAGCTCAAGATTTTTTGCATACAAACATTTCTTCTGTATAGCAACTAGTTGTGAAATTTTGGGAGTCCTACCTATAATACTTTTGTCTGGACAAAACAGAAACTTTAAAGTCATTTTTCTCAGTTTCACACTCTAGTGAGTTAAGGTCTTTTGCTTTTGCAGGGCAGTATACTTCAGCATACAGCACCTTAAAACATGCTTATATAATTCACAGCATTTTATGCATTTAACACATGCTTAAACACTCCGTAGTTTATTCATTTAATACATGCTTAAAACACTCACAGTATTTTATTAATTTAACACATTCTTAAATCACTCACAGTATTTTATGTATTAAACACATGCTTAAATAACTCACAGTATTTTAATGCTTAAATCGCTCAGTATATTATGCATTTAATACGTTTAAATCACTCGCAGTATTTTATGCATTTGTATGCTTAAATCCCTCACAGTATTTTATGCAACGGATAACAGAACCGGGCGAAAAAGTGCCCATCTGGGCTGCCGAGAGTTCAACCTCCTGGCCGAACGGATATACTAAAGGTTCTTATGTTCCGTCCAAACCAAGAAGGGCTCCGCCACACCCTCCAGCCAGTGGCGCCTCTCACCCAGGGCCAGCCTCATCAAAAGTAGCTCCCGGTTTCCGACATCATAGTTCCGTTCAGCCGTGCTCAAAGAATGCACAGGGGTGTACTTTTCCATTGTGAGGGGATCACTGGGCAAGAACTGCTCCTATCTCAACATCAGAGGCATCCACTTCCACAATAAATTGCAGATCAGGGTCTGAAACTGACAGGACAGGTGTAGAGGTGAAACGTTTCTTACGTTTCTTACATCTGGGCTGCCGAGAGTTCAACCTCCTGGCTGAACGGATAAACTCAAGGTTCTTATGTTCCGTCCAAACCAAGAAGGGCTCCGCCGCACCCTCCAGCCAGTGGCACCTCTCACCCAGGGCCAGCCTCACTAAAAGTAGCTCCCGGTATCCGACATCATAGTTCCGTTCAGCCGTGCTCAAAGAATGCACAGGGGTGTACTTTTCCATTGTGAGGGGATCACTGGGCAAGAACTGCTCCTACCTCAACATCAGAGGCATCCACTTCCACAATAAATTGCAGATCAGGGTCTGAAACTGACAGGACAGGTGTAGAGGTGAAACATTTCTTACGTTTCTTACATCTGGGCGGCCGAGAGTTCAACCTCCTGGCCGAACGGATATACTAAAGGTTCTTATGTTCCGTCCAAACCAAGAAGGGCTCCGCCGCACCCTCCAGCCAGTGGCGCCTCTCACCCAGGGCCAGCCTCACCAAAAGTAGCTCCCGGATTCTGACATCATAGTTCCGTTCAGCCGTGCTCAAAGAATGCACAGGGGTGTACTTTTCCATTGTGAGGGGATCACTGGGCAAGAACTGCTCCTACCTCAACATCAGAGGCATCCACTTCCACAATAAATTGCAGATCAGGGTCTGAAACTGACAGGACAGGTGTAGAGGTGAAACATTTCTTATGTTTCTTACATCTGGGCGGCCGAGAGTTCAACCTCCTGGCCGAACGGATATACTAAAGGTTCTTATGTTCCGTCCAAACCAAGAAGGGCTCCGCCGCACCCTCCAGCCAGTGGCGCCTCTCACCCAGGGCCAGCCTCACCAAAAGTAGCTCCCGGATTCTGACATCATAGTTCCGTTCAGCCGTGCTCAAAGAATGCACAGGGGTGTACTTTTCCATTTTGAGGGGATCACTGGGCGAGAACTGCTCCTACCTCAACATCAGAGGCATCCACTTCCACAATAAATTGCAGATCAGGGTCTGAAACTGACAGGACAGGTGTAGAGGTGAAACATTTCTTACATTTCTGGAAAGATTCCTGAGCCTGAGCCGACCACCTGAAAGGTACACAAGTGGAGGTTAGAGCTGTCAAGGGTGCAGCAGTTTGACTGAAGTTGCAGATAAACCACCTGTAGAAGTTAGCAAACCCAGGAACTGCTACCTCTCTTTGCGGGAGTCATTCGGAGAGGCCAGCCGACAATGACTCATGGATATACTTATCCAGCGCCTCCCTCTCTGGTCCAGCTCTGGTCCAGAGAGGGATTACAGGTGGCCCTTGGGTGGAGAATTGCCTGGGAGAAGGTCAATGGCACAGTCATATGGCCGGTGCGGAGGAAGGGATGCTGCCCGGTACTTGCTGAACACACGTTGCAGACCGGGGTACCCCACAGGAACACTGGTTAGATCCACCGCCTCCTCCTGTAACATAAAAGAAACAGAGCTAGAAGACAAAGCAGCACCCAGACAAAACTTAGGACAAAAACAGATCCATGCTAACACAGAATTTTCTGACCAACTCACATGGGGATTGTGTTTAGCCAGCCATGGATGCCCCAATACAATGGCAGTGCTAGGAGACTTAAGGAGTTAGAACACAATTTCCTCACGGTGGTTGCCTGAGATGACTAGGCCTACAGGGTCAGTGATATGGGTTATTTGGGCCAAGATGGAGCCGTTAAGTCCCCTCGCTGTGATATGTCTCTGGAGGAGGGAGGTAGGGATTCGCCAATGAGCCACCAAATCAGAATCAATAAAGTCACCCTCCACACCAGAATCAGCTAATACTAAGCAACGTCTCGAGTAGGGGCCCCAACCAACTGTGGCAGGAAGGAGGGTGTGGGAGCAGGGGGAACAAGACAAAGGGTTAACACTCACCAGTACTTCCCCAACTACTGGCGAGCCCTGGCTTTTAATGGGCACTGGGCTGTCAAATGTCCTGGTTTGCCACAGTAAAGTCAGAGTCCCTGTGCTATGCAGCTTTGTCTCTCTGCTGTTGCCAGATGCATCCGTGGTCCCCCTGTCTCAACCTGGTGAGCTGGCTAGCGGCCTACTTACCAGCCAATGAACGATCAAACACTTTCAACATCTCCTTCTCGAACAACTCGAAAGAGGCACAGACTGGAGCCTTGGCTGCCCAATCAGTGGTTTCCCATTCACAAGCTTTGCCGGTGAGCAGAGTGATGACAAATACCACCTTGGTGATCTCTGAATCATAAGGCAAAGATGATGTAACACTGAGTAAGTAATGAAATACAGGACATGGGGTCGCCATCGTAGGTGGTCGGTGTGGGCACTCTGGGTTCTGGAGTCAAACTGACATGGGCAGGTACAGGAGGGGAGGCAGCAGCAGACGTTCTGATGGAATCCTGGTCCCTCCACAATTCTCTAAGCTGTGTGGTGATGTCTGCCATCTGGTTAGCCATCTGGACTGCGTCTGACCCTGCTGAATCCATATCTGGCCAGGTCGTACTGTTAGGATTCAGAAAGTAGAGGATTCAATGTAATGCACATTTTATAAGGAAAAACGGGAGTTCAAGGGGTAGCAAACAGAAGCACAGGCTAGGCTGGATATGGTCCAGAGTCAATGCCTCAGATAGTTTAGACAAGGTCGATGGAATGGTAACACCCAGCCAAAGGCAGTCCACACAGGAGGTCAAGGATGATGGTGAATGAGACAGGGGGAGCAATGGGCAGTGGTGGAAGGAGAGGCAGGGAGAAGGGATAGGGAGATGGTAGTGGGGAAGCTGGAGGGAGAGGGAGAATAAGCATTGTCCAGTAGCCTGGGAGATGGGGAGACTGGAGAGAATATATATATATATATATATATATATATATATATATATATATATATATATATATATATATATATATATATATATAAAATAATAAAAATTAAATAAACTGGTCTGAATGCAAGTAAAAGGAGACAAAAACCTTTTTAACTTATCCAAGTAAATGATTGAAACAGGGAACTAAAAATCAAAACAAGGCTGAATAACAAGCTGAGCTCTAGACACAGGAAAAGAAAAGGAAAACCAAAATAACTAGGAATTCATGGCTAAATCAAACTGAAGAAAATTAAGCTTGACTAGATGAATAGACCACCAGGAACAGCAAGATGAAAAGCAAGATGTGAATAACAAGATGCAAAAACACGATCTGCCACGGAACAAAAAACATAAAGAGAATATAAAGAGAAGCTAATGAGGAGTAACATGTGATTGTAATGTTTAACTAACAGGGTAACAAGAGGGCGGGGCGACAACTGACAGTAGAATTCATGGCAAACACAACAGAACAACACGTGCAGAAACACATGGTGGACGAACACAAACACCACACGCCGAAGCACGCAGGCTGACAAACAAGACAGCCATGCACTCCGGACGAACAACGGCACAAACACAACTTGGCTGATCAAACCGGTGTCCTGACAACTACACTTCTTCACTAAACTGGAAATCACTCTGGGCAATAAATCATTAAATAAGATATGATTAATATTAAATGTACATACCCAGTCCTTGCATGTGTAAAATGTGGTCAAACTCTATACATGCAATCCATATGCATCCATCAAAAAATAACCCACAATAAACACTCATCTTTAACATATGACTCTTGTGACCACAAATTTAATGCAATTTAACAACATTTTTTGTAAAATTTTATATTTACCCAAAGAATTATTAACCGATGAACAAAACCGGGAGCTCTCTTGCACAATGTATGTTCTCACAAGAGAGAGTACCGAAAAGGAGGTGTCACAAAACTCTGGTCCTTAAAGGGGCCATGTCGAATGTATGAATAGAGTTATAAGATGTAAATTACATGAATTTTCTCCATTTGGCTACATATATATATATATATATATATATATATATATATATATATATATATATATATATATATATATATAATTTATTAATTTCATGCATGCTAAGTGGTCTTTTGTCCTACACAAGAAGAGTGGCCATTTTCAGCCAAAAGCCACAACTCCATCACACACAACCCTGTTACATTTCTTTACTGTCAACCTGTGACGAGGTTGCGTTATTCACTAATCATATGAATATCGTAAGAAAAATATCAAATAGTCAAAATATTGTACATTAGAAATACTATATATTCACTTGAATGAAACATTGTGTTAAAATATGTATGTGCAAGTAGCCTAGTGGTTGTGGAGTTGTGATGGGGTTGAGAAAAGAGTGATAATATTGCATAATTAAAATGGGCACTCAATAAATAATCAATCTATTGTTTGCTGAGCACAGTCTGACATGTTAAGGTCTAGCACAAAAAAGTTGGGGTTCTAGTTAAAAATCTGAACAACAAAAATAATGAGATCACAGGCACACAATTTGCCTATTTGTAGCTTCATAGCATAAAACTAAGAAAACTGTAATAAATATAATATTTGTAGTCATTAACTTGGTATGAGGGACACTTGAGCAGAAGGAAGATGTTTATTTTATAAGCATTATTGTGTAGGATTGTTTTAAATCCACTTCTATAATGTCCGTGACAGGGCTGAGAACAAAAGGTGTCTAAATCAGAAATAAATGTATAAAAATAAAAATAATAATAATAAAATAATAACATAGTGGCATGTTTAAGTAGTGACAAACCTATTGGAGGTCAGGTTACAACAACAATGTAATAAACTACGGTTTAAAAATGTGTCTTTGCAGAATGCATTCTATTTCACATTTTTATAAGTATTGAGCACTATACAATGTATACCACGCAGTAAGCACACACCTAAGGCTACGTTCGAAATTGAATACTAGCTCACCACTTAAGACCCATCCCCAGTAATTCATTTTCATTTGAAAATATATTGATTTTGTTACATTTATACCTCTTATATCCACACTGGAACAGCATTTTCCTCCATCGAAAATAGAACATCCATTTTAATGGAAAAGTGATTGCCTGAATCAGCACAGTATACAGTGTATACTGCTTACTATTTATATCTTCTTTTTTTTTTATAGTATGTGAAGCAGTAGGTATTATTACATGATTAATGTTTTAAACTGTAGTGTGCTACATCGTTGTCACATGAACTCACTATATTTGTCACATGGCTTTATCACATTGCATGTTTAATTCAGTAAGTGGCATTCTGTTTTCAGAATGCTGAGATATTTTCACTGAAAAAAGACTAAATTATATTTTGCAGTGAGCAAATTTCATTGTCTGATCTGGTATTCGACAGAGTAAGCTCATTTGTATATCCCTATTGTTTTGTATATTGTCCTATATAATTCAGCAAAATTAAGACAAGTAGTGGTAGAATGTTATTCTGAAAACAACCTGATTTTTTCCACTCTATGTATAAAAGTTTAATGGTCTATTTGACTGGGAGTGTTTGGTTCATACTGCATACAAACGCCTTGTAACCTAGATGCAGCGGTGCATGGGAGACGTGGGTTTTCTTCTGTTTGATCTCTATAGGAGGGTTGCAGAGAGTTCCTCTCTAATCTCTGTCTCTAAATGAAGGTCGGCACTTCAGACAGGAGATCCAAGGGAACGTAAACAACAGCACAGGAGGTGCGCTGGTGGCACGGCTACATACTCATCGAGGGAGGTGTGCTCCTCTCAGTCTACAGTCTCACACACAGACACAAGCAAACACAACATAAAGGTGTACCCACCTGACAGTCTTGTAATATCATGCCGACTATATAACTGTTTTTATATTAAAGCATAATAGTATGATGACAACTAGAATGTAAAGCGAAACACTGATTACACATATGCTGATTACTCTATAAAATCACCTTATTTAAAGCAAGAAATTTGTGTTTACATGACATTTGAAATAATTGCGTTATTTTCTGCTTATAACGTCAAACCGTGAAGAGGCATGCACTCAACTGGTGCACACATTGGATGAGCCAGCATGAATGCCGGTTAAGGTGTTTACAAGCCATGAAAAATTGGCGTAATGGGCAAAAATCTACCGGTGTCAATTAGTTTATTGCATTAGGTCTTTATATCAACTTCTTTTTTGGTAATTATGACAGGTGTTTCAATTATTTCATGTATATTTTTATTAATAGAAGTATTAATTAAACTGAGCTTATACCTGGTCAGTGGAGTCCAATCTCTGCTGAAAACAACAACAAAAAACAGAATAATTGCATAATAAATGAATAACCACTTGCTTGATCTGAACAAAATAGGTGTCTTAGAAATAAGTGAGCTTAGAATCAGGACTTTACAATGCATATACACTAGCTGATCCTACCAATTCCTAAGTAATGCTGTTTAATTTGTTGACAAATAAGAACTGTTTTGTTGGTAAAACCATAAAAAAGATGAGATAGCCATGTGTTATATCGTTATATATATATCGTTAGAAAGGTCTCAAGTAGTAGAACAAATGAGCAAATTTGATTCACTCAGAGGCAAACTGTCTTTTTGTCACATTTTTCCTTATTACTTCCTGAAACCTACATGTAACATAGACAATTATGTATTGTAACTTACAGCAGGCTATCCTGATTCAAACAAGCCCAAACACAACATAATATGATAAGTAGATCTTGAAATATTCCTCAAAGAGTGTACACGGAAAGACATTGAACAAAAGGGCACTACATTTTTTTCAATTAACATTTTTATTGATTCATAACTTAACACAAAGAAAAAAATACAACATATACTGTATATAATGAATCAATCACATTTAATATTAAACCCCCACTCTGACCCCTATGGAAGATGTGTTCCTCCACAAAACAAATTCCAGCCACTAGCAGAACCAGCACAAAAAAAACCTACTTCCTCAGTCCATTGATTTTATGAAAGACATCACTTGTTGTGGGAATGTAAATATTTTGTGGCCATCCTTAGTATCTATTCTTAATTTGGCCTGGAACTTCAGTGTAAAAGCAACCCTTCGTCGAAGCAAAAGTTTCTTAAAGGAGTGTTAATCCACAAAGCAAACTCCAGCCATTAGGCGGAAACAACACAAAAAGAAACAAAAATGGCACCCAGCTTTCTCAGATAATAGAGTGTATACTCATTGAGACAGCTCACTTGGGGACCATACAAGAAACACCAAATGGTTTACTTGCCCCATTGTTTCTATGAAGGGCTACGCTTGTTATGGGCATGTAAATATTTTGCGGCCATACTTAGTATCTGTTCTCAGTTTGGCTGAAAACATCAGTGCAAAAGCAATCTTCCATTGATGCAAGAGTTTCTTGCATTCCTTGAATAGATCACGTTTCTCTCTTGTTAAATTCGCAAAGACTGGGAACAAGCAAATGCTGTGGGTTTTCCAACAAAACTTTCCTTTCCGCACCTCGCGTAACACAAGATCTTTGTCGGATGATCTCAGAAATTTGGCCAGAATTGATAGGGGCCTGTCTCCCTCAGCCAATCTGCGACCAGGATCCTGTGAGCTCTCTCGATTTCCAGCTTATGGCCTGTTATGTCAAGCAGACTCGGAAAGAGATCATCTAGGAATTTCACCATATCTCTGCCTTCTTCATGCTCAGAAATGCCATCTACGATTCTCCAAATCCTCCAGTTTTTCCAAAACGCATTGCAAATCTACTTTGGCCACTAGCGGATTGGCAGCTAATTCTATCTCCGATGACTCCTCATAATCGATCTGTCTCTCGACGTCACTGATTCTTGTAACCAACTCAAATAAAAAAATTTTCCCATCGCAGTAATCGATCAACGTATTACAGCAAGATCAGCAACAACTTTTGTCAGTATCACAGACATGTTGGACAGTTGCCGCTGGATTTCTCCTGCCACACTGTCCAAACTTAGTCCCTGGTCTACGGGCCTGTCAGTGATTTTAGCTTGAGCATGTAAGTGTCTTTTAATATCTCCAGAGCCTGAGAATTTTGAATTCTTTGCCATGTTGACTTCAAAGAACAAATATGTAGCAGGATGTATCGAATCTCACTGGTTTATGACATAAAAATAATGAAAAACTAGCAAAGTGCCCAGAGCTTGCCGTTTACATGTCTGCTGCTCCTTGCATGGCGTCACGTGACTCTGTCCAACACACATTTTGTGTGTGTGTGTGTGTGTGTGTGTGTGTGTGTGTGTGTGTGTGTGTGTGTGTGTGTGCGCGTGTGTGCACATGAATCAAAGTTTGTAATAATGTGATTAATATCAGTGCTGATTAGTTTAGTTCATGGCTTCTTTAAAGATTTTTTTCTTTCTTTCTTTTATGAGAAATATACTTTACGAACCTAGAGTGCTGAAAACGTGGGCAGACAATGTGCTATATAAATAGGCCTATTTATGCATTGGCTATACTTTTATTTAAGAATTCATATGAGCATGGCCACAGAAACCAAGCCAATCATCAAATACCAAAATTTAAACAATGACTTCACAAGTGCAAAGACAAGCTCACACAGATGCACTCACAAACACAGCAAGCATTGTGCTGCTATACCTAAGAAGAATTCATTTTTTTCCTGGTATCTTTATTTATTTTAGTGTAGGTGCTGTGGGTGGGTGGATTGTCTGGGTCTGTTTGTGCTGTCTGTCTTTTTGTTTGGTGTATTTAAAGAGATTTAAAGAGTTGTGTATTTTTCTTCTTCTTCTTCTTTTTCTCTTAAGCAGCTATGATGTATTGTGCAGTAGTTCTGTAAGTTACACTGCAAAAGAAAAACAAAAAAAAAACAGTATTTATCAGTATTTTTGTCTTTTTTTCCTGTACATTTTTTTAACTCACATAATTTTGCTTCTCAAGTAAAAATGTATCTTGTTTTAAGCATGTTTTAAAAACTGTAACATCACACTGCAATGCTAATGAACAGCATGAACTTGTGAGGGTAGACAGTGAAGGTAAGACTGAGATGTGGCATTTCAATGTTTCACTTTTTCATTGTGTGTGTGAGCTGTACTTCCTGTCTTCGTTCCTCGGCCCGCTTAGACAGTGAGGGAATCTGGGCAGACTTCTGCCCACATGACATTTCTGTGCTCTAGCAGAGTGATGTGTTCAGTTCTCCCTCCCTCTTCTGCTCTTCAAAGCTTCGACATGTCATTTCCCACCACAAAAACAGAGGTGGGAAGACTCGCTGGCGCTACTGCTGCCTCAGGGTGTCTGGCGCTAAAGCTGCCTGCAAATACAGCAAGCAGCGGAGGAGGGGAAAAATATATCTTATGTGTTAAACAAGCCTTGTAAAGTCACTGGCATCAAACTCTGTGTGAATTTCTGCCTATGTTTGTGTGTGAGAGCTAACTATCAAGGTATGATGCCTACAAGAAGAGTAAACGAGTGAATAACAATGTTAAAAATTACAAATAAAACTACGTAGCACAGTCCTAGTCAGTGGTCCGATGTATTTGGACACTTAAAAGAATATTCTCTCATAATTGACTCACCCTCGTGCCATCCCAGATGTGTAAGACTTTCTTTCTTCAGCTGAAGACATATGAAGATTTTTTGAATAGATCAGCTCTGTAGGTCCTCACAATGGACGGAATGGTGCCAGAATTTCGAAGCCCAAAAATGACATAAAGAAAACAGAAAAGTAATCCATACGACTCCAGTGGATAAATCCATATATTCAGAAGTGTTATGATAGGTGGGAGTGAGAAACAGATCATTATGGAAGTCTTTTTTTTATATATAAATTCTCCTCCCTTCCCAGTAGGTGGCAATATGAGCAATTAATGCAAGTAGCCTAAAAACAAAAGAAGAAGAATGTGAAAGCGGAGATCGATAGTAAAAAAGGACTTAAATGTTGATCTGTGTCTCACCCATATATCACTTCTGAAGACATGAATTTAACCACTGGATTTGTACGGATTAATTTTATGATGATTTAGTTGCTATTGAGCTTCAAAACTTTGGTCACCACTCACTTGAATTGTATGGACCTATAGAGCTGAGATATTCTTCAAAAATAAGATATAACAGATAACAAAATAACAAACCAAATTACATTTGCAAACACATGATTCTAGACCTTTACTATACTTACTTTTAACCAACTGGTCCCGATGTGATTTTTTAGTGGATGAAGTCAGTTCCTTTTAAGTTATACAGGTGTCCTAGCAGAGTAACCACATGTGTAGCTCATCAAAAGTGTTGGGTGTAATCTGATTACAAAGTAATTACTGTAATATAATTACTTTTTAGTCAGAAAGTAGTGAAAGGTGTTATTTCTGGCCATATGCAAAAGGTAAGGACAACATCCTCAAATTTAAATCTTTGACATACATACATTCAGGCTTATTATAATGACTGCTGTGTGGTGGCAACTGTAGAAACGCATGAAAGCACACAAGATCTGATAATTACAGAGGAGGTCAGATAGACATGAGGGATGAGCCAAATGATAATCTATTACACAATGTGCACATTGTGAATGGCTTGCCATTTTCCTCACAGGCATTTCAGTAGGACCAGCATGTGCAGGTCCAGTTGTACAACACTCCCAGGTCTAGCAATTATGCTCTTGGATTTTGCACCTCTGTGGTTGTAACCCGCACAAGAAGAGACAGTCACAATGTAAGTCAAACTGCGTTTTATTGCAGGCAGGCAAAAGTACAATCAAGGGGCAAATCCAGTGAAGAATGGTCAGGGTGAGCGTTAAATCGAAGCCGGGGAATCAAGATAGGGTAAAGGGGCAAATCCAGGAGAGAGTGGTCAACGAGAGCGTAGGGGGTCAAAGCCGGGGTAATCAGAATAAGCGAGACGGGACGAGAGGGAGCAAAAGACAGGGGAACAAGGGGAGCTCGAAAGCCGGGGAATCAAGAGGAAAATAACGAGACTAGTGGAAGCAAAAGACAGGGGAACAAGGGGAGCTGGCAAGCTAAGAGGTGAACGAGAGGAGGTGAAAACTAGACGAGACTAGCGGGGGGGCAAAGATACGGGAAACTAAATACAATAACCAACAACCGTGAGACGAAAGGGTAGTGATATATATAGGGGCGAGTGCAGGTGTAAACCATGACAGGTGATGAGACGAGTGCAGGTGAAACTAATGTGCAGGAGTGCAGATGACGCGAGTGCAGGTGGTCATAATGTTCTGGGGGATTGGAAACGTGTGAGAAACTCGAGGAAGGGAGATTGCCTACGAGCATGTGAGCGAGTAGGAGCAAAGTGGGTGTGAGGGCTCGAGCGAGCTCGAGGGGGCGGAACGAGCGTGGGAGTTCGAGGGGGCGGAACGAGCGTGGAAGCTCGAGGGGGCGGAGCGAGGGAGCGGGGTTCGTGACAGTGGTACACCAAATGTGCAAGCTATTGGCTGGAACACAAGTAAGCAAATTTAACCATGCAAAGTGGAGCATTGCAGGTTGTTCTCAGCAATGTTGACATAAGATTGTACTAAAATCACACATGTTCATGATGCACACAGATGTAAATTAAAATAGCTGAATGGAAACTTTCACCAAAAGCTGCCAAAATTACTTGTTCTCTACTTCCTCCACATTGTGATGTCACACTGTGGTAGACATTTGCCTCTGACCACCTCCACAACAACACATCACTGCCCACTTTATCTTTTTACTTCCATAGCCGCGCTCAGTAGTGAGCCAATCAGAACAGTGGGTGTTTACTGTCAAGTCTTAAAGGAGAAGCAGCACCAAAACTGAGTGTTTCTGACAGAGGGTCAGAATGAGGGTGGAACATTATCATGTTTTACAAATATCTTGTGCAAAAAAAAAAAAGAAAAAGCTGTAATCGCTCTTATTACACTACTACACTACTAAAGCTAGGAAATAGCTTTAAACGGCTTTAAACTAACAACTTCAGCATTAAGGCTCATCACACCTGAGAGACACAACAGACTGATTAATTACACAAACTCAAGCCGCTTATCTGAGTTACCACATTGGAGAGGAAAAAAAGGAGGACATTGTGGTTTCTATAGTGAATAACTCTCGTGGTACTGCAAAATAGGGAGGAATTCCCCCACTTGGACAGCTATTTTTCCTCTGAGAAAATAATATACATTTCACCAAAATTACATCATCTTCAAAAAGCTGACTAACAGACTACGTACAGCATCAATATCAGGTGTACATGCTCCATCTCTCTCTCACTTTCTCTCTCTCTCTCTCACTCACACACACACACACACACACACACACACTTGTTTCTCCAATAACATGTTATAAACAGCCCAAGCTGTGATACTAGTAGTTCTGAAGTAATGTTTTTGAGAGACTTGGGTGCATCATTTGGTTTGAACTAGCAACGTCAGATTCTGATCCGTCGCATAAGAAGATAGTTCCATGTACAAATGCATTTTTTGTAGGTCCATATAGCATTCTGGCTCATGTTATATTACTTATATACAACAGTTCAATGAACATGTAAATTTAAAAAAATTAGGAAAAACTGAGTACGGTTGTAAAAATGCATTTGTGCATGGAACTACTTTCTTACATGACGGATCAGAATCTGCCATTTCTGGTTCAAACCAAATGATGCGTCCAAGCCTTCATTAGTAATTCAAACATGTAACTTCAGAAATAGTATCATAGCATGTGCTGTTTCGAACAAGTTATTGAATAAACAAGGATGTGTGTGTGTGTGTGAGAGAGAGAGAGAGAGAGAGAGAGATGGAGTGTGTGCCATCACCTTTTGCCACTCCCAAGCAGAGATGCTGTCAGCTTTCTGAAGATCAGCTTTCAGTGGAAAAATAGACATTCAAGCGGGGTTATTTCTCCCTATTTCAAGGTAGCCGATGCACAAGGGTCATTCATTATATAGGGCAATCTTCTCCACCATTTTAAACAGTATGTCATTGTCCTCTCCAATGTGGAAAGTCCGGTAAGAGTTAAGCGCCTTGAGTTTATGTAACTAATCAGTCTGTTGTGTCTCTCAGCTCTGATGAGCCGTAATGCTGAAGTTGTTCCATTAAAGGGGACCAATTATGCAAAATTAAATTTTACATGGTATTTGTACATAAAAGTGAGTCAGCAGTGTGTGTACACAACCACAGTACAATGTTAAAAGTGCACCCACTCCTCTTTCCTATATTTCTATTAATCAAAAACAGTGTGTCAAAATGAATGGTTTTAGTTTCTGCTCTAACGTGACCTCGCCCACGGCTGGTGACGGACTCCACCCTATTATCATAGATCCTCCCCTGAGTGATCTACACTCAATCCACCATTTTTTTCCACGCTGGACCAGATACAGTGAGAAGAATAATGTCTCAGCTTCGTTTTGTGCCCCAAAACATAAAAACATTTGTGTAAGTTTGTGCAAATAATTTTACACCAGACTGCTTTATGAATGAGTGTCAATATAAAGCAGGATTTTCAAAACATTTGACTCTCAAGCATGGATCAGTATCAACTGTTTGTGTTCCAGCTTTATATCCTGAAGATGTAAGAATCACACTTTATATTTTGTGAATGTTTGCAAATCGCCTTTCTGAATGTGCTTGTTAGTTGATTTCATGGCTAATGCAGCTAAAGTTACCATTGTCTCTGATTGTATTCATGGAGACCAGCGCTATGTCGGGGTGCAGAGCAGCAGCTCATTTGCATTTAAAGAGACACACACGAAAACAGCGTGTTTTTGATTCCACCCAAATAGAGGCATTTACAACATGGTATAATAAATTATCCGTGCGGTTTTTGAGCTGAATCTTGACAGAAACATTCTGGGGACACCTGAGACTTATATTACATCTTGTAAAAAGGGGCATAATAGGTCTCCTTTAAAGCCGTTTAAAGCTATTTCCTGGATTTTGTAGTGTAGTAGTTATATGAGGGATCACGTAGTGCTGTTGTATGTAAACACTGACTGAAGCTGACTTACTGCAGGTCACCTAACTGGCAATTACACACAAAAATTTTCTTTTGCCACTACCCGCTGGCTAGCATTTGCGAAAACGATGACGTCATGCGCACGCATATTACATGTTCAGTCTATAGGCATGAAATTCGTCCTTACCTCCAGGGTGAACAGACCAACATGAGATCACCAGTTGGAGTCCTTAAAAAGGTGGCGTGCTTTATAGTCCAGGGTCACTTGTAGTAATAAAGCAACCTCATCGTCCGTCCAGACAAAAATGCTCGATACTTTTGCCATCTTCATTGTTTGTATTCACCGCTCTGTATAAGAATGCTTATGTGCTTAGGCGCATAGTTTTTCTTTACAAAGTGACATTCGCCAACTATTGGCCTGACATGCATAATACAGCATTTTAAGTCATTTCTGCTGATCCGTGTGAATGGAGATCGTTTTGACAACGTTGTCGTCTGTACACAAAACTTGTCAAAAATGCAGTACATTGTAGTTGTGTAAACGTACCATCAAAGTCCCCTTATTCTCCCTTGGGTAGGCCACATACAGTAAAGTGCCATGGGCCCTGAAAAATAAAAATATTTAATAAAAATTAAAGGAACATGAGAATCAGGCCTTTGGAATCAGATGTGCAATAGAACATGCTGACAATTTATAGCTCTGTGCGAGTCTGGATGAAACGTCCGCTATTGTGACTTACTTTGACTTTATTTCAGGAGTCCCATGCTAGCATCCAAGAATGTAATATAACATGGAGCTGTGGCTGAGAGGATTTTGGCACTATCACCTGACATAACACCATCTTAGGGAGTTTGTTTCTATCCAGGGGGTGAAACACAAACACTTAAGTTTGTGGTGTGAAATTATGATGTGAGGAATAACTTGCATAGGTTCTTTATAAGCCAAAACTTTTAATGTAAATTAACTTCTGGTACATTATAAAGCATAACTTAATACTGCAAGTTAAAGAGATGCTCCTTGCATAAGGGTGGATGTTTTACAGTTTTGTTCACTGCATTTTAGTCTTGTTGGCAAGTAATATTTGTGTTTGTGTGCAAAAAAAAACATATATATATACACTCACCTAAAGGATTATTAGGAACACCATACTAATATTATGTTTGATCCCCTTTCGCCTTCAGAACTGCCTTAATTCTACGTGGCATTGATTCAACAAGGTGCTGAAAGCATTCTTTAGAAATGTTGGCCCATATTGATAGGATAGCATCTTGCAGTTGATGGAGATTTGTGGGATGCACATCCAGGGCACGAAGCTCCTGTTCCACCACATCCCAAAGATGCTCTATTGGGTTGAGATCTGGTGACTGTGGGGGCCATTTTAGTACAGTGAACTCATTGTCATGTTCAAGAAACCAATTTGAAATTATTCGAGCTTTGTGACATGGTGCATTATCCTGCTGGAAGTAGCCATCAGAGGATGGGTACATGGTGTCCATAAAGGGATGGACATGGTCAGAAACAATGCTCAGGTAGGCCGTGGCATTTAAACGATGCTCAATTGGCACTATGGGGCCTAAAGTGTGCCAAGAAAACATCCCCCACAACATTACACCACCACCACCAGCCTGCACAGTGGTAACAAGGCATGATGGATCCATGTTCTCATTCTGTTTACGCCAAATTCTGACTCTACCATCTGAATGTCTCAACAGAAATCGAGACTCATCAGACCACGCAACATTTTTCCAGTCTTCAACTGTCCAATTTTGGTGAGCTCTTGCAAATTGTAGCCTCTTTTTCCTATTTTTAGAGGAGATGAGTGGTACCCGGTGGGGTCTTCTGCTGTTGTAGCCCATCCGCCTCAAGGTTGTGCATGTTGTGGCTTCACAAATGCTTTGCTGCATACCTCGGTTGTAACGAGTGGTTATTTCAGGCAAAGTTGCTCTTCTATCAGCTTGAATATTTTATTTTAATTTTAATTTACAAAGAATGGTGTGAAAAGGGAAAAACATCCAGTATGCGGCAGTCCTGTGGGCGAAAATGCCTTGTTGATGCTCTTCTATCAGCTTGAATCAGTCGGCCCATTCTCCTCTGACCTCTAGCATCAACAAGGCATTTTCGCCCACAGGACTGCCGCATACTGGATGTTTTTCCCTTTTCACACCATTCTTTGTAAACCCTAGAAATGGTTGTGCGTGAAAATCCCAGTAACTGAGCAGATTGTGAAATACTCAGACCGGCCCGTCTGGCACCAACAACCATGCCACGCTCAAAATTGCTTAAATCACCTTTCTTTCCCATTCTGACATTCAGTTTGGAGTTCAGGAGATTGTCTTGACCAGGACCACACCCCTAAATGCATTGAAGCAACTGCCATGTGATTGGTTGATTAGATAATTGCATTAATGAGAAATTGAACAGGTGTTCCTAATAATCCTTTAGGTGAGTGTATATATATTTATACATATACAGCTGTGAATTTTAGTTACTATCCTGCCTGTTGCCTCGCCTCCACAGACGCTTCTCCTGAGTTTCTCCTTAGCGATACCTCACTCCACCGGAGCTGCGCTGCACACAACCACTATGCACACAAGCCTACGAACACGCCATCCTTCTCCACACTGCAGTCGGTGCCGGGTTCCCCTCCCGAAGCTTTACCAGCCTAGCTGTATTATTAAATAAACTGATCCGTGTTTCCTGCACTTGGATATTTTGTCTCATCCGTCCTGACAGTACTTTATAAAATAAAATAAAAAATTTCATTTTACTCACACATACCTATAACTAGTAAATCCTGAGAAACTAAAACTCTTATTTTTTTCCAGAGCTGTATATATATATATATATATATATATATATATATATATATATATATATATATATTAAGCTAATTTAGAATATTAGAGACTTACCCTAACTCTTCCCCTAAAAGAAAACAAAATTTTTATAATAATAAATTATATATATACATATACAGGGTTGGGAGGGTTACTTTTTAAATGTATTTCACTACAGATTACAGAGTACATGCTGTAAAATGTAATTAGTAAAATATTTCGTTGGATTACTCAAGGTCAGTAATGTATTCTAAATACTTTGGATTACTTATTCAGCACTGGTAGATTTTTTCACTTTTTTTGACTATAAAAACTATAAAAGTACAGTAAGACAAAATACACATGTTAAAAATACATTCTCTGAAAACCCTAAATATATTATACAGTGTTGTTTCTAAAACAAGCTCAATCAAATTGATCTTGTTTTAAGGATTTTTTGATATTTTTACAGGAAAACAATACAAATATTATTATCAAAAATAAGATTTTTGTCCTAATATCAAAGATCTTACTAGAAAAAAAAAGAAATGAACGTGAATTTATTTATAAAAAAAAATATGATCGTGTCTGGTAACATGTGCATGTAAAATGGCTAGAAATAGCATTTTAGCTTGGCGTAAAGTGACAATTTACGCAAGGTTTATTTCTATTTCTTCTGCTCCAAACTTACTTCTCTGTCTGCTCGTATGAATGTAACACATTATATGAAAGTGTTTCACCACTGTTCAAATGCACTTTGGATCGCATAATTTATATGTATTAATGTTTTCTATCTGAAATTACTAAATATTAAATGAAACAAATGACAATAAAATGCAAAGAAATCTCTTCAGTAATCAAAATACTTTTTGAATGTAACTGTAACTTCAAATGACCAATGATTTAAATGGTAACTGTAGTGGAATACAGTTACTTATATTTGGTATTTTAAATATGTAATCCTGTTACATGTATCCCCTGTTACTCCCCAACCCTGTATATATATATATAAAATCTGTTTATGAATCGTTGTTTTCTGAATAAAGTTTTTGTCAGATTTAGCTAACCTTTGAAGAGAGTCTTATGTTTTGAATCTTTTTGAGTCTTGTTTAAAAAAGCCTTATTTTATATTTTTTCAAAAAGTTGTCCTCTAACAGCTACTACAGATATCATGGAAATGGTCCAAACACGAACAACCAATATTTCAAAAGGTTGGGTTGGTGCCTGGCACTTGGAATTACACAAGCATTCATACTTTATCCAAAAGTAAACTTATGCAATCCAGGTTGCCTTTAAAATGCACAATCCATTTAAATAATTTCATTAACTTTCTTGCAAGATAATGCTTGGTTATTATTGGGTACCTGCAGATAGAATGGAAATGTTAAAGGTGAGATTAGAATCAGGTTAATGTTGGTAAACAGAGCATGACTTGCCAAGAAAAAAGGGCATGCAAGACGCTGCCAGAATGCTGTTTATGCTATACAAATGGAACAAGAGTGCCCTCCAATGGTTGTCTCAGAGTTACCCAATTTCTAAAAGGACAGACAGAGAGTGAGACAGAGAGAGAGAGAGACACAGACAGACAGACAGACAGACAGACAGACAGACAGACAGACAGACAGACAGACAGACAGACAGATAGATAGATAGATAGATAGATAGATAGATAGATAGATAGATAGATAGATAGATAGATAGATGTACACCTGGATACAATTTCTCTTGGTTGTTGGCATATATATATATATATATTAGGGCTGTAAATCGATTAAAATTTTAATCAAATTAATTACACGGTGTCCCGAATAATTAATCGTGATTAATCGCATTTAATCGCATATATATTATTTGCTGAGAAAGCCCCTCATACAATGATAATTCAATATATTATGATGAAATAATTATACATTGTTATCTTTAAATATTTAAAAATTATATATATATATATATATATATATATATATAAAAAAATTTTAAAATATTTAGATAATTAAAATGCATTACATTATTGTAGCAGAAGCGTTAATCGTTGATAAGACAATACAAAACGCGGCATTTGAATACAATGTAATGTTTACTACCATATTATTGAACATATGTCAATCATTGGCATACAGTTCACAGCAATCCATTTCACAAGTGAATTTGTCAATCAGTTGGAGATTTATTATGAGGGATTGTTTAAGGATCCGTCAGTTTATACCTGCGTCAGACATGCTTGTCTCGGTTGCTTTGCGTCATAAACATAAAATGTTTAGGTCACTGTGTCAAGTTAAATATAGTTTAATACTCAATCTTTAAACACATCTTGAGATCCCTTAGTTTGCATTTGCGCTCCTTCAAGTATTTTGAATGCAAGAACATAGACTTGGGGGAGGTGATATGTGGCCAATACACTATGTGGGTTGTCAGGCCACGTGTGGGAGCGGCGTAGTGGCAGGTCCTGCCTGAAGAGGGAGGAGCTCTACAAACACAGCGACCGAGGGCAGAGGGTCTGCCCAAGGGAGACATGGGTCCGCCTGGCAGGGGACCGAAAATACATCACAGGGAGTTGCCTGAAGAGGGAATTAAGCCAGTGGAGCCCTACCCCAGTACAGAGCACTTGCGGCTCGTAGTGGGTCTGGTCGCAAATTCCTCCGTTGAATTCGCAGGCCAGAAGGCTAGGGAGGAGGAATCATCAAGGAAGCGAAAGCTTAGTGGCTAACCTGAGAGGGAAGACGCACTGGATCACTTTGGTGAAGGGCGCAAGGTGCAAGCGGAACACCCTGTCGGCTGTTCCATATTACCGAGTTCTACCGGTTAGGACCTGACAAAACACGGGACGAAACCAACTCAACCCTGAGACTGTAGAATCTCACAAAGGTGTTGGGTGTTGTGTGCCGTAAGCCAGTGCCCATGAGGATGCCACACTTCTCATCAAGTGTGCTCGAACCCGCAAGGGGGCTGGCATGGCCTTGTCTGGTAGGCCAGAGAGATGGCATCATCCGGGGCCCTGTCCAGGAGCCAGCTGCAGCGTGCCCGTTGTACATGGTGCCCCAACCCAGTTGAGAGGCATCTGTGGTGACCACGACACGTCTGGACACCTGCTGTAGGGTGACTCCGGACCGTAGAAAACAGAGGTCTGTCCAAGGGTTAAAAGTCTGACAGCAGGAGGGGGTGATTAAAATACGGTATGTGCAGCAGTTCCATTAACATCTCGGGACTCGAGTCTGAAGCGGTCTCATATGCATCAACCCGAGCAGCGCGACCGCGGCTGAGGATGCCATATGCCCCAGATCTTCTGGAATTATTTTAGAGGAACCGCGGTGCCGGGCTCAAAGAGAGCGAGGCACCTGGGCACTGACTGCACATGCTCGCTCGTGAAGCACGCTGTCATTTAGGCTGAGTCTAACTCCATGCCGAGAAAAGAGATGCTATGAACTGGGGAGAGCTTGCTCTTTTCCCAGTTGACATGAAGCCCTAAACGGCTGAGATGCCTTAGCACCTGGTCCCTGTGAGCGCATAGTAACTCTCGAGAGTGAGCTAGAATGAGCCAGTCATCGAGGTAATTGAGTATGTGGATGCCCACTTCCCGTAGCGGTGTAAGGGCTGCCTCTGCGACCTGGGTGAAAACGCGAGGGGACAGGGACAGGCCGAAGGGGAGGACCTTGTACTGATATGCCTGGCCGTCGAATGCGAACCATAGGAAGGGTCGTGCCGAGGCAAGATTGAGACGTGGAAGTACGCGTCCTTCAGGTCTACTGCCGCGCACCAATCAATCTTGATGGTTAGAATCTGTCTCTGCGTGAGCATTTTGAACGGTAGTTTGCGCAAAGCCCAGTTGAGATTTCACAAGTCCAAGATTGGCCGCAACCCACCGCCTTTCTTGGGTATGATGAAGTAAGGGCTGTAGAAACCCTTTGTCATTTTGGCTAAAGGGACAGGCTCTATTGCTCTATTGCCTGTAAAGCGCTGGCTTTTTTGTTGCATACGAAGGTAGAGGAAATACCGCTGAAACAAGGTGGGAGCCGGGCAAAATGAATAGCGTTGCCGAATCGGATGGTCCTGACCAAATGGCGTGATGGGTTGGACAGCGAAAGCCATGAGTCCAGACTCCGCACGAGGGGCACTAATTCGACGATCGTTTTTGACGTACCAAGTGGGGCTTTGCGGCGGGGGGGAGCAGGTAATAATGCGTCGGGAGGAAAAAACGCATCCCGAGGCTTGGGTGCTGAGAAAAGTCTCAAAGCCCTTACCTTGCTCCATGCACCCAGCAGGGGGCGGGTTAGATACTGAGGAAGAGGTCCTGGAACGGCGTCTTCAGAACTTGTCAGCACCGGCCTGCCGGGGAGGACAGTCACGGGTCCGGAAGCGAGCCAACTGCTTCCGGGGAGCCGGGAATATAGGTTTTTGGAGCCGGGGCGCCGTGAGAATGGCACGCACAGGCTGGATGACTGAGGGAGTGAGGAAATCGCTCTTTTATTGAAAATGTGGGTACTGCAGCCAGAAGGGGGTGCGGCGAAAGAAAATAAGGACAATTAAGATTTTGCGCCCGGCCCTACGAAGTGGTCCTGATACCATATGTATATCTAAGTCCCTCATTTCATCTGTTGTTGATTGCTAAATTGGAAACATCTTAGTCTCAGATCACGCACTGGTGAGTTTAGAGGTGTTGCCACATACAGAGAAAAAGAAATCATATAGTTGGCTCTTTAATGTGTCCCTTTTGCAAAATCCTGAATTTCAACAAATGTTAAAGGCCAAAATCAATGTTTAGATGGAGACCAACTGGTCCTCTGTATCCTCTGTGGGCATGGCTTGGGAGGCACTTAAGGTAGTTCTTAGGGGTTGGATTAAACAGTATGCCTCATTCATTAAAAAATCCAAAGCATGAGAACTTTGGGGGATAAACACTTGGGTTCTGACTAGTATTATGATTGGCAGGCAAATTATTTTAAGGGGATGGAAGTCAGATGGAGCGGCCTCATTTCCGAAGTAGTTTGTGGAGATATGGAGGGTGCTGCTTTCGAGGAGATGTCAAGCAGAAGGCTGGGGATTCGGAATTTGTTTGATAGGAAGTGGAGCAATTACTTTTTGTGGGACTCTCGGGAAGGGGCTGTGGAGAGAGATGTTTAATTATATATGATTATTATATTTTCTTTTCTGTTTTGATTATTTTTTTATTTGTTTTGTTTTTTGTTTGTGTGTGTGTGTGTATTCTATTTGTGACCACAGGAGTGTGCGTGGGGGTCAGGATGGGGTTGGTGATTGAGAAGTGGGAGGGGTATTAGTGGGGGTTAAATGTTAAATGTTGATTCAATGTATATATGTTGTGTTTTTTATTTGTTATATGTCTATGAATCAATAAAATGTTAATTGAAAAAATTAAAAAAATACCCATATGTTTCATCTATGTAACCTGGCTATGAGATATACACGATGTAGAGCAGTTATATTAATTTATTTTAATTTAATTATATTTGAATTATACTTAAATTTTTATTTCTTTAAAGAAAACTTCTAGTTTTAATGCAATTATGCATCCTGATTGCCACCTCAGTTCAAATAAAATTTTAATTAAGGGATTATGGATTGAATTGTAATTAAAAAAGCCTTCTCAATTTAGTTCTGAATGGACTACAATGCTGATGGAGATCAACAGTTATTTGACTATTTCAAATTCATGTTGCTATCCGGTACTATAATTGAAACAATTAAGACATTGTAAAAGAGATATTTGCCTCACCCTGGTACGATTACACATGAGCTTGAGGCATTAATTAATGCTGTACTTATTCAGCTTGCCTGAAGGTCAAGGACCAAGTCAACTTGTTGGACAGGAAACATCCTCAAGCGAAGATTTACAAACCTGCCTTCATACACAACAGCTGTATCTGTGCAGTGTTTGATTTCACGGGAAGATACAATAAAAATATTCTGAACAATAGCATCTGGACATATCAAACAAATAAAACCAAACCTACCTCCATCAACACAAACGCCCTAACTGAAGTGCACGTCATCCTAACAGCAAAACAAACTAACAAAGAGATGAACATTTATTTCATCAGCTTTTATTCTGCAAACTATTTTCTTCAAATTGGAAATAATGATGTGGTATGCACATACAGTACATGCCATGCTTATTATACATCATGTGTACAGTGTAGATTGAATGGGTTTAATATCTTTATATAATGTTTCCTTTATAGATATTTGTAATATTTATAAGGTAAGAAAAAAGTCTTTAAAATGCATAGATGAAAAATGGCATTGATGATATTTTTTTTAAATGACCATTTCTACTTCTAAAATTAGAGTTCAACATGTGACAGTTCTTTGATTTAATAATTAAAATAATTAAATTACTAGAAATTCCATTGATTACATTAAAACGTGGCCTTTCTGTGAGTAATGATGTGAATCATTGACTGAATTATGTTTTTTCTTGTGCAAATGTTACTACTGATACAGATTATTAAAATTTGTATGAGAAATTATTTCATTGTTGACATAATAATTAGCATTTTTACTGGTGAAAATGTAATTGTAGATATCTATCATTTATATTTTGAAAATTTTAAAATGTTACAACGGCTTGCTATATATAATTCTAAAATCAGACAACAAAAACAATAAAAATAATTGGTAGCCTATTAAATCTGATAACAGTAGCACTATGTGAATTGTGGCTGTCCCTTTTACAAATTTTTGATGCATAAAAACATGGCCAAGATATCATCCTATGTTTATGAAACAATAGATTGATCAGATCGATTCGGAAATCTGTTGTGTGGACATGGCCATTTATCTTTCCCATTCTAATGACTCCAGGATAAATAACATTATAGGCTACAGTGTGTTTGAAATGGAATACTCTTACTTCTTACAATTTTAAGGTAATAGAACCAGTAGGCATTATATCATGATACACATTTCAAACAGTATTGCACTACATTGTGTATGATTATTATTTGGGTAATAAAAACAGATATTTAGCAGAGAGAAAAACAGAGAGAGCGAGAGAGAGAGAGAGAGAGAGAGAGAGAGAGAGAGAGAGAGAGAGAGACTGTTGTGCATTAAAATCCCAGGAGATCACAGTTACGGAAATCTCGAATTTACTCAGAATAGTACCAAAAATAGAAACGTCATATTAGCAAACTATAGATTTGGCAGGTAATTTAGGACATCTTCTTGTGCTAAATTACACTTCACGTGTAATTTTTCCAACAATTGTTTACAGACAGATTGTTTCACTTTTAATTGAATCTATCACAATTCCAGTGGGTCATAAATGTACATACACAAAGTTAAATGTGCCTTTAAGCAGCTTGGAACATTCAAGCCTTTATACAATTAGCCAATTAGCTTCTGACAGGAGGTGTAATGAATTGGAGGTGTACAAGTGGATGTATTTTAAGATCTACCTTCAAACTCAGTTCCTCTTTGCTTGACATCATGGGAAAATCAAAAGAAATCAACCAAGACCTCAGAAAGAAAACCTGGACCTCCACAAGTCTGGTTCATCATTGGGAGCAATTTCCAAATGCCTGAAGGTACCACATTCATCTATATAACAATACACAAGTATAAACACAACAGGACCATGCAGCCATCATACCACTCAGGAAAGAGACACATTCTGTCTCCAAGAGTTGAACGTAGTTTGGTGCGAAAAGTGCAAATCAATCCCAGAACAACAGCAAAGTGCCTTGCGAAGATGCTGTATAAAATGGGTAGACAAGTATCTATATCCACAGTAAAACAAGTCCTACGTATATCAACATAACCTGAAATGCTGCTCAGCATGGAAGAAGCCACTGCTCCAAAACCACCATAAAGCCAGACTACAGTTTGCAAGTGCACATTGGGACAAAGATCTTACTTTTTGGATAATTTTCCTTTGGTCTAATGAAACAAAAATTAACCGGTAAAATCTCAAGACAGGAAGTTAAAGCTCAGTCGCAAATGGGTCTTCCAATTGGACAATGACCCCAAGCATACCTCCAAAGTTGTGGCAAAATGGCTTAAGGACAACAAAGTTGGAATGGCCATTGACCTTAATCTGATTAAATATTTGTGGGCAGAACTGAAAAAGTGTGTGCGAATAAGGAGGCCAACAAATCTGACACAGTTACACCAGTTCTGTCTGGAGGAATGGGCCAAAAATCCAGCAACTTATTGTGAGAAGCTTGTGGAAGGCTACCCAAAACATTTGACCCAAGTTAGACAATTTCAAGGCAAAAATACTAACAAACTGTTTGTAAAATCATTCTCTCTACTATTATTCTGACATTCTGATCCTAACTGACCTAAGACAGGGAATGTTTTCTACAATTAAATGTCAGAAATTGTGAAAAACTGAGTCTTGTCCTAACTGTCTAAGGTGTATTTAAACTTCTGACTTCAACTGAACATACTATATACTGCAACAAATTTAAGAGTAGTATGTTTGTATGTTATTCCAAACATAGCCATAGAGTGTGTTAATGGATTTATGTTATTTTCCCAGTCAGGCCAGGGACCACTCAGTTTTTTGGGGTACACGCACCTACAGGTGTAATTTGATTTCTTGTGGTGTCCCCCAAAGCTCAGTCATGGGCCCATTATTATTTAACTGATAAATACTTCCATTAGCTGTTCAAATTAATCAATTCAACATCTTGTTTCATCAGCATGCAAATCTACCTGTCACTGCAAAGATTCCCTTTATTGACTTTAAATGTCTTCATGGTGTTGCCCCTGCATACCTTTGGATACCTTTGCAATACGATTACTAAATACCCTCTACCATGAATAGATCACTCCGATTATCCAACTGTAACTTGCTGGTGGTAGCTAAAATATGTCTGAAAAGTGGGGAGTCAGCCTTAGTCACAATGGTATTATTTAATTGTTTGTTTATATTCTATGTATGTGACATTTATACTGTATGTTTTTATGTGTTCTCTTAAGCACTTTGTAAACACTGTTTAAATAGGTGCTACATAAATAGAGCTTTACATACAATGTAATTGGCTTCATGGGCTACAAGTAATCATTTCTAAGACCCTGTCACAATTCATAAAGATCAACATTAGGGCTCATGGGCTGCTACACACCAATAACTAGTATAAACAAAAGAGTTTTCACAACATCTGTGATCTAAGGCTCAGCATAACAGAAAAACTCTTCAAATCTAAATAGTCATTAATTGGCATATATCTGACTTGATGATTGTCCTCACTTGGACACTATTCATGTACACACACGCATACACACATTGGCATTTAGCCAATCTGATAGGTGAATCTGTCAGCGCATGATTATAGCACAGACAAGGTTTACCAGTGAGAGTCACATAACACAAGAGACAGTGGGTGAGCTAAGGGCCTGCCTAGAGGATTCTCTGATTTCTGAATAGAGACAGTCTGTAAACATGTCCATCCTCTCTTTGTTCCAACAACACACCTTCACTTCCATTCTATATAGTTGGCAGTTTCTTTGTCTGAGTAAAGATATTAAAATAAAGTTATCTATCAACATTTTTTGCAGTGGCATTGTTAAGTACTATGCAAATTCGTGGGTCCCAGAGGTTTTGGGGGACCCCTGCTGGCCGCAGACGACTGAATGAATCAATGTGTTCTGCAGGTCTTCTTACATAACAAATAACATGCAGCCAGCTTATCAGCAGTTGCAATAAATCTTACAAAAAAAATACAGTACTTGTCAGATTAAAGTGTTATGTTACCAAATTAAAATGAAAACCACAACCAGTTCTCATTCCCAAGGCATCAAATACTGACACTTGTGCAAGAACAAGGCTCAAGGCAGTTTTGTAAGAGGTGTCACTGTCAAACTTTGGCTATTATCATGTGTGTTTAAACCCAATATTTTATTATAACGATATTGGTAGTTACTTTATACCATGATATCTATATTTAAAATCTCCCACTCAAAACCTATCCTTAAACCCCCCAATTTAAAAGATGCAACATGCCGATAGATTTATAGTAATAATAACTACAGTAACATTAGCCTTTTATTTTGATATTTTTTACCACCTAACCCTAGGGGTGGCCTAACTCTGACCTAACCCTAATACTAAACCTAACCCCTTCTCAACAATCATGATTTAATCAAGACAATCAAGATGAAGGTACAGTTACATAGACAATACAAAGCACTTCAAAAGTATTCCAAACCATACGATAGCTTTGTGAGAGTGAAATTTAAGGATTTAATCTCTGAAAATCTTCCCACTCCCTCGATGTAGTCACATCTCATTGAAAAGATACATCTGAAAACAGCATTGCACATCATTAACGTCAAATCTTTGTCATAATGCTTCATGAGGAGGCAGTTTTTGAATGTTTAAACGAGTATGGAATGTTACGTCAGACGTCGAGTGAATGCAGAATCATGCAAACAAAATGTAAAAAAAAATTATATTTTATGGTCTTTTTGGGAGACATAATTATGAAAAGAAGGAGAAAAAAGTATAATTCAGTTATTTCTCCAATTCATATTTTTACTGTAAACGAGAAACAATTCAGATCGTAAAGAGATCTTCTGTGATTGTTCTTAGCTATAAGATTGTTTGCCTGATAAACCCATAAAAGGCTTATGAGCAAAAGTTGCATTTCAGAGAACTTAGCTTCTGCAAAGTGACACTCAAATGAAGAACACATTGACCACACAGACGTTCACGAAAGATATTAAGATCAAACTGTGCTTATGCATTTCTTTTTTGCTTTAAATCTCACATAGGAATTGAACATGGACCGTTTTAAGATTGACAAATCGTGTTCCAGCACATGCTGTTCTGCTCCTCCAGAGCATGCCTGGGCAAACTGTACTAGCAAATAAATATGTCCAGTTCGATTTGAACGGATTTCAAAACACGATTCAATTGGAAAAGGACAAATTAAAGGACAAATTGAACTACAGCTACAATGGTAAGGGTGATATCTATTAAAAGCAACAATATCTGCAATCACATGATGCACAAAGGAGGTCCAGAGACCACTAGGGAATGTCATTTGGTCAGTGTGGATGCAATCAAAACACAGACAGAAGAGTCACGATTCCTCAAGAGCACGGCTCTCCTCAACAGAGCAGGAACAGCTGAATATCTCACAGAGCCTGATAAACATTTATGTCTTACAGAGATTATTTTAAGACAAAGCATACATCTGTTTACCACTTGTAGAAATATGTTAAACATAACTTCACCTTAACTATCATGTACTGTACATTACATTAAACCTCACATTCTGTCAGGGGTCAAGAGACCTCTTAAGGCCCTTTTGCTATCTCAAAAAACATACTTAACATTGCACTGCCAGGTTGCTACTTTATGACTTTTCCCATTTTTAGAGAACTGATCCCATACAGAAATCTGATATATGGCCTATTTGAGCAAATGTATACATATTAAAATCCCACCAGTTTTGGGGATAAATATATATATTACATATATATTCAAATATAGTATATGAAAACTGCCATTTGTTTAGTATTTTGAAATATATATTGCAAATATGTACAGTATGTGACCTTTTTTATATCAGCTAAAAACATATATTAACATAATTATATATATGTTTTGCACATATTGCCATATATTACACAAAATTGCAATGTAATAATCAGTAAGTTACTCAAAAAGTAATCCACAAAAAATTACATATTACACTACTCTTACTTTATGGGAAAAGTAATAACATTACTACAGCGTTAAAAAAGTCTGTATTTTTAACGATAAAAGGATGGAAAAAGCTACAGTAAAAAATAAATCAATAGGGTTCATTTGTTTACAGGTAGTTATCGTAACGCAGTGAAAAATGATGACGTTTGGCAAGACAACACGTGTCATTTTACAGTACAATGTTGTAAAAAAAGTATAATTAATGGTAAAAATATATTTCATTTTTAACAACAGAATACGTGTACTTTTTACGGTAAACTATTGTAAATATTGCAGTAAAATTGCGGCATTCCCAGATGTCCTTGCGTGAACCATATCACATTTCGCCATATTATATAGGCGTAGTTCTGTTTCTTCTTATTTTTAATATCAGTTATGTACAATAGGGTGTCCTTGTTATATTTGATGTAGTTTAGTTAAAGTTTATCGCATTATTTTAGTGTCACATGTTACCTTGATGTTGTTTGTGTGACTGACTCTGTGCACACTGTCTCTACATGTGTAGGCTATTAATTACTCTTGATGACCTTTAAGTCATCTTGTGGCATTTTGTAGTTACTACAGCCATTAACAATACATTTTAAAGTTAAAGCAGACTTCTATATAGTTCTTGATGTACTGTATATCAAGATTATATAAGGTTCAGGTTCAGATTACTTTATTTATACCCGTAGGTAGATTTGGTTTGCAGTGGATGAGTTCATACATTTGACAAATTTTTTACAAAGACAACCCAAACAGTGTACGACAGTAAAAATATAAAACGACATGATTTTAAAAACAACACAGTGTTCCATGTTCCAATCAACATTTAAAAACAATATATAAATAGTTCAACCAACTAGATATTGCATCTATATCATCATATAAGCAATGATGCTAGGACTTATTCAACTGAGTTATAGCTGTTGGAACAAAGTTGTTTTTATACCATTTTATTCTGCACTTTGGAGCTATAAACCTTTGACCAGAAGCTGAAATTCACTGTGCAAAGGATGGGAGTCCTCATTTAATATCAAGCCAGCCAACTTCTGTAACTGTGTGCTATACAGGGATGCTGGGTTAAGCTGCGACTCCCCAATCAGCCTACTTGACCATTTGACAATTTGACTCAAAAGATTTCTGTTCTTTAAAGATAGATTTCCAAACCATGACACTAAAGAAAAGGATAAAATAGATGAAATAAAAGCACAATGGAATAAAGTCATCATAGTAAATGTAAAAATGGGACAGTTTCATTTAGCAAAACAAATGCTGGTTCCCCTTTTTACACACGGCTTCACAATTTGCTTCAAAGTTTCGTTTGGAGTCTATAATGGTCCCAAGATATTTGTAGGATTGTACACATTCCACTGTCTGACCCTTAATGGATGTGACTTCATGCGTGTGAGCATGTTTTCTAAAATCAGTTATCATGTCTTTTGTCTGATAAGTTTAATTGAAGAGAGGATTCCTCACACCGCTTAACAAAGTCGTCGATGACCCGAAATGAGTGGTCTCATTGTCCTGAAGCCGACTGACAATAACAGTGTCATCTACGTACTTTAAGATGGTCCTATTTTCCCACCTACTCCGACACATATTTGTGCAGAGAATAAATAATAGGGGTGAAAGCACACACCCTTGTGGGGAGCCAGTGGAAGTGCACAATTGTTCAGACAGAGTTCCATTTACCTTCACTTTTAGTTAAAAAGTCAAGAATCCAACCCACCAGATTGTTACTCAGTTAAAATTATTCTAAAAGCCTACTGGTTAAAATATGGGTTTGAAGTGGGTTAAAAGCAGAGGAAAATTCAACAAATAAAAGTATAACTGAATTACAGTAGTGAACCGTAAAATATAAAGGCATCAAAATTACATCCTGTAAAGCCTGAAACATGGTCAGTGTAATTTTTTTACAGGAAATGTCTGGTCTAAACCACAGCTGCCCGTATTTTCCTGTAAACTGAACAAAATCTGAAGGCCCTTTACCCTTCCAATGACCCTTTAGGGACTCTTCAGCTGTCAAAGAAATGCAAAGAGACGTACATATGAACAGACAGTGATTCATGGTTTAAATGTTTTCTAGATAAATTATTGTATTTTTTAAATGTGTAACCCAAATGTGTACTTAACTGAAAGTCAGTAACAGTCATTTTGTTACATGAATTTAAAATGTAATGTGCTAGAAAAAAAAAAGAAGGAATTATATTACAGTAAATCATTTTCAAGCACTGGAAATAACACACTTTAAATGTTCTATTTTATTATGTAAAAGTGTTACATCACATCTGTTTGGACTCTCAGAGACACCAGATATAAAACATGAAAAAATGAATTGAATTTTCAAATGCTAATGTTCTGATTGGTGCATACAATGAAGTACAGTCCTTCAAGTTGTTTACTAGGATTTGCTTAATTGTATACTGGATGACAATCACCTTTCTGAAAAGTGCATACTTACAGTACAGAGTGTACTTAGTAAAACAGAGGGATACATTGCAATAATAAATATAATACATTATAAAATCTCTCTACTGGGTTCTGATTAGGTAAGAGGAACATAGAAAAGAATTTGAAGGCAAAATAGTGGTCAACTTTAAAATTACTATTACTATTTTTACACATACAGCATAACATCTAATTACAATTCAATTAAAACATGATCAAATAATTTTTTAGGGTTAAAGCGTGTTAAAATAAGGCTATACTGATCATTATACAAATGTTGAAAAACAACATTTAAAGTATCAATAGTATATCTTATCTCACCAATCTATGCCTAATATGGCCAAACAGTTGAGTATAACATGGTAATATGGTGTCAGCATTGTAGGACCCCATTGAATGAAGCAGTTTTCATATGCAAATGATTCTTTTTGATTCAGCACTCAACGTTAGACCTCTGTGGGCTTGGAAGCGCACGAGTGGCGTTCAGGTGAAATTATCGAAAATTGGTTTCTTGCTTTGTTAAGCACCTGTGGTGAGATCAAAGAGCACAAATCCTGTGCGTGTCATCTAGGTTTCTATGAGAGGTGTTTTTGCAATGCCTGATACGTTAGTCATTTGGAAACAAAACACTTATTTCTTTTTAGCAGATCTAATTGTTGTAAACAATCAAGCTTTTGAAGGACTTAATAAGTGAATTTTAATTGCTTTAAAAAAAAAACAATAAATGCTTTCCGGCAGGATTGTCAGACATCTACGTAAGCGATTTATCCCCCATATTTTATGTTGATTTACCAGTCTATACTCAAGCAGGATAGAGTTATTCATGTATTTTCACACGTTTATTTGAATCTAATTAAATCTGCCATAAAAATGGACTAGTAAATATACTGACCATTTCATGATTTCACCTTCACTGCTGTTTATTGATTATTTTTCATTCAAAAATAATCTCAAACCTTTCAAAGACCCTAGAGAGGAAATCCTCACATTTCAACCCTACAATGAGCCCAATCTAAAAAAGCTTTGTCCTATAATGTTTAAGCAATAAACAGCTGAAATAGACTTACATCACCAACACTGAGCAGAAAATATCAAATATATTTTACACACTCATGAATGAAAATCGTTTAAAGCTGAATTGAGTAATTTATTCACCACTAGCATCACCAAAAGGCAAAAATAATGATTGTTGTCAAACGGATTTCCGAACCCCATCTTCCATAGGTCAACAAACAGAGAGTCCTAACCCAAACTCATGTCATTGATTGAGCCAATGTTGCTGTGTTTGACTGGTTGAGATCAGGGCTGGACTGATAATCTGGCATACCGGACATTTTCCCAGTGGGCCGACGCACATTGGGGCCGATCAGGGGAGGACTGGCCATCGGGAGAACCGAGGGGTCCGGTAGGTCGGAATCGGGCCGTGAAACGGGCCGAATGGGCCGCAATAAGCTAAAATGAGCCGTCGTGAACACCCCGAACAGCGAACACCCCCCTTCCCCCAGTTGCTATGTAAAATCCCGGGCCGATTTCTCTTCCCAGTCCAGCCCTGGTTGAGATGCTCAAACAAACAGAGAAATGTTTTGAAAGCCCAACAGAGTCCGTATTTACTTTGTTTTTCTTTTATCTTTTTGGAGAAACCAACCTATCGCTTACTTAAAGCTGTCTCTGCTTATTAAGCAGGATAGGAGAAAGTGTTTTAACATCTGAAAAATGAGGATTGTCACTTTAAGCAATCTAAACCACCTTTCAACAGATCATGTACAAGTAAGTGTTAAAACATGACTTAGTGGATCCAGGCGTATTTGGATACAATTGGCTTTTTGTTTACAATAAATCAATAGTGACCTTAAATATGCAAGGAATTTACTGTAGGATTACTTAAGAATTTTGTGATTTAGTCAATACCCTGCCATGCCCTGTTACAGGGACACCTTAGTCAGCATTTAAATCTAAATACAAAGCGAAAGATTAAAAGGTCAGAAATTTAAACATTTTGTTAATGTGATTTCAAACATATGGGCACATTTACATAGTTAGGCTATACGTTTGTTTAGTCTACATTGTACTTCTCCGTAATTACTAATTAAATCTGTGCTGTAAAGTATAAAGTGCTTCTGTAATCTGCCAATCTTCCATAAAAGGCCAATGCACTGGGACTGAATGAATACAAATGAATGTTATTTCACAAATTATTTTGCATTTGTTTTGTGTAATGTGTCAATTAATCAAAATCGGTTAAAACCTACAACAAATGGAGTTACAGATCACTTAAGTCAAGTGCTAGTTTTCTGATCATTTTATTATATTAATTCATTATGGCAAAAAGATGGCGATGACGAGTGTCATTTTGGTATCTCAGAGCTGGGAGGGGGTTGGCAGCCGTATGTCTATAAATGCAGCCACCACTTTGAGGAACGTCACACAAAGACCTCCGATTTCAGAATAAAATCTCCTGCTACTTGGAGAGAAAAATAAAAAATCTCTCATCTGAGAATTTTTGATTATTTTTCATTTGTTTTGGTATTTTTGAGCTCATTTTCAGATTATAATTGTATTCAACTACACTTCTTTTGTTCCATATGGAGATTTGGAAACTCACAACATTGATGTTCTCCATTCTTGCACTTGTATACGGTGTTCAAGGACTTTCTTTCACTGTAAACCGAGAGCATTGGATTTCAGATAACTGGGGGGTGAGTAATGCACTTTCCATTATTTTACATTATTATTATTATTTAGGTTGACCTTGATGATCAATAAATTCAACTGTATTTCTTTCGTCATTCTAATGCTGTTACAGAGAGAAGAGAAATTTTAACATCAGTTGTTTTTCTTCTTCTGTGACTAAAATGATATGAAATTATCTTTTAACATCAATTATCAAAATGGTTCGCTATTATTACAGGATGAACCAGTGGATGAGAGACTAGCCAGTCAAGTGGCCGGTCTTCTCAAGAGATCGAAATCTGATCAGTTCTATGGGTTGATGGGAAAACGCTCCGATAAGACAAAATCTTTTGGTAAGACTTTATCATAGTTTCATAAAAATAAAATAAAGAATTATCATTCTGGTGGTAGAAAATTTAGTAAATGTGACATACATAAAGAAATTTGAAATACACTACATATAATATGTATAAATACATTTCTTCACAAGGCATTTTTGTCATTATTTCCACTGTTGCAATAGAACAGAGTATTTACACAGTTGAGTCCAAGAAGTTTTCAAATGCTCAAAGATAAAAAAAAAAACAATTGTACAGACAATAATAATCTGTTAAAAAAATTAGAATTTTAACATGGAAATAAAAGTTTAAGGACTTCAAGAAACCTAAAACATAAATATTCCAAACTAGGAATATCAATAACTTTAAATAATAATCATATTATTCCTAATCCAATGCAAGAATATTTGTGACATTGTGTGACGTTAATTCCTTTGAACAAGAGGTAAGGTTTCTTCTCTGTTCATTTCTAAAGTTTTTTTTATATTTATTTATTATTATTAAATTAGAAAAATGCAAACATTTGAAACACACACACAAACGCATAACCTTCTTCACCAATTGTCTCAGAATATTGGACCCTACATATACTGTACGTAATAATAAAAAAAATAAAATGTGACTTATTTTCTTTTTTGCACTAGAGACCCTCCAGCCTGTGAGATTGGATCGAAGAAGTGAGTAAAGCACAACAATTGTGCTGTAAATTTACATCAGTTTAATAATACCCTTATAATGTGCACAAGTCCCATGAGATAGGAGTTATTTTTTAATATCAAGTCTACACTCAAAACAAATAAAATAATTATATATATATATATATATATATATATATATATATATATATATATATATATATTTACACAAGTTAATTGTGTACAAGACAGTTGTGTACAAAACAAGACATTTACTCAAGTTAATAACAAATTTCCACCAAATTGAATTGTGTAATCTTTAAAATTAAATAAAAACTGTTTTGTTTTTTTTGATTACTGAATTTCATGGAAAATCTCTATGAAATTAAAAAGCGTATATATTTCAAAAATACTGTATTTGTTGGTGCGTAGACCTGTTTTTGTTTCAAGTCTCTTACAATGTGCAACTTTCCTCACAGGGCATAAAGGGGATATGTTTGTGGGACTCATGGGGAAGAGATCTTTTGTAGGTAAGTCTTAATGCAATTTATTCAGACACACCTAATGTTTACTCTGCCTATA
This sequence comes from Xyrauchen texanus, assembly GCF_025860055.1. Lineage (NCBI taxonomy): Eukaryota > Metazoa > Chordata > Actinopteri > Cypriniformes > Catostomidae > Xyrauchen > Xyrauchen texanus. The sequence goes on from NC_068315.1 coordinate 28,524,785, forward strand.
TCAGCAAAACAAGGTTTTGCAGCCTGTTTAATGTCTTCAGTGCTGGTAATTCATTTAGTAAATATTTCGTTAGCAACTTAAAGTATAGTTTTTACCTGTACACTGCAAAGTATGCTTTATACTATTATGAATTATGTAGCAATAGGTAATCTGATTTTATAACTGCAGGTCCTGTAACGAGAACAATTCCAGAGACAAGTACAGCAATGGACAAATCCGCAGATTTAAACAAACAATCAGGTACAACACTGGAAGTTCAAAAATGTATTTATAGAAATTGATGAAATGAACCACAACCAACAAGTCTGAAACAATGTTCTTTTTCACACAGCAGATTTGCAGGAGGAATGGGACAAACTGCAGTACTACTGATAATGATTAAGAGAACAAAGTTTCCAATGCTGTATTACAGATTTTATGGAGACAGAGATCACTTCTGTATATCAATACAGAATTATTATTGACTGACACAATGCTATACTTATAACATTGTTGTAAGATGAGTACTTAAGCAAGTAAAAGTCTTGCCTTAGATATCAAATGTGACTTAATAAAAGGTATTATCAAAAATGACAGGTGCTTTGTGATTTAAATGGACACACTGTTACATTCATTAAAGAGAAAGAAGAATGTCTATTTAAATCTAAATGTTTTTTGTAAGGCCCCCAATATTTTGTACTATATTCTACTGATTAAAATCATTTCCACTGGGGCAAGAAAATACTTTGGCCAGTGAAATATTCTGAAATGAGTATTCAAAAAAATAAATAACACTGTATAAAACAAAAGTGAGTGATCTCAGAGTTACAAAGGGCACATCAAAAATACAAAATGACATTAACAGCTCAAGTAATTGCAAAAGACATTGAAGTTAACTGATGAAGTTAACATCATAAAAAGTCTTAAAGGCTGTGAAACATGAATACAACAAAAGAGTCCATTAGGTTCCTTTGGGAGGGGTCCATTTTAGAGAGCCGGGGTCTATTGTCTTGTTGTTGCTGCCCCTTTTGGTCTCTTTGGCCTTCCACTCATCAATCAGATCCTTTGCCATTTAGAAACAACAAAATAAAATGTACTTTTTTTAGTGATAATGTAAAAACACTACCAAATGCAGGGCAATAAATAAAATAAATAAATAAAACTATTATATTTTTCCATTATATTCTTCTCTGTGAATTAGGAATTTAAAGTCTGTTGAAGAATAGATTGTCCTAACAGCGAGCATTCATTGCACTGGTTATTAAAGCAATTGTTCACCCAAAAATGAAAATTCTCACATCATTCAACTCTCATGTCATCCCAGATTGTGTATGACTTTCTTTCTTCAGCAGTTAAAAGAATATTTCAGCTCTGTAGGTCCATAAAATGCAAGTGAATAAATGCCACATATTTAAAAGCTCCAAAAAGCAAATATAGCCATCATAAAAGTAATCCATACGATTCCAGTGATTTTAATGTCTTCTGAAGCGAAACACTGTGTAAGAAACTTTTTTTTACTAAAAATGTTCACTTCCGGCCAGCCTGTGGTTTGCACATTGACGAGGGTGGAGTTTAAACTGTCTCTAGCGTGACATAAGCACGTAAGCCTCTTCTGCATACATATTCATCCATAGATACCTTATTATTGTTGTTTCAATGGACTGCATTACTGTTTCCACACAAACACAGTTTATGCAGTGGTCTGAGCAAGGAGCTCAGTGTGAGGCATCTCATCCATTCACTTGCATTTAAACTGATTCAAAAAGCTCTCCTTGTTGACCTTTCCAGTTGACGTAACCAAACTAGCTGTATGAGGCATCCAAGTATGATTCTCTATGCGCCTCTGTTGTAAGCAACACTGCGCTTCTGTATTTTTTTGTATTTCAGGCGTCAGTTCTCGCGTGAACTTGCCAATGCGCTTATGTCACACGCAAGAGGCTTCGTGACCTCGACCTTCTTGAATTAAAAAAAAAAAAAAGTTAAACATTGATCTATTTCTCTTACACACCTAGTGTTTTGGTTCATAAGACATGAATTAATCCACTGGAGTCATGATGACTATATGTGATTTTTGGAGCTTCAAAAATGTGGCACCCATTCACATGCATTTTATGGACAAAGATCAGATATATTCTTGCAAAAATCTTTGTTTGTGTTCTGCTGAAGAGGAATGGCATGAGGGTAAATGAGAAATTCTTCATTTTTTGGGTGAACTAATCCTTTAACTCCTTTAACCCAAGAAATTCTCTCTCAGCTAATGCTGAATTATACAGGGGGACCCTCTGTATAACTTGGTCCATTATTAAATTAGTAATTTTACAAATTTTATTTAATTATTACAGTATATCATTATATTTATTTGATTTTAGCTAAAATGCACAAATTCCATGTATTCCATCAATAAATATAATGCCATAATATATGATAAATTGCAGATACTATATTGTGTATATATATATATAGAGAGAGAGAGAGAGAGAGAGAGAGAGAGAGAGAGAGAGAGAGAGAGAGAGAGAGATACAGTGCCTATAGAAGTATTTTATAGAACTTTGACTGTTTGTCAAGTTCTAGATATGGAGAAAATGAAATGTATTTATATCACTGACTGCATTTTCCAAAAACAGGTTTAAAATATGGTTATTTATTATGTTAAACAATTTGTATTGGTTTTCTAGAAAAAAAAAAAAAACTATATTGTGACATATATAGTTATCATGATATAAAATTACTCATATTGTGATATAATATTTTGGTCATATCGCCCACCCCTAAATTCTACTAATTAGTCTACATTTATATATGTATATATAAATATTTGGTTGCATAAGTATTCACCACCTTCAAGTCAGTTTTTAGTAGATGCACCTTTGGTAGCAATTAAAGCCTTAAGCCTAGGTGGATAAGTCTCGATCAACTTGGCACATCCGGACACTGCAATTTTTCCCCATTCTTCTTTGTAAAACTGCACAAGCTCTATCACGATGCTTGGAGATTGTGAGTGCACAGCCTTTTTCAAGTCCATCCACAGATTCTCAATTGGGTTGAGGCCTGGACTCTGCCACTCCAGGACATTAACATTGTTGTTTTGAAACCATTCTTGTGTAGATTTGGCGGTATGCTTGGAATCTTTCTCTTGCTGGGAAAAAAAATATTTTCCCAAGTCTCAGTTCTCTTCCAGACTGCATCAGGTTTTCCTCCAGGATTTCCCTTTCTCTTGCAACATTCATTTTACCTCTACATTTACAAGCCTTCCAGGGCCTGATGCAGAGAAGCATCCCCACTACCACCACCATGCTTCACGGTGTGGATGGTGTATTTTTTATTATGCACAGCTTTTGGTTCGTGCCAAACATAGCATCTGGTTTGATGACCAAAAGCTACATTTTGGTCTCATCAGACCATAGAATCTTCTTCCCGCTGACTTCAGAGTCTCCCACATGCCTTCTGGGAAACACTGACTGAGATGCCATTCCAGAGACAGGTGTATTTATACTAAAATCACTTGAAACACCTTGACTGTGCACAGGTGGTCACCATTTTGAGCAAATTTTAAAACCAGTTGGTTGCACAGTAATTATTTAGTTGAGCTGCATTAAAGGGGGTGAATACTTGTGCAACAAAATACGTTTTGTTTAATATTTTTTAGAAATTTTAAATAATTTAAATATGTGTATTGACTTTGATTTGAAAGTCTTTTTCTGTTGATCAGTGCCAAAAAAGCCAAATAAAGCTCACTATGACTCAATAAATAAATACACATATATATATATATATATATATATATATATATACATATATACATATACATATACATATATATATATATATATATATATATATATATATATATATATATATATATATATATATATATATATATATATATATATATATATATACACACACACACACATACATACATACATACATACATAATGTATATATAAAAATCCAATGGGGTGAATACTTTTTATAGGCACTGTACTGTACATATTCTTCGCCAGTTAGCTACTCAAACACTGGTGAGTGAAACCTGAACATTTGCCAGCCAGTGGCTAATCACTGACATTTTGGTCTCATATGCGAGTGATTTCCTCACAATGTAGACAGTTGCTGCATAGAATAAAAGACTGATATTTGGATTAAAGAATCAGTAGACATCGTTCAAATGAAGAGAATGATGCATTGGAAAATAAATATTCTTACCCAGCCAATAAAATATATAGGTTATAACATGTTTAAAAAACGAATTCAAAATCAGCACAGAGCTGATTTTCTGATTACCTGTCTCTTTAAGACCAAATGCTTCCCCTTCCAGTACTTGAGCATCTGAAGTGACTGCAGAGTACTGACGATATCCACTGGATTCACTGCGGTCTCTTGACTGATCTCTGAACAGAAATTAAACACACAGGAAGCACATTAAATCCACTTTGCTAGTAGGGCTGCAACTAACGATTATTTTGATAATCGATTAATCTAACAATTATTAGAAAGATTTTTTGACTATTCAGGCGATCATTGCAATAATTAATCATTAACTCTTAACCGACTATTCAGCTTGTTCCTCGACTTAAAGGTTATTATAAACGTGCTAACTAACATAACATAAGTACATAAATTTGTACATAAGAGTATTTTTCACTCGATTATACTTCTGCCAGTGCAGAAAAGACAAAATCTACTTCTATTCTCTAAAAGCAAGTCTAAATATCTTATATGTTGCTTCTCCGGTAAATGTATCTTGTTTTAAAGATTTTTAGATATTTTAAAATTAAATATTATATTCAACATTCTCAGATAACAATTTTTTCTTCTGCAGTATAGCTCCTAAAGTAAATGTACATAAGGAAGTTTAGATATTTATATTGGAAAACAAACCAAAAAAGACAAATCTAAAACTTTATTTTGGACTAAAACTACACTCACTCCCCTTTTTGGTCACTTCAATTAATCTTTAACTCACAAAAAACAATCTCCCTCTTCTTAATAAGCTTGAATCGGCAATTTTCTTCACGATAAGATACAAACTGTGACAAATATATTATGATTCAATACGTCGCAAGCCATCACATTATAATATAACTGCAGAAAACGTGCGTGAGGTATAAGCGTCTCCGCGCTGCACTTTATTTCACATCAAGACGTTATGAAGTGGTGGTGGCGTAGTGAGCTAAAGCACATAACTGTTAATCAGAAGGTCGCTGGTTCGATCCCCACGACCACCACCATTGTGTCCTTGAGCAAGGCACTTAACTCCAGGTTGCTCCGGGGTAGATTGTCCCTGTAAGTGCACTGTAAGTCACTTTGGATAAAAGCGTCTGCCAAATGCATAAATGTAAATGTAAAGACGTCACTGCTTCTATATTTACTTATTTAGAATTTTTGTATTACAATTCCCTCATACTTTGCAATCTACATCACCTTAATCTGTTTGGAATGCATCTGGTCTGTGAGCTGTTCTTTATTCCTCTGCTCAACCAAGTGCGAGCTGAAATGCTGTTCTCCTGTTATTGTTGACGTTGTTGATAATGTTGACTAATCGTTTCAGCCCTATTAACTTGAATGACATTTTAAAGAGGGAATCTCAGTGAGCGTGCCCACAATGTTCCCATCTGGAGCTGTGCTGATCAACAAAACTCTGCTGCTCTTACCCTTGATGGAAATCTCTTTGCCCTTGAAGTTGCACATGTAGCGCAGCAGCACCTCCTTCCAGTAGCTGCGATAACTGATGAGCCCCAAATCTGACAGAGGACGCTCAGGAGAGCCCACCTTCTCCTCAACCTTCGACAGCAGGTAACCTGAAATCAAGCAAAAGAAAATGTCTGTGAAGCAGATGTTAAGGAAATGCAGCACCCAAAGGAAAGGGCATTTCTTTTCTATTTTGAAAACACTCAAATATCTTGCTATTTAGACAGCACGAGAGGAGATAGAAACAGAGCAGTTGTGATCTTGACATGTTCATGACTAATGCTAATTATATTCAGTGATAGGGCTATATCATACAGGCCATTGATAAACAGGATACAGAGGATTCTTTGTAGACAGCCACTTGTTCACTTTAAAGTTGAAAATGTCATTACTTATAAGACATTCCAACTGCAAGAGCAGGTCTTTATAAAAAGACCTTGTTTGTACCCACCCACAAATATCGATACAGACGTAAGACACAGGTATGTACTCACTGAAATCAATCAGCATCTTGCCGTAGCCCTGCCTCATGTACTGCGGCATGGTCAGGATGCAAGACACATTGTAATTCAGGAAGGAGTTCTTTTCCTGCACAAATGAAAGCGAAAAGCAGTTTAGCCAGAGTGCTTAGCCATTCCATGTGATAAATCTCATCATCCCTCTGAAGTGTTATGATCTAGCCAATGACTTCAAAGATCTCATAAGCTAAAACTGACTACAATTGCAAATAGCTGAAAGTTTCTGAAAACTTATCATATATACATATTAGCCCCTTTGATCAGCTCTCTATATTGGCCAATCACTATATCCACCACATATTCAGAACAAAAATAACCCAATTTCAACCCAACTGCATGGTTTACATGAAAATGCAAGGTAATAAATTAACAGTTAATGCACATTTCAGGTCAAGTTTCCCAAGAGAACTCCAGCACACCATTTGACCTTTACCTTTGAGAAATAGCCCACTAGGTGACAGCCTGTGCTATCAGCTTCAGTCATGACATAAAACAGGAAAGGCTCCACATCATAGTACAGTGTTTTATGGTCCAGGAACAGCTTGGCCAACAAACACAGGTTCTGGCAATAGATCTGTTACGGCAGGGACACAATGTGCAGTTATTTATATAAAAGGCGAAATAATCAGTTAACATTTCTTTTCACAAAGCTAACCAGAAATCAGTGCATTACCCACCTTGTTCTTTTTCCCATCAACCTCAAACACAGAGATGGCACCTTTTCTGTAGACCTCATCACCAGGGGGGTGTTTCCACACACATTTGGCCTGCACAGACCACACACACACACACACAATGAGAACATGTCTAAAAAGTAGTGTTGCATGCCATAAATTTGCCATGGTAGTATCCAGTACCACAGTCTCAAAATACTGCCAGTGCCACAGTATTTTTCAAACAGTAGTATTGTAATAACGTGAAATTATTTTAAAATTAGAATAATATTATCAAAAACAACAGATGTGATAACATGCCACTACTCAATAATGTTATACATTATCTGGTATTGTACATTAAGATGTAATCATGGTATCATGACAACCTCAAAATTAAGTTGGATTTCATACCATGTGTCGGCGCAGGATGGTCTGGCTCTTCATATACTTCAGGCAAAACTCACAAACATACAGACGTCCAAGTCGAGCATACTCTTCAGGGTAGGGAGAATGGTACCAAGTGTCCAGTTCATAGCGACCAAACAAAATAGTCTTGATCATATTACTGCCCTCAGTGATATGACCCTGTAGTCGCAGTTTCTCCTACAGACAACAAAATAAAATTGTAAACATCAAATTTCTATGTACGAATAGCTAAGTTAGCCAAAACAAACAACCCTCAATGGACATGTTGGAGAAAGAATCGCCATTGGCTAGTACATTTTTGTTTTTACTCGACCAGACTTTTGACAACATGCAATTGTAATGCAACAGAAAACTAAAAAAGACATTATGAAAACAGAGAAGAGGCATCATATATATATACATATATATATATATATATATATATATATATATATATATATATATATATATATACACTCACCTAAAGGATTATTAGGAACACCATACTAATACTGTGTTTTTGACCCCCTTTCGCCTTCAGAACTGCCTTAATTCTACGTGGCATTGATTTAGAAATGTTGGCCCATATTGATAGGATAGCATCTTGCAGTTGATGGAGATTTGTGGGATGCACATCCAGGGCACGAAGCTCCCGTTCCACCACATCCCAAAGATGCTCTGTTGGGTTGAGATCTGGTGACTGTGGGGGGTCATTTTAGTACAGTGAACTCATTGTCATGTTCAAGAAACCAATTTGAAATGATTCAAGCTTTGTGACATGGTGCATTATCCTGCTGGAAGTAGCCATCAGAGGATGGGTACATGGTGGCCATAAAGGGATGGACATGGTCAGAAACAATGCTCAGGTAGGCCGTGGCATTTAAATGATGCCCAATTGGCACTAAGGGGCCTAAAGTGTGCCAAGAAAACATCCCCCACACCATTACACCACCACCACCAGCCTGCACAGTGGTAACAAGGCATGATGGATCCATGTTCTCATTCTGTTTACGCCAAATTCTGACTCTACCATCTGAATGTCTCAACAGAAATCGAGACTCATCAGACCAGGCAACATTATTCCAGTTTTCAACTGTCCAATTTTGGTGAGCTCTTGCAAATTGTAGCCTCTTTTTCCTATTTGTAGTGGAGATGAGTGGTACCCGGTGGGGTCTTCTGCTGTTGTAGCCCATCCGCCTCAAGGTTGTGCGTGTTGTGGCTTCACAAATGCTTTGCTGCATACCTCGGTTGTAACGAGTGGTTATTTCAGTCAAAGTTGCTCTTCTATCAGCTTGAATCAGTCGGCCCATTCTCCTCTGACCTCTAGCATCAACAAGGCATTTTCGCCCACAGGACTGCCACATACTGGATGTTTTTCCCTTTTCACACCATTCTTTGTAAACCCTAGAAATGGTTGTGCGTGAAAATCCCAGTAACTGAGCAGATTGTGAAATACTCAGACCAGCCCGTCTGGCACCAACAACCATGCCATGCTCAAAATTGCTTAAAATCACCTTTCTTTCCCATTCTGACATTCAGTTTGGAGTTCAGGAGATTGTCTTGACCAGGACCACACCCCTAAATGCATTGAAGCAACTGCCATGTGATTGGTTGATTAGATAATTGCATTAATGAGAAATTGAACAGGTGTTCCTAATAATCCTTTAGGTGAGTGTAATATATATATATATATATATATATATATATATATATATATATATTTATTTTAGGGCCGTCAATCGATTCAAATTTTAATCGAATTAATTACATGGTGTCCCGATTAACCACATTTAATGGCATATACAAATATTTGCTGAGAAAGCCCCTCATATAACAATAATTCAATATATAATGATTTAATAATTATATTAAAAAATTATATATAAATAATATTCAGATAATTAAAATGCATTACATTCTTGTCGCAGAAGAGTTAATCATTGATAAGGCAATACAAAAAGCGGCTTTAGAAAACAATGTATTGTTTACGACCATATTATTGAACATAAGCCAATCTTAATGCAAAGAAAACAAGTTCATAAACATTTTTAAACACCACAATACTTATATTTGAACTTTCAGTCTTTCACATTGCTTTTGAGTGACATCATGCCACTCCTGGTGCAAAAATTCAAGCAGCTCAGCTTTGTTTGATGGCTTGTGACCATCCATCTTCCTCTTGATTACATTCCAGAGGTTTTCAGTGGGGTTCAGGTCTGGAGATTGGGCTGGCCATGACAGGTTCTTGATCTGGTGGTTCTCCATCCACACCTTGATTGACATGACTGTGTGGCATGGAGCATTGTCCTGCTGGTAAATCTAATCCTCAGAGTTGTGGAACATTGTCAGAGCAGAAGGAAGCAAGTTTTCTTCCAGGATAACCTTGTATGTGGCTTGATTCATGTGTCCTTCACAAAGACGAATCTGCCCGATTCCAGCCTTGCTGAAGCACCCCCAGATCATCACTGACCCTCCACCAAATTTCACAGTGTTTTGCTTTATCCAAGATGGCGGCGCGGTAGCACGCAGCGGCCACTCCGGATCCACAATGGTGCTATTTTTGTTAAAAAAGCCTGACTTTTGCAACACATGGACATCGGAGCAACCGGTGTTCATGTCTACCATCGCCAGACACTACTGAAATATAAGACTCATGCAAAAACCAAGCTGCATGATGACCTGCAGGAGGCGCTACGCGTACTCGGCTTGCTGCGGAGACCAGGCCTCCAGCCCTCGGCGTCACCTGATGCCGGTGGCCGGGGGAGAGGACGTCGCAAGCGGTGTGCGAGAAAGCGGAATCGCGGAAAGAGGGCGGGGGTCCATGCTAGGCTAAAAACAAACCCTAGCCGGCCGGCTCTCCCGTCTATCCTGCTCTCAAATGTTTGCTCCCTGGACATTAAACTGGACTATATCCGACTCCAGCAGGCTATGCAGCGTGAGTTTAGAGACTGCTGCGTCTTTGTTTTCACGGAGACGTGGCTCAGTGACAGAGTTCCGGATGCCGCCATTCAGCTAGACGGTCTCGCCTCGTTTCGTGCCGACAGAAATACAGCTCTCTGCGGTAAGACTCGCGGTGGTGGCTTGTGTGTTTACATCAACACGGAATGGTGCAAGAACTCTATGCTAGTCTCTTGTTACTGTTCATCGCTGTTGGAGCTTGTGACTGTTAGATGCAGACCTTTTTATCTACCACAGGAATTCACCACTGTTTGCATAACCGGAATTTACATTCCCCCCAGAGCTAACGCTAAGGAAGCGCTCTGTGAACTGTATGGGTCTATGAGCGAACTGCACAACGCTCACCCCGACGGACTGTTTATTGTCGCCGAAGATTTCAACCATGCGAATCTCAAGACAGTGCTCCCTAAATTCCATCAGTATGTGGACTTTGCAACGAGAGGGGCGAATGCGCTTGATCTTGTTTACACAAACATCCCAGGCGCGTACCGGGCGGAGCCCCGCCCCCACCTTGGCTACTCAGACCACATCTCTGTTATGTTAATTCCAGCATACAGACCGCTCGTCAGATGCACAAAACCGCTTCAGAAGCAGGTGAAAACCTGGCCAGCAGGAGCCATCTCTGCTCTTCAGGACTGTTTTGAGTGTACTGACTGGCACATGTTCAGGGAGGCTGCAACATATGGCGATTCTACCAACTTGGAGGAATACACAGCATCAGTGACCAGCTACATCAGCAAGTGCATTGATGATGTCACTTTCTCCAAGTCCATCACCACACGCTCCAACCAGATGCCGTGGATGACTGCGGAGGTGCGCACGCTGCTGAGGTCCCAAGACTCCGCCTTCAGAGCAGGCGATAAGGCAGCCCTAAGAACAGCTAGGGCCAAACTGTCACGGGCAATCAGAGAGGCAAAGCGCGCACACGCCCAGAGAATCCACAGTCACTTCCAGGACAGCGGTGACACGCGGCACATGTGGCAGGGCATCCAGGCCATCACCAACTACAGGACAACATCAGTTGCCTATGACAAAGATGCCTCCCTTCCAGATGCGCTGAAAGACTTCTACGCTCGGTTTGAAGTGCAGAATGACGTGATGGCGAGGAAGACCACCCCTCCTCCCAACGACCAGGTGCTCTCTTACCACGGCAGATGTGAGGAAAACTCTACATAGTCTCAACCCACGGAAGGCTGCTGGACCAGACAACATTCCTGGCAGAGTGCTCAGAGGATGTGCAGACCAGCTAGCAGATGTTCTTACCGACATCTTCAACATCTCTCTGAGCAGCGCCGTCATTCCAACGTGCTTCAAGGCCACCACCATCATCCCCATGTCAAAGAAGTCTTCAGTGTCCTGCCTCAACGACTACCGTCCCGTCGCACTTACACCCATCATCATGAAGTGCTTCGAGAGGCTCGTCATGAGGCACATTAAGACCCAGCTGCCCCCCTCACTAGACCCACTGCAGTTTGCGTATCGTTCAAACCGTTCAACGGACGATGCCATCGCCACAACCCTCCATCTGGCCCTCACCCACCTAGACAATAAGGACTCATACGTTCGAATGCTGTTCATAGATTTCAGCTCAGCATTCAACACAATCATTCCCCAGCACCTGATTGGAAAGCTGAACCTGCTGGGCCTGGACACCTCCCTCTGCAACTGGATCCTGGACTTCCTGACTGGGAGACCTCAGTCAGTCCGGATCGGGAACAGCATCTCCACCACCACCACGCTGAGCACTGGGGCCCCCCAGGGCTGTGTGCTCAGTGCACTGCTGTTCACTCTGCTGACTCACGACTGTGCAGCAATGCACAGCTCGAACCACATCGTCAAGTTCGCCGATGACACGACCGTGGTGGGTCTCATCAGCAAGAACAACGAGTCAGCATACAGAGAGGAGGTGCAGCGGCTGACGAACTGGTGTAGAGCCAACAACCTGTCCCTGAATGTCGACAAAACAAAAGAGATGGTTGTTGACTTTAGGAGAGCACAAGGCGAACACACTCCGCTGAACATCGACTGCTCCTCTGTGGAGATCGTCAAGAGCACCAAATTCCTTGGTGTTCACCTGGCGGAGAACCTCACCTGGTCCCTCAACACCAGCTCTATCACCAAGAAAGCCCAGCAGTGTCTCTACTTTCTTCAAAGGCTGAGGAAAGCACATCTCCCAACCCCCATCCTCACTACATTCTATAGAGGGACTATTGAGAGCATCCTGAGCAGCTGCATCACTGCCTGGTTTGGGACTTGCACCGTTTTGGAGCGCAAAGCCCTGCAGAGGATAGTGAGGACAGCTGAGAAGATCATTGGGGTCTCTCTTCCCTCCATCAAAGACATTTACAAAAAACACTGTATCCACAAAGCAACCAGCATTGTGGACTGACCCCACACACCCCTCACACAAACTCTTTACCCTCCTGCCATCTGGCAAGAGGTATCAAGCATTCAGGCCCTCACGGCCAGACTGTGTAACAGCTTCTTCCCCAAGCCATCAGACTCCTTAATACTCAGAGACTGGTTTGACACACACACACGTGTCCTGAGTTGCACTTTAATTACTGTCACTTTATAACTGTCTGCTACCCCAATAACTGCTATGTGCATAGAACACTATCTCATAGTATGTTATGTTTACATTTTTAGAAACTGTCATCTTTTTGCACTACTGAGTACTGGTCGGCGCTGCACTGTGTCTATTGTCCTGTTCATTGTCAGAAATTTGTTGTACTGTCCCGTACTTTTTGCACATGTTTGCACGTGCACTTTATATAGGTATATATATATATAGGTATTTTATTTCGTTGTGTTGTCTCATGTGGTCCTGTGTTGGTCCTTTGTTGTTTTTATGTAGCACCATGGTCCTGGAAGAACGCTGTCTCGTTTTGCTGTGTACTGTACTAACTGTATATGGTTGAAATGACAATAAAAACCACTTGACTTGACTTGACACTGTGGCTTGTAAGCCTCTCCAAGTCTCCGTCTAACCATTAGACGACCAGGTGGAAGATCAGTGATGATCTGGGGGTGCTTCAAGTTAAAACATTAGTATTTTGTTATTTAAAAATGAACATGAACTTGTTTTCTTTGCATTATTTGAGGTCTGAAAACACTGCATCTTTTTTGTTATTTTGACCAGTTGTCATTTTCTGCAAATAAATGCTCCAAATGACAATATTTTTATTTGGAATTTGGAAGAAATATTGTCAGTACTTTATAGAATAAAACAACTGTTCATTTTACTCAAAAACATACCTAAATCCAGAGAAACTGATAATTTTGCAGTGGTTTCTTAATTTTTTCCAGAGCTATAGTTATATACTCATATATATATATATATATATATATATATGTGTGTGTGTGTGTGTGTATGATGTGTAGTATATGTATATACATATATATATATATATATGTATATATATATATGTATGTGTGTGTGTGTGTATGTATACATGTAAATATATTATATATATATATATATATATATATATATGATTTCACACAATATAGTTTGCAAGATTGTACATTTTACTTCCATATGTCGCTTTTGATTCTTTTAATCACATACACATTATTAGTGTGTGTACAAATTTCACATTCTAGCAATTTACAGGTGAAACTTGAAAAATTAGAATATCATGCAAAAGTTCATTAATTTCATTAATTCAACTTAAAAGGTGAAACTAATATATTATATAGACTCATTACAAGCAAAGTAAGATATTTCAAGCCTTTATTTGATATAATTTTGATAATTATGGCTTACAGCTTATGAAAACCCCAAATTCAGAATCTCAGAAAATTAGAAAATTACATGAAATCAATTAAAAAAAAGGATTTTAAATACAGAAATGTCGGCCCTCTGAAAAGTATAATCATGCATATGTACTCAGTACTTGGTTTGGGACCCTTTTGCATTAATTACTGCCTCAATGCGGCATGGCATGGATGCTATCAGCCTGTGGCACTGCTGAGGTGTTATGGAAGACCAAGATGCTTCAATAGCGGCCTTCAGCTCTTCTGCATTGTTTGGTCTCATGTCTCTCATCTTTCTCTTGGCAATGCCCCATAGATTCTCTATGGGGTTTAGGTCAGGCGAGTTTGCTGGCCAATCAAGCACAGTAATACCATGGTCATTGAACCAGGTTTTTAGTACTTTTGGCAGTGTGGGCAGGTGCCAAGTCCTGCTGGAAAATGAAGTCAGCATCTCCATAAAGCTTGTCTGCTGAAGGAAGCATGAAGTGCTCTAAAATGTCCCGGTAGACGGCTGCGTTGACTCTGGACTTAATAAAGCACAGTGGACCAACACCAGCCGATGACATGGCTCCCCAAACCAACACAGACTGTGGAAACTTCACACTGGACTTCAAGCATCTTGGATTGTGTGCCTCTCCATTCTTCCTCCAGACTCTGGGACCTTGGTTTCCAAATGAGATGCAAAATTTGCTCTCATCAGAAAAGAGGACTTTGGACCACTGAGCAACAGACCAGTTCTTTTTTTCTTTAGCCCAGGTAAGACGTTTGACATTTGAAGTCCATGTCCAGGACCCGTCTGTGTGTGGTGGCTCTTGATGCAGTAACTCCAGCCTCAGTGCACTCCTTGTGAAGCTCCCCACACATTTGAATTGCCTTTTCCTGACAATCCTCTCCAGGCTACGGTCATCCCTGCTGCTTGTGCACCTTTTTCTTCCACACTTTTCCCTTCCACTTAACTTTCTATTAATGTGCTTTGATACAGCACTTTGAGAACATCCAACTTCTTTTGCAATTACCTTTTGAGGCTTTCCCTCCTTGTGGAGGGTGTCAATGATGGTTTTCTGCACAACTGTCAGGTCAGCAGTCTTCCCCATGATTGTGAATTCAACTGAACCAGACTGAGAGACCATTTAAAGGCTCAGGAACCCTTTGCAGGTGTTTAGCTGATTAGAGTGTGACACTTTGAGCCTACAATACTGAACCTGTTCACAATATTCTAATTTTCTGAGATTCTGAATTTGGGGTTTTCATAAGCTGTAAGCCATAATCATCAAAATTATATCAAATAAAGGCTTGAAATATCTTACTTTGCTTGTAATGAGTCTATATAATATATTAGTTTCACCTTTTAAGTTGAATTACTGAAATTAATGAACTTTTGCACGATATTCTAATTTTTCGAGTTTCACCTGTATATGATGTCATGAAATTGCATTTTAAAACAGGTACAAGTGGTTTGAAATTTCATAAAAAAAATATTCACAAGGCGAACCTAATAAAAATAGATTATAATTATAATATAAAAATAATAATTTATGTGCTACTTAACAAAAACTACAAAACTACTATGCAAAAAAACACATTACAAAACCCTTGCAAAAGATGCAGCACAAGCCTATTTGTTGCACTTGTGCGATTTATATCGAGTTTGCATTTATATGTATAACAACTGCTAAATTGGTACGGTTTCTTTAAGAGAAGCATTTATGGTTGAGAGCATGCAGCGCTCATTAACGAGAGAAGTTGCACGGTTGTTCTTCCCTCATTCGTGCAATGTATGATTAGAAATAATGTTTCTTATCTTATCACTAACTGTTATAATAATATATATAATATATATTTGTAAAATACAGGAACTGTATAAGTCTTTAAGAGTCAAATTCAGGCAACTGGATGATGTGAGGAAAGAAGTCAGGTATTTCCAGGAACAAATTCAAAATTCAAGCACATTTCTTAAAATCAAGCAAAGTCAGAATCTTTATAAATACTGAAAATAAGATTGTAATGAGTGTGTGACTTTTTTTTACTATATACAAATGTTTTTGTTTTGTAAAATATGTCCATCAGGACGTGTTCTGCAAATTCAAGATTGAGTAAAGAGAGGCATGTCTGTTCATACCAGATCCTCTGATGCACGGGACTGCGCTTTTCTGAAGAGTTCCAGATCATATTCGCTGGTGATGTTCTCCAGGAGTGGTTCGCGAGTGGTCCCATGTGTCTGTCTGTGCTCCTTATACAACAAAGAAAAATAAACGTTGGCACATGAATTCAAACTAAATCACCTAGCACAACTAACTTCAAGCTAATTTAGTCTACTGTGACTGTAATAATATTTATATTTAGTGCATAGTAAGATGTGCTAAATATAAGTATTACTAGAGTCACAGCAGACACCACATTTGATTTCACGCAAATAAAAACAAAGCTGTGAAGAATATTCCTACAGAACCGTTCAATATTTTGCACAGTTGTATACATAGATAAAACACTGAAAGTAGCTCACTACAAATTTCTGGAGAACAAAAACTCACCAGTCCCTTCATTACTGTACTAAATCATAAAATGACCATAATATGTCATTAAAGAATTATGAAACATGCCAAGTTGAAATACTGGCTTCTCCAATAGCAATGCTACAGCCTATATTCTACTTAGAATTTTCCATTCCGGGCCGGAAATTACACCCACTGTCCACTCACCAATAGTATTTATACACCGCCGGTTTGCAGATTTGAACAAGTTTGCAGGCAAACAACACTGCGTGCTGCAGCCATGGAAGCCAGCAAACCATCTGAATCAGAGATAACAGATTCCACCCGACCTAAAAAGCCTCACCATCTATCTAAAAACCACCATGACCAGAGGTATAGTAAAACAAGGATAAATACTAAAGATGCTTTTGGAAGATGGAGACAGCTTAAAGCCCAGAAATCATTTAAAACGGATGCAGAGTTGGCTAAATTGCACGTCAACATTCTGGCAACCCACATGAGCTTAGAGTCTGGGGCAGGGCAGACAACTCTCCAATATTTTGAATTTGGATTGCAGTTCCCATTTCAAACACTTGTTGTCAATCTTTCATATAGTACCTTTAAAGCATTGTTTTCATTTGCATCAAACTAAATGCAGTGCTGTGAAAAAGTATTTGTCCGTTTACTGATTTCTTCTATTTTTGAGTATTTTTCATACTAAATTGTTTTAGATCTTCAGGTGAGATAACATAAAGGCAACCTGGGCAAACACAAAATACAGTTTTTAAATATAAATATTTTTTATTAAAGCAAAAAAGTTATCCAACACCTATATCACACATATGAAATCTAACTGCTCCCTTAAACTTAATAGCTGGTTGTGCCACTTTAGCAGCAACAACTGCAACGAAACGCTTCCAATAACTGGAGCTCGGTCTTTCACAACGCTGTGGTGGAATTATGGCCCACTCTTCTTTGCAGTACTGCTTTAGGTCAGCCATATTGGAGGATATTTAAGCATGAATTGCACGTTTAAGCTCCTGCCACAGCATTTCAATCGGGTTCAAGTCAGGACTTTGACTAGGCCACTCCAAAACTTTAATTTAGCTTTTTTGAACCATTCAGAGATAGATTTACTCCTATGCTTTGGATCAACATCTTGCTGCATAATCCAGTTGTGCTTTATTTACACTAGATATAACGGGACCCCTGTCTTCCAAACAGGTCCACTTTTGACACATCAGTCCACAGAACATTCTCCCAAAAGGTTTGAGAATCATCAAGGTGTGTTTTGGCAAAATTCACACAAGCCTTTATGTTCTTCTGGGTTAGCAGTGGTATTCACTTCGCCACTCTTCCATGGATGGCATATTTTCCCAGTATTTTCCTGATAGTGGAGACATGAAAAGTGACCTTTATTGATGCGAGAGCGGCCTGCAGTTCCTTGGATGATGTCCTTGGCTTTATTGTGACTACCTGTTGTGGAATTTTGGAAGGTCAGCCACTTCTGGAAGATTACCTACTGTGTAATAATGGTTCTCACTGTGGTTCTTTGGAATCCCAGATCCTTTGAAAAAGCTTTGTAACCATTCCCAGACTAATGTATTTCCATCACCTTTTTCCTCATAATTTCTGGAATTTCTTTCAACCTAATAATGTGCTACTGGGTGAGACATTTTAGCAAACTTCATGTTGCAGAAAAAGCTGTATTTAGATGTCTATTTGATTGAACAGGGCTGGCAGTAATCAGGCTTGGGTGTGTCTAGTCCAGTGGAACCACATTATGAATGTAGTTTCATAGATTTGAGTATTTAGTAACTATGGGGCACATACTTTTTCCACACGGGTCTAGTTGGTATTAGATAACTTTTAATAATAAAAAGTTAAATAATTTAAAAAAAAGTTAAAATAAAATTAGCATTTAAAAACTGTATTTTGTGTTTACTCTGATTGCTTTTGTTTTATGTTAGATTTAGTTTGAATAGTTGAAAAAATGTGTATGAGATATACACAAAAACAGAAGAAATCAGGATGGGGCCAAATACTTTTTCAACTGTATGGGGTCTTTTTAATATATAGTTACTTATAAATAGATAATATATGAAAAAAAAACAAGATTTTAAAACACGAGGGAGCAAACTCACCATGTACTTTTCTTTTAGGTCTTTGGTTAGGCCAGAATCCCTCCTCTTCCTCATCTCTATGACCTTCTCCTTATAACGAACCTGTCTTGGTGTTGGAGCCTGTGGAGAAGCCATGCAAATTAGTACAAGGTTCCAATTTACTAACAGCTATAAAGAGACCGAGTGTCTCTTCCAGATAAAGTTCTTCCTGCACTGACCATAAATAATATACCAAACTCCACTGTAGGTACCAGCTACCAAACACTTACAGCTCTAAAGGCATCATGCTGCTGACACTGGGTCTTTACACAATGGAATGCTTGTTTATTTTAAGTATAAAAGCATGAATGCACTTAGAGACATTAACACACTTATATGATGTTTATGTAGAATGGAAAGCTGTTTGGTGAGCACCTGATGTCGAGTAGCATGTCTGTTCTCCTCGTTTTGCCCCTGACTGCGCTCTTCCTCTTGTTTTTCACGCTCAACGGCTTTCACCTAATCAAAATGACAAGCAGTCAAAGAAAAACAACAGAGAAAAAGCTGTGCAGAACAATGCAGAAAGATAAATCTAACATGCTCATGATGGATGATTATTTCAATACTTCTTAACTGAATGGCTCTCAGGTTAACAGAGCAAAATAAATTACATTAACACACCTTGCACTCATCTGCTGAGAGGTTATGGTAAAGAGGACAGCCAGATATCGAGAAATGACGTTCATGCTTCCCGGTTAAATGTCCTATAGAAAGAGGCCAAGTATAGATAGACAATATAAATGAATAGCTTTTAGCATTCGGTTTAAATCTGACTATGAATGATACAGGAAAAAACAACATTTTAAACATGGAAAAGCTTCACCCACTAATTTGTTTTGTTTTGTTCAGATACCAAAATCATTCTTTCCACATATGGCGACCTGCTCCTTGTAAAATAAAACAGCTTTTATTAAGCTACTGCTATGACTTTATATCATGTTAGTGTACAGGATTTAAAAATATATTTCAAAAGTACTGCTCATTTCTTTGTATGATGCTCCTTAAATGATTTAATAATATTTTGAAGAACAGTGATTGTTTTTACAATTAGATCCTTCTAACAATTTGCAGTGAATTCTATTATTAATCAGTGGCAAAAGGAAATTAATTGGAAGAGCAATTACCTAGAGAATTACACCCAGGTGTGGGGCACTTCATATTGAAGTTGTAGCTCTCATGGAAACGCCGCCGTTTTGGCCGATGAGAGGGATCACTGCCAGAGTCTTTCTGTTCTTTAGTCATGCTCTCATCATGGGATGCGTTGGGGCTGGATATGTCAATGTCTGATTCAGATGAGGGGGCATTTCCCGTGGGTGTCCTGGGGGGAGACTCATCTCTCTCTGCTGCTTGCTTCACATCTGGTGGGGCATCTAGAAAGGAACAGGATTTACTTGAATTTCTCTTTCACTTTTCAAATGTTCCTCAGTGTTAAAATCCCTTCTCCTATCCCAGTTTAATATGCACAGACAACTGTTAGCCATTCATAGGTACATTTTCTCAAAAACTGTAAGCACTGTGTCTCTATGCATTATGAAAATACTGCATCGTTGTTTTCCTCGCTCCCAGTTTTTTGTGCAATACACACAAGGTCAGAGAGCAGAATGTGGGCGGTCCGTGGACATGCCATCTGAGTCTGAAACTAATAATGTGCCATTTAACATACCGTCAGAGATCCAAATCAATCAATCAATAAGATCACTGTTTCCTCTAAGCTGAGTTCTGATGTTGCTTCTGCGCAGATGGCAAATAAGAGATTTTCTTGAATTAAATTTTAATGCATACTCAGTGTTTCAACTAGATTGATTCCATACAATTTTCATTTTCAAGTACTGACCACAAGCTTGAGAAAAATATTGTGTGTAAAGTAAACGATGTGAAAATACACATTACTGAGTCGTGAAACAACACATAAACATACAGCATTTATCACGGGGCATGAGCGCTATTGGTGATGCACTAATGCAGCCTAAAAGATATGACACTGCCTCTATTATGTTGTATATATTAATCAAGCAACAATAGTGAAAAGAATGCCACAGACTCCTCTTTATTTATTTGTTATAATTAGCCTATTACACCGATCAGCCACAATATTAAAACCACCTGCCTAATGTTGTGTATGTCCCCCTCGTGCCATCAAAACAGCACCAACCCACATCTCATAATATCATTTTTGAGATTATCTGAGTTACCATAGACTTTGTCACAGTCTGGCCATTCTCTGTTGACCTCTCTCATTATCCACAGAACTGCCGCCCAATGAAAATAGGTTTTGCTCAGCAAGAACAAAAGTTAGAGAGAACACTGCCTCAGCTGTGTCTGTTTATACCTTGTGAGCTCTGGCTCATGCGCAGTGATGCTCGGGTCATGCGGGTGTTATTGCGCTGGTTGGCTTCACTGTCGGTCTTCTCATGATCCCCGGAGTCATCAGAATCAGCAGTCCCATCGGAACTACTGCCCCCTGTTCTCTAACAATAGGGATATACGCAGTTATATCACAATGCACATGTAAGTAGAGCAGAGTAATGATAATACAGTAGCCAGCAAAGATCCCATTTCGAAATCTACAAAGCTTCACCGACATGATAGACAAATGTACACTGCCAACGCAATATAATGAACATTATATACTAATGTTTACACATTACAGACACCCATTAAATACGTAAATTGCACGTTGTCATGTGCACACGCAGAGCAGCAACGCTTGTTTACATCTGTGTGTCCTCTCAGGTCAGTTTGCATAATAGAATAAATGGCTGAGGCAACAACACAGGATATACAAACAAACATGTTGCTCTCATATAGCCTCAGTTATGTTTTCATGTTACGCGCTGCCTTTATTTCCATTCAACAATCCAGTTTTAATTTGCAGTTTAAAACAATGCATTTCGAAACCATGTCGACTACTTTCGACTCACTTGTTATAAAAGATTAGCAGCCAAAAATAGACCAAAACGTGTTCATTTAATATTTGAGTCCAGAAATGAAGAAAACCACTGAGTTTAGCTCAGCTAGCTCGCGCTGAGACGGTTAAGCCACTGACCCAATTCTCGCATTTTCTCTCACCTTTTTCCGCGGCATGTTTCCTCTACAGCCTCAGTCCTTCACGTAAAGATAAACTCGCGCTTTGTCAAACAGATACGTTTGTTTTAAGTTGTCTGATATAATACAGAAATGGTGTGTTGAAACGTTTGTTTGTTTATGTGTGTTATCGTCAATTGTTCGCTCTCGCACCACGCTGAACTACAGCGGAAGTGACGCAGGCAACGGCAAACATGGCGGATTCAAAGTCGAGCCCCTCACCTAGGTTGAGCCTTCAAAATTAGTAAAACAAAACGTGAATGCGGAACACTGGCTTGGTGACCAGAAGCCGTTCTTTTCGAGTGGATGTCCGTGGGCGAGATGCTTCAGTACACTGAATAAATTACGCTTGATGAATTGTCTGATAATCTTCAACATGTTTTACACTTTATAATACTTTTGGAGTGAACCAAGTTGATAGTTACGCTCTCATATGGTAGAGACGCTTACTATGTGTTTAAGTATTTTGAATGAATCTCTGGTGTCGGTTCGCCCACGGACATCCGTGGCCAGAGATCTTTTATGTTATATCATCATAGATTCTTCTGAAATCAACAAGAGGCGAGTTTGTAACGTTCAATCAAATAGCGTTTTACGAATATGACAAAATGTGAGTAAATGGCCATCCACGATCATCCTAATATAATAATATATACTATTCCAATAAAAACCAAAGTTAAATATTTAGGTATCTGGTTATCTAAGAATGTTGATCATTTAGAAAAATTTGCTAAATATTATTATTTTTATTTTTTTTACATTTCTTTGGAGAAACGTAGATTAATTATGAATACTTGGCTGCAGAGAGACATAAGGATATCTGGAATAATTCTATTGACAAAAGTATCTAGAGTCTTTCTAGAATTATTTATCACTAGCAGTTTCTGCTAAAAAGTTCAAGGCAATTAATAAATTCAATTTTGATTTTATATGGGGAAAAAAGCATTATATGTGTAAAAGTTATATGATTAAAGATTATAAAGAAGGTGGACTTAAAATGGTCGACTTTGACATTATGAATGAGGTGCTCAAACTTAAATGGTTACAATCATTCCTCATACTGGTTTGATATTCCTGCAACCTTATTAAAAAATGTGGTGTATAAGTTTTCTATTACAATGTGACTTTGAGCTTTCTAAACTCCCTGTGAAGCTCTCTGCTTTTCACCAACAAGGCGCATACTATTATCCTGGAAATTCATTTTAAAACTTAACTTTAGCCCATGTGCCATGTCAATCTGGAATAACAGATGTATATTAGTGAACAGAAAAGCTTTGTTTATTGATGAATTGTGGCATAAAGGCATATGGTCAGTAAAATGTCATGGATAACTTTGGTAATATATTGAATAGTAATTTTAGTTGTAAATACAATCTAAATTGTTCTTCTAAATTTTTTGACAAAATTATTAAAAGTATCCCAATTCCAGTGATGAATTTAGTAAAAGAACAATTAAAGTACTCAGTGGCAATACATAAAATATATGATTTTATAAAAAAATGTTTTATAGTGACATGGCATCATACTCCCCAAAATAAAAAATAAAAATCATAAATCTCATATAGTAAACTTATATAGAACTTATATTTTCCAACAATTTGAGAGGAAAGCAGTGATTGAAATTAGTAGTAAATTCTTCTCTTTTCCTGTTGCCCCCAAGTGTAAAGATGTGCACTTAAAAATTATGAATCATATATATATACCCAGCCAAATAATTTTTAAAAATAAGATTTAATGTTGGGGATTCAAATCTATTTCAAATATGCTAGATGGATGTAGAAATGGTTGAACACTTGTTTTTTCAGTGTAATTTGGTGCATAAGCGATATGAAAATTGAGCTGTATTCTCAGTCTTTGTTTGCAAAGGCAGATTATTCATCTTACTTATACCATACCCATGACCACAGAGGTCGTTCCCAAGACTCCGCTCATGTTCACGACCACAGAGGTCGTTTCCAAGTCTCTGCCCATGTTCACGACCAAGGAGGTTTTTCCAAGTCTCTGCCCATGTACACGACCACAGAGGTCGTTTCCAAGTCTCTGCCCATGTTCACGACCAAGGAGGTTTTTCCAAGTCTCTGCCCATGTACACGACCACAGAGGTCGTTTCCAAGTCTCTGACCATGTTCACGACCACGGAGGTCGTTTCCAAGTCTCTGACCATGTTCACGACCACGGAGGTCATTTCCGAGTCTCAGTCCTTGCCGCTGACCACAGAGGTCATTTCAGAGTCTTTGTCTACGCCAGAGTCCGCTCCAGGCTATGTCACAGCCACGCTAGAGTCCGCTACAGGCTATGTCACAGCCACGCTAGAGTCCGCTCCAAGCTATGTCACAGCCACGCCAGAGTCCGCTCCAGGCAATGTCACAGCCACGCCAGAGTCTGCTCCAGGCAATGTCACAGCCACGCCAGAGTCTGCTCCAGGAAATATCACAGCCATGCCAGAGTCCACTCCAGGCAATGTCACAGCCACGCCAGACTCCGCTCCAGGCAATGTCACAGCCACGCCAGAGTCCGCTCCAGGCCAAGTCACAAGCAAACCTCTGTTCACCAGTCCAGGCCCGCCTCTGCTCCACGGTCCAGGCCCACCTCCATCCCTACGACTCCACCTTGACTCCACCCCTCGAGCCTGTCAGTCTTGTGCCTTTTTGTGGCGGAACGACATGCCCCTCCATCTCGTCATCATCACCCGCCTCTTAGGGATGTCCTACAGCCAGGTTCACAACAGAAGTGGGCTGCAAAGAGGAGAGGTGCGATTTCATTAACCTTATATGTCCAGGGGATGATGAGGCACACCTGATGTGAGTGGACCCTCACCGCTGCCATTAAAACACAAGTAATGAAGAGGTGGCTTCTATCTGCTGGTGTGCACACACTGGTGGCCCCGTAGGTCCATGAGCAGATCAGGGAGGGTACAGGCCAAGTATGATGCGCCACTTGGCTCACTTCCTGGACACCCAGCACGAGTTAGATCTGTTGATGGGGGTGACTAGGATGCAGGGCCGCCTTTCCCCTCACACACCGCAGCCCTTGGGAAGACAGGCCTCCAGAGAAGCCTCCGCCCCACAAGTAAACACAGCTGTTGTTGCAGCTTACGTGTGTATGATTTTGTGAGGACATATATCAATCACTACTTTAGTGTGTTACTGAAAGATAATAAACTGCAAAAAAGTCATGAAGACAAAGAGAGCGCAAACAAAACCAGTGCACTGATTCACCCAGATGCTGTTGAGATTTAATATCTCTCCACATTGCCCTCACTAAGAGCCTTCCGGAATCTTTTCGAATGCCGCCAACCTGCCCAATTCAGTGAACCATTCTTGAAATGAGGGAGCGCCAGTTGACTTCCATCCTCTAAGAATTATTTGTCTGCTAATCATTACACTGGTTTGGACCCAGCTTCTTGTATATTTGTCACCTACTTTAATAACCGCCCCATCACCCAATATACATTTGAGTATCTAAAACCTCACAAATAATATTCTGGATTCTTAAACAGAATTCTTGAATCTTAGCGCAGCGATCAGGTTCTGATCATTTGCTACTGACCACATATTATTTATAAAACGTCTAATATTATCAGAAGAACTACAACCACAAACAAATCCCTCTTGATCTTTATGTATAATAGATGTTATTACTCTGCTTAGCCAGAATTTTAGACAATATGTTTATATCTAACTGGATCAGGGAAATTGGATGATAACTTTTGCATTCAATTGGGTATTTATCCTTTTAAGAATGAGACATATCAGGGCTTGCATCATGGTTGGCGGTAGTTCACCCTTATTTAATGATTCTGCTGCAAAACCACCTGGCCCTGTTGGCAAGGATATAATTACCTCAACATGTTCCTCCAAAGTAATATCTGAGTCAAGAAAGTCTTTTTGATCACTTGTCAATTTAGGAAGTTGTAATGGCTCTACGAAGTAGCAAATATTCTTATCGGTAGACATAGATGTGGAGCAGAAAAGATCAAAATATAATTTTTTAAAGCCTT
This sequence comes from Xyrauchen texanus, assembly GCF_025860055.1. NCBI lineage: Eukaryota > Metazoa > Chordata > Actinopteri > Cypriniformes > Catostomidae > Xyrauchen > Xyrauchen texanus. The sequence continues at coordinate 28,550,468 of NC_068315.1, forward strand.
TATTAATATCTGTGGCAAATAAATATATTACCTCCAGCAGACTTCACTGAAGGAATGGTGGAAGAAAACTCTCTCTGTTTTAAGTATCTGGCAAGTATCCCTACTATGTCCCCCGACTCAAAGTATGTCTGTCTTGCCCTGATTAACCAAAACTCTACCTTCTGTGACTATAAATATTATTGCACCAATACTTTAGCTGAGTCAATGCTCTAAGTCCATTGGGTGACATTCAGCGCTTCAGCTCTATTTCAGGTCTTTTAATACTCTTTTCCATTTTTACGAATTCCTGTGCTTTGATCTTTTTTATGAATGAGGCATATTGTATGATCTGCCCCCTAAGAACTACCTTAATTGCCTCCTATGCCACACCATCAGAGGAAACTGAGGACCAGTTGGTTTCTGCATTAACATTGTCTTAAAAATATGTTGAAATGCTGGGTCCTGTAGTAGGGATGTAGTAAAGCGCCATCTATATGATTTTCTTTTCTCTATATGCGGTAACATCTCTTAACACTACAAAGCATGATCTGAAACTAAAATGTTCCCAATTGAGCAGTCAGTGGAATATGGAATAAGTGACTTAGATATAAAAAATATATATATATTCCAAAGTAAATCTTATGAACTGATGAAAAAATGGTGTAGTCTCCAGAAGACAAAGATTTTTACACATCTTCTGAAGTATCAGCATTGCTCTAAAGGGTCTACACACATTTGCATCACTATAATCAAGGATTGGATACATTAAAAGACTGAAGTCTCCACACAAATGCACATCATGAAGGATCTCAGCTGCTTTTAGCTTTAAATCAAGATCTATAAAAAGTTATGATCATCAGCATTGGGTGCATAAATATTAGCCAAAATAAGATTTTGCCCCTGTATTTCAGCCAAAATAATAATGACTCTTCCTAAATATTCTTTGATCTGTTTGAGACATTTGAATTGTAACTGCTTACTTATCAATGTGATGACTCTCCTGCTCTTCCTTGAACTGGCACTACCAAATGCATGCCCACCCCATACCCTGCAAAGTATATAATTTTTTTAAGCTTTAGAAAAGATGCCGCCTTCCTTCTTTTCATAGGGTGCCTCAGCCCATTAACATTCCACGAGGATAGAAACATTTGACCTATATTAAAGTGTGAAATCTTGGCATGCAAAGAAAATGTGTGTACCCAAGGCTAAATTCTATAGACCACTATCCAACACTGATGTAACCATAAAATCCTTAATAACCCACAGAACAGAAGAAAAAGTGCTTCAACCTTGTGTATAATAGTCCCAACTGGTGTCCATTGCAGTTATCCTCAGGAGGACTCTCCATAGACATAAGGATTTTTATACTGTACAGACTATATATTCCATCCCATAACCCTACCCCTAAACCTAACGCTCACAAAAAAAGTTTCAGCATTTTTAAATAATAAAAAAAAAACATTGTGTAGTATGTTTTTTAAGCAATTTGAAAAAACAAAATTCACACACGCATATATATATATATATATATATATATATATATTATTATATATTATTTTTTTTTTCTTCTTTTAATTCCTTAACATAAACCGTGCCATTAAACTGTACATAAATGTGTTCAGTAAAATACTAAATAAACTAGGCCCTGGTAAACAATAACATCGGACCCACAAAGTTAACGAATGGGCTCAACAGCAAGTCAACAAAGAGGGTCAGGCAGGAGCCAGCTCCAAAATGTTGGCACCAATTCACTCACATTGTATGGACCAAAATTGATGAGAAAGTCTTGTGGAAATATTCATTTGAGTTCAGCAGATTAACTATTACTTTCATTTCATAAAGGTTAATTAAACAGTTGACTTAACAATTATATTTCAATATGTGAAATGTTAAATAGTTTTACAAAGCGCATGCAAAACACCTTTTTTGCACTCATAATATCTCTTCGCATGCACAGAATGCCATGCAGAACAAGTGACAATGTGTATAAATACATTTCTTTCTAATTTATGCAGTGTATTTATTCATTTGCACATTTGACATATTTATTGTTGAGTCAAATTGAGAATAAATGATCTATTTATGATGTATGATGAATCTATGAGGATATTTCTGATATAGAGGTTGGTAAAATCGGTAACATGGTTACCTGGAAAGGAGAGTTGTCTGAGTCACACCAGCTGACCACTAGTGTTCCTCAGGGATCAGTGCTTGGACCCCTCCTCTTCTCAATCTATACTACATCTTTTGGATCAGTAATTAAGGCACATGGCTTTTCCTTGTGATCCCAGCCAAACCATCTGTTGACCTCAACCTCACCCTTCATGTTGGTTCGACTACACTAATGTCTACCAGGACAGCCTGGATTCTGGAAGTAGTGGTAGATGACCAGCTTAAATTTACTGCCCCAACTTATCCACCTTGCAGGTTCACATTTTAGGAAAATCAGACCTTTCCTGTCTGAACATTCTGCACAGATCCTGGTCCAACTCTAGTCATTTCAAGACTGAACTACTGTAATCCTCTGTTGGCTGGCATCCCAGCTAGCATAGCCACTGCAGATGGTCCAGAATGCAGCAGCATGTCTGGTCCTCAATCAGCCAAAGAGAGCTTATTCATCCCACCCTTGATTTCACTCCACCGGATACCTGTTGCTACCCACATTGCAATCAAGGTCTTCAGGACAGCCAGTGGAAAAGCATCCTCTTCCTTCTGTTCACTCCTCCATGTCCCAACTCGCTCTCTGGGGTAAATGAAGGAATGGCACCTGGTGGTCCTATCACATTGAGGCACAAAGTCTATTTCAAGATCATCCACTTTCTCTGTTCTTCTATGGTGGAATGAGCTTCCAACCTCCAAACGATCTGATGAAACTAACTCAACATTCAAGGACCAGCTGAAAACACATCTGTTGCAAGAGCACTTAACCAATCCACACTAACTGCACTTACTTTAAAAAAATATCTTTATTGCAATATACATTGCAATGGAAATTGATAAAAAGTCTGAAAAAAAAAATATTTTTAATTTAAAACAATATCAAAAGTAATGGTAGACTTGTCATGTTCTTTGCAAAGAAGCAATTTTATTATTAAATATAATTTTCTATTATATTTACTTGACATTTTTTTCAATACAGCAAAAATAAAGCATGAATAAAAAACTTGCATGACTAAAAAAGGCATTATAAAAAAAGAATATGTTTAACTTTTAAGCATTTGATTTGGATTTAGCCTTCAATTTGATACTGGAATTTTTTTTGGCAACTATATAGTGAAAATGCATGGTTCACAAAGGTTTAATTTAATAATGCATTGAGGTAATTTAATCTGTGTGATCACTTCTCTCACTGTGTTTGTGGCTGAAGAGATGCTGTTTGAAAGCTTGACAGCATCAGCAGGTGAACAGGGTTTAGGGGAGGGTCAGTTCCATACCACCGAGGACGCAGCTATTATGTATCAAGCTTTTCCAAATTTTTTAACAGAGGTGACATTAGCTGGACATTTATTGTTATTTAGTTCATTTTTTAAAACATTGGTGGATAAATACAAATGTCATTTTTACAAATAAAAAACAACAAGAAAACCATGTGGAAGACATTAAATAAAAATAATACATCCGTTTTTAATTGAACCATTTTATGTGTCTCAAGACAAGCCAGTCCACTTGGTGGCCAACTTGGGAACACTCTTGCGCAGCTATTTTCAAGGCATACAAGTGGCATAAAAATATATTTCGGCCCTGTCCCAAATGGCACCTATCCCACTTGATGTGGACTTGCCATTTAGTGGCCTTCCTTCATTTGCGCATTTCCATGAAGTCCACGAGACTGTAAGGTGTCCCATTTTACATTTTAGTGCTCAGTGGGGTGCTCTTGAGCGCCCACTTTGCCCCTCAACAGACCTTATTCACGCTAGCATCATCTTTGATTGGGAATGACATCAAAGCTGTGAGGGATAGGCTTACAGTACCATGGCTGCGTTCCACTTCACTTTTAACGTCCACTCGCTAATTCCCCCAAGCACTTCCCCTCTGGGGAATCCCCACCGCCATTTTGGAAGTGTGTTCCACTTCGTTCAGTGAGTGAGGGAAGTTTCTGTTGACAGACCCTCAACCCCTCGATTTTGACCGTGGGAGCGAGTCTACTCTGATGTATGCTTTAGGCAGCTCCATATCCCATTATGCAAATTGTGACGTGACAGCAGATTGCACTTCATAAACCCCACACGACTCTAATGTTTGATGGAAGTGAAGTTAGATCAATTAATCAGTTTAGAAAAGCTATATTGAGATTTAACAGCATAATAATTGTAGCTACATGTTAGTCACACAATTATAGCCAATGTGTTCATTGTTATATTACAATTTTTGTTTGTGTAAATCTTGATTAATCAGTACAAGATTTAAACATAAGCCTCTGAAATCAATCTCTGAAAACATTGTTTTCTCAGGTGCAAAAAAATCACTAAATAATTCCACAAATTGACATCAGCCCTCAACATGCTCCAAGTGATCAAGGGTTAAGGGTGTTCCAGTTACAGTATACCCATTGCATGTCTTCCACTAGTAGTGGACACTCGTGCAACGTAGGCAGTGACATACATCTGAGTCCATGAGATGGAGTGAAGTTTGCGAGGGAAGGGGATACAAATTTGAAATGGAACACTGCCCAAAACTTCAATGGGACAAATGGTTTACCGTTTAAAGCTGACTAAAGCTCCTAGATCACATCTGATTTTCCATAACTCATGTTTTCTGGAGTCCTTTGTATACTGAGTGTTTTTGGACAGATATTTTATCAATGTTTTGTCAATGGAACAATCACAAAACAATTTAAACTCTAGTACAGTCCATTGAAGAGACTGTAAGTCTATCCCTCAGAGCATCATTGTCATTCCCATTAAACATCAAAGATGGCGCAAGCGTGAATAAGGTCTTTGCGCCCTTCGGCGCATTTTTAGCATTTAACATTGAACATTAATAATTACAGTTTTTTAGAACACCAAAACAGTCAACAGAGTAATGCATTTTTTCCCAGCAAACCAGGGTCCTTTATAAATATTTTAATGCAAATTGAGTCCCAAGTCCTCATACAAAGACATAGTTTGTATTGCTTTCATGTTTGAACCTCAAAACGTTGGTTTGCTTTTGGAGAATTTGTATTTATGAATATGGTATTTTGCTAACAGAAAAATAAGGTTTATCATAAAAACATCCTGCATAGCTAGTAAGATTCTACCCCTTAAAGAAAGATCTCGCTGGAGCTCCAAATACAGCCTTTTTTGTGTGCTCTAAATCAATGGATTTAATTTTATAGATCATCTTTCATTCCTAAATATGAAACCTGATCTGTTTTTTAATATTACAGATTTCAGAAATGTTACACTCTTTGACAGACATCGATTCACATTTTGATAGGTTCAAAAATAGGCCTGATGCTTTGGAAAATTGGTGACTATACTCTAGTGCTAAGAAAATTGGTTAGCATCTTGCAAAAAAGAGTGGTATCATCAGCCAACTGACTGATCAGTATCTGTATGTCAGCGATACCACAGAGACCACTATTGAAAATATATGAAGCAAATATTTGTGACACAAGTAAAAACAAATAAGGGGATATTGGACATCCTTGTCTTATTCCACATGACAAGTTAAATCTAGGGAATGTGCCATATTTAATTGAACTACAGCAGTTATAATTAAGTGTTCTTCCATTATACCAAAATATTCACCAAAACCACATTTTTGCAATGATTTAAAAATGTAATTGTTTTCAACCAAATCAAAAGCTTTATAAGAATAAAGAAAAAGAAAAAAACTGTTATTGTTACGTTCGTAGGTGAGGCAGACGAGGAGTAGGGATCTACATGCAGGTTCTTTATTGAACAAAATGAAAATAAACAAGACAGGAACAAAGGAAACAACCACGAGGGGAAAAAGGAAACCAAAACATGAGAACATCAAGGGAACATGAACAGGGAGAACAGGGAGAACAGGGAGAACAGGGAGAACAGGGAGAACAGGGAGAACAGGGAGAACAGGGAGAACAGGGAGAACAGGGAGAAGCATCTACATCAAGCATCACAAACAACGACCGACAGAGACTGAACAAACAACCAGGGTTTAAATACAGAAAGGAACAAACAAGGGAATGAGGGACACCTGGGGAAACAATCAGGGAAGGAGGAACAATCAGTGGAAAACCAATCATAAAAAGAAACTACAAAAGGACTACAAAAACCAAACAGGAAACAGGAACTAAACTAAACTTCAACATAAAAGCACAAAAACAAAAGACAACAGTGAACATGACAGTTATGTTCAACAAAATCACTATAATCAATTAATCTAATGTTATTAGTTATGTGCCAACTCCTCATAAATCTATCCAAGCATCCAAGCATACTTTATGTCTTTTCACAGTGTGGTGGGGTGAGCAAGAAACAGACACAATGGGTATGGCATCAAGCCTCAGGGAGGCATTTATTGGAAATGATAATAAAATAACAAGTCAATAAAGGGGAATAATAAAGTGTCCAAGGGGAATAGTGTTCATAATAAAGAGGGAATCTGGCTTCCTCGCAGTGAGACTGGGCTCTGTGAAGGGCAGGGTAGTGTCTTTGGAAAGGCCTAGGCATGAGCTGGGTCCGTACTCCACACATGCTCCCCTCCAGTGTCCACGGCGTGAGGGGCAGCGGTGTCCTTGGCGACCTGACTTGGCAGGTGAGCAGGTGAGACGGGAAGATGGCCCGGCCTGTAGTCCTTCGGCCGCTATGTGTGCAATTATCCCCCGGCGACTCGTCTAATCGGCCCGGGGGGCCAGCGGTGAAAGACAGCAGTGACGAAGCATTATTCACATCAGGTATGCTTCATTCACCGATGTCAGAACGAGGCTTATTAATTATGCACCTCTTCTCGCTCTCCTGCCCAACTCCCATCATAAGCCGTTCTGCCACAACAGATAATATGGCCAAAATTTTATAGTCATTATTACGAAGTGTGATGGGTTGCCAATTGTCCGAACTGATGAGATATTTCTTTGGTTTGGGAATTAATGTGATAATACGCTGTCAATGTGGGAGGCAGAGCTTCTTTATCAATACTCTCTCTAAAAACTCAGAGGGATTTATTGTTTTTCAGATACTTGATAGCACTTTGTACTTCCTCAGGAGGAACAGAGCCATCACAAAAATTTAGAAGATCACAGAAGATCATAATCTTCTTTTCCTTGAGAATGTCTGATGTTTTGGCATCTTTCCACACTTTGTCCCACTGAGAGAGTGATGAGAAGATGTTTCAGAAGCAGAACGCACCCCCAGCTGATGAGCGATGACAACTCCTTCAGGCAGCTTTGCAGCAATGCTTGGCGAAACCTGGCTGAAGTTGCGCCTTTCACAAAGGTCAGCATTGTCAAGTTTTTCCATTTTATTTTCAAGTCCTTCCGTTTTTCAGTCAAACTCTTTCCCTGCTCACCTTGGTATTCCAATTAGTTTTTTTTTCTACCCTCTGAATTCAGCATAGTGTCTCTTCGTGCATGGCCTCCATTCTCTGAATGAATCTCATGAGCAGAGCTTCAATAACCACAGGAATCTCCGTACTTGGTTCGTTTATTTATTTATTTATTTTTGGCAGGATTTGGTTCAGGTGTATCAGGTAAAGGCGCCAGTCCAGGCTGTTCAACATCCAATTCAGCACACATAGTTTTCTCCTTTCATAGCAAGATGTGTTTCTTCTTTTTCTTCCATGCTCATGAGTCAGCAGTTTGTAGCATGAACGTGGTTTAAAATTGGTGGCTATCAAGCAAAAACCATTTGTGTCAGCAAACCCCAATTAACAAAAAAGTAAAAAAAAAAAAATGGCTATTGTTCTGACAGTATTAAAAGCACACTATAGTTAGTTCTGAACAGAAAAGGTTTAAAATAGCCAGGATTTGAGCAAAGTTTTCTAGAGCTAAAGCAAATTCGTCTTCCTATGAGGCCATCTTGTGAAGTGGATTAATGCTGCCTTCATGTGCTATCAGAATTATCCTACTTCCCACTTCTGAAGTGGTAATTACAAATATGTCGTGTTCACGTGCTTTGTTTTCCAAAAGAACAGGAAACATGGATGATGCCAGGTTCATTCATACATATTTCTTGAGGAACATTTATTTTGACACCATAATACATATTACTCAGTTAGCTTGCTGGCGATAATGGATTTTCTCAGTGTAAAAATTTACAAAATGCATAGAATGTTTGCTGATATACATAAATGAATTTGACCAAAATGGCAAGCACTAACAATTAGCTGTATTTAGAAAAATGAACAAAACCTGTCATTCACTACAGAAACTGTACTCTTCTCTGCCATGCTGAAAGTTTAGAACTCCTCCCATCTCAGAAACTCAGGTCTCAAAATAATTTCAGAGTTTCCCCAGTCGTAATTATGACTTGAGGGGTCATAAACCATAATTTTCACATACTTCAACAGTGCATCTTGAATTATTTGGATATATTATGAATATGTTAATTAATAAAGTTTCAATAACATAAAAGCAAGCGCACCGATGCACTACAGCTGCGAAAAAACACGTCCTGAAGTGATGCGCAAGTGATCAAGGATATTTCATTTTAAAACACGTCTTGCTTTGATTCCTCTGTCTCATTTCATTTCCTTCCACCCTTTCCTCCTTTCCTAAGATGGTGGAGTTAGGAAGCGAGGAAAGGAAACAAGGATGCACAATTTCAGAAATGAGAAGCACCTAGTGTGACGTAATGAAGCCTCGTTTGCTGAAATCATGTGACTTGGCCAGTTTGATACACGCTCTGAAGCATTGGTTTGAACAAATGTTTGTAAAAGTTTCAAAGCTTTATGAAGCATGTTTCGAAAAAAGCACAATTTATGATTCCAATGTTGTCATATGTTACTTCTGATTTGAAAAACGTTCTTTTCTCGTAATCTTGACCAACCGTTTTGGAGATTTCGGTCATTCCCCACTCAAGTAGATAGGTGCTGCACTTGTTTGCTGCTTGTTTACATATAAAAATAGCTGTAATGCCGATTAACCAGACTTGCTTAAAAGACTTGTCTTTGCCAGCAAGTCAGTCCACTGTCGGCCATCTTTGGAATGCTCTCGGGAGACAATTTTCAGTCATTAAAGTGCAGCTCCTATCTACATGAATGGGGAAAGACCAAAACCTCAAAAACGGTCAAGATTACAATCAAAGAACATATTTCAAACCAGCAGTAAAATCTGACAACACTGGTATCATAAAGTGTGCGTCTTTACATCATATTACTCTAAAAAATGCATTTTCCCGCCTTGTATAGCTAATGTGCATGCGCAATATCGAATTGATTGACAGGCGATGTCTGAATCTAAAAGATGATTGGCTCTTTTACTTGTAAGGCGGGACTATCGTTTTACATCCCAGGTGTCTCAAGATGCAATTTAAAAAACATAAAGTTCTTTATAACGTTTTAACTTGACTAAACGTGGTGCAACGGTCAAAAACGCCTATCCAGCCTGTGTTTACATATGAAAACAATTGAAATCAGAGGAGACACACGTAAATTGTTTGAACAACACCTGAGTGTCTGTAAGTGACAGTATGTTAGGTAGGCCTGTTTATTTTTTCCTTGATTACAAACCCGAAGTCATGCTTGAAAAACTGTCCTGAACCTGGACCGAAACCTGCCTGTTTGATGGGTCACGTTAGGAATGGAACGGGTTGCAGACCACTACAAAAAAAGTGCAATTCTTCAAAGCTGTTGGTAACATAATACTTTTGGTTTTGCGTTATGCTGCATACTTGTCACTAGGTGTCAGCACAACAACATAAACAACAACAACAACAACAACAACAACAACAAAAACTTTCTGCATGCATTTATAACTTATACGTTTCTTTTATTAGGGTTTACCCAATTAAATTAGGCTTTCACTAAACAATCTACAGTATAAGAGTTGTGTTTACATGTAATTGTATGTTTGGAAAATCCATTTCCAATATGTGGAACCACCATTTGTTGTTTAGGGTGGGACTATCTCGTTGTACAACCAATCAAACGACAAGGATAATGTATATTTTGTTTTGTTTTGTGAATTTCTGAATGTCAAAAGGATCATTTTACACTTTTGAATAATGAAATGTGTTTTTAATAAAAAATCTATTAACCATTTTTGTTTTTTCAGTGTTTTGTGATGTTGAATATGCATTATGCCCTTAGTATATATTGTGTTAAAGTTTGCATCTGTTCTTCACAAGACCTCTGGCAGATTCTTAGCCCTCCTCCGCAGGCAGTGGGAGGGTGTTTTGGTGAAAGGAGATATCCTGGTCTGGGTGAGGACAGAATTTACAGTGATTTTCCAGAGTGTTCCACCACCACCTTTAAATGGGAAGAGCAGGGGGGGTGAAGTGGTATGTTCCTCTCACAGCTGCTGATGCCATCCATCCTAAAAATAGAGCCAACCACTCAGCCAGCCACACAGAAACACTGAACTCTCTCCGGTGAATTCTGAACTCTGAAAGTCCAGAAGACCACATTATCTATTGACATCTCAGATATTTGCCAGTAAAAGGCAACGTTAACTCTACAAAAAGACAAGATGCCAAAGATTGTTAGACCGGAGAACTGGTAAGTGAATTGAATATTAGAAATGGTAGAAGCTAAGTGTTGTGGGGTACATGTGGTTTTCACAAGGAAAACTGAACTTCGAGAACAATATGTGTGTTGTTTAGATTTTCGGACAGCAATCCAAAGTTTTGTCATTTAATGAGAAATATGTCTAAATTCTCTAAATGGACTATTTCATTTCTTAAGCCAACCAGCCAGAACATTATGGTTTGACCGGAAAAAGTATGTCACCATCAACTTTGCGGTTCAAAACCCAAAAGAGGTTCAAGTAGACATCCAGGACACTAAAATCATTCTAAGGTAAGAACATTAAGTTTCATCATTATCAAACAATTCATTTATTTATGTTTATGTTTTTTTTTTTTTATCTTCTGTTATTCTGTAAGAGTGTTCCACAGAAAAATGACAGAATTAATCTTAATAGTTTCTCCTAGACAGCAATGAGAATGCATGGAGCTTAAATAGACCTTAGTTTGCCAAAGTCTCCTGCTTTTCAAATGTTTCTCATGAGAAAAAGAGACTCCTACAATCTCACACATAACTCTAAATCTAGAGTTTCAGAAGGAATCTCAACAGTATCTCAAACTCTTTTCAGATTTGCAAAGACACCAAAGTCAGCAATCAAATGCCAAATATACATTTTAACAAAACAAATTCTTCCATGGTGAAATTATATGAGCTTTGCGATCCACATTCATTTTGAAGCTCTATACTCTTACTACATTTGTAATTGTCTTACAAATTCTTGTTTAATTGCATTTATCCTAAGGAGTTTTAGGAGAAACATGATACATTGCTGATAAGTTGATGCATGAAATAGATACAGTACTGTGTAAAACTCTTAGGCACTTAAGATGTTTCACTAAAGCATTTGTCTTAAGATGGTTGTTTATATCGCCAGCTTTAGTGTGTCAATATGATATTTAAATGTTAGACTCCCAAACATTCCTTTGCAAATAGAAAAGATTAGACTAGAAGAACAGGGAGCCCTGCAACAGATGTCATGGCCCCCCAAAAAGCCCCCCACTGAACATTGTGTCAGTCTGAGATTACATAAAGAGACAGAAACAATTGAGACAGCCTGAATAGATAGAAGAACTGTGGAACATCATATCTGCCAACAACCAAGAGAAACTGTGTCCAGATGTATCTAGGAGACTTGGTGCTGTTTTAAAGGCAAAGGTGGTCACACTGAATATTTATTGAGCTTTTTTTATGTTTACTGGACTTTTATGACTTTAATTGATAAATGAAAACTATTTATGTCCTTATATTTGAAGATATCCTCACTATGCAACATTTTTCACAAGTACAGTACTGTATATATATATATATATATATACACTCACCTAAAGGATTATTAGGAACACCTGTTCAGTTTCTCATTAATGCAATTATCTAATCAACCAATCACATGGCAGTTGCTTCAATGCATTTAGGGGTGTGGTCCTGGTCAAGACAATCTCCTGAACTCCAAACTGAATGTCAGAATGGGAAAGAAATGTGATTTAAGCAATTTTGAGCATGGCATGGTTGTTGGTGCCAGACGGGTCAGTCTGAGTATTTCACAATCTGCTCAGTTACTGGGATTTTCACGCACAACCATTTCTAGGGTTTACAAAAAATGGTGTGAAAAGGGAAAAACATCCAGTATGCGGCAGTCCTGTGGGCGAAAATGCCTTGTTGATGCTAGAGGTCAGAGGAGAATGGGCCGACTGATTCAAGCTGATAGAAGAGCAACTTTGCCTGAAATAACCACTTGTTACAACCGAGGTATGCAGCAAAGCATTTGTGAAGCCACAACACGCACAACCTTGAGGCAGATGGGCTACAACAGCAGAAGACCCCACCGGGTACCACTCATCTCATCCACTACAAATAGGAAAAAGAGGCTACAATTTGCAAGAGCTCACCAAAATTGGACAGTTGAAGACTGGAAAAATGTTGCCTGGTCTGATGAGTCTCGATTTCTGTTGAGACATTCAGATGGTAGAGTCAGAATTTGACGTAAACAGAATGAGAACATGGATCCATCATGCCTTGTTACCACTGTGTAGGCTGGTGGTGGTGGTGTAATGGTGTGGGGGATGTTTTCTTGGCACACTTTAGGCCCCTTAGTGCCAATTGGGCATCGTTTAAATGCCACGGCCTACCTGAGCATTGTTTCTGACCATGTCCATCCCTTTATAGCCACCATGTACCCATCCTCTGATGGCTACTTCCAGCAGAATAATGCACCATGTCACAAAGCTCGAATCATTTCAAATTGGTTTCTTGAACATGACAATGAGTTCACTGTACTAAAATGGCCCCCACAGTCACCAGATCTCAACCCAAAAGAGCATCTTTGGGATGTGGTGGAACGGGAGCTTCGTGCCCTGGATGTGCATCCCACAAATCTCCATCAACTGCAAGATTCTATCCTATCAATATGGGCCAACATTTCTAAAGAAAGCTTTCAGCACCTTGTTGAATCAATGCCACGTAGAATTAAGGCAGTTCTGAAGGCGAAAGGGGGTCAAACACATTAGTATGGTGTTCCTAATAATCCTTTAGGTGAGTGTATATATATACAGTGAGGAAAATAAGTATTTGAACACCCTGCTATTTTGCAAGTTCTCCCACTTAGAAATCATGGAGGGGTCTGAAATTGTCATCGTAGGTGCATGTTCACTGTGAGAGACATAATCTAAAAAAAAAAAATCCAGAAATCACAATGTATGATTTTTTTACTATTTATTTGTATGATACAGCTGCAAATAAGTATTTGAACACCTGAGAAAATCAATGTTAATATTTGGTACAGTAGCCTTTGTTTGCAATTACAGAGGTCAAACGTTTCCTGTAGTTTTTCACCAGGTTTGCACACACTGCAGGAGGGATTTTGGCCCACTCCTCCACACAGATCTTCTCTAGATCAGTCAGGTTTCTGGGCTGTCGCTGAGAAACACGGAGTTTGAGCTCCCTCCAAAGATTCTCTATTGGGTTTAGGTCTGGAGACTGGCTAGGCCACGCCAGAACCTTGATATGCTTCTTACAGAGCCACTCCTTGGTTACCTGGCTGTGTGCTTCGGGTCATTGTCATGTTGGAAGACCCAGCCTCGACCCATCTTCAATGCTCTAACTGAGGGAAGGAGGTTGTTCCCCAAAATCTCGCAATACATGGCCCCGGTCATCCTCTCATTATTATAGTGCAGTCGCCCTGTCCCATGTGCAGAAAAACACCCCCAAAGCATGATGCTACCACCCCCATGCTTCACAGTAGGGATGGTGTTCTTGGGATGGTACTCATCATTCTTCTTCCTCCAAACACAGTTAGTGGAATTATGACCAAAAAGTTCTATTTTGGTCTCATCTGACCACATGACTTTCTCCCATGACTCCTCTGGATCATCCAAATGGTCATTGGCAAACTTAAGACAGGCCTTGACATGTGCTGGTTTAAGCAGGGGAACCTTCCGTGCCATGCATGATTTCAAACCATGACGTCTTAGTGTATTACCAACAGTAACCTTGGAAACGGTGGTCCCAGCTCTTTTCAGGTCATTGACCAGCTCCTCCCGTGTAGTTCTGGGCTGATTTCTCACCTTTCTTAGTATCATTGAGACCCCACGAGGTGAGATCTTGCATGGAGCCCCAGTCCGAGGGAGATTGACAGTCATGTTTAGCTTCTTCCATTTTCTAATGATTGCTCCAACAGTGGACCTTTTTTCACCAAGCTGCTTGGCAATTTCCCCGTAGCCCTTTCCAGCCTTGTGGAGGTGTACAATTTTGTCTCTAGTGTCTTTTGACAGCTCTTTGGTCTTGGCCATGTTAGTAGTTGGATTCTTACTGATTGTATGGGGTGGACAGGTGTCTTTATGCAGCTATCGACCTCAAACAGGTGCATCTAATTTAGGATAATAAATGGAGTGGAGGTGGACATTTTAAAGGCAGACTAACAGGTCTTTGAGGGTCAGAATTCTAGCTGATAGACAGGTGTTCAAATACTTATTTGCAGCTGTATCATACAAATAAATAGTTAAAAAATCATACATTGTGATTTCGGGATTTTTTTTAGGTTATGTCTCTCACAGTGGACATGCACCTACGATGACAATTTCAGACCCTCCATGATTTCCAAGTGGGAGAACTTGCAAAATAGCAGGGTGTTCAAATACTTATTTTCCTCACTGTATATATATATATATATATATATATATATATATATATATATATATATATATATGCATTCTTCTTCTTTAGGATAATATGGTTTGTTGCTGTCTAGTTACAGCACCCACACTAACATAGGGGTTTTCAAACTTTTGATGCCAAACCTTTAGCATTTTCCGCTGACCTCCTATCACTTCTTGGCGGAGTTTAAAAACCCTGGCAATATTGTTTTTAGAAAATAACAATCAAGAGCATGTGTCAAATAATAATCTTTCAAACAATATTCTTTTCAGCTGTAAAGATGTTGATGACAACATTATCTACAACGAGATTGAATTTTACGACCGGGTATTAAAATCTGTAAGTAGTTTACCATCTCTTTTGTGATCAACCCTGAAGCCTAACCCTAACTTTTAACCCTTAAACATAGTTTTGTTGGTGTTTCATAATGTATTCAGGTTGATTCATTTAAATAGTATTTTTTACTTTGATAAAAGGAGTTAATTTACATGTTCCCACATGACTCATCATTTTGAAGTTTGCACATACTGTATATAGCACATGTGTAAAGGATGCTATGTGGAGGCACCAGATATCTGTTTTCTGTTGCTTTGAGTAACTTTGTGGTTGATGCTCTTTTAGGATTCGAGGGAGAAGGTCTATGATCGTACTATTAATGTGTTGATAAGGAAAAGGAAGGAAAATGTGGCATGGCCCCGACTCCAAAAAGATCCAGCAAAGGTATCGACACTTCACTGATGCCTGATCTTGTGCATGCAGAATTGGTAACTACACAATTACAAATTAAGACTTGAATTAAACTAATTTAGTTTCAAAATGATATAAGTCAATTCATTACAAACAACTATATCTACTTTATTTAATTGACTTGATAGCAAAAACTGAGTGAATATGTGCATATCTCAATGAGGCTCTTTTAAATTTATAGATTTGGCCAAATTCAGTGAGCCCAAAAAGTATTTGCACATTTAAGCGACACAAATTCCATTGCGTTAGGTAAAAAAAAATCAAACCAAGTGGCACCCACTTTTTAAGCAAAACATTTCACTGAAAGAGTTTGGTAGGTGTTATTATCAAACAAAACATACCATTCAAACACTTTCTGGTTGTCAGACTGGTTGACAAATGTTAATGTGATGTACTACACCTGTGTTTACTCTGCTAGGACACCTGGAAAGTGGGGAAGTGACTTTACACTTCCCCTAAAATGAATACATTGGGACAAGTTCAAATTAAATGCAAGAATGGCTAAGAAAAGCCAGCTAAGTTAGTTTTGGCGAGAGGTCTGGCATTACTTGTCGCTGATGCCACTTGATTTTTATTTAATTTAATTTATTTTCTCCCAATTTGGAATGCCCAATTCCCACTATTTAGTAGGTCCTCATGGTGGCGTGGTTACTCACTTCAATCCGGGTGGCGGAGGACAAGTCTCAGTTGTCTCTGCTTCTGAGACAGTCAATCCATATTATCACGTGGCTCGTTGTGCATGACACCGCGGAGAGTCACAGCATGTGGAGGCTCATGCTACTCTCCACGATCCACGCACAACTTACCACACGCCCCATTGAGAGCGAGAACCACTAATCGTGACCACGAGGATGTAACCCCATGCGTCTCTACCCTCCCTAGCAACCGGCCCAATTTAGTTACTTTGGAGACCTGTCTGGAGTCACTCAGCACACCCTGGATTCAAACTCATAACTCCAGGCCTGATGCCACTTGATTGAATATTTTGCTATCTGATGCAATTAATTATAATACACTTAACTTTCCAAATACTTTATGGGGCCAGTTTATCGAATAATATACCTGGTATAGCCTATATATCTGAGCATTCTTTTCTCGCCCCTGCAGCCGGCGTGGCTGTTTGTAGACTTTGATAACTGGAGGGACTGGGAAAATGAGGATGAAGAGGGCATGGCAGAATACGAGCAGTACATTGATGTAAGTACCTGTATATTTAATCTGTTCATAGTGGATTATGCAAACTCAGACACCTGTTATCATATCACTTAATGCCACTGGATGTTATTATGACTTCATAATAAATCCATGTAGTATAACAATGTAATGACTGTTGAAATGCAGATGATTAATGATTTGAAGCAGAAGGGAGAGCCACCTGCCATGGATGACCTGGATGATCTCGTAAGTGTCTGGAACAACATGTGTAGTCTTTAGCCATTTCAGATCTGTTTTGATGTCATCACTACACTTTTTTTCTTTACAGAGTGACTGAGCTGAGTGCCATGTCCCATGATGAACCTTCAACGTTTTCTAAAATATGATGAGTACAATAAAGGCAAGTTCACACTGCCACAACAAACATATATTTCCAACGGTTCTTGAATCGTTGTGTTTACCCTACTGCTGTTTGTTGGTGTTTGCTGGAGCAGTGCGAACACTGTAAAAAATGCTGTGTCAGTTAACCTAAAAATGTGCTTCAACTGGTTTTATTTAAGTCAATATTTAATAATTTCATATATTAGGTTACACCAAACATATTTTTTTACAGTGTAGCCTTATTAATATATAAACGTCCTTCTTTTAAACCTTTGCATTTATTCAATTCTTTACCACCTTGCAAATCTTCATTGACGTGTAAGAAACAAAATCAGATTGTTTAGTGTATTTGTTGTCTTTTCATGTTGGGAATGAAAATGAAAGATGTTTTGGTTACCTATCACTGCCCACGTGTCATGTGTAGTTATTTTCCACCTTGCTGTACATAGTTTCTCTGCGCTTACGAAGCTTTGATAGATAATTCCTTGGAGCTGCAGCTGGTGCTGGGATCGCCAGTCTTCGCCAGCACAGTTTAAGTTGATGTCTATTGTTGTAAATAAATCCTATGAACTGTTCCTCTGCTATTGGGTCTCTGTCTCACGCTTTCTGACAGCTGTGTGTGTGTGTGTGTGTGTGTGTGTGTGTGCGTGTGTGTGTGTGTGTGTGTATTAACCTCCATTTAAATATTAACCAGCTTTGCCCAGTTTTCTTTTACTGTCTTTTATAAATGCTTAAATTTTGATCCTCCATGTGAGTTTGTGATGTAGAGCAAAGGGCAGAGCATTTTGTATTTTTTGTATGCATTGGCCTGGAGAATCTATACAGGGGAGAGCAGTCTATTACATCACAGACTGCACAAACAGTCTTATCAATGTTTTTCACTCCTAACTGAAGGTTACATGTTGAAAGTGTGCCACACAGCACAGATCTGTCCCCAAAAATGCATAGGTTGTTATTTGGTCACTTGCAAATAAGGCATGCAAATGCACATGTTCTACTGTAATTTGTTGTTTGCATGGAGTAAATTAATGCATTTCATAAAACAACCAGGGCGTTGTATTTATTAGTTCAGGAGTTTTAATTGAGGTCACATACATTTTTCAGTTAAGTATCAACTTTTTAAAGAGTTTTCATCAAGCTATCCAAGGAGTAAAATAAATGTCTTCACTTATCTGGGGAAAACAAAATACAAATTATTAAATAGGTTAATTCATTTATTTTCAGTACTGTAGGAAGGTCTCACTTGTCAGTGAAAAATTAACACATGTGATGAGTTAAAATGCATAAGCGAAATTGAAAGGAACATTATCAGCACTTAAAAACATTTATTATGTCACATTATGGGCAAGTCTGAAATAAGTAAAAGTGAAAGACATAATTTTACAATGATATTTTTGCATGCATGCATAAGGAAAGTTTAAAAGTTATGTATAATGATTTGAAGATACAGTACTCAATGAAAGAGTATCAATCTTAAAACCATGTCAGGAGATATCCTACTTTAGTAGGCTACAGTAAACACTGATGTTTGGTTCCAAGTTTATAACGTTGTCAGTATAATGTCTATGTCAGACATCTTAGAGTCTTGAAGTATTTCAAGTACTTACACACAAAAAAAGAAAGAAATTAAATAAAAAAAAAGAAAGATATGTCGTGTCACATAAAAACTGCTTTATGCGGTAACATCTAAATTAGCTCGTTCTATTTAAATCAAAGATATTGTTAAGTATGACTGAATAAGCCTGACTACATTAGGTTACACCAATGATTTTTAAGGTTCTACCCAGCTTGTTCAAAACAGCTTGTTTTCACTTTCCAATAAACAGTGCACACTGTACTGTACATTAGTTGATGGGAATGGTTAATGCATCAATTAAAAAAAAAGACATATTTTTACATAAACAAAAAAAAATCTTAATCTTTACATAATATTAAAAAGGGGTGATTCAACATTGCCTGGACATAAAAGTTCATCATTAAGTTCTTCTAGGAAGTTTTTTGTGAATTTAAACTAACCTTATCTGTAGGAAATTAATCTAATCTAATGTGTAGAATTTGCTTTTTGTTCTGTTGTTAGATTGGGAAGCACTAGAGGTTCATGGTACTGAAACTAAAATAGAGATGAATGATCCCAATAACAACAGTCAGCAGGAAAAATTTACAAAACATGTACCTTCTGTGCAGAGCATGACTGAGGGACCTTTGAACATGGGAATTGAATGAATGTTGTTTAGCATATAAGCTAGCCTGCTTTAAACCCATTTACAGATAACAAGATAAGCAGGTGCCATAATATGAAGGAAATCTGTGTTGTAAAGAAGTTATGCATTTCATTTATAATAAAATGCAACTGTATAATCATGCATCCTTAGGATAGTGAAATACATTTGGCTTATCCATTTTTTTTACTTATCAAGTCTTATTTTGTTCACTTGAAGTCTTTGCATTCAATCAAACTAAGGTATTTTGCTAATGGTTTTGGACAATGCACAAAAGTTGCATGACATGCCATAAAATTTGGAACATTAATACATTTAAATTTTTTTAACTAGGGGAATTTTCATTTACTTTTGTATGCTAAACATTTTGGAGAGTATGTTGGATTGCAACTTGATTTTTTAATGTACAATCTGTCTCCTTACACAAAACCAGTTGAGAACCACCGAGCAGACTTAAATCAGGAGACTTCGGTCAGCAGTTTACATGAACGTTTTGTTGCCACCCATCCTGTACATGCCTTCTCTGAGGTATTTTTATAACAGTGTACAACAGTCATGCTCACTAAAAAAGTTTTTTTGACCACTGCATTTGTATTGAAAAATTTGCATTAGCAGTTGCACAGCAAATCTGTGTCAGTCAAACTTAATGTATGATGTACCATTCAATTATTTGAACCATTTGAATATTGTGCTACATGTTCTTTTTATATTTGCTTTTTGAAGAAAGCCAAGATATCACACCAGGAACAAGTGCAGTGGGCACCACCAGAGCAGCAGCGCTCTTGCAGAATGACAGAAGGTAGAAAATTAATTGGTTGTTATAGGAAAACGTCATTGAGTCCAGAAGCTGTAGCAGTACCAATGATACAAAAATACATCCTGCACTGAAGGTGGCACTGCTGTTTTTCTTGCGTTTGTTGTAGCACGACAAGTGAAGACCTAGCCCCAAACCAAAAAGGGTTCCCATGTTCCTCAAAAGACTGGCAAAGGGGGTGGTGTCCATAAGGACCCAGTCGGGATTGATGCACCATTTCTGGGCCTTTGCCAATGTCCACAGCAGATCCACACCTAGAGCTTTCAACAAAACGTAGAAGCCCACCGCAAAGAGCAGCAGGAACAGAGTTACGCTGAAGTACTTCTTGAGACTAGCATTGTAGATCCACTGCACTCTGGAGGATATTTCTGCCACAACTATGCCTGACACACAAGAGCCACAGATTCAAGACTCTTTGCAACATGCAGAATTGATGCTTTGTAAGGTTAAAGGAATAGTGGAAATGCAAAATAAGGTTCTTTAAGCAGCTCTTTGGCATACAACAAGAGGTCATTTTGACCATGTCTGACAAGCTCCAAAAACAGATACAAAAATTAATAAATCTAATTAGTAGGGCTGTCAATTGTCTAAAATGTTTAATCAGAATAATTACCACAGAAGCGCATGAAGTCTTAACTATCACCTTAAAGCCAGACACATGATACATGGCACTGATGAGTGGTCACTGCGGCTGGCTAGCTAGCTAGCTCTCATGGAAAGTTTGTTGACATGCTGCTTGAAGTTCAAACTACTTCAATTCTGACCCAGTAGCCGCTGATCTTTCGAAGGATTACCTAAGAATTACCAGACGACTCAGATGAAGTATCATTACGTGGCCAGTGCTAAAAGCAGAACAAGACGTTGGCCGTGTTCGGAATGTCATACTACCACTTTTCTGCAATTAGTAGATATGTCAGAAGCAGTAAGAGTTGTAGGGGCAGTGAATGTGGCTGCACGATTGCTATAGCAAAGAAAGCCACAGCCTGCTGACCGATTATTAATGTGGAGTATGAGGGTTTAAGAGATTTAATGCTAATTGCGTACAAAATACGCAACCTATGGGGACTAGTTTATTTCTGTTGGTATATTATAGCTGATCATGTTAAAATTATGACTGAAATATATTGCATTGTTGTGTCAGACAAAGAAAGGTTTGATTAGACAATACGAAAAGTGGCTTTAGAAGTCAATATATTTTTAGTTTTATTCCCAAATCATTGAACAAGCTATATAAAATAAAGAAGATACCTACCTGAAATAACTCCGCTGACAACTTGGTGTGGGAAATGGGCTGCCAGAAAGACTCTAGACATGCACACCAGTAACTCCACCAAACCCAGCAGAATCCACAGCATCAACTGTAAAAACCTGAAGGCAAATTTACAGTCAGATACTGTAATATACTGTAACAACAAGTTTTCCTGAGATAATCCAGGCACAGATCTGTTCCCTCGCCTCAGACCTACCTATAATGTAGAGCAGGTATTTTTCTTTCAGCAGCAATGGAAAGCACTGCTGTGACCATCACATACCAAATTCCTGCAGAGCCCATGGCATGACCCGATGGGCTTCCTGAAAGATGAGAACCAAACAAACATGGGCAGTAAGCATGGGACAAAAGCTAAGCAAAGTTTTAGACTTGGAAATTTAATGGAGTGACTTTATGCACATGGTGTAAATACAGCGCAGCTATAGGCACACCAATAGTCGAAATCAAACTGCAGCACTAGTGCCACAGCAGTGGCGTGGGGTGTATATCTGCTTTTTTAGTGTGGATGACCCGGGTTCAAATCTGCCTTTTGCCACAATTTTTCCCATCCTGTTTCATGTCTCCACTCTTAATATTTCCTTTAATACTACTTATAAAAATACATTTAAAGTATGATTTCCTTGCAGTGATTTGGTCATGGTGTTGAGCGAAAGGTTTAATCAAGGGTAAAAAAATGGTTTTATTATAGTTATACTGTTGTAACCACATTTTTTGGCAAAAGCCATAGTTTTAATGCAGTTAACCATGGTGTTACTACAGCAATATGGTGTTAATATAGTAGCCATGTTTAATTCTGTGGTTACTTTGATTTTACTACAAAATATTATGGCGATACTATGGTTAATGCGGTAAAACCAAGGATAATTTTTGAAAGGGGAGCTTAGGGTTAGGTTTAAGAATAGGGGTTGGTTTATGGCAGGGCTAGTCAACTGGCGGCCCATGGGCAAAATCTGACGTGTGTGTAGGCTTCACGCTATTCTCCATGGCATCCAATCACAACTCACCACGTGCCCCACCGAGAGCGAGAACCACATTATAGTGACCACGTGGAAGTAAACAAGACATTATATGCAGTGTGACCATTGTTTTCATTTGTGGGTTGATATTGTGAGAGCTTTGGCAGATAAAAATTAACACCAATATGAAAATAAGAAAATAAGAATTGAATGAGAAATTAGTTCATATTGTAATATTGCACGTTGGTTTCTTTGCAAATCTGTGCACGGTTTCGACATTGCAGATACCTATTCTGAAACTTTAGAGGAAATCCAAATAAGATTACTGGGGTATTTTGTTCATAAGCAAAAAAAAAAAAAAAGAGAAGCAGCAGATTTAATTCAATGTCTCCATTTGCTCTCCAATTAATTTAATTGCAGTCTAGGAGTCTTTTTCCCTCTTTAGAGGGAAAAAAATGGCTTAAATGGAATTATCTAAGAGTGTACTGTTGACAATGTGACTACCAATGCATATACCAACACCCATTTAGGTAAAATTCTAATTAGTATACCATTTTAACTGGCCTAGAGTACCAATTCAGGTCATGAATTAATAGGCACTTAGCAGAATGTGTAATAGTACTAGTGAGTAATATGAATGACTTCATTCATAAATGGCCCTTGACCTGGAACAGTATGATAACCAGGGGACAGTCCCATTTCCACATGGGAGATTAAAAGAGCAACCTTGTTTAAACTGCATAACCATACAGAGTACAAGACTTCATGTGGAGATAATACTTTAGAAAGAAATAAGTATGAGATAATGTACAGCCAACTGGTCATTAGCAAAAAAAAATAAACTTAATTACAGTACCTGGTCCGGTTTCACATGTGATGGGAAATTGTTGCAGTTCAGGATGTTTTAAAGGCCCGTAAAAATTTGTCTCATGCACCCACCAGTAAGGCCTTTCACCGAACAGCACCCTTATGAATATACCACAAAATAATATGACAAGTAATTATAATTAGAAATCATTTCACTCTTGTTTATTTTCTCTTAATTTATAAAATGTTGTTTAGAATAGCTGCACAAAGGAAAATCAGAGTAATTTAATGACATTCTTTTAAATGCTCCTTTTGTCACGATTGTGGATGAAGGCAGACACAGGACGAGGATCTATCTGCAGCAGCGGTTTATTATACAAAAGGGGTAATACAAAAACATGAACAAAGAAAAACATCCACGATGGGAAAAAGGTAAACAAAAACACGGAAGGCACACAAGGAGTTAACAGGAACATGGACGGCAGACAAGGAGATAACAGAGGCGAAAACAACGACGGAAAACATGGGCATCAGGCATCTACATTAAACAAAGACCAACAGGGGAAAGGAGAAACAAACAGGGTTAAATACACAAACACAATGAAGACTAAACGAGACACAGGTGAGAACAATGAAGAGTGCAGGCAGTGAGAGAGGCCAGGAATTGTAGTTTATACACAGACAGTGAAACACAGGGCGGACAACAAGGAAAACGTGACATGGAATGTGACGTGCTGAGTGAAACAGAAAACACGGACCGGACCGCAAGGAACGTGACAGGGAATGTGAGAAGTGGCGTGTGAAACAGACAACACGGGGCAGACAACACAGGAACGTGACATAGCCCCCCCTCAAAAGGACCGGATTCCAGACGGTCCTAACAAGAATAGAAAAAATAAGCAAGTGTTCAAGGAGAGGGGGGCTAGACAAGGGGGAAAACAGACAGACCAAAGGAGCCACAAGGGACACAAAGACAGACTAAGGAGGCACAAGGGACACAGAGACAGACCAAGGAGGCACAAGGGACAATTAGGCAGTCCATGGGGGCAAAAGGGGCAATTAGGCATTCCACGGGGGCAAAAAGGGAAATGAGACAGTCCACGGGGGCACAAAGGGCAGACAGGCAGACCAGGGAGGCTGAGAGGGCAGACTGGCAGACCAGGGAGGCCGAGAGGGCAGGCAAGCAGTCTCTGGGGGTGTGTGAAGGGAACCGGGTCAGGTGGCCTGGGGGGCGTCCACCGGGTAGGGACAGGTTTAGGTGGTCTGGGAGACGGCCACAATAGGGGGACAGGTTTGGATGGCCTGGGAGCTGGCCCCAAGTCAAGGGCCGGTTCTGGGGGCCTGGGAGGTGGCCACAGGACAGAGGCCGGTTTAGGTGGCCTGGGAGGCGACCACGCTATGGGGACAGGTTTGGGTGGCCCGGGAGCTGGCCACAAGGCAAGGGCCGGTTCAGGGGGCCTGGGAGGTGGCCACAGGACAGAGGCCGGAGGCGGAGCTGAGGGAGGCTCGGGAGGAGGTGCCCTGGAAGACTCGAGAGACTTGAGAGGTGGAGCCCTAGGAGGCTCGAGAGGCTTGAGAGGCGGAGCCCTAGGAGGCTTGAGAGGAGGAGCCCTGGAAGACTCGAGAGACTTGAGAGGCGGAGCCCTGGGAGGATCGGGAGGAGGAGCCCTGGAAGACTCGAGAGACTTGGAAGGCTCGAGGGGTGCTGGCTCTTGGATGGTCCTGGCTACTGGCGCTGGCCCTTGGACGGTCATGGCTACTGGCATTGGCCCTGGGATGGTCATGGCTGCTGGCGCTGGCTCTTGGACGGTCATGGCTGCTGGTGCTGGCTCTTGGACGGTCATGGTTGCTGGCACTGGCTCTTGGACGGTCATGGCTGCAGGCGCTGGCTCAGGGACGGTCGAGGCTACAGGCGCTGGCTCTGGGACGGTCGAGGCCGGCAACGCTGGCTTGCTGACCATGGCAGGCGTGGGCGCTGGCTTGCTGACCGTGGCAGGGGTGGGCGCTGGCTCGCTGACCGTGGCAGGCGTGGGCTCAGGATCGCTGACCGTGGGAGGCGTAGGCGCTGGCTCGCTGACCGTGGCAGACGTGGGCTCAGGATCGCTGACCGTGGCAGGCATAGGCGCTGGCTCGCTGACCGTGGCAGACGTGAGCTGGAGAGCGGAGGCTTTCCTTCTCCTCCTCCTCCGGGCGGAAGAAGCTGGCAGCACTGGCTCATCGATTCGGGTAGGCAGGGGCTCAGGCTCGACAACCGGAATCACGAGGGGTGGTTCCTCGGGTGCGAGTTTTCTCAGAACGAGACTCACGTACTCCCTCCACGGGTGGTCTCCGGGTTCCGGCGCCTCTCCTCGCCAGGATGACGGTAACCCGACCCAGTAGATGGTCTTCAGGGCATCGTCGTCGAACCCGGTGTGGATGGCGACCGTGGAGAAGAGTCGTGAGTACTCGCGGATGGGAAAATTTGCCCGGGCCAGTTCGAGGAAAACCGCTGCTAGATCCATTAGAGGTCGGTCTTTCTGTCACGATTGTGGATGAAGGCAGACACAGGACGAGGATCTATCTGCAGCGGCGGTTTATTATACAAAAGGGGTAATACAAAAACACCTTTAATAGGGGAGACCAGTGGCAAATGAAACAGGAGACAACTGTAAGAGACTTTAAGGGATAGTTTACCCAGAAATGATAATTCTCTCAACATTTACTCACTCTCATGCCGTCTCAAACTCTTATGACTTTCTTTCTTCTATGGTATTGTATTTGGCATTGGTAGATTCACTATGAGACCAGACTGAATCTAGATACTGTACATTTTTGCAAAACTTGTTATACGTGTCTCCAGGTACAATTCCCTGCAGTTTCCAGTTGAAATTAACACTAGAGGCGCAACAACAACCGTGTGTTCCACTTCTGTCACTTGCTTGACGTTGTGTTGATGTAGTGACACTAGGGGTCGCTCTTGAGAGCCCCAAATCACCTCAATCTTTGAGAAAAGGCCAATGAGAATTGGCGAATGGAATTTGCATGCCAAACTGAATGCCTGGAAAGAGCTGGAATACCCACTCTCATTACGAGCAAGCTGAATCCCACTGCTGTTCCATTCACCTCTGAAAGAAGCATATGCTGTTGGATATACAGCGCATTCCAGCGGCTTTCTCGCCTTCTGCCCCTGGGCGCCTTTACAGCAATACTAAAAGAGTATATATTTCTGAAAAGAGTATATTTTCCTCTATTAGTGCAACACATTGCTTTTAAAGATGCCTTTCCGTCTTTGTGTGATTCCTGGATGCGCTCGTTATCTCTCCACTTCCGACAGCCACGGGCGCTGCCTCACGTGTCTGGGCCATGATCACGCTGAGTCAGCGTTTGTGGATGTTCGTGTTCTCATGGTGAGGATATGACCATGGCAACGTTGTGGTCTTGACTTTCCTTCTTCTGGGGGACAGCCACTTCAGCAGCCCCCCCGGGCTGCGCCTTCTACCCACGGGTACGAGGCCGGCCAGGCTGGCACTGGAGGTGATTTGGGGAGTTCAGTGGGCGCGGTCTCGCCAGGTAAATCCCCGTGGACCTCCCTGGTGACAAAGGTCGCGGCGCAAGCACTCAGGAGGTGATTTGGGGAGTTCAGTGGGTGCGGTCTCTCCAGGTAAATCCTCGTGGACCTCCCTGGTGACAAAGGTCGCGGCGCAAGCACTCAGGCAGGCAAAGTCCACCTGTGGCTGAATATGGTCGAGATTAGGGGCGCAGACAAAATTTGCTTTCTCAACGTGCCATCTTCCAGATCGGCCTATTCAGCAACAACGTTGAGGACTTTGCACAGCAGTTCTCAGCAGTGAAGAAACAGATGGAGGCTATACAGCACATCGTACCCCATCTGCTTGCTGTTGGCGTCCCCCTGCGGCAGCGAAAGCCCAGGTGGCTCTGCCACAGCCTGAGACTAGTTCTCAGCCCCAGCATAGAGCCCCCCCTGCAGGAAGCTGATGCCCCCTGCCTCACAGCCTGGCACGAGGACCCGAAAGGCTCCTAAGCGCCCCTGAGACAGATGAACCAGAGAGAGAAATGTCCACTACAGAGCTGGTACCCAGACCACTCCATCCTCCGGTGGAGGGCCGGAAGGTAAATCCTTTGTTTCCTTTTGTTTTGTGTTCGTCGCACCCCAAGCGAACATTGTCAAAAAACAGCGGTTTCCTCACTCCTTGGGTCACATAATTGGTGTTTATGGCAGCTGTTGTCATGGCTGCCAGACACCGAGCACTCGCAGCCAGAGTCCCTTGAACGCGGCCCCCCGCCTTCACGCGCCCGACCTTGCCACGCCTACAACCATGTCCTGCCAGTTGTGACGTGTCTCGAAGACGGCCCAAGAACCCCGCCTCCTCAGTCGCTAAACCGCCCTACGCCGGGTACGCGGAGCAAGTTAAGTGCTTTGAGGTGCCCCTCAGCGCATCCACCTCGGGTCGAAGCACGCTCCTCGACGTGCCGTTGTCTGCTCCCGCCGCTGCAAGGCCCCACCCCCAGGCACATCCCCTTAGTGCAAACCATCGCGGTGGCTGGCCAGGGCCCTCTGACTCAGCTATGCGATTCAATTTGCCAGGCGCCCACCCCAGTTCGGCGGCATCCCCCTCACCTCGGTGCAGGGCGAACACGTCGCCTCCCTGCGGGCGGAGATCACAACCCTTCTGTGCAAGGGCACGATAGAGCCTGACCCTCCAGCCGAGATGTGGAAAGTGTTCTACAGCCCTTACTTCATCGTGTCAAAGAAAGGCGGTGGGTTGCGGCCAATTTTGGACCTGCGAGTTCTGAACAGGGGCTTACACAGTCCTTACACAGATGTGTTGGCACATCAACTGCCTAGAGTTTCTGGCTGTACTGCTCTCCCTGCAGAGGCTATTCTCATTGATCCAGGGCAAGCACGTGTAGTTCTGGTCCAACAACACAGTAGCGTATAAATTGCCAAGGCGGCGTATGTTCTCCTCTCCTGTCGCAACTCGCCCGCCATCTCCTCCTCTGGAGTCAACACAACGTCTCGTTCCCTCCATCAGGGTACAGAGGTTACTACAGTAACCAAGACATTATATTTCTTTTCACTAAAATCATGACTTCAATGGCTATTTTGACTTTATAAATGCATTTTTTTTCTCTCTATTACTCAGACTCTGCTTTTTTATGATACCAACACACTCTAACTCATCTTTTGAAAAATTATAAATTTTAACACTTTTATTACAGACCCACCAACATACAGTATCTAAATTTATTCCAAGACAAATGGCTTGTGCAGTAGCTCACCTAATAGAGCATTTGGACTTTGGTTTAAGTCCAGCCATGAAATGGAGCTGACGTGACACAATGTGGTTGCTTCAGATAATGTGCATTTCGCTTCATTTTTAACGTCTCATTTATATTTTAAAACACTTTTGGTTAGGTTCAGGTAAAGGTTTTAGGTTAGGGAGGTATGTTTTAATCAATAAAACATCCATCTAAAATTCAATCTAAAGCCTCATCTCAATACGACACCATTTTTCTCACTTTTGGCACACCCAGCTGGTCATGTAACTGGAAAACTTTAGTCAAATGTGTCATACAGCTCATGAAAATATGTTGTCATGTTCACATAAATTTAATGAGATCAGGCTGCCTAATTCACTATAAATGTTGACATCCGCAGTTTCCATGGCTTGTCCATGAGAGAAGCACGTTCACTCATGCTTGACGCATGCGCAGAGTGCTGTAAACAAGCCAGACACAGCGTTGCCAGCGTTGCAGTTCTCTCTTTTCATGCCCATTTGGCCAATTTTGAAAATGCATATACTCTAAATATATATATATATATATATATATATATATATATATATATATATATATATATATTTAGAGTATATGTATGTTCAAAATTATACTCTAAACAGTATATTATTTTTTTGAAGTTGTGGTAATGTGTGAGTTATGAAGGAAAATTTCTTTTTTTTTTTTTTTTACTTATGTTACTTTTAACTGCCCTGGTCTCCCCCACTTTTTCTGAAGAGTTACAAATATCTAATTTAACCTTGACAAACATTTCAAGCATTTACAAGAATAATGAGTAGGCTGCTAGCACTATATCACGATTGTCTTCACATTTAGTTCAGTGATGTTTCCCAAAAGAAACTCTTCAAGTAAGAATACACAAACCAAAGTGCATCTCACCACTTCAAGACCAGGTTCAGCCAATCTCCAACCACAGCCACCCATATGAGTTTAACAGCAACATCTCTGCGCAGGTAAAACCAAATGGGAAAAAACACAAAGAAGGTGGTGTGGAGATCCGCCACTGAGGAGACCCACTGAAACACATTCACATAGTCCCGGTACTCTGTCTGTAAATGGATAGCTAGAGTCACCCCACAACTATGAAGCAGGTCCATCTCTGCAGGCTGAGAGAAGGAAAAGCAGGCTTGAAAATAGGATAGCCAAAAAGCACGGGGCTGGAGATCAAACTGGAGATACAAGGCAACCTTCCAGACTTCGTCCTACTATCGGACTCCCCGTTTTTTGCTCCAGTTGGACTTTATTCAAGGCTAGATGGTTTGGTTTTGTTTGCATGTCTGTTAGAGAACTCGAGGCCCTCAGATGTCCTGATCTTTGACCTGTGATGACGCTGATGGCCAAACGCTGATAAAATGATGAGTGGATGCAATGATTGCTTTTGTCTTCAAACATATTCACTGTGATGTCACTATGACCGACAGTACATCTACATCTAAGAGTGAAACATTTAATGCAAATGACCCAAATTTAAAAGATATGACTGACTTGGGTTGGGCATTGACCTTTTGTACCTGTGTAAATAGGAAAAAGCCATACTGCACTGTACTGTCCTGTATAAAATTTCATTGATTTTACAAATTGTTCTTGTTTTGATCTGTGACATTTTGTGTTGTTGAAAACCCCAGCATTCAGACTTCAGTGTATTACTGAACTTTGTAGCACTGTGCAACTCTTTCAAACAGTTGTTTCATTTGGGATGTTTAGACTGTGGGGCCCCAGACATTGGGGACATTGGGACTAGTCCAATTGACTTGGGGCCATGAACTGAGCCAATCAAATTTAAAATCAGTAAAACTCTTTCACTGATCCAATCTAACAAGCTTGTGCTAACTGCATGAACCAGGTCTCAGTCAATTACTAAACCTTAAAATGTAGTAATGTATCAGTGCATGCAAGCTCTTACAAACTGCCATGTCTTGCAACTAGCCAAAGGCCCTGCATGGAGTACATTTCAACTTGTCTTTCAAACATCACTGATCAATTTAATGATTCATTCACTTATTTAACACACATATAAACAATGCAACTGAAAGCAATCAGAGATTGCTTATGCAAGCAGTTAAAAGAATGCCTGAGAGTGATAGATTTTCTGTTGTCCTTTGACTATCTTCAGAACAGGATGCTTAACTGGATTGTTGTTGATATTTTGCCCTTGTTTTCCCAAAAGTCACAAATGACGTAAGATACAGATTGATCAAACGAGAGGTGTTTGTTTTGAGAAAAACAAAACAAACAAACAAACAAAAAACTAAAAAGGCAATTTTAATTGGGCCACACTGATTTAGTTAGAACACTTAACCAAAATGAAATAAACTTCTTATTGCTACTTTATTTTATTGCATTCTATCAATTTAAATGTATAAAATCCAAGTTTACGTAATCCGTTCCAACATGCAGTTGGAACTGCACGAATGCTTTTTGTGGTGTTAATGTAGCATTAATGAAGCAGGGGATTTCCGTTCCCAGCATGCTTTGCGTTGAACTGGATGAAGACATAATTTTTTTTATGCATTTTTGAGCAAGATGAGAATAGGAATATATTTGTTAATGTTTAATGTTCTGTTATATTGGTCTTAAAAAAATAGTTTTTGTTGTGCTGAAGTTTTGGGGGTTATCACTGTGGTGAAGAATGGGGCTTGTGCTTAGCATGAGGATAGACTTCCCTTTTAAGTGATACTTGATTCAAATGTTGTAGAGTTCTATAAGCGGTTGTTAATACATTGACAGCGAGTGCAACGTTACACTTGCTCACCTGGCATATACTAAATATATACTCAAATAAATTAAGTAGGGCCTACTTAAGAAATTGTATTAAATATACCTTAGTTAAATGAGTTTGACAAACCTTAAGAAGCTGAGTTAAATCTACTATAGAACATTAATTTGATCTAATTGAAATAAATTATGTTGACTCGTGCAACTGACTTAATCTGAATGTTAGACATTAAATTATTTATATCAATTGTAGAAAGTTGCTACAAGTAAGGGTAATAACATTTCTGAGTGTTCTCTTATGCATGAGAGACATTATTAACTCATATACAGTATAAAAGTGAATCTCACAAACCTGTCAAAATATGACTAGGTCAATGAAATTATAATTTCTGGGGGGAAAAAATTGCCTAATTGCCATGAAAATATTGTGAAATGAAAAAATTGTCTTCAAAAATAGACTTCCTTTTCTTTATGCAAAATTTCTTCGTGAGATTCACCGATAATGTGTAATTTCATGCAAACCGAAGTTATAAAAGCTATAAGACAGACACAGTTACACATATTCACTGAAAACAGTAACCAATAAACAGAGTCTGGATGTGTTTCTAAGGTCACAGGAGTTCACTGATCTACTGCTACGTCTTCCCTACGTCCTTTCTCTCCTGAACTTGTTTGTGTGTTATCTCTCCTGACAGGACAAACACGCTCTTAACTCAGGCATTTTTTTCTGTTCTCCACTGTGTTTTATTACACATGTGCAAGGTTCAAAGATCATTTTGTCCATGCGTCGTGGTGGTGGGCCTACTAGTATAAAACAGAATGTAGGCGGTGGAGCACTATCACTCTTGACTAGATTGTCAACAACGAGACAAACTGCCTTAGAGCGCATCTAAAATGAATAGTGTGATGGATACACTGCATGGGTTTGGGGTGAGTAGCACCCAATACCTGCAAACCCATTACAAAGATGCTCAGGGGTGGTTCCTTTTTATCTCCTTTGCTGCAGACCTGAGAAATACCTTCTTCATCTTCTTTCCCATCTGGTTCCATTTAAAAGAATCAGTTGGCATCAAGCTTATCTGGGTGGCTGTGATTGGAGATTGGCTCAATCTGGTCTTCAAATGGTAAGCACAGGGACTAATACACCATAGGGATTTCACTATAAATAGAATTTAAAAGGTGTACCTGAAAAACTGACTGTTGATTTGTGCATTGAAGGATCTTGTTTGGAGAACGTCCATACTGGTGGGTCCATGAGACTTCCTACTACACAAACAGCTCTGCTCCACACATCGAGCAGTACCCCATGACCTGTGAGACTGGCCCAGGTGCGTCTTTCTCACTATAGTAGTATCGGATCACACTGTAGTAGACTTCAGAATTTTCTCATTATACATCAAATACCACTTTCATCACTTAGTCGTGTCTTCATGCAGGTAGCCCATCTGGTCATGCAATGGGTGCTGCTGGTGTCTACTATGCCTTGGTCACCTCCATCCTGGCCATAATGCTGAACAAGGAGAAGAAAACGTCATCCAAGAGCCTGTAAGTCAACTTTTAATCACATTTTAATTAAGCTACTGAATGCTTCCACAATAGCATGATCAATTAAATTGGGGTCCAAATGTCAAAATCATATTATCATAAAATCATATTATCACCATAACAATTTGCGTGAAAGGTTGAATTGGAAGACTTATATTTTTGATATTTGGTAAATTGACCATTTGCATATTGACATTGTATTATGGAGTTCAAATACTGTCAAAATTTTGCTTATTCGATTAGAGGCTTAGTAACAGTGCGGAAACGTATATATTTCTTATTTGTTAGATTAAAACATTTCTATGTTTTACATTTTCAAAATCCCCAAACTTTCTATTTGATTTTCTATCTAGTGGCGCGCTCAACCGCGCTTTTAATTTAGTTTGAATCTGTGTTACAGGGAGGCAATTTCAATGGAAGTGAATGGGGGCCAATCTGTAAATGTTAAAATACTGTTACAAAATTATAGCCACAAGATGTAAACATTATGGAAGGTAACATGGTTTTAGTGTGATAAAATTACTTACTAACCTTTTCTGTGTAAAGTTATATCCACTTTTACAACTTTGTTGTCATGACGCATACAAATGATGATTGAACCAACTTTACAGCTCAAATAATACACATGTTTTAACAGCAGAATAAATGTAAGTGCTTTTAGAAAGCTTCCAATTTCTGCCTTTAAACCCTCCAAATATTGACCACAATTCACTTCCAAAGTAATTGCCTCATTTTAACCTCGATTTTTTTTTCTTTAAGAAAAGAATGAGTTGAAATAATTTTTCGTGGTAATCAACATTATGCCACACATGCTGTCGATTAAGCCAAACTTATACTGAACCCTGAATATTCCTTTAAGAACATTTGTTTCAAAACAGATAAGTAATTTTAAAGTCAGTTATGAGAAAACTGCCATGCCTCTTCTGCAAAACAATCAATTTATGAAATCCTTTTTAATGAAATGTTTTTTTGACCAGGTACTTGCGTGGTTCATTCTGGACTCTCTTCTGGATGGTCCAGGTCTGCGTATGTCTCTCCAGAGTTTTCATTGCTGCCCATTTCCCCCATCAAGTTATCACCGGTGTTATTACAGGTCAGCATTGTCCACCTTAAAATGTTTACATTCATGCAATTGGCAGATGCTTAATCCAATATGACTTACAGCGCATTTAAGACTTACATTTTATCGAGCTGTGTGTTCCCTGGAAATCAAACCCATAGTCTTTGCACTGAAAGCACAAGACTCGAACATACGAGCAACAGAAGCACAAAATAAATCTTGAAAGTTTTGAGTTTGTTGAGTTTTTGAAATTAAATGATTTTTTCTTGTTTTTTCAGGCATGATTGTTGCAGAGGCGTTCAACAGACAAACGTGGATCTACAAAGCTAGTCTGAAAAATTACTTCAACATCACGTTATTCCTTCTCTCTTTTGCGGTGGGCTTCTACGTGCTCCTTAAAGCTCTGGGTGTGGATCTCCTGTGGACCCTTGAGAAAGCCCAGAAATGGTGCGTCAATCCAGCCTGGGTCCATATGGACAGCACCCCCTTCGCCAGCCTGTTGAGAAACATGGGCACCCTCTTCGGTTTGGGACTCGGCCTTCACTCCCCACTGTACACTGAGAGAAAGAAGAGCAACAGTGCTAGAGTCAGGATCACCTGTATTGTCGCCTCTCTCTTCCTGCTGCATCTCTTTGATTCCATCAAGCCTCCAACACACATGGCTGCTCTCTTCTATCTGCTGTCTTTCTGCAAGAGTGCCACCGTTCCCCTCGCCACGGTCAGTATCATCCCTTACTGCGTGTCTGGAGCTCTCGGATTACACAGCAAGAAGCAAATTTAAGCTGGAAAAGAACTCTACAAGACTGTAAGACAACTACGCAACAATTTACAGTATTTGTTAAACTAGTTAATTTCCACAATCCATCCCATCAGTCAAATGAACAATGCCAAAATGATCAACTTTAGACTTTTTGAAATGTGTTTTATAACTAAAGGGATGCAGATAACTAGAGTTTAAATTAAGCACTGTTATATTGCATGTATTGTTAAGGATTGTGTGTTTTGTTAGAAAAAATATGTATTTGTACTTTTTGCTAAAGGTTGTATAACTTATATCTTTGTGCTTTTGGATCTACAAGAAAAGGTCTGGTCAAACTTAAGTGTTTTTGCTTAAGGTTAAGTTCTTTTTTGAGAACTAAAATAATATATTTATATATAGGTGGACAAATTATGTTCTCCCTAAGAATTATATATTTTTTTAGATGTATTTTCTTTAATATTATATTTTTGGAAAATGTTTAGGTCATTTTTAATAAAACACTGAAAATGTACTTTGTCCCGTCCTCCTTTCTGTCACACAATTCAACCCTCAGAGACCAAAGTATATTTTTATTTTTTGTCCATCTGTGAATGTGGTTTAGGAAGCCATTAACAAAAAAAAAAAAAAAAAAAAAAAAAATCTTGATTTTTAAAAATGTATATTTGTATTGTTTTGGGGTGATTGTGTGACTTTAGCAAGCGGTTAATTTTATATTTATTTTTCATCCCAACATTTTTGTTGTGATACTGTTCAGGGTATCAGTTACTGTTATGTGAATTATATAAATGGGTTTTGTTTAACTGCTGTAAACAAACATTGCATTTTTGATGGGTCTCTAAGGGTTAAACATCTTACAAAGACATTTCCAATGAACACACACACACACACACACACACACATATATATTATATATGTGTGAAGTAATGCACTTGGAAAAATATCAATGTCAATAATTTGTAATAAATAAAATACATAGAACAGAGACCAGTAAAACAAAACTAAAAGCAATCCCTGAGACCAATATAATGCAATTGGCCTAAAACTCTTGTTTTTTTAACTCTACCTTTGAAGAATACTCCACCCAAAATTGAAAATTCTTTCATTGTTTATTCACCCTCATATTATTCCAAACCTGTATGATTTCAGTTAATCTGTTTTGCAGCAGACTGATCTGACTGTGAAGTCAGAAATATTAGGTTGACTGTTCTTTAGCTAAAATTGGTCAGTTATTCCCAAATTGTGAAAAACTGCACCCTTTGACCAAAGCGTTAAGTGTTGTCAGGTGTATGGGCACGTGTAAGCTCCACTTTCCATGTGTAATATCCAGAGAGTGGTACTAAAAGAGAGTTGTGAAGCGAGTTGATTTCAGC
The DNA here is from genome assembly GCF_025860055.1 of Xyrauchen texanus. Lineage (NCBI taxonomy): Eukaryota > Metazoa > Chordata > Actinopteri > Cypriniformes > Catostomidae > Xyrauchen > Xyrauchen texanus. The sequence continues at coordinate 28,586,340 of NC_068315.1, forward strand.
TGTACAGGCTGTAATACAGTGAAGAGGACTGTATATTTATTCAACTCTACCCCCCAACCCAAATAACAGACCTAACAATCAATGGAGTAAAAATGTTGTATTAGAGGGAAAAATGCAACCTCCAAATCTTGCTTGTCAGTGTTTATATGAACGCAATTACATCCTGGTTTCAGTGCGGGATCTCAACCCAGGTCTCTCACGCTGCTGACTTGACAGGGCAAGGTAAACACTTGGGCCAATGCAAAAATGTCTGATAGGATGACACTCATCTGTGAGTCGGCATAATGAGGCCAATCTTAGGGTACCGGAACTCTCTGAAACAACATGCCGACTTCCATTTGTGCTCATGTTGTTTGCAGAATATCCGAGCCATTGTTTTCTGTTCAATGAAAGTGCACGTTTATTTGTACTGCAAAACACCCTTTTATTTGAGGCATAATAATTAAAAAAAGTAATCAGAGTTTGACAGGTTTCTAATTTTTGGTTGACCTATGCCTTTAACTGCTTAGACACAAAGTACAATCCACAGACATCACACACAATTTCCAATTTATTCAAGCATTTTTACAAATTTATTTTTAATATCTGGAGCTGAAGTTGAGCTGCTGTATTGATTTCTCATTCAGCTGCTGTATTGATTTCTCATTCATATAATTTCAAATACATTGATTGGGGGGGGGTATAATTTAATTTAATTCTGACCCAAAAAAAAAAAGATTATGTTAAACTCATACACATAGCAATAAACCAATTTATAACCTCTCGTAACGAATAGCCTTATGATTTATCTTTGTCCTTTCCAATTAATCTACATTACTTCTCTCATACACTTAATTAACTCTACAGAGTCCACCGTTCAAGTAATGTTATCTCTGATCATTGTAGTTATCAGGCTTCAAGCACTGTGGAGTGGAATCACAATTTAGTAATTGTCTGCTTAAGTCTGGATCATCACTCGACCATTTGCTCAGCAGTCTCACTGCACCTGTGTGTGTCAGTCAGCGTTGGAAGTGTCAGGTCAGTTCTTTACTCCTCTCCTGCGGTGAGATTGCAGCTGTGCTCCTGCAGTAACACCTCTGCTTCTGCTCTCTTCGCCAGACTGTTGGCTTTACCCTGGTAACGTCCTGACTTTCCAGCTCCTTTACCCTGCAGCAGCTCTGACACCCTAAAAATGAGGACAAAAACTATTTTTTGGACCATTTGTTTAAGAGTGCCACCTACTGAAAGTATCATGACACTACATAATGCTGCATAGGGTGGAGGAGGGGGGGGGGGGGGTCAATACCCTGAAGGGTTGCTTACAGTATAATTTTCTCTTAACAAGAAATGGACTTAGCAAATGTTTTCAAGACATACTAATCTCAGCAGAAGCAACAAACAAGACAGTAAAGGCAAACAGTGTGGCTGGATTGTTTGTACATGTTCCTGGATAAACATCTTTGTTAGTCCTGGAACAACATTGCATGGGAACTCAATAAATACTGTAAAAAAACATCAAAGGATGCACCTCTTGTAGATAGTTGAGAATGACCAGAGTGTGCAGAGCTGTAATCTTAACAAAGGGTGGCTAGTTGAAAGAAGATATAATATTAGTTTTGATTTGTTTATAGGGGATTGTCACGAAACATGTCAAGAAAACATCCTGCTCATATTTAACCCCAAATCAATAAAACAAGAGAGATTTAGAAAGTCTACATTTAGCACCATTACGTTTTTTGCATTGTGACATTAAACACTTAAGCACAGTTTCAGTTTCTCATTACTAACCTATAACATTTTACTTTTACTGTTTCCATTGTTTTCAATTATGATTCTTATTACAGTATTTTTATTTTTAAATGTATTAATGATTTTTAAAATTAAAATCAATTAAAATAAAATGCAGAAGCAAGAGAACTACTATGAAGTATAAATTATTTAAACTTTAAATGATATTGTAACAGGTTCGTTCGGTCATGTAAAGAAGAAATGGGAGCCGGGTGAACACTCCAACATCAAACTTTTATTAACAGAAAAGATCGCTTTTCAGCTATTAGCACCAACACAAATATTTTCTTTTCAGCACAAATGCACAGCTTCAAGCTCAGCCCTCTCTCGGCCTTGCACTCCACAGAAGCCAATCAGCCACGCCCCCATCACGACATACCCCATCGCCTGACTCAGGCCTGTGGACCACCTTGAACTTGAATGGCTGGAGAGCCAGATACCAAGCAAGGAAGCGTTGGCATCCTTCATGCGATGGAGCCAGGCGTGTTCCAAACAGAGGGTGAAAGCACATCCCAACAAGACAGTACTGGAGGGTGAGGACCACCCAATTGATTTTGCTGTACTTAGTCTCTCTCATAGAGAGCTTGCGACTAATATACAGCACAGGGCGTTCCTCCCCCTCCACATCTGGGACAGTTCCGCTCCCAACCCCCTGTCCGATGCGTCCGTCTGCAAAATAAAATGGAGAGAGAAGTCAGGAAAGTGCAATAAAGGCTCAAAGGCACAAACCTACTGTACGATAATAGCCAGCCAACCCCAGGAACTGTCTCACCTATTTTTTGGTCTTAGGTTTTGGGCAGGTGGGAATCCTTGCGGTCTTATCAATTTGGGGCTGCTCCTGTCCATGATCCAAGGGGAAGCCCAGAGACCATACTTCCACCTGTCAAAATGCACAATTCATTGGGTTTGCCTTGAGTCCCGCCCAACTCAAATACTTCAGGACAGCTCAGATCCTGCAGGTGCTGCTGCCAATCATTACTATAAACTGTCACCAGATAGGCAGCCTCCACGGAGTTCTCCCCATTTGAATTACTGCACGAGCGTCGAGCGTGCAATCTCAATCTCCTAAAACCATGGAGTGAAGCGCCCCACATGATCTTGGCAACGGTGGTTCCGGAGAGGGAGGAGCTCAGACCTGAGATCAACTTAAAAGCAAGCGATCGAGTCACCCCTGTCACTTGCGGAGACCACGTCTCACCCTCACAAGTCATGGAGGTTGCCAGGTTGCAAAGTGAATTCTCTGATGTGGTCTCTTCTCTTCCCAGTCTTACGAATCTCATAGAGCACCATATGGAAATGACCCAAGGGGTAGTGGTACGCAGTCTGATCCGTTTTAATCCACAAAAATGTGTACAGTTCGCATAGTGTGTGTGACATAAACATAGAGCCTTGATCAGTGAAGATTTCTTTCAGAATCCCCACTTGGGAGATGAGGTCCATACCAATTTGTTCGAAGGGGACCTCAATCAATGGAAGGGGTCACAATGGCGCTCTTGGGGTGGCTGGCAGATTCCCCAGCTGACATTCACGGCATGCAGGACACCATCTGCGAACATCCCCATGAATGCCCGGCCAATAAAAATGGGCCATTGGACGGTTCAGTGGCCTGCCATCAGCTTTTGATGAGCCACCTTGAATAGCATTTACCAACGGCTTTTCAGGATTAATAATTGGGTTGTATCTTCCTTTGTCTGAGCATCCTGTGTCACTCGATACAACTGATCCTTGATAACTGAAAAATACGGATATGCGAGTGCAATGTCTGGCTGGAGGCATTGACCTTCAATCACTTTCACTTCAACAAAGACGTGTCTAAGGGTCTCATATTGCAGTTGCTCCAGAGGGAAATCCCCTGCAGGGAATCCTCTAAGGGCTGGGAAATCACCCTGACACAGAGCTGAAATAGATGGCCTGGCTCTGCCTCCCCAGCCACTGAATTGCAAACCACACATGAGATACTTTGTTACAGGGCCCATTCCCACATATTTTCCACAATAAAGTGACAAATGCCAGAGAATTCAGACCCAAGATTAGGGGATGGTGAGGCGGGGACTAACCATAGCCTCGACACTATGCTTTTGTCCCCGAAATTGAATGATGACCGTCACTAGTGGGCAATCATGCACACACACCTTACCTTCAACCGCTGGCTTGTATCCAAAGCCTCGGATTGAACCAAGCTTTGGTGAATGGAGGTTTAATTACAACCTGAATCCAGAAAGGCTTGATATGTTCCCCCCTTTATACTCACAGGTATCTGGTATGCTCCTGCTCGATCGGGGGTGGACTGTGGTGTGTGGGGGACCCAGACCAATGTCTCCACTTCAATCGTGGGGCATCGGTTCTGGAACTGCCCAAGTTCCCCACAGCTCCAACAGACCGGCCACAACCGTGGCAGTGGATTAATCTGCTTGTGGGGGAGAGTAAAGAGGGTTAGGGGAATGGCCCATGGGACCGGGAAGAGAGAGAGAAGGGAGCTCTCCAAGCCCCTGGGTATGCTGCTAAATGGTCCTCCAGCAACGCAGGACGGTGGCACTGGACCCACTCCGCCATTCCCTTCGGCAGCTGAGACAAACTGACGTCATCAGTTTCGCCCTCCTCCTCAACCAGCAACCACTGCTGGAAGGCGTCGCGGAGCTGTTGTGCGAAAACAAATGGGCAGCCAACCTCGCTCAGCATCAGTGTGTGTAAATACTGGCAGTGCTATTCCAGGCTGCGGCCGACCCATTGCAGGATGGCTTTCTTCAAATCTTCAAGAAGTTGGCAACCGGGAGTTGTTAAGCCACGAGTTGGTCTTCCCCCTAAAGCAGCTTTAGCAAATGGACCACCCCATGCGAGCATGGCCACTGCAGGGCTCTGGCCGTGTGCTCGAATAGCTCCAGGAAGGCCTCCGAGTTGTCACATAGGGTCCTGCTGCTGGCTTGCGGCTGAAGCCCCCTCCTGTGGCAGCAAGCTCCGCAACACCCGCCGGTCCTCTGCTTGGGCCTGGAGGAGCACTTCAAAATGCTTCTACTGCTATTTCCGCAGCTCAATGAGGGCCTGGTGTTGTGCCTAGTGTATACTGAAGAGAGACTTAAAGACTTATTCCAGTGGCGAGGACGTCATGGCAGCATATCCCTCCTCTTCCCGGGCACCAGTGTAACAGGTTTGTTTGGTCATGTAAAGAGAACACGGGAGCAGGGTGAACACAGAAAATATTTATTTTCAGCACGCATGCACAGCTTCAAGCTCGGCTCTCTCTCTGCCTTGCTCTCCACAGATGTCGCTCAGCCACATTACCATAAATCTATAATTTCTTTCACATTGCGGTAATGAGAATATCAAAAGACCATCTTTTCTTCACACTGCGGTAATAAAAGCATCAAAATTACCATCTCTTTTCGCTATGCCGTAATGAGAATATCAAAATAACCATATTTGTTTGCACTGCGGTAATGAGAATTGCAGGGGAAAATGTGCAACACGGCCATGAAAATAATGTCACAACATAAAATAAAACCTTAGTAGCCCTAAAAATATAGTCTTTAGTTTTTATATGAAAACTATAATTATTTATTTGTTTCTTTTGATTTTGAAGTACTATAGGACCAGGACTTTGTTCTTTCTTTCTTTCTTTTAAGTTTCATGAGAATCACCCCAACACTTTTTAGTAAATACCTATAACACCTTTATTTTAACATGCACAAAACTGTAAAGAATGAGTAGGTGTGTCCAAACTGTATGTGTGAACATTTGTGAGAGATAATAATTAATGATGTACACAAATTAGAAAATTAAATTAACATATTTTTCACAGAAAATGTTGTAATATCCATTGAGAAGGCTGTCAGTAGATTTCAAAACTAAAAATGTCAAGGTACTCACCAATTCTGCTAACTGGAAAAGCGGGCACAGCTATAGGACAATGCTTATAATAAACTGATTACTTAACCTGACGGACTTATCGCTTTATTAATTAATGGCTAGGGTAAGGCCAATAATTGTTTGATAGGAATGTTGTTAAAGGACCAACGAAGTATGCTGATCAAGGAACATAAATCCCAATTTTCCACAATGCAAAAAAAAAAAAAAAAAAAAATCAGCATTCTTCTTACCGAGGTCCAAATTCAGTTACAAAATTCTCAGGGCCTGCAAGAAGGAACAGTCCTGCACCCTTCTCCTCACCCACTGTCAGGAAGATCACTGTGTCCTACAGAATCAAGGCATAAAGCACATAAAACAGCTTTATAATAATCTGGGATAGGAGAAAGTATTTTACCATTAAAAGTAAAAACTAAATCTCAGATATACTGTGATATAATTCACCTGAAATCCGATTTCATTTGCAATGATGTTCATGAACTCATTATCACCATCTTTGCTGTACAAAAAAAATTATCAAAAGACAAGACGCCAAAGTGTTTGACCATTACTTGCTAAAATACATATTTCTTCATTCATGAAATTAAACTTAAGGCTATAATGGCAGAATTTAGGCACACACTTGTGTAAGCTGAAGAATTTTCCTCTGTCCAGTTTGCTTTTGAAGTTCTGTGCAATCATAACAGCCATTTCCCTCAGGATACTAAGATTACACTGCCAGAGGAACACACAGGGTAATGATTTATTGCTGAAGTACTGTAAAAGAGTAATCCTTGTTTGCTGCTACTAAACAAGCAATATGTCTCTATAGTTGGTTTTAAAGTAGCTTACTTTCTGAAGTCGTTTTACCGTCTTCTGTAGTTTGTCCACTGCATCGACATGTTCATCTGCCCCTGTTCTGATAGACCACACAGTCAAATGTTAGTGCAAAACTACAGGAGAAACAGAGATATCACCTCACTCTAGAATTACGTGAACTACACTCACTTAAGAAGGGACGTCAGAGATTTTTCAATGTTGTAACTCTTCTCAGCATGCTTTAGCACCCTGTTGCCCACTAAGAAAATCAGGTTGGTTTTATTCTTTTTTCCTTTTTCAGTTCCCAGAATCTTAATAACCTATAAAGCATGTAAACACGGATATGTTTGAGTGAGTACACAGCAGAACAGCTCCGAATAATATTCCAAGATCACGGTCCACAGGTTAAATTGGAAGCTGAACTAAATTGTAGTTGCAAACTGGGACACGAGTACTGACCTGCAGGTGACTGAGGTTGGACACATGAGTCCCACAGCACATGTTGGCATCTACACCCTCAATGTCAATGATCCTGATGGGTCCAGCGTGATCGTCAGGAAGACCACGACTTCTCACCTGGTTACATGAATCAGAAAAGTTTGCTGGTCAACACTTTTTATCAGCTATTTTATTGGAAAGCTGGATATTTACTGATACACAAGTTTCACCTTTACAATTTCACTACATTGTTAACAATTGCATTAATTTATCAGTCAAGAAGGTAACATTAAATTGATGGGAAATTTGATTCCATCCGTCCGTCTGTTCATCTATCTATCTCTGTCTGTCTCTGTCTGTCTGTCTGTCATGGCACTTTGCTAGTCAGTTTATTAATGTTTTTGTTGAGTAAAGTATATCTCTTTTTATTAATTTAATAAATAACAACTATTTAATATAAAATAAATAAAAATAAACTAAAAATAGAAAATATGCATGCATTGGTGTGTATATATTCTAGTCTAATGATTGTATGAAAGGTGCACACACACCTTCTCTACAGCAGGATCATCAATGGACAGCAGGTGAACAGCGACTGGAACGTGTGCACGAATCTTCTCATTCACTGCTGCCTCTAAAGCCTCCATCTCTATAGGCTTCACTGTGGCTGTGTCCAGCTCTATACTGCTACGCTGACGGCCCAACTCCCTGTATCATTTCACAACCAGGCATGATGGATTAACCTTTCAAATTCAAATTGACTTGTAAATTGTTTAGGTAGAAGATAGAAAGGTACAGCAGATCCCATTCTGGACAGGTGCTCTTACCAAGAGGTAGTTTTGTATCCAAACATTGCATCAGCTAAAGCTGTGATCAAGTGTTGTCCTTCAAAAAAATTACAATAACACAATAAGCCAATGATAAAATCACTTTGAGCTAAAATATTATTTAAAGGAATATTTCAACCCAAAATGACAATTTTGTCATAATTTACTCTTTCAGCCTATTACAAAAAAAAAAAAAAAAAAAAAAAAGGGAGAAAGAAAACCTATCATATGGCTTCAAAAGACTTGCAAAAATCTTATGGGCTGCTTTTACTGACAGCACCTGCTCACTGTGTGCTTTCTTAGTTTGACGCTTAAAGAGAAGCTTGGACATTCTGTCTAAAATCTCTTTTTTTGTTTCACAGGATAAAACAACATATGGGTTTAGAATGGCTCCAGGGTGAGTAATTAATGACAAAATGATCTTTTTTTTGGTGAACTATTACTTAAATAAAAAGTACAACAGCACCTCACCTGAATGCTGCTGCATGTGGTCAAACCGTCGCTCCCAGTCCAGCTTGATGTGGACCTCCTGTCCCTCCTCTAGAGCAGAGCTGATGAAGTGCACTGCCTCAGGACCCTGTCTCATTACACGCAGCACAGAGACACCTCCGATCGTCCCATGATCATCAGGCTGGACGTGACACAAGACAGGTCAAACTCAGATCAAGTTTATACAATGAAGAACATATCCAACAACAATGCAAAACAAAATAGATTACAGTACAGAACAGATTTGTAGTATCAGATTAAAGTGGGTAAATTCACCTGTCCTCCTCCCTCTGGAAACAGAATGGTGTCTTTTAGTTTCACTTTAAAACCTTTCACTTTTTCTTTCTTCCCGTTGTTCTCTAATTTTAATTCCGCAGGTACGCAAGACACGACAGATGTGTCAAACTGTAAAAAGGTAGATTAGAAATAACATGAACATGATTTTAATCATTATCAAGGTTATAGCTTAAAGGAGTCATGACATGAGGAATAAAAATGTCCTTAATCTTTTGACATGTAAGAGGTCATTGCACTACAAAAACAAACTGTGAATTTCACAACTCAAATCTTCCTCCTCACTGCAAAAAGAGCATTTGTTTAAACCAATCTGCCAAAACGACTTGTTATCTACTTCCACACTGTGATGTCACAATGTGGTAGACATTAGCATCCGACCACCTCCTCCACAACAACATATCAATGCCCTCTTTATCTTTTTACTTCCGTAGCCCCGCCCAGTAGTGTGGAGCAGTGAGATGGCAAGGAGAGAGCAGGTCATTCAAGAGCAGAGAGCCAATCAGAACAGTGGGTGTTTACTGTCAAGTCTTAAAGGAGAAGCAGCACCAAAACTGAGTGTTTCTGACAGAGGGTCAGAATGAGGGTGGAATATTATCATGATTTACAAATATATGACAGTTTTTTGTGCTAGAAAACTTTACTAATATTATAAATGAACCTCAAGGAACATATCAGGATAATAAAAAAAAAAGGCATGTCATGACCCCTTTAAAATGTATATATAATGAATAAGTAATGGCTGTCAACCTTTTCTGACCCAGTAGACCACTAACTACATGAATACAAATTCATTTTAACAATACAAAATCATTTTAATTAATAACAGTAATGTTAGAAATGTTTAGAACATTTAAAATTATACAGATTTATTATATATATATATATATATATATCCAGTTGGAAACCGTGGGTATCTATTGCTGTAATATGTTTTCTTTATAATTTGTATAATGCAGTTCACTTTAAAATAAACAATTGTCCTGTGGAGTGACAAATACATTTTTAAAAGTACAAATACTTTGTGTTGTCTCTCAATTAAGAAAAAGCCATATAATAATTGTAAAACAAAATAATAATAATTATATAGTTTTATATGTATAGCATGCAACAGTGAAGAACAGCTAACAATAACAGTAAAACAAAATAGTAATTTTAATAACAATATACATAGTGTGTGTGTGTGTGTATATATATATATATATATATATATATATATATATATATATATATATATATACTGTATATATATATATATATACTGTATATATATATATACTGTATATATATATATATATATATATATATATATATATATATATATATATATATATATATACACACATACAGTATCTCACAAAAGTGAGTACACCCCTCACATTTTTGTAAATATATTATTATATCTTTTCATGTGACAACACTGAAGAAATGACACTTTGCTACAATGTAAAGTAGTGAGTGTACAGCTTGTATAAGAGTGTAAATTTGCTGTCCCTCAAAATACCTCAACACACAGCCATTAAGGTCTAAACCGCTGGCAACAAAAGTGAGTACACCCCTAAGTGAAAATGTCCAAATTGGGCCCAATTAGCCATTTTCCCTCTCCGGTGTTATGTGACTCGTTAGTGTTACAAGTTCTCAGGTGTGAATGGGGAGCAGGTGTGTTACATTTGGTGTAATTGCTCTCACACTCCCTCAAACTGGTCACTGGAAGTTCAACATGTCACCTCATGGCAAAGAACTCTCTGAGGATCTGAAAAAAAGAATTTTTGCTCTACATAAAGATGGCCTAGGCTATAAGAAGATTGCCAAGACTCTGACACTGAGCTGCAGCACAGTGGCCAAGACCATACAGCGGTTTAACAGGACAGGTTCCACTCAGAACAGGCCTCGCCATGGTCGACCAAAGACGTTTAGTGCACGTGCTCAGCGTCATATCCAGAGGTTGTCTTTGGGAAATAGACGTATGAGTGCTGCTGCATTGCTGCAGAGGTTGAAGGGGTGGGGGGGTCAGCCTGTCAGTGCTCAGACCATACGCTGCACACTGCATCAAATTGGTCTGCATGGCTGTCGTCCCAGAAGGAAGCCTCTTCTAAAGATGATGCACAAGAAAGCCCGCAAACAGTTTGCTGAAGAGAAGCAGACTAAGGACATGGATTACTGGAACATGTCCTGTGGTCTGAGACCAAGATAAACTTATTTGGTTCAGATGGTGTCAAGAGTGTGTGGCGGAAACCAGGTGAGGAGTACAAAGACAAGTGTGTCTTGCCTACAGTCAAGCATGGTGGTGGGAGTGTCATGGTCTGGGGCTGCATGAGTGCTGCCGGCACTGGGGAGCTACAATTCATTGAGGGAACCATGAATGCCAACATGTACTGTGACATACTGAAGCGGAGCATGATCCCCTCCCTTCGGAGACTGGGCTGCAGGGCAGTATTCCAGCATGTTAACGACCCCAAACACACCTCCAAGACGACCACTGCCTTGCTAAAGAAGCTGAGGGTGAAGGTGATGGACTGGCCAAGCATGTCTCCAGACCTAAACCCTATTGAGCATCTGTGGGGCATCCTCAAATGCAAGGTGAAGGAGCACAAGGTCTCTAACATCCACCAGCTCTGTGATGTCATCATGGAGGAGTGTAAGAGGACTCCAGTGGCAATCTGTGAAGCTCTGGTGAACTCCATGCCCAAGAGGGTTAAAGCAGTGCTCGAAAATAATGGTGGCCACACAAAATATTGACACTTTGGCCCCAATTTAGACATCTTCACTTAGGGGTGTACTCACTTTTGTTGCCAGAGGTTTAGACATTAATGGCTGTGTGTTGAGTTATTTTGAGGGGACAGCAAATTTACACTGTTATACAAGCTGTACACTCACTACTTTACATTGTAGCAAAGTGTCATTTCTTCAGTGTTGTCACATGAAAAGATATAATCAAATATTTACAAAAATGTGAAGGTGTACTCACTTTTGTGAGATACTGTGTGTGTGTGTGTGTGTGTGTGTGTGTGTGTGTGTATATATATATATATATATATATATATATATATATATATTACACATGCTTTCATTCAAGTAGTAGCTTACAGTGCTTTAAAAAATAAATGAAAACGATATTTAAATAAATGAAAACGCAACAGCACCGCAATAAACCAAATGAGACAGAATGAAAGAAACGCTAAATATATTTTAAAACCTCGACCCATTTTGTCTTTTCAAAGTAAAGAAATGTTGTGAACTCAAAACAAAAAGCATCTGAAAAGCACTATAATGAAAAACTGAAATCACTTTGTAAACACTGCTAAAGATAAGACCACTGAATCAGTTACATCGATACAGTGTTATTGAAAACAGTTGTTCATTCATTTTGGTCACCAAACATCGCTCTAGCATATATTTACATCTTATAAAGTCTGAAAGGTTCACATACCTCCTGCATATAACTGTCTTTCTGACACCAAAAAGCCATGTTTTAAAACGACAATTCATGTGGTTCCTACCAATAAGCAGGTCATTCCTGTAAACTGAACCGAAAATAAAAAATGGCCACGATTTTCAAACTAAAAGTCTCTTAACAATAGTGAATTTTACTAGCATAAATAAAGAGAGAGCTGAGTTTGTTTTTATTTTACTTTATTTGTGAGTATATGTTAAATATGTTATATATGTAATTATTGTATGTAATGCTTTGATGCGTGTAATGCCAATAAATCTACTTCTGATCTCCTGAATCTGATCTATAGAGAGCATGTTGTTTAAACATAAATAAATAAATACAAATTCCACTTGAACCTTATTTTAAAAACATGTAACAAAACAATACTCAAACAAAAATAGTGATGGGTGATATGCTACTGTACATGGTTAAATGTATGTGTTGAACAGATTCTTCACAGCGACATATCATTTTTCCAGTATGTACAATTTAATTTAAGAGATGTTGGGCAATATATGCAGTCTAGACTCCTTAGTGTTAGTTTTCCTTTCTTTCTTTCTTTCTTTCTTTCTTTCTTTCTTTCTTTCTTTCTTTCTTTCTTTCTTTCTTTCTTTCTTTCTTTCTTTCTTTCTTTCTTTCTTGTTTTTTCGTGAGGGTGCTTCTCATTCTTGACCAATAGGCGGCGCAACTGACCAAAAATAAAAATGTATTGCGTATTATATAAAAAATGTAAGCATGTTTTAACATAAAAACATAAAATTGATCAGAGCGCATATACAAACACGCACACGCACGCACGCACGCACGCACGCACGCACGCACGCACACACACACACACACACACACATATAATAGGAATCATACTAACAATAATTTTAAGATTTATGCATTCAAATTTCATAACAAAATTCTATCAAATTTAATTGAATAATCGTGCATAAAAACGATAATAAAAAAAAAATACAGTTTTAAAGTAAATAAGTACAGATGTAATTTTGTTGTGGAATTTTGTAATAAAAATTAAGTGCGTAAATTAAAAAAATAGGCTAATATATATACACAAATTTAACACACATATGGATGAGGTACACACACACACAATATATCTATCTATCTATCTATCTATCTATCTATCTATCTATCTATCTATCATATATATATATATATATATATATATATATATATAGGCCTTTATATATTGTGTGTGTACGTCATCCAGACGTGTGTTTGGCAACTGGCACGTGTACAGATTTAATACATTTATGTTAGTCTTTTACATTATATCACCAACACAGTTCTAGCAATAAAATGATGATCAATAATTATTATTATTTAATCAGACAAAACCACTACACTAGAGGACACAGTATGGCAGTAAATTATCTCGCTGAACTGAAGACAACTGTTCATAATCTGTGAAATGAATGAGGCATCACGTTTATTTGCCATCCATATCCGTACACCCCTCCTACACGCACTCAAAACAGGAGGTCTCGCCCCGCCTTGAATGTAGTCACCAGTGATGGTGACAAAACCTAGAAACCTCCTTACGTGCTTCTGTTACCAATTATCCATCAACTTCACAAACTGAGATTTCCAATCCGTTCAACTATGAATTGCTTAAGCAGAGACTCTTACAGAGTGAGTTACTCAAAGATAAATCAATGCACATCCATTATGTGGGTTCCTGCAGAGGAGAGCTCATGGTAGGTATACTATACAATGTTTTATAAATGTATTCGTTATATTCGCGATGCGCCTTTAAATGTACCCGTCTGCATTCAAACGTTCCAGTGTTACGATCTAACGAGAGCAGCGATTCCAGTGGATACAGTGTATCATCTGTTGATCATCGCAACTTTCTGTAGATCTTTTCTGTTGTCTTTGCTTTGATGCATGCAAAAGGTTATGCTTTAATTCTCTTGGTTTCCATGTTGTGATTAAATTATGCCATGGCATTGGTGTGAACATGCTGAATGTTGTTATCGAATGATAACAGGACGAGACGGTAATTTAAAAGGATGTTCAGATCTCTCATAATGCCAAAAGTTAGCCTAGCATCGAAGCAAACATCATTTACATTTGTACAACTTTGAGGCATTTAGAGGTTAAAAAGGGAAAAGTAAATGGTACAGAGACACGCCTTCTCTACTGATATGTAACAACTCGGTTCCATAATGAAATCATAGAAAGGTAACTGGAAATGTAAGTCACTGGTCGCAGGTTTCTGGACTATACTTGGCTGTTGTAGATAAAAGTTGTCCATTTATAATTTAAGTAAAAATCAGTGTTTGGTCAGTGCAGATTTACAAATGAAATTGGTGGAGACTGGGGCTAGTTGTCACATTTTTAGTTCTAGTGAATAATTCTCAGTTTTTGAAATTTCTCGGCTACAAAAGTTGTGGCTACAAAAAAACCTATTGATTTTTCACCATTTTTGCCCAGTTATAAGGTTACAGTTCAGTCAGACTGATCTCACAGTGAAATTGGAAACAGTAGGTTGACTTTTCTTTAGCTAAAATCGATGTGTGCTTACCAAAATGTGCAACAGTGCCCCCAGTGGCCGAAGCGGTAAGTGTTGTTAGACATATGCAAGTATGGGCACGTGTGAACGTCCGTGACGAAATGTCCACAGAAAGTAGCCAAAAGTGAGTTGTGGAGCCAGTTTTTTAGCTGTACTGGCTGTAATAGAGTGAAGAGGAATGCATATTTTATAAAAATGTACCCCAAAACTAAACCTAACATCAGTGGTGCAAAAATAGATTGTCAGAAGGGAAAATACAACTATTGCTAGCTCTCGTCCTGGATTATGCAAACACGATTTCTCTTATTTTTAACGTGGGATCCGAACCAAAGTCTCCTATGTTGCTGACATGATGTGCATCCGGTCACACTACTGTTACATTTGGAGACAAGTCGACTTCTGGTGTGATCATGCTGCTTCAATGAACAAATGTTGACCTTATGGGGTAAGTTGTCATAATGGGAGCTTGCCACTGAACGGGCTTTTTAGCCAAATGCAAACAGAAACAATTCATGAAACAGCAAAAATAAAATAATTTAAATATCTAACCACTTTTTGAAAAAACAGAAATGGTCAATATTCATTTATTTATAACGGCAATAAAAAAAACACATGTGGCAACTTGCCCCGACCTGATCTTTATGATAAATAACCTTTTCATACAAACACTGTTCCACCTTTCAATTAAAATCTACTTTCATTATATTCTTGACCTTTGCTTTATTGTATTCCACTGAAGTTTTAAATCACTTTTGTAATGGGTGTTTGCAACCAACATACAAAACCACTGCAAGAGTAAACAAGCATTTGTGATATATTGGACATTTGTAGCCCTTGTGACAACTTTCCTTGGTCTCCCCTATTCTTAAACAGAAATGCTATATATAGATATGCAATTTGTTTACTGATATATGGCATCAAATAAACCTTATGCTTAATCCAGAAGACGAGTCTAAATTTCTGATTTTGTAGGTAGACGTGTTTTTCTAGGTTGTTTCCGTGCAGGCGTGGTCTCCGAGGACTAATGACTAAATGCAATTAGGATTGTGTAGGAGACATTTATTAGCTGATTGGAAGTCTGGAACCTGCTGTGGTAATCTCTAGGTAATTGTCTGTCTCTCAGGTGTGTGTGTGTGTGTGTGTGTGTGTGTGTGTGTGTGTGTGTGTGTGTGTGTGTGTGTGTGTGTGTGTGTGTGTGTGCGCGTGCTGTAGTCACTGGGAACACAAGGCAAGCAGCTGGGCTCCAGTCCCAATGAGTTCAGCTACAGACTCGATTGAACATTAAAAATGGTCTTTGTTTACTGTTACTCATGCTGCTCCGAACCCATATGGCATGGTTTCTTCTGTTCTAACACAAAATGAAATATTATTCATAATTGTAGCTGCAGTCATCATTCGCTTTCATTGCATCTTATTTTTATTTATTTATTTAGTTTTTCATACAACGACAGAGAATGGGTTTATTCTGATTGATGTATAAGTATCCATATTGTTTTATTACACTGATTAGAAACTGGGTTGACAGAGTATGGTATCCATTTTAGTGTAATAAACAACATCCAGTTTGTGGCTTTTTACACACACTTTGTGTGTGTGTGTGTGTGTGTGTGTGTGTGTGTGTGTGTGTGTGTTCTGCATGCAGTGCCCTGCTGTGGCTGTTGACACTCATAACCATGAGGTCCAGGATGTTTATGGAAAATATGAGACATGTACACAGTGTGGAGACCCATGCTCCTAATATAGACTTTTACTGTGTAAAGTATGGTGCTGTTGTGTTTGCCTGTGGATAGTGTGATGTTGACATACTGCAGTTGAAGGACAAGCTGTATCTGCTGTGTTGCAGAAACTTGCTTAATAGGTATTCATTTTAAGACATTGTAATTTAAGACTGTGTTGTTTGTTCATTGATTTGATAAGTGTAGCTCAGGCGTCCCCAAACTACGTCCCGCTGCCCGAATATGGCCCTCTGAAATGTCTTGAGTGGCTCGCAGAACCATTCCTGTTCCATGTTTTGACCAGCCCACACTGAAAGCTGAATTATTAGAGAGCTGGGGCAAATTTACCTACATAAAACTCAGCAAAAAAAGAAATATCCCTTTTTCAGTATACTGTATTTTAAAGATAATTTTGTAAAAATCCAAATAACTTAACAGATCTTTATTGTAAAGGGTTTAAACAATGTTTTCCATGCTTGTTCAATGAACCATAAACAATTAATGAACATGAACCTGTGGAACGGGCATTAAGAAACTAACAGCTAACAGACGGTAGGCAATTAAGGTCACAGTTATAAAAACTTAGGACACTAAAGAGACCTTTATACTGCCTCTGAAAATCTGCTCATCTGCGTGAATGTGCCTTAGGCATGCTGCATGTAGGCATGTGGACTGCAGATGTGGCCTGGACAAGAAATTGCAGTGCTACAGGGAGACAGGAAGGACAGCTGATTGTCCTCACAGTGGCAGACCACGTGTAACAACATCTGCACAGAATCGGTACATCTGAATATCACACCTGCGGGACAGGTACACGATGGCAACGATAACTGACCAAATTACACCAGTAATGCACAATCCCTCAATCAGTACTCAGACTGAAAGAAGCTAGACTGAGGGCTTGTAGGCCTGTTGTAAGGCAGGTCCTTACCAGATATCACCAGAAACAATGTCGCCTATGGACACAATCCCACCTTCGTTGGACCAGACAGAACTGGCAAAAAGTGCTCTTCACTGACGAGTCACGGTTTTGTCTCACCAGGGGTGGTTTTCGGACTCGTGTATATCATCGAAGGAATGAGCTTTACACAAGGCCTGTACTCTGGAGCGGGATCGATTTGGAGGTGGAGGGTCTCTCGTGGTCTGGGGCGGTGTGTGACAGCATCATCGGACTGAGATTGTTGGCATTGCAGGGAATCTCAATGCTGTGCGTTACAGGGAAGACATCCTCAATCATGTGATATCCTTCTAAAGGATCATCCTGACATGATCCTCCAGCATGACAATGTCACCAGCCATACTGCTCGTTCTGTGCATGATTTCCTGCAAGACAGGAAAGTCAGTGTTCTGCCATGGCCAGCAAAGAGCCCGGATCTCAATCCCATTGAGCACATCTGGGACCTGTTGGATCGGAGGGTGAGGGCTAGGACCATTCCCCCAAGAAATGTCCAGGAATTTGCAAGTGCCTTGGTGGAAGAGTGGGGTAACGTCTCGCAGCAAGAACTGGCAAATCTGTCGCAGATTTGCCAGGTCCATGAGGAGATGCACTGCAGTACTTAATGCAGCTGATGGCCACACCAGATACTGACAGTTACTTTTGTCTGTGAAACTTGTTTAGTTTATGTCTTAGTTGTTGAATCTTTTATGCTTATACAAATATTTACACATGTTAAGTTTGCTGATAATAAAAGCATTTGAAAGTGAGAGGACGTTTCCTCAAATGTGAAAGGATGTGAGTTCATGTATAATCATTCACGTAGAGAGATTTTACAAGAATATTACATGCGATTTTGTTTATTTAATCTACAAAATAAATAAAATCTACTCAAATACTCTCAAGTGCCCATTCATCTGCAGTGAAAGCCATTCATATGTCTGGCTAAAGTAAGACATGCCTGTCTTATCATAACCTCCCCATTAACAGTACACCCACTTTGCAGTAGTATCATAATACATTACAATAACAGAGTGTAATTGGAACATATTATGGCCACGTATAGCTTGGTGTTAGCTAAATAGCTCCATGAATTCAGTATCAAAACATCAAACGCATATACAATATATTGCTTTAAATCATCATCGAGTGGTTAAAACAGTTGCATTTACTGACCTCATGTGAATTCTACTCATAAAATGAGGCATAAAGTCATTGATTAACAAAATGTATTGTCACATTAGTTAAGGTTTTACATGTCTTGAGTGTCCTCATATTTAAATGTAAAGGTGTGGTGGGTGTCTGATTCCTGAAAGCATACCGTTGCTCGGCTGTTTCGAACTTTTTTTACCCATGAACGAAGAACGAATAAGAACTTCTACAGAAGTATATTGAGGCCTTTCCATCCCGAAGGGCTCATCCCTATGCCCTAATATCTTTTGTAGGATTTTCCCTCCAGAGTGAGAGCTTCGGAGGGTTGAAGGGTGTAGGGCTCACAAATATCAGTAATTCATAACGCTCTTCTGTGTCATCTATCCAAGCCAAAGGAGCCGCTGATGTCGCACACAGACTGACACTAATAACGATCACCTGCACCTAATCAGAAATGTTTCCACTTGATTTTTCTTTACTATAAAATGAATAGTTCACCCAAAAATGAAAATCCTCTTGTAATTTACTCACCCTTCTGGCATTCCAGATGTGTATGACATTCTTTCTATTTCAGAACATAAATTAAGGTTTTTAGAAGACTCATCTTGGCTCTGTTGTTCCCTACAATGCAAGTGAATGTGTGCCAAAATTTTACATTTCCAAAATCCACATAAAAGGAGCATGACATTAATCCATATTACTCCAGTGGTTAAATCCATGTGTTCAGACATTATATGATAGGTGTGGTTATTATAAATTCTCCTCCCTGCCCAGTAGGGGGGCGATATGTACGAAGAATGTGAATCACCAAATACAGAAGAAGGTGAAAATGAAGGACTTAAGGACTTAAATAGTCTCACCCACACCTATCATATCACTTCAGAAGATATGGATTTAACCACCAGAGTCGTCTGGAGTACATTTATGTTTCCCTTATGTGGATTTTGGCACCCATTCACTTGCATTGTATAGACCTGAAGAGCTGAGATATTCTTCTAAGGATATGATATAAGGAGTAAATAATGAGAATTTTCATTTTTTGGGCAAACTATTCTAATTATTTTCAGAATGCAAACCAAAAAGAAATGCTTTAAAACTTTTAGACATTTGGAAATTCAAGCTTTGTATACTTTTTTTCTTTTCATTTATTTAAGAAATATGAACCAAAAAATGAACCACAAACGTACAGTATACAGTATTTCCTTATGCAAATGTTTAATAGTATTATTTTTCTTAACAAATCAATGCATTTTTAAATACATTGTGGTTAAGGTAGAGTGTAATTACATTTAATAATTTAATTCAAATTGTTTTAACACCAATTATGAAAAGAGCCGGAATGCCCATTGTTAATCTGAAAAGAGATAGTGTAGCGAAACATCTCATGGTGGCATATCCAGTGCTCTGGATGAGACAGGAGAAACCATCAGGCTCTGTGTCAGCAGCCTTGAGGAGGCAAGTGCTGCAGTCTGAGGAGGAGAAGAGGAAGCAGCTGAAAATAAAGATAAACATTGCATACTTCATTGTGAAAGAAGAAGAACCTTTCGTAAAATTTGGGCCGCTTATCAGACTCCACCACAAAAACTGAGTTTACATTAATCCCACATACGACAATGTTTGGAGATGATCGGTCAAATTGCTGACATGTGAGATCGCTGGCTGACCTCTAAGTATGCCAGACTGTCAACATACAAAAGCAGCTGGACAACTGATGTCCTTTGATTTTAGTAGGCATGGGTCATTTGTGATTTGGGAGGTATG
Organism: Xyrauchen texanus; assembly: GCF_025860055.1. Classification (NCBI taxonomy): domain Eukaryota; kingdom Metazoa; phylum Chordata; class Actinopteri; order Cypriniformes; family Catostomidae; genus Xyrauchen; species Xyrauchen texanus. The sequence goes on from NC_068315.1 coordinate 28,606,336, forward strand.
TGCTGTCCCTTAGTACACGCGCACACACTCATACACGCAGTATAAATATGTATGTAATAAATTGTTTGTTAATAAACTCTGTATTTAATTTTCACTGTGCTCCTAAAAATTTTTTCATTTAGGAGCGCATGTACTCCTTGGGAAAAAAGTTAGCGTAGAGCCCTGCAGAGTGCAGTCACACAAGCCAGCCTGTCCCATTCCATCATGTAGCCAAAGTAGGCCACTCACTGCACTATCCAATGCCGTCTTTATGGGGCTGCACTCTGCAGAACTTGGGACCAAACCCACACTTGGCTAGAAAGGAGTAAAAGATCCCAGTCCTCTAGCTATCACTGTTCCTGGGGGTGGGTGACAAAAATCAACTCATTTGTAATAAGCATGTGCATGCAACTATAAAGCCTTGCGTGATGTAGAGTACAGTTGATTATCCATTAAGTAGAAGATAAGCATATATATATATAATGCTTAACAAAACACTAGTAAAAGTAACATAGTAATATTCATCCTTCATTGCCAGAGGAACTCGCAGACAATTCCGGTAGCCTGGAGCGTTATCTGGTGGTGTGTTGGAGCAGACAGCGGGTTTTTAAACCACCAGTTGAGTCTATTTGCTCTTGCAGCCAAGCACTGAGGTGCTCGTCGCTCCTTTCTTCAAATGTCTCCCTCACATGTCTTCTCTTGGCAATTATTTCACATGTATATTTTTCTTAAACATAATCATGAGCAACACTATTTCTACTTGATTAGGTACATTGTCATAAAGATATACATTGAGAGTAAAAGGGGAATATGCCAAAAATAACAAACAAAACGCCCTCTAGCTTCTTGAGTTGCTATCTATTCTGTTATGTAAAATTAAAGTACAATAGACATGCTATCTCCCTTACTATCAAAAACATGAGAAAAGTGTTCAAAAATAAAATTCCCCTTAAATTCCAGTGTTGTTTCTGGATTGATTCTCAGTAAATCTCATCAAGTTCATCCAATCCTGGCCCAATGGTACAGTACCTAGTTTCTATCCCTGTTCCCGGTGGTAGCATTGAAACAGTTACCATTTGTTTAGCCACTGTTCTAGTCATTATTGATCTCAGAATGGGTATAATACAACAAAACAATAAACCAAATAAGGTCAGTCCTATAAGTATTATTATACCTATTTTCATTAGCCCCATCTTCCATGAACCAAAAAGATCATCCAACCATGTCCCAACAAGCTGATCTCTACCGGCATTAGATTTAACTTCCTTTCGCAGGTCATGCAGTTTCTTCATTGCCTGGGTAAAAGCTCCTTCTGGAGATGTATTACTTGGTATGTATGTACAGCAATCTGCTCCAAACATAACACATACTCCTCCTTTATCTGCTAATAACCAATTCAGTGCTTGACGATTTTGCCATGCCATTTTACTAGTGGCTGCTAATTGGTCTCCTAATGCCTCCAGTGCCTCGTCAGTATAGTTTATAAATCTCTGTTGGTTATAGAAAATATAATTAATCCATTCTAAATTTTTGTTAGGTGTTACCCATATGAACATTGACTCAAAGCCTGATTCAATCTCATCTCTAGCTTTAAACTTTTGAGGTATTCCTCTTGGTTGGCCAATTGCATCCAGGTAGACATCAGGATCTGGGGTGTATGCTCTTTTCACCCTTGCTTTGTTGTGTACTAAAGGTTTTGGTGCAGTTTGGATTTCAGAGGGGTCCCATTCCACCATAGTTACTTCTTGTATTAGCCTTACTCTAGCGCACAGTCCTTTCCAGCTTTTAGGTAGTGCGGGTTTCAATTGACCTCTCCCACATAACCAAAAATAGTCCGCTATAGTTTCCGTTTGTTCCTCATGGATTTTTATCGCAGGCGATACTAGAGTTTGATTTTCACATCCTGTAAGGCAATGACCGACAACTACACCTAGACATCCTGGAGTCATGTTCGCAGTAAAATTCTGCCCTAATGTCGCTGTTGCATATTGCGGTCCAATAAACCTAATCACATTATCATTAAAAAACATTTCATCATCTAAATGCCATATTACGCAATTGCCCTTAAATTGTCCTACATTCGTTTTTCCTTTTAGTTTTGTTAAAACATTCATAGTCCAGTTGTCGATTTATTGTATATGATAATGGGCTTTCTTTTTTCTCATTATCCACACGTACGTCTAATTTTCTGCATTCATCTCCCCACCATATCATCTTATAATGTTTATCATATTCCGGATGACCCAAGAATGCCAAACATTCTGCTGGGCAGAACATTGTTCTCCCTGTTTTACCCCAATTTTTGGCATAATACTCAGCGCAATGCTTATAATCATACTGATTCGGGACTACTACCAATTTTTTCAATGGAGTGGGCGAGCACATTACACAGTTTGTCATTTTTGCTTGCTTAGCTGTATATCTGGCCCATTTATACCAGTCATTTTGATTTGCCTGTTCTAATAATTCCTCTGTTCCTGCTGACTCTATGGGTTTCATATCATTTTCTAAATGTATTGGCTTTTTCAGTCTTTGGCTGATTATTTTGTCAGGTGTCTTTTTAGGCGGATTATTCGGTTTGTTCTGCTTGGCCAAATTGCTTATCCAGATTCTTTGCTTTTCGGGTTCACCTTTGTTTAATGATCCAGGTGTTTGCTTCTTTCTAATTTCTTGTGCTATGTTATCTAGTCTCTTCTCATTCAGGGAAATAATATTGAAGGTCTGAGATGTCAATTGTAGGAAATTCATCATACCATGGTCGTTGTGACGGTCCTTCGCCTGGGGAGTCTGGGCCTTCCTGGATCTCCTCTCCGGTAGTCCCTATATGGGAGGCAATACCTGTCCCAAATATGTTAGTAACAGCATCATCCACACTAATACCTCCTTGAGCTTCCGTCTTTCCTCCATGTCCCACAACGCTTCATCGAAGGTCTGCGCTTGTTGGCCTGTTTCATTTCCTTCAGTTGCTTCTGTATCTGTTTCAGCAGGATGATCACTTTCTTCTTGTCTTTCTCCTTCTTCCCCTTCTTGGTCCTGTTCCTCTGTGACATGTACTTCCAGCTCACTTTCTATACTTTCCTGCTCTACTGCGGCACTTACTTCAATCCCTCTTTCTGCCGAAGCGTGCTCTTCCCCTACGTGCGTTTGTCCTTCTTCTCCTTCCTCTTTTCTTTCCTCAGATTCTGTAGCCGGTTCCTGCTGATCATCTTCTTCCTCGGGTTCTTGGTTTTGTGCTTACTCCTCTTCTTCGTCTGAAACTTGCCTCGTATTCATTGTTGGGAAGTCCAAATTCATAGATACTTCAATACAGTCCGTCAAGTGCTCTGTACTTTCTGAATTCACTTTCTGGAGTATTTCGTTTTAGGTCAACTTCATTGGAAAGGCCAACCAAGATCCCCAAGGCTGATTGTAGGGAACCCGCTCTGCAGTGTGCTTTCATAGAATTGTTCATCTGGGGATCCTGGTCCTTCTTGGGACGTTTCTCTGGTAGGCCCTGTATTGGGGGCAACACTTGTCCCAAGTATGTCAGTAATAACATCCATATTAATATGTCTTTCTTATTCATTGGTATTGTAGGCCGCAATTGTTTTCCACCTTCTCTCCTTCAGCGGGTCATCCTGTCCTAACTTGCTTCAATGATGGCAACAGCATGACTATTTCATTTTATATGCATAAAGAACACCGTAACCACCTCATATGGTTTCATGTTTTATATTAACTAACAATCATTACTTTCTACATTCATTTGATTAATATATTAATTAATTTTCCTGCAAGCTAAGCTGTTTTTCATAGTTTCAGACTACATCAGAGTAATTCAGAGTATTAAATCAATAAAAGAATGATCAAATATATAACATATCATTGGAGGAATCAATTTCCTCCCAGTTTGGTCTTTCTGTTGCATTGGACCATTTACATTGATCAGTACTTCATCTGTTTTTTGTTTATTTAATCAATGGTAACACACAATATAATATTATTCCCCTCTCAAGAATGTTGTTTCAATTATTATATTATACCAACTTTGCCATACGTTTGTGATATTTACTCTTCAAATCAATAAATCAGTGGTTAGCTGCTGGATTTAAATTTAGACCCTCAGAACAATTTAGACACGGGTATTGAACCCCATTGATGGCATTCTGGAAAATCATAAAGTGATCGTATAAGACTGAAATCAACTTTTTCCAGATAAATTTTAATCCACATTATAAATGGCAAATCAATAATGATTACCAGCAGAAATGAGCGCAGGAGGATATATCAGCTCAATCACATCATTTTCAGTCATCTTTGTCTCCGGATTTCCTCCTGCAGCATTAGTAACTTCTATAAAATCATCTTTCTCAGCCATCTGCAATGGTGAGAAACTAGTTCCAGAATGAGTTAGTGAAACAACATACACATGATGACAAAAGAAACACAGAATAGACACATGAATATGAAGTTATTAACATTCACATTTGAGGAAGTGATGATGTTCAATTTAATCTTAACCTTTCTCCATGGGCTTCACCTGCCCCAAAGACCAATTTTTAAATGATCCAAATCATTCTTAAATTTATTTTCCATTAATTTTAGTCTCAAATGCAGCTTCTCAGTGTACCCACGATCAACCAAGACCTATTCTGTGTATACCAAACAAAAAATAAATAAAATATCTATCTATCTGCTATCTATCTTTTTCTAAAGTCGGGGCCCCTTTCTGTCTGTCTGAAGACATGAAGAGAGGCCTGTTTCCCCTCAAAGCCATCCTCAATGCCTTCATCAGACAGTCCCTAACAAAAATAAAAAATCTCTGCCTATCTTTTGTTGGTTGATCAAGTATACACCGACAATGCTGCACTCACATTTAAATTGTTCTCCAGACATTTTTAGAATCAAAAACAACTTTCTAGTGTTTAATTTAATAATGTTAAAATAATATTATCTTATATTCTTACTCATCACTTTGATATAAAAGGAGTTATGATCTGACACATGTCCATTCAACAGCTGCTCCCTCTCAGTTTAGTTAATCTTACATCAGGCTTCCTTCATGACATGAAAAGAACAGCCCAATAATAAACATTGTCCAGTCCGCTAAGAGTTAACCTTTTGATTTCATGCACATTTTTGTTTTACAGCTATTTTTTGTTTATACATGCATATGCATATACACACATATATATATATATATAACAAACATACATACACACACACACACACACACACACACACACACACACACACACACACACACATTTACACAGACATACAAATATATATTTTTTATAATTGGTTTTAATTCTACAACCAGAATATTTATTAAGTGCCCTCTTTGTTTTTAATCATCAGATCTCTTCTAAATAGATTTTTTTTTTTTTATGTAAATTGCATACATACTCCTCATTAGTTACGCAGCAAAGGATCAACCTCTCTATCTTGATGGATATTTATAGGGCTCATATAACACTTCCATACGCAATCACACTTCAGTCATACTTCCCATACTTTCAAACACAGACACAGATACTCTCACAAACCCAGAACCTTTCACACTTTTTACAAACACAAGGCCTTTATAACCACAGAGCTCTCAAAAAATATTATACTAAAACAAACCTATTACTTCTGCCCTAAAGACTTATTATTATTTGTCACAGTCTGGAGCGCTGTCAATTACTATGTACTGTGCTGTATATTGAAAATAGATATGATGTGCATTTAAGATTATATACATATACTATATATTAAGATAAATATATATCATATATTTTTATATTATATATTTTATTAATATATAATTAATATTACTATATTATTGTTATTATTTATTTTACATATAAAAGTTGACTGATTTACAAGGCAGACAAAATATCTGTATACATCCTAGAGAGATGGAGATGAGAGATGTAACAGGTGTTTAAGCGTTTTTCTTCGCGAGTAGTTCTGGTGGCATTACACACATAATTTTTGCTATTTTTTGCATTTCATGTCAAAGTTGCTGTATTATGAGGGAGCACCGCAATTTCACAAAGCAAAACTAGATTGCACCAACGATGCGTACTTGCGATGGAGACAGCCTCGTTGATTATAAACAGGAGTGACAATTCTTATGCATTGCTAGATTACAGAGATGCGGTTTAATGTCATTTGCACGTCAAATTAAAAGGTTTATGAATATACATCTGTAACATTTTGAGCTCAGTAAATATGCACTTTCTCACTGTGCACACTCACACTTTAGTCAACAAGCGTTCTGTAAGATTCTGGAATTACGGTTTGATTCAGAGACAAAATTATTGATTTGATTTGTTCATCTGAATGTAATGATTTACTTACTGTCAGCTACATGTTGAAGTAAATAAAAGTGTATGGGTATTACTATTACCTGCATTATAAATGTAGAACATGCAGGAAATATGAAAATGTTGCGCAATCTGACTCAAAATTTTAGGCCCTACAGGGTGAATAGAATTTACAAATCGCTTTTTTTAATTACTATTTCCCGTACTGTGCCACAGTGCAAACATTTTCAGTACTGGGGTTGCATATTTAAGAAATGATTTATTTAAAAGTCTGTTCATTGATATATGCCATGTCCCCCCATGGGGACACAGCAGAGGTGGGGACAAGTCACACATGGTCAAGTCCAAGCAAGTCTCAAGTCTTAACCATCAAGTCTCGAGTCAAGCCTCAAGTCGCAGTTCAGATAAATCAAGCAAGTCAAGTCAAGTCAAGGGTTCACCCTAAGCAAGTCAAGTCAAGTCCTGATAAGTTTCAAGTAAAGTCAAGTCACACTACTAAAATAAATAGTGGTAAATGTTTTCGATACATATTTATTTTTGCACAGAAAAGATGAACTTGTATACATATATTATGTATCTTATTTATTATACATTTGCATATTAATCATATGCATATCTGTGCTACATTAATATCTGAAAATAAAATTGTGTTGTTTACACAAAACGTTCAGACATTAACATTACCTGTAAACATTAAAACAAATTTATTTTCGTATGCACAAACATTATTTACATTTTTAAAAATAATGTAATTTAAGGAAAATCAATTTGCAAAACCACATTTATGTGACCAAGTGTAAATGGAATCGTTTTGATAAATCAGAATCAGCTATCCGATCTGAGAAAACGCATGAATTGGCCAGGTGTAACGTTAAACATAGGGTTTCCAACCACAACAGTTTTCTGTAGCCTTGTGCTGAACTTATTCAATAGAATTAGACTTCTAGAATGTTCTTTCAAGTGCAAAAAATATATTTTTTTAATTTAGTAGTTTTTCTTATCATAGCCAACAAATGTCTTCGGAAACTCCTTTTCCTCGATTTACTGAAACCTATATGTAAAACGCGTTTGCAGCTGCACAGCCGTGTATATATCTATGCCATTTGGCTCGCTCATAGGCTGTGCTGCAGCAACTGCACATCCAATGGCGCGAGCGCGGGTCAGAGCCCGCCAAGGGGGCGCCAAGTCCCCGAATTTTGCATTAAAGCAGGTCTTCGTTCATTCATAGTCTGTCTGACATATATATTAGAATAGAAGCTATGTGTCAGTCATGGATTTGCACTGAATTGATACTCAAAAATACGGAACAAAGAGCGTTCCGTATCAGTTCAATACGGAACAAGACTTTTATGTGTCAAATACGGAACGATTCCGTATTATACGGAACGGTTGGCAACCCTAGTTAAACAGCCCCTTAGAAATGTTTAGGTGCGTGCTAGTGATCACATCGGCGCCTCCATGTTAGCCTGTCATGCAGTAACGTTATGCGCAATGCTTTATAGTTTCCACACGCAGTCCACAAACTTGAAAATGCGCACATTTAATACATACATTATAACCTACATGTAATATTGAGCTGCCCGCTCATTTTAAGATGCCAATCAACATTAAAAAATTCAGGCTACGCCACTGTTATAGTCAAATTCCCCAATAAGTTACATCTATTTACTGAGACGTAACAGTATAATGATAATGCCATGGTCACATTTCTAATAAGAAAAAACATAATATGCCATCAAGGCCAAATTATGACAAACAGAAATGATTAATTCATTACATTAGTAATCGTTATAACGTAGATCTTAGTGAAACTGACTATAAAGAGATTACTTTCTTACCTTTCCTTGTGGTTCTTCTTGATATGTCGAACGAAATTTGACGTTGTGGTTGTCGTGTCGGATATTCGTGCCTTGCATATTTTGCAACTGGCAAATCTTTTTTATAGGCACGGTCCAGTTCAAAGTCTGTATAGCCAAACGAGACAATTTGTGGAGCTCGACTACTGTCTGCCATGTTTGGCGCGGTTTGAATTGAGCAGCGTTAAAGGCACATATGCCGATAGTGATGCTGACGTCACAATATATATATTTTTTAATTAATTGTATTGCTGTTTGTTTATTATAAGTTCAAGTCATTGTCGAGTCTTCCACTTCAAGTCAAGTCAAGTCTCAAGTAACTTGTTCTCAAGTCAAAGTCAAGTCAAGTCATTTTCGTACTTTAATCAAGCAAGTCACAAGTCCTGAAAATTGTGACTCGAGTCAGACTCGAGTCAAGTCATGTGACTCGAGTCCCCCACCTCTGGGACACAGTATAGAATAGGTCCTGCGGACCCCCTTGCTGATCGTAAGGGGCGACAAATGGGACAACTTGTTTGCTATAGTTGCATCCTGTGACTGTGGAAGAGGTCTTGGTACTTGACGAATGTGGGTTGCTGCGTCTACCTCAGGTCAAACACAGTGCTTTGGATTTGTCTTCACATAGACAGGAGCTTGGAAATAGTGGTCGACCGATCATATAAGATCAAGTCATTTGTAACTCTGATAAGTGCAGTCTCAGTACTATGATGGGGCCTAAATCCTGACTGAAATACTTTGTATATACTATTTCTGTGTAAAAATAAACATAGTTGGGAGGACACTGCCTTTTCTAGTATTTTTTGACATAAATGGGAGATTTGAAATCAGTCTATAATTAGCCAATTCTCCTGGATCAAGCTGGGGTTTCTTGATAAGCGGTTCGATAACTGCCAGTTTAAAGTTTCTTGGGACATGCCTTAAGGATATTGATGAGTTAATAATATTAAGAAGAGGTTCTAAGATTACAGAAAACACCTCTTTTAGGAGTTTAGTTGGTATTGGGTCTAACATATATGTTGTTGGTTTTGATCATTTTTGTTAGCTATTCCTGACTTATAACATCGAAGGATTGAAGTTGCTTGTATGGAATAATTTTAGTCTTCTGGGGTGCTGTGGCAGACAGATGCGTAATTTCAATTTTGTTTCTGATGATTTCCATTTTATCAGTAAAGAAATGTACATTAATACTATGCATGGCAAAATATGTCTAATTTTGTATTCTTCCACTTACGCTCCATTTTATGACCTGCTCTCTTGAGAGCATGAGTGTGATCATTGTACCATGGTGAGAGATTGTTCTCTTTAACTTTAATCAAAAGGGGGCAACGCTGTCTAGAGTGCTAGAGAAGACTGTATCTATATTTTCTGTGACAACATCAAGTTTTTCAGAATTTTTGGTGTACTGAGTATTTAAGACAAATCTGGAAGATAATTAATGAAGCTATCTTTAGTAGTTGAAAGAATAATTCTACCTCAAAAATAACGTTATGTAGATTGAGTGGCCTTTGCTAAGCACAGCATACAAGAGACAAGGTAATTATCTGAGATATCATCGAAATTTCTATATTATTATTAACATCAATTCCATATGACACATTTAGATGTATGATTTTGGCAGTGGGTTGGATCTGTTGGATCTAACCCCAACAGAGTAATGAATATCAATAAATGCTAATCCCAGTGCATCATTTTCATTATCTATGTGGATGTTGATGTCACCGACGATTAAAGCTCTTTCCACAGCAACCATTAGATCTGATATAAAATTAGCACATTTTTGATGGTATTCAGAAAATGGCCTGGTGGTCTATATACTGTTGCAAGAAAAAAGACAACAAAGATTTTTTTATTTATATCTGACAATGTCACATTAAGCATTATCAGCTCAAAATAATTTAACTTCTATCCAGACCTTTGAATAACACTGTAAATTGTAGCAACACCTCCTCCTCGACCTTTTAGATGAGGCTCATGTTTATAACAATAACTTGAGGAAGTAGATTTTTTTTTTTTTTTTTTTAAAGGTTTCAGTGAAACGGAGCATATCTAAACTATGATCCCTAATAATTTCATTTACAATTAGTCATTTGGATGAACGCAATCTAATGTTTAGTAGCCCTAACTTTATTTTATGTTTATCTTCATTTTTGTTTTATTTTCAAGTTTGACATCAATCATTTTCAAATGTAGAAGCAAAGAGCATGCATTCATTTTACCTACTTGATAATAACCAATTACGATTCTATTCATACAATTATTTTATTAGATGCGTTTTAAAAAGGTAAAGGTTGTATGTGTTTAATAAGTATAATTTATGTTGGAATGTTGGAAGACATTTTTGTTTGTTTGTAATATTCTCTTTAATCTACTTTGATCTTGCCATGAAAAGAGCCAATGATGCTGATAATACAAGACAAGCATAATTAATAAATATACCTGTGGCAAAATCATTGTTCTTGTAGCAGACATGCGATGAAGGCTCTCGGTGTTAAGAAGGGTGGACACTGCCTCTCCCCAAAGACTCTAATCCAGTCAATGAGAACCAGTCGAGAAACCTTACACCAGCACTAAAGGATTGGATAATGGAAAATCCCTTTAGTGTTCTATAAGATTAGAATACAGAGTCATCGAACCAGATAGACATTGTAGTTTCATCAGTAATGCTCATTAGAAGAACCAACACAGAGATGAAACATAATCCATACGCATTTGCTTCAGGAAGTAGTCTCTTGTAGATGGGTGTTTGTTTAACTATGTCCACTTATTATGTCCCAGGGGTAGATTGTATGAAAACTAACAGATTTAATTTATTTTTGTTAAATGAAGTTCATATTAAAACTGTATTGAAATATGTGACCTCAGTGCACTCCAGACTGATTTGTTGGTCTGTGTTTCATTTTCAAAGCCAAGCATAGCCCAGATTCAGTAGTTTCTATTTTGCACTCGTGTTTGTCAGTGTGAACCGGGGTTGTGCCGGTTATGCTAATTATGTTCAAGTTTATGGAATGTGTGTGTTGAGGAGTTTGAGGAGGACAGAGAGTGATTCAGACACTCAATGGGTCTATTGTGGCCTGTCTTCCCCATCAGCTGTGCTGTTGGCAGTCTTGTTCTGACCTGGAGCAGGGATGTGATTTTTCCGGATGAATCCGGAATTCCGTTTTTCTGGCCTAAAAATGTGACCTGCGTGAATTTTGTAAAGCCGTGAAGGCGGGGGGTGACAATATCCTGCCTGCTGCATTCTCTAGATGCAAATTTAGCCAAACAAATGTCATTCAACCTTCCCTCGGAACAACTTCACTTACTCAAACTTCACTGCTGCTTCTGTGACGCGATTCCTGATGTTCGCCAACAAGACAGTATTCAAGTATGGCAGGTTTATTTTAATTTCATCAAAACTAATACAATTGTTGGGTATTACATGGGTTTGCTGACAGGTTAAAAATCACCATTGTTCAGGGGCAATTCCAGCATTACTGACGTGATATTAGTAGTGAAATCGTGAAATGTATCGTCACAGATAAAGTGTTCATTGCCACTATATCAAACCATTTGTATGTATAATCATAAAACCCTGCAAATAGAGTCCAGACCACTGATCTATCCAGACATTAGAAGATGTTCAGTCTAGACAAGTTTGTTTTTCCCCCGTTTAGGTCAGAAAATGAACTTGGGTTGCAGATAAAAAAAAAAAATGGGCATGAGTTTTCCAGAAATTATTTTGCAACTCGATGAAGAGGGGTCGGCACTCCTAAGAACATGTAATATTACATTTTTATTAATTGTCACATTCATACATGTTCACATTATTGTGGAAAAACCAGCATGACAACTATAAAAGTAGCACTTACTGTTCATGTTGACGGAAAACATTGACATCTGAGATATTGGTATGATATCTGTTAATGGAGCACCAATCATTACTAAACTATGCTGATCATAACGGGATTTAGTTTTGTAGTGGTGTGACTCAAGTGATAACAATTAACTTTTATGTATAGGGGCAATATACCTGAATTTGACTTTCAGGGTAATTTTTTACCTTTTATGAGGGCATATTTTTTCCAACCATTTAAAACATAAGCTGTCTCATCCTTTCATGTCAAAAACATACATTTTATCAATTCAAGATTGTGAATGTATTACTTCTAACTTCTTAAGAATTTGTTGTTGCAACATCAGCTTATACAGTATTTATGTCATAATATGTATTACTAGGTCTTTAATAATATTAGAATGTTATAAAACTACATTGCAAGGGCATTTGTTGCATCCACGTTATAATTCCGTGGGCATTTTTGCCCTGAGCCCGGTGTAATTTCACACCCTGTATGATAACGTATGATAATTCCCAATACCATTTTTTTGAAGAACGAGTACCGATATCTGTTTTCTTGAGTAAATGAGTTAATCGAATGAAAATGGACCAATTAATTTTCAACATAAATCAACATAAATACAGTATGTATATCAAATTATGTGCTTTTATACAGAACCTCACAATATGATTCAAAATACAACATTGGAGTTATTATTTCCAAATAAATTGCTGCACAACAGAGCATCATAGATGTAAGATAATATTTTAAATATAATATTAGTAGCAGTTAGTAGTAGTATTACAGTGAATATTACATAACTAAAAAGTAGTGATATATTTCTGTATTTAATTTTTTTTTTTTTACATTTAAAGTGAGCTTTTATTTTGGTGAAAGCTTTTATTTTGGAGTGAGGCCATTTCAGTTTCTGTGTTTTTTTTTTGTTTTTTTTTTTTTCTCTTTCATAGCAGTTAGCTATGTGACTCGGGGTGCATTCAATTCAGAAGTGATCATCTCTAAGCTCTATTCCCTTTGGAGTGTCTCTTTTGTAAACTTGACTTCAAGCTTTTAAAGTAATTATTCAAGACCCAGCAACTAAATGGAGAACAGAGTAACGATGCTTTAAGTTTTCATTAACAGTAGCACTTAATTTTTTTTTATATAGACACTGATACATTATGATCTCTTACAGGTTAAGCAAATAACATTGATCATCTCCTAACAAGGCTAAATGTCAAGGTCTTGGTTGATGGCAAGCAAAAAATAATTTCTAGTAGTCTACATGTTGAATGCAGGAGAAATGGGCAGGAGTAAATACCGGAGTGACTTTGACAAGGACCAAATTGTTATGGCTAGACAACTGGGTCAGAGCATGTCTGAAACGGCAAGGCTTGTGGGGTGCTCCTGTTCAGCAGTGCTGAGTACCTACCAACAGTGGTCCGAGGAGGAACAAACCACAAACCGGCAAAAGGGTATTGGGCGCCCAAAGCTCATCGATGTGTGAGGGCAACAAAGGCTATGCCGTCTGGTCCAAACAGACAGAAGGTCTACTGTGGCACAAGTCATAAACCAATTTGTAATGATGGTTACAGGAGGAATGTGTCACAACACACAGTGCATCAAACACTGCTGCGAATCGGGCTGTGTAGCCGCAGACCGGTCAGAGTGTCCATGATGACCCCTGTCTACTGTTCCTACAATTGGCACACAAGCATTAGAACTGGACCTTGGAGCAGTGGAAGAAGGTCACCTGGTCCAATGAGTCCCGTTTTCTTTTACATCGCTTGGACGGCAGTGTACGTGTGTACCATTTACCTCGTGAAGTGATGACACCAGGATGCACTATGGGAAGACGACATGCTGGTGGAGGGAGTGTGATGCTCTGGGCAATGTTTTGCTGGTAAACCCTGGGCCCGGCCATTCATGTGGATGTCAATTTAACACATGCCACCTACCTAAACACTGTTGCAGACCAGGTACACCCCTTCATGGCAATGGTATACCCTGATGGCAGTGGCCTCATTCAGCAGGATAATTCACCCTACCACACTGCACACATTGTTTGGAATGTTTTGAGAAACATGGTGAATAGTTCAAGGTTCCCCAGATCTCAATCCGATTGAGCATCTGTGGTGTATGCTGGACCAACAAGTCTGATACAAGGTGGCTTAACCTGGGTTTGCGTGTAATTTATGTGAAACTAACAGAGCACTTGTTTGATGCCACCACAGAGCCAAAGTATTTACACCTTTTGGAGAAATCAGCCAACGAATAGTAGTCTTTGCACATTAAGCTGGGATGAGAGAAAGTAGGCTGTTTAACAACCAAAAACTTTCTCTCTCTTTCTCTCTGTCTTTTTTTCAAATTCAATTGCATCCCCTTTAAAATCACCATGGGACAGAAAAGTTTTCCTAATTGAAGAATCACCCACATATGAAGTCAAATTATCCTGATTCAGCACACTATACACTTTTTTAAAATCCCTCTGGGCTAATTGCATGGAAATCTGATACAGAGGACCATGTGCTGTAGAGGAGTGGAGGGTATTCCCAGATTCTGGAATCTGAACTGAATCTATTGGCTTGGCAGCAGCTGTTGGAAGTGTATGGTCCACCCCTGGCCCACTAATGTAAATAATGTTAATGCCATTGCATGAACATGTCAAATATACATTGGTGATTCATTGAAATGTCAAAGCACATAAAATGCTGTATGTGAGTCAGTGGAAAAGTGGATTGCGCAAGATCCTTGAAGTGCTTAAAGTGCCTGAATTAAGCATTTATTCCAGTAATTACTGGAATACTTGGGAAATGGCCATATTTTGTTGAAAAGTGCTTGAAATGGCTTCCGTGTGTCCCTTAAAGATGAAAAGTCAAGTCCGAGTCTTTAAACAATCAAGTCGATTCCGAGTCCAAAAGGGGCCCGAGTTGGACTCGAGACCGAGTCAGAGTCTGAATTAATCTCTACTTTAAGCTTATTTTAACCTTCACAACTATGAAAAACAATTTGTCAGTATAAATGTTAAAAACAAATGATTAGTATCCTGCTGAACAAATTTCAAAGTGGTTTCAGAATGTGCTTTAATGGCACTTTTCCACTGCACGTTACAGTTCGCCTCGCCTCAACTCTACTCTGTGTACTTTTCTGAGCTGGTATTTCCACTGCAGTTTAGTGCTGCATCAACATGGGTGGAATTATAGGCTGATCGTCATAGTTGCGCCGCCTCCACTGCCGTGACATCATCTTAAACACGACACAAACTGACCAAAAAAAAACGATTTTACACAAGTGTAACAATTAAATTGGCCTGGTTGTTTTAGAGGCATGCTTCCAGTAGCTGGTCAACTAAATAAATTGATGCTTTCATGCAGAGTATAGAGTTAACGTAACAAAATGTACCATCCTCCATCATGGCTGTGTCCAGGGCACTCTCCCTCCCATTGCTCGCCGGTCTAGATTGTGTCCATTTGGTCAAACTACTTCCACATTTCCTTGATGGTTCTGTAGTCACTTTTATTTTATTTTTGTACTTTTCCCTACACTGTTGGTAGGTCCGGTGGTAGCCGTGTGTGGCCAACAGCTGTGACACTTCTTGAGACTTTTCCATTTCACTCATCTCTAACGAGTGGACCGTCTGCACCTCGTTTATTGACCACGGCGTGGTTTTGCGCACAGCCATTTCTTTTTTCACAATTGGAAAGTTGCGTGAACAAATGATACTGTTATCACTGTTGCTAACTTTAAAACTAGCAGGTTGTCACGTGTCGAAAATCCAGTGATGCCGGTAATGACGATTCTCCCTGACCAATCAGTGATCTGATGGGTTTTGACGTCACATTTACGTCTTGTGTATATGGTAGTGTGACAATAAAGTGATTTGATTTGATTTGAAATGTCCCTGATATGTAGTAAATTTGATTTTGTCTCAATATAATCAACATTTTCAGTTAGAAATGACTTTGTGTTGTAAGCGCAAGTCTGATAAAACATTTGTTCTATTTAATAATTTGCATAGTTGGGGAATGTACTTTTAAAAGTGTACTTTATTGATATTTCTGGATGAGAGTGGGAGAGCACATCTGGTGAATGGCGATCTCTTTCACACACGCATACAGCACGGGAGCGCGGGCGAGAGAGTTAAAAATTTACTTTGAAAGAGTGTACTCGGACTAGAGTACACCAACTCTAGTAAATTGTACAATTAATTTAAACATTGATAGCTCATATAATAATTGTATATACAACTTTATCATATTATTTCAATTGATAGAATGTATAATGATTATAGTCTTTTTAAATACACAAATATACACTTTCACATAGTTTCTCATGACAGTTTCTGTTCAGTTCTATTGCTTGTTCTGCACCTGATCAGCCTGAATTTAGCCCACTATTTTTTAAGGCTTATTTGTTTATTATATTTTCTTATAGGTATTTGAGAAAATCGTATTATTTAAACTTCGAGCATTTATATTTCGCATTTTCACCATTTTCAGTCATGCTTTGTCAAGTGTTATTGTATCAAATCGAGATTATATCAAACCGAATCATCAGATGACAATATTTTCCCATCCATAACTTTGATGCACTTATGATGACAGTTGTGGTCACTCTGAACCATCGTTGTATGGAAAACCGCTGCATAAAGATTCATGAAGATTTTATCCTTTTGTGTTCCACAGAAACAAATAATGGCATACGGATTTGGAACACCAAGAGTGAGTAACTGATGACAAAATTGTCTATTTTGAGTGAACTGTTACTTTAAGAACCATAGACTGAATTAATCGATTGTCCTGGGACAATATTATAGACAATTGAAGGCGAGTTTGCAGGCTGTAGAACAGTGAAGAGAAATGCATATTTCATAAACTGAACTTCCTGACCTAAAACCTAATCTTAACCATCAGTGGAGTAAAAATTTTATGTTAGATGGGGAAAATGCAACCTCTAAATAACGCTCATCACTGGGAATGTAAGCATGCTGGAGCCGATGTAAAAATGTCTGATAGGAGATGCAGCTTGTGATGGTTCGGCATAATGTGGCCAATCCTAGGGTACTGGAAATTTTGAAAACAACATTCTGACTTCCCATGTGATGATATTGGGAAAGAATGGCCATGGCTAATTCAACGGCTAGTCTGGTGGAAGTTCCAGAATGGCTAAAATTGCTTAAAACACCTTTAAGTTTGGAATGGAGCACTGAAACCTGTTGAAAAGTGCTGTATCGTTTTAATATTCTCCCCTTTTTGTAGTCGCAGTTGCAGTTATAATTATGTAACGGACAAGCCTCTCGTTCATCAGGAAAGGAGGAAGCGGAACTGGATTAACAATTAACAAGACTTTAATTCCAACATAAAACACTGAACTGAAACTTAACGACACACGTCAACACACTCACAGCTACGTGTTTTTTCTCTGGCATCCCTGGCTCCTCCTTTACCCCTCTCCCGCTGATTGGGCAACTCCGCGCCGGGTATGCAGCCTCTCGGCCCGGCCACACCCATCCTCCTTGTCACACATTATGTTCGGTAAAGAGTATTTCAAAACATTTTATATATGTGTGTAAACCTTGAGAAAGCAGGTGAAAGTGACAATACCAGTGGGAGAATGAGAGATGGCTGTTGTGTTCAGTCTCACACATTCTGTTTGCATTTCATTGTTGGAGAGGCTGGTCTGTAACTTAAAACCACCTCTATAAACAAAGGCAGTCGTAATTCTAAAGAACGGTTAAACAATCATCTGATCTACAGGTGTTTTGGTAGCTTATTTTTACAGAAAAATAGGCTTCATTTTACATGTTTTCTTCTTAGAAAAGGAAAGAATGAAGTATGCAAGGTTCTCAAATAAGTACCAAGTGGGATTTCTAAACTAAAATTCAGCAGTAGTCGTTGTATCTGCATTGCAAACACACGGCATGAGTTAGTTCATATTAAAAGGTTTCACTTATTAATTTCTGCCCTTTTGGGTGTTTTGTGTAACCAAGCAACTAGATAACCGCTTCCTTGAGTGTTAAACCGCTTCCTTGAGCTTACAATTTTGGACTTACATGAATAATTTTATGTTCCTCTTGAACTTCAGTGCTTGAAATTAGGCACAGTATGTTTGAAAAACAAATTAAGAATATCTGGTAACACTTTACAATAAGGTTCCTTTTGTTAACATTAGTTAATGCATAAGATATCATGAACAAACGATTAACAATATACTTTTTGCAGCATATATTATTCTTTGTTAATGTTGTTTAATAAATATATAATTGTTCATTTTTAGTTCATGTTAGTTCATAGTGCAATAACTAATGGTAAGAAATTTTTTTGATTTAAAAAATGTATTGGGAGATGCTGAAATTAAAGGAATATTCCGGGTTCAGTACAAGTTAAGCTCAATTGACAGCATTTGTGGCAAAATGTTGATTTACCCTAAACATTATTTTGACTCGTCCCTCATTTTCTCAAAAAAAAAAAAAAAGAGAAAATCAAGGTTACAGTGAGGCATTTACAATGGAAGTGAATGGGGGCCAATTTTTGGAAAGCACTTGCATTGAAAAGCACTTAAATAAATTCATCAGTTGAAATGTGTGTATTATTTAAGCTGTAAAGTTGTTTAAATTTACATTTTTACAGTCATTTTTGGGTTTGTTGACATTACATCATCATGGCAACAGAGTTGTAAAATCGACTATAACTTTGCACAGAAAAGGTTAGAAAGTGATTTTATCCCACTAAAATAATGTTAACATGCATATTGTTTATGTCCTGTGGCTATTTTTCTATTTTAAATGACTTAATTTACCCATTAACTTCCATTGTATGTACCTCGCTGTAACCCATATATCGCTTTTTTTAAAGGAGGAACGAGTCGAAAATAAATTGTCAATCAACATTATGCTACAAATGAGGTCGATTGAGCTCAGCTTGTGTTGAACCCGGAATATTCTTGTAACATTAACTAAGATTAATAAATGTTTAATAAGTATTGTTAATTCATGTTAACTAATGTTGTTAGCTAATGTAAACAAATAGAACCGCATTTTTTAAGAAAGTATTATTTTAGTTTTGTATTTATTTTTATGGATGAGTTGGAGTGGATAGTGAATGAAACACAAATTTGAAACTGTATATTTTCATATGAAAGGGACCCAGAGCAATATACAATCAGGGGTCTGAGAATTCCTCGCTATGGCCCTGGATAGTCTATTGTATACTGTCGCAATAAACACTTGGGCAATGGCAGTCCAGTGAAGAATGTGACATGAGAGGAAGCAGGGGAGAAATGAGAAAGGTCTTTTCTGTGACCACAGAGTGTGCGCTTGTGGATGGGAGGAGCTAAACTGAAAGTTTAGATGTTAAAAATGATCAAACATTTACAGTTTGCTGTTACAGCAAGACGAGAGTGAATAGGACCGAGGTAAGGTTAAAACTAAAAATAAATAATGATTGTATGCGTTTGTGTGCGGATGTGTAAGTGAATGCTCATATTTGGTATTTCTCACAGTATTTGAATAAGGACAGATAGATTATAAGGTCAACAGTCTTCTTTTTAAAATGAATTGATCTTACTGGTTGAGTTCATAGATTGCCATGTAAACAAACTGTGAGTTCATAAACAGTTTTTTTTTTTTTGGACACTGTATGATTATTGTTTGACAGTTATTATAGTCTTTGAACAGCTGAGCAGTTATTCTCCGTAAAATCCAATGCCTGGAGTTAATGTATAGCTTGACTCAAATTAGTTAATGTTGCATGGAAGCACATGGGGTAGTATAACTGAGCAGATGACCTTCTACAATGTGATGAATGTTTTGGAAATGATATGTGATCAGATTTTCCATTCTCTAACAGAGTTTCACGTCTGAATTTAGGCTATAGTTGCTGTCGCACATTAGGTCAAAATGTTCACACAGGAAGTCTGAGTGTTGCTTCCTAATGTTCCAGTATCCTGATATTGGCCTGTTATGCCGAGGAGCTGACAAGCACTATCTCCTCCTCCTTTCTTTTGTGGAACTCTAAAAAGAAGTCTTTTGAGGGTTTATGTGCCATACTGTTAGCGAATAGTGACTCTGGTCTGCCAAGTATTCGATACGATTCATGCACTATATTTTACAATCACTTTGTGCGATGAACTGAATGAAATGAAGTTGATATTAACTCTCAAATCAAATCATATGATTACTGGCTGACCGAAATGGGTTTTTCAATTGATAATACCAATAAGTAGAGAGCACGATAGCCGATGGTTGATATAAATGTCGATAAACGTAATATAATTCAACAACAGCAAATGAGATATGTACAAAATTTCAAAAGTGAAACCAAATTATAATTTTTTTTTATGCAATATTTACTTTTAGTACATTTCGGAACTTTCATAAGAGAAAGCACTTCTGTTATTAAATGGCTTGGCTGATATACCGGTCTATGATACCTCTATGATGAATTAAATACTTAAATATAATTAGGTGGCTTTTATCACATCTTATATCTGAGATGTCCATTGCACTATAATTATCTATTTCAAGGGCAATAAGGAACTGAAATGCTCTTAGCTATCCTTCCGAAAAACTATAAAATCCAGTCTCATCAAACCATATATGTTAACATTTTTATTTGTTTTTCTCTTTTGCAACATGTACTGAAATTGCTGTGGTTTGCCTTGCATTTTTAGTGATCATGATCATCCTTGGGTTTTGACCACATTGCTGGTTTAAATGGATTACTCATTCAAAGTCGTGTCTGAAGGCACTAAATCTACCCATAATAATCTTACCACAGTTACTAGTTTGCTCATATCTCTGAGAAATTGCGTAGTAGTCATTGAAACATGCATTGGATCTAATGATATGCCATATAACATGACTCTAAGGAGGCAGACTAAATCAGCCTTGAGCACTTTATTAAGTCATTAGTCACAAGTTACCACTGGCGCTTGACTTTAACTGTCACAATCTCGGCCTGGTTTTCTTGAGCTGCGTGGAAGAATGGCTTCTGTACACATGCCGCTTGAAACACCACCTGAATACAAAGTGTTGTGTTTTTATTATGGCGCTCAATCAATATTATTATTGTTATTATTATTGTTATTATTATTATTATTATTATAAAAATGATTTTATTATTAATAAAAAAAATAATTGTAGTTAACATGTTAACGCATTAAGTAAAAACAAGCAATTTTTTTTTATAATAATAGGATTGTGTGTAATTTATTATTTTTATTTTTTTCATTTTTGTTGATGAAACTTAGCTGGTGTTTCTATGATTTACTATTTTGCTTGCGGAGTCACTTGAGCTGTGTATTGATTTGAGCTGATGACCTGAGATTTTTTAAATCTAGGGCGATTAGTTTGTTTATATATATGCGCTTTGGATAAAAGCGTCTGCCAAATGCATAAATGTAAATATATATATATATATGCACATATACACACTGGTGGCCAAATGTTTGGAATAATGTATAGATTTTGCTTTTTCGGAATGAAATTGGTACTTTAATTCACCAAAATGGCATTCAGCTGATCACAAAGTATAGGGAGGACATGACTGATGTAAAAAAAACATCATCATAACTATGTTTATCAAATCTAGACAGCAGCCATCACTCCAACACCTTATCCTTGAGTAATCATGCTAATTTGGTACTAGACAATCAGTTGCCATTATATCAAACACAGATGAATGCTATTTGGTTTGTTAAATGAAGCTTAACATTGTCTTTGTGTTTGTCTTTGAGTTGCCAGAGTATGCAATAGACTTGCATGTCTTGAGGTCAATATTAGATCAAAAAACTGCTTTCTGTAGAAACTCGTCAGTCAATCATTGCTTTGAGGAAAGAAGGCTGTAACAATGCTTGAATTTGGCAAAAAAAAAACAACTGAAGATTTCATAGAAAGTGTGTACACTACAGTCTTCAAAGTCAAAGGACAACTGGCTCTAACAAGAACAGAAAGAGATGTGGAAGGCCAGATGTACAACTAAACAAGAGGATAAGTACATCAGAGTCTCTAGTTTGAGAAATAGATGCCTCACATGTCCTCAGCTGACAGCTTCATTGAATTCTACCCACTCAACACAAGTTTCATGTACAACAGTAAAGAGAAGACTCAGAGGTGCAGGTCTTTATATCTCAAATGCAGTTATATTTAATGCGTTATAGCTTTATTAAAGTTCACATAATACAGAAGCAGATCATGTAAATAACTATATACTCCGAAACTGGATTTCTCTGTACGGTCAACGCCTCTTCCATGAGTTGCGCAAATGTCCCGAACAAAGGGGGAGAGAATGAAACTGCATCCGACTGATACACACTCTGTCGCGGGGATGCTCGTCCCTCAAGCACTGCTAGATTAGAACGAGATGGCTCACGACTTATTGAATCATAATATATGTCACTGTGCATTT
Source organism: Xyrauchen texanus (assembly GCF_025860055.1). Classification (NCBI taxonomy): domain Eukaryota; kingdom Metazoa; phylum Chordata; class Actinopteri; order Cypriniformes; family Catostomidae; genus Xyrauchen; species Xyrauchen texanus. The sequence continues at coordinate 28,628,682 of NC_068315.1, forward strand.
CTTATCGTGGGAGTTGTTTTTTTTGTGAGTTAATGATGGATTGAAGTGAACAGAAAGGTGAAAGAGAGGGTAGTCTTCACCCCCACTAAACACCGCAACAAAATACGTTTTTGATTTGTTTTTGTTTTGGCTTGTTTTCCAATAGAAATATCTAAAAGGCTTTAAAACAACCTGTATTTACTTTAACAGCTATAATGCAGAAAAAAAATATTCTTAGAATGTTATATTAAATATGAAAATATTTTAAAATATCTACAAATCCTTAAAAAAAGATGCAATCACCTGAGAAGCAGCATATACAATATTTAGACTTGCTTTTAGAGAATAGATCTCGAATATAAGTATATTTTGTCTTAACTGCACTCACAGAAGTATAACAAAGTGAAAAAATACACTTATATACAAAATACATGAATATTTAAGATAAATTATCTCAAAGCAAGTCTAAATATCTGATATGTTGCTTCTCAGTTAAATGTATCTTTGTTTTAAGGATTCTTAGACAATTGTAAATGAAAAAACAAGACAAAAACACTTGATAACAATATAAATTTTTGCAGTAAATTTCTTTAAGAATTAAACTTAATAAAATGTTTTTGTTCCCCTTTATTTCAGTGAATGTCATTTAGAAGAGTATTTTTAAAAGATGATTTTGTCCTCTTTATTGTTAGTAAGCACGTTTAATCCAATATTTTAAGTCGGGACACAAGCTGAATAATCGGTTAAGAATTAATGATTAATCGGTGCAATAATCGGCGAATAGTTGAATAATCGTTCTATAATCATTAGATTAATCGGTTATCAAAATAATCGTTAGTTGCTGCCCTACTGCATGTGGAGGATTTTCTTTTTTATGAGAACTCTGAAGTAGTTTAAGAAGTTCTGAACATTTCTTTTTCAAATTGTAATTTTCACATTATTAATGTCCTGACTATACATTGTGAATAAAAGTTGAATAAAAGTACCAATGTCTTTCCATAAAGGCAAAATCTGTACATTATTCCAAACTTCATCCACAGCCCTCTACATTGCAAGTAAATCACTCGTATACGTGACTAAATTTCACACTATGCGACTAAAATGTGTCCGTTATTAGCCACTGGGTTGTAAATGTTCCGATTTTACTCTCCAGAGATTGAGTTGTTTAGTGGCAAAGAAGAACTTAAGCAATACAATCCTTTTACTGAATATAAAGTTGTTGATTAAGAAGCTGGATTCAGCCTGATCTTGTACTGCGTGTTTTGTCTCTTGAGCTCTCTGAAGGAAATTGACCTTATTTGGCTGCAGTGGGTCTGAATCTGTCATGAGCGTGCAGTTACCATCCCTTAAGTGGAGCCATGAAATCTCATTGACATTGCATTTAACGATGCCAACTCTGAATTTGATTTAACTTTTCTCCGGACTGTTTTCACAGCATTCTATATTGTACAGCATGGCTAGAAACCAGTAAGGCACCTGTTGGACGTCTGTTTGAAGGTAAAATTGTTGCAAAACTCGAGAGCGTGTAGATTTGAATTTGAGAACTTGTACAAATAATATTTGTACACTCAAGTCAATACACATAATACAAGTCAAGTTTCCTTTTGGTTCGTTCCATGTTCTGTTTGTCCAAAGATGAGATCCATACATTCGTTTCATGTCTCTTTTAATATCCTTTCTGTACAGTCAGTTGCTGGTAAAAAAAGTTAAAACATAAAAATAAAAAAAAAACATTCTAATCATACATAGCATGGAAAAGGGAAAAACTACTGTGCGACTTCTCTCTCGTTAAATTGCTCGGCACTCATTCAACCGAAAATAGTGGCTTGTGGAGCTGCCGTTCACTAAAAGAGACAGTAAAAATTTAGTGCTTGTTATACAGTACATAGCAAAGTAAACTCAATGTAAATCTCACACGTGCATATAAACAAACATGTAACGACATGTAGTAAATTTAATAAATGTGTAAATACATAAAAGGCACAATCATACATTATGAAATATTTTAATTTCAAACGTCACTGTAAATATTAAAGAATGTAACAAATAGGCTAGTGCCACATCTATACAGTGCTTTTGTCATTATTTTTTTTTTTAAAGTACCACATTAATTATTATTTTATATGTAATTTTTTTCATTAGGTTCCAACTGGTGAATATTTATACAACATACAACAGCTTGTTGCAACAGCTTTTATGATAATTACCAATGCAATTTCATGACAGCATATACATTGATAGAATGTGAAATGCACATGCTGAAGTGTGATTTAGAATGATCAAAACCAAAATATGAAAAGAAAATGTACAATATTCTGTACCATGTTGCGTGAAGTCACACTCACCTAAAGGATTATTAGGAACACCTGTTCAATTTCTCATTAATGCAATTATCTAATCAACCAATCACATGGCAGTTGCTTCAATGCATTTAGGGGTGTGGTCCTGGTCAAGACAATCTCCTGAACTCCAAACTGAATGTCAGAATGGGAAAGAAAGGTGATTTAAGCAATTTTTAGCGTGGCATGGTTGTTGGTGCCAGACGGGCCGGTCTGAGTATTTCACAATCTGCTCAGTTACTGGGATTTTCACGCACAACCATTTCTAGGGTTTACAAAGAATGGTGTGAAAAGGGAAAAACATCCAGTATGCGGCAGTCCTGTGGGCTGAAAATGCCTTGTTAATGCTAGAGGTCAGAGGAGAATGGGCCGACTGATTCAAGCTGATAGAAGAGCAACTTTGCCTGAAATAACCACTCGTTACAACCGAGGTATGCAGCAAAGCATTTGTGAAGCCACAACACGCACAACCTTGAGGCGGATGGGCTACAACAGCAGAAGACCCCACCGGGTACCACTCATCTCCACTACAAATAGGAAAAAGAGGCTACAATTTGCAAGAGCTCACCAAAATTGGACAGTTGAAGACTGGAAAAATGTTGCCTGGTCTGATGAGTCTCAATTTCTGTTGAGACATTCAGATGGTAGAGTCAGAATTTGGTGTAAACAGAATGAGAACATGGATCCATCATGCCTTGTTACCACTGTGCAGGCTGGTGGTGGTGGTGTAATGGTGTGGGGGATGTTTTCTTGGCACACTTTAGGCCACTTAGTGCCAATTGGGCATCGTTTAAATGCCACGGCCTACCTGAGCATTGTTTCTGACCATGTCCATCCCTTTATGGCCACCATGTACCCATCCTCTGATGCTACTTCCAGCAGGATAATGCACCATGTCACAAAGCTCGAATCATTTCAAATTGGTTTCTTGAACATGACAATGAGTTCACTGTACTAAAATGGCCCCCACAGTCACCAGATCTCAACCCAATAGAGCATCTTTGGGATGTGGTGGAACGGGAGCTCGTGCCCTGGATGTGCATCCCACAAATCTCCATCAACTGCAAGATGCTATCCTATCAATATGGGCCAACATTTCTAAAGAATGCTTTCAGCACCTTGTTGAATCAATGCCACGTAGAATTAAGGCAGTTCTGAAGGCGAAAGGGGGTCAATCACAGTATTAATATGATGTTCCTAATAATCCTTTAGGTGAGTGTGTGTGTGATTTTTTTTATGTATATATATATATATATATATATATATATATATATATATATATATCTCATACACAGTATCTCACAAAAGTGAGTACACCATTCACATTTGTGTAAATATTTGATATCATCTTTTCCTGTGACAACACTGAAGAAATACAGCTAGTGAGTATACAGCTTGTATAACAGTTTGAATTTGCTGTCCCCTCAAAATAACTCAACACACAGCCATTAATGTCTAAACCGCTGGTTAAACCTAGTTCAAATCCTAGTTATTGTTTCAGTAAATTGGCCAATTTTTGTCATTGTGTGATCCGTACTGGTCAACTGGTTAGATATTTTTTCACCATGGCAGTCAACCCTGGAAATGTTTGTCATGGACAAATTTCATTTTTATTCAACTTTTTTGTTGACACTGACTGCTTAATGTACTATACAAGAATTACAGTTTTGTCTAGCTGAATGTTAATGTGTATCACACTGAGTTTTTAGATATTGATTTTAACAGTATGTAAAAGTTTACTGGGAAAGGTCAATACTGTACAATACTGTAGTACACATAAAAAGGATATTCACTTCTGTATACATTTATTTTTGCAGCAATGTATTACATGTAAGAAATGTGTAAAAATGGACATGCAAATGTGTTTTACGTGTAAATGTGTTTTACATGTAAAGTCGTATATAGTAAACAGAAAATTGCCACAAAAAAATAAACAAACCCTGCAACAATTCCATCATTGTGTACATGTCATAGATATTTATGGAATATATATGCATGTCTGACAGATTTTGATAATTGAATGGATCATTTTGCATGTGATGGTTCACATGATGTAAGAATGTTTAGAAGTTGTGAAGAGTGCGACAGTTTCACTGAGAATCAACTCCATGTGCACTTAGTTATTGTGCAAATTGTAGCCGATTGTGCAAATTGTAGCCGATTGTACATTCTCTTTTGCACACATGCCAAAACACGTGCCATTTGCTTAAATGAATAAGAAATTCAAATCTGGTGTGAACAAGAAACTAATTGTTCAGAGATGTGAACTAAATGTTTTGAAGAAAAATAAATATTCACATTCGAGAACTGAGCCAAAGTGATTGAACTTTAATATTTATTCTGTTACATTATGATTGCCCAATAGACCTAACTGATTTGCTGGTAAGTCTATGCAAAATCAGGCTCGGGTCATGAATATTAAATAGATGTAATGTTGAATGTATCTAGAAGGTCACCAAGCAACACAAACTTTTAACAAAGATTGAAACAAGATTGAAATCCTAATCTTAAGTATAAAACTTTTGGTTCGAAGCTTATCCCTCACCGTTGTGATGAAAATTTTCCTTAGACTTACATTGAAGGAGGGATTTTAGCCATACCTAAGGACCAGAAAATTATAATATTGGGCCAGAAAGTTAAGCTTACCAAGCACATAGCAATGCCCTGGTAACCACCCACAACACTGTAACAGTGTACCAGTTTTGGAGTCTCCAATCTAGATAAATATCTAATTTATTATTCAATAAAATGTATAAAACGGATCTTGTTTTATTAGTTTTGGTGAAAATAGTTGTGGTGAAAAGTTTTTCATTTGGGTCAAAATGATCTTACTGCAGGGCAACCAATGAGATCCTGGCAGATGCCTTCACTAATGCAAGCCAGATGTTGTCCATGATAGATAGTTCCCTTCCCCCTACTGTACATATGTAAACAGTTCTGCCACACCCTTAGAAACACAGTTGAGAGCTCCAGGAATTCTTGCAGTTAGACGATGCATGTGGTCTTGATTAGTGTTCCTCTGCTATAGCTCTCTAGCCTTTCAAAGAAGTAACTGCTCTGCTTTTGGTAAATAGAGGAGGATTACAAATAGCAGGCTGTCATACAAGTTCATGTTTGCTGTGTGGACTGTGTAGCTCCGATTTCAAGCAGTTTGGAATTTGTTTTTGTTTTTTGTTAATTTAAATTATGCTGAAAGGGAAGTGAAACTCGTGAGTACAGTTACACGTGATTTGAAAATGACTATCTTGTTTTCCTATATTACATAGTAAGTTTTGTTTCTGTGTTTAACATCTTTGTAAGTGTTAGAAAATGTGAGAAATTTCATGATGGAAAGCAAATGTTCAAGATACATTTGTATTTGACTGCAATGATCATGATAAAAGCAACAGCAAAAACACCATTTGATCTAAAAATGAATGCTTAAATACTTGAAATGAGTTTTGTAGGCAAATCTAAAATGTGCGTACATGCATAATTCTTTACAAAAATATATATTTTTCTTTCTTTTTTTTTATCACATCCTGACAGTGAAGGAAAAGCTTACAGCTCTCTAGATTACGGCTCTGCACATTTTGGTCATTTTCTCAAACAAGCTAAAATGTAAGATCGCTTTGATTTGGAATTTTTTTTATCACTAAATAATTCCCTTTTGGGATGTCAAAAGTACCAGTACTTCGGTACCTAGTTGGTACTAAAATAAAAAAGATGTCACAATACCAGTGTTTCTGGTAGTACAGAGCACCGCCTCAATTCGATACCAGCACACAGTCGTGACATACCAAATTCCCATATTTCCATTTGTGTTATTTTTAGTTTTCATGACTTAAGCATTATTATTAAATGTGAACATAATAGTAATAATAAAGAGTTGATGTGTGCAACCTTTTATCTGTCAGTACAAGTTGAAGTTAATTAGAAAATGTGGCACCGAAAAACATGGGCCAAAGTCCAATAAGCCCAAAGTAGATTGCTCTCAAAATAGGCTAATTCTGCTTTTGTCTTCTCTTTCACAGAACATACATTTATAAGGTGGCAGCAAGGCAAAATCGCACATCATATTTGGATTAAACATCTGGAACTTGTGAGCCAGCCCTTCCCAACCCTTTACAAGTAATAAGCAGCATGGTTGAAGAAGAACTCTGTGTTTTATAGCACAATATGGCTATGTCTATTCTCCATCAAGTTTCTACAGTCGCAACGGCTGATATGAATAAAGTCGTGTTGTGGTCGCGGGAGGAAGTTTCTCTCTGGCTTAAGGATCAGGGGTTGCAGGAGTACTTGGAACCTTTGCAGAACTGCGATGGACCAACTTTGTTAAATCTCACTACAGACGACTTCAAGAGGCCACCCCTTTCCAGGGTCACATCAGATGGTGGCAGGCAGCTCTTGGACAAGATTGATACTCTTAAAATCGTGCATCACATTGACATGCACAAGAATGGACATGCTAACGGGCACATGGTCTTGAATCATGATGGGAATGCCGGGAGCGCCAGCAAGGCTCAACGGAATGGCATGGTGAATGGCTTCCATAAGGAACTGGTGCAGATTCCCATACCAGAACCAGCCTCTCCACCGTTTCCTACGGAATGGGGAAAGACGGCTGTTGCCCTTGTCTATGCCTTATGCTGCTTCGTCTTTACCACCATCATTATATCTGTGGTCCATGAACGTGTGCCTCCTAAGGAGGCAACTCCACCACTTCCGGACAAGTTCTTTGACTTTTTTGACCGAGTGGAGTGGGCTTTCTCTGTATGTGAGATTAATGGAATGATTCTCATGGTTCTGTGGATTATACAGTGGAGTCTCTTAAAACACAAGTGAGTGGTTACTGAATATCATGTATGTATGTGTATTACTGGATGTTCAGGAAAAAAAAAAATAATTAATTTGACATTTAAGCCACTCTTAAATGTGTATGAAACCTTTGCACTCTGCTAGGACACCTGTGTGAACTTGAGGAGTACTGTCTTCATACAGCCACTACAAAGCACTTAAATGTGTTGGTTGCAAAAATGGTTCAGAAAAGTGGAATCAGTTTTGAGACTAGGTCAAGCATCTTTAGCATAAAAAGTGTTTATATTTTGTTACCTGATGCGATGGCATTCTTACTTTTGTGTGACTTAATGCTGAAGTGTGTAACGTTTTCAATATTAAAGGGTTAGTTCACCCAAAAAATGACAATTCTCTAATTATTTACTCACCCTCATGATATGCCAGCTGTGTATGACTTTCTTTCTTCACCAGAACACATTTGGAGAAAGTGTGAAAAATATCTCAGCTTAGTAGGTCCTTAAAATGCAAGTGGATGGTGATCCGATATTTGAAGCTCCAAAAATCACAGACAGTCGGCGTAAACGTCATCTGTATAACTACAGCTGTTAAATGAATGTCTTCTACACTTCTACACAATCACTTTTGGTGTGAAAAAGATAAATATTTAAAGCTGCAGTATGTAAGATTCACAAATCCTTGTTATTAATGACACTTGTGGCCGTTAAGTGAACTGCAGCCAGCTTCCTGTTGCTCGTGCACACACTCCATAGGGACACAAGTGAGCGAGCGTCGGCCAAAACAATGACGTAACGTACAAAGAAACTGAACGTAATCTGACAGATGAGGTAGCATAATTAAAATTACACCTTATGATTGTTTTACTACAAACTTTAAGACTAAACTAAAACTACTTATCAGCTAACATAGCACAGTGATAGACACATACAGCTACATACTACCGAACTATACCAGACAGTTTACTGTTGCATTGCACTGTTATGTTGCACTATTGTATGTTTTGTATGTCTCTTTAAAATGCTTTCTTCTATCACCGCTTATAATTCAGACCCAACTTGTCACGGTCTTGTCACTCTGTCAGTCTGGACCGTGACATCATTGTTGTCTGTCTTGTGTTTCGTTTTCTGTCTTTGTGTGTCAGGATCCCGACACCAACCGAAACCGAACCAGACAGGGAAGTCAGGATCCAGACACCATGCTCCGAACATGAAACATGAGACCAACCGAGGAGCGCCTGTCAGGGAAATCACAACCGAATCTATGCATCGTGTGGTGTTTGCCTCACAATGTATGCTCGGGCTAGTGTGAGAATGCACGCCATTGCTTTGTTAGTGTTGGCATGCATTCTCTCATAGTATCTGTCGGTTGGCATGAGTGCATGTGGCCTGTTGTCTTGGCAATATGCACTCATGCCATTGGGGTGTCTGTGTCTTGTGAGAGCACGTGACTTTGTTTTGATTCTGTATTGCCACATGTCTCTCAGTCTTGCGTCTTACCCCGAGCCTCGTTTGCTTAGTATTAGTTAATTAGTCTCACCTGCCCTGCTTGTTAACCTGTTCGATTTCTCTCAATTTAGTCGCCTTTTGTGTGCTGTCCAGTGCCAGTTTGTCTTGTTCTTGTGTTGTGTCGGTCCTGTTCGTTATCTCTTCTGTCGGTTCCGGTTGGTCCTGTCCCCTTTTGGTGTGCGCTGGAGTTTGTACCCATGGGGTTGTTTGTTTGTTTGTTTTGCCTTTTTGGTTGTATAAATAAATCCTTTTGTTTTTAACTCTGTGCTTGGGTCCTGCCTCTGCTGACACAACTATTATGAAGCTACTTCACTAACTTCAGAATCGTGCCAGAAATCTGGATATTCATCTGGGTATTTCTTGAGTACTGTTTTATAAATAATGAAGATTTTGACATACTACCCCATTGGCAAACGGTTTTAGAAATACTATATAGTAGGGTAGTATGAATATTTGGATGGTGCTAATGCTTATTTTTGCAATTCGTTTCTGTTCGGTGGTGCAGAAATTACACACTTCAGCTTTAAGTGTCCAAAAGTGTACTTTTTGGGGGCCACTGCATGGCTTGAGATTCCACTGCTAATGTTTCAATGTGTTTGTAGCAATACAATAAACCTCAATATATTCCTTTCACAGATCTATTATTATTCGACGGTTCTTTTTCATAGTCGGGACACTGTACCTCTACAGATGCATTACAATGTATGTCACTACTCTTCCAGTGCCTGGCATGCACTTCAAATGCTCTCCCAAGGTAAAAAACACCGTATTCTTAACACTTTTTTGACTATTCTTAGGACAAATTATTGTTAGTTCATGTTGATTGCAGTCAGTTCTGTCAGTGCAACTCTCTGAAATGTTTTTTAAAGTGCTGTGTGACAGGGCAGAGGGCGGGGCCGGTCCGTGATGCTGCACACCGGCCCCGTATCAGGCCGATAAAGCCCGAGAGGGATAAAGACGGTTCTCGTCTCCTCCTTTCCCTTATAACCCCTTTACATTGGTGACGCAACCCGGGAAGGAAGAGGCGAAGACCGGCTTGACAATATAAATAAAGTTTAATGATAAACTTAAACAAAAACACACAAACATAAACACATACAGGGCAGCTGCCTGTTCTCTCTTTCTTGAGCTGCCGCCTCCGGACACCTTTATCCATCTCGGGCTTGAACAGCCTGATTAGGGGCCGGGTGGGCAGCATCACGGCCTGGCCCCGCTCTCTGCCTTGCCACATGCTGTCATGGATATTAAAAGTTAGTTGTTTTGGCCTTGGCAGACTAGACCTGTTGCTGCTGGTGCTGCAGCAACAGTACAAAAATGTTATACTGCTAAAAACATACACAGGCATGCTGTGTGGGGCATGTTAGACATTCTGCTACTGCACAAATAATCTTGCTGCTTGCGTTCAGTGCTCAAGCGCTTTGCTAACAATGAAATTTACGTCTAGCATCCTATACACCGACACATAGCGTTTGTGTCTGACTGAAATATACTTTGGGCTTTAGATGCACATGCCCTGAAGCAGATCTAGACAAGTAGAGCTGAGGAGGAGGAGGGTTTCATTGAGGCCAGCCTACCAGCAAATACTATACAAATAGAGAATTGAGGAAGTTGATTTGTTAACTTATTACATGTCAAAGGACCTATCTGCTGGCGCCATATACAGTTTCATGACTGAACCAAAAATCATTTGAATTTCGGGTTCTGACAGAACGATTCTCACAATTAAATGTCTGGGTCATATTTAAATTTACATTTATGCATTTGGCAGATGCTTTTTTCCAAAGCAACTTACAGTGCACTTATTACAGAGACAATCCCCCCAGAGCAACTTGGATTAAGTGTCTTGCTCAAGGACACAATGGTGGTGGCTGTGGGGGTCGAACCAGCAACCTTCTGATTACCAGTGATGTGCTTTAGTCCACTACACCACCACTCATATTTTACCCAAAAAAGAAAATGAATCCTTTTTTTTTTAAGCTTGTTAAGATTTGTTGAATTGTGGCATAACTATAGTGACAATGAAGTATGCTATTTTGTTTTTCATCTGTTTTTCCTTCTATATAACATGGTAACCAATTAAAATTGAGGAAGACAGTTTCATGGAAGAAATGGTTTTGAAGATGATAGGCTTATTTGTACCTTAACTATATTTCTCTGAACATTTATGGGATTTTTTCTTATTGTTACTTGAATAAATACTGTGAATGCGATGATAGCAGGTCTTTATGGACAACATCAAATAATCCTATACTGGGGGAGTGGTTTAGCATGGGGAAAACAAATACCATAGTTACTGTTTCCTTTCTAGGAGTAAATTAAGCTAAATGTTCTGTTCAATTGCTGTTTAAGAAAGACTAAAAATCTAGATCTGATTTTAGCAGTTGCTATTTTTCTTTTAATTTATTTAAATATTATTATTATTATTGTTGTATTTATATTTATTACGTTTTATAATTTTTTTGTGCAAAGACAAGAAAATTAGCTTTTTTTCCCTTTTCAAGGGGAAATAACATTCCACAGGTGTCTCTTATAGTCTTTTTGCTAAATTGCTTGTGTTCACTACATTTATTTTTTTTGATAGCTTATTTTATTTAGTTGGCTGGCGAAATGTTTGCTTTTATTTGAAGCACAAAAATTTCGCATACATTTTGTACTGTTTTTCTTCCACAAAATAGCCGTGTCTTTTGGATTTAATATTATTATTTTATTTTAATTTCAAATAGAATGAATGTGTAACTATGGTAACCAAGATTTGTTTTGGGGCCTCCATGCTGATAGTATCTTTGCTATAGTAAACACTGCACCCACTGGAAGAATGACTCATTTTATTATGATTTTAAGGGATTGTTTAGCATGTATCTGCCATTTGTTGCCATATTACAAGACCACTATGATACAAGACCACTATGCAACTGTGTCTGTGTGTGGGTGTTTGTGTGTGACTCAATTGGGCGAATGGGAGACGATGAGCACACACAAGCTGTACAAGGCAGGAAATGTGCACCACATGACATGTGAGAAACATTTATTATCTAACCCAGCAACTTTTTCACTCTTGTTAGAACCTGCTTTCCTGTTGAATGCAGTTGCTGACAGAAAGTGCAGACATAAAGAGAGAACTTTATTTTCTAGAAGCCAGACAATGTTGTTGTGTTGTGCCTCAAAGGGATTTTATTTTCTCAGCCTCGACATACGTTTAGAGAACCAAAATGCAACAATTAAACAAACTGTATGAAAGGAATTAAAGGGAGAGTTCACTTATAGGGTTAGTTCTCCCAAAAATGAAAATTCTCTGATCATTTACTCCATCATGACATCACAGATGTGCATGACTTCCTTTCTTATGCAAAACACAAATTAAGATTTTTAGAAGAATTTTTCAGCTCCATGTAATTCAATTGAATGGTGGCCAGAACTCTGAAGGTCGAAATATCACATGAAGGCATAGTAAAAGTAATCCATATGACTCCAGTGGTTATGTAATGTCTTTTGAAGCAATCCAAAACATAACACCTTTTTTACTATAAATCTTAACGGCAGTCTCCTTGGCGAACGTGATTTCAAGCTCGATTACACTTCTTGAAATTGTAATCATGCCTAGAGACTGCAATGCAAGATGTACGGTGAAGGAGTTATCTTTTGGTTTGTTCTCGCCCAAAACCGATTGGGTCAATTCAGAAGACATTGATTAAACCACTGAAGTCTTATGGATTACTTTTTAATGCCTTTATGTGATATCTGGACCTTCAGAATTTGGGGCACCATTCACTTGCATTGTAATGACCAGCAGAGCTGAAATATGCTTGTAAAAAATCTTAATTTGTGTTCCACAGAAGAAAGTCATTCACATCTGGGATGGCATGAGGGTGAGTAAACGATAAGAGAATGTACATATTTGTGTGAACTATACTTTTTTTTTTAAATATGTCTTTTTTATTTTTTTCCATGGAACACAAAGGAGATATTTTTTTTTAAAGGATATTCACACAGCTCTTTCGTTGTTATATACTATAAATAAGTGCACTCAATTAAAATAAGGCACTATGAAAGGTAACTGTTGTTGAATAAAAAGCTATATAAACATTCTTAAAAATATATATCCTTTTGTGTTCCTTGGAAACAACTATTAGCACACAGATGAGGGAAAAAAAAGTGTTATTTTTGGGTGAACTGTTCCTTTAAGAAATTAAAGGAGAATGTCATATATGCTGATATATGTCTTTGTTGTCTTGGCAGCTGCATGGTGACTGGGAATCTCAGATACGGAGGGTGATGAAATTGATCGCAGGAGGCGGTTTAACCATCACTGGCTCTCATAACATGTGTGGAGACTACCTGTACAGCGGCCACACAGTCATGCTCACCATTATGTATCTCTTCATGAAAGAGTGTGAGTGAATGCTGCTGTAAGCAACACTGCCCCCTAGTGGATGATAATGGCACATGCTTTGATTATTCAGTCGCCCTGAAAAGTATTCGAACAATTAAGCCCCACTTAAATTACAAATAAATAAATGTAAATAATAGGATATCAATGTGGCATTTCAAAGTGGCTTGTTTCTCACAGATTCTCCTAGAAGGTTCTGGTGGTACCACTGGGGCTGCTGGGTTCTCTGTGCAATAGGACTCTTCTGCATTCTACTTGCTCATGACCACTACACCATTGATGTTGCTGTGGCCTACTTCATCACTACACGCCTCTTCTGGTGGTACCACACTATGGCCAACCAACAAGTATGTCTGTTTATGAATTTGTATCCAGACAGAGCCCTGTCAATAAACACTCAAAAATGGACTCTTGCTGCTTGTTAAAGGGACACTACAGAGAATATCTCTTGTAACTTGTAACCATTATTGAACCATTATTGAGCCATTACGTAAAAAACATAAATTCAATATTGTAAGCCTACAATACTGATTTTGACATTCAGAGATGCTGGGCTAGATTTGGCTGGAAATTTAACAATTATTAGGCAACTGAATTACAAAAATAATTTCTCCCAACTCAATTGTTTATTCTTAATTTTTAGAGTAAGTGCAACAAATAAGTAACACAAAATGACAATTAAATAAAATTTTTGGCCTTTCAAAAATATTCAGTGACCAATATAGCCACCCATCTTTTCAATAACTGCCATGAGCCTTCCATCCATGGAGTCTGTCAGTTTCTTGATCTGTTCACGAGCAACTTTAGCTGAAGCAGCAACCACAGCCTCTCAAATGCTGTTCAAAGAGGTGTTTTGTCTTCCCTCACTGTAAATCTCACGTTTGATAAGGGACCACAAGTTCTCAGTAGGATTTAACTCAGGTGAGGAAGGGGGCAAGTCACTGTTTGGGCATCTTTGAGGCTCTTGCTGGCTAGCCAAGCAGTGGAGTGCTTGGATGCATGTGATGGAGCATTTTCCTGCATAAAGATCATGGCCTTCTTGAATGCTGAGGACTTCTTCCTGTACCACTGCTTGAAGAAAGTACTTTCCAGAAACTGGCAGTAGGTTTGAGAGTTGAGTTTCAGTCCATCTTCAACTTCAAAAGGTCCAGTACCCCTCCTCCACCTTGCTGGCACCTGTCTCGAAGTGGTGCCCTGTCTCCATTAGTGATCCTGCCACGGACCCTTTCATCTGGTCCATCAAGAGTCACTCTCGTTTCAATCTGTCTTTATGTATTTCTTTGCCCAATCTTGACGCTTCAGCTTGTGAATATATTCAGTGGTGGTCATGTGGTGTTCATGTTTCAGCCTTCTTGACCTTGGCCATGTCTCTGAGCACATGACTTTTCTTCTCCACGTGTTTTTGCACCCCAGTTGACTATTCGCAACAAAACGTTTGATTGTAATGAAATGCACACTGCTTCCCACAGTTCGTTTCTGTGCTAGGATGTGCAGTCATATGTCGAGCGTGTACCTCCTGAAAGTGTATATGTCAAGTAGCCATAGAAAGTGGGGTAAAACATTAGTGAAGTTTCGCCCTTTGTTCAAAGGTTACAAGCAGGCAACCGATGCCCTAACCCTGTTCCTAACCATATTGAGCCAGTAAGGCTGAGTATCCTACCATGAACAAATTTTGCTGTTTCGGAAGGAAATTTGTTCTGTAATTCACCAAAGTGGCATTCAACTGATCACAAAGTATAGTCAGGACATTGCTGATGTAAAAAAACAGCACCATCACTATTTGAAAAAAGTTATTTTTTATCAAATCTAGACAGCAGCCATCACTCCAACACCTTATCCTGGAGTAATCATGCTAAATTGCTAATTTGATACTAGAAAATCCCATGCCATTATATAAACACTGCTGAAAGCTGTTTGGTTCGTTAAATGCAGCTTAACATTGTCTTTGTGTTTGTTTTTGAGTTGCCACATTATGCAATAGACTGGCTTGTCTTAAAGTCGATATTAGGTAAAAAATGGCAAAAAAGAAACCGCTTTCTCTAGAAACACATCAGTCAATCATTGTTTTGAGGAATGAAGGCTGCACAAGGCTTGAAACTGCCAACAAACTGAAGATTTCATACAAAGTGGACATTAAAGTCTTCAAAGTGAAAGGACAACTGGCTCTAACAAGAACAGAAAGAGATGTGGAAGATCAGATGTACAAATAAACAAGAGGATAAGAACATCAGAGTGTCTAGTTTGAGAAATAGATGCATCACATGTCCTCAGCTGACAGCTTCATTGAATTCTACCCGCTCAACACCAGTTTCATGTACAACAGTAAAGAGAAGACTCAGTGGTTTCAGGCCTTATGGGAAGAATTGCAAAGAAAAAGCCACTTTTGAAACGGAAAAACTAAAGGAAAAGGTTTGAGTGGGCAAAGAAACAGACATTGGACAACAGATAATTGGAAAAGAGTGTTATGGATCTTAACCCCATTGAGCTTTTGTGGGATCAGTTAGACTGTAAGGTGCATGATAAGTGCCTGACAAAACAGCCACATCTATGGGAAGTGCTACAGGAAGTGTGGGGTGAAATGTCACCTGAGTATCTGGACAAACTGACAGCTAGAATGCCAAGAATCTGCAAAGCTGTCATTGCTGCACATGGAGGATTTTTAAATGAGAACTCGCAAAGTATAGTCAGGACATTAATAATGTGAAAAAGTTACTATTACAATTCGAAAATACATTTCAGAACTTCTTAAACTTTGAAGTAGTTTAAGAAGTTCAGAACATTATTTGCAAATTGTAATAGTAATTGTTCATGTTATTAAGGTCCTGACTATATTTTGCGAGTTCTCATTTAAAAATTGTAAAAGATAAATTTTAAGTTAATTGATAATTCAAAATTATTCATTGCATTATTTTTATCTGTTTTGGTGATTTTGCTTACAAATGTTGCACAGTAAGGTGTGTGTGCGTGCGCGTGTGTGCGTTTATATAATTATTTATTTTTAAAAAGGCTTTATTTAATTGTGTGGTAAAGTTTTCCGTACATTTTAATTAAACTCATTTGAAATGTATTGAAATTTGAGTGAATTTGTTCAATGTATTACTAACCCTCTTCATCTTAATTTTCTAGGCACTAAAAGAGACATCCCAGACCAACTTTTTCACCCGTGTTTGGTGGTACAGATTTTTCCTGTACCTGGAAATGAACGTTTCCACCATCGTCCCTCGTAGCTATCAGAGGCCCTTTTCATGGCGATCGCTGCAGTGGAGTCATGTGAAGTACACACGGATAGACTCCGAATGACTGGGGACATGTCCATATGGACATTGGTCTCAGAAACATGCACCCAAAGTGACGGAACACAAAAACCTGAAGATGGCCTGAAATTGTAGCTAAACCCATTAACACTCCGCTATGAGTCTCAGTCTAACAAAATGATCATCCAAAGCTTCTCTTTCCTCACAGGACTGATTTTAGGATCTTGGATGTAAAGCTTACAATATACAGTTTGTATGGGGTTAAGGTTATAGGAATGGTTCTTACAAAACTATATTTGTGCCATTTAATCATGTTTTTCTAAACCTTGATGACTTAATTTCTTCAGTGGAATAGCCTGGTCGCTCTTTTTAGTGCAGTTGCTATAAATGGCAATTGAGGCTTTCAAGCTTCAAAAAGGACACAAAAAGCTCCATAAAAGTTGCCCTATCTTTGCCAAAGCTATCATATGGCTTCATTATACTTGGAATATATCATACAAATTGTATGGACCACTTTTATGATATTTTTATGCTACTTTTTCCCATTCTGGCTTTCAAAGAGCAGCCTGGATATTCTTTAAAAATTCACCTTTTGTGTTCCATGAAAGAGAGTCATATGGTTTGGCATGACAATGTGAATAACTTGACAATGTGTAGCCTAATTATGTTTGCCCCTGTTTACTGGCAGTAAGCCATCTTTTCCCAAAAAAAATTGTTAGCCCAAATTGAAGCAATGTATTTTCAAATGGGTTTTGTAAAGCATTTCATTTTCTAGTCATTTGCCTAATACGTGCCGTCAGAGTAGGTTTCTATGAATCTGATTTTTATTTTTCAAACTACTGCTTTATTTTTTGTACTTAAAAAAAGCTACAGAAGGCAAATATATGTTCGGATAATCTAACACTCCTCAGTGCCTTAATTGTTTGTATTGATCAGTGTTCTGGCGGTCATCTGTAATAATGTATTTATGTTTGTTGACAATGTCAGTGTTTTGGACTTGATCTGTTATATTCATGGTGGTTGTAACCACCATCTGCTGATCTCTAGTACTACAAGCTTGAAATATTCTCATTGTCACCTGAATGTAACAGTCTGGTTACTTTTCAAAGTGTCTTTCCATGACAGTGTCCTCAAAGCTAATTCAGATGCCCTTAACCAATTCTCTGTTGTAAATTTATTTATTTATGTTTTTGTTGTGTTTATTATTTCACACAGTGGAATATGGAATTATGTTTTGTCAGGTTGTTTCATTCAGACAGTCAGTGCTTTTGACTCTGAGCTCCTGGTCTCTGAGGAGGGGTGTGCTGGTTTGACTGTATGCACAGAGATTCATTTGGAGGGGCTTTATAACTGTTCTTGTTTTGCTGTGTCTTGAATGACAAGAACAATGTGACCCAACCTAAACTCTTCATGAGCCAGATAATCTGTCATAGTGACCACCCAATTCAACAAGCTGCTAATTGTGATTTACTGGTGGGAGGTGTACAGTGTGTCCACTAACAAACAAATAAATTACAATTATTAGCACAAAATGTCTTTGTTTCAGTTTTGTGTGTGTGTGTGTGTGTTTTGTTTTTTGTGTGTGTGCATGTGCGCGTTCATGCATGCTTGTTTGTGTTGTTTTGTTTTGTTACAATGTCCACATGTACACTTGCAGTCAAAGGATTGGACAACAACAAATATTAGCACAACATTGATTTGTTTGTTTTGTGTTTCATATGTTTGTGTTTGTTTTGTTTTGTTTTGTTAGAATGTCCAGTGTAAATTACCTGTCAAATGTTTGTACAACAAAGAAATTACAAATATTAGAACAAAATGGCTTTGTTTCAGTTTTGTTTGTTTTGTTTTATAGGTTTTCTATTTTGTTTTGGGTTTGTTTTGTTACAATGTCCACATGTACACTAACAGTAAAACATTTGGACACACCGATTCATTCTTTAATGCGATTTTTGACCAACAAAAATTCCAGCTCCAACTTTTTTAACAGGAGTTTCCATTGTGTAAATGGTAGTCAGCTGGTAGGAAGCTATGTAGTGAGTAAACCTCACTCCCCTGGCCTTAAGAGGCGCACTAGCGACTGACACTATAGGCTGTAGCTTTTAGCCTCCTCGTTTGCATGCCCGCTTCCATGGATTGAGGAAGGGGAAAGAAGCATCTTGAGCATTGTCATCTTGAAAAAAAGAAGGCAGGAGAGACCTTCAATTAAAACATTATTGATTAATGGCAATGTTGTTACAGATCGAACTCTTATTGCTAAGGAAGCCGTCTCTTTCTATAAAAAATTATATTCCTCAGCCTTTTGCTCGGGTGATGCTGAATCCTTCTTCAGCCAAATTAAAGATCTAATTCCCTTTATAGATTATGAGTGTGTGTTGTTATGATGAGCTGGATAAAGCTTTAGACAATTTATCATTAAACAAATCTCCAGGTAGCAGACAATTTCTATAAACACATTTGGGACTTATTAAAAGACCCTTTCTCACTTATGTTAAAAGAAGCAACAGATTTCCCCTGTCAATGACATTTCCCCCCTACTATGAAACAAGGTGTAATAACCTTAATCCCTAAACCAGATAAGGACCCCAAAATTTTAGATAACTTTAGACCCATTACCTTATTAAACACTGATTACAAAATTGTAACTATTATCTATGCTAGCAGATTGAAACAAATCCTACAAAAATTATAAGCGACTCTCAATCTGGTTTTATGAAATGAAGATCCATCTACAATAATGTCCGTTTAGTGCTTGATATTTTAGATTATAGTAATGTTATAGACGATGATGGTTTTATTTTATTTCTCGATTTCTTTAAGGCATTTCATTCAATTGAACACCAATTTATTTTCCATTGTTTAAGTTTATTTGGTTTTGGAGAGATATTTATAAGCAATACAGAATCTCTTTATGAAAATTCAAATAGTTGCTGCTTTCTATCTTTATTAAAAAATTCCAACATAGATCCATTAGAGGCTTTTGGGCAACCAGTAATCATCAGCCAGATAGATGACGATACTTCTATTTTTATGAAGCAGCCGTCAGAAGTTCCCAAAATTCTACAAATGATTCACACCTTTTCTAAAGCCTCTGGTTTAAAATTAAATCTGAACAAGTGTGAGTTAATGCCAATTCATCAATGTCAATTAACTGAGAACTTCAACATCCCTATAAAATCCACAGTGAAATATTTAGTAATATATGTTTCCAAAGACTCAATTGAACATGAAAATATGAATCTGTGGAAAGTTGTTGATATGTGCCAAACTAAAGAAATAGTAGTTTATTGGGAAGAATATTTTTAACTCAAATGGAAAGTTTATCAAGGTGCATCTATCCTGCATACTCATTGGCAATTCCAAACAAAGTGATTAAAAAAATGTATTAGATTAATTTTGATTATATCTGGAGAAAGAAAGTCCATTACATTATAAGAGCAAAGTTGACTAAGGATTTCAAGGAGGGAGGTCTACAAGCCATTGACTTTGATTTCATAAATGGTACCCTGAAAATTGACTGGTTAAAATCTTTTCTAAATAACAACAACCTTTGGTGTCGTATTCCCAAAGAAATATAATTTTTACATAGATGTGATTTCACTCCCCAACGTCTCCCTATCAAACTATCCCAGTTTCACCAGCAAATCTTGTTGTACTGGAAAATTGTATACAATCATAATTTCACGCCACATAAGTCCCCAATATGGAATAATAGATCAATAAACAAATCACTGTATATTAAGGACAGGATGGAGAAAGGTATCTGGTCAGTGCTTCAATTAGTCAATAGAAGAGGATGTTTTATTTCATATGATACATTTTGTCTTAAATATGATATAACCTGTAATCGGAGCACATTTAATTCTATAATCAAAGCTATCCCCAACACTATTATATATCTAATCAAAGGATTCCTTTAAAACCTCTAATCCCACCACCCTGTGTCTCCCATCACTTTTAATTGGAGGTTACGATTTCAAAAGAAACTACATTTCCAAACAAATCTATCAGAAATATGTTTGATAACATTTTATTCCCTTTTGTAGTTTATAGAAACTTGATTTCACAGTTTTTCTCAAAAGAAACAATTTACAGGTTATGAACAAATTATTTAAAATTCCATTTAAGTCCCAAAGATAAGGAAATCCATTACAAAATTTAAAACTATGTTTATCCTTCCAGTGAATTTGTAAGACAAAGATTTGGAATTGAAACTAGTAATTGTGTATTTTGTGATGAGATTGAAACTACCTATCATTTTATTTTCCATTGTATGCATGTAGATGCTTTGTGGCTTGATATTCATGAGTGGCTTTACAGAAGGGTTCTCTTCTTGAAGCCTTCTCTCATCAGGACATTGTCTTTGGACTTGTTATGAACGGCAACAATGACGATTTTCTGGTTAATAACATCCTTATTTTTGGGAAATTTTATATACACAAATCTAAATATTTGAAAGTGAAACCCAGGTTTTCTGTATTTCACAATGCGTTTCTTTCTTATACAAATGCCCTTATAATGATGAAAAGTAAAAATGCACAAAACCTTTTTGATATAATAGAAGAATATGATTTGAAAAACAAACCTTTTTGGTTTCATTTATTTATTTTTATTTGATCTTTTCCTGCAATGCATTTTGCACCTGATTTCATTGTTATATTGCAATGAATTGTTGCCATGCCGTTTGTACATGATATTGTTTATTATCTTTATTATCCAATCAAATTCAACCATTAAAAAATATATATATGTAAATTCTAGTTTTATAAAGAAATTCATATGTGATCACAATTTATATTTATCTATGAAGCTAACTTTATTATTTATTACTAACTTTATAACTTAATTTTAATTAAGGCTATTATTGATTTAAATCAAATGTTTTTAAGATCCTGAGAAACTGACATGCACAGAAGGGGGCAGCAGGGGCGCGAGCCCCTACCACTTTCATTCACATATCTAAAAGGTGCCCTTTTGGTCGTCCAGAAAAGGTGAAAATGTGTAATAATTAAATTACAATATTTTAACACACTCACATACTTCTGCACACAAGGATACTTCATGTATTTAGTAAAAAATTCAAATATATCCAAACTATTTGTGTTTTCTGTTAATCGTGCCATATCTTATCAGAAAATGTTGCGTAAATGAAGACACAATGAAGTACGTCTAAAATATGAAAAACAAACTTCCAAAGGGGTTCATAAACTCAGTTTAATTCAATCACTATATGTAATTTACCAAAATGTAGATTGCTCAACAAATGATTAATATTCCCTTGCTCCAGAGTTATAGGTTAATTATCTGATGAACATTTATTTTATTCTTGTGTATTGCTCTTTTTTTCCCCTTCTCTTTTTTGTCCTATTGTATAAGACAATCTAAAAATTGGCAAATTACATATATGGTAATTTAATTTATGTAATTCATAAATTACATCGGTTAAATTCATAAACGAGTAAAACTATAGAAATTCTCTTTAGACCGGGGGATGTAAAAACCTCTACTGGGGCACTGCACTGTATAAAACATTGTAAACAAGAATGTTTATCAAAGTTATTCTTTCTACATTTTAGATTTCGTCATCATAAAGTGCAGCTAGACTGCAGACAAGCAGCACATTTTCACTGCTGCTACTGCACGTCAACATTAATCAGAAGGGATGCTCAGATTAAACATATGACAAGTTGCAAAAATACATGATCTAGACCGCCTCTACCCACAGCAGCAGCACCATCTCCATCTCCAGCAGCAGCACCATCTCCAGCAGCAGCACCATCTCCATCTCCAGCAGCAGCACCATATCCATCTCCATCTCCAGCAGCAGCACCATCTCCAGCAGCAGCACCATCTCCATCTCCAGCAGCAGCACCATCTCCATCTCCAGCAGCAGCACCATATCCATCTCCATCTCCAGCAGCAGCACCATCTCCAGCAGCAGCACCATCTCCTTCTCCAGCAGCAGCACCATCTCCATCTCCAGCAGCAGCACCATCTCCTTCTCCAGCAGCAGCACCACCTCCTTCTCCAGCAGCAGCACCACCTCCTTCTCCAGCAGCACCATCATCAGTAGTAGGATTATGCGTCCGGCAGCAAGTCAGGGTGACTTGCACACACTGTGGCATTCAAATCAATAAAAGGAACTTGCTGGTTCACATTAACAGAAAACGCAGGCAAAGGGTAACTGAAATTTCAGCTGAACGGCACCTGTCATGCCAATGCATTGATGCCAAAAATGGCATCTTTGCTGTTGATAAATCATTCTTTAAGCCTTGCTCTCCTATACATATTCAGAAAAAAACATAGGGTGCAATTCAAAACCTAATCTGTGAACTGGATGATTGCAAGACAAATGCTGAATTTGCAGTCAGAAGTGGAATTCTTCCTTATGAGTGCATGCATCTAAAGTCTTTGCTCTTCTGCTCTCGAATGGACACCGCATTCATCCTTTTCGAGGAGGAGGTTCTGCCAGAAATGGATACTGCGATGATATTTGGGGACATAATGAAGCAAAATTGCTTAAAATATATCACACCACAGCAGACTGAGGTTAACAGAAATAAAATAAATACAGCAACACTTTAGGGCAGTGAAGTATGTGACTAATAAATTGTACTACAGAGGTTGGTTCACTCTCCGTCTCTGTTGCGGATATAACCCGATCCTTCCGACGGGTGAACATCCATAAGCCACGGGTCCAGACGGCATTCCGGGCCGCGTCATCAGAGCGTGCACGAACCAACTGGCTGGTGTTTTTACGGACATTTTCAACCTGTCCCTCTCCCTGTCTGTAGTCCCCACATGCTTCAAATGTCCACCATTGTGCCTGTACAAAAGCAATCAAAAATCACTTGCCTAAATGTCTGGCGTCCTGTTGCTCTGACTCCCATCATCAGCAAATGCTTTGAGACGCTAATCAGAGATCACATCTGCTCTGTGCTGCCCACCTCTCTGGACCCATTGCAGTTTGCCTACCGCAACAACTGCTCCACTGATGATGCCATTGCATCTACACTACACACTGCTCTCTCCCACCTGGAAAAAAAGAACACATATGTGAGAATACTGTTTGTAGACTACAGTTCAGCATTCAATACCATAGTGCCCTCCAAGCTTGATGTGAAACTCCGGGCTCTGGGCTTAAACAGCTCGCTGTGCAGCTGGATCCTGGACGTCCTGTCAGGCAGATGTCAGAATGGGCAGCAACGTCTCCTCATCACTGACACTCAACACTGGAGCCCGCAGGGCTGTGTTCTCAGCCCACTCCTGTATTCACTGTACACACATGACTCTGTTGCAACACATAGCTCCAATGCCATCATTAAGTTTGCTGACAATACGACGATGGTAGGTCTGATCACTGACAATGATGAAACAGCCTACAGAGAGGAGGTGCACACTCTGACACGCTGGTGTCAGGAGCACAACCTCAACGTCAGCAAGACCAAGACCAAGGAGCTTGTAGTGGACTTCAGAAGGAAAGACAAAGTACACAGCCCCATCACCATTAATGGAGCACTGGTGGAGAGAGTCAGCAGCTTCAAGTTCCTCGGTGTCCACATTACTGAGGAACTCACATGGTCCGTCCACACAGAGGCTGTTGTGAAGAAGGATCACCAGCGCCTCTTCTTCCTGAGATGGCTGAGGAAGTTTGGAATGAACCACCACATCCTATGACAATAGCACCGCCCACAACTGCAAAGCCCTGCAAAGGGAGGTGCGAACTGCCAGACACTTCATCGAAGGTGAGCTTCCCTCCCTCCAGGACTTATATAACAGGCGGTTTGTGAAAAAAGCTTGGAGGATCATCAGAGACTCCACCCACCCGAGTCATGTGCTGCTCTCACTGCTACCATCAGGCAGGTGGTCTCGCAGCATCAGGACCCGCACCAGCTTCTTCCCCCAAGCAATCAGACTTTAGAACACTTGATCTCTCACAATCAATATACATCAGCACTGCACTTTATTAATCTTATATCCATAATTATATTCTCCACAATACACCTACTGTATATATTATAGTTCCTAGAATATCAAAAATCCACAAAAGGAGGAAGATCCTTTTCATTTTTTTAAACTATGGAATAGTCTCCCTAACACTGTTCGAGATGCAGACACACTCTTTCAGTTTAAGTCTAGACTAAAGACTCATCTATTTAGCCAGGCATACACATAATTTATCCTCCAACCCACAATTAGGCTGCTTTATTTTAGTCTGCTGGAACCAGAAACCAGAAACATTGATCGTGATATATAACTCTGTAATAAATTGAATGGCATCTATGCTTATATTATTTTATTTGTTTCCCTGTCTCAACCTCGGGACTCCTATCCTGAGTTCACCAGAACCGGCTGGATCCAGCACCATTCCTGCTTCATGTTGGTCTCCACTGCAACGTGTTGCTGAATGATGATGACTAAATGCAGCCGGTGCCAGCCAAACATCACTTCAGTCTATTATGATGGACTTCAGAGGATAAACTGATGCCAACTCCAACCATAAGAAATGGGATACTTCATATGCCATTGACTGAACCTTGGGTTTAGGATGGACCACACTGAACCTCACCGAAATTACCAGCCAGTTTGAACTGCGTTTCACATCCCTGATCTCTGCCTGCATCACCTTGGTCTATTGATGGATTACGATCTTGAAATGGAATGCATAGACTATCAATTGCCAACAAAAACCTTCATCAGCCAATTAACAAGGACAATTGCATCTATGTGAACTTCTGCAGTTAATCCAGGATGGACTTCAAAGACATTGGTCATTAATCTTACAGTTCAAACAAAATCGATGTTTAAACACTGACCCTTAACCCTTACTTAGTTTAATAATTTTAAACCATGACTTTAACTATACATAAGTAATATTTACATTATATTCATGATGTTAGTCAGAGGGGAACTGGCCCCTACAGTGATTCACAAGGTTATTTTTCTCCATTAATCAACATCTTATGGAGTTTTGTGTTGCTTGCCACAGTCGCTTTCAGCTTGCTCACTAGGGTTATTAATACAATTATTATTTAATTACTTATTTTTAAACATGATTAACAATCATATTTTATCTAATTACACAATGATGATTCATCAACATTATAGACATTACAGTTTTATTGTCTGTTAATGCTGATCTTCTGTAAAGCTGCTTTGAAATGATGTGTGTTGTGAAAGGTGCTATACAAATAAAATTGACTTGACTATATGTTTTTTATATACTCTTTATTTATTGTTTTATTGTATGTGTATTCTATATTGTGTGTATTGTTTACTGTACATTGTATATTATTATTGTGTTGTGTAATTATGTGTACATTTGATATGTAAATTGTGTTGTGTAAATATGTTGTTTATTGTAATTGGTTTATGTCTCATCGCTGTCATGACTGTTATGTTGCTCGGAACTGCACAGAAGACTTTCACCTACTGTTGCACTTGTGTACATGGTCATGTGACAATAAAGTGATTTGATTTGATATAATTTCTTACTAACCTTTTCTGTGTAAAATTACAACAACTAACAACTTTACAGCTCAAACAATACACAAGTTTTAACAGAAGAATGAATGTAAGTGCTTTTATCAAATTATAGGCTTCCCATTTCTGCCATTAATTCCTTAAAATTGACCCCATTCACTTTGTAAGTGCCTCTCTAAAACCTCGATTTTTGCTCTTTTTGTTTTTAAAGAAAAGGAGGGACAAGTTGAAAATATTTTTGTGGTAATCAACAAAATTGAGCATAACTTCCGTTGAACCTGGAGATTTCACTTTACCTGTATTCAGGCTATATAAATAGGCTAAATTAATTTGTTACTATAAACATTTTATTATAGACCAGACTTAAAATAGAAAGTGTAAATGAGGAGGATGTTTTGTTGTGAACAGATCAGCTTAAAAGCACCATAATGTAGCTAGTATGATAGCATGAATGTTATATCGTCAGTAGTGCATTGAAAAGCAGTGCAAAAGACTCAAATGTGTGCTGTAAAATGACGATGCACAGTTTATGTTCAAAACTACTGGGTGATCAAATCCTTGACAAACCTTTATGAATGACCAGCTATCACATCCTCTGATACAAAGATACAAAGTAAAACATTCAAGCATGACTGGAATGAGACAACTTGCATTCATTAATGAATACATTCATAAATAATTGCACACAGAATTTGTTTTCAGATTTATTTTTTTGGTTGCTCACAGATACATTTTTTTCTCTCAAAGAGAATGTTCTTTTTATGGCCCTGCAGGTTCTTCTCGGAAAGGTCTTTATTCCGTTCTTCTTTGTTTTTGGAGGAATATTGTAGTTTTAATTTATTTGGGAGGTTTTTTTTCGTTGCTCACAGATCTTTTTTTTTTCTCAAAGAGAATGTGTGTATGCATGTTTGAGAACTGAGAATGCACAAGAAATGCATTCAGAGTTCGGGGGAAACTTTGTGTCGACGGCAGCAGGTAAATGTTCTTTTTATGGCCCTCCAGGTTCTTCTCAGAAAGGTTTTTATTCCTTTCTTCTTCTTTGTTATTGGAGGAATATTGGAGTTTTCCACTGTTTCTTCGGGCTCATCTTCTGCAGTCTGCAGGATATGGCAGAGGGTGCTGCTGATTATGTCTTTCATTGTGTCTTTATGCACCACAGCAATAACTTCAGGTGAGGTGCAGGATATGGGGCTGGAAGACTCCATGTGTCTCCGCATATCTGTTATTATATCCTGCATGAGGTCTTGGTCCTCTGGTGAGATTCCTCTCTCGATATCAAGATTCCCACTGGCGATTTTACTCTGGATCCCCAGTAGTAATTTGCTAGTGACTCTTTTGGCTTGTTGTGATATTATCTCCCAAGAATCCACACTTGAGCATTGACTCACACTTGCACAGTCTGAGGGCAAAATACCCTCACTGCTCAAAGCAGAGACAACTTCACTCAAGATCTCTTCTACGAGTTCTTTTGCAACGGATGTCACTCGTGGAGTGGTGATGTATATTTCTTTCACCTCATCTGTTGGTGCCATATCAGGAATGCTCTGGATATCAGGACCTGGACATTCTCTCACACGATTGAGCGTCTCTTCAACAATCTTCATCGCCTCCATTTCAATTTCAGACATTGTAGATGCCATCTGAAAAATGTTAAATAGTTCTAATGGTTAATATGGATAATATATGTTTCGTTAGTCTTCAGTAGCCTAATGCAAACGGGGCCTTTTAAAATATTAGAATACTTAAAGCTTTACCGAAATGACTGTCTGATGAACGGACTTGGCAAAGCAGTTCGATTGTACATTTCGTGCATTATTTTACTACAGGTTCAAATTAAATATAAATATGGCCTTTTCCCATTATTCCATATAATCTGATTATATTACCGTATATGTTGTGAAAATTAGCTGCGGTAAAACTATATAAATGTACTCACCTTTGCGAAAAGCATGCGATCAGTAAACTGCAAATAAGAGTTCTGTAGCTCGCGCTGGTTTGTTGGTGGGTGATGGAACTTCGTCTTTATGACGTAACAATTCCAATAGGCTGGCGGCCTGACAACAGAACAAACTCTCATCGCATTGTAACGCAATGATTGCTGATATACAAACTGTTTTCTTGAAGGTCCGGTGTGTTTTCTCAATAAAGTTTTGGCGCAAAAATAAAATGAATGCATATAACTCAGGCTTAAGTCCAATTTCTTTGATTTATCATTAAACAGAGTTGTTATAAAATTATTATTTATTGTTTCTACTTCTAATTTTACTAAATGTACTACTATAAACTAATAATAAAGTTGAATATATTGCTTTAATTTTAAATAAGAAATTATTATTTCAATATTAGATCATTTAACCCTTACATTTATGCTAATTTTCCCAAACACTCTTTCATATTCGGGTCTTTAGAGACATATATCTATTACAAATTGATGTAAATGCCAAGATAGTTCCACATTTTACAAATTTTTTCAAGACAATTAGAAAACAATACAATGAAATATATTTTGATGTTTTATTTTTTATAAATTATAGAGATAATGCATCAAATCAGAACAAATAAAGAACAGGATTCATTATTTTCACACTGAAATTTCATGAGATGCAACCGGCTCACAAACATAGTGAATTACACATTACACATAATCTACACATGTGTAATGTACTGTGTAGCTTATGTGTATCTTATATGTATTATCTCAGGCACTTGTTGAGTCTAAATAGATTTACAATTGACATAATTTCAGTAGTAAACCCAAATGTCAATAGTCATATCATACTTTTCATGTGCTGTACTTGCTATAAGTTTCCTTCAGTGGGGTTACTTCATGAAATTGCAATGTCAAATGTAAATCAAGTCAATTACTGAAATATCAGTGCCACCTTGAGAAAGAAATTACATGGATATTATATTATGTGTACACGCATATACCATAAAATACTGATAATTCATCATTGTTTACAGTTCATTGTTACTCAGTTTTTATTTATATGAATATAGTACTTGTTTCTCTTGTAAAACACAAATAAATACACATAAACTTAAATATATATGAAATAATAATTGTTAAAATGTATAATTTATAGAATTTATAGAAAAAAGAAACAGAACACTCTTAAATACCTCGGGTCTCTAGACCCATACACTTCTGGTACTTAAACCATTATAATATATATATATATATAATTTATTTACTTTTTATATTTTTTTGCAATTTTGCCATTATTTTGTGTCACACTATAAGAGATAGATTGATGAATACTAAAGATGTGTGGGCACAACTCCAAAAAATTAATGAGGTACAGGTTGTGGAAGGAGGTTCAGGGTCTCCAAAGACCCGGAAAAGGGTTAACTGTTCAACATAATGTTCATTCTCAAATGCAAAATTTGGAGACTGAACGAATGGATCAACATTCAGAGAACTGTGATTTTATGGGGTGATTTTTATGGGGCGATGTTGCACTATCACAACAAAAGTCAAATAAAACTTTAAATCTCTTATGATGTAAGATCTTGATTATACTGTATGACCACAGCTATCCTTCTGTTCTGGGTGAGAAAATTATTCTTGTACATGCAGTGAAGAACAGAATTTGGAACAACACAAACAAACCAAAAATCCTGACAAGACAATATTTGTATACATTTCCCAAGCTCAAGTGTTTGGAAAAAGAACGTCTAGGTTACTATTGTAACCCCCGTTCCCTGATGGAGGGAACGAGACTTTGTGTCGAATGAAACGACACTAGTGGTCTTTCTTGAAGGCCTCGGTTGCCTCTGAACTTGAAAAAAGGCCAATGAGAAATTGACAGACAGAATTTGCATGTCCCTCCCCCTAGGGGTACGTATTCAGGTTTTGCACTGAGGAGCCGAGAATGAGGTACGGCCATTACAGTGGCTCGGTACAGCGTCGTGGCTGGGGGGACACGACATCTCATTCACTCCATCAGGGAACAGGGGTTATATAAGGAACCTAAGACATTCCCCATCTGTCGCTCTCATGACGTTGTGTCGAATGAAGCAACACTAGGGGTTCCCTATTCAATCACGCCATGTGCAGAACCGTGTATGTGAACTGCTGATGAAGCTCTTTCTTTGATGTAGCAGACAGTGGAAAGGGGCGCTGTCTCCAACAGAGGATTCTCATAAAGAGGGCTAGGGAGGAAAGACATTTAGGGAGCGCGGGCCTAGTGGACTCTCCTGGGAGAAAGAATGCACATGATTGCCTTGAGTTGAGGGAAAGGGCGCTGTGTGCAAGCGGAACACCCGGTCAGCCATTCCGCATTACCGAGATCTATGTTCTCGGACCTGAGAAAATATGAGATGAGACCGACTCAACCCTGAGATTGTAGAATCTCGTAAATGTATTGGGTGTTGCCCAGCCCGCCGCTCTGCAGATGCCTTCTAGGGAGGTGCCATTGGACAGTGCCCACGAGCTCGTAGAGTGTGCTCGAACCTGCAAGGGGGCGGACTCGGCCTGGGTCTGATGGCGTTGACGACCCAGTGGGCAACCTCTGTTGGAGACAGCGCCCCTTTCCGCTGTCTGCTACAGCAAACAAAGAGCTGCTCAGTACATCTGAAGCGCTGCGTGCGGTTCACATAGGTATGGACACAGCAACAATAAGGCTGGGTTTGCCTCCTCCTGGGGCAGCTTCGCTTGCAGGTACACTACCTCTGAGGTCTTAGGATGACATGAGCATCTGCCGGACCTGACTCCAGGCAAGTGAACGCTCGCAGGTCCCCAACACTCTTGATGGAAGCGAGCGCAATCAGGAGGGCCGTCTTCAAGGAAAGCTCGAATAACTCTAGCGGCTCGAAGGGGGGTCTCTGAAGGCCCGAAAGGACCACGGAGAGACCCCATGTGGGGAACAGCCATGGCCTGGGAGGGTTCAGCCTCCAGGCACCTCTAAGGAACCTGATGATCAGGTCGTACTTCCCTAAGGACTTCCTGTTGCTGACGGCACGCTTCACAAGTGTTTGTTTGTATCCTGCTTAGGCTGCTTAGCATTGCTTATTCTTAATCTCAAACGTTCATCGTTATATTCATCGTTCATCGTTCAGTTTACCTTGTTTCAGGTTTTTTTGCCTTTCTACTGTTTCATCTGTGTGTATTTTTTTACCTAATCCTTAACATCTGCCATTTTTAAGCACGTATCGGGTTTTCCCTTGTATTATTCTCTTATCTCGATTCAAATGCGCGCATATTCCACTTGCACCTGCGTTCTATTTTTATTTCCGATTAAACTGCATGCATTTTTCAGTGTGCACCCGTTTTTTCTTCTCTGCGGAACACAGATTATTGCATCGATCTCAAAGCACCGCTTATCAAGAACAACCAACATCAACAAACAATTGCGTAATGGATTCACATCAATCTGAAACCCTCACCCCTCAGGAATGACCAACAACAACAAAAAATGTGCGGTATGTCATGGTGTCATGTTCACTGTTGTCTTTTGTTTTGTGCTTTTATGTTGAAGTTTAGTTTAGTTCCTGTTTCCTGTTTTGGTTTTTGTAGTCCTTTGTAGTTTCTTGTTATGATTGGTGTTCCCCTGATTGCTTCTCCTTTCCTGATTATTTCCCCCAGGTGTCCCTCATTCCCTTGTTTGTTCCTTTTGTATTTAAACCCTGGTTCTTTGTTCAGTCCTTGTCGATCATTGTTATATGTAGATGTTATGTCTGTTCCTATATGTGTTTTGACCCTGTGCCTCATTTGTGTTCATGTTTACTCTTGTTTAGATTTTTGTTTCCCATCGTGGATGTTTGTTTTGTTCCAGTGTCTACCTGTCATTTGCGTTCATTTATGGTTTCATTAAAATACTAGCCGCACGTGGATCCAGCCCTCTTGTCTTCCCTTTCTTCAATCGTAACACATGGCATCCGCTCATGTTATTTCTTCCTGCATTGTATGTCACAGGTTTACAATAGCCTCCTCCATCAGCAGTGAGGGATTCACATGTGATAAATGTAAGGAATTAGTCAGGCTGACAGAGAAGGTTAATGAGTTAGAGACTTGCATCCGAACGCTAGTGGAGGTCAGTGAGAAAGAGAAGCCGGTAGATACTATTTCGGATGCGAGAAGTACAGAGAGCAACATACACACTTTGCTTTCGACTGTAGAGCCCGTACAGCAGGGCATTTTTTTGATGTCTCGGCGGCATACTCGTTCAGCAAAGAGACACTACTCCCCCGTTCCTGTTAGGGTTTCCAATCGATTCTCCCAACTCAGTGATACACCTCATAGGCGGAAATCGCGGGGGGGGGGGTCGGAGGGGTCAGGACCCCCCCATCTGAGGGTTGTTCCCCCCTAAAATATCATTAAAATATGTGTATTGTAAATAATATAATGATATAGTCTTAAAATAATGTTTATTGTCCCCCCCAACATTTTGATGAAATTTTCACCCCTGCACCCACTGAGAATCATGTTCAAAGAGCCCTTGTTATTTGCGATTCTATTGTAAGGAACGTGGAAATAGAGACTCCAGCCACTATTGTTAACTGCATTTCGGCAATGCTAAACATAGATCTAAAATTGTTATCCATGTCGGCACTAACGATGTCCGGCTTCGCCAGTCGAATATCACTAAAGATAATGTTAAAGAGGTGTGTGAATTTGCAAAAATGATGTCAGACACTGTAATATGCTCTGGTCCCCTCCCTGCTCGTTGTGGTGACGAGGTTTATAGTAGATTAGTATCACTGAATGGCTGGATGTCTGAGTGGTGTCTGAAGAATAAAATAGGATTTATAGACAATTGGAAGAGTTTTTGGGGTAGACCTGACCTGCTAAAGAGAGACGGACTCCATCCCTCCAGGGAAGGTGCCACTCTCCTCTCTAGTAATTGGGCTCATAGTCTTAATAATGATAGTATTTGACTAACTGGGGCCCAGGTCAGGAAGCAGACAAACTGGTATATCCGAACGTCTGATAGCTGCCTTGAGACGTCACACAGGTCACATAAACTACAACACATAGAGACAGTATCTCCTAGATATCTCATAGAGACTGTGTCTGTTCCCCGAACTACCAACCACAAAACCCTCATTAAATAATTTAGAAAAATTTGATTAAGGTCAAGCTTGAACAAAACATATAAATAAAAAATACACATCATATAAAAATAGGGCTACTAAACATTAGATCTCTTTCTAACAAAGTACTAATTGTTAATGAAATGATTCCAGATCATAAATTTGATATGCTCTGTTTGACTGAAACCTGGCTTAAACCGGATGAATATATTAGTTTAAATGAATCTACTCCCCCAGGTTATTGTTATAAACACGAGCCTCGTCTGAAGGGTCGAGGAGGAGGTGTTGTTACAATTTACAGTGAAGTTTTTGGTGTTACTCAGAGGACAGGATATACATTTAAGTATTTTGTACTAATAATGCTTAGTGTGACACCGTCAGATATAAATAAATAATCTCTGTCTTCTTTTGTCCTTGCTACAATGTATAGATCACCCGGGCCTTATTCTGATTTCCTTGGTGAATTTGCTAATTTTTTATCAGATCTTGTAGTTACTGTAGATAAAGCTTTCACTGTTGGTGACTTCAACATTCACATAGATCAGGGGTTTTTAACCGGTGGTCCGCGGCCCCCTGGTGGTCCGCGGCGGCATTGCATGTGGTCCGTGACATGCATCCTAGCCTACGTAATTTCACTATTAAAATCACTTTTTTCCATATTTTATTTGCGCATTGGTGTGAATACTAAATTTAATGAAAATATCTAAAATAATATAGAGGAGTTGAGATTCAAACTGACACAGGATAGGCTATCTTTGCACCTATCAGGTCCAGTGGTGGACAGTAACGAAGTAAATGTAATTCGTTACTGTACTTAAGTAGTTTTTTTGCATATCTGTACTTTACTCAAGTATTTAAATTTTGGGAGACTTTTACTTTAACTCCACTACATTTTCAAAATCAGTCGTTCCTTTTTATTTATGAGTGGATAAAAACTTAACTGGTAAAACGAGCCACCAATCACAGTACAGCGCGCACTTTGTTTTGAACTTGTTTTGTTTTGCCCCTGTTGGCGCCTTGGCACTGGCAGTAATGTTGTCTACTTAGCGCGAACATATACGATTCAACGTGACATCGCATCAGATTCAGTGCAACTGCAACAGCATAACATTTTGAGTGCCAGTGTCTTTATAAATGATGGAAGAAACTACTGAATCTAACTTGCCACAACACCCATGGCCTTATTTACGTGATTTTTTTGAAGTTGTTGAAAAGAAGAACGAGTCTTTCATTTTTAAGTGCCTTCTCTGCCTGCCTCGGCCCTGTACAATCTCTTCTTACAAGAATTCTCCTTCCAATTTAAAGAAACATATAGAGGTAAGCAATTTTCATTTCACTCATTTAATAATAATAAAAAAAAAGATAAATCTAACAGTAGCTTGCAGAAAACTGTTTCACTGTGCAAATGTTGGTTAAAATATAGATTGTGACATTACCATGAACACTGTATACGTCGTCAACTAAGTTAGCTGTTTCACCGTATTTCATAGTTCATAGTATTTGTATTTGAAACTTTTCAAGCTGAGTGCTCTGATATTGTGAAATGGCAATCAATCGATTTTAACATTTTATGTTGGAATATAAATTAATTCTATTTTGACTAGTACATGCAGCGAATTTATATTCACATTTATTTATATTAGCGTTTTTCACAATACATATAGTTTCAAAGCAGCTTTACAGAATGTGTCTACATTACAATTTAGAGTGATCTGTTATCAGAGGTGACTGTGTCTAACGTTATCTAAATGTATGTACAGTTCTAAGATAATACAAATCATGCTGTTATTAGCTAACATAATGTATTAATTTAAAGAAGGAAACAATGAGCTAATTAAAGTAATTATTACAAGTTGGGAACATAATGATTACATTATAAGAAAATTTAGCATTGGTGCATGTATGATGCTAAAACAGTTGACTGGTGGAGTGCTCCTTATTAACAGAGATTGTTATTTTCAAAAGCTTCCAAAGACTGATCTAACTAAGCCTATGCTGAAAATAATATGCTCTGTAGCCTACATCTAGGCTATGACATGCTAAAAGCACATAACATAATGCTTATTTTATTTAATCAAAGAGAGGAGACTGATCTCTGGTATGTAGTTATTGTTTTGAATGTTTCCTTTTTGCAGAGAAAACATGGTAGCCACATGCAGAGATATATTGCCCTAACAGCACCAAGGAAAAGAAAAATGGAGAGCGAGGAGGATCCTTCAACCTCCAGACAGTTGAAGTTGGGAGAAACCAAGCTAGTCACACAGAAGAAGGTTGATCATGCAGTGTTGAATTTTGTGACCCAGAGTCTACAACCCTTTAGTGTGGTGGACCAGCCATCATTTCAAGCTTTCTTGCATGAACTTCAGCCTAACGCCTCTCTCATGTCAAGGACCACTTTGCGACGTAAGGTGGATGTGGCAGCACTTGAAATGAAGAACAATATGAAAAAAGCAATGTCGGGGATCGATTTCATAGCAACGACGACAGATTGTTGGAGTTCAAGGAGAAGAGGTTTCATCGGTGTCACTGGCCACTGGGTTGATCCTAACAGTCTGGAGAGGTGCTCTGTAGCACTGGCATGCAGACAGCTCAAAGGTCCACACACTTTTGATGTTTTGGCTTGCACACTAAATTACATACATTCTGAATTCGGCATACAGAACAAGGTTGTTCGAACTACTACGGACAATGGGTCAAATTTTTTAAAGGCATTTCGTATATATGGAAAGCAAGATGAGAACAACAACTCTGCTTCAGGCGAGGCTGAAGATGATGAGATCAATAACAAGATGTGTGGTGATAATGATGAGGATGTGGATGGTGTTGAGGTGGACTTTGTAGAGGTCACATCTGTTTTAGATGAAGATGATGGCTTACAATTCCAACTTCCGAAACATCATCGATGTGCCTGCCACTTATTAAACTTGGTTTCCACAGTGGACGCAGCAAAAGCCTGTTCAAATGAAGCCTACAAGAAGCTGTCCCGATCAGCATTCTCTAAGTGTCATGCACTATGGAATAAGTGTGGCAGATCTGCTGCTGCTGCAGAGATTATAGAAGACATTTGCAAAATTCAGCTGATCCGCCCCAACGCAACAAGGTGGAATTCCTTATTTCTCGCCATTGAGAGAATGCTTCGAATAATTAAAGATCAGGGAGAGGGGGCTATCAGAACCGTCTGCTCTTCACTCAAGTTGCCAATGTAAGTGCTGTTGATGTTTTTTTTCTTTTA
This sequence comes from Xyrauchen texanus, assembly GCF_025860055.1. Taxonomy (NCBI): domain Eukaryota; kingdom Metazoa; phylum Chordata; class Actinopteri; order Cypriniformes; family Catostomidae; genus Xyrauchen; species Xyrauchen texanus. Next base: position 28,664,687 of record NC_068315.1, read on the forward strand.
ATTTCTTTAAATTCATGTTCCAGTAATGTTAATGGTAAAACTGCTTTTTTTAAATGCATTACTTTGAATAGTTGCTTGACTACTCCATGCTCAGTAAGGATCAGATAGGAGTAGATACAGGGAGAAATACAAGAATTTATCTCCTGAGGGCCTAGTAATTCCACTGTTTGTAAAATGACACACACACACTTAAACTTGTAATGACATGAAATTATTAATTGTTGTTGTTTCAATGTGTGATAGGTTGAGAACAGTTGAAATTGCCTTTCTGGAGGAGTATGCCAGAACCATGAGCCCTGTTGCCAAAGCTCTCAACATTCTTCAGGCTGAAATCGATGTTCAGATGGGATGGCTTCTGCCTACTCTGACCCTCCTCATCTCGAAACTTGACCGAATTGGCATTACCTCCAGGTACTGCAAACCTCTGGTTGATGCCCTCCAAAAAGGCCTGCAGCAGCGCTTTGGAAACATGCTGGTAGAGCCAGAGTTTATTGCGGCTGCAATCCTTGTCCCGAAATTTAAAACATCCTGGACATCGGATGAAAACATTGTCAAACTAGGTAAGATTATTTTATTTTTATTTTTGAAAAGTGTCATTAGTTAAAGAATCAGAGAAACTAAGCCGAATGATTTTTTTTTAAGATATCCAACTAAAATTGTTTCTTGACATTCTCAATTTGTTTAGGTTAGTTTTAAATGCACCTTGGAAATACATGGGGCAATACTGTTCTTTTGATATTTTAATCTGGAGAAATGTATGATTACAGTGAAGTTTTGATTCTAAGCATCTATGGAAATGTCCATTTCAGGCCTGGACTACATCAAGGACCATCTGGAGGAAGAGACTTTGAAACAGCTCCCAGTTGATGGTTCCAGTGGCTCTGAGGAAGAGGACTTCTTTGCGAGCATGAAGCGTACTCATGGTCAGGAAGGTATCAAGCAGTTAGATGGCTACCTTGCCTGCAAAGCTGATGACAAAGACATTCTCAAGTCCTTCCCATCAGTCTGTAAGTTGTCTTTGAAGCTCAATACTGCTTTACCCGCCTCTGCAGCTTGTGAACGTCTTTTCAGCACAGCAGGGCTTATTTTCAGTCCCAGGAGGGCAAGAATGGACTCAAACAACTTTGAGAATCAGCTCCTTCTCAAGCTGAATAAAAGATATTGCAACTTTAGTTAGATCATTTAGATCATCAGTGCCATACTGTACTAGCATGCTCACCAAAAGCACAATTAATGGAATGTTGATTAATGATGTTTACTGCCACAACTATTGTTCATTGCCATTTGAAGCTTGCTATTTTAGTACGTCCCTTGTGATGACAGGTTATGTAATGTGTTTTGAGATGTGTTTTGTTTTGAGTGTCTCTTAAAGCATCTTATACATTCAAATACCCACACAATGTTCTGTGTTTTAGCTAAACAGAGCTTACAGTTGCCACCTATTATAATTCCACTGACTAACTTACAGCTCTTAAAACTGTCTCATTTATCAGGAATGAAGATGGGCTAGATACTTACATAACCAACAGTCTGCTTTCAAGAATTAAAGTTGGAGATGAAGAAATATCTCATTACTTAGCGAGAATGTGCTGTAATACGGTTCAGTGAATCCACCTTAGATTAGTACATATTTGTTTTTATGATCCTTTTGTTTCATTGCAAGTTTAAATAAAAACTTGGATTACTGTTACAAATAAATGTTAAACCGAAACTGCCTGCTCTCAAGTCCTGTTATTTAATTTGGTTCTAAAGGAAATTGTTTGGCTTCAAGGTTTTGGGCTTATGAAAATTTTAATAGACATCAGTGTCTGTCTGACTAATTAATGTAATTTTATTAATAGATTGGTGTGCCAAGAGTGACATAAGACTCTTCACGTATACTGAGTTAAGCAAGAGTCTTGTGACAAAAATGATAATAAGACATTATAGCCATAAAAAAATCATAGTACTTGGATACTTGAGTACATTTGAAGGCAAATACTTTTGTACTTTTACTCAAGTGAAAGTTTAAAGGCAGCACTTCTACTTTTACTTGAGTAATATTTTACCTTGGGTATCTCTACTTTTACTCAAGTACATGGTTTGTGTACTTTGTCCACCACTGATCAGGTCTATCCTATTTATTTGCTAACGTTGTGTTTTGCGTCCCCAACGTCATACGTACACATTTATCTTGTGTGCGAAATAGCCCAGCATCTCGGAGTTAAGTAAATACATTATTGAGGTATCATTGAAAAGACGCTTAATATTGGTGAATTTAAATTTGGAGTGGAGTGGAGCTGTTAGCTAACGTTTCTAACTAAGGCCAAGTTTGCTAGTCAGCACCAGCATGGATCGCTTTTTAGTGAGGAAAGTGACAGATGTCAGGACAGATGGACAGGCTTCTGCTGCATGCTCTTCAGACAAAGCTACAACTTCGGAGGAAACAGGGAAACGTAGTGGGAAACGAAAAAGAAAATACAGTGAAGATTATGTTAAATATGGATTTACAGTTACGACTGACAAAACAGGAGAGGAGGTACCGCTGTATGTTCAACGTTGCTTTCAAATGAAACCGTCGAAACTTTCTCGTCATATGGAGACACATCACAGCTTCTTGAAGGCCAAGCCTATTGAGTATATGCAACAGATGTTGCGTGATTTCAAAGGACAGCAGACGCTCATGAGAAAGAGTGCAAAAGTCAGTGAAAATGCACTGAAAGCCTCATCTGGTGGCTCTCAGGGTTGCACAATGCAAAAAGCCTCATACAATAGCAGAGCAGCTGATTTTGCCAGCAGCTATAGACATAACCATGATGAACGAAGAATGTGCTAATAAATTAAAAACTATTCCTTTGTTAGATAGCACAGTCGGACGTCGAATTGAGGAAATGGCAAATGATGTGAAAGAGCAGCTGATAGAGAAACTTCGATCAGTTCAGGGAATTTCCATTCAGTTAGACGAGACGACAGATATAACAAATGACGCACAACTTTTGGCATTTGTGCGATACGAGGATAATAGTGCGATGTGCGAGGAATTTCTCTTTTGCAAACCACTGCCAGGGCGAACTACAGGTGCCGAGATCTTTTCAGCCCTTGATGACTTTTTCAAAGAACACAATATTTCGTGGCAGAAGTGTGTGGCGCTATGTAGCGATGGAGCCAGAGTAATGAGTGGCAGCCAGACTGGATTGATTGGGCACGTAAAGAAAGTAGCACCGGCGATTATTTGGACACACTGCATGATTCATAGAGAAGCTCTGGCCGCCAAAGATCTCAGTGTTGAGTTCAGCGAGGTGTTTGATGCTGTTGTTAAAACTGTAAACCTGATAAAACGAAAAGCATTAAATACACGCCTGTTTGCATCCCTATGTCAAGGCTTAGGAAGTGAACACACCCCTCTCCTTTACCATTCAGAGGTGAGATGGCTGTCTCGCGGCGCGGTGCTCGCCCGTGTGTTTGAACTACGTGACGCTATCTATACTTTCTTGTGTGAGAAGGAGTGCACTGAACTGGCTTAGGCCTACATGTTCAAGGACAGCCACTGGTTAACTAAGCTGGCGTATCTCACCGATGTTTTTACAGAGCTTAACAAGTTGAACACTTCAATGCAGGGAGAGATTCAAACGTCCTGCAGCTCTACGAAAAACTAGAGGCATTTGTTAAAAAAATGTCAAGATGGATAGAAGAGTGGAGAGTGGTAACTTGGCTATGTTCCCTTCAGTTGAGGAATATTCTGACAGCACTGACATTAAAGACATTGTGTGTGAGCATTTGAGGAAGCTTGTGCTTCATTTCCGAAAGTACTTCAATGATTCTGATGAGTGGTGCTGTGACAGCAAATGGATCCTGCTCCCATTCAGTGATGATGCAGCAGCAGGGTCAAGCTTAACTACTGTAGAAGAGGATCAGCTCATAGAGATGTCCACAGACTCTGTCAGGAGGCATATGTATGATACACAACCCCTTGTGAAGTTCTGGATAAGTTGCCAGACAAAATTTCCAGTGAGGTGTCTTTTACCCTTTCCAACTACATACCTCTGTGAGAGCGGTTTTTCCACACTGGCATATCTAAAGAACAAGTGCAGGGCAAGGCTGGAACCAGAGAATGATATGAGGCTGTCACTATGTACCACTATATCACCACGAATAGACAGACTGTGTGGAAGTCACCATGCCCAGAAATCCCACTAACAGATAAGGAGTACCCCCACCCCCCACCCACACACACACACACACACACACACACACACACACACACACAATAGTGGGCCGCCGATTACTTGTTAGTCAGAATGGTGGTCCCTGGCACAGAACCAGTTGAAAACCCCTGATTTAACCCTTAAATTTATGCTAATTTTCCCAAACACTCTTTCATATTCGGGTCTTTAGAGACTTATATCTATTACAAATTGATGTACAAAATGCCCAGATAGTTCCACATTTTACAAATTTTTTCAAGACAATTAGAAAACAATAAAGTGAAATATATTTTGATGTTTTATTTTTCATAAATTATAGAGATAATGCATCAAATCAGAACAAATAAAGAACAGGATTCATTATTTTCACACTGAAATTTCATGAGATGCAACCGGCTCACAAACACATAGTGAACTACACATTACACATAATCTACACATGTGTAATGTACTGTGTAGCTTATGTGTATCTTATATGTATTATCTCAGGCACTTGTTGAGTCTAAATAGATTTACAATTGACATGATAGTCATATCATACTTTTCATGTACTGTACTTGCTATAAGTTTCCTTCAGTGGGGTTACTTCATGAAATTGCAATGTCAAATGTAAATCAAGTCAATTACTGAAATATCAGTGCCACCTTGAGAAAGAAATTACATGGATATTATATTATGTGTACACGCATATACCATAAAATACTGATAATTCATCATTGTTTACAGTTCATTGTTACTCAGTTTTTATTTATATGAATATAGTACTTGTTTCTCTTGTAAAACACAAATAAATAGATATCCTGTGATAGTAAACTTAAATATATATGAAATAATAATTGTTAAAATGTATAATAACACTCTTAAATACCTCGGGTCTCTAGACCCTATACATTTCTGGTACTTAAACCATTATAATATATATATAATTGATTTACTTTTTATATTTTTTTGCAATTTTGCCATAATTTGTGTCACACTATAAGAGAGAGATTGATGAATACTAAAGATGTGTGGGCACAACTCCAAAAAAATTAATGAGGTACAGGTTGTGGAAGGAGGTTTAGGGTCTCCAAAGACCCGGAAAGGGTTAAACTTTCAACATAATGTTCATTCTCAAATGCAAAATTTGGAGATTGAAAGAATGGATCTACATTCAGAGAACTGTGATTTTTATGGGGCGATGTTGCACTATCACAACAAAAGTCAAATAAAACTTTAAATCTCTTTAAAAAATGTAAGATCTTGATAACACTGTATGACCACAGCTAACCTTCTGTTCTGGGTGAGAAAATTCTTCTTGTACATGCAGTGAAGAACAGAATTTGGAACAACACAAACAAACCAAAAATCCTGACAAGACAATATACATTTCCCAAGCTCAAGTGTTTGGAAAAAGAACATCTAGGTTACTATTGTAACCCACAGGGAACGAGACTTTGTGTCGAATGAAGCGACACTAGTGGTCTTACTTGAAGGCCTCGGTTGCCTCTGAACTTGAAAAAAGGCCAATGAGAACTTGGTAGACAGAATTTGCATGTCCCTCCCCTGGACATAGGGTTACGTCTGTCTATTCAGGTTTTGCACTAAGGAGCTGAGAATGAGGTACGGCCATTACAGTGGCTCGGTACAGCGTCGTGGCTGGGGGGACCCGACATCTCATTCACTCCATCAGGGAACAGGGGTTACATAAGGAACCTAGACATTCCCCATCTGTCGCTCTCATGACGTTGTGTCGAAGCAACACTAGGGGTTCCCTATTCAATCACGCCATGTGCTGAACCATGTATGTGAACTGCTGATGAAGCTCTTTGTTTGATGTAGCAGACAGTGGAAAGGGGCGCTGTCTCCAACAGAGGATTCTCATAAAGAGGGCTAGGGAGGAAAGACATCCAGGGAGCACGAGCCTAGTGGACTCTCCTGGGAGATAGAATGTACGTGATTGCCTTGAGTTGAGGGAAAGGGTGCTGTGTGCAAGAGGAACACCCGGTCAGCCATTCTGCATTACCGAGTTCTATGTTCTCGGACCTGAGAAAATATGAGACAAGACCGACTCAACCCTGAGATTGTAGAATCTCGTAAAGGTACTGGGTGTTGCCCAGCCCGCCGCTCTGCAGATGCCTTCTAGGGAGGTGCCATTGGACAGTGCCCATGAGCTCGTAGAGTGTGCTCAAACCTGCAAGGGGGCGGACACAGCCTGGGTCTGATAGGCCAACTATGGCGTTGACGACCCAGTGGGCAACCTCTGTTGGAGACAGCGCCACTTTCAGCTGTCTGCTACAGAAAAGAGAGCTGCTCAGAACATCTGAAGCGTGTGGTTCACATAGGTATGGACACAGCAATAATAAGGCTGGGTTTGCCTCCTCCTGGGGCAGCTTCGCTTGCAGGTTCACTACCTCTGAGGTCTTAGGATGACGTGAGCATCTGCCAGACCTGACTCCAGGCAAGTGAACGCTCGCAGGTCCCCAACACTCTTGATGGAAGTGAGCGCAATCAGGAGGGCCGTCTTCAAGGAAAGCTCGAATAACTCTAGCGGCTCGAAGGGGGGTCTCTGAAGGCCCAAAAGGACCACGGAGAGACCCCATGAGGGGAACAGCCATGGCCTGGGAGGGTTCAGCCTCCGGGCACCTCTAAGGAACCTGATGATCAGGTCGCGCTTCCCTAAGGACTTCCTGTTGCTGACGGCACGCTTCACAAGTGTTTGTTTGTATCCTGCTTAGGCTGCTTAGCATTGCTTATTCTTATTCTCAAACGTTCATCATTATATTCATCGTTCATCGTTATATCCTTTGTCAGTTTACCTTGTTTGCCTTTCTACTGTTTCATCTGTGTATTTTTTTACCTAATTCTTAACATCTGCCATTTTTAAGCACGTATCGGGTTTTCCCTTGTATTATTCTCTTATCTCGATTCAAATGCGCGCATATTCCACTTGCACCTGCGTTCTATTTTTATTCTGATTAAACTGCATGCATTTTAAAGCTTGCACCCGTTTTTTCTTCTCTGCGGAACACAGATTATTGCATTGATCTCAAAGCACCGCTTATCAAGAACAACCAACATCAACAAACAATTGCGTAATGGATTCACATCAATCTGAAACCCTCACCCCTCAGGAACGACCAACAACAACAAAAAATTAGCGGTACGTCATGGCATCCGCTCATGTTATTTCTTCCTGCATTGTATGTCACAGGTTTACAATAGCCTCCTCCATCAGCAGTGAGGGATTCACATGTGATAAATGTAAGGAATTAGTCAGGCTGACGGAGAAGGTTAATGAGTTAGAGACTTGCATCCGAACGCTAGTGGAGGTCAGTGAGAAAGAGAAGCCGGTAGATACTGTTTCGGATGCGAGTAGTACAGAGAGCAACATACACACTTTGCTTTCGGCTGTAGAGCCCCTACAGCAGGGCATTTTTTTTATGTCTCGGCAGCATACTTGTTCAGCAAAGAGACACTACGCTCCCATTCCTGTTAGGGTTTCCAATTGATTCTCCCAACTCAGTGATACACCCACTGAGAATCATGTTCAAAGAGCCCTTGTTATTTGCGATTCTATTGTAAGGAACATGGAAATAGAGACTCCAGCCACTATTGTTAATTGCATTTCGGCAATGCTAAACATAGATCTAAAATTGTTATCCATGTCGGCACTAACGATGTCCGGCTTCGCCAGTCGAATATCACTAAAGATAATGTTTAAGAGGTGTGTGAATTTGCAAAAACAATGTCAGGCACTGTAATATGCTCTGGTCCCCTCCCTGCTCGTTGTGGTGACGAGGTTTATAGTAGATTAGTATCACTGAATGGCTGGATGTCTGAGTGGTGTGTGAAGAATAAAATAGGATTTATAGACAATTGGAAGCATTTTTGGGGTAGACCTGACCTGCTAAAGAGAGACGGACTCCATCCCTCCAGGGAAGGTGCCACTCTCCTCTCTAGTAATTTGGCTCATAGTCTTAATAATGATTGTATTTGACTAACTGGGGCCCAGGTCAGGAAGCAGACAAACTGGATAATCCGGACATCTGCTAGCTGCCTTGAGACTTCACACAGGTCACATAAACTATAACACATAGAGACAGTATCTCCTAGATATCTCATAGAGACTGTGTCTGTTCCCCGAACTACCAACCACAAAACCCTCATTAAATAATTTAGAAAATTTGATTAAAGTCAAACTTGAACAAAACATATAAATAAAAAATACACATCATATAAAAATAGGGCTACTAAACATTAGATCTCTTTCTATCAAAACACTAATTGTTAATGAAATGATTCCAGATCATAGATTGGATGCGCTCTGTTTGACTGAAACCTGGCTTAAACCGGATGAATATATTAGTTTAAATGAATCTACTCCCCCAGGTTATTGTTATAAACACGAGCCTCGTCTGAAAGGTCGAGGAGGAGGTGTTGCTGCAATTTACAGTGAAGTTTTTGGTGTTACTCAGAGGACAGGATATAAATTTAAGTCTTTTGAACTAATAATGCTTAATGTGACACTGTCAGATATAAATAAATAATCTCTGTCTTCTTTTGTCCTTGCTACAATGTATAGATCACCGGGCCTTATTCTGATTTCCTTGGTGAATTTGCAAATTTTTTATCAGATCTTGTAGTTACTGTAGATAAAGCTTTCACTGTTGGTGACTTCAACATTCAGATAGTCAATGAAAATGATACATTGGGATTTGCATTTATCGATATTCTCAACTCTCTTAGGGGGCTTTCACACTTGGTTCGATTGCTCCCCCCTCCCCCCTGCCCCCGATGGACTGTGTTCACATTATATATTTGTATCCGAACCGCGGTACGCTTGCGTCATCAAGCTGCAGCTGGTGCGTAATCGTGTTGCTTGATAACCGCGAAATGAAAAGGCATCAAAATTCAATGAATAGACTTGCTCGGTTCACATTTGTTCTTCTTTTTTAACCTTTGTTTTTGTTTTCAACATCAAGATACAGAAACACACTTGCGTCTGTCTGCCGCAAAAATACTGAAATCGTTCAAAAGACAGCGGGCTGTCCGCCGAAGACAATTTTTGCGAAGGCAAGCAGAAATCATCTCTCTGCTTGAAGAGCACGCACGCACGCACGAAAGTAAACCCTTTCCGCTCATTTTGAAAGTGACGCATGTGAGACTGACGACCACATTATACGTCATCAATAGCGGTTCACTTCCGCGGTTTGGTTCGATTGCCTTCATATCAGCAGCGAACCGTACTGGAGTTCACATGAACCGTACCCCAGACCACCTTTTTAAACGGACCCGAGTACGGTTCGCGGGTGCGCACCCGAGTTCGGAAGACAGCGTTCACATCATCCAAACGAACCGAACTCTAACGTCATTCAAACCTGGGTGCGCACCAAAAGTGCTAGTGTGAAAGCCCCCTTAGAGTCAGACGAAATGTAACAGGACCAACTCATCGACATAATCATACACTAGATTTAATGCTGTCATATGGAGTTGATGTTGATAATATAGAAATTCTGTTGCAGAGCAATGATATCTCGGATCATTACCTCGTCTCTTGTGTGCTGCAATCAGCTAATGTTACTCAATCTACACCATGCTATCGTTCAGGTAGAACTATTCTTTTGACCATTAAAGATAGCTTCACTAATAAACTTCCAGATCTATCTCATACACTCAATAAACCCCAAAGCCCAGAAGAACTTGATGAAATAACAAAAAATATAAATGCAGTCTTCTCTAGCACTCTTGATATTGTCGCCACACTTTGATTAAAGAAAAATAAAGAAATAAGCCCTGCACCATGGTACAATGATCACACTCATGTTCTCAAGAGAGCAGGTCGGAAAATGGATCGCATGTGGAAAAATACAAAAATAGAAGTATTTCATGGTGCATGGAAGGATAGTGTCTTTATCTACAGACAGGCACTAAAAGCTGCCAGGTCAGCATATTTTAGTGAACTCATAGAAAATAACCATAACAATCCTAGGTATTTATTTAGTATTGTGGCTAAATTGGTTAGGAATAAAGCCTCAACAGAACCAGATATTACGTTGCAGCACAAGAGTAATGACTTCATGAATTTCTTTACAGATAAAATTGAAATAATCAGAAATAAATTTGGAATTATGCAATCATCTGTCATAGCACCTAAGAAAACAGTGTAATAATTTTCCTCACGTGTAACTTCAATCCTTCTCTGTCATAGGTCATGAAGAGCTAACAAAACTTATCGAAACTTCAAAAGTCACAACATGTTTGTTAGATTTTATTCCAACTAAGCTCGTTAAAGAGTTATCTCCTGTAATTTCAGAACCTCTTCTTAATATTATTAACTCCTCGCTATGCTTATGACATGTCCCAAGAAACTTTAAAATGTCAGTTATCAAACCACTTATTAAGAAGCCACAACTTGATCCTGGAGAACTGGCTAATTATAGACCGATTTCAAATCTTCCGTTTATGTCAAAAATACTAGAAAAGGTAGTGTGCTCCCAAATATGTTCATTTCTACAGAGAAATAGTATATACTAAGAATTTCAGTCAGGATTTAGGCCTCATCACAGTACAGAGACAGCACTTATCAGAGTTACAAATGACTTGCTCTTATCATCTAATAGAAAGGTGGATATCTTTACCTGTCTCAATGATCGGCAGGATAAATAAACATAAACATGTTAAAATTAACATACTCCCTAAATTTCTCTATCTATTCCAGAATACCCCCTTGCCCCCTCCCTCGTCTTTGTTTACTAGAATTACGAAATTGTTTACCAACTTTATCTGGCAAAATAAACGTCCTAGACTGCATCTATCTTTATTATACCTACCATATGACAGAGGAGGCCTTAAATGCCCAGAGATCCAATGGTATTATTGGGCAGCTCAACTAAGATCTATCATGTTTTACTTTTTGGGTGAAAATCCTCCAGCTTGGGTGGATCTGGAATCCTGTGCTATTTCGCCGGGCTTGCCAGTGCACTTATATTTGTATTCAGCAGATCGCAAATACCTGAGGAAACATACAGACAACCCTATAGTACTAAATATGATTAATGTTTGAAAAACAAAAATAAAAAAATATTCCAAGGCACTCGAATTGTGTAGAATAAAGTTAAAAAGCCTTTATTAAATCATGGCTTTTAGCAGTAAAATTGGTGACAGATACACCTACGCGTTGCGGCTTAAGCCTTAGTCAGGGTGTGTGTTCGCGTAGGTGTATCTGTCACCAATTTTACTGCTAAAAGCCATGATTTAATAAAGGCTTTTTAACTTTTTTCTACACAAGAGTGCCTTGGAATATTTTTTTATTTTTGTTTTTGAGCTTAATTATCCCAAGCAACCAAAGAGTACCGAGATTTCACACCCTGTGCAGCACTTCTTTTGCATTCTTTGCTTTTATGATTAATGTTTGGTTTGACAGTTGTAAGTATTTCAATATCAACTCTTCCTGGTCATGCTTTAGTCCTATCTGGGGCAATGTACATTTTAAACCAGGAAAATGTGATCCAGGTTTTCGGATTTGGGCTGAAAAGGGGTTAAGGAAAGTGCAGGATATGTACAGGGAAGATGAAGCACTTATGTCCTTTGCAGAAATATCAACCAAATATGACATTCCAAAGAATCATTTTTTCAAATATCTTCAGCTTAGAAGCTTCATAGCTTCATCTCAAAACCAGTCATTAGATATGCCTGTAATTTCCTCATTAGAGTCGGCAATTATAAGAAACTGTTATGATAAAGGTTTAATTTCATCTTTGTATAACTTGTTTGTGTCTTGGTCCAATGAATCCTCCGAACACAAGCTAAGACAATGGAAGGAAGATATAGATGATGAAATACCATTAGAAGTCTGGAATGAGGGCTCAGAAACAAACAGTTAACAGTACATGCTCTTTGTTGCTTATGCCGAAAAATGAATTCATGCGATGTCCAGCAAGATCAATAAATAAACTTCAATTGGTTCAAAATGCAGCAGCCTGAGTGCTAACGAGAACCAAGAAATATGATCATATTAGCCCCATTTTATCATTGTTACATTGGCTACCTGTTAAATTCTGTATTCATTTTAAAATTCTGTTAACTACGTACAAAGCTTTGAATGGTCTAGCTCCACAGTGCTTAAGTTACCTTCTAACACGCTATATTCCATCACGTTCATTATGATCGCAAAATTCTGGCCAGTTAATAGTTTCTAGAATATCAAAATCCACAAAAGGCGGTAGATCCTTTTCATATTTGGCTCCTAAACTATTGAATAGTCTCCCTAACACTGTTTGAGATGCAGACACACTCCCTCAGTTTAAGTCTGGACTAAAGACTCATCTATTTAGCCAGGCATACACCTAATGTATCCTCCAACCCACAATTAGGCTGCTTTTGTTGGGTCTGCCAGAACCAGAAACCAGAAACATTGATCATGATATATAACTCTGCAATAAATTGAATGGCATCTATGCATATATTATTTTATTTGTTTCTGCTTAGGATGTCATATGCCCCAGGAGCCTCTGGAACTGCCCCATTGGAACCGCTGTGCCTTGTCTGAGAGAACTTAGGCAGTTCAGCACCGGCTGCGTGCGCTCGCTTGTGAGGCTCGCTGTCATTAAGAGACTAACTCCATGCCGAGAAAAGAGATGCTCTGAACCGGGAAGTGCTTGCTCTTTTCCAAGTTGACCTGAAGTCCTAGACGGCTGAGGTGCCTGAGCACCTGGTCCCTGTGGGTGCACAGTGACTTTCAAGAGTGAGCTAGAATTAGCCAGTCATTGAGGAAATCGAGTGCGCGGATGCCCACTTCCCTTAGTGGGGCAAGGGTGGTCTCTCTGACCTTTGTCAAGACGCGAGGAGACAGGGACGAGCCGAAGGGGAGGACCTGGTACTGGTACATCGGGCCGTCGGACACGAGCCATAGAAGTGAAAGTAGGAAATGTAATTAATGGATATGTCCATCGTCACTAATGGGACTATTTATAATATTAGGTTAATCAAAACTTTTGATTTACCAAAACTGTGTTACAGCTGTACCCATAAGAAACATGATAACAAATGATCCTTATATATTTTTATTAGCTTTTATTCAGTCAAAAAGATTAAATAAGTAAGCAAGACAAATACATGAATTGATAAATCCAAATAGACAGAAATACATTATAGATAGATAGACAGACGAAAGAGAGATAGACAGACAGATAGACAGTTAGATGATAGATAAATAGACAGACATACAAACAGAGATATAGACAGACAGACAGACAGAGAGACAAATAGATAGATAGATAGATAGATAGATAGATAGATAGATAGATAGATAGATAGATAGATAGATAGATAGATAGATAGATAGATAGATAGATAGATAGATAGATAGATAGATGTGATTTATTTTATCATTGGACATTAAAATACATCTCATGGGGCAAAATGTGCATGTTCTGGTCAATATTTGTGCTGAAGAGCAAAATAATGTTACAAATGTACTCAGCCTATTCTAATAAATAGTTATAAAATAAGAATAATCAAAAAGATAATGAAAAATAATAATATATTTTCCCCTTCTGTCGCTCTCTCTACGTTGTGTCAGAGAAGCGACACTAGGGGTCTCTCTTGAGCGCCGATATTCACCTCTGATCTATCAGAAAAGGCCAATGAGAAGTTGGCAGCCAGTATTTGCATATCCCGCCCCCGGACATACGGGTATTTAAGCAGGGCAAATACAGGAGTTAATTCAGAAAATTTCTTCGGAGCCAATGGTCGTGTCTGCAATTGCTGCATGTTACACACCGAGTTCCTGTCATTCCTCTGCTGCATGCTGTTGGATTCTACGGCGCACAACAGCGGCTTTCTCCTGTTTACACGGCTGTGCATTCCTGCCCCTGGGCGCTTCGACAGTTGCAGATTATAAAAGAACTCTCACGAGTCCTTTTTCATAAAAGAGTGATTTTATTTAAAAGCGTAATTTCCTCTAAAAGAGCAAAACACAGCGGCGTTGAATGTCCTTTTAAGGACGCGTCTTTATAAAGATGCCTTTCCGCCCCTGTGTTGTTCCTGGATGTGGTAGAGTGCTCTCCGCTTCAGACGGCCACAGGCGTTGTCTCGTGTGTCTGGGTAGCAATCACACCGAGGCTGCGTTTGTGGATGGTTCATGTTCTCACTGCGAGAACATGACCATGACAACCGTAAGCAAGCCACACCAGCCGCCCCCCGCATTGCTCCTTCTTCCCACGGGATTGAGGACAATGCGGATGGCGATGGAGGCGGCAGCGGGTGCAGCTCTGCCGGGTACGCCCCCTCGGACCACCCGCACCCCGGCACGCTCGTTGACTCCCGTCTGTGCTCGAGGCAACGGCGACTCGCCTTACAGCCAGTCCGCCTACCCTCCTGCGATCGAAGCAGTTGAGCTCGCCGCGGCATCGGAGGGCGCGGTATCTGATGCTGAGGACTCTCCTGGGCTGCCGCTTTCGGGCCTGCATGCCCAGGCTGAGGCCGACGCACAAATGACCGACATGCTTTCCCGGGCAGCCAACAGCGTGGGCTTGGATTGGAACCCTCCATCCTCCCCACAGCCATCACGGCTGGACGACTGGTTCCTGAGGTCTGGGCGCCGCTCACAGCCTCGCCCCCCCCGGTCCCGTTTTTCCCGGAGGTGCATGATGAGCTGACGTCTTCGTGGAGAGCACCCCTCTCCACTCGTCACACTGCCACCTGCTCATCCGATCTCGCCACCCTCGATGGCGGAGTGCGCCATAGGTACACAGCGATTCCCCAGGTGGATAGGACAGCTGCGCTCCATCTATGCCCCGGAAGCCCTACCACCAGGTGGGGCCGCCCTGTACTCCCTTCCCAGACCTGTACAGCAACATCCTCGCTGACCGCGAAGGCCTACAGCGCCACCGGACGCGCCGCTTCCGCCCTGCATGCCATGGCTCTCCTGCAGGTCCACCAAGCCAAGGCACTGCGAAACATGCACGGGGGTGGCCCTGACCTCGACACGATGCAGGATCTGCGCTCAGCGACCGACCTCGCCCTGAGAGCGTTGAAGGTCACAGCGCAGGCGCTCGGGCAGGCGATGGCCACGCTGGTGGTCCAGGAACGTCAGCAATGGCTGAACATGGTCGAGATGCGTGAAGCTGACAAGACTTCCTCAACGCCCCTGTCTCCCAGTTTGGCCTCTTCGGCGACACCGTCGAGTACTTCGCCCAGTAGTTCTCCACAGTGAAGAAACAGACGGAGGCCATTTCTCACTTCATGACTCGCCGCAAGCCTGCCGCCACGGCCCGTGCCCCGTCTGCTCGCCGAGGGCATCCTCCCGTGGCCAGAAGACCTTCTGCGCCACCTCAACCCGGGCCCAGCTCTCAGCCCCAGCGTCGAGCAAACCGCAGGAAGCGCACGCCCCCATCTCACGGACCCCCTCGAGGACCCGGAAGGCTCCCAGGTGCTCCTGAGACAACGCACCCAGAGTCTACGACGTTAGCTCTGGAGGTGGTAAGACCGCTCCGCCCCCCCGGTGGAGGGCCAGGAGGAGAATCCTGTGGTTTTTCATTTGCCGCACCCCCCAACAGGAGCTGTGGTACCCAAATTATCAATAAAAGAGCTATTTCCTTTGTCTCTGGGTCATGTGGCCCGCAAATGCCGTTCTCACGGCACTCTGCTTTCAGGCCTCAACAGTACCGGCTTCCCGGACGCGGTGTCCCCGCCCTCAGCCCCACGACTGTTCCCCGGCCGGCCAGTTCAGATGAGTCCAGAGGACGCCAGCATCAGACCTCCTCCTCAGTCACGAACCCGCCCCCTGCTGGGTGCGTGGAGCAAGGTAAGCGCTTTGAGTTTATTCTCAGCACCAGAGCCTCGGGATGCTACGTTGCCTCCCGATGCCGCGTTACCTGTTCCGCACTGCTGCGAAACCCCGCCAGGTACGTCCAAGATACTCGTCCCCTTGGTGCCCCTAGCACGGTGCTTAGAGGCGTGGCTTTCACTGCCCAGCCCATCATGCTGGCTGCACCGGACCATTCGACTCGGTTACGCAATTCAGTTTGCCAGGCCTCCGCCCCCCTTCGTGGCTGTTCATTTTTCCGCAGTGCACGACGAACATGCCCAGTCCCTGCGCGAAGAAATCGCCTCCCTTTTAGCCAAGGACGCGACAGAGCCTGTCCCTCCAACCGAAACGAAGAAGGGTTTCTACAGCCCTTACTTCATTGTACCCAAGAAAGGCGGCGACTTACGACCGATCTTGGACCTGCGAGTTTTCAATTGGACCTTGTCCAAACTCCCGTTCAAATTGCTCACCCAGAAACAAATTATATCTGGCGTCCGGCATCTAGATTGGTTCGCAGCGGTAGACCTGACGGACACGTACTTCCACGTCTCAATTCGCTCTCGACATCGACCCTTCCTACGGTTTGCGTTCGCCGGCCAGGCGTATCAGTACAAAGTTCTCCCCTTCGGCCTGTCTCTGTCCCCTCGCGTCTTCACGAAAGTCGCAGAGGCAGCTCTTGCCCCGCTCCGAAAAGCCGGCATACGCATACTCCATTACCTCAACGACTGGCTCATCCTGGCCCCCTCGCGAGAGTTACTATGCGCGCACAGAGACCAGTTGCTCAGGCACCTCAGCCGTTTGGGGCTTCAGGTCAACTGGGAAAAGAGCAAGCTCATCCCGGTCCAGAGCATCTCTTTTCTCGGTTTGGAGTTTGGAGTACCTGGGGCATATGGCATCCTCCGTGGTGGCCGCGCCGCTGGGGTTGATGCATATGAGACCACTTCAGTTGTGGCTCCAGACTCGAGTCCTGAGACGAGCATGGCGCCGCGGCACGCACAACGTGAAAGTTACCACTGCCTGCCGCCAAACCTTCAAACCCTGGACAGACCTCTGCTTTCTACGGGCAGGAGTACCCTTGCAGCAGGTGTCCCGACATGTTCTGGTTACAACCGACGCCTCCAAATTGGGTTGGGGCGCCGTGCGCAACGGGCACGCAGCCACAGGCCGGTGGAACCGAGGCCCGCTGCATTGGCACATCAACTGCCTAGAGCTGCTGGCTGTTTTACTTGCCCTGAGGAAGTTTCTCCCATTAATTCGGGGCAAGCACGTCCTAGTCAGGACAGACAGCACCACGGTGGTAGCCTACATAAATCGCCAAGGCGGAGTACGCTCCCTCCACGTCACAGCTCGCCCGTCGTCTCCTCCTTTGGAGTCAGCAGCGACTAAATTCACTGCACGCCACTCACATCCCCGGCAACCTCAATGTGATAGCGGACGTGCTATCAAGACGAAGCTTGCCCGGCGGAGAGTGGAGTCTCCACCCCCAGTCGGTCCAGCTGATTTGGGACCGGTTCGACAAGTCCCAGGTAGACCTGTTTGCCTCCCAAGAAACGTCCCACTGCCCGCTCTGGTTTGCCCGGACAGAGGCTCCCCTCGGGGCAGATGCTTTGGCACACAGCTTCCATTTTTATGCACGCATCAGGTTTTCCCATGTATTATTCTCTTATCTCGATTAAAATGCGCGCATATTCCACCTTCACCTGCGTTCTATTTTTATCGCGATTAAACTGAGTACATTTTTCAGCACGCACCCGTTTATACTCCTCTGCGGTACGCAGATTATTGCATCGATCTCAAAGCACCGCTTATCAAGAACAACCAACAACAACAAACAATTGCGTAATGGATTCACATCAATTTCAAACACTCACCGCTCAGGAACAACCAACAACAACAAACAATTTGTGGTAATTCATGGCATCCGCTCATGTTATTTCTTCCAGCATTGCATGTCACATGTTTACAATAGCCTCCTCCATCAGCAGTGAGGGATTCACATGTGATAAATGTAAGGAATTAGTCAGACTGACGGAGAAGATTAATGAGTTAGAGACTTGCATCCGAACGCTAGTGGAGGTCAGTGAGAAAGAGAAGCCGGTAGATACTATTTCGGATGCGAGTAGTACAGAGAGCAACATACACACTTTGGTTCCAGCTGTAGAGCCCCTGCAGCAGGACATTTGTGTGACGTCTCGGCGGCATACTCTCTCAGCAAAGAGACACCACTCTCCCATTCCTGTTAGGGTTTCCAATCGATTCTCCCTACTCAGTGATACACCCACTGAGAATCATGTTCAAAGAGCCCTTGTTATTGGCGATTCTATTGTAAGGAACTTGGAAATAGAGACTCCAGCCACTATTGTTAATTGCATTTCGGGTGCCGTCTGATATCAAATCAAGTACTGGCTAATGCTAAACATAGATTTTCTAAAATTGTTATCCATGTCGGCACTAACGATGTCTGGCTTCGCCATCACTAAAGATAATGTTAAAGAGGTGTGTGAATTTGCAAAAACGATGTCAGACACTGTAATATGCTCTGGTCCCCTCCCTACTCATAGTGGTGATGAGGTTTATAGTAGATTAGTGTCACTGAATGGCTGAATGTCTGAGTGGTGTCTGAAGAATTTATAGACAATTGGAAGAGTTTTTGGGGTAGACCTGACCTGCTAAAGAGAGACGGACTCCATCCCTCCAGGGAAGGTGCCACTCTCCTCTCTAGTAATTTGGCTCATAGTCTTAATAATGATAGTATTTGACTAACTGGGGCCCAGGTCAGGAAGCAGACAAACTGGTGAATCCAAATGTCTGCTAGCTGTCTTGAGACATCACACAGGTCACATAGACAATTATACAACACATAGAGACAGTATCTCCTAGATATCTCGTAGAGACTGTGTCTGTTCCCCGAACTACCAACCACAAAACCCTCACTAAATAATTTAGAAAAATTTGATTAAGGTCAAACTTGAACAAAACATACAAATTAAAAATACACATCATATAAAAATAGGGCTACTAAACATTAGATGTCTTTCTACCAAAGCACTAATCGTTAATGAAATGATTCCAGATCATAGATTGGATGCGCTCTGTTTGACTGAAACCTGGCTTAAACTGGATGAATATATTAGTTTAAATGAATCTACTTCCCCAGGTTATTGTTATAAACACGAGCCTCGTCTGAAGGGTTGAGTAGGAGGTGTTGCTACAATTTACAGTGAAGTTTTTGGTGTTACTCAGAGGACAGGATATAAATTTAAGTCTTTTGAACTAATAATGCTTAATGTGACACCGTCAGATATAAATAACAAATCTGTCATCTTTTGTGCTTGCTACAATGTATAGATCACCCGGGCCTTATTCTGATTTCCTTGGTGAATTTGCTAATTTTTTACCTGATCTTGTAGTTACTGTAGATAAAGCTTTAATTGTTGGTGACTTCAACATTCACATAGATAATGAAAATGATACATTGGGATTAGTATTTATCGATATTCTCAACTCTCTTGGAGTCAGATGAAATGTAACAGGACCAACTCATGGCCATAATCATACACTAGATTTAATTCTGTCATATGGAGTTGATGTTGATAATATAGTAATTCTGCTGCAGAGCAATGACATCTCGGATCATTACCTCGTCTCTTGTATGCTGCAATCAGCTAATGTTACTCAATCTACACCATGCTATCGTTCTTCCATTAAAGATAGCTTAACTAATAATCTTCCAGATCTATCTCATACACTCAATAAACCCCAAAGCCCAGAAGAACTTGATTAAATAACAGAAAATATAAATGCAGTTTTCTCTAGCACTCTTGATATTGTCACCCCACTTCGATTAAAGAAAATTAAAGAAATAAGCCCTGCACCATGGTACAATGATCACACTCATGCTCTCAAGAGAGCTGCTCGGAAAATGGAGCGCAAGTGGAAAAATACAAAATTAGAAGTATTTCATGGTACATGGAAGGATAGTGTCTTTATCTACAGACAGGCACTAAAAGCTGCCAGGTCAGCATATTTTAGTGAACTCATATAAAATAACCACAACAATCCTAGGTATTTATTTAGTACTGTGGCTAAATTGGTTAGGAATAAAGCCTCAACAGATCCAGATATTATGTCGCAGCACAAGAGTAATGACTTCATGAATTTCTTTACAGATAAAATTGAAATAATCAGAAATAAAATTGGAATTATGCAATCATCTGTCATAGCACATAAGAAAACAGTGTCTAATAATTTTCCTCACGTGCAACTTTAATCCTTCTCTGTCATAGGTCATGAAGAGCTAACAAAACTTATCGAAACATCAAAAGCCACAACATGTTTGTTCGATTTTATACCAACTAAGCTCTTAAAAGAGTTATCTCCTGTCATTTCAGAACCTCTTCTTAATATTATTAACTCATCGCTATGCTTAGGACATGTCCCAAGAAACTTTAAAATGGCAGTTATCAAACCACTTATTAAGAAGCCACAACTTGATCCTGGCTAATATAGACTGATTTCAAATCTCCCGTTTATGTCAAAAATACTAGAAAAGGTAGTATCCTCCCAAATATGTTCATTTCTACAGAGAAATCGTATATACGAAGAATTTCAGTCAAGATTTAGGCCTCATCACAGTACAGAGACTGCACTTATCAGAGTTACAAATTACTTGCTCTTATCATCTGATCACGGCTTTATTTCTCTTCTGGTGCTTTTAAATCTTAGTGCTGCATTCGACACGATAGATCACAACATTCTCTTGAATAGGCTGGAGAATTATGTTGGCCTTTGTGGAGTTACATTAGCATGGTTCAGGTCATATTTAGCAGACCACTACCACTTTGTCTATGTAAATGAGGAATTGTCAAACCAAACAAAAGTAAAATATGGGGTGCCACAGGGATCAGTTTTAGGGCCTCTGCTTTTCTCCTTGTATATGCTTCCCCTGGGAGATATTATCAGGAATCGTGGAATATGTTTCCACTGCTATGCCGATGGTACACAACTTTATATTTCTTCAAAACCTGATGAGATTTCACAATTCTCCAAATTAGCAAAGTGTATCAATGAAATAAAAGATTGGATGGCCAGAAATTTCCTTCTACTCAATTCTGACAAAACAGAGGTACTGGACCAAAAAACTCAAAAAATAAGCCACTACAGTATAATTTGACTCTCGATGGATATACTGTTACATCTTCTTCAACAGTGAAGAACATAGGTGTTATATTTGATACCAATCTGTCCTTTGAAAATCAAATGACCAATGTTTGTAGAACAGCATTCTTCCACCTAAGAAATATTGCTAAATTACAGCACATGCTCTCTGTTGCTGATGCCGAAAAACGAATTCATGCGTTCATGACCTCAAGACTAGATTATTGTAATGCATTACTGGGAGGATGTCCAACAAGATCAATAAATAAACTTCAATTGGTTCAAAATGCAGCAGCCAGATTGCTGACGAGAACCAAGAAATATGATCATATTAGCCCCATTTTATCATCGTTACATTGGCTACCTGTTAAATTCTGTATTAATTTTAAAATTCTGTTAACTACGTACAAAGCTTTGAATGGTCTAGCTCAACAGTACTTAAGTGACCTTCTACCACGCTATATTCCAACACATTCATTATGATCGCAAAATTCTGGCCTGTTTTTAGTTCCTAGAATATCAAAATCCACAAAAGGGAGTAGATCATTTTCATATTTGGCTCCTAAACTATGGAATAGTCTCCCTAACACTGTTCGAGATGCAGACACACTCCCTCAGTTTAAGTCTAGACTAAAGACTCATCTATTTAGCCAAGCATACACCTAATTTATCCTCCAACCCACAATTAGGCTGCTTTAGTTGCGTCTGCCGGAAACAGACACCAGAAACATTGATCGTGATATATAACTCTGTAATAAATTGAATGGCATCTATGCTTATATTATTTTATTTGTTTCCCTGTCTCAACCTCGGGACTCCTATCCTGAGGTCACCAGAACCAGCTGGATCCAGCACCGTTCCTGCTTTGTGTTGGTCTCCACTGCTACGTGTCGCTGAATGATGATGACTAAATGCAGCCGGTGCCAGCTAAACATCACTTCAGACTTCAGAGGATGAACTGATGCCAACTCCAACCATAAGAAATGGGATACTTCATATGCCATTGACTGAACCTTGGGTTTAGGATGGACCACACTGAACCTCATCGAAATTACCGGCCAGGTTGAACTGCGTTTCACATCCCTGATCTCTGCCTGCATCACCTCGGTCTATTGATGGATTACGATCTTGAAATGGAATGCATAGACTATCAATTGCCAACAAAAACCTTCATCAGCCAATTAACAAGGACAATTGCATCTATGTGAACTTCTGCAGTTAATCCAGGATCGACTTCAAAGACATTGGTCATTAATCTTACAGTTCAAACAAAATCGATGTTTAAACACTGACCCTTAACACTTACTTGGTTTAATAATTTTAAACCATGACTTTAACTATACATAAGTAATATTTACATTATATTCATGATGTTAGTCAGAGGGGAACTGGCCCCTACAGTGATTCACAAGGTTATTTTTCTCCATTAATCAACATCTTATGGAGTTTTGTGTTCCTTGCCATAGTCGCCTTCAGCTTGCTCAATGGGGTTATTAATACAATTATTATTAAATTACTTATTTTTAAACACGATTAACAATCATATTTTATCAAATTACACAATGATGATTCATCGACATTATAGACATTACAGTTTTATTGTCTGTTAATGCTGATCTTCTGTAAAGCTGCTTTGAAATGATGTGTGTTGTGAAAGGTGCTATACAAATAAAATTTGACTTGACTGTATATTTTTATATACTCTTTATTTATTTTTTTATTGTATGTGTATTCTATATTGTGTGTATTGTTTACTGTACATTGTATATTATTATTGTGTTGTGTAATTATGTGTACATTTGATATGTAAATTGTGTTGTGTAAATATGTTGTTTATTGTAATTGGTTTATGTCTCATCGCTGTCATGACTGTTATGTTGCTCGGAACTGCACAGAAGACTTTCACCTACTGTTGCACTTGTGTACATGGTCATGTGACAATAAAGTGATTTGATTTGATATAATTTCTTACTAACCTTTTCTGTGTAAAATTACAACAACTAACAACTTTACAGCTCAAACAATACACAAGTTTTAACAGAAGAATGAATGTAAGTGCTTTTATCAAATTATAGGCTTCCCATTTCTGCCATTAATTCCTTAAAATTGACCCCATTCACTTTGTAAGTGCCTCTCTAAAACCTCGATTTTGTTCTCTTTTTGTTTTTAAAGAAAAGGAGGGACAAGTTGAAAATATTTTTGTGGTAATCAACAAAATTGAGCATAACTTCCGTTGAACCTGGAGATTTCACTTTACCTGTATTCAGGCTATATAAATAGGCTAAATTAATTTGTTACTATAAACATTTTATTATAGACCAGACTTAAAATAGAAAGTGTAAATGAGGAGGATGTTTTGTTGTGAACAGATCAGCTTAAAAGCACCATAATGTAGCTAGTATGATAGCATGAATGTTATATCGTCAGTAGTGCATTGAAAAGCAGTGCAAAAGACTCAAATGTGTGCTGTAAAATGATGATGCACAGTTTATGATCAAAACTACTGGGTGATCAAATCCTTGACAAACCTTTATGAATGACCAGCTATCACATCCTCTGATACAAAGTAAAACATTCAAGCATGACTGGAATGAGACAACTTGCATTTACTAATGAATACATTCATAAATAATTGCACACAGAATTTGTTTTCAGATTTATTTTTTTGGTTGCTCACAGATACATTTTTTTCTCTCAAAGAGAATGTTCTTTTTATGGCACTGCAGGTTCTTCTCGGAAAGGTCTTTATTCCGTTCTTCTTTGTTTTTGGAGGAATATTGTAGTTTTAATTTATTTGGGAGGTTTTTTTTCGTTGCTCACAGATCTTTTTTTTTTTCTCAAAGAGAATGTGTGTATGCATGTTTGAGAACTGAGAATGCACAAGAAATGCATTCAGAGTTCGGGGGAAACTTTGTTTCGACGGCAGCAGGTAAATGTTGTTTTTATGGACCTCCAGGTTCTTCTCAGAAAGGTTTTTATTCCTTTCTTCTTCTTTGTTATTGGAGGAATATTGGAGTTTTCCACTGTTTCTTCGGGCTCATCTTCTGGAGTCCGATTCTCATAGCTCTCTTTTTTTGACTCTTTTGCAACGGATGTCACTCGTGGAGTGGTGATGTATATTTCTTTCACCTCATCTGTTGGTATCGAGTCCTCACTATACTTGGGCCAAGCCTCAATGATGGAGAGCCAATCTGCCATATCAGGAATGCTCTGGATATCAGGACCTGGACATTCTCTCACACGATTGAGCGTCTCTTCAACAATCTTCATCACCTCCATTTCCATTTCAGACATTGTAGATGTCATCTGAAAAATTTTAAATATTTCTAATGGTTAATAACAGAACTGAGAGAGATAATACTATTGTTGTCCCTTTTCTTTTTAACTATTACACTCTTTTAGCCTATACATTTCAATTTCATAATACATTTGCATCAAATTGAAATGAGTAATCTTTAACTAAATAATTGTAACAAATTATATTACATTTTTTATTAATTTCATTTTTTTTTTTAGATTAGGCTACAAAATGCAATTGAAAAGAAATGTAATGAATGGATACGTCCATCATCACTAATGGGACTATTTATAATATTAGGTTAATCAAAACTTTTGATTTACCAAAACTGTGTGATACATGGTAACACATGATCCTTATAGATTTTTATTAGCTTTTATTCAGTCAAAAAGATTAAATAAGTAAGCAAGACAAAGACATGAATTGATAAATCCAAATAGACATACAGACAGACAGATAGATAGATAGATAGATAGATAGATAGACAGACAGACAGACAGACAGACAGACAGACAGACAGACAGACAGACAGACAGATAGATAGATGTGATTTATTTTATCATTGGACATTAAAATACATCTCATGGGGCAAAATGTGCATGTTTATTCTGGTCAATATTTGTGCTGAATAGCAAAATAATGTTACAACTGTACTCAGCCTATTCTAATAAATAGTTATAAAATAAGAATAATCAAAAAGATAATGAAAAATAATAATGAATATGTTTCGTTAGTCTTCAGTAGCCTAATGCAAACGGGGCCTTTTAAAATATTAGAATACTTAAAGCTTTACCGAAATGACTGTTTGATGAACGGACTTGGCAAAGCAGTTCGATTGTACATTTCGTGCATTATTTTACTACAGGTTGAAATTAAATATAAATATGGCCTTTTCCCATTATTCCATATAATCTGATTATATTACCGTATATGTTGTGAAAATTAGCTGCGGTAAAACTATATAAATGTACTCACCTTTGCGAAAAGCATGCGATCAGTAAACTGCAAATAAGAGTTCTGTAGCTCGCGCTGGTTTGTTGGTGGGTGATGGAACTTCGTCTTTATGACGTAACAATTCCAATAGGCTGGCGGCCTGACAACAGAACAAACTCTCATCGCATTGTAACGCAATGATTGCTGATATACAAACTGTTTTCTTGAAGGTCCGGTGTGTTTTCTCAATAAAGTTTTGGCGCAAAAATAAAATGAATGCATCTAACTCAGGCTTAAGTCCAATTTCTTTGATTTATCATTAAACAGAGTTGTTATAAAATTATTATTTATTGTTTCTACTTCTAATTTTACTAAATGTACTACTATAAACTAATAATAAAGTTGAATATATTGCTTTAATTTTAAATAAGAAATTATTATTTCAATATTAGATCATTTAACCCTTACATTTATTGTAATTTTCCCAAATACTCTTTCACAAATATTTTCAAGACAATTAGAAAACAATACAATGAAATATATTTTGATGTTTTATTTTTCATAAATTATAGAGATAATGTATCAAATCAGAACAAATAAAGAACAGGATTCATTATTTTCACACTGAAATTTCATGAGATGCAACCGGCTCACAAACACATAGTGAACTTACACATTACACATAATCTACACATGTGTAATGTACTGTGTAGCTTATGTGTATCTTATATGTATTATCTCAGGCACTTGTTGAGTCTAAATAGATTTACAATTGACATAATTTCAGTAGTAAACCCAAATGTCAATAGTCATATCATACTTTTCATGTGCTGTACTTGCTATAAGTTTTCTTCAGTGGGGTTACTTCATGAAATTGCAATGTCAAATGTAAATCAAGTCAATCACTGAAATATCAGTGCCACCTTGAGAAAGAAATTACATGTATATTATATTATGTGTACACGCATATACCGTAAAATACTGATAATTCATCATTGTTTACAGTTACTCAGTTTTTATTTATATGAATATAGTACTTGTTTCTCTTGTAAAACACAAATAAATAGATATCCTGTGATAGTAAACTTAAATATATATGGAATAATAATTGTTAAAATGTATAATTTATAGAAATGCAAAAAAAAAAAGAAGAAAAAAAAAGAAACAGAACACTCTTAAATACCTCGGGTCTCTAGACCCTATACACTTCTGGTACTTGAACCATTATAATATATATATATATATATATATATATATATATATATATATATATATATATATATATATATATATATATATATATATATATATTTACTTTTTATATTTTTTTGCAATTTTGCCCAAATTTTGTGTCACACTATAAGAGATAGATTGATGAATACTAAAGATGTGTGGGCACAACTCCAAAAAATTAATGAGGTACAGGTTGTGGAAGGAGGTTCAGGGTCTCCAAAGACCCGGAAAGGGTTAAACTTTCAACATAATGTTCATTCTCAAATGCAATATTTTGAGATTGAAAGAATGGATCTACATTCAGAGAACTGTGATTTTATGGGGTGATTTTTTATGGGGCGATGTTGCACTATCACAACAAAAGTCAAATAAAACTTTAAATCTCTTATGATGTAAGATCTTGATAATACTGTATGACCACAGCTATCCTTCTGTTCTGGGTGAGAAAATTATTCTTGTACATGCAGTGAAGAACAGAATTTGGAACAACACAAACAAACCAAAACTCCTGACAAGACAATATTTATATACATTTCCCAAGCTCAAGTGTTTGGAAAAAGAACGTCTAGGTTACTATTGTAACCCCCGTTCCCTGATGGAGGGAACGAGACTTTGTGTCGAATGAAGTGACACTAGTGGTCTTTCTTGAAGGTCTCGGTTGCCTCTGAACTTGAAAAAAGGCCAATGAGAACTTGGCAGACAGAATTTGCATGTCCCTCCCCTGGACATAGGGGTACGTCTGTCTATTCAGGTTTTGCACTGAGGAGCCGAGAATGAGGTACGACCATTACAGTGGTTCGGTACAGCGTCGTGGCTGGGGGGACCCGACATCTCATTCACTCCATCAGGGAACAGGGGTTACATAAGGAACCTAGACATTCCCCATCTGTCGCTCTCATGACGTTGTGTCGAATGAAGCAACGCTAGGGCTCTCAACGAAGGCGGTCGCGTTTTCTCACCCTCTCCCTACCCTTATCTTCCCTGCTTTGCTCCTCTCGTCATATCTAGTCTACTGTCTTGTACTTTGAGAGACTCTCTCAGCACTGCTCTTCAAACTAAGACATCATGGATTTGATCAACTGGTCTCTCAATGCAATTGACACCATCTTCTCGACGAGAAGCTTGTGTTCGGGGAAACCTGTCTGCCCTGACGGAACGTTCGCAGCTGGCAACACGATGGACACGTGGGAGAGGTGGCGGGTCGTGTGTCTGGCGGCTCTTTCCGTGGAGGACGTTGAAGATATCTACCTATTCGGTACCATGATAACAGGTCTTATGCTGATTGGATTAGGCATTGCCCTGGTTTATCGAGGAGTTAAGAAGACGGTGACAGCTGTCCAAAGCCTCACAAGGCTGCCCGTCATGATTGAAACAGTGGGCAGAGCTGTCTGCACTCAGACTGGGTCTATGAACCAAAATACGGATAACATCATGGAGAAGCTCAAAGCTTTGCAAAGGCAAATGGATCGTTTCAGAGACCAAAATGGACCAGGAGAATAGCCGTGTAAATTAGAATGCGGCTACTCTCCTTAAGACCAAACAATCCCAATCTTATCTGTTTCGGCCGCCCTCAACCAGCACTGGCCTTGGCCAAGGCCGCTGTTGGAACAACAACTCCCCTGGAAGAGCACTGCAGTGAGCCACTCTGGCGTTCCTTCCCCGACTCCCCAGACACCTGGTGATTGTTGACTATGTCTGGGACCTGATCAAGGTTGTCTCCATGGCAACTTACTGTGCATCGCTATGACAACCCTGCGGACTGAGGCACCTTGATTAGATGCTGGCATAGCGACTCTCCAGGCCTACACACACATGAACTCTTACACATATATACAGATATGCAATCATCCGCCCGATACCCTATCCCTCGCCTTCGCCGCTTTGTACCCCCAGTCTGACAGGCGGGTCTGTGACCAGCGCCGAACATGGCTGCAGGTCCGGATGGCTGCTTGCCTGTGCTGGGCCACCTCCACCCCCCAATCCCCTCCCCTGTTGCAAGTCTTGTTCATGTAGTAGAGTGTACTGATTATGTGCTAATGTTGCTGAGGTGTTTTTTTTTTTTCCTGTTCCCACACTGTACTTCTTAAGGAGCATAGTCTGGGGGCTGCCTTTTTTTTCTCCTCACCTCTCCTCATGTCATGCTGTATTTCTTTCTAATTCCCTGTCTTCCTGTCCTGTCTACCCCCTTGTCATATGTATGTTTGTATGGACAGGTCGATGGCCAATTTCACTGGTTTACTATGTGACAATAAAGGACTACTACTACTACTACTAGGGGTTCCCTATTCAATCACGCCATGTGCTGAACCATGTATGTGAACTGCTGATGAAGCTCTTTGTTTGATGTAGCAGACAGTGGAAAGGGGCGCTGTCTCCAACAGAGGATTCTCATAAAGAGGGCTAGGGAGGAAAGACATCCAGGGAGCGCAAGCTTAGTGGACTCTCCTGGGAGAAAGAATGCACGTGATTGCCTTGAGTTGAGGGAAAGGGTGCTGTGTGCAAGCGGAACACCCGGTCAGCCATTCCGCATTACCGAGTTCTATGTTCTCGGACCTGAGAAAATATGAGACGAGACCGACTCAACCCTGAGATTGTAGAATCTCGTAAAGGTATTGGGTGTTGCCCAGCCCGCCGCTCTGCAGATGCCTTCTAGGGAGGTGCCATTGGACAGTGCCCACGAGCTCGTAGAGTGTGCTCAAACCTGCAAGGGGGCGGACACGGCCTGGGTCTGATAGGCCATCTATGGCGTTGACGACCCAGTGGGCAACCTCTGTTGGAGACAGCTCCCTTTCAGCTGTCTGCTACAGAAAACAGAGCTGCTCAGAACATCTGAAGCGCTGCATGCGGTTCACATAGGTATGGACAGCAACAATAAGGCTGGGTTTGCCTCCTCCTGGGGCAGCTTCGCTTGCATGTTCACTACCTCGAAGGGGGGTCTCTGAAGGCCCGAAAGGACCACGGAGAGACCCCATGAGGGGAACAGCAATGCCCTGGGAGGGTTCAGCCTCTGGGCACCTCTAAGGAACCTGATGATCAGGTCGTGCTTCCCTAAGGACTTCCTGTTGCTGACGGCACGCTTCACAAGTGTTTGTTTGTATCCTGCTTAGGCTGCTTAGCATTGCTTATTCTTATTCTCAAACGTTCATCGTTATATTCATCGTTCATCATTATATCCTTTGTCAGTTTACCTTGTTTCAGGTTTTTTTGCCTTTCTACTGTTTCATCTGTGTGTATTTTTTTACCTAATTCTTAACATCTGCCATTTTTAAGCACGTATCAGGTTTTCCCTTTTATTATTCTCTTATCTCGATTCAAATGCGGGCATATTCCACTTGCACCTGCGTTCTATATTTATTCAGATTAAACTGCATGCATTTTTCAGCTTGCACCCGTTTTTTCTTCTCTGCGGAACACAGATTATTGCACTGATCTCAAAGCTCCGCTTATCTAGAACAACCAACATCAACAAACAATTGCGTAATGGATTCACATCAATCTCAAACCCTCACTGCTCAGGAACAACCAACAACAACAAAAAATTAGCGGTAAGTCATGGAATCCGCTCATGTTATTTCTTCCTGCATTGTATGTCACAGGTTTACAATAGCCTCCTCCATCAGCAGTGAGGGATTCACATGTGATAAATGTAAGGAATTAGTCAGGCTGACGGAGAAGGTTAATGAGTTAGAGACTCGCATCCGAACGCTAGTGGAGGTCAGTGAGAAAGAGAAGCCGGTAGATACTGTTTCGGTTGCGAGTAGTACAGAGAGCAACATAAACACTTTGGTTTCGACTGTAGAGCCCCTACAGCAGGGCATTTTTTTTATGTCTCGGTAGCATACTCGTTCAGCAAAGAGACACCACGCTCCCGTTCCTGTTAGTGTTTCCAATCGATTCTCCCAACTCAGTGATACACCCACTGAGAATCATTTTCAAAGAGCCCTTGTTATTTGCGATTCTATTGTAAGGAACATGGAAATAGAGACTCCAGCCACTATTGTTAATTGCATTTCAGCAATGCTAAACATAGATCTAAAATTGTTATCCATGTCGGCACTAACGATGTCCGGCTTCGCCAGTCGAATATCACTAAAGATAATGTTAAAGAGGTGTGTGAATTTGCAAAAACGATGTCAGACACTGTAATATGCTCTGGTCCCCTCCCTGCTCGTTGTGGTGACAAGGTTTATAGTAGATTAGTATCACTGAATTCGCTCTGTGCACAGGGTGACGCGACGAACGTTCGAAATCTGTGTGGTGGGCGGGGGGACTTCCGGTTTAGGTTACTACCGGTATTTCCGATGTAGATGTTGAAGAGTGGCAAGCTATCAGTGAGTACCATATGTAAAATGTTATCAGTAAATAAGAAACGTCTTACATATCAGTATCAAATTGGCAACTCTATATTACATTGTAGTGTTCCGATGTGCCGTTTCATCGAGGTATAATTCTGAAGTAAGTTTTCATCGTTTTCCGCATCATCCTGAGGTACGAGCTCAGTGGCTAGTCAAGATAAGACGCGAGAACTTCATTCCTACCGATAACACCCGGGTCTGCAGTCGACATTTTAAGCTAGAAGATTTCATCATAACAACCACAGGACGCCGAAAACTTGTTCAAGGAGCTGTGCCATGTCTTTTTGAGTGGAACAATTTTTGTTTACCAGCGCCAAGGACTGTATTTTTCTCTATGAGCTTCCATATACTACTTATATATTTTGTAATTTACTATGCTGTTTGTTTTTTGGTATCTTGTGATATACCTTTCATAAAATTGTCTGAAATATTGACAATGTTTACATTTGTCATTTATTGTCTTTTACACTGCCAGGAGGAACACAAATACATTAGTTAATTCAGACATTTATTATACAAAGACACAAGCTGTCATACTACACTCAACAATAACATGGCTCCTATAATTGTAACATTGTATAGATTTGTAATGATGAACTATGTAAATAAACATTGTGGTGCAACGTTTGACATTTTGTATGAGTTATGAGTTTGTAGATAACTAGTCCACATAAGTTCACATAATACAGTACTCAACAGTACTTAATGCTTCTTTGCACTTCTGGTTGGATGTCAACTGCATTTCATTGGCTCTGTACCTGTACTCTGCTAAATGACAATAAAATGTAATGTAATCTAATAACTACTAACACTGAATTCATAATAACAAAGGTACCTTGTATAGGTTTGTTGTTTATGTACATACATGTGCATTTCTTAAAGAGAACTATTTACATTAACATTGATTTTCACACAAACACATGTTTTGTACAGTCTGATACAGTAATGCAACATTATGATTGCATAAGGCTCTGCCAGCCACACAGGAGCACTCGACCTCATAGAGTGGAGTCTTCAAGGACAATCTTTTAAAAAACAAAAAAGTGTGTTATAATCAGCAGAGATCACAAACTGATCAGATATCTCAAAGTCAAAGGTGCATTTTGCATTATTTTTCAAGTTAGCTACTATGAGTTAGAGCCCAGCTGCCCCCCTCACTAGACCCACTGCAGTTTGCGTATCGTTCAAACCGTTCAACGGACGATGCCATCACCACAACCCTCCATCTGGCCCTCACCCACCTAGACAATAAGGACTCATACGTTCGAATGCTGTTCATAGATTTCAGCTCAGCATTCAACACAATCATTCCCCAGCACCTGATTGGAAAGCTGAACCTGCTGGGCCTGGACACCTCCCTCTGCAACTGGATCCTGGACTTCCTGACTGGGAGACCTCAGTCAGTCCGGATCGGGAACAGCATCTCCACCACCACCACACTGAGCACTGGGGCCCCCAGGGCTGTGTGCTCAGTCCACTGCTGTTCACTCTGCTGACTCACGACTGTGCAGCAATGCACAGCTCGAATCACATCGTCAAGTTCGCCGATGACACGACCGTGGTGGGTCTCATCGGCAAGAACGACGAGTCAGCATACAGAGAGGAGGTGCAGCGGCTGACGAACTGGTGTAGAGCCAACAACCTGTCCCTGAATGTCGACAAAACAAAAGAGATGGTTGTTGACTTTAGGAGAGCACAAGGTGAACACACTCCGCTGAACATCGACGGCTCCTCTGTGGAGATCGTCAAGAGCACCAAATTCCTTGGTGTTCACCTGGCGGAGAACCTCACCTGGTCCCTCAACACCAGCTCTATCACCAAGAAAGCCCAGCAGCGTCTCTACTTTCTTCGAAGGCTGAGGAAAGCACATCTCCCAACCCCCATCCTCACTACATTCTATAGAGGGACTATTGAGAGCATCCTGAGCAGCTGCATCACTGCCTGGTTTGGGACTTGCACCGCTTCGGACCGCAAAGCCCTGCAGAGGATAGTGAGGACAGCTGAGAAGATCATTGGGGTCTCTCTTCCCTCCATCAAAGACATTTACAAAAAACACTGTATCCAAGAAGCAACCAGCATTGTGGACTGACCCCACACACCCCTCACACAAACTCTTTACCCTCCTCCCGCCTGGCAAGAGGTACCGAAGCATTCGGGCCCTCACGGCCAGACTGTGTAACAGCTTCTTCCCCAAGCCATCAGACTTCTCAATACTCAGAGACTGGTTTGACACACACGTGTCCTGAGTTGCACTTTAATAACTGTCACTTTATAACTGTCTGCTACCTCAATAACTGCTATGTGCATAGAACATTATCTCATAGTATGTTATGTTTACATTTTAGAAACTGTCATCTTTTTGCACTACTGAGTACTGGTCGGCGCTGCACTGTCTATTGTCCTGTTCATTGTCAGTAATTTGTTGTACTGTCCTGTACTTTTTGCACATGTTTGCACGTGCACTTTATATAGGTATATATAGGTAGTTTATATAGGTATTATTTCGTTGTGTAGTCTCATGTGGTCCTATGTTGGTCCTTTGTTGTTTTTATGTAGCACCATGGTCCTGGAGGAACGTTGTCTCGTTTTGCTGTGTACTGTACTAACTGTATATGGTTGAAACGACAATAAAAACCACTTGACTTGACTTGACTTGAGAATGAGGTTACTTTAGGGTTAGTAAGAAAGTAAGTAAGTTAAACACAACACAATATAAACAGCAAAGCAACTGTCTCAACAACCAGCTTCTGGGGTTTCATATAGGAATGGTATCTACTAGAACACTAATAGGGCAGGAAAGTGTCATCATAGTGTTACCTACTTCAAGCTTTTGGCTAGCTAGATAGTTGTCTAAGATGTTCAACTTGTTTAGGCAATTATACATTTGTTTGCCAGTTTAACCCATCATTGCCAAATTGAAGCCCCAGAACATAACTGGAACATAACTGGTTGGATCAGACGAACAACTGAACTGTCTTTCATCCTACTCTGATGGTGTGAGGTTTCTCATGTTTCCTCAAAGATCTATGACAGGTAGCACGGATGCTGACTCTCCCTGTCTGTCTTTACTTGATACTGGGGATAACCAAATACTGTCAATACATGTAACTGAACAACACAAGTCATTAGTATATGGGTGATTCTTAGACTATGGGCACTTTTATGTACTTTGTAACCATAAATGTCATTTTTAAAAATATGACCAAAGTACAATTGATATGGATTGCAAGAGTAGATTTGTGTAATACTTTTTATATTATAATATTATAATAAATTACAATACTTTTTATATTTAGATTATAATATTCTTTTTATTTCTAAATTATACTTTTATATTAATTGATTTCATTTAGATGAATGAAAATTCAATTTTGTTGCATCATTTATTGCTTATATTTTTGCCTTGCCATCAGTTGTGTCAGTTATTTACAGTATGCACTGTAACCGTTCATCTGTGAGACAAATCAGTTGTATACATCAAACTCAGCACTACAATAAAAACAGTTGTGGTTATGTTTAATGGCTTTGTGAATTGAGTTTACCGAGTGTGATGAGTTTAATTGTTTTTCTAATAAACATCTCCACTGTTTCTCTACATTCACGTTAATTCATTGTCATTTCCACCACCACCCTGTCATTTCCATCACCACACACATTTTTTAAAAATATTTAAAAAGTTCTCATCACACATTAAAAATGTATCCACAATTTACGAGATCATGCTCTACTTAATATAAAAATGCAAGTCATTTATTTTCTAATAAGCTCTTGCCCAAACCAATATTAAATTTCAGAGTGTGACAGGTGTACAGTTCACCGTTTGGTCCTTAGGGCAGTTAATTTATCTCATTGACAAATGTATAATTATTGTACATTGTGGAAAAACTGATAAAACTAGTTACAAAAATGATCTTAGACAATTCTTGACTGACATAAGTTATTCTGTTTTTAAATAACAGCATTGAGATGTGGTGGAAATGACATTTCAATGCTGTTATTTAAAAACAGAATAACTCATAACTTCTTAGTTATGAGACTAACACAGTCTCATAACTTCTCTTGTAATCTAAGTTTGTCCTCTTACAGACCTTAAAACTAGACAAATTATTTAAACTTATGAGACTGTGTTACGTGACTTTTGAACAAGTTTTTTTATTCAACTTCACAAGCCTAAAAGTGCCCCTTGTTGAAGAAACGTCCATACATTTATTCAATGTCAGATAGTAAAATGAACATATAATAAACCACATGTGACCAACAACTAAAATTAATTGTTTAATAAGTATTTTGTAAAGGTTACTTTCTAGCCTAACGTCACCTAGAATTATCACTAACGTTAGGGCTACAGCTAGCTAAAGACATAGCATAACTTACCTTCATAATTGTCAATGAATGAAGAGACGTATATCTTGAAACCCTTTTCCCTCTTGCTCTTGGGAGCCGATGATGACGCTTGAATTATTAAGTGTATGTCGTTTATCGTTATCCTTGGCAGATGTTGAAGGGATCTGGTGTAGAAAGCCATGTTTATCTGGTCCTAGTCTTACCTGACAGTTACCGGCGTCGTCGATGAAGCTAACGTAACGTTAGACCGGAAATACCATCGCCCACCAGTGACGTCTGACAATCATGGAACGTTCGTAAAATCAACTAGCCAATGGCTGGATGTCTGAGTGGTTTCTGAAGAATAAAATAGGATTTATAGACAATTGGAAGAGTTTTTGGGGTAGACCTGACCTGCTAAAGAGAGACGGACTCCATCCCTCCAGGGAAGGTGCCACTCTCCTCTCTAGTAATTTGGCTCATAGTCTTAATAATGATAGTATTTGACTAACTGGGGCCCAGGTCAGGAAGCAGACAAACTGGTGAATCCAAATGTCTGCTAGCTGTCTTGAGACGTCACACAGGTCATATAGACAATTATACAACACATAGAGACAGTATCTCCTAGATATCTCATAGAGACTGTGTCTGTTCCCCGAACTACCAACCAAAAAACCCTCACTAAATCATTTAGAAAAATTTGATTAAGGTCAAACTTGAACAAAACATACAAATTAAAAATACACATATAAAAATAGGGCTACTAAACATTAGATCTCTTTCTACCAAAGCACTAATTGTTAATGAAATGATTCCAGATCATAGATTGGATGCGCTCTGTTTGACTGAAACCTGGCTTAAACTGGATGAATATATTAGTTTAAATGAATCTACTTCCCCAGGTTATTGTTATAAACACGAGCCTCGTCTGAAGGGTCGAGGAGGAGGTGTTGCTACAATTTACAGTGAAGTTTTTGGTGTTACTCAAAGGACAGGATATAAATTTAAGTCTTTTGAACTAATAATGCTTAATGTGACACCGTCAGATATAAATAAATAATCTCTGTCTTCTTTTGTCCTTGCTACAATGTATAGATCACCCGGGCCTTATTCTGATTTCCTTGGTGAATTTGCAAATTTTTTATCAGATCTTGTAGTTACTGTAGATAAAGCTTTCACTGTTGGTGACTTCAACATTCAGATAGACAATGAAAATGATACATTGGGATTTGCATTTATCGATATTCTCAACTCTCTTAGAGTCAGACGAAATGTAACAGGACCAACTCATCGACATAATCATACACTAGATTTAATTCTGTCATATGGAGTTGATGTTGATAATATAGAAATTATGTTGCAGAGCAATGACATCTCGGATCATTACCTCGTCTCTTGTGTGCTGCAATCAGCTAATGTTGCTCAATCTACACCATGCTATCGTTCAGGATTCTTCCATTAAAGATAGCTTCACTAATAAACTTCCAGATCTATCTCATACACTCAATAAACCCCAAAGCCCAGAAGAACTTGATGAAATAACAAAAAATATAAATGCAGTCTTCTCTAGCACTCTTGATATTGTCGCCCCACTTCGATTAAAGAAAATTAAAGAAATAAGCCCTGCACCATGGTACAATGATCACACTCATGTTCTCAAGAGAGCAGGTCGGAAAATGGATCGCAAGTGGAAAAATACAAAATTAGAAGTATTTCATGGTGCATGGAAGGATAGTGTCTTTATCTGCAGACAGGCACTAAAAGCTGCCAGGTCAGCATATTTTAGTGAACTCATAGAAAATAACCATAACAATCCTAGGTGTTTATTTAGTATTGTGGCTAAATTGGTTAGGAATAAATCCTCAACAGAACCAGATATTACGTTGCAGCACAAGAGTAATGACATGAATTTCTTTACAGATAAAATTGAAATAATCAGAAATAAAATTGGAATTATGCAATCATCTGTCATAGCACCTAAGATTTCACACCCTGTGCAGCACTTCTTTTGCATTATTTGCTGTTATGATTAATGTTTGGTTTGACAGTTGTAAGTATTTCAATATCAACTCTTCCTGGTCATGCTTTAGTCCTATCTGGGGCAATGTAAATTTTAAACCAGGAAAAAGTGATCCAGGTTTTCGGATTTGGGCTGAAAAGGGGTTAAGGAAAGTGCAGGATATGTACAGGGAAGATGAAGCACTTATGTACTTTGCAGAAATATCAACCAAATATGACATTCCAAAGAATCATTTTTTCAAATATCTTCAGCTTAGAAGCTTCATAGCTTCATCTCAAAACCAGTCATTAGATATGCCTGTAATTTCCTCATTAGAGTCGGCAATTATAAGAAACTGTTATGATAAAGGTTTAATTTCATCTTTGTATTGTTTGTGTCTTGGTCCAATGAATCCTCCGAACCCAAGCTAAGACAATGGAAGGAAGATATAGATGATGAAATACCATTAGAAGTCTGGAATGAGGGCTCAGAGACAAACAGTTAACAGCACATGCTCTTTGTTGAAAATTCTGTATTCATTTTAAAATGCTGTTAACTATGTTCAAAGCTTTGAATGGTCTAGCTCCACAGTACTTAAGTTACCTTCTAACACGCTATATTCCATCACGATCGCAAAATTCTGGCCAGTTAATAGTTTCTAGAATATCAAAATCCACAAAAGGCGGTAGATCCTTTTCATATTTGGCTCCTAAACTATTGAATAGTCTCCCTAACACTGTTCGAGATGCAGACACACTCCCTCAGTTTAAGTCTGGACTAAAGACTCATCTATTTAGCCAGGCATACACCTAATGTATCCTCCAACCCACAATTAGGCTGCTTTAGTTGGGTCTGCCAGAACCAGAAACCAGAAACATTGATCATGATATATAACTCTGCAATAAATTGAATGGCATCTATGCATATATTATTTTATTTGTTTCTGCTTAGGATGTCATATGCCCCAGGAGCCTCTGGAACTGCCCCATTGGAACCGCTGTGCCTTGTCTGAGAGAACTTAGGCAGTTCAGCACCGGCTGCGTGCGCTCGCTTGTGAGGCTCGCTGTCATTAAGAGTCTAACTCTATGCCGAGAAAAGAGATGCTCTGAACCGGGAAGTGCTTGCTCTTTTCCCAGTTGACCTGAAGTCCTAGACGGCTGAGGTGCCTGAGCACCTGGTCCCTGTGGGTACACAGTGACTTTCAAGAGTGAGCTAGAAT
Source organism: Xyrauchen texanus (assembly GCF_025860055.1). Classification (NCBI taxonomy): domain Eukaryota; kingdom Metazoa; phylum Chordata; class Actinopteri; order Cypriniformes; family Catostomidae; genus Xyrauchen; species Xyrauchen texanus. The sequence goes on from NC_068315.1 coordinate 28,703,179, forward strand.
TAGCCAGTCATTGAGGAAATCGAGTACGCGGATGCCCACTTCCCTTAGTGGGGCAAGGGCGGTCTCTGTGACCTTCGTCAAGAAGGGAGGAGACAGGGATGAGCCGAAGGGGAGGACCTGGTACTGGTACATCGGGCCGTCGGACACGAGCCATAGAAGTGAAAGTATGCGTCCTTCAGGTCTACCACTGTAAACCAATCTAGATGCTAGACACGTTAATATAAGTTTTTCGCGTGTGCACCTTTGAACGGGAGTCTGTGTGGGGACTGGTTTAGGACTCGTAGGTCCAAGATTGGCCACCACGCACCGCCTGTCTTGGGTACAATTAAATGAGGGCCTTAGAACCCTGGCTTCATCTCGGCTGGAGGTACAGCTCTATCGCATCCCTGTGGAGCGAGTGCCTGGCAAACTAAATCAAGTAGCTGAGTCGGATGGTCCCAGCTAGCTAGCGCAACGGATTGGAAACATAAGCTATGCATCCAAGCTCCGAGCAGGTGGCACTAAGGGGACGATCATGTATGACATACCTGGTGGGGCTTCAAAGAAGGAGGAGCAGGTAATATTATGTTGGGGAGCAAAATTGCATCCCAAAACAGTTCAAAGCACTTACCTTGCTCCACGTACCCGGCTGAGGGTGGGGAAGTGACTGAGGAGGAGGTCCTATAGAGGCGAGGTGTGGTGTGGCAAGAGATTTCCCTCCCGGCCCTCCACCGGGGGATGGAGTGGTCCAGATACCAGCTCCGTAGGGGCCATCACGCTCCTTGGTTTAATCGTCTCAGGAACGCATGGGAGCCTTCTGGTTCCCGGTGGTAGATCATGAAACGAGACGTCAGCTTCCTGCGGCGAGCTCTACGCTGGGGCTGAGAGTTGGGCCCAGGTTGAAGCGGAGCTGCCTGTTGTTTAGAAGCCACAGGGGGAGGCCCTCGGCAAGCAGACGGAGCATGGCTCGTGCTGGAACGGTGTGAGTTATGATGTGGGAGGTGGCCTCCTTCTGCTTCCTCACTACCGAAGACTGCTGGGCAAAGTCTTCAACGGTCTCACCGAATAAGCCGAACTGGGAGACAGGGGCGTTGAGAAAGCGGGCTTTGTCGGGGTCCCGCATCTCGACCAGGTTCAGCCACAAATGTCATTCCTGGACCACGAGTGTGGGCGTCGCCTGTCCGAGTGCCGGCTCTGTGACCTTCGTGGCCCGGGGGGGCGTGGCCAGTCGTCGAGCCCATTTCCTGCTGCACATCAGGATCAGGACTACCCAAGTGCAGATCTTTAAATGCCTTGGCCTGGTGGACTTGCAGGAGGGCCATGGTATGCAGGGCAGAGATAGCGTGGGGGGCCACTCTGCTGTCGAGGGTAGTGAGAGCGGAGGATTGAGGAAGACAGTTTCGGCCAGTAAAAGGTGCCCTCTACACCTCTAAGAAAGACCAGTAGTGCAGCTTCATTCGACACAACGTCGAGTGAGCGGCAGACAGGAAACAAGCTGGATCAAATGGTCCAATTGCAATTTTAGAAATGACAATAAATAAATAAACAAACATCTTTACACATTTCTCATATGAACTTTGCCATATATAACTTTTTACACTTTAAAGTGAACACACAACAAAGTCACAGAATAGGCCAAATTTAAGAAAGCAAATAGATGAAGACACAACACAGCACACACATAAATTACTGCATGAATGCATTGTTTTAAATGTGACGTAACTGGAATTTAATCCTGTCTAGTCACTTCATTGGGTAGCTAAGCATTAAAGGGTCTATGCAAGATGCTATCTAACAGATTAGAGTTTACATTGATACCAAGTTTGCTTTGTTTAATTAACTTTCATGTGAAATCTTACCTTTGTTACTCTTTAAATAACTTTTTGCAATATCTTCTAAGGCTTTTGAATCTTTTTTTTCTTTATACTCAGTAATGATATCGCAATTAATAAATTAAGGTTCATCATATCAGTTTGTGTGGAAACCCTTAAACCATGTGTGTTACAACTATAGCCCACTTATGTTTGTGCCCCGCTTGCACTCTCTCTCTCTCTCTCTTTTTAAAAAAAAGAAATTTGAATGGTATACAATTTAGTAAAATCTAATTAATTACATAATATTGATTAAAGTCAGTAAAAATTTCAGTTAATCGGGTTAAGTAAATTTTACTTACAGTACTGATTTACATGGTACTTAAATGTAGTTTTATTGGACCATTTAATTTTTTACATTCCTTGTAAACACATTTTTAATCATGTATCAAATTACATATGACAGCTTTTCACAGGGAAGCTTAATGCATGCTATTTAGTCTAGATAGAATCAAGATAATGTTGTGCACGCAGACATCAACACTGATGGTAATAATACAAATATTTTTTTTTTATCATGAAAAGGTAATTTTGAGTAGACAATGATCTTCAGACATATATATAGGTCCATAAAAAGTGAATGGTGGCCAGAATTTTGAAAAAGCAGATAAATGAAGCAAAAAGTAATCCATACAACTCCAGTGGTTAAATCCATGTCTTCAGAAGTGATATGATAGCTTTGGTAAGAAACATATCAATATTTAAGTCCTTTATAAAATATAAATTAAAGATTTAGAGTAAAAAAGGGACTTAAATATTGACTTAAAAGTATCGCCACATGACGTAAACAAAGTGCATGTTAAGTAACGTGATTGTAAATGGTCTGCACTTATATAGTGCCTTTTTAACCTTAATGGCTTTACACTGTGACTCATTAACGCACACATTCATACCCCAATGGTGGCAGAGCTGCCATGCAAGGTGCTAGCATGCCATTGGGAGCAACTAGGGGTTCAGTGTCTTGCCCAAGGACACTTGGCATGTGGAGTCGTGTGGGCCTGGATTCTAACTACCAACCCTGTGATTTGTGGCCGACCCGTTCTACCAACTGAGCACAGCCGCCCCTATTTTACCTGATTGTAGTGTAATATAATTGCTTACTAACCTTTTCTGAGTGAAATTATATTCAATTTTATATAATATCTGAATCTTGTAATCCTGATAAACAACTTTACAGCTCAAATAATACACAAGTTTTAACAGAAGCATTAATGTTAATGCTTATATAAAATTATAGGCTTCACATTTCTGCCTTAAAATTGTCCCCATTCACTTACATTTTAAGTGCCTCTCTATAACATAGTTTTGTTTTGTTTTTTGATTTTTGATTTTAAAGAAACCTGTAATCAGGCTATATAAATAGACTACATTAATTTGTTACTATATACACATTTTATTATAGACCAGGCTTAAAATAGAAAGTGTAAATGAGGAGGATGTTTTGTTGTGAACAGATCAGCTTAAAAGCACCATAATGTAGCTAGTATGATAGCATGAATGTTAAATCGTCAGTAGTGCATTGAAAAGCAGTGCAAAAGACTCAAATGTGTGCTGTAAAATGATGATGCACAGTTTATGATCAAAACTACTGGGTGATCACATCCTTGACAAACCTTTATGAATGACCAGCTATTACATCCTCTGATACAAAGTAAAAAATTCAAGCATGATTGGAATGAGACAACTTTGTAACAGTCACTGCCTGTCACATGTTTATTTGTTTTCATTTTCAGTGCTATGTTCATCCCATCCACTAGGGGGCACCAGTAGCACCTCTACCTTATAGATAAAAGAGGAAGTAGGAGAGTAAGAGGTAGATTCAGTTTGAGTAACCACATGGTATCTGCTGTTCTTAATGGTAATCCTGGTCTGAGAAACGTTAAGTTTGCTGCTCAACCGTGAGTTTGTAGTTCTTATTTCATCTTGTGTATGCTTTGGTAAAAGAACTTGTAAAGATGTTAATGAGTTGGTTTCTGTTATAGAGGATTTTTGTATTACCTGTGACTTACAAAGCCCTTGAGTGCTGGATTGGGAGTTTGCTTGGGTGCATGAGGGCAACTGCCCAAGGACTTTATTCAAAGAATCTCGGGCTGCAACCAGAAGGACAAATACTTCATTTCATCAGTTACTACCATTCCCAGATAAGACTGTTAATTCTAAAGACTGCTCACTTCATCAACCTCATTAGCCATCAACATCTTTTATGGGGCATTTTACATTCATCCACTCCCACCAGGACTTTTCTTCTGTGATATTTTGTTTGTTTGGGTGTATGATGAAGTGTTTTGTGTAAAATTCAATATGTTTGAAGAGAGAAGATTTTCATTTAGTTGTCTTTTGTTGATTCATGTTTACCCTGAACACAGTATCTGATGCAAGACTGATTTCCCCCTCATTCTACTGTAGCAGGCCTGGTTTAAAATAGCCGGGACAGTTATAGAGTGGCACCCTAACAGGGTCTGTTTGCATATCAAGTGTTCAGGGTCTATGCTTTTCTGTTTGTTTATCATTTGTTTTCTGTTGTGTTTCAGTAAATGTCAGTTACATCGCAAAATGCAGAGGATGAGTACAAACCCAATCCTGATTTCACTGTTGGTCCTTTGTCACCAGAAGAGACCCACAACCTGTTCAAGAACTCATTCATACTTTCAGTGACTTGTATCTTAACTCTGATGAAGATATTGATTCCAACATTCATCTTGATGAACTTCCTCCACCACCACCTCCTGATGAGGTTGTTCCTGAAATTCACCTATCAACACAAATTATGGATTCATTGACCAACCGTACAACAGATTTGGAAGGTGAAGTGCAAGCCTGCACCCAAAAAGTGAGTCAATGTTGTTCACATTCTGAGTTTAAGGACCAGTGGCGGATGTTGGAGGAAAAGTTGAATTACAGGGAAAGTTGATTTGGGAAAGTCTATGGTGGATTGTTTGAAGAGGAGAGATGTGCAAATCGACACTAAGCTTATGTCATATGCTCATGTCATGGCTACTCCAGGTTCTCTTCCTTTGCTCACCCCAGCCTTGCCAAAAGACTCTTATAGATCACGTACTGAGCAGTTTCATCACCGTACTCACAACCTACCTGATAACACGTCAATTGCTCCATATCTACCTCCGGTAAAGGTTGAATTCCCGCAATTTGGTGCAGATGAAGACAATGATCCGATTTCCTTTGTTGAACGTTGTGAAGAATATTTTGCACTCAGACCACTCACTGACTCAGAAATACTAGCTTCGCTCACTTCAGTGTTAAAGGGGACAGCTAAGGACTGGTGGCTAGTAGGGATGTAACGATATCAAAATCTCACGGTACGATACAATTTCGATATTGACCTCACGGTACGATATTTATTGCGATATTGTGGAAAAGCTCACGGTATTTTTAAATACCTCACGCTAGTGTTTGTGATGATAATAGCGAAAAAATACTGACATTTATTCTGCTTTTGCCAGTCAACAGGCAATTTATTGTTGTATTTATGGATCATGACAACATAAAACGCTGATCACATAGTGCTTTTAAAGTGCAAGTTGTAGCAAGTTGTAGAACATCAATATTCTGTATAGTAATATTTGGTTGCATAACTGATTCTTCTGTGCAATGTTCAAGTTAAGAAGCAACTAGAACAATTGTAAACAATAGGGAATTCCCTTTAAGTGCAAACAAAGATCAAGTTAAGTCAGGTTTATGCGCAAGGCAAATAAAAGCAGCCTTTTAAAACTGGTATTTAGGAACATAACTTAAATAAAATAGTCAGTCAAAAAGCCTTTTAAAAAAACTCTGACCTATCATTTAGCTTATGTTCATGTTTTTCATCAGAAAGATCAAAATATCTACATTGCAAGGGAGAAGAAAAATAAAACATTAAAAAAAAGATCCTTAAACAGTCTGGCAAAAAGCCTTCTGAAAAACACTGAACTATCCTTTAGCTAATGTTCAAGGGTTTTTTTGACAGGACTTGATTTGTGAGAGAATCTGCAAACTTTTCGGGATGATGGGTCGTCAGATGACTTCACATGTTGCTTGTGTTTCCCGTGTTGTATCGCAGTTTACTGTGGCAGTGCTTGCACATAGTCCATTGTCTGTCCACCACCTTCTCTCCTTTTGCGTTTTTTGACACGGCGAAACCAAAATGTTTCCAGCCATCTGATTTAAAAGCTGCAGGGGCTGGCACAATCTCAACTTCGGGGTTGTTGTTTTCATCCTTACAAGTATCGCTGTCGGCCATGCTGGCTTGCTGTGAGCTTGTGTGGACAGCGTGCAGCGTGCAATCCTATTGGCTTAACAACGGTTGTTGTGACGACGCAGCGCAAAGGATCATGGTCTATGTAGTTAACAATGATTTGTTCCGCGGGACTGTTTAATCCTCTTGGTTTTTGACGGACACCTGTTCTTTTAATAATGTAACACAACCACGACGATATCGAGACACGCTTACCACCGCGATAGCGCGATATCGTTACATCCCTAGTGGCTAGCAGAGAGAAGACACATTTTCACTTGGGACCAGATTTCTTGCAGGTTTTCTTGACTGATGACTACGAAGCGGAATCTGTCAAACGTTTACTGGAGAGGAAACAAGGTCCAAAAGAACCAATTAGAGACTTTGCATACCATTATCGTGCCTTATGTTTAAGATGGAAGGAGATGTCTGAGAAGGAGATTGTACAGTCCATTTTGAGGAATTGCAATCCACGACTCGCAAGTTTGTTAAGGGGCACTGTGAAAGAGGTGAGTGAATTAGTAAGAGTGGGCATGCAAATTGAGAGAGATTTTGAGGAAGCCAAGAGATTTTGGAGTCAGGCCAACACTGAAATGCAGAAGCACAAGAACCAAACTGACAGAGATGCCCATCACAAATCCAATCCCTCGCATGCACGTATTCTGCAGTCCATTCCTAATGCCAACATGTTGAACTTCAAGTTCCTCACCCTGCCAATGTTGATCTGAGGAAGATATTTTCAAGCTATGATGGAGACGGGTAGTTCCCTGACTCTAATACAAGAATCCTGTTGGAGGCAGTTGAGTCGCAAAGAACAGCTGAATTCTAGTCATGGTCAGACCTTCAAACAAGCTAATGGCCAAGTGTTATCATCTTTGGGGATGTGGAACTGTGAATGTGAAGTGCACGGAAGGAGGTATGATTTGAATTTGTATGTAATGAAGGACGAAGATCTGACTGTACCTGTCATCTTGGGAATGGATTCTCTGATGACTATGGGAATCAACTTGAATTTCCATAAAGCTCAATATACCTTACCTACCTCAAACTACTGCCAAGAAGAGACATTCCCATTCATGTCATCCAATTCCCCCAATGCATTGCTGTCTTTCTACCTTGCCTTAACCCTACCAGAAGAGTCACCTGAAACGCAAACATTTATCCATCAACTTGTTACCAGTGCAGATACATCTCCAGAATACAGGTCACAACTCAAGCATCTGATGAGAGTATGGCCTACTGTTTGTACCAACGAAATAGGGCACACAGATGTAGTCAAACATCGCATTATTACCACCAGTGAAGTACCTATCCTTAAGAGACCTTACAGAGTATCACCTGAGAAACAACAATTCATCGAACAAGAAATCAAGGTAATGCTGGAGAAAAACATCATTAGGCCTTCACTTTCTCCATGGGCTGCACCGGTGGTCCTTGTACCGAAGAAGGGAGGTGGTCAGAGATTTTAGAGGTTTGAATTCAAAGACGTACTTGGACGGTTACCCCATGCCACAGACATATGAAATCCTTGAGTCTCTGCATGGAGCAGATATTTTTAGTACCCTCGACCTCAAAAGCGGATATTGGCAAGTTGAGATGGAGCCAGAGAGTATCCCTAAAACTGCTTTTACTACAGCATCAGGATTGTATGAATTTCTTCGTTTACCTTTTGGCCTGAGAAATGCTGCTGCCACATTTCAGCGACTTATGGAGTTTGTGTTGAAAGACGTGAAGGGGAAGAGTTGTTTCGTATATATCGACGATGTCGTGGTTTACTCAAAGTCAGAGGAAGAATATCTAGCCCATCTAAGAGAAATCTTCCAGTGTCTGAGTCGGGCAGGTCTCACTCTAAACCTCAAAGTGCAATGTAATGCAGAAATCCTTGAAGTTTTTGGGACATGTGATTTCAGTAGAAGGAATTAAAACTGACCCTGCTAAAGTTGAAGCTGTAGCCTCATTTCCTGTCCCCAAGTCACTGAAAGAGGTGCAATGTTTCTTAGGCCTAGCAGGATGGTACCATAGATTCATCCCTCAATTTTCTGAGAAAGCTGCCCCACTGCATTCCTTGAAAAGGAAAGGAGCAACTTGGATTTGGACAGAAGAGTGTAAGCGTTCTTTTGAATTGATCAAGCATGAACTGACCAGTGCCCCAGTTTTAATTTCCCCAGATTTGTCAAAGCCTTTTAGAGTCCAGGGCCCGTATGTATAAAACTTCTAAGAAATGCTCTTAAGAATAGTCTTAAGCTTTGACTTAGGTGTCAGAAAATACTTGGTAAAGAGTAGGACTTTTCTAAGAGTAGGAGACTTTTATAAAGCAGCTAAAAGCAACTTTCAGTAAAGTATAAGACTGATTCTTAAGTGCTGACTGAAGTGGGACTTAAGTGCTGTGAACTAAGGACTACAATGATGTGAACCCAAAATGTCCGCCCTGAACCTCTGAATCAGCCAATAGTGAGCCTGCAAGTGTGAGGTCACAGCAGCATGACACATTTAATTCATTAATTAAGACATACAATTATTTGAATGTTTCAATTTATTTAGAATAGTTCGTTTTTGCTTTGTGCAAAAATATTACAAATAAGGACATGCATTTATTTCACACAATTTTAATAGAATTTCAACACATTAATTAAATGGACAAATGTGATTCTATTGAAGTAATTAAGCTGATGAATCACATACTGGTAATTAAAAATTGCACTCACAGCTGTATATAAAGGAAAGACAAAAGTTGCAAATTGGTATAAAATGGATGCAAAAAGAAAACCAAACTGGTCCAAGGAAGAAAATCTTCTCTAGTGCAGTCAGTCCTTAAATGGAAGGACGTGATAAGAGGAAAATTCAGTCCGACTTTAACAAGCAAAGAAAAGAAAAACGCATGGCAACATATTGTACTGACAGTAAATGCAGCATTTCCTCGGACAAGACGTTCAGCAGAGGATTGTGAGAAAAGGTGGTACAGTGTGTTGGCAACAACACGCAAGGAAATTGCAGCATATAAAGAAAGCATGCGAGCCACAGGTACATTTTATTTTCGCTTATTAAACCATTTTATATGAAATGATTGTCTCCATGTGGTCAGCAGAGTTCTTGTCAAACAGGTGGGGGCCCTCCATGTAAACCTCTGTCTGAGATTGGCGAAATAGTAGAGGAGATACGTTGTACGGCCAGTCCCTCTATTTGTGGCATTCCAGATGCCCCAGACCCTGCACTTCTCAAATTGAAGGAGTTACAAATATGGTAAGAAGAAAATTATGCATGTAATAATGTATGCATGTAATGTGCCTTTTTAATAAATTGATAGAATTTCAATCACCACATTGAATTGAATAAACATGTTTGCACTGTTTAATATTTTTTTCATGTGAATGTGGATAATTCTGGAGCCGGTACATCAGATGCATCTTCTCCTGTATCATCTCAAGACATCTCCCTGTGTCCTCCAGATGAGCCTTCTGCCTCACAAGACACTGGATTTGCACAGGGCGCAGCCACTGAGGATGACATTGAGTCCCTTAAAAGAAAAAAGCTCAAATTGCAAATTAAGTTGCTGGAAATTCAAAATGAATATTACTCACTAAAACTGAAAAGAATTAAGAATACTCAATGATTGTACATATGCTTTGTGTAATAAAATTGTGTAAGGAAAAATTAGTTTGTTGTTACTTATTGTCTACAAGTTTGCTTACCCAAAATGTGAGTTAGCAAAGCAGTCCCTGAATGATGCTCTCCCCAAAATGCTTTGTAATGTGTGTTCGGTGGATTTGTCATCATTCTCATCATGATCACTGTCATCATCACCATGATCGTCATTTTCATCGTCGCCATCATCATCAAGCAATGGGAGGTTACGAGCTTTGCAAATATTGTGCAAAATGCCACAAGCCATAATAATGCGACAAGCACGCTCAGGTGAATGTCGAATCCCTCCATGAAGGACATGGAATCTTCTTTTCAGCTGTCCAATTCCTCTCTCCACCACGGCTCTTGTTACTTTGTGTGCTCTTCATGACTCAAAAACAATAAAAGGACATAGGAAAAGATAAGTCAAGAATGCACTCATTGAACAAAATTGGTATCTTGTCTACAGTTCAGTACCTGTTATAATTGAGCTGCTGTTCTCCTTGAGGTCTTCTGTAAGGGGTGAGAAGCCAGTGTTTTAAAGGGTAACCTGAGTCTCCCAGCAGATGACATCCAGGGCGAACATAATTTTGTTCGAATAACCCAGTGAGGCCACTCTGGGAAAGAACCCGAGCATCATGTGTTGACCCTGGCCATTTTGGCACAAGATCGAGGATCTTGTAATTGGCATCAAATACGACTTGAACATTGATGCTGTGGAATCCTTTTCGATTGATGTATGTCTCCTCATTTATACTTGGAGCAATGATGCGTACATGGGTGCCATCGATGGTTCCAACAACTCCAGGGAAACCCGCAATCCTCAAAATCTGCTTGCTTTTGCCGTATAGTTTGAAGGTCAGTTGGGAAGTCAATGAAAAGTCATTATAACTTTCATTTCTGCAGTTAAGGCATTGTTTCTTACAGTGGGAGAAGTTATTGAATTTCTGACTAGGTCAGTAACAAAAATAATACCCTGACGATCAAGCCTGTATCGGTTGATCAACTCTCTGTCATCATATAATTCCAACACATTCTTACGTTGTTGGAAACTGCGCGGCCTCCTCCTCTCTGCTTCCATCTTGTTACTCCTAACTGGTTAGGAGACCTCTCCAGCTCTCTTAAATAATTTAGGAGCTGAGACCTAGTCTTAACACTTAGGAACCTTTATGAATCACACTTATTCTTAAGAATAAGAGTAAAATGACATCATTCTTAGAATTTTGACACACTTAAGACAAAAAATTTACTCTGAGCGGCTTTATACATACGGCCCCAGACTGACGCTAGTGACATTGGTTTGGGAGCCGTCTTGACCCAAGACATAGATGAGGTGGAACATGTCATTGCCTACGCCTCACGTCTCCTGCAAGGAGCTGAGAAATCATATTTGGTTTCAGAGAAAGAGTGCTGTGCAGTGATATGGGCAGTTGAAAAATGCAGACCGTATTTGGAGGGACGACGTTTTGAGGTGATCACTGATCACGCTGCTCTAACCTGGGTGTTTAACCATCCAAAACCATCTTCACGTCTGACCCGTTGGGCCATTTGCCTGCAAGACTTTGATTTCACTGTCAAGTATCGAAAGGGTCAATGTAACATCATGCCTGATACCTTATCACGCAGTTTCCTAGATATCCCACCACTTACAATGCTGTCACAGGTGAAATCCCAGGATTCATCCACCACTTTTTCTGCTTTTCCTGTGGAATGAATGGACATTGCAAAAGCCCAAAAGGAAGATGCAGACATTCAAGAGATCATCGGAAAAACCAAAACATCTGCTGATCCTGATCCCACACGCATCCATTTCCTTTTGAAAAATGGATTTCTGTTCCGTAGCATGCCACAATGACAGGGAGGGCCCAAACTTCAAATAGTCATACCCATCAGCTTAAGACAAGATTTTCTCAACTATGCACACAACAACCCTCTAAGTGGACATCTTGGCAGACTTAAAACTTTGCTAAGACTTGTGGACATTTGCTACTGGCCCACTATGCGCTCAGATGTGTGGAAACATTGTAAGGAGTGTCAAGTATGTCAACAACACAAACCATCCATTTCAAAACTCGCCGGCCATATGCAGTCTACGCCAGTAGTGGAACCCGGACATATGCTGGGAGTTGACCTCATGGGACCATTTCCCAAAAGTCCCAAGCAGAATGTACATCTTTTAGTAATTGTGGACTACTGCTCAAAATGGGTGGAGTTGTTTCCCTTGCGTGTCGCAAAAGCTCCACAGATCGCACGCATCCTGGTGGAGGAGATCTTCACTAGATGGGGTACAGCAATGTGTCTGGTGTCCGACAGAGGAACTCCGTTCACCTCACAACTAATCTGTCAAATCTGCAAGCAATGGAGTGTGATTCAAAAGCTAACTATGACTGCACATCCTCAGACAAACCTCACAGAATGGGTCAACCGTACTCTGAAAACCATGATTGCCTCGTATGTTCAAGACTACCACCGCCATTGGGACAGATGGTTGGCAGAGTTCCGTTTTGCCATTAACTCGGCATGGCAAGAGAGTACAGGATTCACTCCAGCAGAAGTCATGCTGGGTCGAAAGTTGAAAGGTCCCTTAGAGCAGTTCTCAAATCACCTGACCCAGGTAACCCCGCATACCCAGTTCTGGAGAAGTACCAAGAGCTTATCCAGACCGTAAAGAGGAATGTAGCACGAGCCCAGGAGAAACAACGTCATTACTACAACCTACGAAGACGACCAGCTCACTTCCAGGTTGGAGACTGTGTTTGGGTTCGTACTCATCCTCTATCATGGGCTAGTGATGGTTTTATGGCCAAGCTTGTGGCAAAATGGAAAGGTCCTGCTAGAGTAATTAAATGTCTTGGTCCTGTAAATTACTCTGTGTCCTTTGTTGATGACCCTGATCATGTAGATTCTTTTCATGCTCAAAACTTAAAGCCATTTCATGGTACTGTGCAAACCCTTTCTAATTGAGGGGGGGAATATGTAACAGTAACTTCCTGTCACATGTTTATTTGTTTTCATTTTCAGTGCTATGTTCATCCCATCCACTAGGGGGCAACAGTAGCACCTCTACCTTATAGATAAGAGGAAGTAGGAGAGTAAGAGGTAGATTCAGTTTGCTGTTCTTAATGGTAATCCTGGTCTGAGAAACGTTAAGTTTGCTGCTCAACCGTGAGTTTGTAGTTCTTATTTCATCTTGTGTATGCTTTGGTAAAAGAACTTGTACAGATGTTAATGAGTTGTTTTCTGTTATAGAGGATTTTTGTATTACCCGTGACTTACATAGCCCTTGAGTGCTGGATTGGGAGTTTGCTTGGGTGCATGAGGGCAACTGCCCAAGGACTTTATTCAAAGAATCCCGGGCTGCAACCAGAAGGACATATTCACTTCATCAACCTCATTATCCGTCAACATCTTTTATGGGGCATTTCACATTCATCCACTCCCACCAGGACTTTTCTTCTGTGGTATTTTGTTTGTTTGGGTGTATGATGAAGTGTTTTGTGTAAAATTCAATATGTTTGAAGAGAGAAGATTTTCATTTAGTTGTCTTTTGTTGATTCATGTTTACCCTGAACACAGTATCTGATGCAAGACTGATTTCCCCCTCATTCTACTGTAGCAGGCCTGGTTTAAAATAGCCGGGACAGTTATAACTTGCATTAATTAATGAATACATTCATTAATAGTTGCACACAGAATTTGTTTTCAGATTAATTTTTTTGGTTGCTCACAGATAATGTTTTTTCTCTCAAAGAAAATGTGTGTATGCATGCTTGAGATCAGAGAATGCACAAGAATTGCATTCAGAGTTCGGGGGAAACTTTGTGTCGACGGCAGCAGGTAAATGTTGTTTTTATGGCCCTCCAGGTTCTTCTCAGAAAGGTTTTTATTCCTTTCATCTTCTTTGTTATTGGAGGAATATTGGAGTTTTCCACTGTTTCTTTGGGGTCATCTTCTGGAGTCCGATTCTCATAGCTCTCTTTTTTGAACTCTGCCTTGAGGATCTCCAAGGAGAGAACGTCAGGAAAATCCCGCAGGAACGTGTTGGACTGTGCACTTATCTCACTCTCCATAGTCTTGCAGTCACCGTAGAGCAACTGGAGCTTTGAAAAAATGGACAGTGCCACGTCGGGCATTTCTTCAGAATCATGATAGAATTGACTTCTTCCCACTTGTCGGTGACTCTCACCTGGAAGTTTTCAGGGAGCTGTTTTAGCAGATCCTCTATGAAAGAATGATCTGCCAGGTCAGCTGTGAAATCCTTCTGCAGGATATGGCACAGCAATAACTTCAGGTGAGGTGCAGGATATGGGGCTCCGCATATCTGTTATTATATCCTGCATGAGGTCTTGGTCCTCTGGTGAGATTCCTCGCTCAACCTCAAGATTCCCACTGGCGATTTTACTCTGGATCCTCAGTAGTAATTTGCTAGTGACTCTTTTGGCTTGTTGTGATATTAGCTCCCAAGAATCCACACTTGAGCATTGACTCACACTTGCACAGTCTGAGGGCAAAATACCCTCACTGCTCAAAGCAGAGACAACTTTACTCAAGGTCTCTTCTACGAGTTCTTTTGCAACGGATGTCACTCGTGGAGTGGTGATATATTTTCTTTATATGGTATAAAGGTATATTATGTGGTATATTTCTTTCACCTCATCTGTTGGTGTCGAGTCCTCACTATACTTGGGCCAAGCCTCAATGATGGAGAGCCAGACTGCCATATCAGGAATGCTCTGGATATCAGGACCTGGACATTCTCTCACAAGATTGAGCATCTCTGCAACAATCTTCATCACCTCCATTTCAATTTCAGACATTGTAGATGTCATCTGAAAAATGTATAACAGAACTGAGAGAGATAATACTATTGTTGTCCCTTTTCTTTTTAACTATTACACTCTTTTAGCCTATACATTTCAAATTTCATAATACATTTGCATCAAATTGAATTCAGTAATCTTTTGCTAAATAATTTTAACAAATTATATTTAAATGTTTTATTCATTTCATTTTTTTTTTTGTTGATTAGGCTACATAATTAAATTTAAAGGAAATGTAATTAATGGATACGTCCATCGTCACTAATGGGACTATTTATAATATTAGGTTAATCAAAACTTTTGATTTACCAAAACTGTGTTACAGCTGTACCCATAAGAAACATGATAACAAATGATCCTTATAGATTTTTATTAGCTTTTATTCAGTCAAAAAGATTAAATAAGTAAGCAAGACAAATACATGAATTGATAAATCCAAATAGACAGAAATACATTATAGATAGATAGACAGATGAAAGAGAGATAGACAGACAGTTACATGTAGATGATAGATAAATAGACAGACATACAAACAGAGATATAGATAGATAGATTGATGTGATTTATTTTATCATTGGACATTAAAATACATCTAATAAATAGTTATAAAATAAGAATAATCAAAAAATAATGAAAAATAATAATATATTTACCCCTTCTGTCGCTCTCTCTACGTTGTGTCAGAGAAGCTACACTAGGGGACTCTCTTGAGTGCTGATATTCACCTCTGATCTATCAGAAAAGGCCAATGAGAAGTTGGCAGCCAGTATTTGCATATCCCGCCCCCGGACATACGGGTATTTAAGCAGGGCAAATACAGGAGTTAATTCAGAAAATTTCTTCGGAGCCGATGGTCGTGTCTGCAATTGCTGCGTGTTACACACCGAGTTCCTGTCATTCCTCTGCTGCATGCTGTTGGATTCTACGGCTTACAACAGCGGCTTTCTCCTGTTTACACGGCTGTGCATTCCTGCCCCTGGGCGCTTCGACAGTTGCAGATTATAAAAGAACTCTCATGAGTCCTTTTTCATAAAAGAGTGATTTTATTTAAGAGTAATTTCCTCTAAAAGAGCAAAACACAGCGGCGTTGAACGTCCTTTTAAGGACGCGTCTTTATAAAGATGCCTTTCCGCCCCTGTGTTGTTCATGGATGCGGTAGAGTGCTCTCTGCTTCAGATGGCCACAGGCGTTGTCTCGTGTGTCTGGGTAGCGATCACACCGAGGCTGCGTTTGTGGATGGTTCATGTTCTCAATGCGAGAACATGACCATGACAACGTTGCGGTTGCGGCTCGCTTACAACCGTAAGCAAGCCACTGCAGCCGCCCCCGTTTTACTCCTTCCCACGGGATTGGACACGTACTTCCACGTCTCGATTCGCTCTCGACATCGACCCATCCACGTATCAGTACAAAGTTCTCCCCTTCAGCCTGTCTCTGTCCCCTCGCGTCTTTACGAAAGTCGCAGAGGCAGCTCTTGCCCCGCTCCGAGAAGCCGGCATACGCATACTCAATTACCTCAACGACTGGCTCATCCTGGCCCCCTCGCGAGAGTTACTATGCGCGCACAGAGACCAGTTGCTCAGGCACCTCAGCTGTTTGGGGCTCAGGTCCACCCCGGTCCAGAGCATCTCTTTTCTCGGTTTGGAGTTAGACTCAGTCTCAATGACAGCACGTCTCTCCAATGAGCGTGCTCAGTCAGTGCTGAAATGCTTCGCTTCCTTCAAGCCAGGTGCCGTGGTCCCTCTAAAACGATTCCAACAGCACCTGGGGCATATGACATCCTCCGTGGCGGCCGCGCCACTGGGGTTGATGCATATGAGACCACTTCATTACTGGCTCCAGACTCGAGTCCCGAGACGAGCATGGCGCCATGGCACGCACAACGTGAAAGTTACCACTGCCTGCCACCAAACCTTCAAACCCTGGACAGACCTCTGCTTTCTACGGGCAGGAGTACCCTTGCAGCAGGTGTCCCGACGCGTTCTGGTTACAACCAACGCCTCCAAATTGGGTTGGGGCGCCGTGTGCAACAGGCACACAGCCGCAGGCCGGTGGAACCGAGGCCCGCTGCGTTGGCACATCAACTGCCTAGAGCTGCTGGCTGTTTTACTTGCCCTGAGGAACTTTCTCCCGTTAATTCGGGGCAAGCACGTCCTAGTCAGGACAGACAGCACCACGGTGGTAGCCTACATAAATCGCCAAGACGGAGTACGCTCCCTCCACATGTCACAGCTCGCCCGTCGTCTCCTCCTTTGGAGTCAGCAGCGACTCAAGTCACTGCGCACCACTCACATCCCCGGCAACCTCAATGTGATAGCTGGACGTGCTATCAAGACGAAGCTTGCCCGGCGGAGAGTGGAGTCTCCACCCCCAGTCGGTCCAGCTGATTTGGGACCGGTTCAACAAGGCCCAGGTAGACCCGTTTGCCTCCCAAGAAACCTCCCACTGACCGCTCTGGTATGCCCGGACAGAGGCTCCCCTCGGGGCAGATGCTTTGGCACACAGCTTCAATTTTTATGCGCGCATCGGGTTTTCCCATGTATTATTCTCTTATCTCGATTAAAATGCACGCATATTCCACCTTCACCTGTGTTCTATTTTTATCGCGATTAAACTGCGTGTATTTTTCAGCACGCACCCGTTTATACTCCTTTGCGGTACACAGATTATTGCATCGATCTCAAAGCACCGCTTATCAAGAACAACCGACAACAACAAACAATTGCGTAATGGATTCACATCAATCTCAAACCCTTACCGCTCAGGAACAACCAACAACAACAAACAATTTGTGGTAATTCATGGTATCTGCTCATGTTATTTCTTCCAGCATTGCATGTCACATGTTTACAATAGCCTCCTCCATCAGCAGTGAGGGATTCACATGTGATAAATGTAAGGAATTAGTCAGACTGATGGAGAAGATTAATGAGTTAGAGACTTGCATCCGAACGCTAGTGGAGGTCAGTGAGAAAGAGAAGCCGGTAGATACTATTTCGGATGTGAGTAGTACAGAGAGCAACATACACACTTTGGTTCCAGCTGTAGAGCCCCTGCAGCAGGACATTTGTGTGACGTCTCGGCAGCAGACTCTCTCAGCAAAGAGACACCGCTCTCCCATTCCTGTTAGGGTTTCCAATCGATTCTCCCTACTCAGTGATACACCCACTGAGAATCATGTTCAAAGAGCCCTTGTTATTAGCGATTCTATTGTAAGGAACTTGGAAATAGAGACTCCAGCCACTATTGTTAATTGCATTTCAGGTGCCAGACCGTCTGATATCAAATCAAGTACTGGCTAATGCTAAACATAGATTTTCTAAAATTGTTATCCATGTCGGCACTAACGATGTCTGGCTTCGCCAGTCGGAGATCGCTAAAGATAATGTTAAAGAGGTGTGTGAATTTGCAAAAACGATGTCAGACACTGTAATATGCTCTGGTCCCCTCCCTACTCATTGTGGTGACGAGGTTTACAGTAGATTAGTGTCACTGAATGGCTGAATGTCTGAGTGGTGTCTGAAGAATAAAATAGGATTTATAGACAATTGGAAGAGTTTTTGGGGTAGACCTGACCTGCTAAAGAGAGACGGACTCCATTCCTTCAGGGAAGGTGCCACTCTCCTCTCTAGTAATTTGGCTCATAGTCTTAATAATGATAGTATTTGACTAACTGGGGCCCAGGTCAGGAAGCAGACAAACTGGTGAATCCAAATGTCTGCTAGCTGTCTTGAGACGTCACACAGGTCACACAGACAATTATACAACACATAGAGACAGTATCTCCTAGATATCTCGTAGAGACTGTGTCTGTTCCCCGAACTACCAACCACAAAACCCTCACTAAATAATTTAGAAAAATTTGATTAAGGTCAAACTTGAACAAAACATACAAATTAAAAATACACATCATATAAAAATAGGGCTACTAAACATTAGATCTCTTTCTACCAAAGCACTAATTGTTAATGAAATGATTCCAGATCATAGATTGGATGCGCTCTGTTTGACTGAAACCTGGCTTAAACTGGATGAATATATTAGTTTAAATGAATCTACTTCCCCAGGTTATTGTTATAAACACGAGCCTCGTCTGAAGGGTCGAGGAGGAGGTGTTGCTACAATTTACAGTGAAGTTTTTGGTGTTTCTCAGAGGACAGGATATAAATTTGAGTCTTTTGAACTAATAATGCTTAATGTGACACCGTCAGATATAAATAACAAATCTGTCATCTTTTGTCCTTGCTACAATGTATAGATCACCCGGGCCTTATTCTGATTTCCTTGGTGAATTTGCTAATTTTTTATCAGATCTTGTAGTTACTGTAGATAAAGCTTTAATTGTTGGTGACTTCAACATTCACATAGATAATGAAAATGATACATTGGGATTAGTATTTATCGATATTCTCAACTCTCTTGGAGACAGATGAAATGTAACAGGACCAACTCATGGCCATAATCATACACTAGATTTAATTCTGTCATATGGAGTTGATGTTGATAATATAGTAATTCTGCTGCAGAGCAATGACATCTCGGATCATTACCTCGTCTCTTGTATGCTGCAATCAGCTAATGTTACTCAATCTACACCATGCTATCGTTCAGGATTCTTCCATTAAAGATAGCTTAACTAATAAACTTCCAGATCCATCTCATACACTCAATAAACCCCAAAGCCCAGAAGAACTTGATGAAATAACAGAAAATATAAATGCAGTTTTCTCTAGCACTCTTGATATTGTCGCCCCACTTCGATTAAAGAAAATTAAAGAAATAAGCCCTGCACCATGGTACAATGATCACACTCATGCTCTCAAGAGAGCTGCTCGGAAAATGGAGTGCAAGTGGAAAAATACAAAATTAGAATATTTCATGGTGCATGGAAGGATAGTGTCTGTATCTACAGACAGGCACTAAAAGCTGCCAGGTCAGCATATTTTAGTGAACTCATATAAAATAACCATAACAATTCTAGGTGATTATTTAGTACTGTGGCTAAATTGGTTAGGAATAAAACCTCAACAGATCCAGATATTATGTCGCAGCACAAGAGTAATGACTTCATGAATTTCTTTACAGATAAAATTGAAATAATCAGAAATAAAATTGGAATTATGCAATCATCTGTCATAGCACCTAAGAAAACAGTGTAATAATTTTCCTCACATGCAACTTCAATCCTTCTCTGTCATAGGTCATGAAGAGCTAACAAAACTTATCGAAACATCAAAAGTCACAACATGTTTGTTCGATTTTATACCAACTAAGCTCTTAAAAGAGTTATGTCCTGTAATTTCAGAACCTCTTCTTAATATTATTAACTCATCGCTATGCTTATGACATGTCCCAAGAAACTTTAAAATGTCAGTTATCAAACCACTTATTAAGAAGCCACAACTTGATCCTGGCTAATATAGACTGATTTCAAATCTCCCGTTTATGTCAAAAATACTAGAAAAGGTAGTATCCTCCCAAATATGTTCATTTCTACAGAGAAATCGTATATACGAAGAATTTCAGTCAAGATTTAGGCCTCATCACAGTACAGAGACTGCACTTATCAGAGATACAAATCACTTGCTCTTGTCATCTGATCGTGGCTGCATTTCTCTTCTGGTGCTTTTAAATCTTAGTGCTGCATTCGACACGATAGATCACGACATTCTCTTGAATAGGCTGGAGAATTATGTTGGCCTTTGTGGAGTTACATTAGCATGGTTCAGGTCATATTTAGCAGACCACTACCACTTTGTCTATGTAAATGAGGAATTGTCAAACCAAACAAAAGTAAAATATGGAGTGCCACAGGGACCAGTTTTAGGGCTTCTGCTTTTCTCCTTGTATATGCGTCCCCTGGGAGATATTATCAGGAATCGTGGAATATGTTTCCACTGCTATGCCGATGGTACACAACTTTTTATATTTCTTCAAAACCTGATGAGATTTCACAATTCTCCAAATTAGCAAAGTGTATCAATGAAATAAAAGATTGGATGGCCAGAAATTTCCTTCTACTCAATTCTGACAAAACAGAGGTACTGGACCAAAAAACTTTAAAAATAAGCCACTACAGTATAATTTGACTCTCGATGGATGTACTGTTACATCTTCTTCAACAGTGAAGAACATAGGTGTTATATTTGATACCAATCTGTCCTTTGAAAATCAAATGACCAATGTTTGTAGAACAGCATTCTTCCACCTAAGAAATATTGCTAAATTACAGCACATGCTCTCTGTTGCTGATGCCGAAAAACGAATTCATGCGTTCATGACCTCAAGACTAGATTATTGTAATGCATTACTGGGAGGATGTCCAGCAAGATCAATAAATAAACTTCAATTGGTTCAAAATGCAGCAGCCAGATTGCTGACGAGAACCAAGAAATATGATCATATTAGCCCCATTTTATCATCGTTACATTGGCTACCTGTTAAATTCTGTATTAATTTTAAAATTCTGTTAACTACGTACAAAGCTTTGAATGGTCTAGCTCAACAGTACTTAAGTGACCTTCTACCACGCTATATTCCAACACATTCATTATGATCGCAAAATTCTGGCCTGTTTTTAGATCCTAGAATATCAAAATCCACAAAAGGGAGTAGATCATTTTCATATTTGGCTCCTAAACTATGGAATAGTCTCCCTAACACTGTTTGAGATGCAGACACACTCCCTCAGTTTAAGTCTAGACTAAAGACTCATCTATTTAGCCAGGCATACACATAATTTATCCTCCAACCCACAATTAGGCTGCTTTAGTTGCGTCTGCCGGAAACAGAAACCAGAAACATTGATCATGATATATAACTCTGTAATAAATTGAATGGCATCTATGCTTATATTATTTTATTTGTTTCCCTGTCTCAACCTCGGGACTCCTATCCTGAGGTCACCAGAACCGGCTGGATCCAGCACCGTTCCTGCTTCGTGTTGGTCTCCACTGCTACGTGTCGCTGAATGATGATGACTAAATGCAGCCGGTGCCAGCTAAACATCACTTCAGACTTCAGAGGATGAACTGATGCCAACTCCAACCATAAGAAATGGGATACTTCATATGCCATTGACTGAACCTTGGGTTTAGGATGGACCACACTGAACCTCATCGAAATTACCAGCCAGTTTGAACTGCGTTTCACATCCCTGATCTCTGCCTGCATCACCTCGGTCTATTGATGGATTACGATCTTGAAATGGAATGCATAGACTATCAATTGCCAACAAAAACCTTCATCAGCCAATTAACAAGGACAATTGCATCTATGTGAACTTCTGCAGTTAATCCAGGATGGACTTCAAAGACATTGGTCATTAATTTTTACTTACTTGGTTTAATAATTTTAAACCATGACTTTAACTATACATAAGTAATATTTACATTATATTCATGATGTTAGTCAGAGGGGAACTGGCCCCCACAGTGATTCACAAGGTTATTTTTCTCCATTAATCAACATCTTATGGAGTTTTGTGTTCCTTGCCATAGTCGCCTTCAGCTTGCTCAATGGGGTTATAAATACAATTATTATTTAATTACTTATTTTTAAACACGATTAACAATCATATTTTATCAAATTACACAATGATGATTCATCAACATTATAGACATTACAGTTTTATTTTCTGTTAATGCTGATCTTCTGTAAAGCTGCTTTGAAATGATGTGTGTTGTGAAAGGCGCTATACAAATAAAATTGACTTGACTTGACTGTATATTTTTTATATACTCTTTATTTATTTTTTAATTGTATGTGTATTCTATATTGTGTGTATTGTTTACATGTACATTGTATGTTATTATTGTGTTGTGTAATTAAGTGTACATTTGATATGTAAATTGTGTTGTGTAAATATGTTGTTTATTGTAATTGGTTTATGTCTCATCGCTGTCATGACTGTTATGTTGCTCGGAACTGCACAGAAGACTTTCACCTACTGTTGCACTTGTGTACATGGTCATGTGACAATAAAGTGATTTGATTTGATATAATTTCTTACTAACCTTTTCTGTGTAAAATTACAACAACTAACAACTTTACAGCTCAAACAATACACAAGTTTTAACAGAAGAATGAATCTAAGTGCTTTTATCAAATTATAGGCTTCCCATTTCTGCCATTAATTCCTTAAAATTGACCCCATTCACTTTGTAAGTGCCTCTCTAAAACCTCGATTTTTGCTCTTTTTGTTTTTAAAGAAAAGGAGGGACAAGTTGAAAATATTTTTGTGGTAATCAACAAAATTGAGCATAACTTCCGTTGAACCTGGAGATTTCACTTTACCTGTATTCAGGCTATATAAATAGGCTAAATTAATTTGTTACTATAAACATTTTATTATAGACCAGACTTAAAATAGAAAGTGTAAATGAGGAGGTTGTTTTGTTGTGAACAGATCAGCTTAAAAGCACCATAATGTAGCTAGTATGATAGCATGAATGTTATATCGTCAGTAGTGCATTGAAAAGCAGTGCAAAAGACTCAAATGTGTGCTGTAAAATGATGATGCACAGTTTATGATCAAAACTACTGGGTGATCAAATCCTTGACAAACCTTTATGAATGACCAGCTATCACATCCTATGATACAAAGTAAAACATTCAAGCATGACTGGAATGAGACAACTTGCATTTACTAATGAATACATTCAGAAATAATTGCACACAGAATTTGTTTTCAGATTTATTTTTTTGGTTGCTCACAGATAAATTTTTTTCTCTCAAAGAGAATGTTCTTTTTATGGCCCTGCAGGTTCTTCTCAGAAAGGTCTTTATTCCGTTCTTCTTTGTTTTTGGAGGAATATTGTAGTTTTAATTTATTTGGGAGGTTTTTTTTCGTTGCTCACAGATCATTTTTTTTCTCAAAGAGAATGTGTGTATGCATGTTTGAGAACTGAGAATGCACAAGAAATGCATTCAGAGTTCGGGGGAAACTTTGTTTCGACGGCAGCAGGTAAATGTTGTTTTTATGGACCTCCAGGTTCTTCTCAGAAAGGTTTTTATTCCTTTCTTCTTCTTTGTTATTGGAGGAATATTGGAGTTTTCCACTGTTTCTTCGGGCTCATCTTCTGGAGTCCGATTCTCATAGCTCTCTTTTTTTGACTCTTTTGCAACGGATGTCACTCGTGGAGTGGTGATGTATATTTCTTTCACCTCATCTGTTGGTGTCGAGTCCTCACTATACTTGGGCCAAGCCTCAATGATGGAGAGCCAATCTGCCATATCAGGAATGCTCTGGATATCAGGACCTGGACATTCTCTCACACGATTGAGCGTCTCTTCAACAATCTTCATCACCTCCATTTCCATTTCAGACATTGTAGATGTCATCTGAAAAATGTAAAATATTTCTAATGGTTAATAACAGAACTGATAGAGATAATACTATTGTTGCCCCTTTTCTTTTTAACTATTACACTCTTTTAGCCTATACATTTCAATTTCATAATACATTTGCATCAAATTGAAATGAGTAATCTTTACCTAAATAATTTTAACAAATTATATTATATTTTTTATTAATTTCATTTTTTTTTTTGAGATTAGGCTACAAAATGCAATTGAAAAGAAATGTAATGAATGGATACGTCCATCATCACTAATGGGACTATTTATAATATTAGGTTAATCAAAACTTTTGATTTACCAAAACTGTGTTACAGCTGTACCATAAACATGGTAACACATGATCCTTATAGATTTTTATTAGCTTTTATTCAGTCAAAAAGATGAAATAAGTAAGCAAGACAAAGACATGAATTGATAAAGCCAAATAGACAGAAATACGTTATAGATAGATAGATAGATAGATAGATAGATAGATAGATAGATAGATAGATAGATAGATAGATAGATAGATAGATAGATAGATAGATAGATAGATAGATAGATAGATAGATAGATAGATGTGATTTATTTTATCATTGGACATTAAAATACATCATCATGGGGCAAAATGTGCATGTTTATTCTGGTCAATATTTGTGCTGAATAGCAAAATAATGTTGCAACTGTACTCAGCCTATTCTAATAAATAGTTATAAAATAAGAATAATCAAAAAGATAATGAAAAATAATAATGGATATGTTTCGTTAGTCTTCAGTAGCCTAATGCAAACGGGGCCTTTTAAAATATTAGAATACTTAAAGCTTTACCGAAATGACTGTCTGATGAACGGACTTGGCAAAGCAGTTCGATTGTACATTTCGTGCATTATTTTACTACAGGTTGAAATTAAATATAAATATGGCCTTTTCCCATTATTCCATATAATCTGATTATATTACCGTATATGTTGTGAAAATTAGCTGCGGTAAAACTATATAAATGTACTCACCTTTGCGAAAAGCATGCGATCAGTAAACTGCAAATAAGAGTTCTGTAGCTCGCGCTGGTTTGTTGGTGGGTGATGGAACTTCGTCTTTATGACGTAACAATTCCAATAGGCTGGCGGCCTGACAACAGAACAAACTCTCATCGCATTGTAACGCAATGATTGCTGATATACAAACTGTTTTCTTGAAGGTCCGGTGTGTTTTCTCAATAAAGTTTTGGCGCAAAAATAAAATGAATGCATCTAACTCAGGCTTAAGTCCAATTTCTTTGATTTATCATTAAACAGAGTTGTTATAAAATTATTATTTATTGTTTCTACTTCTAATTTTACTAAATGTACTACTATAAACTAATAATAAAGTTGAATATATTGCTTTAATTTTAAATAAGAAATTATTATTTCAATATTAGATCATTTAACCCTTACATTTATGGTAATTTTCCCAAATACTCTTTCACAAATATTTTCAAGACAATTAGAATACAATAAAATGAAATATATTTTGATGTTTTATTTTTCATAAATTATAGAGATAATGCATCAAATCAGAACAAATAAAGAACAGGATTCATTATTTTCACACTGAAATTTCATGAGATGCAACCGGCTCTC
Source organism: Xyrauchen texanus (assembly GCF_025860055.1). Classification (NCBI taxonomy): domain Eukaryota; kingdom Metazoa; phylum Chordata; class Actinopteri; order Cypriniformes; family Catostomidae; genus Xyrauchen; species Xyrauchen texanus. The sequence goes on from NC_068315.1 coordinate 28,728,662, forward strand.
AAACACATAGTGACTTACACATTACACATAATCTACACATGTGTAATGTACTGTGTAGCTTATGTGTATCTTATGTGTATTAGCTCAGGCAGTTGTTGAGTCTAAATAGATTTCAATAGTCATATCATACTTTTCATGTGCTGTACTTGCTATAAGTTTTCTTCAGTGGGGTTACTTCATGAAATTGCAATGTCAAATGTAAATCAAGTCAATCACTGAAACATCCTTGAGAAAGAAACAACATGTGTATTAAGTCCTTTTGGAATGAGCTATGTACCTATAAAAACAAATGTCAAAATATGTATAAACACTTATAATATTATTTTTCTTTATGACAATGCAAATTCTCATATCCAGTACATTGGTAATCTCTTTATTATACTTGGTAATTTTTTTTATACACAAATGCACATTTTTGGATAAGAATCCGCTACTGTCACTTTTTCTGGTAGACTATAACGTTTATGTTTTGTCTTTGATGGGCATAAAAAACAAAAAATCCTTGAAAAGTCAAAAAATACCGTCATTGTTTAACCTTATATAGATTTAGTTTTTTATTTTATAATTATTATATTTATGATATGTCTTTTTTTTTACTGTTCTTGTTGTTCTGTACTTGTTGATACAATTTCATGTAAGACGTTTGGCATGAAAACAAAATTATGTGTACACGCATATACAGTAAAATACTGATAATTCACCAGTGTTTATAGATCATTGTTGCACAAAGTCAATGTAAAACAGTTTTTATTTATATGAATATAGTACTCTTTTCTCTTGTAATACACAAAGAAATAGATATCCTGTGATAGTAAACTTAAATAGATATTAAATAATTATTTTTAAAAATCTGTCATTTATGGAAGTACAAAAAAAGAAAAGAAACAGTACTCTTAAATACCTCGGGTCTCTAGAGACCATATACACTTCTGGTACTTAAACCATTATAATATATATATATATATATGTATATTATTTTTTTTGTTGCAATTTTGGCATTTTCTTTTTGTCACACTAAAAGAGATTTAGGAATACTAAAGATGTGTGGGCACAACTCCAAAAAATGGACGAGGTACAGGGTGTGGAATGAGGTTCCGGGTCTCTAAAGACCCCAGGTGTGCGTTTAAGGGTAAACTGATGGGCATGTGGCAATTTGAAGAACATTACACTGTATAATAAGAACACTATTATACGAATTATTTAAGGAACATACAGTATGATAAATACTTTAAACAGTTATAAACAGTAAACAGTTTATCACTGTTCAACATAATGTTCATTCTCAAAAGCAAAATTTGGAGATTGAAAGAATGGATCTACATTCAGAGAAAATTATTCTTGTACATGCAGTGAAGAACAGAATTTTAAAACACAACTTTTAATGTGTAAGACAACTTTACACATTTCTCTTATTAACATTGCCATAAAATATGACTAGATTTTTTACACTTTAAAGTGAACACACAACAAAGTCACAGAATAGGCCAAATTTAAGAAAGCAAATAGATGAAGACACAACACAGCACACACATAAATGACTGCATGAATGCATTGTTATATGTGACATAACTGGAATTTAATCCTGTCTAGTCACTTCATTGGCTAGCTAAGCATTAAAGGGTCTATGCAAGATGCTATCTAACAGATTAGAGATTACACTGATACCAAGTTTGCTTCGTTTAATTAACGTTCATGTGAAATCTTACCTTTGTTACTCTTTAAATAACTTTTTGCAATATCTTCTAAGGCTTTTGAATCTTTTTTTTCTTTATACTCAGTAATAATATCGCAATTAATAAATTAAGGTTCATCATATCAGTTTGTGTGGAAACCCTTAAACCATGTGTGTTACAACTATAGCCCACTTATGTTTGTGCCCCGCTTGCACTCTCTCTCTCTCTCTCTCTCTCTTTTTAAAAAAGAAATTTGAATGGTATACAATTTAGTAAAATCTAATTAATTACATAATATTGATTAAAGTCAGTAAAAATTTCAGTTAATCGGGTTAAGTAAATTTTACTTACAGTGCTGATTTACATGGTACTTAAATGTAGTTTTATTGGACCATTTAATTTTTTACATTCCTTGTAAACACATTTTTAATCATGTATCAAATGACATATGACAGCTTTTCACAGGGAAGCTTAATGCATGCTATTTAGTCTAGATAGAATCAAAATAATGTTGTGCACGCAGACATCAACACTGATGGTAATAATACAAATATTTTTTTTTTTTTTATCATGATAAGGTAATTTTAAGGAGACAATGAAATTCAGACATATATAAAATGCAAGTGAATGGTGGCCAGAACTTAAAAAAAGCAGATAAATGAAGCAAAAAGTAATCCATATGACTCCAGTGATTAAATGCATGTCTTCAGAAGTTATATGATAGCTGTGGTAAGAAACATATCAATATTTAAGTCCTTTTTTTAAATATAAATCTCCATTTTCACTTTCAGTTGTGAAAGTGAAACTAAACAGTCACCACGTGTGACTTCCAGATGTGAAAGTGAAAGTGGAGATTTAGAGTAAAAAAAAGGACTGAAATATTGATCTATTTCTCACCCACACTTATTATTATGGTTCTGAACATATGGATTTAACCACTGGAAATTTATAAATTACTTTTATGCTGCCTTCATGTGCTTTTTGGAGCTTCAGAGTTTTGCCCACCATTCACTTGCATTGTATGGACCTACAGAGCTGAGATATTCTTCTAAATATCTTTGTTTGTATTCAGCAGAAGAAAGAAAGTCATACACATCTAGGATGGCATGAAGATGAGTCAATGATGAGAGAATTTTATTTTTGGCTGAACTATCCCTTTTACTTGTAGAATCTTTCCGCAGTCATAGGAGATTTTGTTGCTTGAGTTCCTCCTATGTGTATTGCACTTTTCCTCAATGGCTTTTCTGCAAAACAAAAGCAGGAAGACTTTATTAATTTACTTCATTACGTTTACTTGACATAAGTTGGAAAGCACAGGTGATGTGTTTTTGTTGACATTTCTGATGGTTACAGGTAAATAAATGTGTTCACTGAAAAGTGTTTGAATGCACAAAATGTATAAAATTATTTTAATTTACAATAGGACAGAATGCTTTCCATTATATCAAACATATATACATACACACACACACACACACACACACACACACACGTTGTGTTTCCATGTTTTATGGGGACTTTCCATAGACATAATGGTTTTTATACTGTACAAAATTTATATTCTATCCTCTAAACCTAACCCTACCCCTAAACCTAACCCTCACAGAAAACATTCTGCGTTTTTACATTTTCAAAAAACATAATTTAGTATGATTTATAAGCTGTTTTCCTCATGGGGACCGACAAAATGTCCCCACAAGGTCAAAAATTCCGGGTTTTACTATCCTTATGGGGACATTTGGTCCCCACAAAGTGATAAATACACGCTCACACACACACCCACACACACACACACACACACACACACACACACACACACACACACACACACACACACACACACACACATTGGCTGCTGAATTGTGATGTTAGGGGTATGCACATTGTCTGTTTCTATGTTAGTACATTTTTATTATTATTTATATTATTTTAATTTACAAAGGACAGAATGCTTTCCTTTATATCATATATATATATATATATATATATATATATATATATATATATATATATATATATATATATATATATATAAAATAATATAAATAATAATAAAAATGTACTAACATAGAAACAGACAATGTGCATACCCCTAACATCACAATTCAGCAGCCAATTGTAAAAACAGTAATATTGTGTTAATATGAGATTTCTTTGTAAATCGAGGGCGTATTAAAAAAATGAAGCGTAGGTGCCTTTAAGAGCGCGCGCTACAGCAATCGGGGTGGGGCGGAAATCCAATCGATCCTCCCTATGCCCTACTCACTGCTAAGTGCAGAGCACTTAAAGTGGGTACACTGAAGGAAATATGGCATTACTGTATGAATGCACCATTCGCTAACAGTCTTGTGGAAGGGCCCTCCGATAAAAATATAACTTTCTCACTTTCGTTTTTAACGAGCTTCTGAGTGGCATCCCCTCACGCAGGAGTGCCCTTCAAGGGAGCAAAAATGCCTTTTGGCTTTCGCCCTGGAAAGTCGAAGCGCTGTTACCTCAGACGAATAAGGTCAGATAAAAAAGTCCACTCCATGTATTTTGTTGTAAGTTCATCAAAATAATAATTCTCCTCCTCCTTCAGTAGGTCTGTATGTGTGTCAACTAGTGTGTGATGCATTAAAAAAGCGAGGCGTGCGGCATAGAACCAGCCCAGGGCAAAACCCAGGCCAACACACACATACCACTGAACACCCTGTTTTGTTGAGTTCTTTTTTTCTCTTTTCCTCCCTTCCCTTTCTCCATCTTCCGATGCATTCCTTGTTAAGCTCTTAATAGTGGTGTATGTATTTCAACTAATATGTGATGCATTAAAAAGAAAAGCAAGGCATGCAATGCAGAACAAGCCCAAGGCAAGAAATCCAGGGCGAAAAAGTGCGGGAAGATACAAGCCCCAGGCCCCACACCACCCCCACACCCACCCCCAACTAATCCCCACTGCACCGGACATGGACTGTGATGCCATGGCCCACTGGGGTCCCGAAGCAAAGGAAGACAAAAACACAAAAAACTCTAGGTTCAATATTAACTCAATCATATGTGGATGTAGATGGAGGTGTATCGTTGTAGTTGTAATTGACTTTATTCAAATGGTGCTGTTTTTTACATCAGTAATATCCTGACTATACTTTGTGATCAGTTGAATGCCACTTTCTTTCCATAAGAGCAAAATCTATACATTATTCCAAACTTTTGGCCACCAGATATAAGGGCTCTTTTTTATCCTTCTGCCCCTGTCCCTGCTCAGGTTTGTGCACATCACTGCAGAGAAACATACATTCAGTCAAATCTATATAAAAAATGTATATTCTTTTAATTAACTAAATATTATCTCTATGGTCAAAATTGACATCTTGATAAGGTCTTTGTTATCTCAATAGTTATACAACTAATCTAATCTGAGGGTTTGGTTACACAGTCTTCAATACAGGTTATAAAACGGTGCTTTGCATATTACCTTTGTCCTTGCATAGTATACTCTATAAGTGTGCACTCAGTCCATGCATCCATTTGTTTAATTTTACTCCGGGAGTTGGTCCCAAAGACATGTAAGTATTTATTTAAAAAAAAAATCACAAATTATAACAGCTAATGCAGGGCTGAAATGTTCTTTACATTGTAGTATGTGTTCGCTATTAACAGATCTGCATGCATAATTGTTTGCTAAAGTGTAAGATTTATAGAATAATGTCGTTTTCAAAATTTCAATAGTATGTTTATTTCAGGGGGGAAAAAAATCATATTATGGAGAACATATTTGCCTATACAAGTTTATGTAATGATTAAACAGACTTCAAAAAGCAACAGATTGCATTTATGTTTCATTTGTTGCACATGCTGTTATTGCACTGTGGTTATCTGGTAAAATAAAGCACTTTTTGTGTCTGTCCATGTGTGTCTTTCAGTGAAGTACAATGGCTCGTAAGACTGTGTGCGGTCGTCTCAGTACTCTGGAGGTCTGGCTCATAGTTCTGTTCCTCTTGATGACAGTAGTGTCAGTGGGGCTGATAACTGTCTTAGCCCTCAAGGTGGATTCAGAAAAACGTAATTACAGTTTTTTTATTGGTTCTTTTAAAAAAAATTCAGATGCACCTAATTATAATTGAATTAATTTAACTAAATTGTAAGCTAATATATATATATATATATATATGGGAATACTGTGTGAATTTATTATTATTAATATTTATTTATTTAGTTAGTTATTTAAATCTGAAAAAAAAAAAAAAAAACATGTTAAAGGGGAACATGAAATGCATGTAAATTATTCAAATAAACTTTTCACTCAGATTGTAATTGTTGATAACATAATTTGTAATGAAAAACAATAAATTAATTTAAATTAGAAAAGAATAGAAGCAGGCACTTAGACTTTTGGATTCTATTGTATTTTTTAAATTCATAAGCTTATAAAATAATCATATAGTTTAAATTGTTGTTTGTTTGAATTACATGTGTACCATTTTGCAATATAGAACTAGAGGAGCCGACCCCGGCCCCGACCGTAAATCCTCCAGAGATCTCCTATGTGATTGGTGTAGGCCGAGCAGACTGCACCGGGCCTGTGGCTGACATACCTCTGGTCAGTTTATTTCATTTTGCTGAATTCTATCCAGTCTTGCAGACTGATCTCATTAATGTACATAGCTATTTATATGTTAATATTTGTAACATTTAAACACACATATTTGTATGCTTGGATAGACACTAAAACATAAAATATGGACATTTGAAAGCATCTAAAATGTAAAAGTTTTTACCAATTTACAGCTTTAGAAATGTAAATTTTCCATTACAAATATATCTGAATACAGGAATCGATTATAAATATATTTATACATTTTTAATATTTTATAGATATTTTAGATCCCTTAACCCCACCTCAACCTCTAAATCTAACCACATTTCAACAATATCAAAACATGTAACAAATAGATTAATGTACAGAAACAATAATATTTGTTACAATATATTCATTTATATATATTTTATAGCCGCTAATCCCACACCTACTCCTAAACCTAACCATAACCATAAACATTTATTATGCATATAAAACACTTAACAGGCAGATAAATTTAATCACAATAATTTATTCAGAAAAATGGCAAACTTCAAAACAAAAGTAGTCCAAAGGGCAATGCGCTGCATCCCATGTGCTCCCTGACAGCATGCAATAGCATTGTGTAAGTGAAGAGTAGAATTTATCATTTTAATCGCTGTAAATCTTCTCCTGATGCACTCCAGAACGATGCTGTAATATCTCATCTAAACATAGATGTTGCAGAATGCGGCAATTCGCAAACAGTCAAGAGACACTTTAGAGCCCATGAGCATTCTGCATCACTGCTGTAAAACCACTGTAAAACCGCTGCTCGTAATGCTTGAGACAGCAATTTTTTTAATTTTGAAAATGAAACTAATTTGAGTGGACGGTTACAGCTTGCATGACGGTGCTGCGGCAGATGGAGATGGAGATTGTTGACAGAAAACAGTCTATTTGTATTATAGCTATAAAATGTATGGATTAATTTTATTATTGTTTTATGATGCTTTTTGTAGTTTGTTTAGTTTTTTGGCATATTCTAGGAAAGCTCATTTTGTGTCCCATGGCAAACAAAAGTGCTTAATAAATTATTAAATGATTATAGAGTTTTTATTTATTTTAACATTTTAAAGTCTTGGTTAAAGTGAAATAATTGTATAGGGCTGCAGAAATCACACAGGACTGAATGAAGCCTTTCAAATGTCATATTCTTATGTCAACTGCATTAAATAAATGTGATGGCATTTAACTAATCAAACTGATTTTACATTAAATGTAATTAACTGATTAATTCTATGAATTATTTAATATTAATAAATTCAAAAAGTACACGTAAGCATTTGTATGTTTCTATAGGTGTTAATACATAAAATTATGGCATTTAGATGCTGCCAATACATCAATATAGTATGTATCAGTGTCTATGCAAACGTAAGAGAATGTATGTTCGATTGAACCAAACTTTATGTAAGAATACATACGAATTATCATGAGATCACGTTGCAGCGGTCTGGTGATTTCTTATATTATCTTTTGAAAACTATTGCAAGCTTTATCGATGTTATCAATTCATTAGTTGTTCCCAGGGGCGTAGATTCCAGGGAGGATGGGGGGAGGTAACCCCCCAATAATCAAAACAAGCAAGAACGGGGCCTGGGTATCTCAGCGAGTACTTCAAGCCATGGAGTCAAGAGTTCGAATCCAGGGCGTGTTGAGTGTAACGGTGTTGACAAAACAGGCAGAAACAATGATGATAAAGTAAAGATGAACCCAAGTGCAGTTTATTCTTATAACGTGAAACAGTATCCCTAACTATGAAAGTGAAAGAAAACAAAACAAGAAACCAAGGACCAAACTAATAATGACAAAACTAGACACGACACGAAATAACTAAGGCTAAGGCTGGACAGGACTGGAACAACACTACAAGGTACATGTATACAAACTATACTAAACTATGGATAGACAACAAGGTTACAAGTACACAGTTAAGACTAAACTATGGCTAAACAACAGGTTACACAAACACAAAGGCTAGGCTAGACTAGACTAGACTAGACTAGACTAGACTAGACTAGACTAGACTAGACTAGACTATGGCGGAACAACAAGTTTACAAGTGCAATACCTGACAACTTACAAAGGAAAACATGAGGGTTTAAATGCACAAGACATGGGTAACAAAGGCCAATTAACAAACAGAACTGTAAAACAAGATAACAAGACAATTAACTAAAACCAATGACAAACTAGAACTGAATCAAAGTAATCAAACAATAAACCAATGAAAACCGGACACATGAACAAGGGAAAACAGGAATTGACAAGACTAGGAAACAGGAACTAAACAGGAAATTTCAAAATAAAAGTACAAAAACAAAAGTCAAATGAGAATATTACACTGAGTGACTCCCGCCAGGTCTCCTAAGCAACCAAATTGTCCTAGTTGCTAGAGTTACATTGGGTTAATCTCCTCGTGGTTGCTAAAATGTGTGGTTCTCGCTCTGAGTGGGGTGTGTAGTGAGTTGTGTGTCTCCACGGTAACGCTCAACAATGTGATATAATGAGCAGATTGACGGTCTCAGACACGGAGGCATCTGAGATTCGTCCTCAGCAACCCAGATTTAGGCAAGTCACTACGCCACCACGAGGGCTTAAAGCGCATTGGGAATTGGACATTTCAAATTGGGGAGAAAATAAAAAAATTTATAAAAAAAACAAGCAAGTACACCACCCCATTATTTATACCATGATCAATGGAATAATTTAAATTCTTCACACTGTAACCCCCCCCAATGTTCAAGCCAAATCTACGCCCATGGTTGTTCCAGACTGATAACGTTTATGACTGATGTTTGCATTGGTCCGATATGATGATAAGGGTCACATAAGGCAGGTGCATGTGATGTCAAAGGCCTATTGCTGATTTATTCCTTTTTTATTTTTGGGAAAGATGGGCTACGCCAATACTGAGCAGACGGCGAGGGGTCTCCACATGCGTCTATTTTGTAGAGCATTTATTGTGGATGACGGCAGTAAGAGAGTGGTGTTTGTGACTTCGGACATCGGCATGGTCTCTCAAAGACTGAGGCTAGAGGTATAACACACAATCAGTGTCACGAACAGCATGACATTCATTTCATTCTTTTTTGTTCATAAATACACTATAAATGCAATTCATATAGATAATAACTTGAATAAACCTCTACTATGATGAACATGTTTTCCGTGGGGCTTAAAGACAAAAGGTTTAGGTGGTGTAACAGTTAACAAAGTTAAACCAGAGATTGCCCCCTGGAATTGTTATTTTCTTTCTTTTACATTTTTTATTTTGTTTTACATTAATGAGGGTATTTTTCTTCCTCGAAACATACAAAAATATTCATGCTGAATATTCACATTCATATTCATGTTTTCAATCTGAACATTATTTAGTAATAACGTGTATAACTATAGGCTTAGAATGTAATATTAAATAATATAATATTTTATTTTTTGCACCCACATTTTGCATTTCAGAGGTATTTTTTGTCACTTTTGATGACATTTTTGCCCCAATTTCCCCTTAATATCATAACCTGTTTGGCAGCTACACTATTTTATTATTATTATTATTATTATTATTTGTTTTGTTTTAGTTATGAATTTTTTTTTTTTAATGTATGAAACCAACATGAATACAAAGATTGCTGTTCCAAGAACTTTAAACTAGATCTTTACAATTTCCACTTTTCATCATCTCAGACATCCTTATTTGTCTTTGACCCTTGTATCATTGCAGGTTTTGCAAGAGCTGAAAGCGAAATACGGAGACCTCTACAGGCAGGACAATGTGATTATGAGTGGCACTCACACACATTCGGGTCTGGCTGGCTATTTTCAGTACACCCTCTTTATGATCACCAGTAGTGGCTACATTAAACCATCCATACAAGCCATTGTCAATGGAATAGTGAAGGTATTGTCTATTGTAACTATTTTTCTGATATGGTAAAATGTAAAATGTTAGTTCATGTGTATGCTTTTAATATATTATTGACCTGTGTTTTTAATCCTCTTTATCAGAGCATTGACATTGCTCATAGGAATATGAGACCTGGGCGAATTTTTATTAACAAAGGACAAATAGATGACAGCAACATAAACAGAAGCCCACACTCTTATATGAACAACCCGGAAGAGGAGAGAAACAGGTTTGTTTATTTGGTTATTGTTGTGGTTTCTATTATGAAGGAAAGGACTGTGTCTGTATACTTAACCCAGGCTAAAGTCCTAACTGCAAAGGCCTAGAATAGAATACATGAAATAAATATATCAAATGTTGGATAGCACAAAAAACAACAACTGAGGACTTCAGTATGGGCCATTTTTTTTCCCACTATTTAAATATCTGTGGCATTTCTGTCACTTTCAATGGCATTTTTGGTTCATTTCTGGTCTCGTATTCAACCCAGGTATGAATTCAACACAGACAAGCAAATCGTGATCCTGAAATTCACAGATATGGACGGGGACGGTATGGGCATGCTCAGGTACCTACATAATTGACAATTATTAGATATTTATTCAAACCAATATTTCACCCAAAATGACAGTACGCTGTAATTATTTGGTTTTTCTGTGGAACACAACAGGAGAATTTTGAAGAATCAAAAGGGTGCCTTAAAGTACTTTTTTGTCCTGTCTTGAGCTTGACAGATGTCACATGGTCATTGTATGGAGAAAAAAAAAGCTTTGTGAAGATTCTTTCAAATTCCCCTTATGTATTCCACATGAAAAAAAAAAGTTATTTAATGAATTTACTGATTTATTCACTATACCTCTGCCCTCAGCTGGTTTGCTGTTCATCCCGTCAGTATGAATAACACCAATCGCATGGTGAGCTCAGACAACCTCGGCTATGCCTCCTACGCCTTTGAGCAGGACAAGAACCGAGGCTTTCTACCAGGGGAGGTAAAAAGACGACTTTTTAATTAGATCTCACTCTGGGCCTCTTGTACTGTAGATTAGTTGCAATCTACTTGAACGCTACACATGGACAATATAATCAGTACTTCCTTTGGTGCCTTGAGAATCCTTTAAATGTATTGAGGAAATTTATTAAAGTTCATTAGTTGATGCTCTAATGCAATATATTAAACATCTTTATCAAGCTACTTGACCTTGGGATTGTGTGTGTGTGTGTGTGTGTTTGTGAATGAACATCATCTTCAATTTGAAAAGTGCGGCATTAAATCTCACGTTCTGTTTCCCTCCAGGGTCCGTTTGTAGCAGGCTTTTCTTCCAGTAACCTTGGAGATTCATCTCCCAACATTCGCGGACCCGTCTGCTTGAACACGGGCGAGAAGTGTGACTACCTTAACAGCTCCTGCCCCATTGGTGGAGTAAGTTATCATTATATATACAGTATATAACACAAATATAAGTACAATATTAGTCAAAAGTTGCTTCTCCAGATCTTACATTTTTTTTTATTTAATGGCTTATGATTTGAAATGAATGGGCGGAATACACAGAGCTCAACTAGACAAAGGGTGAATCTGCAGATCTAGAAACATTCATTCATAACCAGCCTCCAGTTCTAATTCGCATGTGCCCCTCAACAGAAAAAAGCATGCATTGCTTTTGGACCGGGCGAAGACATGTTTGAGAGCACCAGGATTGTTGGAGAGAATATGTTTAAAAAGGCAAAAGTAAGTCTCTTTTGTCACATTGCTTGATCCTGATGAATATCTATGATTGTGGTACTGAGTGTGGTACTGAGTGTGTTACTGTAACGTGGTGGGTTTGTTGTGCAGGAGCTGTACGGCAGTGCACAACAGGAGTTGCATGGTGCCGTCCAGGGTGCACATCAGTGGGTCAACATGACAGATGAAACGGTCCCGTTTAACTCCACTCATACAGTGAGTACTTTATAGTCCCTATGAAATGGCTTGACGAGCGCAGTTTTCTTTACTGTGTTGAAGTATTGAAATGGGACATATCGGATGTTGGGGTAGAACATATCGAAGGGTTTGTCCCTTTTTATCATAGCCAAAAGGCATCAACATGGTTTGCTAATTGCTAGAGCATTTGATTGGACAAAACAAGCAAATGCAGTGTGAGTCATCAATAGTTTTGGTTTGTTTTCCTGAGAAAAGAGATAATTGTGTTTATCTGCTAAAAGTGTATTTGGTCAATGTTTAGGAGTACATTAGTATATAGAAAGCTTAAAATCAAATAGACAAGTGGCCCTATTTTAAGAGCACTAGCGCTAAGCGCAGCACTATGCCATAAGTCATAAGCGTAAAGTCAGTGGGCATAGCCATGAAGTTTTGCTATTTACATGCAAGCATGTGGTAAGTCTTGGCGCAAGTGTGTTTGGTGAAATTTTGTACGCACAGCGCTAATGGGCTGGGTCAAGTGCAATTTAATTCTGAGGTTCTTCTCCGGTTATTGCACCATCTGCAACCTATTAGATAGTCCATTGCCTGTCAATCACCAGTAATATAAACTAAGACAGCTCATTCATAAAAAGTTGCTAATATAAATAATATATAAATATTGACTTTATGTTCTTTTGTGCGTTAACTGGGTCTTTGTTTTGTCTGGCATATATCTAGTGACACACTCCTTTTATCCGCATAGAAAATGTTGTTCTTATCAGGATTTGTTTGTTGGCCCCGTTATATTATGGAGAATTTAAGTATTTTATAATTAATCATATTGCTCAATTGACACACATATCATGGCTAGTATTAACAGTGATTGTGTTGGACTTCCAGGCTATTCAGTGGATTGAGGCATGTTTTAAATTTACAATTATTTGCACACACTTCAATTCTACCAGACAACTTAGTTTTTTTTAAATTGAATTCAATGATTGAAACATGAAAAACACGTTTAAAATCAAATTACAGCTTAAATAAAAAAATAACAAAAATAATAATAATAATAATATATATATATATATATATATATATATATATATATATATATATATATATATATATATATATATATATATATATCCAAATCCAAACATTTTACCCTCTCCAACTTATTTCACTGGCCCATTTTACAGTGATTTAAAAATCACTCTATAACAACAGGTGGGAAAATATATATATTTTTATCATTAATACAATTGTAATAACCATTGAAAAATAAACCATGACCTCTAGAAAGTTTAATACAAATCTGATAATTTTCTGTTTCATAAAATAGCTACAACAGTGATTGTCAGGGACATAATTTTATGTTCTAATATATTTTCAGATAACATCATTACCACCAGCTGGTGCATAGAATTAGCGCTCTCATGAAAATTGTATAAGAAGTAGAGCAATAGAAACCCATAAACTCAAAGCCACAAGTCTTTGAATTTGATTTTGGGTCTTTGTGGGCTTTAAGGATGCTTGTCAAACCAAACGGCACTGAAATAAACATGAATAATATACAATTATCGAACTGTTTAGGCTGTGTAGGCATAACACTTTGAGCTGCCAAATTTACAGCTCATGTGTTTAGAGTTTAACTAGTTTAACATGGACTACTCCTTTAATTTGAATTTGTGCAGTGGTGTTGTAGTGCTGACACAGTTTCTCTCATTAGGGACGGACATGCAAACCTGCTCTGGGTCACAGTTTTGCTGCCGGAACAACAGATGGAGGCGGAGAGTTCAACTTCGTACAAGGTAAAGAGATGCTGCTTCATCTTTGTTTTGGTTTCCCAGATTTGCTAGTGTACTTCATATTTGTCAGGTCATGTCTTGAGTAGATCTTTGACTGGAAGATTATTTTGGTTTTGGATTATCTAATGTGACCAGGGGATACAGATGGAGACCCCTTCTGGGACGGCATAAGAGATCAAATTGTGGGACCTCCGTCAAATGATACCCAGGATTGTCATCGGCCCAAACCCATCCTGTTTAGCACGGGAGAGGTACACGAAAAAACAGAATTATACAGAAACCATAAGAAACTCAACAATAAAATGTATACAAAATGTATGATCTTTTGTTAATATTGCCATAAGATGATAATGTGGCAGAAATTAAAATGTACAGGAAATTTGGCAATGACAAATTTGATTTATTTGAAACAATAACAGCAATAGCTATGTTTTTATGCAGATGGATTCACCCCTCCCATGGCATCCAGCCATTGTGGACGTTCAAATCATCACTATTGGCTCTTTAGCCATAGTTGCGGTCCCAGGTGAATTTACGTGAGTATAAATAAAAACTCAGTACCAGTATCATTCAACTCAAGATCATGTTAGTACCAATGTGTATATATATATAGTGCATTCATAAAATATTCAGACCCCTTAATCTTTTCATATTTTATGTTGCAGCCTTATGCTAAAATCATTTAAATGATTATAATATTTTTCACATCAGTTTACCCCATAATAACAAAGCAAAAAACAAATATTTCATACTTGAAAACTGAAATATCCCATTTACATAAGTATTCAGACCATTTGCTATGACACTTGAAATTTAGCTCAGGTGCATCCCGTTTCCCCTGATCATCTTTGAGATGTTTCTACACTTTGGTTGGAGTCAACCTTTGGTCATTTCAATTGATTGTACATGGTTTGGAAAGGCACACACATGTCTATATAAGGTATCACTGCTGAAAATGCATATCAGAGCAAAAAGCAAGCCATGAGGTCAAAGGAACTGCCTGTAGTGCTCAGAGACAGTATTGTGTTGAGGCACAGGTCTATAGGGTCACAGGTCTCTAAGGCTAAAAAAAATGCACTGCATTGAAGGTTCCCAAGAGCACAGTGTTTCCACAGTTCTTAAATGGAAGAAGTTTGGAACAACCAGGACTCTTCCTAGAGCTGGCTGCCTGGCCTGAGCAATCGGGGGAGAAGGTCCTTGGTAAGAGAGGTGACCAGGAACCCGATGGTCACTCTGGTTGAGCTCCAGAGATCATGTGTGGAGATAGGAGAAATTTGCAGAAGGACAACCATCACTGCAATACTCCACCAATCTTGGCTTTATGACAGAGTGGCCAGACAGAAGCCTCTCATCAGTGCAAGACACATGAAAGCCTGCTTAGAATTGCAAAAAAAGCACCTAAAGGACTCTCAGACTGTGAGAAACAAGATTCTCTGGGCTGATGAAATGAAGATTGAACTGTTTGGCCTCAATTCCAAGCATCATGTCTGGAGGAAACCAGGCACTGTTCATCACCTGCGCAATACCATCCCAACCCTTGAAGCATGGTGGTTGCATCATGATATGAGGGTGTTTTTCAGCAGCAGGGACTGGGGGACTGGTCAGAGTTGAAGAAAAACTGATTGCAGAAAAATACACAGATATCTTAATGAAAACATGGTCCAGAGCTCTCAAGACCACAGACTGGGCCGAAGGTTCACCTTCCAACAGGACAATGACCCTAAGCACACAGCCAAGAGAACACAAGAGTGGCTACAGGACAACTCTGTGAATGTCCTTGAGTGGCCCAGCCAGAGCCTGGACTTGAACCCAATTGAACATCTTTGGAGAGAGCTGAAAATGGCTGTCCTCCGATGGTCCCCATCCTACCTGATAAAGCTTGAGAGGATCTGCAGAGAAGAATGGCAGAAAATCCCCAAATCCAGGTGTGCAAAGCCTGTCACATCATACCCAAAACGACTTGAGGGTGTAATTGCTGCCAAAGGTGCTTCAAATAAGAAATGAGTTAAGGGTCTGAATACTTATATCAAAGTAAATTGTCAGTTCTTTTCTTTTTAATACATTTGTAAAGTTATCAAAAATCTGGTTTTTGCTTTGTCATTATGGGGTATGGAGTGTAGATTATTAAAAGGACACCTCACTGCCCCAATGGCAGAATCCAGCAAAAAAGATATTGCGCTCGTCTTTTCGTGCACGTGTGGCTGTAGCGTCATAGTTAAGACTGAATCTGACTCCATTAATAATTTAATCTGACTCCAATTATGTTAGACCTCGAATTAAGATTGAGATTCCAATTATTATTGATCATCAATTGAGATCTCTAGATTTAGAGACTTGATTATTCTAGTTAATTCTATACTTTTACATTGCACTTGTTCATTTGGATTCCTGTTAGTAGAGTCTACGCATCGGCCGGATTATACGTGATCATTCCACAAACTGGCTCTTTTTTTTTGGGGATCATTATCCAGAGCTAATTTACTAATACTATTCAGACAGGTTGCTCTGAATAATAGTTTTGTTTAGTCCCCCTAGATCTGCATACACTTAATTAAAATAACACTACTCTCAACCAGGGGAGTGACTAATACTATTTGTATGGGCTGGCCAACGTTAACGTATACAGATGGTACTTTTAATTAGTCTCCATAGTTTCCTATTTACCCTTGGCTGGAATAATGTTAACAGTAATCAGAGGTAATTATGAACATTATTTATTTACCAACATTTTGTTGTTCTAAATAATGATTATATTTAGTCCCTACTGTCTAGGTACACTTAGTTAATGCCAAATAGTTAGCCAGAAAGCACACCTTATCTGCATACAGGAGGTAGGCACAACCCCAGAATTGGTCAGAATTCCTCTAAATTCTCAAAACTATGTTATCATGTATTTTACAGTTAAGGTAATGAGACATTCGTACCAGCCTACCTACCTACCGACCGACCCACCCACCCACCCTGATCAGCCACAACATTAAAGGGGGGCAGTGGTGGCTCAGTGGTTGAGGCTCAGGGTTACTGACCAGAAGGTTGGGGGTTCAAGCCCCAGCCCCACCAAGATGCCACTGTTGGGCCCTTGAGCAAGTTGCTCCAGGGGGATTGTCCCTGTAATAAGTGCACTGTAAGTCGCTTTGGATAAAAGCGTCTGCCAAATGCATAAATGTAAATGTAAATTAAAGCCACCTGCCTAATATTGTGTAGGTCCCCCTCCTTCCACCAATACAGTGTCAACCCGAATCTCAGAATAGCATAATTATACAGAGCAGTTATCTGAGTTACTGTAAACTTTGTCTGGCCATTCTCTGTTGACCTCTCTCATCAGCAAGGCATTTCTAGGATGTCTTGCTGTTCACTGGATGTTTTTTGTTTTTGGCACCATTCGTAGTAGAAATTCTGAATTTCACTCTGTATTATATGCTTATTATAGGCCTTCATATTTTATTTGGAAATATTTTAGTTATTATTAATTATTTAAATTAATAATTTTAATTTGGGGGCCTTTCTCAGCAAAAAATATATACAATTAATTAGATTAATGAACCTGCACGTCATGAGATTAATTTGATTAAAAGTTTCAACTGATTGACTAATGAACATGGTACCATTTAAATGTTTAAATGTCATGAATGCCATATATGGTATATACAGTATATGACATTCATGACATTTAAACATTTAAATGGTACCATGTCCATAAAACCACTGTAGTACCATGATATTTTTTAATACTGTTTTGTTGGTGAAAGCTGTGTGCATTCACTGTTTCCGATGTGTTTGAACCTGTGACAGATTGTTTTTGTTCTAATTTAGAATTTAGTCACTTGATCAATAATCTAGTATTTAACCAAAAATCATATCTGAAGGTCCTCTACTGTAGGTTGGATGCTATTTAGTAATGATGATATGTGTTTGTTCTGTGATACTTACATTGCCTTCTATAATCTAGTACCATGTCCGGGCGAAGAATGCGGGAGGCAGTCAAACAGGTGAGAACGGCCCATATTTAAAGTATAGTTCACTCAAAATAAACCATGTCATAATTTACAAAATATTTTTTGGAAGAATCCTTAAGCAGCTTTTTTCAGTACAACAACAGTTCTTAGTGATGATGACATCAGTTAAGATACAAAAAGGAGCAAACAACACCATAAAAGTATCTGAAAATAGTCCATGCAACTAACTGTCTTCTGAAGCCATACGATCTTCACGGATTGCTTTTGCTGTTGCTCACTGCCTCCGTGGATATATCTCCATCTCCCGTGTTTATATACACTCCTCCTTCGAACATTGATGAAGCAGAATATAGTGGATGCCTCAAATAAAAAAAAATCCCCCTGGGAGTTGGGCCCCCCCTGCAGCCACGAGCCCCGGGTCTTAAGCTCCAGTAAGCCTGTGTGAAGTGCGGGCCTGCATGTAGCAAATCTAGACAAGTGGAGCTGGGGAGGAGGAGGGTTGCTGTGCGCAGCAGTGAAAATTTACGTATATGCAAAACAGAGCAATTTACAGTAAATGTTAGACAAAGAGAGAGAGTCAGTTGGCTACCCGAGTACATGTCAAAGGACCTATCAGCTTACACCATGAATAATTTCGTACCTTAACTTCGGTCATTTGTCTGGTATTGCATGTAAACAAGCTCGTTGACATCAAACAGGGTGCCATGAGTTGACGAGCCATATTTAATCTCAACCTGAATGAGATTTGAGAGCTTTGGTAGAGGAGAAAATGATCATTGAGTTTTGGTCTTCACACAAAGCTATAAAAAATAAATAAATGGATTATACGTAAAGATTATTTGAATTTTTGTTTTTGTGTTTCATGGAAAAAAGAACACAATACAGGTTTGGAATAACATAGTAGATAATGACAGAATCTTAATTTCTGGGTGAACTATCCCTTTGCACAACCAGCAAATAATTGAGTAACTTTAATTTTGGCTAGGTATTAGTTCGATATTTCGAAGCCAATATGTTTTTGATACCCGGAATACTGAATATGTTTTTCTGGTATATGTAATCTAGTATATTTTGTAGACATGAGGTAGACAATGAGATTCAAATCTGTACACAAAATCATTGTCATAGGAGTTGGAGATGCATGGGGCTTTCAATAACGCAGAGGTGGTCGTCGCCGGCCTGTGCAACATCTACACCCATTATATTACTACATATGAAGAGTATCAGGTATATATGCCTACACTTTAGCTTAAGCCACTGAGCCTTGTTTACTGTAAGAGTACTGTGGTGTACCATGATTGTATTGCCATGATACTTTCAAATACATCATAGTACTGAATGATTACTATACACCATGGTATATACATAGTGCTGCTATGTACTTAAAAGAATAACTTGCAATTACCACGGTCCAATTGAAAATAATCAAAGGAAATGTCCACAAAACATGGTACTTTTGTTTAAAGTGGAATGACTAAGATTACCTGCTATTTTCTTCAAATGGTTGTCTTCTACCTTGATAGATCCAGCGTTATGAGGGTGCATCCACAATCTTTGGCCCTCACACTCTCTCTGCTTACATTCAGCGCTTCAGAGGTCTGGCCAAAGCTATAGCTCAGGTAAATCCACTATCTTTTTTTCAGATTTTTTATTATTATAATTTTTTTTTTATCTGAAATGGACTGTCTTGGTGCTAATTTCCACAGGGAACCATTGGAGAGTTGCCCAAAGGTCCTGAACCTCCTTTCTTTCCTGAGGACAAACTCTTTAATCTAGTGAAGGATCCGGTAGACGATAAAGCACCAGACAACATCGCCTTTGGCGAGGTCTTAGAGCAGGTTAACCCTGTCTATAAAGTGGTACGTAAATCAAAATTTTGCACAACACACTATGGATATTAGTGAACTAGTGAAAGCTCTGCTAGTAGTGTATTTGAGTTCAGTCATTTAAAAGTAGTTTTTTTTAAATAATGTCAAATGATTTGATTGACACCAATGGTCCTTGAGGCAAATATGTTTAGAAAGTATGATATGATTTGTCTAATGTGTGTCTGTGTGACACACCTCATAATATTCAGTTATTTACACACATGTAAAATGTGATAGCACCTCCTGTTTGCCTTATTTTTTTTTGCACAGACCTCTAGGACCAAGAGTCAGATATGCCCAGGGACAGATTAACCACCGGGCCGATTGGGCTATTGCCCAGGGGCCCCTAAACCTAAAGGGCCTCAAGCTCTAAATCGTTTATTTGTTTATTTATTTATTTTGAGATATCTATTATAAATCCACATAAATGTCAGCCTTATGAGAAATATCATTTGTTTGGCCGAATGCATGCTGGACAACAGCAGCGTGAGCACAGGCACTCGAGTATGCACTCGAGTATGCACTCAGGGAATCTATGTCTCACAGGTGCAGCATGTTTATTTGAAGGACTACAGAGAACAGCGTCTGATTTACAAAACGCTCTCAAACACAAAGATAAGCAACAGAATTCGTGCAAAAGTATAGAGGACTTTAAAATGTTTTCGTTTTTCAAGCTATACAACTGTCCTCATAGATCTTGATGTAACCTTGGACAAAGACAACTTAGTTCCTTATGCTCCTTAGTTACAGCCATTTTTAGGTTTTTCATTTTTATGGCGCCACCAAAATTGCGCAACATTTTTCAAGTGTCCTCAGAATGACCCCATACTTTGTGGAAGTATCTCATACCATTCAAGAGTTAATAGGCATTTGTGTAAAATTGGCCATGCACTATTCATACTTTTTGGTATACAGTTGCGACGATCAATCGAAAGTTAAATTTTTTTTCATTATTAATAATGGGACTCCAGAGAATATTTCCACATTGGTTTGATTCCGTTCGGGTGAACGCCCTAGGACTAGTTTGCAAAAGTAGGTTTTACGAAAAATCTAAAATTGCAGAAGATTTTTCATGACGGAAATTAAATTGGAGATTTTGTTCGATTTCAGCCAACGATTCCAATTATATAAGACACTTGAGTGTATCACATAGGTTCAGGAGTTACATCTCAAGCACTTCACTTCGTGCTTGAACCCCTAAAAATGAAAATAGAAACTCCATTACCATTTCATTTTCAAAAAGTGTATGCAAAGTATGTACCAAAATAAAAATACAATAAAATGATCATAAAATATAACATTTTAATTTTCACTGTGAAAATGTATATAAAAAAATATGAATAAAAACAATTTTGCTCTTCAACTTTTAATTGACTAGAATTGTTTTTGTTGTTTTTTTAAGGGAGATATCGCATCAGTCACATTTGTCTCTGGAAACCCGAGACACTCAGGAGATATTGTGAGTGGTTTAACAGCAGTAATCAAACAGTTATCTCTTGTTTAACGTGCAGTATTATATGTGAGATATAACTAATCTGTGTTGATTGTGGTATCAGAGAGATAAGACGTTTGTCACAGTGGGGAGATTTCACAACAGCACAGACACGTGGGAAGTGGTTCACACAGATGCATCGTGGGAAACAAGGTAATGTGTATATGCATGTTTTTTTATGTTCTCCTTGTGAATGTTCATGCCACATGCATTTGTGTAAAACACTTTTACATTGTTAGGCGTAGACTTAATTAAGCCGTAGACTTAATTTAGAGCTGGTGATATCCTTCAAGGTCTGTTCCCCTGATAAGACAAACGCTGAGTCAAGTTCTTATCACTTGTTATTGTATAGGTTTAATACTGAAGGCCAAAATTCATGAAAAGAAGTTTGCTAGATTAGATAGTCTTTATACAGTTGCCCAAAAAATGATTTGTACAGTTAAGACACACTTAAAACTGTGTGTATTAATTGCATTAGATAACAAAATATCAAACCAAGTGGCATCTGACATGTTCCACTAACTTTACAGCGTAAAGGCATCTGTGAAAAACCTCATTAACTGTTAGTGTTAGTGTAATCATCTTTTAGTTATTATCATTTAGATGGTAATGATAGCTCAATTGTGCTGAGCTAGTCGCACAAAGGTTGCTGGTTCAAAGCCAAATAGCAGATTTAACATGACATTAGGTGATTTGTGATGCCTCATTATGTTCAGTCAGCTTCAAAAGACATAAGCAATAGAAGCAAAGATTGTGACTAATTGTGTGTGTGTGTGTGTGTCTGTGTGTGTGTGGATGTGTGTACTTAGATTTCACTGGATAAAAGGAGCCGGTGGCCTGAGTAACGCTACAGTGGAGTGGCACATCCCTTCCTCAGCACAGACAGGAACGTACCGCATTCAATTCTCTGGACACTACAAACAATCTAATGTCGTCACAGCATATACGGGAACTTCCGATGTTTTTAAAGTCACCAGGAGTTTTTACTACTTCTGATCAGTGTATCACTGTAGGAGAATGTTGGATGCTGATAGAAGGTGTTGTTTAAAGAAACAATCAATAGCACCAATTCAATTTACTTGTTATTTTTTTTTTACTTGTTTGAATTGTTTGATATGTAAGGTGAAATTATTGTTTCATAAATTATAAAGTAGCCTATATTTATTAAACAGATAGTTCTGGTCCTGAATGCTGATTGGTCAATAAAGCATTCCAGCTGTGCTTAAAAGCACTATATAGTAAAAGCAATGATGTGAAACACCTGTTCACCTAGCTACTATGTGTATTAATCTGCAGCACCCATACTGCCCCGCAAAAGTAAAATGCAGTAACTACACATTTGAGTTATGACAGAAATTGGGTCTATTTTTTATAATATTTTCTTCTGTTTCATTGTTGGTGTAGTTACTGCATTAGGACAGTGTAGGGCAGCATAGAGGCCAAACAGTTAACTTTAACATCATTAAAATATGTCATCCATGGCACTTAATAGATTTGCTTAACAAAATAAAGTTTTAATGTAAACTTGTGTCCTATAAGTTTTATTATATATTAACTGTTTATAAGAGCAATAAGGTGAGGCCATGCTACATTGTGCATTTAGTCAAGACAATGGGGTTTCAGACACTCCACTGTGTATTGTGTACTATAACACAGCCTGATCTCATGAAAATTACATGAATGTGGTGACATTTTTGCATAATGATATTACGTGGTTCATTATACTTATCGCGCAGCTCCGAGGTGATATGTCCACTGAGTGGCGCTAAAAGCAAGTTAAATGATCCTCCAAACAGAAGTCTTTTAAAGTTAATGCTGTTTATGTCCCTCTTCTCCACTTGGTGGTAGTCACCTCAGTTTGAGTTTTGTATGGGTGGCCTGCTGGCAGCCGTTTGTTCTGTTTTCCCTCTCTTTCAGTTCAGTCAACTAGAGATGCAGCTGGACCTCCCTAATAAATCCACGCCATTGAAACTGGCTCAGTGTGGAGAGAGCGTGCATCTGGCATCTGCTTTGTGGCATGCTGTTTGTGTCTTTGGAAAATGTGTCTCTTCCACTGAAGTCATTTCTGATTAAAATACCCCTTTTGAGCCAATATATGTGTTGTGGTCCCTTTTGTGTTACTTCTAGCTGTGGCTGGCTGTAACCAGGGCTGGACTGGTAATCTGGCATACCAAGCATTTTCCCAGTGGGCTGACGCACTTTGGGGCCGATCAGGGGCGGACTGGCCATCAGGAGAACCGAGCGGGCCGGTGGGTTGGCCATAAAACTTCCGAATGGGCTGTGATAAGCTAAAATGAGCCGCCGCGATATGCAGAACAGACCACAAAACGCCGCCGCGATATGCAGAAGCGAATTTGCTATGTAAAATCCTGGGCCGATTTCTCTTCCCAGCCCTGGCTGTAACCATGCCCTATCAAGATTTAATCAAAAAAACCTACCTTCCTACCCTACAAATGAAACCTAAAAGCTAACCAATAGTGTCATAAAAAGTGAAATGAAAAACATATTTGCTGAAGCAACCACATCATTTTTTGGTGTTTCTAAGGCACTTTTGGCTCACTCGCATGCTCTTCACGACTCGTACCCCAATGCTATGCATCGCAAATGCAACGCTTTAAAAGTTGAGTTACTGCGCAATTTGATTGTGTCTGAACAAGCTTGTAAATATACAGTAGTTATTTATTGCAAACCTGAACATTTTTCGACTCACAAGTCATGCACTGTAATTAAAGTGTTTTGATGTCACAGGATAGCACTGTGTGAGGAACATGGCATGGATAATCTGCATTTACTCGTGGTTTGTGTAAAATAAAAGTCATTGTTGTTGTAGCGCCTCTAGTGTTTAACCAGGTAACTGCCATGCTACATACAATGAGCCACATATGCTATTTTGCAATGCACCATGAATCACTATATTCACAATATAGCAAAGCCTCTCGTTCCTTATTATGTAGCCTGTGTATATGTAAATGTGTCACAAATACAAATAAACAGCAGACATTTCTTCTGTAGTGAATTCGATTTATTAATGGTTAGATATTGTATTGGAATTATATATTTATGACTCGACACTCTGCAGCACTATAAAGCTCTCGGCTTATTTTTTTGTCCTGACAACACCAGTTTAAGATTTTCCTTCCAATTCTAATGCCAATCACTGAGACAATGAATTACTTCAAACGGTCAATGATCCAAAAACAAACTTCATACAAACAGAATTGAAATTCAGGTATAAAAACAAGTTTTAAGTGCTACACAATCTATAATACTGTCACCATTGAGGCGTCTTTAAATTTAATCAAATGTGTCTGTGTGTTAAACGATTGCTCTCATATTCCCCATGTATAAAAGTATGAGATGGGAACATATTAGTAGCAAGCCTGTGACTATCTTATACAATATAGAAAAAGGACTTATAAACATACAAACAAACCACAAAGTGTCAACCAAATCTATAAATGATACTAAAACAGGTAAGTACATATGAAAGCATATACATGGATTTCTTCTGTTAAAACATTCTGCACTCGGGTGTTCATCAAAACACTGAAAGAAAACCAACACAAAAACAAACCACTTTAAATACAACAAAATACCAAAGCTTACTAAAGTCAATGTCTGAATAAATGGCTGTTATTCAAGCAGCACATTGTTACTTTGCATTTGATCATTTGATAATGATTCAGTGTTCATTGTCAAGGCAATCCTTCAAATGCAACATTAAACAAAGGTCCAGCCTAAAATCTGTAATTTAGACATTTTCATAGGTAGTACAAATCTAATAGAGAATCATACTGGATGACCACAATTTATGATACAAGTAATGTTTCAATCAAATTGAGTTTTTTCTTTTCTTTTTCTCAACCGTGATGCATGATATGGAAACAAAGCAGACAAAAGCATAAAACGTTTGGGATTGAGTTGTAGATTGCCATCAGGCTGAGTTAAGTCAAAAGATGACTCATATACTTCAATATTGCAAAAACATCAGAGTTTATGGAAAGAAATAAAGTTACCACCAGTCTACTTGAACAATCACTACTCTACCAAAACAAAAACAAAAACCTATAAACATGACAGGATGCATGGGACAGAAGTTAACATTACAGAGACTATTCTATTGGTGAGTGTCTTATTGCAGCAGGGGTTTTTAAAACGCTCCATATCCATCCCCGCGGGTCGCTACAGCAAAGGCAGGGTAACCATCATAGGTTGCATAGGCTGTAAGGTCCTGACCAAGTTTCAGCTGTGATGCAGCCACAGTAGCAGTTGTGCTGGAAATTGTATAACCTGTAAAACCCAAGGAAAAGACTCAGGACAAAATGTGAAGCGAAGTGTGGGTAGTTTTTCTTTTTTTTTTTTGATAAAACAGTGTTTGTAATATAATATACAAATGTGTGTGTGTGTGTGTGTGTGTGTGTGTGTACTTACAACCTGGCAGGCAAAAGTTTGGAATAATGTACAGATTTTGCTGATTTTTGGTAATTGAATTCACCAAAGTGGCATTTAACTGATCACAAAGTACAGGACATTACTGATGTAAAAAACAGCACTGTCGCTATTTTAAAAAAGTCATTTTTTATCAAATCAAGACAGCAGCCATCACTCCAACACCATATCCTTGAGTAATCATGCTAAATTGCTAATATGGTACTAGAAAATCCCATGTCATTATATTATATATAAACACAGTTGAAAGCTATTTGGTTCGTTAAATGCAGTTTAACATTGTCTTTGTGTTTTTTTTTTGTTGTTGCCACAGTATGCAATAAACTGGCATGTCTTAAGATCAATATTAGGTCAAAAGTGCCAAAAAAGCCAATGCCAATCATTGATTTAAGGAATGAAGGCTATACCATGAATGAAATTGACAAAAAAAAAAGATTTCATACAAAGTGGACACTAACGTCTTCAAAGACAAAGGACAACTGGCTCTAACAAGAACAGAAAGAGATGTGGAAGGCCAGAGGTACAACTAAACAAGAGGATAAGTACATCAGCGTCTCTAGTTTGAGAAATAGACACCTCACATGTCCTCCGCTGACAGCTTCATTGAATTCTACCCGCTCAACACCAGTTTCATGTACAACAGTAAAGAGAAGACTCAGGGGTGCAGGCCTTATGGGAAGAATTGCAAAGAAAAAGCCCCTTTTGAAACAGAAAAACAAAAAGAAATGGTTTGATTGGGCAAAGAAACACAGATATTGGACAACAGATAATTGGAAAAGAGTGTTATGGATCTTAATCCCATTGAGCTTTTGTGGGATCAGTTAGACTGTAAGGTGTGTGAGAAGTGCTCAACAAGACAGTCACATCTATGGCAAGTGCTACAGGAAGTGTGGGGTGAAATGTCACCTGAGTATCTGGACAAACTAACAGCTAGAATGCCAAGAATCTGCAAAGCTGTCATTGCTGCATCTGGAGGATTTTTTGGATGAGAACTCTTTGAAGTAGTTGAATTTTTTATTTTTTTTTTCAAACTGTAATAGTAATTTTTCATGTTATTAATGTCCTGGCTGTACATAGTGATCAGTTGAATGCCACTTTGGTGAATAAAAGTACTAATATATTTCCATAAGAGCAAAATCTGTACATAGTTCCAAACTTTGGCTGCCAGTGTGTGTGTGTGTGTGTGTGTGTGTGTGTGTGTGTGTGTGTATATATATATATATATATATATATATATATATATATATATAATGTATATACAGGGTTGGGGAGTAATGGAGTACATGTAATGGGAATACGTATTTAAAATACAAAATATAAGTAAATCTAAGCGCAGCGTAGTTCTAGCGGGAAGACCAGCAGCTGTACATCATCTCACCATTAACATCTAGCCAATCACATGTAAGCATTGCCTTATAAGTTGCTCACAATCTATCACATTGCTGTTTCAGTGTGCTAACACGGCAAACCTCCACCACCCCACCGCCACCAGTTGAATCCCGCCCTGCACGGGATAGGCTCCTCACCTACTGCCTCCTATCTCCAGCAGGATCTGATGGTTCCGAGTACAACAACTTCGGACCACCAGAGGTTTGCCAACTTTACTCAAATCTGTGAGTTTTATGCCACAGAGAGATCTTACATTCCTGTTTTATATTCATCAAATAAATGTAATCTAAAACTTTACTCAAATCTGTGAGACTTCCTAATAGAACTGCATTCCACTACAGTTACAATTTAAATCATTTGAATACAGTTACATTCAAAAATTATTTTGATTACTGAAGAGATTACTTTGCATTTTATGGTCATTTGTTTTATTTCATATTTAGTCCTTTCAGATAGAAAACATTTATACATATAAATTATGCGATCCAAAGTGCATTTGAACAGTGGTGAAATATATTTTTTTATACTTTCATAAAATGTGTTACATTCATACAGGCAGACAGAGAAGTAAGTTTGAAGTAAGTTTGGAGCAGAAGAAATATAAATAAATCTTGTGTAAATTGTCAGCATTACGCTAACCTAAAATGCTATTTCTAGCCATTTTACATGCACATGTTACCAGACATGATCATATTTTGTTTTCAAGAAAAGTCACGTTGGTTCATAATTTCTTTTTTTCTAGTAAGACCTTTGATATTAAGGCAAAAATCATATTCTTTATAATTTTTGTATTGTTTTCCTGTAAACATATCTAAAAATCCTTTAATCAAGATCAATTAGATGTATCTTAGGTTTATATTTATATTTAGGGTTTTCAGAGAATGTATTTTTAACATTTTGTCTTACTGTACTTTTATAGTTTTTATAGTCAAATAAAGTGAAAAAAATCTACCAGTGCTGAAGAAGTAATCCAAATTATTTACAATAATCTAACGAAATACGTTACAAATGACATTTTACAGCATGCATTCTGTAATCTGTAGCAGACTACATTTCAAAAGTAACCATCCAATCCCTGTATATACATAGCAAGATAGCTAGATAGATTATATTCACATCATTGTGAAACAATTAAAAAAATATATTTCAGTAATAATAATAATAATAGTCCCACAGTCATGAATAACAGTGCATAAAATATTGTGTTAGCGTAATTACAGTTAATATTCTCCACAATAGTAAAATAGGATGACAGTATTGTTAAAAAAGTAACAATATCAGTCTTACAGACCTCACATACCTGGGAATGCAGCAGCGCCCTCTGTCTGTATACCGAGGATCTGCAGCGTGTGTTCGGCAGCATGGAGCTTCGCCTCATCCATTGATGTACAGAGCTTGGCGGGGGTAAACGGGTGTCTGATTGGACACACAGAGAGGAATGCTGGTAAAATAGCTGTTTATGTGCATGCTGATATTCATAAAGCCTCATTGAGTTGAAATGCTGTATTCAGAAGAATGACGATTTGCATTTTTAAATCTGGTGGTGCTGAATAAGGATACAGCTGTTTTGCGAAACCTTGTGAGTTGCTTAGCATGTAATGTACGCACTTATCACCATCAATGAACCTAATAAAGAACTGATTTGAAAAGTTAATTAATAAATAGGCTGCAACTTCGTTAAAGACCCTTTGTTGCTCTGAGTCCATGTCTGTTAGCTTAGTGCACTACTATAAATTGACAAAATTAATGGTGCAATCAATATTTTTTCCCCAGCAGCATCATTCAAATGCAGAAGTTTTTAGTTACCAATGCCATTGAACAAATTCTCTTTTCACAGTTGGCAATGATTGATTTAAACCATGAGTGAAAGTGTCTTAACACAACAGGGTGGTGACTGAGATTAAGCGAGTAGTGTGGTCATGTGATCATAACATGGCAGCCCCCATGAGGGGGCCCTATCCATGGAGATTTAAACAGCTTTTATAAAGTTACTGATATGACTGGATTCTTCAACTCATGTGAGTGTTCGTGATTTTATACATACTGTATGTTTCAAAATTAAAATGTATTTCTTAAAGGGATAGTTCACCCAAAAATGAAAATTCTCTCATCATTTACTCACCCTCGTGCCATCCCTGATGTGCATGACTTTCTTCCTTCTGCAGAACAAAAAAGATTTTTAGAAGAATATTTCAGCTCTGTTGGTCCATTCAATGCATTTGAATGATGACCAGGACTCTGAAGGACCAAATATCACATAAAGGAAACATAAAAGTAATCCATAAGACTCCAGTGGTTTAATCAATGTCTTCTGAAGCAATCCAATTAGTTTTGGTGAGAACAGACCAAAATGTAATTCCTTTTTCACTATAAAGCTTGACAGCAGTCTCCGTGACGATCGTGATTTTAAGCTTGATTACACTTCCATTAGCGCCATCTAGTGCTCTGCGCATGTGATAAGCACTAGGAAGAGTAATGAAGCTTGAATTCTTGATTGCGCTTGCCGAGAGACTGTGATGGCAAGATGTACAGTGAAAAAGGAGTTATATTTTAATTTATTAACACCCAAAGCCGATTGGATCTCTTAAAAATATACCAATTAAACCACTTTATGTGATATATGGACCTTCGGAGTCCTGGCCACCATTTACTTGCATTGTGAGGACATACAAAGCTGAAATATTCTAAAAATCATAATTTGTGTTCTGTAGAAGAAAGTCATACACATCTGGGGTGGCATGAGTGTGAGTAAATGATGAGATCAATTTCATTTTTGGGTGAACTCTCGCTTTAAGGAGTACAACTTTTTTAATGAGGTAAAAATTACTGGCTTAAACTAAAAATCCTGGCTATTTAGAATAAAGGGACAAGCCCTTCGATACATACTCTCCTAAAATTGTTTTACAGAGTTATGCTCTGGTAATTAATACTTAATTAAGTGTGAGCAATATTAATCATTTCAGAACTGAATAAACAAACATACTACATTAATTATGATAGACATTTCCTTCACATCTGTCTACTATTTTGGATGGACAGTTTTTGCATTGTTTGCTGAAACACATTATGGCCTTATCAATAATATATATATATATATATATATATATATATATATATATATATATATATATATATATATATATATATATATATAAACATTTAGCAAATAATTGTTGGGCAAAATGAAGTATGCATGCCTAAAATGCCCAAAAGAGCTATGTACATAACTCACTGGGTGTTGCTAAATAACCATAGCTAATGTAAGTAATTTGTGCTTTTGCTTTGTCAATATGGCTGGAATACAGTTTGTGGCATACATATTTGGATACTGTGCAGCTAGAGCAGGGATGGTGACTTTGGTAAGGAAAAGTTGCCTCTGATCTGGTCCAATAGCAGAGTGAAGCTGGTAAACAGGTTGCCCCCAGTTATTCTTTTGGCAAATGTCCTCCAAGATCTGCAAGACAGAAAATGCATTCCTCTTTTTAACACGTTTGTAAGTGCCATTGAGGAAAGAAATTAGAAAGAAGTTAAAGGTGCTCTATGTAAGATTCAGAAACACTTGTTATTAATGATACCTGTGGCCAATAAGTGAACTGCAACCAGTTACCTGTTGCTCCTACTCGCGCATACACTTGATAGGGACGCGAGTGAGCGAGCATCGTCCAAAACGATAACGTAACATACAAAGAGGCTGAATGAGATTCACCGGCATCATGCTGACAGATGAGGTAGCATAATTTAAATTACACAGTTATGATTGTTTTACTACAAACTTTGAGACTCAAAGTGTGGATATAGGCCTGACTATGCTAGACTGTAGTTTAAAGTAATCACTTTTCTTTCCATGATACATTGACTGCATTTATACGATAGCCTATGTCGGCATTAGCCAACTTTATCAATAGCCGTTTCCTAAATTTGGTGGATGATGACAGTAGCTGTTTATAAAATAGACTGCACATTATAAATATGTTGACACAATTCAGTATTGATGTGATTCCATCACAACTGTCATTTTGATATATCGATGTGCAAATTTTTTTTAAATAATAGAATGTATATATTTTTGTATAACCAAGTTACGTTACACTAATGAATGGGTCTTTTTGTATTATCTTGAACATTGTCTAACATTCATTTCCTGTGTTATTGTAGTTTACCTTGCTGAATAATTACAGATTAACATTGTTTATGTCAGTTACTGTGAATCAGCATACATGACTTTTAGTATAAAGAGAAGATCATTGAAATTATTTGAAAGTTACAAAGCAAGGTAGCTTTATTTGTCAGCATTAGCAGGCAAGATCAAGTTAGCTACACCGATCAATCCAAATGGAACTATATTTCACATGCTTTGCAATTATGTAAGCTTACCTGTCCAATAAGAAGAACACCAAGTCAGGGTCGGTTTTGATCCACGAAACCGAACGAAGGTCCCTCTAGGAATCAAATGCTCTGCCTATGTTCACTCTAGTTTTCTCTCGACAACGATCACGTTTCTGCTTAGCCAGACTGGATTCAGTAGATAAAGTTTTTTTTTTTGGCTTACTTAGAGTTTGTGTAGGAGTTGGTGTTGTGCTGGGAGCTGGATGGTTGCTGGATTCCATCTCGAAGATAACATTACCTAGTGTTGGAGTTTGTTGTCGCTGTTGAATAGTGGAAGAGAAGCTATTTCTGTCTGAGGCAAGGCTCTTGGGAGCACGCATAAATGTCACATCCTTTGGATTTTCCCGACAAAAGTGACCTGCTCCCTTCGTATGAAAACCAGTCTACAGGCATTAATAGGAAACCTAGGAAGTCCGGGAAGGGCTAATTTTTTAAGTTGCGTTACAATCCGTTCACATATTGGCAAAAAATATACATGAATATTACAAGAAAATGGTTACATATTGCACCTTTAATGTTGTCCTTTAAAATCCATAAGTGGGCTCTTCAGAAAGTGTAAGAAAGTGTGTACCTGTGGGGCATGTTTGATGCCTTGGTGCTTCAGGGTGACAGGGTTCATGGGTGTGAGCTCCATACCAGGAAGAAGGTCATAGAGTTTGTCGTCGAGACGTTTGTCTGTCTTAAGTTGGTATGTGGTGCAGCCACGACCCACACCGGCATAGGCAAGGTATCCTCGCCCACCCAAACCACGTACGCCCGCTGCCCCTACAGGTACATTCATGTAAATTTCTAGGAATGCAAGAAGGCATTATGGCGAATCAAATCACCAGAAATCACCCAGGTTTCAATCAAGACTCAGAGAAACTGATCATAGATGTATTCCAAGCCAGCACATTATAGATGTTCACAG
The DNA here is from genome assembly GCF_025860055.1 of Xyrauchen texanus. NCBI lineage: Eukaryota > Metazoa > Chordata > Actinopteri > Cypriniformes > Catostomidae > Xyrauchen > Xyrauchen texanus. The sequence continues at coordinate 28,760,997 of NC_068315.1, forward strand.
TTTCTCAGATTTTGTTACTTTTTTATTTGATTGGATAGATTAGATTTTTTTCACCCATCCACTGAGAATATGATGTTAATATCACTGGACTGTAATATGCAGGCATGGACAACTTGATGAAGGACAAGCAAACAATCAAGGATAATATAACAGAATACATTTTGGTTTTGTTATGTTCACATGCAAATGTAGGTGCAAATGTCTTACAGTATGTTAGAACTGAAGAAATGAAATATATTGCAGATGTTGGCATTATGCAAATGTCCTGCATTACCAAGTAATTTGCCCTCTGTCTCTTTTAAAGGTGAATTGTGTAATTTCTGCACCGTATGCCTTTGATCGGACAAACAGATAGTCCAACCCCAATTCACACCATCGGTTGAGCCAATGGTTGGGATGTTCAACCTACAAATGGCTTACTGGAATTTATAGTTTATAGTATATGTTAAACTAGAATAGAAGTTTATAAAAGTTTTTTTTGTTTGACTTTTATCTGTAAGTGAATCATTTGGTTGTATGAAAGCAGATTCTGAATTATTGGCCAGATGAGTAGACATAATGATTTTTTAAGTACTTCAATCCATTGTTAACAATATTCATTATACACTGTTCCACAAAATTATTCACAAGCATGATTTGAACTGTTTCAGATTAGAATTGTTTCTGGATTTTATGTTTTGATCTTTACTACCACACTCAAACACAGCATGCAAGGAGTGCTACTTGGGTGTATAATAATGCCCACTTGGTATGGGATATTCTGTTCAGATGCTGTAGTGGTCCAAGGCACAAAGAGTAGGGTTACATTTTTTTAAAAGCCTTTATTATGTCATGACTATTGGATTAAAACATACCACAAACTGACACATTGCGTCTTACAAAGCCTTCATTAGGGATGAAGAGTGCCTTGGATCACTAGAGCATCTTTTACTACCACACCTTCAAACATCTGTATCAGAAGGCAGATTGATAGGAATCACCCACCTCTAACAGAGGGCGTGCGCACCAGCCCCCTGGCACTTATGTGCCCTTTGGTAGTGGCGAAGCATAATTGATTTGGTATAGTGGTGTATGCATGGGTAGCGTAGAAAATGGGTGCACCCAGGTAGGCAGCTGAAGGGTCGTACATCTGCCCCACTGTGTAAGCATAGTCTCCTTGGAGCAGAGTACCTCCACGACCCCCTGTGCCTCGGGTGTACCGAACATAACTGTCCTTATCCACAGGTTTTGCTAGCGTGACCTCAATAGGAGAACCATCAATGACCTGGAGGGAAGTCAATGTTTTTAATCCAGCATTATTTTGTAATTTTTAAAATGATTAAACTAAGCTTAGATCAGGAAGTGAGATGCCTTGCCTTTCCATTCAATGCATTCATGGTGTTGACTGCATCCTCTCTCTGCGAGAAATGAACAAAAGCGTAATCCCTGATCTTCTTCACCCTTTCAACAGAATCTGTGGATAATCATACATCTCTAAGAATTTCAGTCAGACCCACAAAACCATAAATTAACTTCTGCAGACTCAGAAATAGGTAATTAGTGGCAAGCATCGCTATTGCTAATACTCATACGTATACTGGCCAATGGTTTAGAGTAAAAAGGCAAGGTTTTAGCAAAGTGACACTACATCATGTTTTACATTTTACATTTATGCATAAATGTGACTTACAGGGACAATCCCCCTGGAGCAACCTGGAGTTAAGTGCCTTGCTCAAGGACACAATGGTGGTGGCTGTGGTGTTTGAACCAGTGTCCTTCTGATTACCAGATTACCAGTTATGTGCTTAGACCACTACACCACCACCACTCCATCATGCGAGTTGAAAACGTTTCCTGCAACAACTTAGGTATCCACTGACAAATGATAATTTCAGAGAAGCAGTCCAGTTCAATCCATTTCAAACTGACCTGTTCTTTCCACATTCAAAACCCATATTACACACTCCTATCCACTAAATGCTTCTTTAAACTCGTCTTGCACCATTTGTGCTATGGACATGAAGGATTCTTCAAATCATGTGGCTTGTTGAGGTGTGATATTAGTTTCCCATACGATCAAACATTTTTGCCTGGTGAATGATAAAATGTCCAAAGAAATCCCACCACCTAACAATGCCCTTGCAACCACAAAGCAGGGTGCTAAAAACACTCCACATAGCAGACAGTGAGCATCGTGACAATGAGTTTTGCATGGGCAAGCAGCACTCACAATTTCTTCTGTATAAATCAAATCTATTTTGCAAGCTCACCAGGATTGATGCTGTTGAACTCTTTCTCAATGGTCTCCTCTGTGGTGGCTAACATCAGATTACGAACATAGAGGATTTTCACTGTGGCCATGGTGTCTTCATCTACCTCTACTTCAGGTTCAGCCCAGTCAACTGCAATAGTGTGACCCCAGAGCTGAATTCTTCCTGGAAAGAGAAAGAGAAAAAGTAGTGTTAGTGAATCATCTTTACTCTCTGACTCATATGCTTTGGACAATGAACAAAGCATCTTTGGACTCAACATGAGTTCAGCCTGAGGGCAATCAATAAATCCTCTAATTATAATGTCATGTCTGGCACTGGGCACTGATGATCGCCTTGAAAAACGTCTATACATTTTATGCAGAGCTAAGGATGGTATTTGAAATCTATTGGCATCTGTTCCTGTAGAGTCAACTTTATGCAATGTAATGGCCAGCATTGTCAAGTCACTGCCAACCATGTTAAAATAAAATTATACATTCTGAATTCTGAATCTAAGTACTGACTTCCATGGTCCCATGTCTGCCAAACATGTTGAGGGGTGTATATATCATCTGCAGCATGAAACTAAACTTTTGGTCGTATTTTAGGAGTGAATGCTCTTTTTTCTCATTGTGAAAATGCACAGTAAATATAGGATTTCTAATGAAAAACTAGCTCTATTATTGTCCACTATAGTGGTCATTGTATTTAACAGTGTGCCATTTCATGATAAATCACAAACATTTTCAAATGGATAATCGGAAGTAAAGACCCTACTCTTTTGACTCAAATCGGTTTCAATGTAAAAACTTAATTAGGTATCATACCAGATATAGTTGTGTTGGCGTTTCTCCAAAATACAAACTTTGCTGTGATTAGTGACATGTTGTTTTGTCACATGACTCTGTAATTAAATTATTTAACCCTTTATTGAGAGCCCAAATCTTCTGAACTGAGATCAGTCAGATTAAATTAATTTAAATTATGCGTTGCGTATAGCAAAGCCAAATGACAATGTCTGCACAGAAGGATGCAGGGTCGCATGAGGTTAAGCTGGTCTTCCAGCTGAAAAGTACCCAAAACACTTCTAAAACCATTAAAATAGACTATCCAGCTTGACCAAGCTGGAAGACCACCTCAACACCTGGTTGCAACAGGGTTTAAAATGGGCAAGGAGGAGGTGGGAACCGGCTGAACAGTCAAAATAATGTTTAATGAAAACTTAAAAAGACACAAACGTAAACACACACGGCAGCTGCATGTGGCTCTCTCTCCGATTGGGGGCTGGCCGTGTGCACTTATGGCCCGGCCCCGCCTCCTCCCCGTCACACTCCTCCCTCCTTTGCCTGAGACCGGGGAACCCCCCGCCTCTCTCGGAACCTGGGAGGGAGACAAGGGGAGGGAAAAGGGGAGAGGGAAAGAGTGAGGTGGAGTGACAGTGAGAGAAAGAGTGGAGAGAGAGAAAAAAATTGTGTGCCAGTTCCCAGACATGCCATCGCCTGGTCCTCGACCACTCCTCCACTTTCTGGTGGACGACAGCCGCTCCTCCTAGTCCTCTGACCCCTGCCGGATGGAACACCCCTCCGTGTTCTGGTGGTCGGTAGTGCTCCTTCGCCCCTGAGAGATGGCGGCTGTTCCTCCGCGTCCAGGTGGCCGGCAGTGCCAATGCCGTCCCCCGGCGGATGACCGCGGCTGCTCCTTTCAGCAGACGGCAGTGGTGAGAACTCCACGACAGTGCATCCCTCCTCCTTCCCGGGTTTCGGCACCAATGCAACAGGGTTTAAAATGGGCAAGGAGGAGGTGGGAACCAGCTGAACAGTAATGCTTAATAAAAACTTAAAAAGACACAAACATAAACACACACGGCAGCTGCATGTGGCTCTCTCTCTCTTGAATTGCCGTATCAGCTCGGCTTTATCCCTCTCCTTGGCTGATTAGCCCGATTGGAGTGTGCACTCACGGCCCGGCCCAACCCTCCTCCTCGTCACACTGGTTTAGACTTGTTTAAGCTGTATTCTCTTTTCAGCAGGGAACTTAACTTGTGATTATACTGTTTAATTGGCTTTTACCTGGCAGTAGTTTCCTCCTGGCCATGGCTGCAGCTCGGTGGCTTTCATACTCCACGAATGCAAAGCCTCTGTTCTTGGTCTTATCAGCAGCACTTGGATAAACTATTACATCCACCACACCATCTGTCACCTTTTTCATCTCTGCCAGGATCTCTTCCCTCTTTTTGGTTTTTGGGATGCCTCCCACAAACAGACGGCAGTTGTCAACACTTGCACACACGCCCAGAAGTCTCCCATTCCTGTGTCATTGAGTGAAAATTGTTGTGTGAATTGTCACATTATGCTTTGTTGTAAAACATTTAGTCCACTAGATGTCCAGGGTACACTCACCTGATTTCATAGTTGTTGAGCTGTATCATGGCATTCTTAGCCTCTTGTTTTGTGGAGAAGGTAACAAATGCGTAGCCTCGATTTTTGCCATTGCAATCCATCATCATCCGTACTTCGTAAATTTTGCCGAACTGCAAAAGCAGGTAAGCATTACATTATTAAAGTTACAGTCACACTTAAATATATTGATCATAATATTTGAATATTTGTTATTTATTTAGCTATTTATTTAGTTATTTTGGCAACCAGTTTTCCCCTTACTTTTTCACAGAGTGGCACCAGTTCATCCTCAAAGAGGTCTCGAGGAAGCTTTCCCACAAAAATCTCACTGCCTCTCTCTGGAGAAGGGCCTTCCCAGCCAGGAGGTGGACCGCCATATCTCCTCTGACCATTTTCCTATGGAGAAAACAACAACTATGATGGAAAATCAAATCTCTCTAATATATAACATTATATCATATATAACGATAAAGTATGTGATGAATTATTATGGACCTCATGGATTTTTAGGACAGATCATTTTACTTTTTTAAAACACCAACATATGCTTCTTTTTGATAATTTTACAGACAGAAAGGAATTTCTGTTTTTCCATTTTCACCAAAGCCAGGTGTCACAATACTACAGACTTAAAGCTGCTGCAAGACAACTAAACAGACAACTAAAAAAAACTATAGAAGATCCCCACTACTAAAAACATTGAAGAACTTAATTTTACAGATCAGTGACAGAGTTCCAGTCTCAGATTCCTCAAGTCTAAAGAGAATTGAAAATGCTTCGACATACTCAAATTTCGTGTGTAAAGATATATCACGGCAAGTTTGATATCAATGACACCAAACGGTATCTTTTCTGTCCCACGCAAGAAAAAAAAAAAATCATACAAATTTGGAATGTCATGAGGGTGAGTATATGATGACAAATTGCTCAGTTTTGGATGAACTATTCTTTTGCCACTAAGAAAATGCTGAAATGAAAATGTATTCAGGTAACTGATCTTAAAATGTTCCTCTTCCCTAACTATACTGTAGCACCTATCCATGAGGTGATGTTACTGTCGGAGGCAAAACACAGTAACTACACATTTTGTTGAAAAGTAGGAATGATCATAAACGTGTGTCTTATGAATTAGAACAAGGCAAAAAGATTTGGCTCAATTATGCTCAGCTTCACAGAAAATTGCATGTGAAAATTGCAGTGACCACAAAATCCACAATAAAATCAATGAAAACCTCAGTTCTTACAGATGTTTGAGGTACTGTAATACATAGGCTACAAATATTTACATTTTTAGTTCTGCATGCATTAATCTGTGCATTTCCATGTGTGCATGAACAATACATTTGGATGGACAATCACCAAATGTTGGAGCCATTTTTCTCAGTGTCAGCATAGTTACTGCTTTTATAATTTTTTTGCCTTTGGAGGGCAGTATGGTGACTCATACCTGGTGTACTTGATACCCTGTGCGCTGGATCAGAGCGTCCAGCGCAGTCTCTTTCTGCGTGTCAGTCAGTCCATCCCCGTATTTTTGATTAGTTTCCATTGTGAGTAATTATCAGCAATAAATCAGCAATATTAGGGGTGCTCACTGAAATTAAATTGAAGTACAAACACATCAATGACAGGGGCCACAAGATGTTTTGCACGAATGTGGACAGGTTCAAAGGAAAGAAGTAGAGTAAGAAGAGTAGGAGTAAGTCCTGACCATGCTCTTTTGAGAACACTGATTCATAGAAATGGCTATTTGTTCCGATTCATGCCTGACCGTGACTCTATGTCACAAAGTATGCAAACCTTCATAACAGTAAACAGCATTGATGCCATAGTGCACACTTTCTTATCTTATCTTATTATTATCTTATTCTTATTTTCCAGAAGATAAAAATTAATATATAAACATCCTTTATACAAGATATATTTAGCTGAGAAGTAACAGTGAATAATATTTTTAGACTAATATATCTTAGTCTAGAATATAGAGAATATATCTTAAATACAAGTGTAAGTCCGGTAAAAAACAAAAAGACCAGGTAGAGCACAGTAGATATACAGCACCTCTCTTTCAATAAATGGACATTGCCATGGGCTTGCTTTTGACACAACACACAAACTTTTTAAAATAGTAATTCATACTTAAAGAGTGCCACCTACATATGTCGTAAATACTGTATAACTGTAACTGTATAGTAAACCTTTTATTTTGAGTAAAACATATAGAAATCATAATTAAAATACTTAAAATGTTTATTTTTTTCAAATACAGAATCATGGTATTTATTCAAAAACTATTTAATTTCAGAATCTAAACATCTGAGATTAAATACATAAAAATGAAATACTGTTTTTGTACATAATACACATTCATTGTTGTGGAGAATCCAAATGTATTCTGACCAAATGCAAGATTAAAATAATTTTTTCACTGTTTTTAACTCTTAAATGGGTAAAAAAGAAGAATATAGCTGCAGGCCGAGCTCTAAAAATGGCCAGGAGTTCCAAACACCAGTAAAGATATACAGAGCCCTAACCTAACCCTTTCCCTAACCCTAACTGTGTGAAAGCGTCGAGACATTTTGGAGATGGCTCAACCCCCTTCTTGAGTAACCCCACCCCTTCGAAGTAGGTATAGCTGCAGGCCAGAGATATCCAAATGGGGCGGAATCTACAAAATATGGCGTAGTTTCTCCAAAAAGGGGTTGCGCCAACTCCTAAAGTGGGAGACACCTCCACAGATGGTTAGAGTTAGGGATAGGGTTTGTTAAAGAGCTACCTATATCTTTGTTGGCTGTTTGGAGATCTCGCCCCTTTTTGGAGTTCTGTCTGAAGCTATACCCTTCTCGCCCCTTCTGAAGTAACCCTGGGTAATTCTTACCTATAGGTAATGGACCATGGTGTAATTATGAACTAAAGAGAGCGAATCAGAACAGCCGACAATCATTAATTTACACATGTTTTTTTCCCCCAATCTATTTCCCACTTTGGGAAATAGATGGGGGGAAAGTAGAAAGAATTAATTCTCCTCCAATCAGAAGACAATGACCCATAGAATAGCACAATCTATAAGCTTAAGTCTACTGTCATATCAGATGATGAGAGTGTTGTTTAATAGGCATGATTGAATCACCGAGCCACAGATCTTTAAAATCATCAGTGGTGTGTCTAGCCTTGTCTTTTTCAGATTCACTTGATCAAAGGGAGATGTTGAAGGCAACAATGTAGCACTAGTGCAGAATTGGGGTCAAAGGTGTCAAGATTGCCAGATGTTTTCAACACTCTTTAGCATCTTCGAGCCCTGCAATCATGAAATCAGTGATGATACAAAATTAAGAAGCAAAACTGAATTCATAATTACAGACCACCTAAAAACAAAATTGCCGTTTAATAGCTTATTGTGAGAAATAATTTTTTGCATTGACCTTGTTGAATCTTCTGGAGTGCCTTCAACTCCCACTTGTCACCCAATGGTAGGCTAATACTAATAAAGACCAGAGGGCTGACTTCTTTTGGTCTAAAAACCTCTTAAAAAGGCAAGCTGGGTCCATGTACTACTTTGATTTTTCCCTATTTCCTCTCCCCTTTAACTCAACAATGCAACACATCTCTTTAGCAAGAAGTCTGATATTGTTTTGCAAATCTGATTTATCCAGACTTGAAAAGACTTCTCGCAGATGACTCACTGGGTGAGAAACTATTAGTTGGTAGTCAGTACAGGAGACCAAAATCTTTATTAACAGTCACAAATAGCTTGTCTTGTTGAGGCTCAAATGTTGGCAAACATCAAATGTATAGGTGAGATACCCTTTTGCTATGTCTGAGCATAAGGACACCATTAAAAAGAGCATTTTAAGACAGTTAAGGGCTCCATTAACCTGCTGTCCATCCACCAAGCTCTTGCAGCCTGGATACCATTTGCATAAACAAGATAACTAGATGTGTGCTCATAATGGTTGGATCTGTGTCTGCTTTTTAGCCGATGTTGACTGACACTACTATACACACGCTTGTGAAGGCGATTATACTAGTCTGGATAGAAACAGCATAATTTGTGCTGAAAATAGTAAAATTTGTAATTGCACTTCAGTATAATATTTGCTGCCTCTACGTTCAACTCAACTCAATTTATTTGCATAGTGCTTTTCCAATACATTTTGTTCCAAAGTGACTTTACAAAATGCCTTACAAATCCCGCAGTGAGCAAGCCAAATGCGAAGAAAAACTACCTACTTAGAGTAAAAGGAAGAAAGAGGAACAAAGACGCTGGGGTAGCCCTCTTCCTCACAATGACAAATTTAAATAAAAATGTTAAATAAATGAAGATATTATATGCACCAACCCCCCTCTCAGCCACACACATATACACTGTACACTTCTGTGTGAGATTACATTTAGTCAGTATGGCAGAGTTTAGCAAATACCATATGTTGCAGAAGTACCATATGTGGATTGCAATAACAGCAGTGACTAGCTCTTGGCTTACTTGATTTCATAGCTGACCTCTTTACAACTATACTGAAAATCTCACGTGCGTTTGTATAATTTATATACTGTTTAATATGTTATATATATATATATATATATATATATATATATATATATATATATATATATATATATATATATATATGTTTAAATGTCACAGCAATGTGAATGTGAATACTCATGAATAACTGTTATTTCTATATTATGAACATTGACAAAGCAAATTCACAATAGATTGCACAGTAGAATCTTAGAATTGTACAAACTTTCTTTGAAATACCTGGAAATCTGATAGTATTTACATAATTAGTTAAATTAATTTGTGTATTTCATTGATGATCCCCTCTGTCTTGCCTTTGACCATGTCCTCAGAATTAAATTAGATTTTAGTTTACTTACAAATGTTCACAAATTAGTAATTAATAGCTTTAAATACATCCAAAAGATCCATGCGACTTAGCAGTGTTTGACCAGATGTCAGCGCCACTACCTTGTTTCCTATTATAGTGTCACACAGCTTGGTGTTAAAGAGGCAACTTACCTGAGCAATTTCAGAGATCACCTCCCGGAAGACTCAGACCCTCATTCTGAAGAATTTGGCAATGTGTCAATGGGGTGATTCTGTAATCACATCATATCAAACTCCAAAGGTTCACTGTGCTAGGGCTGTTTTACAAGGCAGTATGGTTAAACAGTAACCAGCTCTATCTCAGCCCGATCATAGTTTGCATCCAGCAGGTAGACTCCTGAGCCAGAGACCAGCCAGAAATGCTGGAATAGACACCTATTGCTCTTTTTTTAACCATATAGTAATAATGCATGTTATTTAGCAACATCAAAATTGGGATGGACTGAAAAAGACAAATAGAGTGAATATTAACATTTTCCAGGGCCGTCGCTTGAATTCACAGGGTCTGGGAACAAATTATAATGGTGGGGGCCCAGCCCCCATAAACTCATCAGTGTAAACGTGCGTTTTTTGGGCCATTTGTTCCTAGTTTGTACTCCTCCTCCTCTGATGATTTTATTTCTAATAAAGATTTTAAAGATTATATACACCATGGGTTGTGATCACCTCTTTACCAGAGACACATATTACATGTTGGGTTCCATTTTATACAAATGAGCCCATCCCTATACAAGAATGGTTGCATTGTATTTCGTGCCTCAAAACAGTGACCAAATGTTACCAGGGCGCATTATGGGACCTCTGGGCCCACCGTTTCACGGGTCTTCCCTGCCTGTCATCCAAGAGGAGAGGGGGTGGGAGTTTGTGGTGAGCTGGGCGGAGCCGAGCGGCGTCTGGTCAGAGCGAGGCCGGGAAGATAAGTGGTGAATGACTTCAGCGAGGGGAGGTGGGAGTATTTAAAGAGAAGAGAAAGCAGCAGATGGGAGAGAGATGCACAAAGCTTGTCTGCGTTCCTGTGTGTGTTTTATGATTTGATGCTGCTGGCTGAAAAGCAGTGTGTGTTCCCTTGACAAAAAGCTTCACTATGATGTTGCTCTGCTAAGCGCTACGGGGAACAGCTTTTGCTGTGAGCCGAGCTGAATAATGTGTGGAACACGTCAATGAACATTGACCGGAATTTATAGCCTCGGCTGATGTAATCATTAGATGCACCTGAGGCCAGGCTATAAATGGATACGTCACCAGGTGTCGTCAGATACTTCTTTTAGAAGTTAGAATCAGTTAGGCAGTGTGCAGTGAACGTTGTTCTCTTCTGTTTAGAAAAAGAGAGAATGACTGAAAGCCGCAAACGGTGCGTGTTCCCCTCTTCCGCTCTATAGCTGAAGACGACACACATCAGTTTTTGCTCTGTTTGTTTGGGGGTAAGAGGACGCTGCTCTGCGTTGCAGCAGGGCGGTCGCGAGCACTGCGATTTGCTTTAACAGGCAGAGTGCGTCGTGCTGCCTCGCTTGCTTCCGGAGTCAGCACTCACGAAAAAAAATAAATAATCGTTTGTGGGGCTCTTGCATGGATGTGGCTGAGGAGCAAGAGACGGGTTGATCCCTTTCTCACTCTCTCCCCAAACCCAGCTGGTCCTTCACACATGATCTCGACGCTTCTTCGGGTCATGAGGTGGATCGCGATTCTCTTCCCGCCTCCGAGCTTTCCGTCCGCAATAAAAAAATCTACGGAGGAAATTGCTCGATGTTGTTACTCATGCGGTTGCCAGATTGGACTGGCCACGCAAAAAAGAGACCCCCAAACGCTCCAAATTAGGGGATATATTTTATCTCCCAGTCTAAGAAAGGGAACGCCTCATGGGTCCCTTCCCTTCTTTGATAACCTCCATGAAGAGCTTTTTCGCTCATGGAGAACCCCCCAAAAAAAAAAAAAAAAATATATATATATATATATATATATATATATATATACACACACTCACCTAAAGGATTATTAGGAACACCTGTTCAATTTCTCATTAATGCAATTATCTAATCAACCAATCACATGGCAGTTGCTTCAATGCATTTAGGGGTGTGGTCCTGGTCAAGACAATCTCCTGAACTCCAAACTGAATGTCAGAATGGGAAAGAAAGGTGATTTAAGCAATTTTGAGCGTGGCATGGTTGTTGGTGCCAGACGGGCCGGTCTGAGTATTTCACAATCTGCTCAGTTACTGGGATTTTCACGCACAACCATTTCTAGGGTTTACAAAGAATGGTGTGAAAAGGAAAAACATCCAGTATGCGGCAGTCCTGTGGGCTTAAAATGCCTTGTTGATGCTAGAGGTCAGAGGAGAATGGGCCGACTGATTCAAGCTGATAGAAGAGCAACTTTGCCTGAAATAACCACTCGTTACAACCGAGGTATGCAGCAAAGCATTTGTGAAGCCACAACACGCACAACCTTGAGGCGGATGGGCTACAACAGCAGAAGACCCCACCTGGTACCACTCATCTCCACTACAAATAGGAAAAAGAGGCTACAATTTGCAAGAGCTCACCAAAATTGGACAGTTGAAGACTGGAAAAATGTTGCCTGGTCTGATGAGTCTCGATTTCTGTTGAGACATTCAGATGGTAGAGTCAGAATTTGTCGTAAACAGAATGAGAACATGGATCCATCATGCCTTGTTACCACTGTGCAGGCTGGTGGTGGTGGTGTAATGGTGTGGGGGATGTTTTCTTGGCACACTTTAGGCCCCTTAGTGCCAATTGGGCATCGTTTAAATGCCACGGCCTACCTGAGCATTGTTTCTGACCATGTCCATCCCTTTATGGCCACCATGTACCCATCCTCTGATGGCTACTTCCAGCAGGATAATGCACCATGTCACAAAGCTCGAATCATTTCAAATTGGTTTCTTGAACATGACAATGAGTTCACTGTACTAAAATGGCCCCCACAGTCACCAGATCTCAACCCAATAGAGCATCATTGGGATGTGGTGGAACGGGAGCTTCTTGCCCTGGATGTGCATCCCACAAATCTCCATCAACTGCAAGATGCTCTCCTATCAATATGGGCCAACATTTCTAAAGAATGCTTTCAGCACCTTGTTGAATCAATGCCACGTAGAATTAAGGCAGTTCTGAAGGCGAAAGGGGGTCAAACACAGTATTAGTATGGTGTTCCTAATAATCCTTTAGGTGAGTGTATATATATATATATTTCCTTCCCGTGTTCTGAGGCACGGCGGTATTCAGTGATGCCGCCGGTCGAAGAGACGCTTGCGGGCTATCTCTCGCCGGGCTCGGCATCGTTACTTAAGAAGCCCTCTCTCCCCTCAAAGCCTTGTAGGACAACCTCCACTTTAGTGGGAAGGGCTTATCAAGCAGCAGGTCAGGCTGGTGCTGCTCTGCACACTATGCTGTTTTACAGGCGTACCAGGCTGACCCCCTGGACGACCTGAGTGTGGGTTCTGCGCTTGACGAGCAAGCCGCAGACCCGCCTCGGTCCTGACTGAAGGGAGGCTCAAAAACAAAGCGTGGCGAGTCGTGCTCCTCCTCCCAGGGATTGGGGACAGTCTCACCGCCCTCGCCAGCCCCGAAGCAAGACCCAAGAGAAAACCCTGACGGTCTTGCACCTAGATTAGGGGGTAGCTCCCCTCGGGATGGGGCGCATGTTTCACTTCACCCCTCCCGGTACCCCCTCGAAGCCCCCCATTCCCGCCACCTCTTGGTGTTTCGGGTTGCAGAGGATTCCATCAAAATTGGGTGTTTTTGCTGTTCCTGCATCTTATTCAGGACGCGAAACACCCGACAACCCCTCAACAGGAAGTGTTAAAATATAATACCCATCTCAGAGATCCTGGCAGCGTGGAAACTCCTGCCAGATATATTCTTTTCTGTGGGTCTTATAAGGGCGCCAGGATTTAATTCACTGCCGCTTTCGTGTTTCAACGGCGTGTTCTCACTACCGTAAACCGGATTTCTTTTTGTAAAAACAAAACTCATTCTCCTGGTATGGGGCCATGGTATGTGTTCCCCTTCCAGAGAGAGGAGTTAGGTTATTACACTAAATACTTCCCGCTACCCATGGAGGGTGAGGGGTGGCGTCTGGCTTAGATCTTAAAGCTTGAACTACCCGTGGGTGTTCAAGTACAAGATGATGCCTGTCAAGACGGTCGTGTCTCAAGCCCTACAACTCGCTTGGCTGGTCACCATCGATCTTATGACGCACTTCTATACTTCATTTAGAAGTTCTGCCACAACATGGAAAGTTCCTGAGGTTCACTTCGGGGCGAAGTCTTCCAGGGTCAGGTTCTTTAACTCAGCCTAGCCCTTTTTACCCGCACATTCACAATGCATGATGTAGCTGGCTCCTTGCGACTCGGGGCATCTGCATTCTGAATTATGTAGACGACTGGCTGATCCTAGCGCAGTTCCAGGAACTGGCAGTTCAGCACAGGGACATCGTCTTAGCTCATCTGTTTCTCTGGGGTTGAGGCTCAACGCCAAGAAAAGCGTCCTCTCTCCCACTCAGAACACTGTCTATCGGGGCATCGTATGGAGTTCAATCTCAATGCGGGCACAACTGTCTCCCGCTAGGATTGAGTCCATTTAGATCACCCTGAGCAAAGTCAGGCTAGGTCAAGGTTGCACTGTTATCAGTATCAACGATTTCCAGGTCTCAGGGTGAATGCGTCCACAGTGATCCCTCTGGACCTTCTGCTCATGAGACCGTTTTTGTTGTGGCCAAAAGCCAGGGGTTTCTTCCAAGGGCCAAAACCCCTAGGCTAAATAGGGTTACGCGGCTCAGGCTTCGTTCCCTTTCTATGTGGTTCAGACCCCGGTTTTCTGCCTTGGGTCCCACTCTAGGTGCGTCTTGTTGTCGCAGGCTGCTAATGACAGACACCTCCCTGATGGACGGGGTAGCGGCCTTAAGTGGTCGTCCAGCTTAAGGGGATAGGAGGGTCGTCAGCTCGGTTGTCACAGTCACTGTCTCGGGTTGATGGCTGTATTTCTGGCCCTGAAATACCTCCTCCTGAGGCTGCCATGTCTTGGTGCGGGTGGACAATGCAGCGGTAGCCTCTTACATAAATCATCAAGGAGACCCACGTTCTTGTCAGCTGTATTTCTGACACGTTGGGTTCTCCTTAGGGCCCAGGGCAAGCTCCTGTCACTCAGGTCAGTTATATCCCTGGATGCCTGTATATGGGAGCAGATTTACGGTCCAGACAGAAAATACCAACGGGGGAGTTAAGAACTCCACCCTGAGGTAGTAGTTGCCCAGAGTTCGCCAGCAAGGGTTTTTGCCTCTTACTGATAGCACCGCGCTGGCCGAACAGGGCTTGGTTCTCGGAGCTAATCTCTTCCCTCGACGGCTCGCCTTTGGCGATGCCGAACAGGAAGGATCTTCTGTCTTAGGCACAGGGCAATATTTCATCCCTGCCCCAAATTGTGGAATCTTTCATATTTGGCCCCTAAGGGTACCAACTGAGGAACACAGGGCTCTCTCCTGAGGTTATCGAGACCTTTTTAAATGCCGGGCTTATTCCACTTGGAACAAGTTTGGGTGAGATCTTAGGGCAGAAGAGGACCTCTTCGCCTCTACGAATAGCGCAATGTCTGCTCTACTTCTCCCTGAAATCACCCAGCCCCCTTGGGTCTGGACGTTAAGACACATACATGACCCAGAATGCATCTGTATGCGTTTCTTTCCCGGTTTCTCTGCTCCCGGGAGTCTTGGCAATGTTCACCAGCAAGGGTCTTGCCTCCTGTTAATGGCGCTGCGCTGGCTGAACAGGATATGGTTCTCGGAGTTAATATCTCTCCTCGACGGCTCGCCTTGGGCGATTCCGAACAGGTAGGACCTTCTTTCTCAGGCTCGGGGGACATATTCATCCCCGGCCCGAATTGTGAAACCTTTCATGCTTGGCCCCTGTAGGGTACCAACTGAGGTTCACAGGGCTTTCTCCTGAAGTTATCGAGACCATTCCAAGTGCTAGGGCTCCCTCCCTTGGAACTGATCTGGGTAGATTTTACAGGGCAGAAGAGGACCTCTTCGCCTCTGTTGATAGCTCAATGTCTCCTCTACTTCTCCCCAAGTCACCCAGTCCCCCCCTCGGGGGTGCTGATCGTGGTGGCGCATACATGGCACAAATGCGCCTGCATGCGTTTCCTTCTAATAAGTTCAATTACAGAACCAGCTAACTGCCAGTTTGCTTCAGTTCTGGATTTTTGGTGGAAAGAACTGTCAGCGGGCACTTGCCTCGCCACTGCCAGGTTCTATGTTCCACTTCGGTTTGCCACGCCTTGGTGGGCGGGGTGCCCTCTAAGAGGCACCCTTGCTAGGACCTCTTCATAGGGTAAGACCCCCCTTTTTAAAACCTCTAGAGTCAGCGTTTGGTAGACTTCTGACTCTCAATATGGTTTTTCTTATGGCAATTACGTCTCTGAAGAGACTTGGGTACCTACAGGCTCTGTCTCTCTTGCCGGCATGTTTTGAGTTGCCCCAGGTACGACCAAAAGCATTCTTTGCACCCTCACCCTGACTACCTGCCCAAGGTGCCTTTCGCGACCCTTGGCCGGTTGTTCTCTAAGCCTTCTGCTCCCTGCCGTTTGTAACGCCGGAGCAGCTAAGACGTCTCAGACTTTGTCCAGTCTGTACCCGTCAGACTTATGTCCACCGCATTTGCTAGTGGCGTAAAATCAGGGCAGCAATTCTTCATTTGGAAGCCGTGACTGGGTGGCGGTCACGTCCTGACAGACTATGTCACTGGGTGAGGGACATTACTGCCCGGGTCTACGAGGCGCGCGATCAAGCTTTGCCAGTAGATTTTAGGGCGCACTCTACCAGAGGGCTCTCCTCCTCTAAAGCCTTGGCTAGAGGTCCCCCTCTGCAGCAAGCTTGTGGTGCGGCAGGTTGGTCCTCTCCGCTCACATTCATCAATTTTTATGACAAGTTTGTGTTGCGATAGGTTTCTCTTCGCACACATTCATCAAACTTTATGAGTTAGATGCTTTGCTACACTGGGCTCTTATGCCCTTGAGTCGGCATCTCAGCTCATGCCTGAACAAGTTTGTGATGCGGCAGGCTGGTCCTCTCCGCTCACATTCATCAGTTTTTATGACAAGTTTGTGTTGCGATAGGGTTCTCTTCGCACACATTCATCGAACTTTATGGGTTAGATGCTTTGCTACTCCGGGCTCTTGTGCCCTTGAGTCGACATCTAAGCTCATGTGTGAACAAGTTTGTGATGTGGCAGGCTGGTCCTCTCCGCTCACATTCATCAGTTTTTATGACAAGTTTGTGTTGCGATAGGGTTCTCTTCGCACACATTCATCGAACTTTATGGGTTAGATGCTTTGCTACTCCGGGCTCTTATGCCCTTGAGTCGACATCTGAAGCTCATGTCTGAGACCTCTCGCGTTTTTGTGAGTACACTGCACAACCGTAGGGGTCCGGACAGCCCCAAGTGCGGCGGCGTGGGTATTGCGTTCCCCGTAGCGCTTAGCAGCGCAACATCGTAGTGAAGCTTTTTGTAAAGGGAACGTCTCGGGTTACATGTGTAACCCTTGTTCCCTGAAAAAAGCGGAATGAGATGTTGCGCTGCTTTGCCGCACTGGATACTTCTTTCAAAAAGAAGTATCTGACGACACCTGGTGACGTATCCATTTATAGCCTGGCCTCAGGTGCATCTAATGATTACATCAGCCGAGGCTATAAATTCCGGTCAATGTTCATTGACGTGTTCCACACATTATTCAGCTCGGCTCACAGCAAAAGCTGTTCCCCGTAGCGCTTAGCAGCGCAACATCTCGTTCCGCTTTTTTCAGGGAACAAGGGTTACACATGTAACCCGAGACGTTTTTGTTTCTATATACACTGAAAAGTGTCATTAAATGTCTATGTGTTTGTCAAACCGGTCCCAGCATTGTCCTTTCCGTCTTAAGTGTTACAGGGTTGTATTTTGTGGAGCAGACTGTCACTCTATGAACACATTCACTGTTGCACACTTTCTCCATGTTTATATCACATTCTCTATGTTTCCCACTGAACATGTTTAGATATCGACAGGGTGAGAATAGGGTGATGGACGACACGAATAGGGCCCCCTTGGGAGTTGTGGGCCCCTGGGCATCAACCCATGTAAGTCTGTGCATTAATACACCCCTGAATGTCACATATTTATATTTTAACTAGGGCTGCTGATTTAACACGTTAATTAGTGTGATTAATTATATAAAAAAATAGCATGTAAAAAATTACAACTAATCAATTAATAATGCCCCCTGACTATATATTCCGTAACAAGGAATTTAATCCCAACCAAACAATTCTATCTTAAATTACCACCTCCATGTTTTTGTGAGTCACAGTCAGCAAGGGGCAGTCAGCACAGCTCCAGATGTACAGGCAACAAACCACACTATACCGAGAGCAGGAGCACAAAGTGAGCCTTGGTACAGTAGAATGCATACTTGCATTCGAGACGAGATGCATTTTTCAAAGTTTCAAACAAGTTTAACCTGACACAACATCCTATGCACCAGTTGCTCAAAATCTCTAAGACGCGACGCAACCACAGTGTACATGTGGGTAAGCAGAAACGCATCCTGTGAAAACAGCCCTTAAGTCAACCTCGCACAGATTTACTCAATTGCAAAATAAATTACTGTGGACTGTATTGATAGGCTTATGGACAATTATATGGTAATACAACCGCTAACCTTTTGACCTCTAAAGCTGTTTTTGTATTTTCTAATCAATATTTTACTCATTTGCCAAGATGTAATGTATTTAAATGATCAGAATGTATTTAATTAATATAATTTAAATGTATTATATAAATTTAATTTAAATTGTAATTTAATTTATAAATTATAAATATCATTTGAATTATCATAATATATCCTCTGGACATAATTTAATTTTATATATATATAGGGTTTCTCAGCAGACATTATTATATGCAATTAATTTTGATTATATAATCTGCTCATCATGTAATTCATTTGCTATTAAAATTTCAAAGATTGACAGCTCTAATTGTAAATCTTATAAATTCCCCTCTTTCCACTCAAAATCAGGTATTAACAAAGTAAACATGCTACTGCTGATGTCTTGTTGATGCAGCCCAGTGTTTGCTGTCTTTTGGCTTGTTTGTTTGAGTTTGTTATGGACAAGTGTTTCCATGATCCTCTACTTTCAGGATAACCCCTGTTATGTGTACAATGCTGTTCCGGTTAATTTAACAAGAGCTTTAAATCATGGACCCCTGTGAATTAAGGATGAAGCAATGATTTTTCCTCCATAAATATGTTCAGTTCTAAAGAACTTTATTGGAAAAAGTTAATTCAATAATTAAGATCCTGACTAAAGTCCTACTCTCATAGCCTTACATAGAATACTCTGTACAGATCTGCCTCCCAATCCAATTATCCAGTATTAACATTAATAACTGCATTTGCAATTCAGTGACAATATCAATATATATACAACATCACTATATACTGTACAACATTACCAAATACATTTTTGTCTAAATATTTTCCCTTTTTATTTCCTTTTATTATTAGAATTACAAAACTATCTTCTATTATCTTTTTTGTGTGAAACATTTAGCTTGAAAGTGTGTTCATACTGTATTTCATTAAAATAAATGTCAAAGTTATGTTTTCAGAAATATATTATTGTTACCATCAATATACAGGTCGATGGCCAATAAAGGACTACTACTACTATACGTTAAGCTCAGTCACATTTGTGGCATAATATTTCTATCGGGAAGACACGCAGGCCTGAGTGAGGTTTAAGATGACATTTATTTGATGAATATAAAACAGGAATGTAATGTCTCTCTTTGGCGTAGGCCCCGTCTGGCGGTCCGAGGGAGTTGTACTCAGAACCATCATATCCTGCCGGAAATAGGAGGCAGTGGGCGAGGAGCCTACTCCCGTGCGGGATGGGGCTCAGCTGGTGGTGGTGGGGTGGTGGAGGTTGCTGGTTAGCACGCTGAAACAGCAATGTGATAGATTGTGAGCAGACTTATAAAGCAATGGCTTACATGCGATTGGCTAGGAGTTACCCAGCTAATGATGTGATGATGTACAGCTGCTAGTCTTCCCGCTAGAACAACGCTGCGCCTTTATTGATTACCACAAAAACACATTTTGAAGAAAAAAAAGAAAAAATCTGTTACAGTGAGACACTTACAATGGAAGTGAATGATAGACCAATTTCTATACGTTAAAATACTTAATCAAAAGTATAGCCACATAAACAATATTCGTTTTAACACGATTTTAGTGTGAAAGTTATAGCCAATTTTACAACTTCGTTTCCACAATGATATAATGTCAACAAAACCTAAACCGACTGTATGCCGGCAATGTAAACAGCTTTTTATCTCAAATAATACATGCATTTTAAAAGAAGAATTAATGTGAGTGCTTTTATAAAATTATGAGCTTCACACTTCTGCCTTGAAACTCTCCAAAAATTGCCCCCATTCACTTCCATTGTAAGTGCCTAACTGCAACCTCAATTTTCCTTTTTTTTTTTTTGGTAATCAGCATTATGCCACAGATGCTGTCAATTGAGCATAAACTTGTATTGAACCCGGAATATTCCTTTCATGAATGCTGATTCTTGTCAAAATGGCGCCCCCGTGTGAACAGCACCCACTGTCAGGTGTGAGGGGGCATCATACTTGATTATATCAGACCCAGTCAATCAGCAAGGTGATTGGTGATTCATTTAGTGATTCACACAGTGCTTTGCCTTTTCAAATGCAAATATTGCAAAGGATAGACAGCAAGAGCATCTCAACAATCTAATGTATTGACAACCGTCTCACAGAGAGACACAAAGAGAATTGGCTAAATGCTACACTGAAATAAAGTGTGAGTTATTGAGTCTTAAAATAGTTCTTTTAGAGATGTGGTATTGATTTCTATTTGGTCCATGTGCAAATTGGGCATTTTTCCTCAAGCAGCTGCCCACAGTCACAAACACGAAAAACACACTCAAGATCATACCACAAGCCTCTAGACAATGGTATTCACTGAAGTATGTAGTTTTCCTCTGTATTGTTATATAACAATTTTCAGAATTAATCAAGCAGCTCTCACATATTCCTGTGAGTGCGTCTGGCTGAGTGTGTCCCATGTTTCTTGAGTCATTAGCAGACGATGCTCTCTTTCTCTCTAGCACATGTTCTTTGGATGACCTCTTCTGACACTATACAGATGGAAGGAGAAAATGAATTAGTGCAGAATGCATATTTTCCTAAAATAAGTAAATAAATACATACATACGTAAAAAAAAGCAAGGCATTTCTTTGTATCGTGTCCTGTAACATCGTGCCCGGTCGTAACAATACATGGTACCAGGAGAAAATGGTTAGAAAGATGTAAAATGGGTGAGGCCTTAAATTCAATTAGACCTCCAATTAGACAGTGCAGAGAGCAATTCAAATTGGCCAAGCATTTGAGAATGGACGATGTAGATTCCATACAAAGAGTTACAAAAACAAAGAGCAAGAAATATGCTGGCTCTCAGAGAAAAAACAAAACTTCAGTTTCAAAAAATTACTTCACAAGTGTTGCTTCTCAAAACAGAAAGTACATACAATTGACAGATGCACAGATTGAGATGATGAGGACACTACATTCTTTGTCGGAACAGTCGCTAGCAAGCCAAGTAACAGCGAAGAGAGGATTACAAACATGGATGTGAATGGAACAAGAATTCCAAATTAAGTCGACAGGTGCACAGGTGAACATCCTATCATTGAAAGAATTACGGAGACTATCAGTAAAGCCAAAAATCAAATCAAAGTAATTAAACCTTCAAGCATACTACAAATAACCCATCCAGAACATTGGGGTGTGCAGGGCCACTTTGTCTATGAACGATAAAGCCTATAATGCCATGCTTGTGATTGTCGAGGGTGACAAGCAGCCTATTCTTGGATTAAAAACATGCGAACATGCGAAAGAGTGCATGTCATTAGTGATTGACCGATATGGGTTTTTTAGTGGCCGATGCCAATATCTAGAGAGCAGGGTGGCTGATTGGCTGATACAATGCCGATATATCACACAATTTAATATAGTAATTTACATAAACATAAAATTGCCTAAAAATTTAATTAACTCTTATTTAGCAATATATTTACTATATATATTATATATCTTATTTCACACTAAACTTTAAGTTCAGTAAATTTAAGTTAAAGAATCTTAAAAATAATATTGTAGCTTAAATGGTAGATAGTAGTTTCTTCTGATTTCTGTTTAGTCATCAAAATGTAGTCATTTATTTGCACATGAAGAAATTGTATCCCACATAACCATCATCAATAATTTTCCTTTTCAAAAACGTGTCCATGTTTTCTGTCTTAGTAGTCTGAACTCATAATGTTTGAAATTCGGCTATGCAAAAAATGCAAGTAACATAGGTACGCTGTATAATGAGGTCACATATGCCAAGAGCGCTAATTGAATAATTCCAACACACTCTCATGGCGAAATCGTCAGGATTCATAGGACTTTTCTAAATTTGGCTAATTCATATGATATCTTGGGACTGTACTCGTTTGAATTCCTAAAACTTTCACTACAGCCAATGACGTCGCTGGACATCGTTTCACACACACAGCAGCTTCCTATCATGTTTACAAAATCTACTGGTTGGTTAAGTTTAGATAAAGGGTTTGGGTAAGGGCATAATATTAATAAGTATGTCCTTAATGCCTCGTGCGTGGAACTCGTGCTTACTTATTAGACATTCGGGAATTTGCACGTGATGAATTTGTTCGAGTTTATGGTCAACATCGTGCCAGACCATATGAAATAGCAAACTCGTAAATTATGTATGACTTTTCATGAGTTTGGGTTGTGAAAAACTAACAAATTTGTATGTTTTTTCCAGTTTGTAGATTTGTTCTTGCAAATTAATTCATGCAATGGCACAGCAAATACATTTATCATTATTTATTTATTTAATTAATGTATTTTCCAGAAATAAAGTCGCACTTGACTTTAAGTCGCACCAGGCCAAAATCGCGTTGTTGATAGAAAAACAAAACAAAACAAAAAACATATAAGTGGCTCTGAAAGAGGTTGGATCCGGCAGGCACTAGGACCGAGAGCAGCCGCCCGGTCTCCATTCAGCTGTCAAATGAATTTGCTTTTACTAATTGTATGTAACAGTTTGTCATATTATTTTTAAGAGTGAGTGATCTACACACATTCCGCCATTTCTTTCTGCGCAGGAGAAGATACACTGAGAAGAATAATGTATCAGCTTTGTAATCAGAATCAGAAAAAGCTTTATTGCCAAGTCAGTTTTTTACGCATACAAGGAATTTGTTTTGGTGTTGTAGGTGCGTGTCAGACAATCTCTAAATATATGAAACAAGAATTAAAATATAAGCAATATAAATATAAATATAAATATGTCCACACAGTATCAATTCAAAGTAAGAATAAAATATAAGAGAGCAGAGTAGTACAGTGGAATGTAGAGCCAGAGGTGGAGTGTGGAGAGTGTCAGTGTGGGTACCGGCCCTTGTTGATAAGGCAAGTGGCGGATGGGAAGAAACTGTTCTTGTGGCGTGAGGTTTTTGTCCTGATGGACCTCATCCTTCTGCCAGAGGGGAGTGACTCAAAGAGATCGTGGCCAGGGTGGGAGAGATCAGCCACAATCTTTCCAGCACACTTCAGGGTCCTGGAGGCGTACAGGTCCTGGAGCGGCGGCAGATTGCAGCCAATCACCTTCTCTGCAGACCGGATGACACGCTGCAGTCTGCCCTTGTCCTTGGCAGTAGTAGCAGCGTACCAGATAGTGATGGAGGAAGTGAGGATGGACTCGATGATGGCTCTGTAGAAGTGCACCATCATTGACTTTGGCAGGTTGAATTTCTTCAGCTGCCGCAGGAAGTACATCCTCTGTTGTGCTTTCTTGATGAGGGCGCTGATGTTCAGCTCCCACTTGAGGTCCTAGGAGAATGATAGTTCCCAGGAAGCGGAAAGACTCCACAGTGTCAATTGTGGAGTCGCATGAGGGTGATGGGGGCAGGTACAGGTGAGGCTGAGTTCTTCCTGAAGTCCACATCCATCTCCACTGTCTTCAGACCACCGTCTCCACTCTTTTTTCCATCTTCGTAATATTGCTCGTCTACGATCTTCTCTCACTTTAGCTGATGCCGAAACCTTAATTCATGCATTAATCACATCACGCCTGGACTATTGCCATGCCTTATTTCTTGGTCTTCCCAAAAAACTTATTGCAAGATTGCAGTATGTTCAGAACTCTGCAGCAAGAGTTCTCACCTCTACCAGGCGTTCTGCTTACATTACTCCTCTGCTTCATGACCTTCACTGGCTACCTGTGGCATCACGTATCCACTATAAGGTAGGGCTGCTAACGTTCAAAGCATTAAATTGTCTTGCTCCCCAATATCTGTCTGACCTACTCTACCCTTACCGTCCTGCCCGGTCCCTTAGATTAGCTGAACTTGGTTTACTGTCCATCCCTCGTTTCAGGTTGTCTACTGTAAGTGAAAGGTCTTTTAGTATTAATGCTCCTCAATTATGGAATTCGCTACCTCTTACACTACGTAATACCTCATCTGTGGCTACTTTCAAGACCCAGTTAAAAAACATGCAAAGGTGACTCTATGTATCCTATGTGACTGTAATGTATGTGAGGGCGTCTAAATGTATTTGAAATGTACAATGTAAAGCGACCTTGAGCTATGGAAAGGCGCTATATAAATAAAACTTCTTCTTCTTCTTCTAGAGAGTTGAGCTCAAGGTTGTTTTGGTTGCACCAGGTCACCAGTTGGTCAACCTCCCACCTGTAGGAGGACTTGTCACCATCAGAGATGAGTCCGATGAGGACTGGTGACTGGAGGCGCAACTGTTAGTGTACAGGGAGAAGACCAGAGGAGAAAGAACGCAGCCTTGGGGGATCCAGTGCTAGTGGTCTGTGAGTCGGAGACGTGTTTCCCCAGCCTCACATGCTGCTTCCTGTCAGACAGGAAGACAGTGATCCACCTGCAGGTGGAGTCAGGCACACTTAGCTGGGAGAGCTTCTCCTGGAGCAGAGCCGGGTTGATGGTGTTAAAGGCAGAGCTGAAATCCACAAACAGGATCCTGGCGTAGGTTCCTGCGGAGTCCAGGTGCTGGAGGATGTAGTGGAGGGCCAAGTTGACTCCATCGACTACAGACCTGTTGGCTCTGTATGCAAACTGCAGGGGGTTCAGGAGGGGGTTGGTGATGTCTTTGAGGTGAGAAAGCACAAGGCGCTCAAAGGACTTCATCAGCACAGAGGTCAGGGTGAAGGGTCTGAAGTCTTTAAGTCCTGTGGTCCTTGACTTCTTGGGAACAGGGATTATAGTTGAAGACTTGAGGCTGGCACGTGACATGTCTCCAGTGAGGTGTTGAAAATGTCTGTGAACACTGGAGACAGCTGATCAGCGCAGTGCTTCAAGCTGGATGGGGAGACAGCATCCAGTCCAGCAGCTTTCTGGGGGTTTTGTCTCCTAAAGAGTTTGTTGACGTCCCTCTCATGGATGGAAAGAGTCGTCACTGAGGTGGGTGGGGGGGGTGGAGGGGGGTACCTTTAAGGTGGGCATTGGTGGGGGTGCCCAGGCCCCTGCTGAGGTGGGGAGGTGGAGGTGATGCACTGTGGCTGGAGCTGTTGGGAGGTGTCATGGGGGATGGTTTCAGGACTGTCCCTTTGTCTTTCAAAGCGGCAGTAGAACTAGTTCAGGTCATTGGCTATGCGTCGGTCGTTGATGGCCTGGGGGGCTTTAGGCTTGTAGTTGGTGATCTGCCTAAGCCCTTTCCAGACAGATGCAGAGTCGTTGGCTGAGAGCTGGTGTTGGAGCTTCTCAGAGTACTGTCGTTTAGCCTCTTTCACCGCCTTGCTAAACTTGTACTTCACCTCTTTAAATCTGTCTTTGTCCCTACTCCTGAAGGCCTCTTCCTTATCAAACCTTAACCTTCTGAGTTTGGCTATAACAAGGGTTTGTCATTGTTGTAACTCACCCTGATGCGTGATGGAATACAGCAGTCCTCGCAGAAGCTGATATATGACGTCACCACGTGTACTCATCCAGACTGTTTGTAGCAGTCCTGAACACATCCCAGTCAGTAGTGTCAAAACATGTCTGGAGATCCTCCACAGCCTCACTGGTCCACTTCCTTGATGTCCTCACTACAGGTTTGCAGAGCTTTAGTTTCTGCCTGTACGCAGGAATCAGGTGGACCATGACGTGGTCAGAGTTTCCCAGTGCAGCACAGGGGACGCATGATAACTGACTGTGGTGTAACAGCGATCCAAAATGTTCTCCTCTCTGGTCGGGCATTTAATAAACTGTCTGAATTTAGGGAGTTCATGAGTGAGGTTTCCTTTGTTAAAGTCACTAAGGACATTAACTAAAGAGTCCGGGTTGGTCCGCTCCACACACAGTATCTGGTCAGCGAGCATGCGCTGTGCGACCTGCACGTTGGCCAGTGGCAGAATGTAAACACCGACCAGAATGAATGAAGAAAACTCACGGGGAGAATAAAAAGGCTTACGGTTTATGGAGAAAGATTCCAGGTCAGGAGAACAGTGCTGCTGGATCACTGTCACATCGTTGCACCAACCACTGTTGATGTAAAAACAGATTGCTCCACCTTTAGTTTTGCCAGAAAGTTCTGTGTCTCTGTCCGCTCTGTAAATCTGGAAGCCTGCCAGCTGCAGCACAGAGTCCGGTATTAATCCACAAAGCCACGTCTCCGTGAAGCACAAAACAGTAGATGAAGAAAAGTCCCTGTTTTTCCCCAACAGCAGTTGTAATTCCTCCAGTTTGTTGGGCAGTGAACGCACGTTAGAGAGAAATATTCCCGGTAATGGTGTGCGTAATCCTCGCTGGCGAAGATGCACAAGTGCACCAGCCCGTTTCCCTCTCTTTTGGCATTTCACTGCATGAGCAAAGGTGAGCGCACCATTGACCAGAATGTCCAAAATTTCCAGTGTAGGGAGAAGGAAAGTAGGAAATAAGTCCTCTGGAGTTGTACCCCTTATGTTCATGAGCTCATCTCTGGTGAAAGAGCTCCCGGTACCGACGCAAAAAACAGAGTTAAAACACAAAACAAAACAACGCGCACACACACACACCGAGGCGGACGTCTGTGGTTGCCATCATAAGTGTTCTCTTGTTGGCTGTAAAAGTGAACATAAGAGTCTTCATGTACTCAGAGCCACTAAAGATGCAGTGGAGTAAATGTGCCCCAATACATACAAATATTTGTCTATGTTTTTGCAAATCATTTTACACTGGACTGCTTTTTGAATGAGTGTCAATATAAAGCACGATTTTCATTTTTTTTTATTCTCAAGGATGGATCAGTACCAACTGTTTGTGTTCCAGCTTTATATCCTAAAGATGTAAGTATCGCACTTTATATAGTTTTAATATTTTCAAATCGCCTTTCCGAATGTGCTTGTTAGCTGATTCCACGGCTAATGCAGCTAAAGGGGGCAGGGAGCAGCAGCTCATTTGCATTTAAAGAGGCACACATGAAAACAGCGTGTTTTTAATTCCACCCAAAAAGAGGCATTTACAACATGGTATAATAAATTATCCATGGGGTATTTTGAGCTAAAACTTCACAGACACATTCTGGGGACAACTGAGGCTTATATTACATCTTGTAAAAAGGGGCATAACAGGTCTCCTTTTAAACTCTTCAACTTTCAGCGGGTCTGGGTAGCTCAGCGAGTATTGATGCTGACTAACACCCCTGGAGTCACGAGTTCGAATCCAGGGCATGCTGAGTGACTCCAGCCAGGTCTCCTAAGTAGCCAATTTGGCCCGGTTGCTAGAAAGGGTAGTGTCACATGTGGTAACCTCCTTGTGGTTACTATATTGTGTGGTTCTCGCTCTCGGTGGGGCGCACGGGGAGTTGTGCGTAGATTCTGCAGAGAATAGCGTGGTCCTCAACATGCGGTTTCTCCACGGTAACACGCTCAACAAGCCACGTGATAAGATGAGCGGATTGACGGTTTCAGATGTGGAGGCAACTGAGATTCGTCCTCCGCCACCTGGATTGAGGCGAGTTACTATGCCTCCACCATGAGGACTTAGAGCGCATTGGGAATTGGGCATTCCAAATTATGAAGAAAAGGAGAGAGAAAAAAACCATCTCTATGCATACACTGGAAAAAACTGTATTTATTTATTTTGAGGAATTTGATCATTTTCCATGGCACACCTGACAATCCTTCATGGCACACTAGTGGGCACAGTTGTTGGGAAACACTGATTTAGGTAGCCAAATTGTATTACAGAAGATTTGTCTGACATATTTCAGACAGCCACAGTTTCTTCTCCTGTCTCCCGCATTCACTTTACTACCAAAAAGTGGTAGTACTCAAGACCAAGACCGATTCTGAGTACTGCAACATTGTTTTGTGAATCAGAGAAACTTTTGATCCTGAAGTTCTGATTCTGGATGATACAATTCACACTTCAGAGGAAGTTATTAGAGGAAGATATAAGATGAGTGCTCGATGGGAAGAAAACGCTGGATTTTCATGAGGTTCGTGAATTACATCTGTTTAAACGAGAACTGCAGAAAATGCATATGCAGATATTGTGAAAGAGTACCAAGATGTATTCCAAGGAATCTGATGTTTACCTGGCAAGCACAAGATAAAACTGAGAGATGATGCTGAGCCTGTGATCCATCCAGTGAGGAAAGTCCCTGTAGCTTTGAAAGAAAGACTGAAAGCAACCTGGCAAAGCTGATAACAGATGGAGTTATCCAACGTGTGGAAGAACCTACTGAGTGGGTTATCTCAATAATGATCATTGAAAAAAAAAAAAAAGAAAAACGGTGACCTGAGATTGTGCATAGATCCAAGAGAGCTAAACAAATGGATTAAACAAGAGCATTATAGACTTCCCACTAAGACGGACATCACAAGTGCAATGACAGGTGCGTGCAAAACCAGATGCAGTTTTGGGTTTCTATCATATTGTGCTAGATGAAGAAAGTACAAAGTTATGCACTTTCAATACGCCATTCATGAGACATTGTTTTCTGATATTACAGTTTAGGGTATATGCTCTGCCTCAGAAGTCTTTCATCGTTCTGTGCAACAGCTGTTTGATGGCATGGAGGGAGATGGAGTGTTCCTTGATGATGTGGTGGTCTGGTGAGGTTTGTGGTGAGACAGATAACATACATGGGTGAAAAGCTGACGGCTAAAGGAGTTCAGCCTGACCTCGAAAATATCAGAGCAGTGGCTGAGATGCCAATTATTTTTGTGAGATGCTGCATCCATGCCGCTAGGTGTCAGTATAAGCCCAAGACAAGTTCCAAATCTACAGTGAACATAAACAAAAATATAGCAGCAAGTGGCAATTATCAGTGTGGAAAAGTGGAAAAAATTGCAAAAATTGCCAGATTTGAAAAACAGATCTGTTAGAGGCAAAGTCATTTCTTTACTAGGTAGTTACTTTGTAGGTATGGTGTTGGCAGACTTTCACAGATTTCTTATCTTGTGCTTCCCCCTAGTGGACAAAAATTAATAGTACATCTTTCACATGTAATTCAGTTAACTTGCTGATCTTTTTGAATTCATTTAATCTAGCCTCAAAGTGTGTCCTCAAAGTGTCCAGTTGTCCATGTGTACCAAGTTTTGTGAAATTTAGGTACAGTCCAGTTAGTCATTATGGACCAAACTCATGTCTGCTAAACAAATAAATGAATCAACATTCTTTTGATAACGTTTTGTCATGACAGCCTCAAGATGACGCACAACACATTTTGTGGGAAGATGAGTAAAAAAAAATTTTGGTGGAACTTTTTCTGTCAAAAAAATTTATATGACCAATTGATTCAGGAGCGCTTAACGATTCAGAAGACTAAAATGTTTTTTTAGGCTAGCAATTGCAGTACCAGCATTTTACCAAAGCAGTAAATATTAGCTTATTATAGCACCACCTTGAGGCCAATTTTCACAGAATTTAGTATACAGCCTCATAATTGATGGCCTAATTTCATAATGTTCATACATTTACAATGCAAGTTATTCAGAAGCGATTTGATAGGTGTGAGTGAGACACACATCAACATTTAAGTCCTTTTAACTATGAATCTCCCCCTTTGACCTGCCATGACCACTAGGTGGCAATATGTACGAAATGTAAAAAAAAAAAAAACATAAGAAGTAGAATGTGGAAGTGAAAGTGAAAGTTGACATTTTTAGACTTTGGAAATTCAAAGTTCTGGCCACCATTCACTTGCATTGAATAGACCTACAGAGCTGAAATATACTTCTAAATATCTTCATTTGTGTTCAGCAGAAGAAAGTCATACACATCTGAGATTGCCTGAGGGTGAGTAAATGATTAACATTTTTTGGGTGAACTATCCTTTTAAGGACATGGGTTAAATTTGAATATCTAGACTATTCAGATTGAGACCTGTGCTACAAGATGATATTGCAAGTACTTGATTAGAGTACTTGCAAGAGTAGAGATTACGATTGACCATATGGCATGCAACCATTTGATGTTTTTCAGCTCTGTCTTGTCAATAATTCAGTTTCTGTTTCTAAGTACTTCATTGGCATGTTTGTTTTGCATTCATATTGCCAAAGCATCAACACACATGCACGCACGCACGCACGCACACACGCACACACACACACACACACACACACTTGTTTTACTATTTCTTCTATTGTTTTTATACAATAGATCAACCTAACCCTCACACATACATTTTAAATTTTTTATAAAGACAATTTTGTCTCCAAAGTATATCTATGTAGACAATCACCCACCCACCCAAGCTGGATCATCTTCTGCATGTTCAGTGTCAGCTGTGTCCAGTCTCCGGGAATTTGTATGAGGCACTTAAGAATCACATCCTGGCAGGAGTGAGATCCGAACACTGCAGCTTCAGCAGATGAGAGGTGCTGAAAAGATGAGTTTCTTCCCCTGGCAATCATAACAGCTGCGCAGATAATCTGTTCCACCACAGGAGATCAGAATCAAGAGTGTGTTCACCTAAAAATAAATCACACCCTGTCACAAAACCCAATGAAAAGCTGCAAAATAACAAACAATGCTGACATCAGTGTGATCTCCAGCATTATCTCTTCCTTTAATTCTCATTCTTTCTATCTGTCTTTCTCTCTGGCGCACAAATATCTTCAGACTCTCACTTTTAATATATTCTAAGTCCATTATTTAATCCTTAAATGCATACATCGGGTCATTAGTGACCTAAACTCTTATTCCACCCTCTTTACCTCATCCATTTTATGGAGTTATGCCCCAACTAATTAGTATTCCTTAATCTTTCTCTTAAGAATAGTGTAACAAATAGCAAAGATTCTAAAAAAATATATATTATTTTCTAATATAATTATTTAATTAACAAAAGTGTATAGGTCATTAGTGAACAGAGATATGTAATAGTGTCCCAATACATACTACTGGTAAAAACTTTTGAAACACTTGACTGAAATGTTTCTAAGTTCTTAAAATCTTTTGATCTGAAGGTGTATGCTTAAATGTTTGAAATTAGTTTTGTAGGCAAAAATATAATTTTGCCACCATATTAATTTATTTCATTATAAAAATAAAATTTAATAATAAAAAAAAAAAATGTTTTTGAATTGATGAATTGGACCAAATAATAAAGAAAAGCAGCCAATAAGTGCCCAACATAGATGGGAACTCCTTCAATACTGTTTAGAAATCATCCCAGGGTGATACCTCAAGAAGTTGGTTGAGAAAATGTCATATCTAGGCAAGGGTTACTACTTTGAAGATGCTAAAATATAACGTTTTGATTTATTGGTTTTTAGAATTTTTAGGTCATCATATGCCAGGAGATTAGCCGACAGCAACTGTTGGGCCGCCCACTGGTCACACGGCCAGCCCCAGATCTCAGCGGTTCTCTCAAACAAATCGAGGAAGGCCTCGGCATTGTCCTCCGCGCCCATCTTCAGGAGTGTGGGGGGAGTCAGTTGGTTATGGTGGTACGGGTTCGCCGCTTGCTCTCTCTCCTGGTCGAGGAGGCTCCAGATCGCAAGCCGGTCCTCAGCTTGTGCTCACAGGATCTCGAAAAACCGTCGTTCCTGGTCTTGGTGTAGCTCAAGCAGGGATTTTTGCTTGGACTCCCCTCTGCTCGAGTGTCGCACATTCAAATCCCTATTTTACAATTATAAATAAGTGGTTGTATAGAGTGATGCAGGACACTCAGACAAAAGAAGATACAACCCAGCTCTTAATACCGCGGAGCGGTATTAATTAATCCGATGGCGGGACACCTAGGGGAAAGGAAGACACTGAATTGATTAATAGCCCATTTTTATTGTCCGGACATTGGCGGCGATGTCCGCAGGTGATGTGCGGTATGCCGTGAATGTCAGCTGGTGAATCCACCGGCCACTCCAAAAGCGCCGTTGTGCCCCCTTCCATTGATCGAGGTCCCATTCGAGAATTAGCATTTACCTCGTCGGACCATTAGAGCAGTCAGCACGCGGACATTGCTTTGTATTTGTCCTAGTGACTCATGCAACGCGGTACCCGGAAGCAGTGCCTCTACACAGCATCTCAGCACGCAGTATTCTCCCAGGTGGGGATTTCGAAATAAATCCTCAACGATCAGGGCACAACTTTTATGTCACAGGCTTTACGTGAGCTTTACGAATTATTAGGCATTAAGGCGATAAGCACCAGTGTCTACCACCCACAGACAGATGGCCTGGTGGAGTGTTTTAATAAAACCCTTAAGAATCTGATTCATAAATTTGTGCATAAGGATGTTAGGAATTGGGATAAATGGCTTGACCCCCTATTATTTGCAGTACGAGAGGTCCCGCAAGCCTCCACTGGCTTTTCTCCATTCCAACTGCTGTATGGGCGGCGCTCATGAGGAGTTCTTGATGTCATCCGCGAAGCTTGGGAGGAGGGACCATCAGATAGCAAGAATGAAAATCAGTACGTTCTTGATCTTAGAGCAAAACTCCACATCTTGGGACAAATAACACAGGAGAATTTACTTCAAGCTTAAGAACGACAGAGTCGACTGTATAACAGGGGTACTTGAGATAAGGTACTTGTATTTCTACCCATATCGAGCTCCAAATTACTCGAAGTGGCAAGGAACCTTTGAGGTCACATGACGAATGGGGGATCTCGATTATGAGGTAAAGCGAACCGATAGAGGAGGTGCACGTCAAATATATCACCTCAACTTCCTGAAATTGTAGTGGGAGGCGGTCCCTGTGACGTTAGATATTGTAGTTCCTGGAGAAGGCTCGGGCTCGGGCCGGAGGTGAATATAAAACCTAATCATAGCACCCCGGTCACAGGGGTTGCCAGGTTGCAACAAGAATTTGCAGATGTGTTCTCCCACCTACCGGGTCATACGAACCTCATCCAGCACCACATTGAGACCGAACTGGGAGTGGTAGTATGTAGCCATCCCTATCGATTGCCTGAACACAAAAAGAAATGGATGGCCACCCAGCCTGAGTCGGGCGGTGGGGGTATGTGGCAGCAGAGGCGTGGTCAAGCGCCTGTCTGGAGAGAGAGAGAAAGCGGTAAGGGCGCTTACATCTACTACCAGAACAGAGAGAGAGTCTGGCACGAGAGTCTCACGGTGAAGCTGCTGTGTTCGTGATAAAGACTTTGTGATGATTAAGAGACTGTGACTAGGAGCCTGTGACGCTAAAGAGTTTGTGAAGCTGAAAATATTTCTGTGCCAGTTGAGACTGTGTTACTCCTAAGTTTGTGATTAAAAAGCTCAACGGAGACCAGAAACTTCCTGTCCCAGTGACCTCCTTTCCTTACAAAAATATAATGTGTTTTTTAGATGTTTATAATGATTGATTATGATAGATAAGATGTGATCACGAACGCACTTGCCAGCAATGTGCACCGCCATATTTTTGTTGCAGTGCAAAACTGAATTCTGAGTTTGTATCATCATAGAAGCATACAAAAGGAGAATAGAAGGTTTTAAAAACCATCATGTGGACAGACTAGTTTGTATATTATTTGACGTCAGAAAACATGACTGCAGCGCTACAACTAAACAGTGCACACCGACAGTAATGGCTATATACTTTTATTTAGTGATTGTTTGAAAGTTTGTAACATATAAAAATAAAGATATTGGAATGTTGAAATGTTGTTATTATGACAACTGCTTCAGCCATTATGACAACCTATTTTGCTAGTAATCAGCACGAATGCAGATCAAACTGGTTTGATTGTACGCATCTGATCCCAGCCTAGTGTAATCACACCGGTTTGATCGTACGCGTCTGAGACCAGCCTAGTGTAATCACAGAGGTTTGATCGTACGCGTCTGAGACAAGCCTAGTGTAATCACACCGGTTTGATCGTACATGTCTGAGCCCAGCCTAATGTAATCACACCGGTTTGATCATACGTGTCTGATTCCAGCCTAGTGTAATCATACCGGTTTGATCGTATGTGTCTGAGCCCAGCCTAATGTAATCACACCGGTTTGATCATACGTGTCTGATCCCAGCCTAGTGTAATCACACAGGTTTGATTGTTTGTGTCTGTACCCAGCCTAGTGTACTCACAATGGTTTGATCGTACACATTTGAGCCCAGTTTAGTGTAATCACACCGGTTTGATCGTAATTGTCTGAGCCCATCCTAGTGTAATCACACCGGTTTGATCGTACATGTCTGTGCCCAGCCTAGTGTACTCACAATGGTTTGATCATATGCGCTTAAGCTCAGTCTAGGGTAATCACACCTTTTTAATTGTATGTGCGAAAGGGTTAGTTTAGAAATTATAAAAAGCACTGCAAAAGTATAATAAAACATTGTATCATGATTTGAAACAACATTAGGGTGTAAATGAGTAAATAATGACAGAATTTTCATTTTGAGCAAACTAATCCTTTAAGTGTGCCTCTTCATTCATGCAATGAACAAAGAGCACTAAATCTGTACTCAAGAGTCCCAGCCCCCTCCTTTCCCTGCATAGTCTCTCAGCAACATCAGCCCAGGCAATGCCTCCTCTACCCACTCTATTTAGATGATTCCTGCTGTGGAGGCACATGACATAAACATTATTGATTTTGCAACATCCTGTCTTCACTACAATTTCGATGAGAGTATCTGTATGCATTACAGGAAGACCACTGACTGTCAGACCATTGAATGTCGGTTTGAAATCTGATCCTCCCTCCCCTGGAGAGCTGCGGATAGCATTGCCTCATTGGGATGAGATAACCAACCATGCTCAAATTTTGTGAATCACAGCAGGTTTTCCCTTATGTGACATAAGCGGAGCAGAGAGCACAGAAATCAAGGTGACCTGATCAGTCAGACAGAAGAAAAATAACTAAATTAACAAACAGGTCTATATTGTATTTTCAAAAACATTGCTGAAAATGTACAATATAAAATTATACATAAATAGAATAAACAAAACAAAAAGAAAATGATGAAAGAATTTTCAGTTTTTGAGTAAACTACTCAAGCTAGCTTTCCACTAGTCCTTTTACTACATGTTGGCCAACTGCTGGGATTTGCTCCCATTCAGACACAAGAGCATCAGTGAGATGTGAGATCACTGATGTTGAGTGATGGGCCTGACCCGCAGTCAGTGATCCAAATCAGCTCTTGGCTTTGTGTTGGCCAGCCACGTTCTTCCACACCAGACTCAGTAGATCATTTCTTTATGGACCTCGCTTTGTGCAGTGGGATTTTGTCATGCTGGAACAGAAACTGTTATGTCCACAAAAGTGCCCACATACTTTTGGCCATGAAGTGTACTTTGTTGTCGGTGATATTCATTAAAGCTTTAGTATTTACCCTCTAAAGGGTTAAACCTTTTTCTGTATTCTAGACTAGTTTGTTTGTAAATATTAACTTTAGCCTTTCATGGATGACCTCTGGGTACTGAGCCAAAACCACAATATGCATAATATATGATATTCTATATTTTTCCGCTCAGAAGCTGAAAATAGCATCCTTTGTTCAAGGACAAAACATTTATGGTTCTATGTACCACCAGATCAAGTAAAATAAGAACAGGACATCAATCAGAACAGCATGTTCCTGTCCTTTACTAAGAGTATTAGGAATTGAATGTTAGGGGTGACTCGTATGAGGTTACATAACTATATGGGTAGATTTGAAGAAGCCAGAACTAATATACACTGCTATGGTAAGCCGAATTGACTTTTAATCATGCGCAGGATGTAAATTCTATGCATCAAAAATTTGATTTTCACTAGTTCAAATCCTAACTCAAGATATCAGGAATGGACTACTGTACGCTTTCACTACAAGTTGAAAGTGCTCAGTAATTTATTTTAGTAATTAGGCTTGGAATTACTAGTGCAAACCTAATTACATTCAATAGTTGTAATTCCATTTCTATAAACAAGAATTAGCATTTTAACTGGTGAAAATGTAATATTTATCTATAATTCGTATCGTGCACACTGCAAACCCTAACTTTGTCATTACTGGAAAAATCAAGTTGTCTTCTTTAAATATTAGTTGAAAAGTTTTGGGATCATAACTCAAATATCTAAGTTAATTTTACTTATTTTTCTTAATAATCCATAGACTTAAGATTTTAAATTAAATGACTCAAAATTGAGGCTATGGGGAATACCCACAATGCCTTGCGCTTGAATTATTTAATTATGTTTCCTTTTTGCTCTTTTGTAGAATTATTCATGTTGTTTTGTTGGAAATATGTTTAATGTAATGTCACTATTAGGGTGATCTGTGTCCCCTTTTGTCAAGTTATTATGCAGAGAAATAAGTTTATTAAATGATTGACCTAGAATCCATTATAATCTTCTTAATTTAGTTTTATTTTATGACCTAAATTTGAGTCCTTTCAATTAAAATGATTAAGTAGAAACAACAACATTTAAATAGCAATCATAAGTTAATTATACTTGCATCTAGTTAACTTAACTTTAATAGTTAATAGTTTTGGAGACACCATTACTCATTTTAATTGAGGGAATGAGTTTATTCAATTGACTGGAGTTAACATATTAGGGTTATCAGTGCACATTAAATGTCAAAATAGCTTATAACAAATAGAATGACAGATCATTGTGAAATTCTACTAGTGAAAATGCAATTACAGATATTAAGAATTATGTTTAGTTGAAAGTACATTTTTGACATCAAGAATGTTTTTTCTGTGAAATTTTGTTTATTTATTTTGATAATGTAATAACTGATAGAAAATATGCACATTATTACTAGTAGTAATTCCATTCCTGGTGTCAAGAATTAGCATTTTAACTAGTAAAAATTTAATTGTTGATATCCATAATTCATATTCCATTCATAATTAAATGCCAATTTGGCTTGCCATAGTAATCCCTTAATAAATTGCTGTAACTGAAATCAGAATGTGGACCTCAAAACTAACTAACTAACTAACTAATTAACTAACTAACTAACTAACTAACTAACTAACTAACTAACTAACTAACTAACTAACTAACTAACTAACTGTTTGAGTGCTCTGTGGACTTGCATGCTAAACACGTCACCAATCATATCATATGGTAATTGATGATATTTGAGGAGCACAGTCTGTTGAGAAATCACTGGAGGAGAGTAACCCGTTCTCTCTGGGGAAGAAGTGAGAGTCAATGAAATAAACCTCTTAGTCTATATGTAGAGAGAGAGAGAGAGAGAGAGAGAGCGAGCACGGAGCGCAGCTGTTCTTCCTTCGCCTGTTAAAGTAAATCTTGACAAATACAGTTGAAATACAGGACAGGGATCAGCGGAAAAGGTTGCGCGGAGTTTCGGTGCGTTCGGTGCTTCTTCTGAACACGCGCAAAGTTCAAACATGAGTGAATTGGACGAAGATATTGCCAAGATGTTGCTCATCAAAGAGGAGAGGATAAAGGAAATGGAGAAACTGCTTTCCGCGAAGGAACGTGAGGTAAATGAACTGAAGAGAAAGCTGCACAAATGTCAGTCAGTGCTGCCGAGCGCTATTGGACCCAGAACGCGGCGGGCGCAGGGTATCTCAGCTGAACCGCAGACCACCAGGTCTTTCCAGGACTTGAAAAGCGAATCTCTGCACAAACATCCCAAGTCTGACAGGTAAGAGACCAAGACTTACGTCTGTTGATTTGCATTATTTGCAGCTGAGGCGCAACAGTCTGTGGACGCTATCCGCCCCTGATCAAACCTCAATTACACAGTTGTGTGACTATAAAGACTATAGGCTACTATATTAGACAATACAAGTATTATATCCTCAAGTAACTTTACACTAATCTATACAAGTCTTGATTTCGTTGCGTGACTATACAAGTATTGCCATTTTATACACAGTACATAATATATGTGACTATAATTCAGTATTTTATACTATAATAAACATTATTCTGTACTATACTATAAGCTACTAAACTGCACTATTGTATTAAATACTTTATCACGTTACATTACGATACTATACTCTATACTATAAGTAGTTGTATACACAACATTATAACATTGTGACAATACCACAATACTATACAATATGTTATACCATACTGAAATATAGAAAAGTATAATATATACTATACCATACTGTAGGCTAGTATACTGCACTACAAGACTTCAAACTGCTTGACTATACTAAACTAAACTATACTATACTATACTATACTACGCAATACTATACTATACAAGTACAGTACTCACAAGACTATTACATTATGTGGCCATACTTCTATACTATACTACTTCTATAATACCATTGTAAAGAAGACATCAAATTGCATTAGAATACTATACTATACAATTAGTGTAATGGTATACCAGACATTAGCACATTATAGGACTATATTACTATACTTAACAATATATTATACTTTAATATACTGTGCTATGCTATACTATAGTACAGTTCTGTATTGTATAAACTATACTATACTATAGGCTACACTATTTTTCTCAGGACTTTATCACATTGCATGAGCATACTATACTATAGGCTACACTATTGTTTTCATGACTCTATCACATAGCATGAGCATACTATACTATACTATACTATACTATACTATACTATACTATACTATAGGCTACACTATTGTTTACATGACTCTATCACATAGCATGAGCATACTATACTATACTTTACCACACTATACTATACTTTACCACACTATACTATACTATACTATACTATAGGCTACACTATTGTTTACATTACTTATCACATAGCATGAGCATACTATACTATACCACACTATACTATACTATGCTTTACCACACTATACCACACTATACCATACTATACTATACTATACTATACCACACTATACTATACTATACTTTACCACACTATACTATACTATACTATAGGCTACACTATTGTTTACATTACTTTATCACATAGCATGAGCATACTATACTATACCACACTATACTATACTATACTATAGGCTACACTATTGTTTACATTACTTTATCACATAGCATGAGCATACTATACTATACCACACTATACTATACTATACTATACTATAGGCTACACTATTGTTTACATTACTTTATCACATAGCATGAGCATACTATACTATACTATACTATACTATACTATACTATACTATACTATAAATGTCAACTACCAGACATTATCACATTATGTTACTATACTATACTACAATTCTATACAATATTTTATACTCTACTACACTATACTATAGTGTAGTAGAGTATAAAATATTGTAGTATGGTATAGTATACTATACCATACTACATACTACACTATATGTACTATACCATACTATACCATACTACACTATATGTTATTTACTACACTATTGTATACAAGACTTTACCATGTTGTGTGACAATACTATACTGCATGAAACTATACTATATAAGTATAGTAAATGTATTCATGCTATTATCACATTATGTGAATATACTACTATGCTATCCAAAATGTTAAACAAACTGCACTATACAGTAATATATACTTTTTATAATATGGTTCTATACAACACTACTATATACAAAAATGTATTATGTTGTTTGACTATACTACAAGATACTATACTATATACAGAACTATATACTATACTATATTATTATATACTATTCTTTATTATTACATTGTATGACTTGACTATACTACACTATGCTACTACATTACTACACTATACTGTACTATGCCATGCTATGCTTTGTAATTCCTTTTCTTGTCTAATCGGATGGTCTACGCTATACAAAATCATGTTCTATAAGAAATGATTGATAGATGTACGTTATGTGGATGAAAGCCCATATACAGTTAAAAAAAGAAACAAGTGACTGATAGTCATTATATAATATATTCTATCTGAGTAGATGGGTACAGAGTATGAGATGCTCTTTGAATTTGGTATCCCGTGTATCAGGTGTCTTTGCAACTGGAGATTTTGTTGTTAGTATTTTTCTGCGCCTCTGATTGTAATGCAGATGGCTAGACTATGTTTCGCCATTGTATTTCACTAGTGAACTCACTACTTTCTTTTGAAGTGAATTGACTTAAACGTGATATGATAATTTACTGTATGTTATTGATTTGCTTACTGACTTTGTATTTACTGTATTTTGTATATTGTATTTTCTGACAAGTTTCTACTATAGTGTAGAAGCTGTAACTTAGAGCACCCTGTATTTATTCTTCCTGGAATTACTCGAAGGTTATTAATTAATATGAGTGCGTAGCTCATGGTTTCTCATGGTATCTAGTTTGCAGGTGGTCTAAAAAGTTGTATTAATGTATTGAATAGAATGGGATACAGGCTATCACCACTCACCTACACATTCAGAAAGGGTCTCCACTCTTTGTTTTAGTGAAGCATCTATTGTCATGCATTAGGCTATGTACTGTACATGCATCATTTGTAACTGAGACCATCACCATGTGTTGGTCTATAAAGGCAATTATAATGCCTTGACATTTAAGTCCACATGCTGTAATCTAAGGGTCTCAGACATAAAAGCTCACTTTCACACTCTCATTAAATGTCCAATAGCCCTTTATCTACAACCTTGTTAAATATTTAATGCAGGTTGTTAAATCTTTAATGTCATAGATATTCACTGCTATATTTAGGATTCATATATTGTACATTTTCCTGGAAACAAGTGAAATTTTCAACTTTCTGAGGGAATAAGTAAGCCAGATTCTGTAAATGAATGACATTATTAACTTCTGCAGGGGCCACTTTCAACCAATGTAGCTATAATTCACAGAACATGATTTTGATCTATGATACAATTTCATTTTACTTTTGAAATTAGTAGGTAGTAAAAGACAAGTTTTGCTTTTGGACTGTAATAAGCAGTGTTGACAATTGTCACCCAACTATATCTTTCAAAGTACCTCCTAAGTAAATAAGTCCCTATTAGTAGCCACTAGATGTCAGTAAAATATCATCACCCCATGAAAGGCATTTAAAAACAGTAGGGGATCTGAAAGGGATAGTTCAAGGAATAGGTCACCCCTAAATAAAAAAACAATTCTTCCATAATTGACCCATCCTCATGGCATTCCAAACCAATTTGACTTTCTTGTGCAAAACAAAACTTTA
This sequence comes from Xyrauchen texanus, assembly GCF_025860055.1. Taxonomy (NCBI): domain Eukaryota; kingdom Metazoa; phylum Chordata; class Actinopteri; order Cypriniformes; family Catostomidae; genus Xyrauchen; species Xyrauchen texanus. Next base: position 28,802,149 of record NC_068315.1, read on the forward strand.
TATTTATAATAATAATTATTAAAATTGTTATTATTATTATTATTATTATTATTATTATTATATTATATATTTTATTTTTATTAAATATTCTGGTCTGTCTATTCAATACAATGTCAGCTGGAAGTGACAGTTCACCCAAAAATGAAAATTCTCTCATCATTTACTCACCCTCATGCAATACCTGATGCGTATGACTTTCTTTCTTCTGTAGAATACAAACTAAAAGTTTTGAAATAATCTCTCAGCTCTGTTTGTCCATTCAATGCAAGTGAATGGTGGCCAGAAAGGTCCAAAAAGCATTTAAAGGCAGCATAAAAAATAAAAATCCATATGACTTCAGTGGTTAAATCTATGTCTTCAGAAGCAATATGATAGGTGTGGGAGAGAAACAGATCAATATTTAAGTCCTTTTTTACTGTAAATCTCTACTTTCACTTTCACTTCAACATTCTTCTTTTGTTTTTTGGCAATTCATGTTATTCGTGCATATTGCTACCTACTGGGCAGAGAGGAGAATATATAGTTAAAAATAAGGAAAAAAAATTAACAACTTACAGTCTCAGTCCCCATTGGCTTTCATTGTATGAGTAAAAGTAGTGACTGAGCATGTCAGTTCCTCGGATTCTGGCTAGTTTTCCACCATGGCTTAACAGTTACTGTACATTGCGACTTTAATGCAGGTCTTTATTTGTCCTCATTTTTGTATTTATGCATCATGTACACTGTAAATTCAATAGCCAAGTTCTTGCCACCCACAAAAAAACGATCTCTTTGACAAATAGTGCCCACCCTCTTCTCTGATCCTGTGTGCTCTAATGTAGAACTCCTTATATAATCAACAAGCTCCTTGAAAAGCACTTGAAAATGGATAGTGTGTTATCTTTCCCGGCCTGATAAAAGGCTCCAGGGCTAACGGTTGCCTGCTCTCGCACCGTGGATACGGGCTCAGGCTTTCCATATTAGCATCACATCTCTCACGTCCATGTTGGCACAGACACTTTGATGTGCGCCTGTTTTCCAGTTCTTGTAAATGGTTTGCGTTAATGACAGAGGCTCATCAATTGTCCTTAATTGGTCTTTTCTGCTATGCATGATGAATAGCATTCACATTCATTTTGGGGTAGTGCTCATGGAAATCAGTTAAGAGGAAGGCATGCACTAGATACTGAATAATATGCCCTAGTATGGATTTTGTGTTGTATATTGATAAGTAAGTTTCAAGATTTTGTGATATTTATGTACCACTTGTAACAAGTGTGTTAAGATCATTATTTGCAAGGTTGTTACGCTTACAACGGAGTCGTACATGAACAAGGAAATATCGACAATGCATAACAGGTATGATACGCCGGATTGGTAGTCATTGCACAGCAATATAATTAATTAAAGGAATATTCTGGGTTAAATACTAATTAAGCTCAGTCGACAGCATTTGTGGCATGATGTTGATTACCACAACAATTATTTAGTCTCGTCACTCCTTTTCTTTACAAAAAAGCAAAACTCGAGGTTACAGTGAACAGAGGAATAAGACTACATTTTTGAGCCTAAAGGATTTTGAATGGATTATTTGAAATTCCAAAAACGTAATGGTACTTTTGATATCTAAATTAAATGATTATTGCATGTAAAAAAAAAAAATAAAAATTTTGTTGCAGAAATCTTATTCACAAGTCTAAATTCTGTCATTCCAAGCTCCGCTAAGCTACACAACGTCCAGTGGTGCTTCACAGATCACGTTCACGGGACATCAGCCGCTTTGTTACATGACTGCTTACGGCACACACTGCGCAAGATAAAAACAATATTAGACAATTATACATGACTTTAGACAGCCAGGATTTAGCTTATATTTTGTCAGTTCCCTTCAGAACAGTCTGAATGACCGCTTCCTGTTCCCTATACAGTATAGTGTACAGACTACTGTTTGTGATCATCATGGGGAACAAAAACAAGGAACAGGCTATATTATAAATGTCATAATTTACATTTAACAGCACATAATGTAAAGAACATTAGTTTTTTAAATCATTGAGATGTATGAAGAAGAATGGCAAATGATTGAATGTATTAGAAAGCCTTGGAATGACTGAACATTGGTTTACAAAAAGAATGTATTTATTTATTTATTTATTTATTTATTTTTCACAATGTTTCTCTTATTCTTTTTTCCCCCTCTTTTACCATTATGTTGTTGTCACTTCAGCTTTGTTGAGATGTTTATCATGTTTTGGTGCCTTGTTTGCTGCATATTTGAGATTTTTGAAATAAAAAAGCAAGCAGTTATTTGGACTGGACTGGAGTTGCGGTGGCTGACCTTGGTGCCACCCTAAAAAAATATATTATGTGCATGACACCCCTGACAGTGAAGCACTTACAATTGAAGTGAATGGGGTCCATTGTTGGAGGTTTTAAACACTTTTATAAACAGGTTTTATAAAAGCACTTACATTAATTCTTCTGTTAACACTTATGTATTATTTGAGGGTTTATAGGGTTATGTCATCATGGAAATTAAGTTGCAAAATTGTACAAAACTTTAAACAGAAAAGGTTAGTAAACAATTTTATTACATTAAAATCAAGCTAACATGCATATTGTTTTCGTCTTGTGGCTATAATTTTGAAACAGTGAGTATTTTAACATTTACCAGTTGGCCCCATTCACCTCAATTGTAAGTGCCTCACTGTAACCCTTTTTGATGAGTCAACATTCATAATGCTACACATGCTGTCAACTGAGCTTAATTTGTATTTCATTTAATTTGTTACATTTACATTTATGCATTTGGCAGACGCTTTTATCCAAAGCGACTTACAGTGCACTTATTACAGGGACAATCCCCCTGGAGCAACCTGGAGTTAAGGGCCTTGCTCAAGGGCCCAACAGTGGCATCTTAGTGGTGCTGGGGCTTGAACCCCCGACCTTCTGGTCAGTAACCCTGAGCCTCAACCAATGAGCCATCACTGCCCTGCACTGTTCTGAATATTCCTTTAATAATATAAACAAATATTCATATAGTTTAATCTTATTTATCTTGCAAAATGTAGTTGACATTTAACATATCCACAAATTATTTTAGTCTCTCAATTAATTTAATGTTATCCAAGTGGCATGTATAGGCCTAATACTTTTAGAAGAAACGTAAATATTTTGCTTTAAATGAATGTGAGCTACCCTAATACAGCTTTAGAGTGATCAAAGTGAGCTCTCATATATGTAAGAATAGACTTGTGTAGAAATACAATTGTTTACACATCTCTGTCTGGGAAGTGTGCTACAGACCTTCTCCACTAGAGGACGCCTTTGATCCTCCTTTGTAATTTCTGTGCTCATCTTGTCTCCTATATAGCAACATTTGACATGACTGTTAAACACAAGAGAGACTTACATTTAGGTGTGGTGGTCTTCATATAGCTAAATTAAATGATTTAGTAATTTTGAGTCTATAATGTTTTTTGCTCATCTGACAAGCCTTTTGATATCATAGAATAGCATAGGATGAAGATTTATTCACTCTGCCTAACATCTCTTTTTGTGTTTCAAGGTCATGAGGGTGAAGGTCTGGCAGAAGCTTCATTTTTGGGTCATGTATCCCTTTGTATAGCTGACAGTTAGGGATACAGGAAATGGACATCATGTTGCAGATATGATACAAAAAAAAAAAGGTTACGTACTTGCCCTCTTTTTCAACTCCAAATGTCTAAATTTAAAAGATCCCTTTCTAATTTAGGCAGAATAATTGCAACGGGTTTTAAAGTGGATGGATTTTCTTTATTTTTTTACATTATTTGTGTGTGTGTGTGTGTGTGTGTGTGTGTGTGTGTGTGTGTGTTGTGTGGAAATGATAATTTCAGTACATATGTAAATATAATTAAAGTAGTAATAATAAAACTAACAAAATATACTTGCAGGGAGCTCCACAAGTAATTACATATTACAAACATGGTGTTGCTGTATTACTCTGTAATTACCAATGTAATTACACAGTAACATGAACACTGTAAACGTGTTCTTGTTTATTAAAAACAAGCCAACAGACAGAATAAACTGAACTGTAGAGAGTAAATGTAATGTAGGTATACACCTGTCCGCATTCTTGCATTTTACTCATGCACAGTTTACATTAGAAAGTTTAATAGGTTCAATAGGCATAAAAGATGATTTTGGAAGGATTTAACAATATTGATGATGAAACGTCAAACAAACAAACCAACAAATGTTAGCCAGCAGATTTTATGAACAATTCATTATTATAATTTTATATCATATTTGCCAGTTAATTTAGTATTGGTTAGCATCTTTCATAATTTTCAAAAGCTTTTTTTAAGGGATAGTTCACCCAAAAATAAAAATTCTCACATAATTTACTCACCCTCACGGTATCCCAGATGTGTATGACATTCTTTCTTTAGCAGAACACAAACAAAGATGTTTAGAAGAATATCTCAGCTCTGTTGGTCCATACAATGCAAGTGAATGGTGACCAGACCTTTGTAGCTCCAAAAATCACGTAAAGAAAACGAATACATAAGACTACAGTGTTTAGATCGATGTCTTCTGAACCTAAATAAAAGGTGCGGCTGAGAAACAGATACAAAATTAAGTCATTTTTTACTCTAAATATACACTTTCACTTTCACATCTGAAAGTCACATCTGGTGCCTGTTTAGTTTCTCTTTCACATCTGAAAGTGAATGTTAAAGTGGAGATTTAGAGTAAAAAAGGATTTAAATATAGTTTCTCACCCACACCTATCATACAACTTCAGAAGATATGGATTTAACCACTGGAGTCAAATTGATTACTTTTATGCTGCCTTTATGTGCTTTTGGAGCTTCAAAATTCTGGTCACCATTGACTTGCACTGTATGAACCTACAGAGCTGAGATATTCTTCTAAAAATCTTTGTTTTTGTTCAACAGAAGAAAGAAAGTGGGATGATGGTGAGTAAATTATGAGATCATTTTCAGTTTTTGGGTGAACTATCCCTTTAAAAGTATCTGAGAATTACAAACCACTGAGCTGTTTGTCACAATACAACAAAAACAGAAAATGTCCCATTTCCTGTGAGGTCTAAATGACTTTTGATTCAATATGCAAACTTGCGTGTATTTAATCAGATAATTACCGATTGGCATTTTTTATTTTTTTTTTTATAATTATTTAAATGGCTATAGTCACAAAACACTCCCTTGTTTTTATTTAGCCTGCATTTGAATATAGCTGTTCACTTTGATTAAAGGAAAGGAAACTGTTCTCCACCTGTAGCCTAAAGCTTCTCATGTGCTCTTGTAAGGTAGCGCACTTGAACGCTCTTCACGGCTGGTAGGCTACAGGTGCGCGCTTGTGTCTTTCCTCATTGGCTCTTCAGGGCAGCCGCTTTCACTGCGCGCTCATGGCGTTCCTCTAGCGCTCGACGCGCTCCACAGCTGCGACTGACGTATTTGGACAACAAATGAATGCCGTGTGAAACTTCATCTCCTGAATGCGATCCTTGCTGGCTCCGTGGGTGTTTCCCCGCTTATTCCTCCGATATAAGTGACCAGAAAGCTCACCGGTGGATTCACGAGGTGTATTTTGCGGCATTCTCACGGGATATTAGACAGAAGCGTTTTGTTTTAATTTCATGACCGAAAACGGAGTATTCGCTAAGTTGGTGACGGTTGTGGATCATTTACTCTGGGGAGACATGGGCACTTTACGCGATCTCCAGTACGCGTTACAGGAGAAGATTGAGGAACTGAGACAGAGAGACGCGCTCATTGATGAACTGGAGTTAGAACTTGATCAAAAAGACGAACTGATTCAGAAGCTCCAGAATGAGTTGGACAAATACCGATCAGTTATCAGACCGGCCACTCAACAAGTCCACAAGCAGAGCGTCCTTCAAGAACATCAGAGGACCAAGAGACAAGCGATCTCAGCCGAACCAACAGCCTTTGACATTCACGATCTCAATCATGTCACGCTTCCTTTCTACCCAAAGAGCCCACAGTAGGTGTCACTAATATGTGATGAATGTTTTATGCAGTTGTTTTGATGAAGGCGACCATCAATTTAAAGAATTCATAATTTGCATTACTAATGCCATTATGCATGCAATCTTTTAGTGACGCATCCATTGTGCTGCACATATAAATCAAATCTTATGCAAGTGCTCTTGGTCAGTGGTACACCTCGAGTTCTGCATGAGTAGCATAATCATTGTCATCCATCAAACCCGTCTCTTTTCTTTCCTTCAGTACTTTTCTAATATGGATTATGAATATAGGCAGGCATTTGTACATAACAGCCAGCATGTCTGCTGTTCCTACCTGTTGATTCTGTGTGTCAACTTTGAAACAGAGAACAACTCTTTATTCGAATGCAGACAATACAGTTCATACTGTTGTTTAAAACAGAACAAATGCATTGAAAACAAAATTTTATTCTGCATCTTAAATATGACAGCTTATACTTTATTGTCATTGAGCAGAGTACAAGTGAATGCCAATGAATGTCAGTTTCAGCCAATGAAATACAGTTAGCATCTAACCAGACGTGCACATTTTAATATAGCATACTATATCAATTATAGAAAAACTGGGAAATATGGCACAAATGGCTGTATAGTGCAATTGGTCGTTGTGTAGAAGACATTGTATATAGGCTAGTTGACTACAGAATGTGATTCAGAAGAGTGTAACTTTTCTAAATGTAAGAGTTTGTTTTATGAAAAATGATATTTTCAGTTGAACAATTTGAGCAAAAAGCTGAATTGAAAAGTTTAAAGAGCATCTTGTGTTCTTCAACGGAAGTAAGGAAATCTGACCTTATGTGCAAATGACTTAAGGTGGTCAAAGTCACAATTTGCTTATTTGATTATAGAGTTAAAGATAGAAGCTTTACCGTTTCTTATTCATTTTACATCAAAACATTTCTTTGTTTAAACTTTTTCAAAAAAACTTATATAGATAGTTCACCCCAAAATGAAAATTATCTCATGATTTTCTCGCCCTCATGCCATCCCAGATGTGTATGACTTTCTTTCTTCTGCAGAACACAAACAGAGATCTTTAAAAGAATATCTCAGTTCTGTCTGTCCTTACAATGCAAGTGAATGGTGACCAGAACTTTGAAGATCCAAAAGGGACATAAAGGCAGCATAAAAGTAATCTGTATGACTCCAGTGGTTAATCTATATCTTCTGAAGCAATATAATAGGTGTGAGTGAGAAACAATCTATATCCAAGTACTTTTGTTTACTGAAAATCTACACTTTCACTTCCACATTGTGGTGTAGAAGTGACTTTCACATTCAGCCACCTACTGGTTGATGCTGGTCAACGATGGTGATTGATAGTAAAAAAGGACTTAAATATTGATCAGTTTCTTACCCACATCTCTCATATTGCTTCTGAAGATATGGATTTAACCACTAGTTAATGTAATATGTAAATATATAATAGGCAATTCTTATTAACATCTATTGGAGCACAACAGCTTACTTTTACAGCATCTGGGTTGCGGAAGTATTTTTCCCATTCATTTTTTGCATAGGCTTTTCATAAAATCATCCAGAATAGAGTTATAAGCCATGAGCCAAACCAACCAGCTCTGAGGTGAATCACAACATCATAAACTTTGTTTTTGAGGCAAAAAAAGTGTTTGAAAATCAGACAAAAAGACAAAGGTACAAAGCTGTGCACTTACTGTCTTTCTCGATGGTACAAACTACAATCCCATGAAGCATTGCGAATGATGCAATTGAATAAAAAAGATGGGAATATATAAAACTATTGATTTTAAGTTGTTGATTATAAGCATAGAAACAATAGCATAAATTGCAAAACATGTTCTCCGATATGTACAATTACAGTAGATGAGTAGTTTAAGGGTAAAGGGAGACTGACTTGATAACGTCATTCATAGTGCGTCATGGGAGTGGGCGGTCCCTCTGAGGCACGTTGGCCGCGGTTCTCTGATTAGTGAACCGTTCTCTGCTGTACCATGGGTAATGGAGTTGCTTACCAGGGATTCCGCTTTCTAACAATTTTTAAACAATGAAGTTGAAATAATGCAGACGAATGGCTTCAATGGAAGCATTTACCATTGTTGAATGAACTTGGAGCACACGGTATGTCTGTCTTAAAACGTTTATAAGTTATTATTGAAAATCAGTTCATCTATGGAAAAAATGAATGGGACTTTTACCTCCGGAATCAGACTGTTGCACTCTATAGAACCCTTTCAGGATAAGTTTAGGATAATTATTTTGTCCTCAGATGTCAATCGGCAGACTGTACATGAAATATGACAAATAATATAAGCCTTTGACGTGGCTTTTAAGCCTTTAAAACTATATACAATGCATGGCCATTTAGATGAAGTTCAGACAACTGTAATGAATTGCACACAACTGGAAAGCAGAGTCGATTCTCTGCACTGTTGAGAATCTTTTCATCTTCTCCTCAGCTGGATCTCTAGAGCAATATTATCTGAAGCCTGCCTTATCCACTGGCACTGCCATAATTTTCCGCTGCTCTTCATCTCCTCCCACTCGAGTCTCTTTTTCACAGTTTGTGAACATTTCAATACACCTTGTGTTTATGTCTGGTGGATATTTACTCTTGTTGCTGAGTGGAGTTTGGTCGTGAGCCAGACGCCTACCATCTTTGTGAAAATGTCACGTTCTTTTGTGTTGGAATACATGAATACTAACAGTTCTTGGAGTAGTGGATGGGCTCATGGCACATGATGAGGAGGAGGGTGTGGCCGAGCCATAACGATGGACGCCTGGCGCTGAATCAGCACAATCAGAGAGAGAGAGAGAGAGAGAGAGAGAGAGAAAGAGAGAGAGAAAGAAAGAGAGAGAGATGCAGGCAGCAGGGTTGTGTGTTTTGTGTTATGCTGTAAAGCCGTTTTATGCTGTGTTTTTTACATTTGTTTATTAAAAGTTAACGTTGACTGCTCATCCGGTTCCCGCCACCTCCTTGCCCATTGTGTGAATCCGTTACACTACACTAAAACAATAAAATATGATGATTCATGCTCACATGTTACACAACTTACCATGATTTTGCTACAGTAGTTATATCTCAACTATGATATGTATAGTAACCGTATTTAAATTATAACATTCTTGGTAAAAACGTAATTACAATACAGGAAAAACAAAACTATGGTAATACAATTGATACAAATTCTGCCAAAAACATGGTTAGTTTTACTAAGGTGACACCATGGTTAATTTGCGACAGGCTACATTGACCATGGTTAATGTAGTAACCATTGTTCTCAACACAAAAATGGTTATTACAGTAATTGTTACTGCAGTTTTACTCTAGTGAAGCCATAGTAAACTTTCAAGAGGGAATATACAGTATATTTTTATTACTATTATATATATGTAAAATTATTAATATTTTGGGGGGGGTGAAAACTACTCATTCCACAACTTAAGCATGGTTACAATTGTAAAACTAGTAACCACATTTTCTTCAGTTTTGCTCAGAATGATTATGATTTGTATTACTATGTGTGGGGACTTTCTCAGCGAGGACACGGGGAACCAGATTTCTCCAACTCAGGTAAGAAGTTTAATGGAGTAACTTGGGTTTCTTTTACAGGGTCGCCACAACACGTCAGCTTCATACTTTCACAACAGTCTTTAGCTTCACAATACTCTTTTAGCTTCACAATACTCTTAGCTTCACAATACTCTTTTAGCTTCATAATTCTCTTTGGCTTCTGAAGAGCTTTAAGACCCAGGCTCTCTCTCTTCTGGTCTGCTGGCGGTGTGGCTCTTTTATGCCGCTCTCCCCGTGCTCAATGAAATTAGAGACAAGCGTTAGAAATTCTCTCTCTCTGGATGGACGCTTGACCACGCCTCTGCTGCCACACTATTATTTTACTTTGAATATCATGGGTAAAATATGGTTACTGTAGAATATGGTTACTGTAGTAAAACTACAAGTAACTGTTACGATTGCAGACGAGGGCAGACAAGGAGTGGGATCTAAGTGCGGGTTCTTTATTAACAAAGTGAAAACAAACAAGCAGGAACAAAAGAAACATCCACGGGGGGAAAACTGAAACTAAAACATGAAAACATGGAAGGTACACGGAACTGGATGAACACACGGCAAGACAGGCAACGGAGCAAACATCGGAACATCTAAACATCAAAACAGTGAAACATTAATCAATCGACAAAGGAATGGACAAACAAACAGGATGATCACAAACGAAAATCAGGTGACGAACAATGACACAGGGCTGGCAGTGATGAGGGCCGGGAATTGTGGGAAGTGTAGTACATGACAATGACTAGTGAAACACAGGGCAGACAACAAGGGAATCGTGACAGTAACACAGAAATCAGTAAAAGAGTAAAACACAGAATCCCAAAACTATTGCAAGGGAAAACAAAACCTATTGTGAGGAAACATTTTATAAAAAAATGCAAAACTTTTTTCAGAAAATAAATTCCATCCCTGTCTTCTAAGGGGCTCTATACTTGCATCTTTATAGGTTTTTCAACTCTGGAAATAAATCTGTGTTTGTCAAGTCATTTCATGTGGTCTTTAAATATAACTAGGAGCACCATGCTTAGACAGGGTTGCATCATTTTATTAACATTATTTTTTTAATCCCTATGTGTGAAACTGGAGAGATGGTTGCAATTTATTTTAATTGGCCGTTTGGCTGTTGTCGCAGGTTATAATTGTGGAAGCAATAATACATCTATTGCAACAATAATTGTGTTGCAGCCATAGACTTAACAATGCTCCCATTGAAATTTTAAAGCACAAACATTTCAGAAAGGTTCCAATTATACTTCTTTTGTCCTTTGACTGTGCTGATGCATACCACTGACCTTTAAGAGCAATTGCTGCAACACCTGACATTTCTTTTAACATGCTTGTTACAGACACTGGCAAAACAACAATCAGCCGTGTCTTCAAATTGTTCTCTCCCACTCTGAGGCCCTGGTGAAGTTTTGTGGAATGTATCCAACTTGCTTCCCACCAAAACAGCATATTTTCTCCTTTTAAGGGAAACGCTCAGTGTGTACTCAATGTCTGGGCAAACATAAATCTTTGTTAAACAAAAGAGCAGAGAGTGGGTTAAGAAGAACTGTAAAAATCATGCTGGGAGAGAAGGTCTGTTAGGAGAAGATGGCAACACATACTGCAAGTGTGCCAATCTGCACTATCTGCCAGCCTCTCTGAAGTTATTCAGTGTGGCTTAATAAAGCCATGCTCCATCTGGCTAAAATATCATGTCTGCATTCCACGAGTGGCCTGCCGGGACACCATAATGATGCCTCAAATATCAAAGACTCTGATTAAATTGAGGCTCCTGATGCGAGGTGGCATTTTCGCTCTTTTTTTGATACGGTAACCGCTTCGGAACGGTGCTGTTTCTAGCCTCTGAAGACTTTGAAATCTGTCCCCCATCTGCAGCCATGTGCTCAAAGAGAAGGTTTTGCACTAGGCTGTGATGGCCTTTTAGATCACATGTAATGAATTTGAGGAAACAGGGTTTCACACTGATTGTTGACTAGGCAATCAATTGTGTCATGTTCTTACGTCCTCTTTCACATGTAATATTGAAGTAGGACTTGTGCTAATGTTTACAGAGTTTTACGCAGAAAAGAAATGTATATAGCAGTTGGAGTGTCTGAAAATTAAGCTAAAAAGGGAATTTGTGGATTGCTCATTCTGCAGAACTATAATTTTACAGTATAAAAAGTGATGTACTCCTATTGGTCTATCATTAGATGGCCTTCGTAATACCAGTCATACACAACATTTCTTAAAATGTCAGAACATCGTCAGAGGATAAAGGCCTATTCACACCAAATCTGGGCCGAATTTGCAAGATGAACTGCCACTGAAAGGTTTATTCACACGAAGATGACATATTTTTTTAAAAAGCAAATTGACTCCTGAAAAATAGGTGGCACTTAATGTAAAACAATTTTATTCCAGTAATTTTTTTGTATCTCATAAGCTTTTCGATTTTAATTTCATGTCCTCCACTGCACAACAGACACATTTTAATGAAACTTTAGTAAAGCTTGCTAACAATTTCATAATCACAAGGCTACTTAAAATAAAATTAAATATATGTTTAAATACAAGTTCCCCTTCTGTCGCTCTCTCCACGTTGTGTCAGAGAAGCGACACTAGGGGTCTCTCTTGAGCGCCGATATTCACCTCTGGACTATGAAAAAAGGCCAATGAGAGTTGGCAACCAGTATTTGCATGTCCCGCCCCCGGACATACAGGTATTTAAGCGGCGCAAATACGGGAGTTCATTCAGAAAATTTCTTTGGAGCCGATGGTCGTGCATGAACTCTGCTGCGAGTTACACACCAAGTTCCTGGTTAATCCTCTGACGCTCTGCATGCTTCTGGATCTGACGGCGCATAACAGCGGCTTTCTCCTTCGTGCACGGCTGTGCATTCTTGCCCCTGGGCGCTTAGACAGCGCAGACAACTCGAAAGAGTTATTCTAAAAGAGTAATTTCGCTCTAAAGAGCAAAACACAACGGCGTTGAACGTCCTTCTCAGGACGCGTCTTTTTAAAGACGATATTTCCGCCCCTGTGTAGTTTCTGGATGTGGTTGATGTCTCCCCACCTCTGACGGTCATAAAAACTGCCTTGCATTCCTGGGTTGCGATCACACGCAGGCAGCGTTTTTATGAATGGTCTATGTTTTCAGTGCGAGAACATAGCCATGACAGCATTGCGGTCGTAGGCTTTCTCTTGTAGTGAGAGAAAGCCGCTTCAGCCGCCCCCCGCGCCTCGCCTCCTTGCCACGGGATTGAGGCAGGCGCCGCGGGCGATGAAAACGATCTGGGGACAATGACGGGCTCCGTTTCGCTGGGTGAACCCCCTCGAAACCCCCCGCCTCCCCGGCACGCTTGCTTGTTTCTGTCCGAGCTCGGGATGAGCATTCTCTCCAATGGGTTATGTTTTCAGTGTGAGAACATAGCCGCGGCAGCGTTGCGATCTCTGCTTTCTCTTGTAGTGAGAGAGAGCCATCTCCGCCGCCCCCCGCACCTCGCCTCCTTCCTACGGGATTGAGGCAGGCACCGCGGGCGATGGAGAACGATCTGGGGAGAATAACGGGACGCTTTCGCCGGGTAAATCCCCCGAAAACCTCCCGCCTCCCCGGCACGCTTGCCTGCTTCCCTCGAGCTCGGGATTAGTGCGGTCCGCTTAACGGCCTACCGTCCGGTCCCTCGAGCTCCCCAACATTGGATGATGACATCACCGCTGTATCGGAGAGCGTAACAGTGGCGTCGGATGCGGATAACTCGCCTGGGCCGCCACCTTCGGGTCTCCGCCCAGTCTGAGCCTGACGCAAGAAGGTCCGCTATGCTTCCCCGGGCTTAATTGGTTCCGCGGGCATGTGCGCCGCTCACAGCCGTGCCCCCCCCCCTGGATTCCTTCCCGGACGTGCATGACGAGCTGAGCAAGCCCAGCTTCCTCGCTCCTCCGCTCTCGCTACCCTCGGTGGTAGAACGGTCCCAGACCGCTCCCCCCTGCATGCCATGGCCCCCTCCTGCAAGTCCACCGGGCCAGGGCACTTCAAAATCTGCACTTGGGTAGTCCTGTTCTTGACGTGCTGCAGGAACTGCACTCGAACAGTCGATGGCCACTCCGTGGTCCAGAAACGCAACGATGGACAGGCAGTAGGGGAGGCAGACAAAGCACGCTTTCTCAAACGCCCCCGTCTCCCAGCTACGTCCTTTCGGCGACACCACTTGACGACTTCGCCCAGCAGTCCTCAGTGGTGAAGAAACAGATGAAGGCTATTTTCAAGCAAAAAAAGCATCCTGCCCTGCCGCAAACCTGCCGCCAGGGGCCATGCCCTGTCTGCTCGCCGAGGGCGTCCTCCTGCGGCTTTCAAGAAAGAAAGAAAGTGGTGCTCCGCCTCAACTAACAAGTGAGTGGGCCCAGCTCTCAGCCCCAGCGTTGAGCCCCCCGCAGAAGTTGGACGCCCATCGTCTCACGGACCCCCTTGAGGACCCAGAAGGCTCCCAGGCGCTCCTGAGATGACAGACCCAGAGACCAAGACGTTAGCTCCGGAGCTGGTAAGACCACTCCGTTCCACGGTGGAGGGCCGGGAGGAGAATTTTTTGTTAAATTCATTACACTCTATAGAGCTATTTCCTTGTTGTCTCTGGGGTCACCTGGCCCGCTTTCAGGCCTCAACAGTCCCGGCTCCATGGACGCGGTGTCCCGGCCTTCAGCCTCACGACTGGTCCAGAGGACGCCAGCATCAGACCTCCTCCTCAGTCACGAACCCGCCCCCTGCCGGGTGCGTGGAGCAAGGTAAGTGCTTTGAGTTTATTCTCAGCACCGGAGCCTCGGGACGCCACGTTGCCTCCCGACGGCGCGTTACCTGTTCCGCACCGCTGCGAAGCCCCCGCCGGGTACGTCCAAAAAACTCGTCCCCTTGGTGCCCCTAGCACGGAGCTTAGATGCGTGGCTTTCACTGCCCAACCCGTCACACTGGCTGCACCGGACCATTCGACTCGGTTACGCAATTCAGTTTGCCAAGTCTCCGCCCCCTTCGTGGGCGTACATTTTTCCGCAGTACACGGCCAACATGCCCATTCCCTGCACGAAGAAATCCCCTCCCTTCTATTAAAGGACGCGATAGAGCCTGTCCCTCCAACCGAAACGAAGAAGGGTGTCTACAGCCCTTACTTTGTTGTACCCAAGAAAGGCAGCGGCTTATGACCGATCTTGGACCTGCGAGTTTTCAATCGGACCTTGTCCAAACTCCTGTTCAAAATGCTCACCCAGAAACAAATTCTATCTGGCATCCGGCATCTAGATTGGTTCGCAGCGGTAGACCTGAAGGACGTGTACTTCCACGTCTCAATTTGCCCTCGACATCGACCCTTCCTACGGTTCGCGTTCGACGGCCAGGTGTATCAGTACAAAGTCCTCCCCTTCGGCCTGTCTCTGTCCCCTCGCGTCTTCACGAAAGTCGCAGAGGCAGCTCTTGCCCCGCTCCGAGTAGCCGGCATATGCATACTCAATTACCTCGACGACTGGCTCATACTGGCTCACTCTCGAGAGTTACTATGTGCACACAGAGACCAAGTGCTCAGGCACCTCAGCCGTTTGGGGCTTCAGGTCAACCGGGAAAAGAGCAAGCTCTCCCCGGTCCAGAGCATCTCTTTTCTCGGTCTGGAGTTAGACTCAGTCTCAATGACAGCACGTCTCTCCAACGAGCGTGCTCAGTCAGTGCTGAAATGCCTCGCTTCCTTCAAGCCAGGCGCCGTGGTCCCGCTAAAATGTTTCCAACAGCTCCTGGGGCATATGGCATCCTCCGCGGCGGCCGCGCCGCTGGGGTTGATGCATATGAGACCACTTCAGCACTGGCTCCGGACTCGAGTCCCGAGATGAGCATGGCGCCGTAAAAGTTACTTCTGCCTGCCGCTAAACCTTCAAACCCTGGACAGACCTCTGCTTTCTAAGGGCAGGTGTACCCTTGCAGCAGGTGTCCCGACGCGTTCTGGTCACAACCGACGCTTCCAAATTGGGTTGGGGCACCGTGTGCAACAGGCGCGCAGCCGCAGGCCGGTGGAACCGAGGCCCGCTGCGCTGGCACATCAACTGCCTAGAGCTGCTGGCTGTTTTTCTGGCCCTGCAGAAGTTTCTCCCGTTAACTCGGAACAAACACGTCCTAGTCAGGACAGACAGCACCACGGTCGTAGCCTACATAAACCGCCAAGGCGGAGTACGCTCCCCCCACATGTCACAGCTCGCCCGTCGTCTCCTCCTTTGGAGTCAGCAGCGACTGGAGTCACTGCGTGCCACTCACATCCCCGGCAACCTCAATGTGATAGCGGACGCGCTGTCAAGACAAAGCTTGCCTGGCGGGGAGTGGAGGCTCCACCCCAGTCGGTCCAGCTGATTTGGGACCGGTTCGGCAAGGCTCAGGTAGACCTGTTTGCCTCCCAAGAAACCTCCCACTGCCCGCTCTGGTATGCCCGGACAGAGGCTCCCCTCGGGGCAGATGCGCTGGCACACAGCTGGTCCGCGGGGCTGCGCAAGTACGCATTTCCCCCAGTGAGCCTTCTTGCACAGGTGCTATGCAACGTCAGGGAGGACGAAGAGCAAGTCATTCTGGTAGCCCCCTATTGGCCTACCCGGACTTGGTTTTCGGTCCTCACGCTCCTCACGACAGCCCTTCCCTGGCGAATTCCCCTGAGGAAGGACCTTCTTTCTCAGGGACGGGGCACGCTCTGGCACCCGCACCCAGACTCCTGGAACCTCCACGTCTGGCCCCTGGACGGGATGCAGAAGATCTAGCCGGTCTACCATCTACCGTCGTAGATACAATCAGCCAAGCCAGAGCCCCCTCTACCAGGCATCTTTACGCCCTAAAGTGGCGTCTGTTCGTGGACTGGTGTTCTTCCCAAGCCGAAGACCCGCAGACGTGTGCAGTTAGGTCAGTGCTCGTGTTTCTTCAGGAGAGGCTGGAGAGGAGGCTGTCCCCCTCCACCCTCAAGGTGTATGTCGCCGCTATCGCGGCCCACCATGACACGGTAGACGGAAAGTCTCTTGGTAAGCACAACTTAATCGTCAGGTTCCTAAAAGGTGCCCAGAGGATAGCTCCCTCCCGGCCTAACCTGTTCCCCTCCTGGGATCTCTCGGTCATCCTTACGGGACTCCAGAGACCCCCCTTCGAGCCGCTTGACTCAGTTGGACTCAGGGCCCTCTCTCTCAAGACCGCCCTGCTGATCGCGCTCGCTTCCATCAAGAGGGTCGGGGACCTGCATGCGTTCTCTGTTAGCGACGCTTGCCTGGAGTTCGGTCCGGCAGACACTTTTGTGATCCTAAGACCGCGACTGGGCTATGTGCCCAAGGTTCCTACCACACCCTTCAGGGATCAGGTAGTGAACCTGCAAGCGCTGCCCCGGGAGGAGGCAGATCCAGCCCTTTCACTGCTGTGTCCAGTACGTGCCTTACGTATCTACCTGGACCGCACACAGAGCACTAGACGCTCTGAGCAGCTCTTCGTCTGCTTTGGGGGACAGCAGAAAGGGAATGCTGTCTCCAAGCAGAGACTCGCCCACTGGGTTGTCGACGCCATTTCCCTGGCTTATCACACCCAGGCCGTGCCCCCCCCCCCTTTTGCGGGTCCGAGCCCACTCCACCAGGAGTGTTGCATCCTCATGGGCACTGGCTAGGGGCACTGCCCTAGCAGACATTTGTAGAGCAGCGGGCTGGGCAACACCTAACACTTTCGCGAGATTCTACAATCTCCGAGTTGGGTCAGTATCGTCCCGTGTTCTCTCAGGTACCGAGCCCGTAGAACTCGGTGGCACGCTCACGATCTGACCGGGTGAATCGCTTGCACCTAGCGCCCTTCCCCCTAACCAGGGAAAACAGTGCGCCTTCATTCCCAGGAGATCTCAGGTTTGGGACACTGGTTGATTCCTCCCTAGCCCTCGTGGGTCGCAGTTCAGCGGAGGAACTCGCCGTCCCAAGCCAAAGCTACCCTATACTGGTGTAGGTGCTCCACAGGTAAGGCCTCCTTCGGACTCCCCCTGTGTGTAACGCCACGGTTCTGTCCCCTCTGGTGAGCGGACTCCCGTGCTTCCCTTAGGCAGTCACGGCTGCCTTGGTTGCCGTGCTGTATGTTCCCCCCTCTATAGGCTGGATCCACCACCGCACCGACTTTTCCACATAGGCCCTAAGTCAGGCCTCTGATGGTTTTTCCACTTAAACTTGCCTCCCCTCTCGGGTAGGCGTGGCCTCCGCAGGGTCTTCTCCGCCCTGAATAAGGGCTAAGACCCCCTTCCCTCAATGCGTGTAAGGGCCCCGGCCTAAGTTGCTCTATGCGAGAAACATAGAGAGAAAAGAGGCCCGGCCAGGCTTGGCCCGTTCCCAGGTTGGCAGCCAGCACCTTGTTCCCCCTTCCGGGGTAAAGATAAGGAATCCTGATGGCTTAAATGGGGCATTGGGGAAGGGTACGTGCAGCCTGATACAGTTGGTCGTCCTGCACGTAAGAATACCTGCTCGCTCCTGTATCAGCAGTTCACGTACACGGCTCAGCGCGTGGCGCTTTTATAAGTGGACCCCTAGTGTCGCTTCTCTGACACAACGTGGAGAGAGCGACAGAAGGGGAAAGTCTAGGTTACGTATGTATAGTATAATATACCATTTCTGGTATATTAGCCTTTGTGAACATGAGCTAAAATTAGGCATACAAGAGTGAATTGCAATCTTACATGAGAACATAGTCACCCTAAAAGTTATCAGCAACCTTTATTCAGGTCAGTCTGCATGTGGGCCTGGGCTCTGATTGTGATCTGCTACATGGACTGCTTCTAAATGATTTACGGATTAGTGATTTGCCATTCAAATACTGTATGTCATGATACGAATGTTCTAGCATGGAACGTGGCAAACAGGGTATGTTATGAATGAAATAGACTTTAAAGTCAGCATGAAATCCAAATTGACTCAATTTACCTTCTTAATACACATTCCTGTTTTTATTGTGAATTATTCATCAGCGCACATTATTCCAAAGATTTAAAAAAAAAATGTGTCTTTGTAATCAGAATGTAATAACTTGCTCCACCTCTGAAACTACTTTCTTTTTGAATGGTGTTTCTTTCAATCCAATCAATTTCAAATGGATCCAATCACTTCTTGCCCTACTATAACTGGGTGATATATTGAATATTCATGTCATAATTGATGATTTTGCAACATAATTGTATTAGCTTTATTGACTAGTCCTATATTGTTAGTCTCATTAAATATCTCTGTGGTGACGTGTGTGTCGCCAAGCTATGTCTGTGGAGAGCGAGGCCGGGAGAGGAAGAACGGTAAGGATTGACACCTGTGCGTTTAGGTGGAGCTGAAAAGCTACCAGTTTGTGCTATACTAAAAAGTATAAAAAATAAAAGGCTTATGTTGGATTGCTCACCTGGTCCCCGCCTCCTCTTTCAGTGGAGAGCTAGTGATCTGTCACAGTGGTGCCGAAACCTGGGAATTAGGAGGAAGAACACATCGTCATGAAGTCTTCTACCCCAAACAGGAGTAGTGGTTTGAGGTGATCCTCCAGGCTCAAGTGGAGGACCGTCAGATGTTACAGAGCTTAGTTACCAGGAAGGGTCTTCAGCTGTGACCCCAGTCTCCCTTATGGCCATTCCTCACATCACGCTCATGAAGATAGGACCTAAGGACGACCAGGATGCGTTCCTCAAGATCTTTGAGTGGACGGCTGGAGCCTACTGCCGCTGTTGTTCGGGGAACCCAACTCGTGGCCCAAAATTTTCATGCATCCAACCTCCTGGTGTATGAGGACATAAGAGAGCCATCTTGCAATGGGTCGGCCACAGCGCATAGCAGCACCACATGCACTTCCGCTCGCTGATGCTTGGCCACCCATTTGCCTTTGCCCCACAGTGCCGTGACTCCTGCCGGTGGTGGCTGCTGACAGCCGAACACGACACCGTGGCAGTGATCGACCTGTGGTACTGGAGCAGTTTATTAACCGGCTACTGAAAGGGACAGTGGAGTGGGTCTAGTGCCACTGACCGGCGTCGCTGGATGGGGCGGTCCTGCTGGCTGAGGACCACGTGTTCAGGGGCTGGCAAGCTCTCTTCTCTTCTCTCTCTCTCTCTCTCTCTATCCTCCCTCCCCCTCTCATTTACCTCATCCTGATTCTAATCCCCAGAAACAGGGAATTCAGACCCCAAAACAGTTCCCCGGTCCCGTAGGCCATTCATCCCACTGATTTTCCCTAACCCTCTCTCCCACGGGTTGGTGAATCCGCTGCCATAGGTGTGGCCGTGAAGTCTGGGCCGGTCTGCTAGGGTTCAGGTGAACTTGGGCATTTCCAGGACCAATGCCCCGTGATGGAGGTGGAGACATTGGTCCGGATCCCTGACGCACCACAGGCTGCGCACCGGATACCTGTGAATATTAAGGAGGGACCATACCAAGCCTTGGTGGATTCAGGTTGTAATCAAACCTCCAATCACCAAAGCTTCGTTCAATCCGATGCTTTGGATATGAGCCGGCGGGGGGAGGTAAAGTGTGTGCATGTGGATATTCAAAATGACCCTGTAGTGATGGTCATTATTCATTTTTGGGGACAAAAGCAAGTGTCGCCTTGTTGTACCAACACAAAGAGGCACCAAAACACTTTCCAGGACTTTCGGTTTCATCATACCATGTTGGTGGAATGACCTTCCCAACTCCATCCGTGAAGCTGACTCACTCTCTGTCTTCAAACTTAACCTGACTTAAAACACATCTTTTCCATGAGCACTTAAACAGTCAAAAAAAAAAAAAAAAGAAATTCTTGCTGCACTTTAATCTGTTTTGAATTCTATTCTGATGCTAGTGAAGATTTGTAGTATGGCACTTTTCATACCACTATCGCCTTAAGATGATTCGTTAGTCACCGCCTCAACCACCCACTAATTTTGGGTATGAATTGGCTGGCATTTACTACTTTATTAGTATGTGGATGGGTCCTACAACCAAACTTATCAGTGTGTAGCGTGTGATTCTCTGGCTGAGGTGGATCTGCCAGGGCCGTCGATGTCAGCTCCACATCAGGAGGACGTAAGGGAGGTGGAAGCCTCGACTTCCCCTACCCTTAGAGGATTCCCTGCAGGGAATTCCCTCTGGAGCAGTCAAGAGACGAGACCCTTCGACACACCTTTAATCACGTGAAAGTGATTGATGGTCAATGCCTCCAGTATTTTAGAGGTCTTCTGTACGGGTTCTGATCCACCTTTTATATGGTCAGCCGGGTCCAGGTCGGGTCCCATTGTATTGCTGCGGTTCCCGGGTCTGTTTAACATTATGTGTAATACACAAGTCAATCCGAGAAGCCCAGCTGTGATCAGACAGCACTGATGATGATGGTGCTGTGTGTGAGTGTTGTAACTGGCAACATTGTAAAATTAGGATGATAAAGTCTGGGTCAGGAAATAAAGTGAGAAACGTAGTGGAGCCACAACGAGCCAAGTGATGTCAGAGGCAGAGCGGAATTAAGGCACACGATAGCAAATTAACAATGTTAATGTTAGCAGCCATGGCAATGAACGAGCAATCATTGTTATTGTTCAAAAGGGCAAACAGTCAAAGTTATCTTAAAGTCGTGTTTGTCATCAGTCACCGTGACAGAAAGAGGACTTTTGAAGCTGAAATAATGAGACACACTGGAGCAATTAACACAGGAGAATTTGCTCCAGGCTAAAGAAAATCAAAGCCAGTTGTGTAATATGAGAACTTGGCTATGAGAATTTACTCTGGGAGATAAATTCCTTGTATTACTTCCCATATCAAGCTCTAAATTTCTCGCCAAGTGGCAAGTTGACACCTTGAGTTGGGAAATCGATTATGAGGTGAAACGAACGGATAGAGGAGGAGCACATCAGATTAACCACATCAACCTCCTAAAACCGTGTAGAGAGCGTTTTGGTGGTCGAGGTTGCACCGGCAAAGCTTAAAGTTTATGTCGCCGCTATAGCAGAAGAACATAGAAGTAGCGGCTTATGAATGGGGTTTAATCGGTAGACATTCTCTTGTCTCACACTTTATGCACCAAGTGCACATGCTAAGGCCTTTTCAACCTGTTCACGTCCCATCAGGGGATTTGTCGGTGGTGTTTGAGGCACTCTCACATGCCCCATCTGAGCGCTTGGCATCAGTCTCTGATAGATTTCTGAACCTTAAGACTGCCCTTCTTCTGGCATTGGCACTATTTTAGAAGGTTGGGGTCTTACTTGTCCTGTCAGTCATTGTATTGTCTATACATTTTGTTCAATGGTTGTCACCCTGCTTGAGTTTTTTACCCAAGGTTGCTTCTACCCTGTTTTGCTTACAGGTCATTCTTTAAGTCCTCTCTCTCCTCCCCCATTCAGGTCAGATGAGAGTGAGTGGCTGCATATGCTGTACCCTGTTATAACTTTGTGTGTCTATGTTGATCACACTATCCAGTGGCGTAAATCAGAACAGCTGTTTGTGTGCTTTGGTCACCGCAACAGTAGGTTTTGGTCACTAAGCAGAAGCTGTCTCATTGGGTTGTGGACGGAATTTCGAGTCCTTATGAGGTGTGCTGTTTGTCTTCGCCTATGGGTATTCTGGCTCATTCTACAAGGAGTGTGACATTCTCGTGGGCTTTGGCAAGAGGTCCGTCCTTGGAGTACATTTGTATGGCTGCAGCTTGGGCCTCTCTGCATATTTTGTCAGGTTTTATAATCTGGATGAGGGTTTTAACTCCTGTTTCCTATGCTCTCTGCTGGAACAGGAGTCAGCTTAAATGTAAAAAAATTTATAGTCCACTTGTGTGCCACTATATGCTTGCTACATGGGTTGATACAATTGGCAGCTGTGAATAAGTAATGAATAAGCGTCCCTGAAAGCAAGTTTTATAGCGGATTTATTTGATCTTCTCAGGTAATGATAATGGAATTACCCATTTTAGGGGTGGCTGAAATTATAACTATAAATCAAACAGAGCTTTATAGAGAGTATATTCTAGTTTAGAAATAATACTTCATAGTATGATACGAATACCTCTTACGACCCTCCAACATTTAGTTTTGACATCATTTGGGGTCAGACCCTGATACTGTTCCCAATGCATCAGCACCCGATGCAGCGTCGAAGTGAACTACGAAAGGAAAGGTCATGTTCCGTATTTTGGGAACATAGGGAATGAGATGCTGCGTAGCTGGCAATACTCACTTTTTTATACTCACATGCCAACTCAGGCTAACCAGAGACATTTTCTTAATATAACTATGTCTTCTTAAACATGAGGAATGTGAGCTAATTGTACAGCGAGATGCTGGATTTTGAAGTCATACTACTGTCCTTTGTCTTTTTTATATAACTCATTGTTGATCGATGTTAGCCCGCGTGTGCTTGGGAATAATGGATTGTGTGAATGTAATCTCTTCATCAAGTGATTTGTATTTAATTCCCCATTCAGCATCTGACAGAAGAAACAAATTAGGCCATATTTCTCTAAGCGATTGCACGATCGAGGAGTAAGAGACCACCACGTGAAATTAGTTTATAATCCTATAAATGTTCCATTAGTTTCAATCTCAATTGCCCCTTGGAATTCATATGCATGCAAATGATCGCTTTGTCGACACGCATATCCACTGCTGCAGTTATGAGTATGAACTGAACATCAGTAGTGATCCCTCAAGAGTCCTATAAGCAATTTGAAATGTGCACAGTCACACAAACTATAAGATCTATTTGGCAGCTTTTTTCACACCATTAGTTTACGTATTCTTGTGTACTGCACCAAAACTGGACAAAGAAATCGATGAAAAAATAAAGTTATGATATGTATAAGGAAATTATCTTAATCCCAAACAATTTCTTTAGTTAGCATTCTATTTGATGGAGTTAACATGGTTGTGACACAGAAAATATAGCTCAATTACATAAAGCTCACCCAAAACTGAAAATGCTGTCACAATTTACTCACCCATATGTTGTTCCAACCCTTTATGGCTTTCTTTCTTATGTGGAACACAAAATTATGTTTCAATGAATACAGCTGACCATCCTCTCTAAACACTGGCAGGGGATAGACTTATTTTAAAGCTTAAAAAAGGCCCCAAAAGTATCATAAAAAGAGTTAATGCGACTTGTGCATCATATTCCAAGTCTTCTTAAGGCAGAAGCTAGATTTTGGTGTGAAAAAAGTCATTTTGCAGTTAAACTTTTGACATCCATTGACATTATGAGAGAACCTTTTTCATAGTGGTTCATGCAATATCTTGTGTTATTTTGTGTTAACAATGCAAGTTCTTGCTTGAACATGCATGCCTCTTTGTACGAACTTCCCTCATAGCACTCATGACTACAATTTACACTGAAAAAATGACTTTCATAGGGTTGTTCATCACCCAACCCTAGCATATGCCTTCAGGAGACCTGGAACATGAGTCTTGAGCCACATTAACTGCTTTATTTTTTTAAAAAATTGTTACTTTTGAGTGATAACGTAATGCCATAAATATAAAATAAACGGAAAATCAAATGAAATGTTACATTTGTGTTAAGAGCATTCTAGTGCCAATCTAAAAGTAGAAATGCTGCTATTTACAAACTAATTTCAGGTGAATTTCCTGAAGAATCAGTGATTTATGTTAACTTGGAGGTCAGTTTTTATGTACAAAGAACTGCCTTTGGTTATAGCTCTGATGCCCACATGAATGATGAATCAGAAGACATTGTGCTGATTGTTAATGTCATTATTCCAGACAGGATTATGGATCTTGAGTTCTTATTAGAACCCAGTGTGTGAGTGCTAGTAATGCAATGCATCTGAGAAGTCATCTAACACTCCATGTCTCCTCTGGGCTCCTGTACTCATGCACAGATGATCCATTTGTAGCTATTATACCTACCATACTGCCATTTCTAATCAAAGAAGACAAGTGGTCCAGTTTTTCCCTATGCAGACCCATTTGTGCAATCAGTGCATAGATTAATGAAGCATTATAAGACAGTTAGTTCTGGTCCTTTAATCTGATTGGCCAATTGATGGATATTTAGTATAACAGCAGTGGGGCATTTCATTGTTTGTATCACCCAACTTGTCTGTGTTTTTATTGAGTATCTTCCATTTTAGATGCAATATCCCCCAGCAGTGTTCTCATCTCATCATACTGCTAACTGATTAGCCTCCTAGCCCATCATACTCTACGCAATTCATTACAGGTAAATAACCTTGGGGTGCAAGAGGGTAGGATTTAAGGAATGTGTTGGATTTGCCACAAGACTGGAACTAACTGATGTAAAATAAAACATAATAGTTACATGACAGGGAACTTGTAATGCAGCAGCAAGGCCATTTTAAATGCATTGCGAAATGGATTATGCCGTTTTCATTGAATATGAGTCACCACAAAGAGCTCTGATCCACTGCATAAGAAGGAATAAATCCATTGACGAGGCAAAGTATCGATTACATTCACAAAGACCCAGGTATGGGGGATTCTCTCAGATTTTCTCAAATGCTCATTTCTGAGATTTACACCTCTCTGTGAGTAATCTCACATACTGTGGTGTTGAATGGAGGTGTCTGGGATCTCTAGAGAAACTAGCGACATTTTTGCAGTACTGTGAAATTGAAGTTCCAATTTGGTCAGAGGAACCCCACAGTTCATTGTAAATCTCATGTTCCCCTCATATTCATATGCATGAAAATGATGACTTGGACAACATGAATATTCACTGCTGCACTTTAGAGTTAGAATTGGGCAGTTATTAGTAGTGATCTCTTGAAGGAATGTTCCGGGTTCAATACAAGTGAAGCTCAATCGACAGCATTTGTGGTATAATGTTGATTTTATATATAATGTATTTATTTAGACTCGTCCCTCAAAAATCGAGGTTACAGAGAGGCACTTACAGTGGAAGTAAATGGGGCCAATTTTTTGAGGTTTTAAAAGCTGAACTTTGAAGCTCATAAATTCAATGCTTATATAATATTCAGCTTACCAATACTTCTGTTAAAACCCATGTATTATTTGAGCTGTACATTTGTTTAAATCATAATTTTTTCAGTTGTTTTAGGATTTTACGTTTTGTTGACATGACATCGTCATGGCAACGAAGATGTAAAATTGGCTATAACTTCACACAGAAAAGGTTATTAAGTGATTTTATCACACTAAAATCATGTTAGCACACATATTGTTAACAGTGAGTATTTTAACATTCAAAAATTGGCCCCCATTCACTTCCATTGTAAGTACCTCACTGTAACCCAGATTGTTGCTTTTTATAAAGAAAAGGACGGATGAGTCTAAATTAATTTTGTGGTAATCAATATTATGCTACAAATCCATTATCATGGGTTTCACCTCTTAAATGTACGATATTGTTGTGTGTATTTATTGTTTTTTCCTTGCTAACTGCATATTCAGATATTATGCACTCAAATATTTATAGGTAATTGCACTTAAAAAATTGCACACCTAAAAAAATACTTCAAAACCAAAACACAAAGAAAAATGCAAAAAAATGGCATCACAATTTTTGAGAAAAGCTGCAGCAAATTCAGTAATTTTGGGCCACAACAATCAGGAAAAATGCAGCGAAAATCTGGCGGAACTGACTTAAAGTCAGTAACTGTAATTTGAAGCATTTAAAATGTTATTTGATAAACTACTTTTTGTACTAAAGAGGTATTAGATTACAGTAATTAATTGTTTTGTAATTAGATTACACCCAACAATTGATCTAGTATTCATTGTTATAAATATTGACAAAACTAGTATTTAGTGCGATGCATGAAACGTCTCGGGTTACATGTGTAACCCTTGTTCCCTGAAAAAAGCGGAACGAGATGCTGCGCTGCTAAGCGCTACGGGGAACAACTCTAGCTGTGAACCGAGCTGAAACAGTGTGTGTAACACGTCAGTGAACATTGACTGGAATTTATAGCCTCGGTTGATGTAATCATTAGATGCACCTGTGGCCAGGCTATAAATGGATACGTCACCAGGTGTCGTCAGATACTTCTTTTTGAAGAGCAGTCCTGGGACGTCCCAGTGCGGCAGAGTAGCACAGCATCTCGTTCCGCTTTTTTCAGGGAACAAGGGTTACACATGTAACCCGAGACGTTCCCTTTACAAAAAGCTTCACTTTGATGCTGCGCTGCTAAGCGCTACGGGGAACGCAATACCCACGCCGCCGCACTTGGGGCTGTCCGGACCCCTACGGTTGTGCAGTGTACTCACAAAAACGCGAGAGGTCTCAGACATGAGCTTGAGATGTCGACTCAAGGGCATTAGAGCCCGGAGTTGCATAAACATCTAAACCATTCAATTTTGATGAATGTGTGCAGAGAGGACAAGCCTGCCGCATCACAAACTTGTTCAGGCATGAGCTGAGATGTCGACTCAAGGGCATAAGAGCCCGGAGTAGCAAAGCATCTAACCCATAAAGTTCGATGAATGTGCGCGAAGAGAACCCGATCACAACACAAACTTGTCATAAAAACTGATGAATGTGAGCGGAGAGGACCAGCCTGCCGCATCACAAACTTGTTCAGGCATGAGCTGAGATGTCGACTCAAGGGCATAAGAGCCTGGAGTAGCAAAGCATCTAACCCATAAAGTTTGATGAATGTGTGCGAAGAGAACCCGATCGCAACACAAACTTGTCATAAAAACTGATGAATGTGAGCGGAGAGGACCAGCCTTCCGCATCACAAACTTGTTTAGGCATGGGCTGAGATGTCGACTCAAGGGCATAAGAGCCCGGAGTAGCAAAGCATCTAACCCATAAAGTTTGATGAATGTGTGCGAAGAGAACCCGATCGCAACACAAACTTGTCATAAAAACTTATGAATGTGAGCGGAGAGGACCAGCCTGCCGCATCACAAACTTGTCCAGACATGAGCTTGAGATGTCGACTCAAGGGCATAAGAGCCCGGAGTGCAGAACATCCAAACTAAAAAAGTCCAATGAATGTGTGCGGAGAGGACAACCTGCCGCATCACAAACTTGCTGCAGAGGGAGACCTCTAGCCAAGGTTTTAGAGGAGGAGAGCCCTCTGGTAGAGTGCGCCCTGAAACCTACTGGCGAAGCTTGACCGCGCGCCTCGTAGGCCCGGGAAATAATGAGGATGCCACTTTGAGGGCACCCCGCCCACCAAGCCGTGGCAAACCGCAGTGGCCACATAGAACCTGGCAGTGGCGAGGCAAGTGCCCGCTGACAGTTCTTTCTACAGAAAATCCAGAACTGAAGCAAACTGGCAGTTAGCTGGTTCTGTAATAAGAACTTTAGTAGAAGGAAACGCATGCAGGCGCATTTGCGTTACTACGTTCAGCCCCTCCCGAGGGGGGGGGGGACTGGGCGACTCGGGGAGAAGTACAGGAGACATTGCGCTATCAACAGAGGCGAAGAGGTCCTCTTCTGCCCTGTAAAATCTACCCAGATCAGTTCCAAGTGGAGGGAGCCCTAGCACTTGAAATGGTCTCGATAATCTCAAGAGAAAACCCTGTGAACCTCATTTGGTACCCTTAGGGGCCAGACATGAAAGGTTTCACAATTCGGGCCAAGGATGAGAATGTCCTCCCTGTTCGGAATCGCCCAAGGCGGGCCGTCGAGGAGAGGAATTAGCTCCGAGAAACATATCCTGTTCGGCCAGCGCAGCGCCATTAATAGGAGGCAAGACCCTTGCTGGTGAACATCGCCAAGACTCCCGGGAGCAGAGAAACCGGGGAAAGAAATGCATACAGACGCATTCTGGGTCATGTATGTGTCTTAACGTCCAGACCCAAGGGGGCTGGGTGATTTCAGGGAGAAGTAGAGGAGACATTGCGCTATTCATAGAGGCGAAGAGGTCCTCTTCTGCCCTAAGATCTCACCCAAACTTGTTCCAAGTGGAAAAAGCCCGGCATTTAAAAAGGTCTCGATAACCTCAGGAGAGAGCCCTGTGTCCCTCAGTTGGTACCCTTAGGGGCCAAACATGAAAGATTCCACAATTTGGGGCAGGGATGAAATATTGCCCTGTGCCTGAGATAGAAGATCCTTCCTCTTTGGAATCGCCCAAGGTGAGCCGTCGAGGGAAGAGATTAGCTCCGAGAACCAAGCCCTGTTCGGCCAGCGCGGTGCTATCAGTAAGAGGCAAAAACCCTTGCTGGCGAACTCTGGGCAACTACTACCTTAGGGTGGAGTTCTTAACTCCCCCGTTGGTATTTTCTGTCTGGACCGTAAATCTGCTCCCATATACGGGCATCCAGGGATATAACTGACAGGAGCTTGCCCTGGGCCCTAAGGAGAACCCAACGTGTCAGAAATACAGCTGACAAGAACGTGGGTTTCCATTATGTAAGAGGCTACCACTGTATTGTCCACCCGCACCAAGACATGGCAGCCTCAGGAGGAGGTATTTCAGGGCCAGAAATACAGCCATCAACCCGCTGTGCAACGGTGCTGCAACGTGAGAGCAGCGTGCTCTTACCCCCAAACAAACAGAGCAAAAACTTATGTGTGTCCTCTTCAGCTATAGAGCAAGAAGAGGGGAACACGCACCGTTTGCGGCTTTCAGTCATTCTCTCTTTTTTTCTCTCTTTTTTTTATAGAAATATATATATATATATATATATATATATATATATATATATATATATATATATATATATATAATATTTTCTAAACAGAAGAGAGAAGAAAAAAGAGAACAAAGAGAACAACGTTCACTGCACACTGCCTAACTGATTCTAACTCCTAACAGAGGAAAGAAAGTTTTGACAGGGTTTGTGAAACACACAGAAACAGAATCGCTCTGAAAAAAGAGTTTCTGACGACACCTGGTGACGTATCCATTTATAGCCTGGCCACAGGTGCATCTAATGATTACATCAACCGAGGCTATAAATTCCAGTCAATGTTCACACACACTATTTCAGCTCGGTTCACAGCTAGAGTTGTTCCCCGTAGCGCTTAGCAGTGCAGCATCAAAGTGAAGCTTTTTGTAAAGGAACTGAATGGTTTCAAGCAGATTTTCAATCTGACAAGATTAATAGCTTTTTTTCTGTGTTGACAGAGTGTTTTGCATATCACACATGTACTGTTATAAACACAGTAGCCATTTAGACTTTCTGGTGTTACTTGCTACTTATACCTACTTAAACAAGGGTTATTATCGAAAAAAAACTTTCCTATACAATTTTCGGTGAGTAATTTCACATGCTGTGGTGTTGAGTGGAGGTGTCTGGAGATCAACAAAAAGAGTGATTTGTGTCTTGGGTGACTCAGTGCTGTGAAATTTAAGTTTTGTTAGAGGAACCCCGTGGTTTAGTTAGTTTTTGATAAAGCATTCTCAGAAAAAAATCTTTTTTTGATTTTATCAATGAATAAAGTCAGCAGGTCTTTCATTTAGTATGTGTTATCCGCAGGTCTAAAGAACTCATCAAGGAAGCTATTCTTGACAATGACTTCATGAAAAACCTGGAGCTGTCTCAGATTCAGGAGATTGTGGACTGCATGTACCCTGTGGAGTATGATAAAGAAAGCTGTATCATCAAAGAAGGCGATGTGGGCTCTCTGGTCTATGTCATGGAAGGTATGTCAAATCTTTGTGTTTGGTATTTTTGAAAAGAGGATGATTGGGTGCATTTTGTTTTATAGTTATTGCAATATGGTTATATGATTTACTGCATTTTACTACGAGTTCATTTACAGGCAGTGTCCAACTTTTTACCACATCTGCCAATGGTGAGCTAACTGACAAATGTTGGGACAATTAGCCATGTGCTCAAACAAAAGACATGACGAGACACGAGCTTATGGCAAGAGAACCGAAACCGAACATGTAGCCATGCGCTCACAAAGACAAGACATAGAGCATGAGTTTCTGTATCCCGAGACCGAAGAGTCAGTATTCCGACACCATGCTCTAAACATGGAACACAGACTAGACAGAAGAGCAAACGGCAAGGAAAACAACCAAAGCTGTGTGCTCACACAGAGACACAGAATGTAAGTGTCAGGATCCTGTCACCACTAGAAACATGTCTGACAAAGGTGACAGTATCCTGACACACAGGGTTCGTCTGAATGTGAGACCCCCTTCTGTGCTGATGTGTATTCTGGAAGCATTTAAAAAATCTCTTATGGCCAGTCTGACATATAGTCTCATGTTGATTGTGAAGTGCATCTTGTAAAAAATACATTTTTGGTATTGCTCTCCTTGAATTGGTCTCTCTTTGAAAATGTAAACCCTTTTTATGAGCTTTAATGAAGACACTTGAGATGATTTCAGAGTGTCTGTTTGGTTGTTATCCACAGATTTTTGCTTTGCTACTGATTGCAGGCAATAAGACAAATCTATATTAATTATAGGAAATTATGCACACCATGGGCGCCTGCAGGACTTTATCTAAGGGTACACTAAATTCTTTGAGAGAAGCCTTTTTTTTTTCCTTTTCTCTCGAGTGTGAGTAGCATTCATGTAACTATTGGCCAAGACATTTCTTCCAGTAACATTTACTGTTAAGTTGCTGTACAGGAAAAAAGCAAAACGCTCCACAACGAATAGAGTAGAATCCATTTATCATTTGTAGTTCTTTTTAACTTGACACGGCGTCTAAAAATGCTGCGCTCCCATGAGAGATGCTAAAACCTCAGTGAAACGTGGCGCAGTTGTCAACGGCTCAAAACGCCTATACTAAAGCGCCTCAAAACACATCCATCTAGCGAACGTTTGTATGGAAAACTATTGAAAAACAGTGCGAGTTGACGTAAAAACACTTTAGGTTTGAACAGCCCCTTGTTCAAATGACAGCAAGTTTCTCAAAGTTACCTCTCAAAAAACGCCTCATGAATCGATTCAGAACGTTTTGAAAGCCTGTTTGGCCAATGCACTGAAAAGAACCGACTCAAAAGATGTATTCATTCGCCAACAGAAATACTGGATACACTTCATGATTGATGACGTATTCTGAGTGTAAATGTTTCTCAGGTCATTCAGAGCGCTCATGTTACGCACAGTGCGTACGCTGGTGGTACTGGTGCCAATTAGGTGAGAACAAGGAGTTTCTTTTCATATTATTCTAGGGTCATTGGACATGGATAAAAAGATTGCTTCTAAATGCAGTGTTCCAATTGCATTTCAAATTCACCATTAAAGTTATAGTTCACCCATAAATGTTCCAAATCTGAACAATTTTTGTTATTCAGTAAAACACAAAAGAAGATCTTAGGCACTGCGTTCTATACAAGGGAAGTGGATTGTGATTTATTCTGTCAAGTTCCAAAAAGAATAAAAAAGCCCCATAGAAGTAGTCCATACAACTTGTTCAGTATTTTCACAATCTTCTGTAGCCATAATATAGATTTGTGCAAGGAACAAACTGGAATATTAATAAATAAACACCTTGTTGTTCATTGAGTGTCTTCCCAATTTGTGCTCATGCTTTTTTTGTGATTAATAGCTTCAATTTCAGTTTAATGACTACCTATGTTGTATGGACCACAAAAATTTAGCCTGATCTCATGACAATTATGTGACTGTGGGAATATTTTTGCAAAATTACATTATGTGGTTCAGTTCCAAGGTGAAATGTCCACTTTATGCCACTAAAAGCATTTCAAATTTTGTCCCAAAATGATTTTAAGGTTAATGCCCTACTGAGTTTTAAATCAACAAAACCGACCTCCCTAACCTAAAACTTAATATTAAACCTAACCAATAATGTCATAAAAAGATGCAAACACGTCATTCTGTGCTGCTCCTATGACATTTTTGCTCACGTGTCAACTCGCATGCTCTTCAGGACTCGTACCACAGTCTTTTGCATCATAAAATGACTTGAGCTTCTGTGCAATTTGAATGCACAAGAACAAGCTTGTAATTGAAGTTGGTTATGCAATGCAAATATTGTACTTATATTGTATAATATTGACATGTACTGCCTTACAAGTCATGCACTAAAAGTGTTTTTTTATATCCCCTTTTCTCCCAATTTGGAATGCCCTATTCCCACTACTTAGTAGGTCCTTGTGGTGGTGTGTTTACTCACTTCAATCCGGGTGGTGGTAGACAAGTCTCAGTTGCCTCTGCTTCTGAGACCATCAATCCACACATATTATCATGTGGCTTGTTGTGCATGGGACCGCGGAGACTCTACATGTGGAGGCTCATGCTACTCTCCGCGATCCATGCACAACTTACCACGCACCCCATTGAGAGCGAGAACCACTAATCATGACCACGAGGAGGTTACCCCATGTGATTCTACTATCCCTAGCAACTGGGCCAATTTGGTTGCTTAGGAGACCTGGCTGGAGTCACTCAGCACACCCTGGATTCAAACTCGTGACTCCATGGGTGGTAGTCAGCAGCAATATGTGCTGAGCTACCCAGGCCCCCTCACTATATGTGTTTTGATGTCAACAGATAGCTTTGTGTAAGGAGCTGGGCGGATAGTAAAGGCCCCTGCTGTGATGATGTGATGGGTTGCCTTTGAGTTATAAGTTGTATTATATGCACTTATTTGTCTTTTTGTTGTCTAAGGGTGCACATTAGGCAAGAAAGAAATAGGCAAGGCAAGGCAAGTTTATTTATATAGCACATTTCATACACAATGGTAATTGAAAGTGCTTTACATAGAAGAGATTAAAATAAGAATGAAAAAATAAAAAATAAGAATAATTGAAACAGTTTAGAATATAAAATAAAATAAAATAAAATACAGTACAAACAGTCGGACACACAGTGGCACAGTGCTCATTCAGTAAATGCACAGCTAAACGTCTAGGTTACGTATGTAACCTCCGTTCCCCGATGGAGGGAACAAGACGTTGTGTCAGAGAAGCGACACTAGGGGTCTCTCTTGAGCGCCGATATTCACCTCTGAACTATGAAAAAAGGCCAATGAGAGTTGGCAACCAGTATTTGCATGTCCCGCCCCCGGACATACGGGTATTTAAGCGGCGCAAATACGGGAGTTCATTCAGGATTTTTCTGAGGAGCCGGAAATGGTCCGGCCACAACAGGGGCTCGGCTCAGTGACGTGTCAGGGGAGACACAACGTCTCGTTCCCTCCATCGGGGAACGGAGGTTACATACGTAACCTAGACGTTCCCCTTCTGTCGCTCTCTCCACGTTGTGTCAGAGAAGCGACACTAGGGGTCCACTTAAAAAGAGCCATGCGCTGAGCCGTGTACGTGATCCGCTGATACAGGAGCGAGCAGGTATTCCTACGTGCAGAACGACCAACTGTATCAGACTGCACGTACCCTTCCCCAATGCCCCATTTAAGCCATCAGGATTCCTTATCGTTACCCTGGAGGGGGGAACAAGGTGACGGCCGCCAACATGGGAATGGGCCAGCCTGGCTGGGCCTCTTTTCTCTCTATGTTTCTCGCATAGAGCAACTACGGCCGGGGCCCTTACACGCATTGAGGGAAGGGGGTCTTAGCCCTTATTAGGGTGGAGAAGACCCTGTGGAGGCCACACCTACCCGGGAGGGGTGGCAAATTTTGAGTGGCAAATACATCGCATGGCCTATACTTAGGTCTTATGCGGAAAAGTAGTGCGGTGGTAGATCCAGCCTCGCAGAGGGGGGAAGCATACAGCACGGCAACCGAGGCAGCTGTAACTGCCTAAGGGAAACACGGAGTCAACAGGCTTGGCCCCGCGGGCCAGCTGTGCACCAGAGCATCTGTCCCAAGGGGAGCCTCTGTGAGGGCATACCAGAGCGGACAGTGGGAGGTTTCCTGGGAGGCAAACAGGTCTACCTGGGCCTTGCCGAACCTGTCCCAAATCAGCTGGACCGATTGGGGGTGGAGCCTCCACTCTCCGCCGGGCAAGTTTTGCCTTGACAGCGCGTCCGCTATCACATTGAGGTTGCCGGGGATGTGAGTGGCGCGCAGTGACTCCAGTCGCTGCTGACTCCAAAGGAGGAGACGATGGGCGAGCTGTGACATGTGGAGGGAGCGTACTCCGCCTTGGCGGTTTATGTAGGCCACCACCGTGGTGCTGTCTGTCCTGACTAGGACATGCTTGCCACGAATCAACGGAAGAAATTTCTTCAGGGCAAGAAAAACGGCCAGCAGCTCTAGGCAGTTGATGTGCCAGCGCAGCGGGCCTCGGTTCCACTGGCCTGCGGCTGCGCGCCCGTTGCACACGGCGCCCCAACCCAATTTGGAGGCGTCGTTTGTAACCAGAACGGGATGGGACACCTGCTGCAAGGGTACTTCTGCCCGTAGAAAGCAGAGGTCTGTCCAGGGCCTCCGGCGCGTCCGGTAGCGCTGTAGGACTTCGCGGTGAGCAAGGATGTTGCGCTACAGGACCGGGAAGGGAGTACAGGGCGGCCCCGCCAGGTGGTAGTGCTTTCGGGACATAAGTGGAATCGCCTCCATCGCCAGCCGCATCGTCCTCAATCCCGTGGGAAGAAGGAGCGACGCGGGGGGCGGCTGTAGTGGCTTGCTTACGGTTGTAAGCAGTCAGTACTCTCTGCTTCCGGTTCCGCTTCCGGTTGTAAGCAAGCCGCGACCGCAATGTTGTCATGGTCATGTTCTCGCAATGAGAACATGAACCATCCACAAACGCAGCCTCAGTGTGATCACTGCCCAGACACACGAGACAACGCCTGTGGCCGTCAGAAGCGGAGAGTACTCTACCGCATCCAGGAACAACACAGGGGCGGAAAGGCATCTTTATAAAGACGCGTCCTTAAAAGGACGTTCAACGCCGCTGTGTTTTTTGCTCTTTTAGAGGAAATTACTCTTTTAAATAAAATCGCTCTTTTTTGAATGAAAGAACTCGTGAGAGATCTTTCTTATCTGCAACTGTCGATGCGCTCAGGGGCAGGAAGTGCACAGCCGTGCAAACAGGAGAAAGCCGCTGTTGTGCACTGTAGAATCCAACAGCATGCAGCAGAGGATAGCAGGAACTCGGTGTGTAAAATGCAGCAGTCTGCAAACACGACCATAGGCTCCGAAGAAATTTTCTGAATGAACTCCCGTATTTGCGCCGCTTAAATACCCGTATGTCCGGGGGCGGGACATGCAAATACTGGTTGCCAACTCTCATTGGCCTTTTTTCATAGTTCAGAGGTGAATATCGGCGCTCAAGAGAGACCCCTAGTGTCGCTTCTCTGACACAACGTGGAGAGAGCGACAGAAGGGGAACAGATGTGTTTTGAGTCTGGATTTGAATGTGACTACTGTAGGAGCACATCTGATCTCTTCTGGAAGCTGGTTCCAGCTGCGGCTGGCATAATAGCTAAAAGCAGACTCTCCTTGCTTAGAGTGAACCCTTGGTATTTCTAGCTGATGTGATCCTAATGATCTGATTGATCTGTTGGGTTTATATTCAGTGAGCATATCTGCAATATATTGAGGTCCTAGCCCATTGAGTGATTTATATACCAGTAATAATGCTTTAAAATCAATCCTAAATGTAACTGGGAGCCAGTGTAAAGACCTGAGGACTGGTGTGATATGTTCATATTTTCTGGTTCTGCTCAGAATCCTGGCAGCAGCGTTCTGTATGAGCTGCAACTGTCTTATGGTCTTTTGGGGAAGGCCAGTGAGGAGTCCATTACAATAATCCACCCTGCTGGTGATGAAAGCATGCACAAGTTTCTCTAGGTCTTGACTGGAAACAAAGCATCTAATTCTTACAATATTTTTCAGATGATAGTATGCTGATTTAGTTATTGCTTTGACATGACTACTGAAACTGAGGTCTGACTCTAGAGACACACCAAGATTCTTGACTTGATTTTTAGTTGTTTGACACCTAGCGTCAAGGTATGCATTCACCTTGAGGACTTCATCTTTGTTTCCAAACGCAATGACTTCAGTTTTGTCTTTGTTTAACTGAAGAAAGTTTTGGCACATCCAACTGTTAACTTCATCAATGCATTGGCACAGGGAGTCAATGGGACTGTAATCATTAGGTGATAGGGCTAAGTAGACCTGTGTATCCTCTGCATAGCTGTGGTAAGCAATTTGGTTCTTTTTCATTATTTGGCTCATTAGGAGCATATACAGGTTGAACAAATACAACAAGAGTTTTTTTTTTGCTTCATTAATTTCCTTCTTACATGTCTCTGGGTTAATTACTGCAGCATGGTTCCATGGGTGGGTTTTAAGATAATGTGCAGCCTTTCTGTTTCCTGTTTTATACAGTAATCATGGAATTATGGGAGGACTAGGTCAACTAGGTTTTAGCAACTCTATTGAAGTTTGTTTTTTCTCCATGTGTATGTACGTTTGCCCAATATACTGTACATATATATGCAAAGAGGGAAAATAAATTGTTTATGGCATTGTCTCCTGATGCCTTTCTGGTCAACACCCCACACCTGCACACTTCTTATGAACTCAAAGAACAAACGGGTGTGACGTAATTTCGTAAAAACTTTGTACCAACTACTAAACACCTTACTGCCATTGGTCCACCTCATCGATAGGCATGGCCTAGAGCTCCACATACCTTGAGGCAAACAACTAATTCCCATTCAGTCAGTTAAGATCATTCAACATGAACACTGGCGTGCAGAGGTAGCAAACTGGTGCAAATGTACCTACATCTGTACGATCGTTCGCATAGACACTTCTCATGCAACTTTTTTTGTTTAATTAGTTTACAAAAGGAAACAAGTCTTCTTGAATACTCTAAAGTGCCCATTCACTCTGTTGTTTAATATGCTGATTCAGTCATGTGTGTTCTGCATTGAAAACTATTCACACATTTGCCCAAAATAAGGTGTGATTATCATATTTCTTTTGTCTGTATTCTACCCATTAACACTGTTTTATGCACCCATCTTTCAAGAAGTATCAGTGCCATCATAAAGTACAAGAACAGAGTTTAATCGGCGCATATAGCGTGCCTTAGCGTGTTAGCACATTTGCGTCATGAATGCAAAAGGTAAACATGACAAATTACACATTATCTACTGCATATGTTTATATTACTTTAAATCATCATAAAGTTGTTAAAACAGCTACTTTTACTGATCTTGTGTGAATTCTACTCATACAGTGAGGCAGGAAGTCTTTGATTACACATTTTAATGCCATATTAGTTGATGTTTTACATGTAGTCTTGAGCGTTCTCATATTTAAATGTACCACTAAACACCTCCCACAGCAGCATGGCCGGTGTCTGAATGTTTGTCAACAGAATGTTGTTGCTCATCTGTTTCAAACTTCTTTTTGGCTCTTAGCGAAGAACAAAGGTGCACTTTGCCGTGAGTGTGCCAGGGCCTTAAGTGTTTATGAACGGACTATCTGCCATTTACTTGTGATTTGTGTGGGAGTGAATGTATTTGGTTTTGCTATTTACACTAACACCAGTGCGGAGGACAAATAGTTTGGGACCCAAACAGTTTTAAATAGAATTGCTATTCTGCTATGTAGCGCTGCTCACTGTGGTGTTTTTCCCCCCAACTATGTGCCGTAAACTGCCACGCTTGCCTTTCTATAATAACCCCTGCCAGTCACCACATGAGGCTTGCTATTTTTCTCCAAACATTTTCAATCTGCTCTTAGTAAAGTACAATGGACAGGCCACTCTCCCCATCCTGGTGTATTGTTGTCCCTGTAGAATACATCTCAGTAGTCGCCACTAGCGTCAGAGATGCTAATTTCATCTAATTCATTTACTTGCCCTTGTGTCTGCCCTCTCATTTAATTGCACACTCTCATAAGACTGGCTGTGGCCCACCTCAAAAACATGTTACCAAGCTTTATTAACATTAAAGTGCGGGTAAAGTAAATATGCTACCCTGCTGTTTGTCCTATTGCTGAGCGTTGGCTTTGTCGCAGACAAGCTGAAAGGTACGTGCTGTTAAAGCAATAGTTCACCCAAAAATGAAAATACTGTCATTATTTACTTACCCTGAAGTTAAGTCATTATTCAGTAATAATCTTCCCCTCCAGTGAGTTCTCAACTCAAGAACTGCAGCGACTGGATCAAGAAATCAGTGAGTTTACCAGTGAGTTTATTAGTCTGATTCATGAACAAATCACTCAGACTTCCTTTGTGGACTGGATCATTGGATTTATTGAAAAACGAATGTGTTGTTTATGAATTTGACGTTACTATTTCTCTCATGGGGCGGCACGGTGGTGCAGCGGTTAGCGCTGTCGCCTCACAGCAAGAAGGTCGTGGGTTCAAACCCTGGTTGCCCCTGCCTTTCTGTGTGGAGTTTGCATGTTCTCCCCGTGTCTGTGTGGGTTCTCTCCGGGTACTCCGGCTTCCTCCCACCATCCAAAAGACATGCAGGCTAGGTTAATTGGTGTCTCCAAAAAATTGCCGTGGAGGTGGAGGTGGAGGTGGATGTGGATGTGGATGTGGAGGTGAGTGTGAGTGTATGTCTGTCTATGTGTGGCCCTGCGATGGACTGGCGACCTGTCCAGGGTGTCCCCCGCCTTTCGCCCAATGTTAGCTGGGATAGGGTATCCTGTACACAGGATAAGCGGTTGACGATGGATGGATGGATGGATGGATGGATGGATTTCTCTCATGAACTTGATGAATGCACAAAAGAGAGTGGTTTCCTGTGTTAGCACACTGAAACAGCAATGTGATAGATTGTGAGCAGACTTATCAAGCAATGGCTTACATGCGATTGGCTAGGAATTACCCAGCTAATGATGTGATGATATACAGCTGCTAGTCTTCCCGCTAGAACTAAGATGCGCTTCCATTTACGTAATGCAAATTACGCATTTTCAGACTAGCGTGTCGCTTCACTGTGCGGATGTAAGTTGTCCCATGAATGTTGTGGATACATTGATGAATCTCATTGTGACGAGGAGGAGGGCGGGGCCGGGCCGTGACTATGCACGCCCGTGACTAATCAGCCGAGGAGACGGTATGCCAAGATGCGGCAGTTCGAGAGAGAGAGCCATACCTAGCTGCCGTATGTGTTTATGTTTGTGTCTTGATTAATGTGTCCTTCACAAAGACGAATCTGCCCAATTCCAGTCTTGCTGAAGCACTCCCAGATCATCACCAATCCTCCACCAAATTTAACACTAGGTGTGAGACACTGTGGCTTGAACTCCTCTCCAGGTTTCCGTCTAACCATTAGATGACCAGGTAGAGGATCTGGGGGCACTAAGTACATTAAATTTGGACCCTGCACCCAAACCAAGACTTTTATACCTAAAACAATTAGCCAACTATCGCTGTCATGTTACAGTGCACATTGAGTAAGTTGCTTTTCATTTATGTGTTGTTAAAGCAACCCGTTTGCAGTGGAACATGCATTGTTTATAGAATTCCAAACAGATTATCTAAACACGTCATTTTTTTAAATTGTTTTAGAAACTAAATTTTTTAGAATTAATCGATGTTCTACCAAGTTGAGCCATTGATAAGTAGTGCTGGCATGAGGTGTTGGCAAGAAACCCACTATATTTCCATAGTGCAGTCCAAACAGGAAAAGCACCCCCTCTCCCCCCATTCCCTCCCAAGATGCCAGAAGTGATGATGAAACAGCGCTATACTTAGCCATGTGAGATTTGTACACTGAGAAGAGCATGAGATGTCACATTTACTTTCGTAAATATGTGGCAGATCTCTGCTCTAGAAAGAAGCAAGAATCAGTTTCACCAGTCATGCACCAAACTGCCACAAACTGTCCCCGCATGCTAATGGTTGCATAACAACCCCATAAATGCTCACCCGGAGTGGTTTATTTACATCTGCATTAATATACAGTGCCCCACAAACACAGCATGGTATTTTGAGTTCAATTTTGTAAAGATTGAATGATGTGGAGCACAATACGGGTGAACTAGGGCAAGAAAACAGGTTAGTTGTCACTTAATTTCACAGTTTAAGTGACTGCTGGTAATGAGTTTTGACTGTGAAAACAGACACAAAGGGTGTCATTCATAAAACACAAGCAGAACATATTTTGTAGAATGCTTTTACAAAAAAAAATATACACAAAATTTGTTTCTGCTTGAGTTTCATTAATAAGCCCCAGCAATTGCACATGCATTAATGAATGTGTAAACTAGTTTGATTCTAATAAATAATGTAATGACTCAGTTTGATTAAATGCGTCAAATTACTTAAACATTTTACTAACTATTTATACAGAAATTCAAGTTTCAGGGTTAGGCCCAACTATTAGAAATGTGTTAAATACTTGTGTATACTGCTTTGATACTTTGACAATTTGATAGGCTTTGAAATCTTATATAAATTATATGAATAGTTTTATATACAGTATATAGTAATGTACAGTACTATATATATATATATATATATATATATAATATATATATATATTGAGTTGATTTTTAGTTAACACATCTTCCTTAGTAGTTAATATTAGTGACTTAATTGTTAATGAAGAATTACTTATTAGTTCTACAGTAATTCCTTATTAGTTATGCATTAAGTAAGATACAGTATTCTTAAGTGTTACCATAGATTTTGTCCTGCTCCATTCATGCTATCTTTAAAAGAGAAGTGTCTCATTTCTGCTCCACATTCATAACAGTGCAACAGTAGTGTTCGGAAAGTAAAAATCCCATACATTATCTCCATAGAGAAATGGATTTCTACTGATGCCGTAGAAAACTTTCAAGACAGACATACTGAGAGCTATGAGGTTGTTAATCAATGGCATATGCTTCTGTAGAAGCTATATTTCAACTTCACTTTTAAGTGTAGTTTAAATTCCTGGTGAAGAACTACACTACCAATAGTCCTAAAGAGAGCTCCACCAATCAGAGAATCGCAACAAACAAATCATGTGAAAAGAGCTTAGCAGTGACTAAGCAGTTGCTTTCCCTTAATTTTCAAAATTCGTAAAAAATATTTGTTAACAGAATATCTGAAGATTTTGCAATAAAATTGAAATATTGTTATTATACATATAAAAAAATTAGACATTTTAAAAAAGTGTGCGGTCACTGTTGATGACTGTTTTCATTCAGGTGTTCCAAAAACTCTTTAATTGGTCAGCAAA
The DNA here is from genome assembly GCF_025860055.1 of Xyrauchen texanus. Taxonomy (NCBI): domain Eukaryota; kingdom Metazoa; phylum Chordata; class Actinopteri; order Cypriniformes; family Catostomidae; genus Xyrauchen; species Xyrauchen texanus. The sequence continues at coordinate 28,843,643 of NC_068315.1, forward strand.
CAGATAGACCCACCCCAAATTCATGCTATTTGTTGAGCCAATATTGCTGTGTCAGGCTGGTTGGGATGCTTGTACAAACAGAGCAATGTTTTGCAAGCGCCGTAGAGCTGCAATGTTTTCAGTTTTCAGTGGAGTCAATCTGCAAATGGCTTGTACAATAGTCGAATACTTTACGCACTTCACCTTTAAATCGTGTAATAGCATTTTGGAATATTTCAAACTGTAGTGGGTAGTGTTTGGTATTTGGTGCTAATTGTGTGTAGGAGTTAGAGATTGCAGACTGGATATAAGATTGCGGTACAGGGTCAGACTGCAACTTTTCATGCCCGCTTTCACTATTAATTGGTCAGGCCCAATGTGTGAGATCTTCCACTAGAGGATCAAGTGTCAATTAAATAGACTTCGTCAACAGCAGGCACCACTAATGTAAAGGTTAAATCCAAAGGCATGAACGTTTGGTGGAATTCATCTAGCCTGACTCTCTGCTATGGCTAACACGCTCAATGTTTTAGCGTTCACAAAGATCTTTTAATTTTCTTGTGGATTATGTTCTTTATTGTGCTCGGAAAGAGAGATTATGCCAGTTTATTTGTGAAATATGTTTCTATGAAACCCTGAAAAAAACATTGGTAGACTAAGATATTTAGCTATTGTGAAACTTTAATTCTAGGCATTTATGAACTTTAAAATGTGTGACAAAAACCATTATTCAAGCTTTTGTTCAGATAATGTCCAAACAATGTCCAACCTTGTCCAGCTATGTGACTAAATTGTTAATGCAAAAGTGAAGTGTTTTATGAAAGAAGCATTTTTTTCACTGCTTTTGGAAGACATTTTACTGGCACATTTTACATTGACCTTTTTAAGGCATATTATATAGGCTTATTATAGTTTCATTTTTCATACAGATGTCATAAAGATTATAGGCTAGGCTTTAAATACAATTTAGCAGGGCTGTTAAACATTTTGATAAAGCTATATGAACAAGCAATATTACATTTACATTTATGCAGACGCTTTTATCCAAAGCAACTTACATTGCAATTATTACAGGGACAATCCCCCTGGAACAACCTGGAGTTAAGTGCCTTGCTCAAGGACACAATGGTGGTGGCCGTGGGGTTAGAACCAGCAACCTTCTGATTAACAGCCCTGTGCTTTAGCCACTATGCCACCACCATTCAGTTTGTCTTTTTTTTTTACTGAGCACAAGTGCAAATTAGATCTGAGGACAGCTCAGACATTCCATCTAAAAATTTATTTTATGTTTTATGAAAACTAAAATATTATGGGATTGAAATAAAAGTCGGCTGATGGTGGATTTTGCTGATACCGATAACTAAGGTGGTGGGAATGGTGGCCGATTTATAGAATTTAAAGAATGTTCAAAAAAGTATTTCCTTACTATTACAGGCACAGACATTGAGGCTACAAGAGTCCAAAACAAATAAAATCCCAGCAGTTTATTTTGCAACCAAAATCCCAATAATAACCAGAAAAAAAAAATTAAGATTTGGTGCATAACTTGGGAATTTTAAATAAAACAAGCCTGAAATGTACTTACTTATTTTGAAATGATGGAGACTTGGCTCCATTACAGTTCTCTATATTTAAGTGTTTACCAAATTAAGCTTTTTATAGCCTAAATTCACTAGATTAAAACTATTGGCAACTATCGGCATACATATTTGCCGATAACCGTTAGTTTAAAAAAGCTACTGTCGGCACCGATTAATCATTAAAACCGATATATCGGTCTACCTTGGATTTGTAATGAAATGAGTATGATTACAATTTTTGGAAAACTACCACTTTAAAAAGTACCTCTAGAAATCGACGACGTGCTGTGCTGATGGTCAAGATGCAAATATTTAGAACAAAGGCAATGACACGAATACTAGAATTAGTTGTACCGCTGTCTATATCCTTGGCCGCCCAGAACAGGAGACCTGCCAGCAGCCAGGTTATTATTCCTGATTAGATAGGGCCATAACAAATATTCATTATTAAATCAACGATTTGGATCTCAATTTCCTGACCTTTTGTCTTTGCATGAATATTACTTTTAAACCTGTACCCTTGGCCTCTGTGTGTATTGCATGCAAAGGAGATGTTCAGGAAATAAACTCAAATGGGGGGAGTACTGCTATTTTCTTTAAATATTTTAAGTTGCTGTAACCATAAAATTGACCTTAATAGTGGATTTGTAAAAAATTATTTCTTAACATGTTATACACTGATTTCTGTAATATTAGTGTTGCTAAGGCAACCACCTGTAATCTTACTGCATGTACAGGGATGTTGGCTTTTTTAAATTTGGCTTGTCAGTTGATTAAAAGATTAAATAGAATGAACATTGTCAGCACATGGACACTGAGAGAGAAGCTGTTGAACCCAAATGCTGAATTTAAGCAAACATACAAACAGAAATAGCACTAGTAATAATAAAGATGATAACAAAATAATGGATATTGCTCAAGGCACAATAGATGAGACTACAGAGGTGGCCAAAAGTACTGGCAGTGACATAAATTTTGTGTTTTGCAAAGTTTTCTGCTTCAGTATTTGAAGATTATTATTTTCGTATGTTTCTATGGTATACTGGAAAACAATGCTAATCATTTCTTAAGTTTTAAAGGCTTTTATTGGCAAAAACATTCAATATATGCAAACAGTCAATATTTAAAGTGTTGACCCTTCTTCTTCATAACCTCTGCAATTCACTCTGGCATGCTGGATATCAGCTTCTGGGCCTGACTGATAGTGATTCATTCTTGCCTTATTTGTGCTTGGAGTTGATCACAATTTGAGGGCTTCTGCTTGTCCACTCGCCTTTTGAGGAATGACCACAGGTTCTCTATGGGATTAAGATCCGGGGAGTTGCCTGGCCACGGATCCAAAATTTCAATGTAATGACCACCGAGCCACTTCATTATCACTCTTGACTTGTGACATGGTGCTCCATCATGCTGGAAAATGCACAAATCATCACCAAATTGTTCCTGGATCGTTGGGAGAAGTTGCTCTTGCAGGATGTTTTGATACCATTCTTTATTCATGGCAGTGTTTTTGGGCAGAATTGTGAGAAAGCCCACTCCCTTGGATGAAAAACAACCCCACACTTGGATGGTCTCAGGGTGCTTCACTGTTGGCATGACACAGGACTCATGGTAGCATTCACCTTTTCTTCTCCAGACTATCAATTTTCCAGATGTCCCAAACAGTCGGAAGGCGGCTTCATCAGAGAAAATAACTTTGCACAATCCTTGTACTTCCTGCAGAATTTAAATCTGTCCTTTATGTTTTTCTTGGAAAGAAGTGGCTTCTTTGCTGCCCTTCTTGACACCAGGCCATTGTCCAAAAGTCTTCGCAGATGCAGATGCACTCACACCAACCGGCTGCCAATATTAAACAAGCTCTGCACTGGTGGTGACACGATTCCGTAGCTGACTCCTCAGGAGTAGATGGTCCTGGTGCTTGCTGGACACTCTGGGATGTCCTGAAGCCATCTTCACTGCAGTTGAACCTTGAAGTTCTTGATGATCTGATAAATGGTTCTTTCAGGTGCAATATTCTTTACAGCAATTTCCTTGCATGTGAGGCTATTTTTATGCAAAGCGATGATGGCTGCACATCTTTCTTTAGATGTAACCATTGCTAACAAGAACACAATGATTGGGAGCACATCTTCTCTCCTTTTATAGCAATCAGTCTGCTCTTATAATCCAATCAGAATGATAGAGTGATTTCACCTGACTATTACTCGCTCATACTTTCCCAGGTGCTGCTGATATGATTCGTGAAATGATGTCTCCCAACGCCCAAATGAAGAAGATGAAACTGAGGAAAGGATATTAGGGGGACGGCCAGGGCACCATGGGAAGTCTGAAAGATGGTCAATAGACCATGGAGGAGCTGGCGGATGTTCAGAATGTCAAGGAGGAACATATAGGCAGGAAGCGGCATCCAGAGATTTGGGAGGGGGCTCCAGGTAGGGAGAGGGGTCTGGCAGCTTGGGAGGAGGCTCCAGGAAGTCAACTTGCGGAGGATCAGAACACCAGAATGGAACTGGCAGGGGGTCAGGGGGCAGAGACACAGTTGGTTTAGTGGGTTGAGTCTCAGGAAGTGGAGTCGAAAGTGGAGTGAGCGGAGCCGCAGGAGGAGCAGGGACTTGAGACTCAGGAGGAGGAGCTGCAGGAGTAGTGGGCGGATCAACAGGATTATTAGGAAATTGAGTCTCAAATGGAGTTGAAGGAGTTACTGGGGGATTCTCAGGAGAAGCGGGTAGAGCAGCTGGAGGAAAAATCATAGGAGGAGTGAGGATTTGAGCCTCAGGTGGAGGAGCCGGAGGCAGAGTGGGTTGAGCTGCAGGAAGAGCGGGGACTTGAGACTGAGGACAAGGAGCTGGAGGTGGATCTGCAGGTGAATCAGGGAATTGTGTCTCAAATAGAATTGGAGGAGTTACTGGAGGAGTCTCAGGAGAAGCGGCAGAGCCTCAGGAGGAAAAATCTCTGGGGGAGCGGATGAGACCACTGGAGGAGGAGTCTCTGGTGGAGCGGACAGAACCACTGGAAGAGCGGGCAGAGTCATGGAAGGCTCTGAGAGTGGAGTCTTGAAAGACTCTGAGGTCGGAGTCTCTGTGGTCAGGAGTTGTTGGCAGCGACTGGGAAATGTCCATGAGTACTGCTATGGGAGGCTTTAGGGGCTGAGCCATGGGAGGTTCAGGGACAGACAAGGCTTGCAACACTAGCTCTGGGACAGACACAGCTTCAGGAACTAGCTCGTTGATTGTGGCAGGTGTGGCCCTTGACCATGACAGGCATGGGCATTGACTCGTTGACTGTAGCAGGCCTGAAGGGCAAGACCATGGGAGGCCTGGAAGAAGGAGCCGTGGAAGGTTCAGGGACAAATGAGGCTTGCAACTATAGCTCTGGGATGGACAAAGCTTCAGGAACTAGCTTGTTAACCATGGCAGGCATTGGTATTGACTCGTTGACTGTTGGACGCCTGGAGGGTGAGGCCGTGGGAGGCCTGGAGGAAGGAGCCATGGGAGGCCTGGATGAAGGAGTCTTGGAAGGCCTGGAGGAAGGATCCATGGAAGGCCTGGAGGAAGGAGCCATGGTAGACCTGGAGTAAGGAGCCATGGAAGATCAGGATGGAGTCGTGGAAGGCCTGGAGGAAGGAGCCATGGATGGCCAGGAGGAAGGGGCTTTGGAAGGCCTGGAGGAAGGAGCCATGGAAGGTCTGGAGGAAGGAGCCGGTGAAGGCTTGTAGGAAGGAGCCGTGGACGCCGGTATTCGACATGTTTTTTTACATGGTTAATTGTGAAATTACACAGTAATTTGATGGAAAACTGTGCAGACGGTGAATCACAATTGAGGCAAATGATCATGGTAGTCACATAAAAAGAGAAAAGGGTCCCTTGATAGCTATTACAAACCTCATAACATTAGTGTAAGTGAACAGAACTGTGTGTGTGAGCGCGGGCACGCATGTACGTGTCAGTGTTGTGATGGGTGCGAGCAAAAGAGAGATAGAGCGAGAGGGAGAACAAGGGTGCTTTTCAACAGAAATTGAAATAAATTCAGGATATTATAGACATTGTTTGTCATTCTTATCTGATGTACTTAACCACAGTCTTTGTTTTAATTGTATATTTTGCTTTGGTAGCCTGTATGATTCGTTGAAATAACTGAAATAATTTTTATTGAAACTGAAGTAATAGGTACTAACCCTAAACCTAACCCCAACCCTAACCTTAACCCATATTAAGTACATGTAGTTACCTAAAATTTCTCAGTAGTTTCTTGGGTAAATATACTGTCAATTTACTGAAAGTACACAGACTGTAAAATAAAGTGCAACCGGCAAACGCTTGTCAAAGTAATGGTGGCGGGGCAACATTTGATAAGCCAGGATTGATCAGAAATGCTTTTTAAGGTGGGGCTTAGCGAAGGGTCAATTTGTAATTTGAGTACTAGTCAGGGAGCATGATGAGTTGCATTTATTATTTATTATACAATTTTTTTTTATAATTAATCACACTAAGTTAACATGTTAAATTGACAGCTCTACTTTTAATAGCTACAGTGATTTGACTATATAAATGTATAACACTGTAGCCACCATGCACTTTTGAACTGCATATAAAGGCAGCAGATTCAGCTTGGTAGGTTTATTAATGGTAAGCAAGACCACATATCATCTCCTAGAAAACTCAGAGAAGAAATATAAAATCAAGAATGTTTGACACTTGAACATCTGGGTTATAAATAAGTTGCTTCCTGTGAAATCTTATGATATAACGAGAGTAGAATGCTGAATTGTTTCCAGACGCTTTGTTTACTTGTTCAAGACAAGCATCAGCGAGCCAATGTCAACTCGCCTCTTTTCATGGATCAGATAATGTGCAAATGGCCCACAGGCAAAGGCATAGATATGGCTTGAACATTGGGGGGATTACAGTGAGAATAATTTACATGTTTACATTGATCATGGTATATATATATTGGGGTGGGAGGTGGGGTGTTATTCTTGCTTATTTTTATTATTGGTAACCCCCCCATCCCCCCTGGAATCTACGCCCCTGTCCGTGGGGATTTGCATTACTGGCTGTACTTCAACTTCCACAGCTTAGAAGCAAGTGAAGTCATATTATAGGAGTAAACAAAACTGTGAGTAGTTTAAAAAAAAAAAAAGAATTGCCAAGCAACACTGTACTGATATTCCTCTAACAATCTACGGTGTGTTTCCTGTACAATGATTCACTGCTAGTTACATCCAAAGTACGATGCATCATTGGTGAAATCAACTGGCTAGTCATGACTCTTTCCCAAAACCGTAGTAACTATGTCGCACATTCAGATTTCGAACCACGTTGGTTCAACCATATACAGTAGAGCTTTGAAAACACTGTGTTCTGTTTCCTGTCATTGTTTTCCAAAGTATAGTAATGGAGAGCATTTTCTAAAATATCTAGTTTCAATGAAGGAAACGCTGTTCTGGTATGGATGAGAGGCATTCATGTTGCATGTTTGTTTGTTTTTTTTTTTACAAAAATGTATTAGTGGATTTGGCCTAATGGTGTTCACACTTCATTACTTTTTATAACAAACTAAATCCAAAAGCAAAAGTGAAAAAGTTCCCTGGTCTTGTTGCATTCACATTGTCCCTTACCTACTAACTGGATTCAGATTTTTTTGGTCCACATAAGTTATGAAAATATCTCAGTCCACATTTCATTCACACTGTTATTATTTGGTAACCAGTGAACTCAGTTTCACCGACCACATCTCAAACATCTACACTTTACAACATCAGAAAAATAAGACCCTTCCTCTCTGAACATGCCACACAACTCCTTTGCTTGTCATATCTAGACTGGACTACTGTAAATCTCTTTTCGCCGGCCTTCCTGCATGTGCAATTAGGCCTCTGCAAATGATCCAGAATGCAGCAGCAGGTCTGTTTGTCAACTAACCCACCGGAGTACACTGAACTCATTGTCACGTTCCTGGAACCAGTTTGAGATGACGTGTGCTTTGTGGCATGGTGTGTTATCCTGGTGGAAGTAGCCATTAGAAGATGGGTAGACCACAGAGCTGGACTGGGAAGAGAATTCGGCCCAGGATTTTACATGCCAACTGGCCAAAACTTGCTGACCGGGTTCTGCTGTCCTTTCCTGCATATTGCGGCACCGTTTTGTGGTCTGTTCTGCTTAATGTGGCGGCTCAATTTAGCTTATCGCGGCCCATTCGGCACGTTTCGTGGCCAAACCACTGGCCCGCTCAGTTCTCCATATGGCCAGTCCGCCCCTGATTGGCCCCAAAGTGCATCAGCCCACCTGGAAAATGCCTGGTATGCCAGATTACCAGTCCAGCCCTGGTAGACCATGGTCATAAAGGTATGCACATGGTCAGCAACAATACTCAGGCAGGCTGTGGCATTTAACCAATGCTAAATTGGTAATAATGTGCCTAATGTGTGCCAAGATAACATTTCCCACACCGTTAAACCACCACCTCCAGCCTGAACCATTGACACAAGGCAGGGTGCATCAATGATTCAAGTTGTTTACGCCAACGTCTGACCCTACCATTACCATTCTGAGTAAACTCTAGAGACTGGTATGCGATAAAATCCCAGGAGATCAGCAGTTACAGAAAGTAGGAGTACAGGTGAGTCGCTTTGGATAAAGGCGTCTGACAAATGAATAAATGTAATTGTGAATGTATTGATTTATTTTAATAGAATATAGAAATATTATTATTATTATTATTACGTTTACTATTATTTTTATTCGTATTATTAGGCAGAGTCGAGCCGGGTGGTCCGCATGAAAAAAAGCACATCCACATCGCCAATACAACCCTTGCCACTGGGGTGCAATTTGTCTTCAATTTCTGTGTTTCCTCCAGACTATTGGAGTGCAAATAGCCACGTTGTGCACCAGGTGCTATTTACACCTAGTGCAAATAGTCACTCAGTTATTATTATTCATCATTAATATTTCCAACATTAAAGAATATTGGGACTCTTTTTGATATTGAGATCAATTTCCCCAGCAGTTGTTCAGTATAAACCAGCCTGGACCAGTATGAAAATTCAGTCAGCAGGGACCTTTCAGCTTTGCTTGGTTCAGTAGTTCTGAATGCATCACTTGATCCCTATTTATTTCATCAAATATCTCCTAAATAAAAAATGCTGTCTTAGGAGGGACTGTAGCTGGATTAGAAGCAAAAAAGCATTTGTTTTCTGAAATTGTAATGCTGTTTTTAATGAAAAAACTTGTATTCTCTGAAATACCAGATTTCAAACCCAACATAATTGGAGAGCCAAAAGACTGCAGAGGTAGCCGTGAGCAGCTTGACAGTATGTCAGCTTTTTTCCAGAGGCTGAGCGAGTTTAATTCACTGCTGTGTGTGGCTGTCGGCAGATGACACATGTGATTTAGGGCTGCTGGCTGTTTGAAGGGCTGGGATCAGCTGTAGAGCAGCCAAGAGGAGCGTAAACCCCGTCGGTGGATGTCAGCTCTACACCTGGCATCACCCACAGCTACAGATCACTGCTGGACCAGAACCAAGCCACAGAGTCCACCTGGAGCTGCAGCCAACAGTCTCATTTGTGTGTTCCCTGCTGGAGATAATGAGCCAATATATCGGTTAGATCTACAGGTCATAGCCATACAATTGGCAGGGGGTTGTCAGCAAGATACAGCAGATTGTTAGCAAGGTTGTTAGCAAGATATAGCTTCTAAAAGAAGAAATGCATCCAAAAATGTAAATGCTTTAATCATTTAATCACCCTCATTACATTACAAAAGTATGTGGAATTCTTTATTTTCTTCTGTGGAACACAAAATGTAAATAATTGAGTGAGTTTGAAAGTGAAAAAAAGTGCCATTAAAGGTGTATTTACAATTTCTGTTGTATATTTAAAGTCTTCTGAATTCTTAGGGTACAAAAACAAAATATAAAACTGAATTTTACTTAAAAAAATATGGTGACCATTTTTCAGGCTTTACAGGATGTAATTTTGATGCCTGTATATATTTGGTAACTGAAAAGGTAACTGTGGAAAATGGAAAATTCTTCTGAATAATTTAGGGTCTTTCCAGAGAACATTTTCTTTCTATGTTTATAGGTAAAAATCTATGCACTCTGAATTGATGCTCGTGTGACATTCAACCAAGGTGGATAAACTGTAAGGGAGGTCTTGGTCAGGAAAAAGAGAGGCTCAGTTTTGCAAAGAATTTCCCCTGTGTTCATATTCACATTCAGTTAAATTAATCTACTCTAATTAAATAAAGGCTGAGAACGAGAGCAAGATATAAAATGTTGAGTTGGGCATGACTGTGGAAGGAAATGCATGTGTTTTAATGAAGGCATCTAGCAGATGTTATCTGTAGATAGAGAACAGCTGGCCGAGTACAGAGCTGTGGGGGACTCCTGAAGAGGGAGTCTAAATATTTAGTTTACAAACAAGGAATGCACAGATTCAGAGAGGACAATGTGTAGGTCAGTAATAGATCTTAACAATAAATAACAATAATTGCTTTATAATAGTTTCATTGAGGGGAAAAAATGCTATGTCTGATTGTAATTACACAAGTCATTAACCCTTACATGCACAGATGTTTCACCATACATACATACATTGGTTTTTTAGTGACCTGGCACATATATGACCTGCTCCATAAGTTTGAGTCACATTGATCCAGAGTTACACTTTTGGATTTATGTACTACAGTAAAACGGTTTCAGTCTCAGTTTTCTATTTTGTATGTTTCTATCCGAGCTTGTTGCTAGTAAATATTATAATTTACTGTAAAGGGAGGGGAAATTTTATAAGATGCAACTATCTGGCAAACACAAAAGCCAACTTGTCAAAGTCGCTCAGGTATTTACTCCTGCCTATTTCTCCTGCATTCAACACGAGGACTACAAGAACTGATTTTTCCTTACCATAATCTACCCAGACCTTGTCATGTGGCCATGTTAGGAGATGATCAACATTATTGCTTCACCTGTCAGTGGTCATAATATTTTGGCTCATCAGTGTATACCGGGTTAGTAAAGACCCTAGGCATGAAAAAAAATTATAAAAAATGTATGCCAAGGTTGATATCAGAAATTACTTTAAATAAATATTTCTCTCTGCCATCATTTACTCAGCATCATGTCTTTCTAAACCTGTATGACATCCACAAAAGAAGAATCCTGACGCAGCTTTGACAATGACAGTGACAGACCAAAAATACCATTAAAGAACAAGTTGCAGATTGTGAAAGATTATCACATGGCTCTCTGGAATACTCAATTTTGACTGGTCAATGGCGCCATCCAGCAGTCATCTGGGGATTTAGACGGATCAAACCTCTCATCTGGGTTCTGCGAGCCGTCTCGCCTGCTCCTTGGTTCACTGTGTGATCTCTACAAGTCAGCTAATAAAATGATTTAAACTCAAATCAATTTTTGATGTGTATTTATTTATTTATTTATTTGTCAAGTAGTCTTGTAATAAGCTGAATATTGAGGTATCAGACATTCATTTTTTACAAAATAAACACCGTCAGAACTCCGATGCAAAGGTTGATTTCAGCTCATTTCAGGATGTTCAGCAATTTCTTTTTTCTCACATAATTACACAATTTCAGCGTTAATCAATGTTTCATGGCCATTTATTTGTGTATTTGGTTAGTAGCCTTGTAATAACTGCGATAATGTACAGTCAGCATCTGCTACGAATGTGAGGGTTAGTAATCAATAACATAATTTTCATGTTTTGGTTTAATCAGAACTTTTTGTTAGACCAGAGGGTTTTTGAATAGGATGGTGTCTCCAACTTAGCCGCATCTTTTATCTTGATAATTGCCCTTCCACGCTGAAAAGACCTGTGTCCTGACCTAGATGCAAATCCTTTTTTTTATGAACATGGCTTTTGGCAGGGGAAGAAAGAGTACTGAAAAATCATTCTCAAGTAAAAGTACTGTTACTTCCCAAAAAATGTAGTGTGAGTAGAGTAAAAGTAGCTGTTCTAAAAACTACTCAAGCAAGAGTAAAAGAGTAGCTCATTTAAAAGTACTCATGAGTAGTGAGTATTGAGTACTGAGTTGCAAAACCTATGCTCCATTATAATGAACACTGTGTCACATCACTTATCTATGATAAACACTACATGAATCTGATTCCAAAAAATAAAAGGGAGACATGATAACAAAATACACTGATCAACATTTTATATTGTAATGTATGAAACAATTACATTAAAATCAGTTTATGTGTAGGGTCTAAATTTCCCTTAATGCCGAGAGCGTTATTGTTGTGCATAAAACATGCAAAAAAATGCTAAATAAGCAGTATCACTTGGCACGTCATGTTCGCATCAATAGAGGAGGTAGAGCAATAGCGAGGTAGAACATTTCAAGTTGTTTGGTACAGGGGCTACATCACGCTTAAAAAGGAATAATTCACCCAAAAATGGAAATTCTCTCATCTTGTACTCACCCTCATGCCATACTGAATGTGTATGACTTTCTTTCTTTTGCAGAACACAAATTAAAACACAAAATCACATAAATCAGCATAAAAATATTATAATCCATGTGCCTTCAGTGGTTTAATCCATGCCTTCAGAAGCTATATGATAGATGTGGTATTACTTTTATGCTGCTTTTATGTGTTTTTTGGAGCATCTACATTTTGTCACTCCTTCACTTACATTGAATGAAGCTACAGAGCTGAAATATTACACAAATCTTAATTTGATTTCTGAAGAAAGAAAGTCATAGACAGATGGCATGAGGGTGAGTAAATGATGAGAGAATTTTCATTTTTGGGTGAATTATTTTTTAAGAAGCACATGGGCGGCCACAGTCCTCCTTTTGAGATACGATGTTCCACAATGATTTAGTTATTGTATCTTTTAAGCCCAGGAATAGTTATGTTCTCATTCTAATGCATGATGCACCATTTTCTGAAGTTTGTGACAGGTGGAATGTTCTGCTAAAATATTGTTCTGCAAATATTAATACTTTTCTATCTTTTTAAAGGCTAATCATAATTAATAATTATTAATTATTTGATCAATTCTACTTTCCTGGTAATGTATTATACCAATGAACACATGTCTCTACATCAGTATTATTAAAAGACGAACAATATTAAAAACAAATATAATTATTAAAAATGTCACTGTTTTATTCTATTACATTAATACTTTTAAAGCTACTAAAGGTATTCAGCCAGAAGTAGTGAGTGGTTTTCTCGTTTCTGTGTTAATGTTGTTTGATTAATAGCCTTTATATGTCATAGCCTAATACACAGTGCTCAATTCGGTTACATGTACACTTCAAGTCCTACATTTTGATGCAAATACGCTTTTTGTCCTACTGTTTAAATTCACTTTAGACACAAACGACTGCGTTTACATGAAATCCTCATCAAGAAGGTCATTGGCGGAATTATAAAGTGCATTTGGTCATTTTGGCACATAACCGCATTCAGTGCTTAAACATTAGCCGCCTGTCAATCAAAGAGATAGGTCTAACTTGCGCCAGCCTAACCGTCTGATGCCGGAAGTGGGCGCGGCAAGGCATTGCGCTACTTCCGCGATTTGGAACGTTTTAAAGTTTAAAACAACGTTATTATAAATACTTTTTAAACGATTTAATTGAATATATATATCGTATATATATATATATATATATATATATATATATATATATATATATATATATATATCAATTCTCAAATAGTATAAAAGATAAGAATTATGTTTTGTCCAACAAAAGACAATATACTAATATTAACAAATGTTAATAGTTTTTTAAATGTTAAAATTATACTTTATCCATTTGTTTTGTTGAGTCAAATGATTAACAATATAAATTTAACAAAGCTTAAAACAAAAAAATACAATGAAAACAAAGCTTGAGCATTTGAACATTTGATTTAATTGAAAATAATTTTTAATACTCAACCAGCAATTTGTTTCATAGAACACAACAATTATATGATGGACTGAAAAAACAAAAATGATTAATTTAAATAAAATTAGTTTTTTTCCTCAAATCATCTTTTGAAATATCAAAAGAATCACACACTAGCTGTACCTGCTCCAAATAAATAATAGTAATTAAATAAAAATACAAAATTTAACTAAATAATAAATAAATTATATAAAACTAAATCAAACCAAAGAATATAAATCTTACAAAAGTTATGCAGGCACACATTTAACAATAATTCCCAAGAGAAAAATAATTAAAATAAATCAAATCTCCATACAAATGCAGTTAATCCTGAGGAGCCTTTCATCATGACACTTGCTAAGAAAAAGTTCCATGTCTTCCTTAAACTGGAACTGAAACATGAAATGCTCTTTGGCCAGTTCCAGATCATCTTTCTTTTCTGCCTGATCAAGTTTAAGAAGGGCCTTTTCCTGGTCTTCCTTATTTAGGTTAATATACCACGGCTCTTCCACAAAACCTCATGCAACTGCGGTCCTGAGGTCTTTTACTATCTGTGGTTCCTTCATGAGAGAAGAGTACAAAAAAGGAATGAAATATTTAATTCATTTAAAATAAATTATTCTCACAAGAGAAAAGATGGTTTGCACCACATATAGCTGCTAGCTAATTTCCATCTGTTGTCCCTGGGGAGATTGGAAGTGTCCTCAACAATAAATTGTGTTTTAATCAGGATGCATGTAAATTATTGTTTTGAAATTATGCTCTTTCATGTGCCCGTTTGAGAAAATAAAAACATACCTTGTCACCGATTTCAGTTTCTTGTGCTTTAGGTGGCACCTGCACATCAACGGCAGCATGTTTCCTGTGACAAATTAATTTGTAAGTTAATTTATAGACAGAGAAAAACTTCAGAGAGCGAGAGAGTTACCTTTCAATGGCAAAGTTCTCCATCAGAATAAGGCACCACCATTTTCGAATAAGAGGGAAATCAGACTTGCATAAGGGGGGAAAAAATTGTTAATAGATCAATTTAATAGATTATATTATTTCGTTAAAATATATATTTTTAACAAAGACTTACAGGCCTTTTGGGGTGTGGATTCTTCTCTGCTGAAGACAGTACGGAAAAGCTTACGGTCTGTTTGAAATAGATGCCATTTCGCAATGTACTTATGCGGACACGAACGGCGCACTTTGGAACAGGGGCAGTGCCATGTGTTTAATTTGGTGTTGTAAACAACAATGACACGCCCCAACCAGCTATAATAGGACACATTTGGCTCAAAAACAGAGATTAACTTTTTTGTTTGAGGGCTGCCAATTGAGGTTTCTACAGACAGTGGTACACTGCTAGAAACGGCAAGCTGCTGACGAGCAAGGCATATGTTTTTCTTCTCGTCACCAAACCACTTTGCTCTCACCATTTCTGTTAAAACATCTTACTTTAGAGAGACTGCTTCAGCTGAGGATGTGCAGAAACTTACAGATCTGACATGCATACACTGATAGGATAACAGACCACTCCTCTGTGCTACTTCCATGTTTACCTGACATTCGTTTGATTCGCAGCAGACTTTTTGTTGTTCTCCCCATGTTTTGTATTGGACATGAAGAGGACTACTCTGACGCCTTGCAACTTTAAGCACTGTGAATATGCCATTAGATTTGTCCACACACTGGCTTGCAAGGTGGAATCTGGCATTAATGTCCTGAATTGGTTGATTTGTGTGTTTACGGTCAATATGTTTTTTTATTCATGAGGGTACTGCACATTGGGCATTTCTGTTTAATAACAGGCCGTGCACGAACCCTGCCTGGCACGTTAAATGCTGTTCTGGTAGCTGATGGTGTCCCAGTAGTCGGTGGCATGTTATATAGAGTGCTGGTAGCTGATGGGGTCCCAGTAGTCGGTGGCATGTTATATAGATTGCTGGTAGTTGATGGGGTCCCAGTAGTTGGTGGCATGTTATATAGAGTGCTGGTAGCTGATGGGGTCCCAGTAGTCGGTGGCATGTTATATAGAGTGCTGGTAGCTGATGGGGTCCCAGTAGTCGGTGGCATGTTATATAGATTGCTGGTAGTTGATGGGGTCCCAGTAGTTGGTGGCATGTTATATAGAGTGCTGGTAGCTGATGGGGTCCCAGTAGTCGGTGGCATGTTATATAGAGTGCTGGTAGCTGATGGGGTCCCAGTAGTCGGTGGCATGTTATATAGAGTGCTGGTAGCTGATGGGGTCCCAGTAGTCGGTGACATGTTATATAGAGTGCTGGTAGCTGATGGGGTCCCAGTAGTCGGTGGCATGTTATATAGAGTGCTGGTAGCTGATGGGGTCCCAGTAGTCGGTGGCATGGTCGCGACCCCTGGGAGAGTAAATGTTGCACTAGTGGTAGTGGACAGCAGCTTCCCTTTACATACATCTAAATTATTATGAAAAACATCTCTCCTGAGAATTGAGGCTGTACAGTAGAGACAGTGGAAATGAAGAGATTGTCTGCAGCCCAATCCACATCTGTGAAATGTGAAATCTGAAATATGACGGGAAAAAAAGGAAACACTCAGTTCCTGTGCTTCAGAGTGTAACACCAACCCTACTCAAACTTATCGCTGTTGTGTGTTTAAATGTTTAAGGGGATGCATTCATAGATATGAAATATCATTATAACAAAATACACAAATATATAATTGTTTGTGTTTTGTTAGCTTAAGTTTCAGTGTGCATTGTTTGTGTAACCTTTAGACGTTAATGAAGATAAATAAATATTTTATGGCTAAATCATGCAGAAAACCATCTAATTAAATATGTGTACATTGAAATGCAATGTAAATCGCTTTGGATTAAAGCGTCTGCCAAATGCATAAATGTAAAATAATATCTATTGCCACTGTACATTAAAAAATAACTCCAGATGTTCATACCTCCATGAACAACAGCCTTTTTAAAGTGGATTTTAATGTGATAATTCAATTTGTCCCGTCTTGTCGGTTTAAATATACTGCTATCACAAAAAGGGCAGTGAAAATTTCTGTAGGATGTTGTGTATTGCTCCAAAGGTGGTAGCGCTGAACCTCTCTGAATCGTTATGTGGTTCTATAGGTGAAATAAAATACAATTAATGCAATTCTCATGGTCAGAAAATTTAACAAATGCCGTAAAGTACAACGCCAACAACAAATTAAATCACAAACCATGAATATGTAACCTAACAAAGTGATACAATCTAACTGTAAAATAACAATACGTGATCAAGTGCCTTCGTCACAATTCTCACTTAGTCACATTTATTATATAGCACTTTTTACAATACAGATTGTTTCAAAGCAGCTTTACAGGGATAATAGGATAACTATGCAACAAAGTTTGTCTCTGTAGATCTAGAACAAAATAGTGTCATAATCCAGCTTAAGTAAGTTCAGTGTTGATTAATTTCTGTTGTAAAAAAGTTATTAATTCTGTTAATTAATCTATATAGCCATTCTAGAGGAAACAGTGATGTTATCGTCCAGTTCAGTTCTCACATAATGGTGTCAATGACAGATCAATAGTATTGTTGAATATTAACTTACAAAATACTTAGAGCCGTTTTGCATAAGCGTATAACGTTAAGTATGTTGCATCCATCAAAGATATAACTTCTTTTTACCTTCTTCTCTTCTTCTTTTCCTTGTTCTACCGTGTGCTCCGCCATAGTTAAACATGAACTCCGTCCACTTCCGGCATCAGACTGCTACCCCGCCCACTTCCGGCATTAGACTGCTACCCAGCCCACTTCTGGCATCAGACGGTTAGGCTGGTGCTGTCGTCCTCACACTGCTATGACGTATGGTTCTGTGGTTCTGCAGTTGGTTATTATTGCAATCAAACAGCACGCAGCGACAGATGTCAGGAAATAAATGTATTTTATATTTCATCTAGACCAACCAACCAGTGGTGCTCTTGCTATTGCAATCTACAGTATGTAATGAACACCCCTGTTCTAGATGTAGAACATAGGCTAAATATAGAAAACTACTTTGATAACTAGTATTGATCGAGGACATCTCTCTTTTTCCGATAAACATATAGATCATTTTATTGCCCAGCTGTATTGATAACATTGTATTAATCTCTCACAGCAGCCCAATAATCTCAGTGATAGATAGTTAAATTACAGGCTATATTATAGATACACAGAATCTAGTAATCAGAAATATGAAATTTATGAAACGATATGTTTCTTCAAATTAGAGGCAGGATTAATGCTGATATTTGGTTAAACTCGCATGACACATTCAATCAATTGGCCTTTTTCACTGCGAAAAGCCCTTCCAGGTGCGGCCGAGATGTTCAGCTATAAACTGTACTAACATATGGCACCAAATCTGCAGCTGCCATTCAAGTTTTTTACGTGTGATTTGATTTGACGGGAGTCTTGAGACTCTCCCAAGCCAATCATGTTGCTAGATAAGAATTAAGTCAGGACAGGGAAGTAGTGTACAAAGATAGTGAGAAAATAGCACAGTAAAAGTAGTTACAGCACAGAAAATGTAGTCAAGTAAAAGTATACCATTTTTAAACTTACTTAAAAAAGTACAATTCTTGGAAATAAGTAGTTAATTTCAGTAACGTGAGTATTTGTAATTCGTTACTTTACACCCCTGGCTTTGGTTACTCACCTTATCCACAAGTTCATGCCTATTCTGTTTCCCTGCAGAATCCAAGTGCTAAAAGCATTGTGAGGATGTGTGTTTGATTGAGTTGTGGTCTATATATGGTGTAGACCTACATTTACAGAAAAGAGATGCAATATATGTGATGCAGAGACAGAGGCACTTTAAAGTAAGAGGCTCTGCAATGGGACTCCTACACAAACCATCAGTGGTGCCACAGGTCAGACAGAGGGGAAAGTCGCTAAACAGTTGGATCACTTTTGTGCACCAAAACCTGCGTCTTATTTATGAAATACCCTTAATCCAGGCACTGAGAGTATTTAAATAAAGTCAATGTCTTTCTGCAAACATGACTCGATTCAGATGCCTCCATCACAGTGGTGGAGAAATACTGTACAGTCCCAGTACAGTATGTAATTTCATGGTGGCCTCCTGCATCCTTCAGAACCAGCTCGATCAAAAATTGTGGTGTGCCAATTGCGTTTAGCACTAATTTTGTTGCTGTGTTTGTGCCATTACCTGATTTGCATAATTTCTTTAGTGAATCAAGAGCTTAAACAATGGAGACAGCATCGCACATCAGTGGATGCAGTTCATTCTTAGTGAATTCCCCCGAGAATGTCTGAAATTACCTCACTGTCTCTGTGAATTACATAGTTTACCCACACAAACAAACATTGTGCTAGACTCTGGCAGGGCCGTGAATGTTAATACACAATCTGTGCCTATGGAACTTCCAAGTTCCCCTTCTGTCGCTCTCTCCACGTTGTGTCAGAGAAGCAACACTAGGGGTCTCTCTTGAGCGCCGATATTCACCTCTGAACTATGAAAAAAGGCCAATGAGAGTTGGCAACCAGTATTTGCATGTCCCGCCCCCGGACATACGGGTATTTAAGCGGCGCAAATACGGGAGTTCATTCAGAAAATTTCTTCGGAGCCGATGGTCGTGTTTGCAGACTGCTGCGTTTTACACACCGAGTTCCTGCTATCCTCTTCTGCATGCTGTTGGATTCTACGGCGCACAACAGCGGCTTTCTCCTGTTTGCACGGCTTTGCACTTCCTGCCCCTGAGCGCATCGACAGTTGCAGATAAGAAAGATCTCTCACGAGTTCTTTCATTCATAAAAGAGTGATTTTATTTAAAAGAGTAATTTCCTCTAAAAGAGCAAAAACACAGCGGAGTTGAACGTCCTTCTCAGGACGCGTCTTTTTAAAGACGGATTTCCGCCTCTGTGTAGTTTCCGGATGCGTTGATTCTCCCCACCTCTGACGGCCATAAGAACTGCCTTGCATTCCTGGGTTGCGATCACATGCAGGCAGCGTTTTTATGAATGGTCTAGGTTCTCAGTGCGAGAACATAACCATGACAGCATTGCGGTCGTAGGCTTTTTCTTGTAGTGAGAAAAAAACGCTTCAGCCGCCCCCCGCGCCTCGCCTCCTTCCTACGGGATTGAGGCAGGCGCCGTGGGTGATGAAAACGATCTGGGGACAATGACGGGCTCCGTTTTCGCCGGGTGAACCCCCTCGAAACCCCCCGCCTCCCCAGCACGCTTGCTTGTTTACGTCCGAGCTCGGGATGAGCATTCTCTCCAATGGGTTATGTTTTCAGTGCGAGAACATAACCGCGGCAGCGTTGCGGTACCTGCTTTCTCTTGTAGTGAGAGAGAGCCACTTCAGCCGCCCCCCGCGCCTCGCCTCCTTCCTATGGGATTGAGGCAGGCGCCGCGGGCGATGGAGAACGATCTGTGGAGAATAACGGGCGCTTTCGCTGGGTAAATCCCCTCGAAACCTCCCGCCACCCCGGCACGCTTGCCGGCTTCCCTCAAGCTCTGGATTAGTGCGGCCGGCTTAACGGCCTGCCGTCCGGTCCCTCGAGCTCCCTGGCATTGGATGATGACATCACCGCTGCTTCGGAGAGCGTAACAGCGGCACCGGATGCGGATAACTCGCCTGGGCCGCCACCTTTGGGTCCCTGCCCGGTCTGAGCCTGACGCACGAAGGTCTGCTATGCTTCCCCGGGCTTAATTGGTTCCACGGGCATGTGCGCCGCTCACAGCCGCACCCCCCGGGCCCCTTCCGGGATGTGCATGACGAGCTGAGCAAGCCCAGCTTCCTCGCTCCTCCGCTCTCGCTACCCTCGGTGGTAGAACGGTCCCAGACCGCTCCCCCCTGCACGCCATGGCCCCCTCCTGCAAGTCCACCGGGCCAGGGCACTCCAAAATCTGCACTTGGGTAGTCCTGTTTTTGACATGCTGCAGGAACTGCACTCAGTCAGGCGATGGACACTCCATGGTACAGAAACGCAACGATGGACAGGCAGTACAGGAGGAAGACAAAGCACGCTTTCTCAAATGCCCCCGTTTCCCAGATCCGTCCATTTGGCGATGCCGCGTGACGACTTCGCCCAAAAAGGCAGTCCTCAGTGGTGAAGAAACAGACGAAGGCTATTTTCACACATCCTGCCCTGACACAAACCTGCCGCCAGGGGCCATGCCCTGACGCAAACCTGCCGCCAGGGGCCATGCCCTGTCTGCTCGCCGAGGGCGCCCTCCTGCGGCTTTCAAGGAAGAAAGAAAGTGGTGCTCCACCTCAACTAAGTGAGTGGGCCCAGCTCTCAGCCCCAGCGTCGAGCTCCCCGCAGAAGTTGGACGCCCATCGTCTCACGGCCCCCCTTGTGGACCCAGAAGGCTCCCAGGCGCCCCTGAGATGACCGACCCAGAGACCGAGACCCGAGGACCTTGTCCAAACTCCCATTCAAAATGCTCACCCAGAAACAAATTCTATCTGGCGGCCGGCATCTAGATTGGTTCGCAGCGATGGACCTGAAGGACGCGTACTTCTACATCTCAATTCGCCCTTGACATCGACCCTTTCTGCGGTTCGCGTTCGACGGCCAGACGTATCAGTACAAAGTCCTCCCCTTCGGCCTGTCTCTGTCCCCTCGCGTCTTCACGAAGGTCGCAGAAGGTCGTAGTGGGGCAAGAGGCGGCTCTTGCCCCACTACGAGGAGCGGGCATACGCATACTCAATTACCTCGACGATTGGCTCATTCTGGCCTCCTCGCAGGAATTACTATGCGCACACAGAGACCAGGTGCTCGAGCACCTCGGCCGTTTAGGGTTTCAGGTCAACTGGGAAAAGAGTCCCCCGGTCCAGAGCATCTCTTTTCTCGGTTTGGAGTTAGACTCAGTCTCAATGACAGCACGTCTCTCCAACGAGCGTGCTCAGTCAGTGCTGGAATGCCTCGCTTCTTTCGAACCAGGCACCGTGGTCCCTTTGAAATGTTTCCAACGGCTCCTGGGGCATATGGCATCCTCCGCGGCGGCCGCGCCACTGGGGTTGATGCATATGAGACCACTTTAGCATTGGCTCCAGACTCGAGTCCCGAGACGAGCATGGCGCCACGGCACGCACAGCGTGGAAGTTACCTCTGCCTGCCGCCAAACCTTCAAACCCTGGACAGACCTCTGCTTTCTACGGGCAGGAGTACCCTTGCAGCAGGTGTCCCGTCGCGTTCTGGTTACAACCGACACCTCCAAATTGGGTTGGGGCACCGTGTGCTACGGGCACGCAGCCGCAGGCCGGTGGAACCGAGGCCCGCTGTGCTGGCACATCAACTGCCTAGAGCTGCTGGCCGTTTCTCTTGCCCTGAAGAAATTTCTTCCGTTGATTCGTGGCAAGCATGTTCTAGTCAGGACAGACAGCACCACGGTGGTGGCCTACATAAACCGCCAAGGCGGAGTATGCTCCCTCCACATGTCACAGCTCGCCCGTCGTCTCCTCCTTTGGAGTCAGCAGCGACTGGAGTCACTGCGCGCCACTCACATCCCCGGCAACCTCAATGTGATAGCGGACGCGCTGTCAAGGCAAAACTTGCCCGGCGGAGAGTGGAGGCTCCACCCCCAATCGGTCCAGCTGATTTGGGACAGGTTTGGCAAGGTCCAGGTAGACCTGTTTGCCTCCCAGGAAACCTCCCACTGTCCGCTCTGGTATGCCCTCACAGAGGCTCCCCTTGGGACAGATGCTCTGGCGCACAGCTGGCCCGTGGGGCTGCGCAAGTACGCTTTTCCCCCAGTGAGCCTTCTTGCACAGGTGCTATGCAAGGTCAGGGAGGACAAGGAGCAAGTCACTCTGGTGGCCCCCTACTGGCCCAACCGGACGTGGTTTTCGGATCTCACGCTCCTCATGACAGCCCCTCCCTGGCGAATTCCCCTGAGGAAGGACCTTCTTTCTGAGGAAGGACCTTCTTTCTCAGGGATGGGGCACGCTCTGGCATCCGCATCCAGACCTCTGGAATCTCCACGTCTGGTCCCTGGATGGGACGCGGAGGATCTAGCCGGCCTACCTTCGGCCGTCATAGACACTATTAACCAAGCCAGAGCACCTTCGACCAGGCATCTTTACGCCCTGAAGTGGCGTCTGTTCGCGGACTGGTGTTCTTCCCAAGCCGAAGACCCGCAGAAGTGCGCAGTTAGGTCAGTGCTCGTGTTTCTTTAGGAGAGGCTGGAGAGGAGGCTGTCCCCCTCCACCCTCAAGGTGTATGTTGCCGCTTATCGCGCCCACCACGACACGGTAGACGGCAAGTCTCTTGGTAAGCACGACTTAATTCGTCAGGTTCCTAAAAGGTGCCCGGAGGATGACTCCCTCCCGGCCTAACCTGTTTCCCTCCTGGGATCTCTCAGTCATCCTTATGGGACTCCGGAGACCCCCCTTCGAGCCGCTTGACTCAGTTGGACTCAGGGCCCTCTCTCTCAAGACCGCCCTGCTGATCGCGCTCGCTTCCATCAAGAGGGTCGGGGACCTGCATGCATTCTCTGTTAGCGACGCTTGCCTGGAGTTCGGTCCGGCGGACACTTTCGTGATCCTAAGACCGCGACCGGGCTACGTGCCCGAGGTTCCTACCATACCCTTCAGGGATCAGGTGGTGAACCTGCAAGCGCTGCCCCGGGAGGAGGCAGACCCAGCCCTTTCACTGCTGTGTCCAGTACGTGCCTTACGTATTTACCTGGACCGCACACAGAGCACCAGACGCTCTGAGCAGCTCTTCGTCTGCTTTGGGGGACAGCAGAAAGGGAATGCTGTCTCCAAGCAGAGACTTGCCCACTGGGTTGTTGACGCCATTTCCCTGGCTTATCACACCCAGGCCGTGCCCCCCTTTGCGGGTCCGAGCCCACTCCACCAGGAGTGTTAAGCGCCCTCGTGGGCACTGGCTAGGGGCACTGCCCTAGCAGACATTTGTAGAGCAGTGGGCTGGGCAACACCTAACACTTTTGCGAGATTCTACAATCTCCGAAGTTGAGTCAGTATCGTCCCGTGTTCTCTCAGGTACCGAGCCCGTGAGAACTCGGTGGCACGCCCACGATCTGACCGGGTGAATCGCTTGCACCCAGCTCCTTCCCCTAACCAGGGGAAACAGTGCGCCTTCTTTCCCAGGAGATCCCAGGTTTGGGACACTGGTTGACTCCTCCCTAGCCCTCGTGGGTCGCAGTTCTGCGGAGGAACTCGTCGACCCAAACCACTGCGGGTACCACTAGCTACCCTGTACTGGTATAGGTGCCCCACAGGTAAGGCCTCCTGTTCGGACTCCCCTGTGTGTAAAACCACGGTTATGTCCCCTCAGGAGAGTTGACTCCGTGTTTCCCTTAGGCAGTTACAGCTGCCTCGGGTGCCATGCTGTATGCTTCCCCCCTCTGCGAGGCTGGATCTACCACCGCACTACTGTTCCACATAAGACCTAAGTATAGGCCATGTGATGTATTTGCCTCCCCTCCCGGGTAGGTGTGGCCTCCGCAGGGTCTTCTCCGCCCTAATAAGGGCTAAGACCCCCTTCCCTCAATGCATGTAAGGGCCCCGGCCGTAGTTGCTCTATGCGAGAAACATAGAGAGAAAAGAGGCCCAGCCGGGCTGGCCCGTTCCCATGTTGGCGGCCGTCACCTTGTTCCCCCCTCCAGGGTAACGATAAGGAATCTTGATGGCTTAAATGGGGCATTGGGGAAGGGTACGTGCAGCCTGATACAGTTGGTCGTTCTGCACGTAGGAATACCTGCTCGCTCCTGTATCAGCGTATCACGTACACGGCTCAGTGCATGGCTCTTTTTAAGTGGACCCCTAGTGTCGCTTCTCTGACACAACGTGGAGAGAGCGACAGAAGGGGAACGTCTAGGTTACGTATGTAACCTCCGTTCCCCGATGGAGGGAACGAGACGTTGTGTCTCCCCTGCCACGTCGCTGAGCCGAGCCCCTGTTGTGGCCGGACCATTTCCGGCTCCTCAGAAAAATCCTGAATGAACTCCCGTATTTGCGCCGCTTAATACCCGTATGTCCGGGGGGTATTCCTTTATATACTTTTCTTTAAAAAAAGCAAAAATCGGGGTTTAATGAGGCACTTGCAATGGCAGTGAATGGGGACAATTTTTGAAAGTTAAAATGCTCACCGTTTCAGAAGTATAGCCACAAGACATAAACAATATGAGTTTAAATATGACTTTAGTGTGATCAAATCACTTACTAACCTTTTCTGTGTAAAGTTATAGCCAATATTACAACTTTGTTGTCACGACGATGTCAATGTCAACAAACCCAAAAATGTAAAACGACATAAAAAAATGTAAATTTAATCTTTACAGCTCAAAAAATACATAATTTTTAATCAAATATTTAATGAAAGTGCTTTTATAAAATTATAAGCTTCACACTCCTGCCTTTAAACCCTCCATAAATTGGCCCATTCACTGCCATTTTAAGTGCCTCACTGTAACCCTTTTTTAAACAAATGGAGGGATTAGTCGAAACAACAATTTTTGCAGAAATCAACATCATGCCATCACACCTAGTAACAGGGAAACTAGATATTCACAAGCAGAATGTTATATACAACTTCGTTTTGTTGAGTTATGTCTGTGAAAAATTCTATTCTATCTTATTAAATTAAGACCAACATGATCACATGGAAAATCAACATGCCACAGTACCCTGAAATTAAACATATTTTGCTTAATTATTGACAACTGCCTTCTCCCATCAGACATCTTTGTATCAATTGAACAAGGGACATGGGTTCTGGTTCCATTTAAACCAGGAAGTAATTTTGTTATCATAATCAATAATGAACATAATTCAAAGGTCTTAGTACATTTATTGTCACTCTTTTATTCACCAAAATAAACATGTTCGCTTAAAGCGCAACGGAGAAGCTTCAATTCACACAGTCAAAAAGTTGCTTCTTTGTGAGATCAGACAGCGGGCTGGTGACGTCTGAATAATTAGGTGTAAACCTCCAATAATAGCCAGCCAACCCCAGCCAGTCTAACCCCCCATTTTGGACTTGGGCCTGGACAAGCCGCAATGGCTGCTGTCTTATCAATTTGGGGACACACTTGTCCATGACCCAAGTGGAAGCCCAGATACCATACTTCTACCTGCCCAATTGCACACTTCTTCAGATTTTCTGTGAGTCCCGCCCACCTCAGTGACCTCAGGACAGCCCTCAGATGCTGGATGTGCCACTGTCAATCGTTGCTATAGATGGTGATATAATCCAGCTAGGCAGCGGCATACGCTGCGTGAGGGCAAAGGACTTTGTCCATGAGCCACTGAAACATCGCCAGGTCCCCAAACATACAAAACGGGAGAGTAACGAATTGGTGTAGGCCAAACGGAGTGGAAAAGGCAGTTTTTTCTTGGGACATGGGAGTCAAGGGAATCTGCCAATATCCCTTTTTTAAATCTAGTGTTGAATAAAAATAAGCCACACCCAACTGATCGAACAGTTTGTCAATGTGAGGCATTGGATATGCATTAAATTTAGACACAGCGTTCACTTTTCTATAATCCACACAATATTGGACCGACCTGTCACTTTTAGGGACTAAGACTACCGGACTGGCCCAATTACTGTGGGATTATTCTATTACCCCCATGTCAATTATAGCCCTCAATTCCTCCTCCACTACCTTTTTTTGTTCAGGTAAATGGTAGGGATGACTGCATACCACTACCCCTGGGGTCATTCGATATGGTGCTGTATGAGATTGAGATATGCCCAGGAAGAGGTGAGAACATCTCCACAGGGAACTGGAGTGACTCGATCTGTGACTTTTAAGCTCCTCCCTCTTCGGACACCACTACTGCCAATGTCATTGGGACCATCTCTCTCCATAGTTTTAGGAGGTTGAGGTGGTAAATCTGACATGTGTCAGATTATCCCTGTGTAAATTCCCGTAGCCAAGCCCTTCTGTTATAAAGCTGGTATTGACGTTCTTGAGCCTGTAGCAAATTCTCCTGTGAAAGCTGGCCCAATGTGTGGAGTTTTGCTCTCAGGTCAAGAACATATTGAACTTTCTCTCACAATGTCTAAGACACAGTGAGGCTTACACCCATGCAATAATTCAAATGGTGAGAACCCTGTGGAGACTTGTGGGACCTCTTGCACTGCGAATATCAGGGGTTCAAACTACTTATCCCAATTCCAAGTATATTCGTGCACAAACTTACAAATCATGTTTTTCATGGATTGATTAAACTGTTCCATCAAGCCATCCATTTGCAGGTGGTACACGCTTGTCAGAAAGATTTTATACCCAATAATTCGTACAGTTCACATAGTGTATGTGACATGGAAGTGGTGCCTTGATCAGTTAGGATTTTTTTCTGAATCCCCACTCAGGAGATTATTCTGGAGTACCTCCATGACACTACGTGCTGAAATGTTGCGTAGAGGCACTGCTTCCAGATATCATGTTGCATGGTCCACCAGAACCATTTCAAAGAGTTGTCCGCATGCCGTCCACTCTAATGGCCGATGAGGACCATACAAATTTTTCAAAGTGGACCTGGATCAAAGGAAGCGGCGCAAAGGCACTCTTGGGGTGGCCAGTGGATTCACCAGCAGATATTCATGGCATGTCTTACACCACCAGCGAACATTTCTCCATTAGATGGTTTAGTGGTTTTTCTCACCCTAAGCGCCTCACCATTTAATTATTATGAGCCGTCTGGAATAAAATTTCCCAACGGCTCTTCGACATCAACAACTGGGTTGTATCTGCTTTTGTCTGAGCATCCTGCATCACTTGATACAACAGATCATTTATAGTAGAAAAGTATGGATATGCGAGTGCAATGTCTTGCCAGAGGCATTGAACATCAATAATTTTTACTTGATCAAAGGCGTGTCGAAGGGTCTCGTCTTGCATCTGCTCCAGAGTGAAATCCCCACCTGGGAAACATCTAAGGGCTGGGGAAGCCGGGACTTCCCCCTCCCTTACATCATCCCGACTTGGAACTGACACAAACGGCCCCGGCTCTGCCTCCCCAGCCACTGAATCCCAAACCACACACCGAGACACTTTTGTGCAGGAGCCATCCACAGATAATCTCCCCAATAATTACTGAAATTCTGGCTAATTCGTACCCAAAATCAGCACATGTGTGAGACAAGGACTATCCGCCACCTCTATTCTATATTTTTGCCCCTGAATAGGCACTAAGGAATATTCGTGAACATCCCCATGCACACATCTCTCCTTCACCCTACGGATTCCCGCAATGGCAGCACACTGGCCTGGACTTTCCCCCCACACCTGCAGCTACTGATTCTCTAACCTGGCAGGAAAGGAAAGGGAAGGTGGGGTAGAGTTGCCCGAAACACCTGAGCACATGGAGTGGGGTTTGGGGAAATAAACCCCCATATCCAGGGAGCAGGGACAGGAACAGGGTGAGGTAGGGGAGGGGAAGAGACAGCAGGAGAAGAGACAGAGAGAGAAAAATCTTGGCCATCTTCTGAATACGCCATCAAGTGGGCCTCCACCAGGTGGACTGCATCCTCGAGCAACATCGGGTGGTGGCACCGGACCCACTCTGTGGTCCTTTTGGGCAGCCGGTCGACGAACTGTTCCAGTACCACCAAGTTGATGATTCCCCCAGTGTCACGGCCCCCTGCTAGTAACCACATCCAGCAGGCATCACGGAGCTTCTGGGCGAAAGCAAATGGGTGGCTGAATTCCCCGTAGGTCAGCGCCTGAAAACACTGATGATGTTTTATGTGGCTTGTGTAGGATGACCCGCTTTATATCTGGGTACTCCAGCAGGTTAGCCATCAGCAGTTTTTGGGCTGCGAGCAGAGCGCCCCCCGACAAAAGCAGCAGCAGGTGTACCGCCCATTGCGTATGGGGCCAGCCAGATCCCGCAGCGGCCAACTGGAACAGCTCAATGAAAGCTTCGGGGTCATCCTGGGAACCCATCCT
Source organism: Xyrauchen texanus (assembly GCF_025860055.1). NCBI lineage: Eukaryota > Metazoa > Chordata > Actinopteri > Cypriniformes > Catostomidae > Xyrauchen > Xyrauchen texanus. Next base: position 28,872,005 of record NC_068315.1, read on the forward strand.
GGCCAGAGTGATCTGAGTGTCGCTGCTGGAGAACCATGCGGCAGCAAGTTCTGGAACACCTGCCAGTCCTCTGCCTGGGCTTGTAAGAGCACCTCGAAACGTTGCTCCTGTTCCGCTCAAAGCACCAGGAGGGCCTGGTGTTGTGTCTTGTGGATAACAGTGAGGGTCTTGATGATGTCTGCCATGGGCAAGGACTCCATGATGACATACCTCCCTCAACCTTGTGTTTTGGCACTAATATAATGAGGTTCAGGAATGAGGAAGCGGGAGATTGTGATTCCTACTCGAATGTCACTCTTTAATTCACAAAAATAAACACGTTCACTTAAAGCACAACAGTGAAGCTTCAATTCACACACTCAAAATGTTGCAACACGTCAGCGGTCAACACACAAGCAGCTTCTCAGCTGTACTATCTCTCTTGATTACCTCAGTCTCCTCTCCTTATAAGCCCAAATCACTCCTCACTGAAACACAAGACAGGCATAAAGCACAGGTGGAAATCATTCACCACTCATCTCCCCTGCTTCACTCTCCACAGCACGGCGCCTCCGCCTCCACACTCATGTACTCAAGAACTGAAAGCAACAAATGAAGAATTGAAATACCTTCACAAATAAATAAACTTACAATAAACTTAAAGAGTGAGTCTCTGGGAATCATTTAACCAGATTTATAGTGGTTTTCAACCCTCACAACACTCATTTGGTTATTTTGGAAGAATGATGTTACACTCACTATTTATCTTTTGAGTTTTAGGACTACAAGTCAAAAGTCTGGCTAAACGGATGATTGGGTAGCACATTTTAAATGTCCCCCTGCATTTGTCCTTGAATAAAATTGTGGCAGGGCGGAGGGCGGGGCCGGGTGCGTAGGATAACGACCCGGCCCCGCCCTCCGCCCTGCCACATTAATATCTAAAGGTAGAAGACTAATAGTGTCAGTCATGTTAATTGATGGAGTGAGTGAAAGGAATTGACCTCCAACCAGTGTATTGATTAATAAAGAGAATCAAATTCCACTGACTCATTTAAGAGAGAAATGCATTGCATGCTGTGAAATGGATCCTGAGTGTGTCCTGTTCTTTTGAGAATTACATTTAAAGATCACAGCCATTTGATATAGACCCCCAGATGGAAACCTGAAGATGCTTATCCTCAAAAGACCTTTAGCCCGCTCTGAAATTAATAATGCTAGCTTTAATAAAAACACCAGTTTTAATATATAAACCTCTATGCATTTGTTAGCCCAGGTGTCATTCTCAATAAGCAGAGCTCACCTCAAACGGTCTTTTCTTCTAAACCACTTCTCCTCACCTTGCTTTAAAGATGATTACTCACATTGTATACAGGGGATTGCATACCCATATACTAGGGCCGTCAGTGTGACGGCAGAAATGACTAAATTGGTAGAGATTTTGCTGTTCCGTTGATACCATGGTAGATATAGTTTGGATGGCTCTTAGTGGTTAGAACTTCTTTACATTATTTACATTTGGGAGGGACAAAAGTATATAGAGTAAAGTGAAAATACAGAACAGGATATGCCCCAAAAGATGTAAAACATTTTTTTATTAAGGTTTGTACCACAAAGATTAGTTGTTTACAGTTGCTGAGCAATGTCGCAACTTGCCACATTAATTATTAATGTTTAAGAATTAAATCGATACTTAATGGCTATTTTAAAACATACTTGAATATGGCTGATCCAATCAGAATTTGGAAGAGATGTTACTGAGGCCAGCGGGGGACACCATACTGTAAAAAATTCACCATCTTTCGGATGAGACATTAAACCAAAGTCCTGGCTCTCTGTGGTCATTGAAAAATCCCAGGGCACTAAATTGTCTTTACTCTCTCAATCCCACCAATAGCTGGTGTGTGGTGAGCGTACTGGTGCACTATGGTTGCCATACCATCATCCAGATGGATACTGCACACATGTGATGGTTGAGAACCCCCTGTTCACATTGTAAAGTGCTTTGAGTGTACTGTCCGAACAGCACATGTGGGATTCATTCAATTTTGAGTTAGAACTATTAGTTTCATTCATTTTAACATTTTGGTTTTTTGTTTTATACTCAAGTGTTATATTATGTGAAGCTGTTTTAACACTGTTTCCAGACTTTTCCTTCATTGGTTATGAAAAATCTTATCTTCCATCAGGGAAGCAAAATAGAAAATAATCAAATTAGATGAAGAACAAATGATTTGTAAATGATTACATTCTCTGGATTATCCATAGGCATTGCCATGTAGTTATTACTAGTACTGTGTAGTAACAGATTATGTACTTCTAAATTGGATTATATTTACTTTATATGGATTACATGATTGTATTTTTGATTTTATTAACAATCAGCTAATGTCAATAACTAATTGTTAGTTATTGATTTTGATTATGCTCCTAAATGATGAAAGCCTTCACTTTCACACAAATCATGAACAAAATTATGACTTTATAAAACACTTATTTTTCGCACTATTGCTCACACACTGCTATTTTATCATGTTGAATTTATTACAATGCATTATTTGAAAAACAACACATTTTAATGCTTGTATTACAGAGCCCTACTTTTTTCATTTCACATTTGCTTTTAGGACACTATTGGTTAGGTTTAGGTTAACATTTTAGGTTAGGGTGGTATGTTTTACTTATTCAAAGTTCATCTAATTAAAACTTCATCTAATATACACCTTAACCCTAGAATGCAAAAAGGGGGTCAAATTGACCCGTAAGGGACTGATATTTGAAGATTTCCATGAAAGCAATCTTGTTTGTGATGCTCACCGATGTCATTTTCATATTTATTGGTAATAGTATCTGAAAGTTCTATCACAACCCCAAGACTGCATGAAGGGGGTCAAAATGGCCCATATGCATTTCCTATGGAAGTTTTATCAACTTTTTAAAATGTATGACTGAAACATTTTGAAGCACTGACATTCAGATATTCAAAATCAGCTAGCAAGCAAACCATTAGCAAGTTAACTATTAGCATAATATGCTGCATATACTGCAGAGGAGGCTTTGGAAATGTTCAGTGAGACACTAATAATGATTTTAGAGTCAAAATTAGAGTACTCAAATGATGATGATACAGACTAAAAAAACATTTAGCGCTGGAGATGACTGTCATTGTGAAAATGTATTGTGTAGTTGTTTGATGTTTTAATGAGAAGCAGATAAGGTTTAGAACATTCCAGTGGAGAAAGCTCTCTGCACTATTAGATGTTTTTAATGTGTTTTTGATAAAGGCTCAGCAAGAATCGGTTCAGGAAAAGTTGGACATTTTGTTGGGAAACTGCAGCAAAACCAGTAATGAAGGAGGTAATTTAGTTTTGCAAAGATGTTGCCATGGTCACTTAATGTTCATGAGATCAGGCTGTAATCTCCACATCCAATCTTATAAAGCACTTTGAGGTTCTGTTATACTCTATGTTTATATATGTATATTTTATTATATACTGTATGTGGTACTAATGTTTAATGAAAGGAGTTTAATAATTTGGTTTAATAATTTCGTGATTAATAATGATTTTCATAAAAATAGAGTAGGAAATAGAGAGTAAACCAAAAGTAATCCCAAAGTAATCAGATTATATTGCCTAAAAGTACAGTTTACTATACTTTTAGGAAATGTGTTTTAAGTTACTGACTGCAATTTAAGCCATATAATTAGTATTGGATTACATTTCAGATGTAATCTATCCAGCACTGGTTATTACAATATAAACCATTTTTAAATTGAAATTCATGCCAAAGTAACAATATTTTAATATGCCCCATTACCAGTATATGAAATTACTCATACCATGATATAAGATTATGATCCTACCGCCCACCCCTACCAATTACAAATAAGTGGCACTAGCTTTAATGTATGTAAACTCAATTTATTAAGATTTGAGCATCAAGATGTGTACATCTATTATAGCACTACATTTAGAAGATACCCTGTGCTATTTTTGCATGCATGCATCTATTGCTTATCACTCTATTTTCAAGCCCTAAAGCAAACTTCATTTTATTTCTTTGTTACAGGTTATTTCCCTTGGTTGTGGATGCAGGCATTGATAATTGAGTCATACCACACAGCAGTACAGCACAAGTCAGTACAACCTGCCCGAAAAAGACTGACAATCACTCCATGATAAAAACCTATTTTTTTGTGTTTAGTCCCATTCCTCTTATTGCCCTGATAAGATAAACCTGTTAGAACATGATGGAAATCTAATACAACATTATGCCAGAGACAGAAATTATGTTTTACTGTGATGCAGGTGTCACAGTGCACTCCAAAATTGTGACTTTTTGATTTGTAAAAAAATTAGAAGAATACTTCAGATCCGACATTGACTGTGAATTAACTTCTGAAATTGACTCAAACAAAAAGACTTTCGGGTTGTCCAGGCTGTTTATGTGGACAAGCATCATGTGTGTTAAATTGATCCTATTATTACTTGAAAACAACAAGAAACTTGATTCTGGTTGATCAGTGATGTTATTTAGTGGTCAAATGTTCTCTAATAATGAACATTGTCTTTAGCAACACTGTATAACTGACTGCTCATCTGGGCAATCTATGTTTCCCACATGTTTTCTTTCTTTCTTATCACTCTACTTTTTCTACAAGAAACGTCAAGGTTACTGTTGTAACCTCCGTTCCCTTAGGGAGGGAACGAGATTTTGTGTCGACAAGGTGACACAAGGGGTCTTCCTTGGCAGCCTCGTGTACCTCTGAACTTGAGAAAAGGCCAATGTGAAATTGGCAGACAGAATTTGCATGCCCCGGACATACGGGTATAAAGGGAAGCGGGCATGCTTCTGTCAGTCAGGTTTTTGCACTGAGGAGCCAAGAATAAGGCACGGCCGTTTACAGTGGTAGGTCTAGTGCCATGGCAGGAGGGACACAATGTCTCGTTCCCTTCCTCAGGGAACGGAGGTTACAACGCTAACCATGATGTTCCTCTTCTTTCACTCACTCAACGTTGTGTCAAATGAAGTGACAACGGGTCCCATTCAAAAATGCCCCGCACTCGTCCGTGTTACGTGAACTGCTAAGACAGGTGCAAGCAGTCTGCTGCGTGCTGGAGGCAACTGTATAGGCTGCACGTAACCCTCCCCAATGCCCCCAAAAGAGATGTCATATACAGAACTTAGGTTTCCAGCACCCCTGAGGGGGGAACAGGTGCTACGTGACTAGCATGGGAGCAAGCCCAGCAGCCGCAGCCTTTTCTCTCTCTATGTCTCTTGAATAGCGTGTGAGGCGGCTGGGGCTATCTTAGCGCTATGAAATGCATCGGGGAAGGCGGTCTTTCCCGGTCCTATTCTTTCAGGGGGTAAAGACCCAGTGGAGGCCACATCCTGCCCAGACTAGGGGGAGGTAACATGTGGCAAATACACCACAAGGGTTGTGAAGCCGTATGTGGGAGCGGCGCAGTGGTAGGTCCTGCCTAATGAGGGAGGAGCTCTATAAGCACGCAACCGGGGACAGTGGGACTGCCCAAGGGATATGCGGGTCTGCCGACAGGGGGACTGTACCGTGGAAAATACATCACAGAGAGTTGCCTGAAGAGGGAACTAATCCCGCGGAGCCCTACCCCAGTACAGAGCACCTGTGGCTTGTAGTGGGTCTAGATGCAAACTTCTCGTTGAGTGTGCTCGAACCCGCAAGTCTAAGGATGACCGTCGACGACTCAGTGGGTAGCCTCAGTTTGAAGATGGCATTCCCTTTCCACTGTCCGCCGAAGCAGACAAAGAGCTGCTCAGAACATCTAGAGCTCTGCGTGCGGTCCAAATAGATACGTAAAGCACGTACAGGACACAGCAATGAGAAGGCTGGGTCTGCCTCCTCCCGGGGCAGCTTGCTTGCAGGTTCATGACCTGGTACCTGAATGGGGTCGTAGGAACCTTGGGCACGTAGCCCGGTCGCGACCTCAGGATAACGTGAATGTGTGCCGGACCGAAATCCAGGCAGGTGTCGCTGACAGAGTACGCTTGCAGGTCCCCAACCCTCTTGATGGAGGCTAACGCTATTAGCTCAACTGAGTCAAGCGGCTCGAAGGGGGGGCCTCTGAAGGCCCGAGAGGACCACTGAGAGATCCCAGGATGGGAACAGGCTTGGCCAGGGAGGGTTCAGTCTCAGGGTGCCTCTAAGGAACCTGATAATCTAGTCGTGCTTACTCAAGGACTTGCCATCTACTGCGTTGTGGTGGGCCGCGATAGTGGCTGCATACACCTTCAAGGTGGAGGGGGACAGCCTCCTCTCCAGCCTCTCCTGCAGGAATGAAAGCACTGACCGAACTGTGCATCTTTGTGTTTCTTTGGCTCGGGAAGAACACCAATTCTCGAACAAGCGCCTCTTCAGGGCGTAAAGTTGCCTGGTGGAGGGAGCTCTGGCTTGGTTTATCGTGTCTATGACTGCAGGTGGTAGGTCACTCAGATCTTCCGCATCCTGTCCATGAGCCAGACGTGGAGGTTCCAGAGGTCTGGGCGCAGGTGCCAGAGGGTGCCCCGTCCTTGAGAAAGAAGGTCCTTTCTCTGGGGGATTTTCCAGGAGTTGCTGTCATGAGGAGTGTAAGATCCAAGAACCAGGTCCGGGTGGGCCAATAAGGAGCCACCAAGATGACCTGTTCCTTGTCCTCCCTGACCTTGCACAGCACCAGTACAAGAAGGCTCACTGGGGAAATGTGTACTTGTGCAGCCCCCGGGGCCAGCTGTGAGCCAACGCGTCTGTCCCGAGAGGGGCTTCTGTCAGGGAGTAACAGAGCGGGCAGTGGGAGTTGTCTGGGGAGGCAAAGAGATCTATATGTGCCATGCTATATAGTTCCCAAATCAGCTGGACCACCTGGGGGTTGAGCCTCTACTCTACACTGGGCAAAACCTGTCGCAACAGCGTGTCCGCCATCGTGTTGCGGTTGCCAGGGATATGAGTGGTGTGCTGACTCCACAGGAGGAGATGGCGGGCGAGTTGTGACATATGACGAGAGTGCACAACACCATGACGATTTATATACACTACCGTCGCGGTGCTGTCTGAACGGATCAAGACATGCTCGCCCCGAATCAGTGGGAGAAAACATCCGCAGGGCATGGAATACAGCCAGCAACTCTAGGCAGTTGATGAGCATTTTGAACAAGAGTTTGTGTAAGGCCTGGTTGAGAACTCACAAGTCCAAGATTGGTCGCAACCTGCCACCTTTTTTGGGTACGATGAAGTAAATTCTGTAGAAACCCTTCTTCATCTTGGCTGGAGGGACAGGCTCCATCACATCCTTGAGAAGAATTTTTTTTCCCTGTGGAGAGGACACTCACTGTTAGTTTTCAGCTGTACACAGTCACATATGTCACATTTGAACTCCACAGCCTAAACTATTGTTGAATTTCCCATGAGCTAACATGCAGTCTCTGCTGAAAATGCCAGCATAGTTTCAATAAAGCTCCCTTTTTTTTTTTTTTACCCCTTTTGGCCCCAATTTTGTAAGGCCCAAATTGCACTACTTATTAGGTCCTTGTGGTGGCACGGTTACTCAACTCAATCCGGGTGGCATAGGACAAGTCTCAGTTGCCTCCGCTTCTGAGAACGTAAATCCATACATCTTATCACATGGCTCGCTGTGCATGACACTGTGGAGACACAGCATGTGGAGGCTCATGCTACTCTCCATGATCCATGCACAAATTACCACACGCCCCATTGAGAGCGAGAACCACTAATCGTGACCAGGTGGAGGTTACCCTATGTGACTCTACCCTCACTAGCAACCAGGCCAATTTAGTTTCTTAGGAGACTTGGCTGGAGTCATTCAGCACGCCCTCAATAAAGCTTCTTGATGATCTTTGCCAGTAAGACTTCTTTTGTCAACTAGTATCATCATGCTGATTCACCAGTAAACCAGGATTACCAGTTGAGTTTAGCTGGTGAACAGCATGGATACATGGATACAGCTGGTCTAAGCTTGTCTTTTCAGTAGAGGTGTCTACTGAATGCGATATCATAGTTGAACGAACGGAGGCAATAATGAAATGCTTTCTTCTAAACAGTTTTCTCTTTCACATGGAGTCTTGGAAAGTCTGAATAATTTTTGTGAATCTATTTGTCCCTATGCATTCAGGTCTTTTTTTTTTATAGCAAAATATTATGTAATATTCTGCTGTTCATTACTGTTTTTACATTATTATTTTGTACCCTAGTTTTTTTTTGTGTATTTAAATCTGTTTAAGTTTAAGGGTGTCATCTTAAGTCTAAGGTTTCATTCATTTAAAAACCTTCATTGTTTTTGTGCCAGAAATATGAAGCTTGTAGTGTAGCTAATTACATTTTCAACAGGGTAGCCTTACTGTAGCTTAGATACTTTAAATTATGAGTTACATGTTTAGGGATCAACAGTCAACATGGTCACGTGGGAAATTGACACATTGCTTCCAAAAGTTCACGTACCCTGAAATGGATCCCATTCTGCTGAATTAATTACAAGCACCATAACCCATCAAACATTTTTGCATGTATTTAAACTCGATCACCTTTCCCTCTAGTATAACTGATAGTGTGATGCGTGAGCAGTCTCAAGACACGGGGTCTGGTCTTGTAAAAACCAGGAAGTTATTGTGTTCACATAATGGTGAGCATGATACGGAGGTTGCATTTTCACTCTAAAATACAATTTTTACTCCACTGATCATTTGGGTTAGGGGTAGGGTTAGTAAAATATGCATTTATTGACTGAATTGAAATACATCATTTACATAATAAAATGCAACTCTCTTTTGGCACCACCCTCAGTACATTTCACCCAGAAACTGGAGCTCACATGTGCCCATACGTTCAACAACACTTCCAGCATCAGGGACAGGGATTTGAGTTTCAGTAAGCACTGACCAATCATGCCAGCCATTGAGATTTGTACTTGTCCTGTCAACATTTTCATTGGGCTTACCTTACAAATTGTATTATTTAATTATTAGTAATCTATTTTTATATGAGACAGAAAAAAATATGTATTTTAGCCTTCTAGATATACGTCATTTTGGTGGCTAGTTTAATTTGATTTGTAATCAGAATTTGTATTTTCAAATAAAATATTCAATACATCAAAGGCATAAAAACACATGTACAAGATCACTGGATGTAAATATAGTCACAACCTAGCACTGGCCTGATAGGGAAAGTGAGTTTTGTCACATTGGTCCTTTGCCTGGTCTGCTTTGTTGTTGAGCCCTGTTGTAGCTTGTCAAGCTTAAGCTTCAAAATAGTTTCCCAACACCAGAAGGAAGTGACGTAACTGTGCCGGACCCTCTCAGTGTGGTTTCAGTACATCTCATCTAACAGTTTATACATAATACTTTACTTATCCTCCTTTTCTCCTTCTGTTTTTTTTTTTTCTTTTCTCTTCACTAGCCTATTTCTCTCTGTGCCCATTACGTTAGAGAGCTCCTACCTTTCCTAGTGATTTTACCTCCCCTACTCCCCTCTGAAGCTTCTGTTCATGTCTGCTGGCCTAATGAAATGAGACTTTTATTTGAATGTATTAGGCCAGGCTCGGTCCAATCCAGGCAGCCAGCACAGATGTATTTCCAGGCTGCCATGCTTACTTTCATGAACAGAGCATCACGAACAGACTAAGATTTTCCCATCTGATTGCTTTCAGATGGCAAGGTGGAGGTGACCAAGGAGGGCATGAAACTCTGCACAATGGGGCCATGGAAGGTTTTCGGAGAGCTTGCCATTCTCTACAATTGCACCAGGACTGCAACGGTTCAGAGTGAGTGTGCAAAACAATGCTCCTATATCTGCACGTGTTGTATGCATATGATTTATCTGCAATACACTGAATCTTTTGCAAAAATATATTGATTAACTGTAAGAATGAACATATAAGATTCATACACAAATATGCAAACATGCATGCGCATGCATGAAAATCTCTTCCTCTTCATAACTGTGCAAAGACAAAACACAGTCAAGAGTGTGTATCCATGGAAACACATACACTGCCTTGTCATCCTTAACTTAGCAAGAACAACTACTCTCAGGAGGGAGTTGCCATGGAAACCACACACACACACACAAAGATATACACTGATCAGCCACAACATTAAAACCACTTGCCTAATATTGTAGGTCCCCCTCGTGACGCCAAATCATCGTCTCAGAATTCTAAGATGATTTTTCTTCTCACCACAATTTTACAGTGCAATTATCTGAGTTACCATAGACTTTGTCAGTCCAAACAAGTCTGGCCATTCTCCATTTTCTCTTTCATCAACAAGGCATTTCTGTACATAGAACTAGCGCTCACTGGATGTTTTTTGTTTTTGTCACCATTCAGAGTAAATTCTAGAGACTGTTGTGTGTGAAAATCTAACAATCATCCATGTGATTATCTAATCAGACAATCTTGTGGCAGCAGTGCAGTGCATAAAATCAAGAAGATATGGGTCAGGAGCTTCAGATAATGTTCACATCAACCATCAGAATGGGGGAAAAAATGTGATCTCAGTGATTAGGACCGTGGCATGATTGTTCGTGTATTTCTGTAACTACTAAAATCCTGGGATTTTCACACACAACAGTCTCTAGAATTTACTCAGAATGGGGCCAAAAACAAAAAAATATCCAGTGAGTGGCAGTTCTGTGGATGGAAATGCCTTGTTGATGAAAGTTAACAGAGAATCGCCTGACTTGTTTGAACTGACAAAGTCTATGATAACTCAAATAACTGCTCTGTACAATTGTGCTGAGAAGAATATCATCTCAGAATGCTATTCTGAGATGCAGGTTGGCGCTGTTTTGGTGGTACGACTGGGACCTACACAATATTAGGCAGGTGATTTTAATATTGTGGCTGATTGGTGTAGATATGAGCACGTTCTGAGTTTGTCCAAATTACTTTATGTATGTATGTATATATATATATATATATATATATATATATATATATATATATATATATATATATATATATATTTATTTTTTTCATTTAATTTTTTCTGCATCCCAATTGTTATTATAATGCATATTTCAAAACTGAATCCTAAGGCGTATTTACCAGCAAAACTTCTATAAATAATTGTATGATTTTATGTTTTGTCTGGCATAAATAATTCAAATATTTTCCTTTGATTGCGTCCACGCTTGAGTTTGACAAGGTTCACAAGTCTTGTTTTTATAAAAGCTAATTTGTATGTATGTCAGCCTGGCAAAATAATTTGCAAGCCTCACATAAATCAATTATCAAAACTCACAACGCATAATGGCTCCACTTCTCCCCTGCGTTAAATCAGATACATACACTCACCTAAAGGATTATTAGGAACACCTGTTCAATTTCTCATTAATGCAATTATCTAATCAACCAATCACATGGCAGTTGCTTCAATGCATTTAGGGGTGTGGTCCTGGTCAAGACAATCTCCTGAACTCCAAACTGAATGTCAGAATGGGAAAGAAATGTGATTTAAGCAATTTTGAGCATGGCATGGTTGTTGGTGCCAGACGGGTCGGTCTGAGTATTTCACAATCTGCTCAGTTACTGGGATTTTCACGCACAACCATTTCTAGGGTTTACAAAGAATGGTGTGAAAAGGGAAAAAACATCCAGTATGCGGCAGTCCTGTGGGCGAAAATGCCTTGTTGATGCTAGAGGTCAGAGGAGAATGGGCCGACTGATTCAAGCTGATAGAAGAGCAACTTTGCCTGAAATAACCACTCGTTACAACCGAGGTATGCAGCAAAGCATTTGTGAAGCCACAACATGCACAACCTTGAGGCGGATGGGCTACAACAGCAGAAGACCCCAACGGGTACCACTCATCTCCGCTACAAATAGGAAAAAGAGGCTACAATTTGCAAGAGCTCACCAAAATTGGACAGTTGAAGACTGGAAAAATGTTGCCTGGTCTGATGAGTCTCGATTTCTGTTGAGACATTCAGATGATAGAGTCAGAATTTGGCGTAAACAGAATGAGAACATGGATCCATCATGCCTTGTTACCACTGTGCAGGCTGGTGGTGGTGGTGTAATGGTGTGGGGGATGTTTTCTGGGCACACTTTAGGCCCCTTAGTGCCAATTGGGCATTGTTTAAATGCCACGGCCTACCTGAGCATTGTTTCTGACCATGTCCATCCCTTTATGGGCACCATGTACCCATCCTCTGATGGCTACTTCCAGCAGGATAATGCACCATGTCACAAAGCTCGAATCATTTCAAATTGGTTTCTTGAACATGACAATGAGTTCACTGTACTAAAATGGCCCCCACAGTCACCAGATCTCAACCCCATAGACAGAGTATCTTTTGGATGTGGTGGAATGGGAGCTTCGTGCCCTGGATGTGCATCCCACAAATCTCCATCAACTGCAAGATGCTATCCTATCAATATGGGCCAACATTTCTAAAGAATGCTTTCAGCACCTTGTTGAATCAATGCCACGTAGAATTAAGGCAGTTCTGAAGGCGAAAGGGGGTCAAACACAGTATTAGTATGGTGTTCCTAATAATCCTTTAGGTGAGTGTACACTGTGCACTGTTAATAGATAACAGCGAATTGGATGCCTCATGCTATGTGATATTACTTCTATCCTTTACTAAACCACTGGTGTTGGATGTATATGCATCATCGTTATTGACACTGGTAGGTATGATATGATTTTGTGAAATAATACCAGCATATACGAGCAATGGAGAGAGATGAGTCAGCATCTGTGTCTTGTATGCATCTCTTAAGTGTGACAAAATGTCAGGCCATTTCCTCAGATTTGAAGAGAACAACCTAGATGGGAAAAACAACCTCACGGCCATTATTTTGACATGATGAAGTACAATCTTCAGCATCTATTTTGTTGGGGCTAAGGCACATTTAAATACACCTCTCTCTCTCTCTCTCTCTCTCTCTCTCTCTCTCTCACACACACTTTCTGTGTAGCAGCTGTTGCGTTATCAAATCTGATAAAACAATTGTGTTTTTAATTGTGAGGTTCTATTTCAATTGTTTTAAAATTTTTAACTGATTGCACTGCTGAGATTTTTTCCATTCTATTGAAGATTTGCACACAAGCAGAGCAAGAATATGAGAAATTATAACCAGTGCAACCTAAATGCAAATTTAGAAGAGGTATTTTCTCTGAGGGGGCAAAACAACTTGGATGAGAAAATAATTGACAGCACAACAATAAAACAAAACATATGAGATCAACAAGTATGTCAGCTCACTAGCAACGCACGCACAACCCCCCATCAACCCCTGATCCAGGAAAAACAAATGTCTTTAAATATATAGAATGTGATGAGTGATACACAATGGTTTACCACCAACAGATTTAGATTTAAATATGTAAACCTAATTGAATTTCCTTTATTAATACTTCATAAACACAGTGTGGGATGTTCATTTTTTGGAGACAGGGTTGTTATGAATCTTACATGCAAAATGATACATTAGCTGCTCTGTGCCTACAAAACTGAATTTAACATAAAACATTAACAAACAAACATGGGACAGTATAAAGGGTCGATTGAAGCTCACATAAAAATATCCAAACTACATGTTTTTAACTTGCATATATATCTTGCATAGCAATTTTATTGTTATTTATTCAGCTTGAAAATGAATGTGTATTATCGTTGTTTAAGGTAGGACCTACTGAAAAACATAAGCAGCCATAGACAACACAGTCAAGCTTTTTTATATTCATCAAGCGATTTTATTTATGGCAGGTGCTATTAATACTTAGTGCAAATAGTCACTGAATATTTACATGATCATTTATATTAATCCCCTATTTATTAAAACAAAGTCACATTAAAGTCTCATAAAATGTTTGTTTTGTAAAAATGTTTTACATTGCTTCAACTAACCACAATAATTCAGTATATAGGAAAGTGTGGACAACCCGGGTTCAATTCTGCCTTTTGTCCCACTTTATCCCATGCTGTTTCTTGTTCTTGGGGGTTTTACTCTTTTCTCCCCAATTTGGCATGCCCAATTCCCAATGCGCTCTAGGTCGTGATGTAATGACTCGCCTCAATCTGGGTGGCAGAGGACGAATCTCAGTTTGAGTCTGAGATCATCAGTCCGCGCATCTAATCACGTGGCTTGTTGAGCGTGTTACCACGGAGATGTAGCTTGTGTGGAGGCTTCACGCTGTTCTCCGCGGCATCCACGCACAACACACCACGTGCCCCACCGAGAACAAGAACCACATAATAGCAACCACGAGGAGGCTACCCCAACGTGACTCTACCCACCGTAGCAACCAGGGCAATTGGTTGCTTAGGACGCCTGACTGGATTCACTCGGCATGCCCTGGATTCAAACTTGCGACTCCTGGTGTGGTAGTCAGCGTCTTTACTTACTGAGCTACCCAGGACCTCCTGTCTCCACTCTTAATATTTCCTTTAATACTACTTACAATAATAAATAAAAACAAATTTAAAAGTCTGTGGGACTCTAAATATACACGATAAACACACTGCAGTCAGGGGCGAACTGGCCATCGGAATAACTGGGACTTTTTCCGAAGGGCCGGTAACGAAACAGGGCCGAATTGGCCGCGATTTGTTGAAATGGGCCACCGCTTTATGCTGAAGAAAACGGTGCTGTGATATGCCGAAGGGGGCAGCGATATGTAGAAAAGGACAGCGACACCCTCCAACAACCTCCCTGCTCAACAACTTTTGGACCAGATTTCCCAACCCCAACAACTTTTAGGCCAGTTTCTATGTACAATCCTGGGCCTATTTATTTTCCCAGTCCGCCCCTGACTGCAGTGATGCCCCTATACTGTATGTTAGTATTTTATTAGGGGTGCAAATAGCATCTAAAACTTTTGCAAGAAGATGCTTTTTTGTTACCACTTACACTATTTACACTTAATGCAAATAGCTTCTGCCATACATATTATAGTATTTATTGCTTGTTGACAGTCTATAGTGTAACACCATTTTCTAACCAGACATGGCTTGACACCGTAACACACAATAAAAGGTAACTTTTCAATGTTAATCAGAGTTTTCTCCTAACCAGCCATGAGTGCGACAAGAAACGAGTGACAGGACATTCTGTCGATTGCTTTCTTTTATTTATTTATATTTTGCACCGGGTAGCACAGTCTACTGTGAACTGTCATTGGTCCAAACTTCAGTCATAACAGTACATTAAAGTCTGTGTCTCACAAGCTAGATAAAACAACTTAATTTTGGCTGAGGGTGACACATCTACCGACTGTTTATCTGAGTTGTCGCTCTCTTCAATCATCAATACAAAATCTCTCTGACTTTCTCTCTGATTCCCTGTCACATGGAGATCCACAAAAAGATAAACAATTGCAAAACGCTGAATTAGGATACGATTCATAGAGTAACTTTGTCCTGTGAATGTGTGTGATTGTGTATTTATTCCCTTGACGCATGTCCATACGCAGCATGAGTGAGAAAAAGATTTATGTTCAAATAAACATACTGTTCCGCCTGACTATTCTGATTTTATTAGTCATTAAGTGTAGAAGATCCCCTGCTGCATCACACACAGTTTTTGACAGACAGATTGCTTATCCCTGGAATCTAATCATGCTGAGTCTGATTAAGACATGGCATAAGATAAAATAGTGTTTAGCATGGAAACTGTAAACATCAAATATAATTGGAACATGAATATACGTACATTGGACTAAATACCCTAAATGCAGAATGGAGGCTTTGTATCCTCATTTCAAAAGTCTATGTATGATATGCCAAGAGAAAGAGAAAGAGTTTTAGAAAGACAGAGAGAGATGAAAAAAATATGATTCATATATACATGCTAAGATGAGACATCCAAAATTATTTTAATGAGTTTATGCACATTTATTAGTGGCGAGACATTCCATGGTGATTTCGGGGCTTAATGATGTCAGTATCCTGTCACAAACTACAAGGAATGAACGTTGTAGAGAATGTGCTGTGAGTCACCACTGGAAAAAAAGCACCCTCATCATACGAGAGGTGTACTGAAATGCTGCATGAGTGGCTCCAATGGAGCTTAGACTAAATGAAAATGATCATAACATTTCCATTATAACAACATTTTATCATGAAGCTATCATTGGGGTGTGAGTCATGAAAATATTGTGAAAGCCAGATAGTTTTGTTCATTCAGTAGTTGACATGTTAACTCTGTTGGTGGTGTTTCAGTAAACACAGTACCAATAAAAAAGGAGGAAATATCATTTTAATGACACCTCATCACCGTGTCTGCTGAGATGTGGATATGTGTGCAGTTTGTTTTTTCATATGCGTGGGTCATTGGTTCTGAAATCAGGCAACACTGGTCATGCTGTAGATTTAAAAGAACTGTCTCAGAAGAGTCATTATTTTGAGAATCGGACTACACTGGTCACAATGTATATTTTGTGCTGTAGATTCAAAAGAATCGTCTCATAAGACTCATTTGTTTTGTAATCGGGCTACATTGGTCACACTGTATATTTTATGCTGTAGATTCAAAGGAACTGGGTAATAAGAGTAATTTGTTCGGATATCAGGCTATGCTGGTCACACTGTAGATTTTGCGCTGTAGATTCAAAAGAACCGGCACATAAGAGTCATTCATCGGAAATCCAACTAAACTGGTAACGCTGTAGTTTGTGCTGTAGATTCAAAAGAACCGGCTCTTAAGAGTCATTCATTCGGAAATTGAGCTAAACTGGTCACACTGTATATTTCACACTGTAGATTCAAAAGAACTGGCAAATAAGAGTCATTTGTTCATAAATCAGGCTACACTGGTCACACAGTATTTTTCACGCTGCAGATTAAAAAGAACTAGCTCATAAGAGTCATTCATCGGAAATCGAGCTAAACTGGTCATGCTGTATAGTTTGCACCGCAGATTCAAAAGAACCAGCTCATAAGAGTAATTTATTCGAGAATTGGGCTGCTCTTGTCACACTGTAGATTTCGCAATGTAGATTCAAAAGAACCGGCTCATAAGAGTCATTCATTCGAAAATTGAGCTAAACTGATCACGCTGTATAGTATGCGCTGTAGATTCAAAGGAAACTGCTCATAAGAGTCATTAGTTTGGAAATCAGGCCACATTGGTCACACTGTATTTTTCGCACTGAATATTCAAAAGGACCAGCTCATGAGAGTTATTAGTTTGAGAATCAGGCTGTACTGGTTACGCTGTATATTTCACACTGTTGATTCAAAAGAACTGGCTCATAAGAATCATTTGTTCAGGAATCAGGCTATACTGGTCACACTTTATATTTCGGACAATAGATTCAAAAGAACTGGCTCATAAGAGTGATTTGTTTGGGAATCGAGCTACTCTGTATGTTTCACACTGCTGACTTAGTTGTGATAGTTGTTAGATAGTTAGATAGTTGTGCTCTAACGGAGCTAAATGTTAGAGCAGAAAACACTTCTAGATTATTCTAGTATGGTTTTCCATACGTATCGTAAACCGTATGCACATTTGCGGACAAGTAACTGAACCGAAAATCATTGAGTTCTAGATTTTTATCAAAAATGGAACCAGTTCTGAATAACGTCATGGTTACTGTTGTAACCTCCATTCCCCGATGGAAGGAACGAGACATTGTGTCGATTGTAGTGACACAAGGGTTCTCTTCTGAGAGCCTTGCGTACCTTTGAACAGGCCAATGTCAAGGTGGCAGACAGAATTTGCATGCCCCGCCCCCGGACATACGGGTATAAACGGGAGCGGGGAGCGAATGTCAGACAAGTTTTCACTGAGGAGCCGAGAATAAGGTTACGGCGCATTACAGTGGTAGGGATAGTGACGTGGCAAGGGGAACACAACGTCTCGTTCCTTCCATCAGGGAACGGAGGTTACAACAGTAACCATGACGTTTCCCTTCTGTCACTCACTCAACGTTGTGTCGATTGTAGTGACACAAGGGGTCGCACTTCAAAACGCCATGCACTACCCATGTTACGTGACTGCCAGGTCAGGTGCAAGCAGGCTGCTGCGTGCTAGAAGCAGCTGGGTCGGCTGCACGTAACCCTCCCCAATGCCCCCTATCTTAACGCTATAGACGCATCGGGGAAGGCGTCCTTTTCCATTCCTATTCTTTCAGGGGGAAAAGGCCCTGCAGAGACCACAACCTGCCCAGACTGGGGGGAGGTAACTTGTGGCTAATACACAATACACACAGGGGTTGTCAAGCCACCTGTGGATATGGTGTGGTGGTATATCCTGCCTGACAAGGGAAGAGTTGCTACAGACACACCGACCGGAGGCAGCGAGGACTGCCCAAGGGAGACACGGGTCCTGCCAGCAGGGGGACCATATGTCCGGGGGCGGGGCATGCAAATTCTGTCAGCCAGCTTGACATTGGCCTTTTCTCAAGTTCAGAGGTACGCGAGGCTCTCAGAAGAGACCCCTTGTGTCACTACAATCGACACAAAGTCGAGTGAGTGACAGAAGGGGGACTGGTTTCCACCTTAATACTTTTGTTGTTACACAAAAAAGTAACAAATGACATGAGGGTGAGGAGATGATGACTGAATCTATTTTTGTGTCAACATTTCTGTAATTATGGCAAAATATAACAGTCGAAACTTGTGTGCTTGTTAGCATATGCATGAAAATCAAAAAGCATGGTTTCGTCAAAGGATGAACACCTCATTCTCACCTCACATTAGAAACAAAAACTTGATGTCATCCATTTGCACAGTGTTAGTGCGGTGTGGTTAGAGAGATGTATAAATGGATGTGGTTCAGGTGACTAACATTTTGACAAAGGAGTTGTACCACATGTGCCTGCTCTTGAGCAAAGGGAGAGTGAGAAATATATAGACAGGGAGAGAGAGAGTAGTCTACTTTGTTATAGACTGTAAATTTTATCCCTCATTAGCTCTGTATGTGTGGAGAGTCTCATTCAAAGACAACACAAAGCCACAGTTCTCCTTTGATTTTTGCATCCAGACTCATTAAGGGCATTAGAAGCTAAAATTTAGAGAGAAGCGCATTATCTGTCACTCCAGTTCGTTGTTGCATTAAGTGTCGTGAGTTGCTTGTTGCCATAGAAACCTCTTCACATTGAATATTAGTGATGAAATCCCCAGGAAAGATTGTTTCGCCCCCTTAGTTTTTGGCAGTGTCCCTTTGCTCTGGGTCCAAGGAGGGAAATATGACTTTATTAATTCCAGCTTTTCTGATGGAAATAATGTAAGTGTTCGAATTTCAAGGCTGTTTAAGTGAGATAATGCCAGGGTTCTTCTCTCAGATGTAAAGCACTTTGGATAAATAGAAAAGTGCTTCCTTATTCAGCTTTTTGTACTTCAATGTATCCCATTCCCAAGTATGATTTTGGGGCTGTTTTTTTGTTTTAGTTTTTTTTGGCTAGTGTCATTTATTTAAGGCTTTATTAAAAACTTGGCATTTATAATCCACTATTAGCAATCATTTGCTCACCACTGAGTATTGCTGGTATAGGCTTTCCAAAAGTGATTTCTAATGATTGACTTCCTTAATACAAGGTAAAATAATTTTTTGAAACCTGAAAATTTAGGACTGCATATGGCTTCTTTTAGCATGTTCAGGAAATAGTAGTTGTCATGGAGGGTTGGGAATGTCTGAATGTCTGGCTATGATATAAAGTCACTGTGACTCCAAAATAACAGTTTGCTCTATTCCAGTCGCTAATGACCCAAACAAGTAGGGTGACATGTTTAACCTTTTAAAATTGAACTAATGGGCATCACCATTAACAAGTTATAACAAGCTAGTTTTTTCTCTCTTCAAAAGGCAGAGCGAGACTCTTTGCTGTTACTTTTCTAATTTGTCATTGCTATTCACTGCACCACTGCGAAGGAGCCAGGGTGCAAAACTAGCATTTTGTCACACCTGACAATGCCAGGTAAATCAGAAAAAAAATCCCCCAGGCGTGAAACTGTATTTTGTTTGTATTTTGGTGGTGGTGGTGAGAAACAGATCAATATTTCAGTCATTTAATACTATAAATCTACACTTTCACTTTTACAATCTTCTTTAATGTTTGCTGTTTTGCATTTTTCGTGAATATCGCCACCTGGTAGGGGCAGATCAAATGTGGAGATTTATAATAAAAAAGGACTTTTGATCAGGGAGGGATCTGTTTATATGTTTCTCAACTACACCTATCATATCGCTTCTGAAGACATGGATTTAACCAATGGTGAGAATTAATTTATTGCTGCCTTTATATGCTTTTTTGAGCTTCCATTTTCTGGCCACCATTCACCTGCATTATATGGACATACAGAGATGAGACATTCTTCTAAAAATCTTCAATTGTCTTCTGCAGAAGAATGGAAGTCATACACATCTGGGGTGGCATGAGAGTGAGTAAATGATGAGAAGATTTTCGTTTTTAACTAAATTTAAGACCCTTTAAAATTTGATTTTGTTCCTCATATTTCTGTATTGGTGGCATAAAGAAAGGAGAATTTCACATATATTCTGCCACATGAAATCCTGGAGTAAAAAAAAAAAAACTTTAGGCATTCTAGATAACCCAGAGTGTATTTTTTTTTTCAACATGATCACACAGGAAATCAATGTGTTAGTTCTATAAAGGTTGATGTGCCGAATTTCAGACAAACATCACCATGCGATAAATGTTCATGCCCCAGATATTACATACGCTGTTCCTTTGATGTCACATACGGTTTGTTCCCCATCTGTTGCTCACTTGACATTCTGTCGAATGAAGCGACACTTGGGGTCTTTCTTGAAGGCCTCGGTTACCTCTGAACTTGAGAAAAGGACAATGAGAAATTGGTAGACAGAATTTGCATGTCCCTCCCCCAGACATAAGGGTATAAAAGGAGGGAATCGTGTTTCTCTCCATTCAGATTTGTTCTTTGGAGCCGAGAGGTTGTGCGATCAACGAGCTGAGATCACTTCTGTTCCACTCACCTCTGCAGAGTGGTTGTTGTTGGCTCTATGGCGCGTATCAGCTGCTTTCTCCTTCTCTGTATGCCAGTGCAGCTTGGCCCCTGGGCAAAGCCCTTCTAAAAGAGAGTATTTCTTTAAAAGAGTTTATTTTCTCTAAAAGAGCAAACACAGTAGGCGTTGAACGTCCTTTTCAGGACTCGCCTAAGATCGAAGATCTAAGTGGTCTACCACCTGCTGTCGTAGACACGATCAACCAAGCCAGAGCTCCCTCTACCAGGCAACTTTACACACTGTATTGGCGCTTGTTCACGGATTGGTGTTCTTCCCGATCTGAAGACCCACAGAGATGCGCAGTCGGGTCAGTGCTCTCATTTCTGCAGAAGAGGCTGGAGGGGAGGCAACCAAATTCAGAGGTAACCAAGGCCTTCAAGACCCCTAGTGTTGCTTCTTTTGGCACAACGTCTCGTTCCCTCCATCAGGGAATTGAGGTTACAACAGTAACCTAGACGTTCTGTAGCTAGCAAGATTCAACATTTGCACAAAAGTAAATGAAATAATGCTGGTTTGGTTTCAATACCGTTAAGATTATAGTTAGGATTAGGGTTTAGGATAGGGTTAGGAGTATATTAATGTTATTATTCAAATATTTCCAAAAATCAGATGCACTACGCCTTTCATGGCATCCATTCAAATGTTTAATTTTATATATATATATATATATATATTCAACAGTTAGTTTTGGTCCTCTAATCTGATTGGACGAGAGACGTTCCATGAGCATTGATGGTCTGTCACCATCAGCACTACGACACTTCACTCTGTGTGTATCACTCGGCTTGTGTTCCAGCTGTTCTAAAGTGTAAGAGTATTGGATATGTGTTAAGAGTTAGCGTATAAGTGTCTCTTACATGTATTTTTTATCAAATTTTATGACATTAAATATGTTAGCCAGCAGGTGATGGCAAAATATATTTTTTGTTTATAATATGAGCAGTTTGTTACGTGAATTGAATCTGTCATTCATTGTTTACATACAACAGCGCTCCCTGATCGCTCGTATTACTACTACACGACTACAGCTAGAAAATAACTTTAACCGCTTTAAATGAACAACTTCAGCATTATGGCTCATCACAGCTGAGAGACACAACAAACAGATTAATAACACAAACTCAAGGCGCTTACCTCTTATTGGAGTTTCCACATTGGAGAAAAAATACTGTTCAAAATGGCATTGCGGTTTCTCTAGTGAATGACGCACCGGCTACCACGAAATAGGGAGAATTACCCCCACTTGGACGGCTATTTTCTCACTAAGAAAGCTGACAGCATCTCTGCTTGGGTGTGGCAACAGGTGATTGGACACGCTCCATCTCACTCACTCACTCACTCACTCACTCACTCACTCACTCACTCACACACACACACACACACACACACACACACACACACACACACACACACACACTCACATCCATCCTTGTTTATCCAATAACTTGTGCGAAACAGCACAAGCCGTGAAACTATTTCTGAAGTAATATTTTTTAATTACTAACAGAGGCTTGGACGCATCATTTGCTTTGAACCAGCAACGGCAGATTCTAATCTGCCACGTAATAAAGTAGTCCCATGCACAAATGCTTTATGACCCTACTCAGTTTTTATAAACATGCTGCTGCACAAATAGACATACAAACAATACCTGTGTAGCTGATCTAGACTGTATATCTTGCATTCTCCTAACCTTCAACAATTTTCTGAAAATTTTACTATAAACTTGATTGAAAGACGATTTCAACAGCACAATTTCCACTTCATTCTTCATTATCAGTGAAGACATACAGTGGCCAACCTCCATTATCGCTTTTGCGGAAATTACTTGGTTGATTGTAAGAAGCTCTCTACCGAGTAGAAGAGTTCTGATTGGCTCATGTGTTACTGTGATGGAGTGCTTGATTGTAACCACACGTTCCCTAATGAGTAGTCACGGTCTGGAGTGCCTTCTTCACAGGGCGAAAATGACATGGAGAGGTTGAACTAGACATCCTCATACCCTGCTCTCGCTTTCCTCTTCCTGTCACTCTACACTACTTGAGATGGTAGTAGAGGATGAATTTATCGAGTATGATTATGTATGCCGCCCCATTATGGGTCAACTACAGAAAGGAGACCATGCGTAAACTGCAGGTAGCATATAATGATTGTCTGAGGATACTGCTGAAGAAGCCCAGGAGCAGCAGTGCAAGTAAGCTTTTTTGTGACTTGAGGCTAAGCTGTTTACAGGCCCTCTTGAGGAACCTAATGTTTAAGTTTATGGGTCGACTTGATGAGTCAAGAAACTATATTATAGTAAGGCTCACAAGTCCCAGGTGTAGCTCGGTCCGATATCAATCACACCTATGGAAGCATTGGTATGAGTGTCTTTTAAAATTTTTGTGAAAAAGGGTGTATTGTATATGTTTATGTAATTGTTTTTTATTTTTTTTTCTTTCTCTCTCTTTTTTTTGTGATGTATGTCCTGTTGCTGGGCCTAGAGCCTGTAATAAAGTTTAAAGGTTATGTGCTCTTATCCTAACCCTCCGTACAACGTGATCTGCCCGATAATGAAGTAGTGATGGAACGTTCTTTGAGCAGGAAATAAGTCTAATTCAAAGTGATTGAACAACCTCTTTGCTTTGCTCTTTCAGAAGTGTCACCTCACACCTCTTAGCTTTACTATATTGCTAAGCACAGCTGGGCTGTATTAAACTATTATTATAACATTACCACGTCAATAGATGTCATTTTGTTTCCAACTGTAAATTACATCGTCCAAGCTGACTTTAAAGGGATTTAGCACTTGTCTTTGCTTCAGCTCTTTATTGTGGTAATGATACAATCCATGAGACAAGCAGTGTTGGAGAAACAACTTTTACTAATATAAGCCAGTGGGCACCTAAAATAGTCAAAGTCTTTCATGCTTTTTCTATCTGTGATTATCTTTTGGCTAATTATAGATGTTTTAGAAACAACTGGTTTATATATAGACAACTTTAGGAAGAGGTTTTGGCCCACATAGTCTCATGACAACTTGTAATAATTTGTACAAGATGTCAAAATGGTGAGCTATTGTACGACTTGGCCAGTTTTGGCCAAGTCATGGACACTGTCAGGGGGGTGAGGGGAGACAAAGGGACCCAAAAGCAGAGGGAAACAGTCAGTGAGTTCATTAACTACAACATTTGCAAACAAGAACTCGGCACCGGCTGCAATGATTAGCAGAGTCAAAAGCTATAGACATTCAGCGTGCAAAGGAATTAGTTTGTTAGTATGATGAGTGCATTTTGGAAGTCAAGAGCAGTCCGAAGAGGGTCAGTTGAAGATGGTGTGGTGTGAAGAAAAGTCCAGGTGAGTTTCTCCCCTGACATGTTGGCAGAGACAGAGGAATCCTCTTCCAAGGGACAATACAGGTGAAGGTGAACAGGAAAGTAACTGCACCTCTAGAGACACACAATTAATCTCCAACTAAACAAGAGAGCACGGTTAACATTTGACAGCAAACAATAAACTGGCAAAGAAAGAGGGAAAACACAAGGAATAAGTAGGGAGAGCAATCAATGAGAAGCAGGTGCAATGGGCGAGTAAATCATTGCCATGATCAGCGCCTCCCTGGGAACCATCAGCGTTACCATAAAATTGCTAGAATTGCTCCACCTGTGAGACACGAGGAAGAGAGAAAAAAAAAATCACTTTGAGCTGGCAAAAAATACAGAATCCGCGACAGACACAAACCACTCAACAAAAATTATTTCTAATCAATTCAATACAAGCATCACATTTTAGCTGGCCTCCAATACAGCACTTTATTTTAAGAAAGGAAACGTGTCTGTTAACTAATTTGGTTTCTCATTCCATTTTAATTATGGTTATTTTTAAGTTTGGGATAGGGTTTACATTTAGTAAAAATCATAAAAAATGTGTTTCTTGTGGGGGGTTTTTCCCCCTCCATGGGTGTAAAAGTTGTATATTTTTGTATAAACAAATGGTATGATTTCTATGATTTATTACACATTTTCATTAAACTGTGTTCCTTTTTTTCAACTTGCTCGATAATGTTTCAAAGTGGTGTTCAATTAATGACATTTCTGTGGGTTTATATACAAATGCACCTGATAAATTTTGTGTGCCATACTCTTTATTATATCAAATTTTGTAGGAGTTTTTATACAGAGATATGTTCACACTGGTGTCCAAAGTTGCTGTATATTAGTGTACTGTATATTATATATATTTGTGCTAAAATGCACTTGAAACGTAGTACAAAGGAACTGCACAGTAATCTATATTCAAAGGGAAAATTGTCTAAATTATTTTATGTAAGACTCTGCATAAAATCTGGGCATTAATGGCTTAAAAGTTACTGCTGTCTAATAAGCTACAAGATATTCAAAAAGCAGTGAGCTACACTACAGGTTAAACATACTAAACAAAATATAGTAAGAGGTAATATATTACTGTATACAATATATAGTGTGGCGTGGTGGTGGCATAGTGGGCTAAAGCACATAATTGGTAAGCAGAAGGTTGTTGGTTCGATTCCCACAGCCACCACCATTGTGTCCTTGAGCAAGGCACTTAACTCCAGGTTGCTCCAGGGGGATTTTCCCTGTAATAAGTGCATTGTAAGTCGCATCTGCAAAATGCATAAATATAAATGTAAATATACAGTGTATGCAGTATATATATGCAGTAAATATTTTATTTTAGTCTTGTATTTTACAAAAATGCCTTTGGACTTTATACCACAAGAAATAAATGATTAAGTTAAATAAATATATTTTTGTGATATTTGTTTGTATTTATGTATAGTCATTAATGAGTGAGTGTTTTGGGTGGTTACTAGGTAGTTGATAGGTGGTTGCCAAGACATTAAAAAAAACGATTGCTAGATGGTTGCTTAACTGGCCCAAGGCAAAAGAGACCAACTCCAAGTCTCTGTGATATACTGATTCCTAGATAGCCCATTTCACTCATGTTCCGCCATTTATGTTCTGTAATAAAAATTATTTAGAATATAAACCATGATTCTGAATTTCTTTCAAACTGAAAAAATGTGTACGTATTCTTATAATCAGCTTTTTTCACTCAAAACAAAATGCTACATTTTAAAGTCTACAGTAAAAGCTTGTGTTCATTGTGAAACACTAGCTGATGTCAATGTTCATGTTGGAAGCTTTTAGAATCTTTCTGGCATTTTATATATTTATTTATTTTTGACAATGACAATGGTGGCTAATACCAAGTTACCACAGTTTCATTAGTAACAATGGTTTCCATGTTACATTTTTGTTAGCGTGTATTGCAGTGTAATTTTCTTTCACAAAGCAATGAGGTTTTAATGAAACAGGACCACAGGAGCTGTTTAATTAGGTTTTTGTAATGTTGTTGAGATTGTTAGCTCTAATTACATTGTATGCTAACATAGCATAAAGTATGCGTGCATGTAACAAAATCTGCAATATCAGGAAGGATGCTTCTATATGACATCAAACGGATGCTTTCATGAAAGCACAGCAAATTCACATATGGCTAATCAAGTCAGTTCACTTTGATCAGGAAGCTAGCTGGTGAAAAGTGATGTTATCCATGGTCTGCTTTCTCTCCCTGCTTTCTGTGAAGAACACCTCCAACATCCTGCCAACCACTTAACTGCTCGGAGAGCTTGTAGCTCATGTTGTGAGGCCTGTGTTATATCAGTTCTCTCCTTGTAAAACTGGGGGAGGGAGGGAGAGTATATCCCCCTGCTAGGCTGCACTATGTAAACACGCCAGAAGCCACGCTGAGAGAAACTAACCAAGGTGCTCACACTGAGTGAAATGAAATCTCAAGCACTGTGTTGATAGATTGTTTCAGTGTAGTCTCACCTTGAGACAGCACACCCATAGACTGCCCACAGTCCTTTTGCTGACCACCTGATGCATATTTTACACAAAAACAGCAAGAGCTGCCTTAAATCATCAGTCTGCCTGAAAACAAAGTCATGTTTACAATGTACTGGATTGACACAAAGTGGCTTTTGAGAAAGAACAGATCTCTGAATTTAGAAAAGTTCAGTACCGGTATCATGGGATTAAGGTGTCTTACATTTACATTTATGCATTTGGCAGATGCTTTTATCCAAAGAGACTTACAGTGCACTTATTACAGGAACAATCCCCCCAGAGCAACCTGGAGTTATGTGCCTTGCTCAAGGACACAATGGTGGTGGCCGTGGGGTTCGAACCGGCAACCTTCTGATTAACAGTTATTTGCTGTAGCCCACTACACCACTACCCACTCCATGTTGAACGAGTCTTCTCACTGAATACATTTTTTTTTCTGGATGAATAAATAAATACATTTAAAATCTTTATCTTAGTTTATTGATGCCATCCCTACCTAATTTTTGAAATGCAGGCAACATTATATATAATAATACATAAGCCTATAGGCCTATTACTTTTTCCACAGGTATTTCCTATTACGTGCATCTTCAGGCGATTATTGCAACGATTAATCATTAGCACTTAACTGACTATTCAGCTTGTGTCTCGACTTAAAAGGTTCTATTAAACGTGCTTACTAACTATAAAGAGGACAAAATAAACTTTTAAACATACCTTTTATAATAATCTTTTAAACAAGACTTTTATTTTTACTGTTTAATTAATTTCATACAAATTTCACTGCAAACAAATGCTATTGTTATTATGTGTTTTTGTCTTGTTTTCCATTTAAAATGATCTAAAAAGCCTTAAAACATGATACATTTACTTGAGAAGCAATGTTGAAGATATTTAGACTTGCTTTTAGAGAATAGATCTTTAATATAAGTGTATTTTGAATATACTGTAAGTGTATTTTGTCACTTGTTCATACTTCTGCCAATGCAATTAAGACAAAATATACTTATATTCCAGATACGTTTGAAAGCAAGTCTAAATGTATTACATATTGCTTCTCAGGTAATGTATAATGTTTTAAGGATTTGATCCATTCTAGATCAGCTCCAATTCCGGTCAGGTTTTAGAAAATCACAGGCCTACTACAGCATTACAATAATGTTGTATTTAATCAATCGCATGATTTCAAATAAGACCCCTCCCCCCCCAAGAATGCGCAAATTAGTTTTCTAGTCTCCTAGGAGTCTCCTGTCTGTCTATGCTGGGCAGTTTGCGCATGTGGCTTTTAAATTAAGTGACGGTTGAGTGAAAAAGATGGACGTTGCAGTTTAGAAATGTATTTGTTGAAGTATATATGATGCTGTGTAAATGTAGCCGATTCTACCTTAATTGAACTGATATTTACAATGGAAACTTTAATTCCTTTACTTGGATTTGAGAAAGTGTAGTAATGCAGGGAATGCAATACTGTGAATTATAAATGTCAACGGTTTCATAACCGGCTCTTTGAAACCGTTACATCCCTATTCAAGGATAGCGTGAGGATAGCACTCGAGTGCGCGCTCAAGGAATCTGAGACTCTGCCTCTCACAGGTGCAGTGCTTTTATTTGAAGGACTATAGAACAGCATCAGATTTACAAAATGCTTACAAACACAAAGAGAAGGTGCAGTTTACCCTGGCTGTGTACAAAGCTGATGTTTTAAATTCATATAAGCAACAGAATTCATGCAAAAGTATAGGGGACTTTAAAATGTTTAAGACCTGCATGCATTTAATGTTTAAAAATAAAGAGAAAGGTGCCTTAATACCCTAAATATGTGCACAGTAACCTTTTGTAATATTTGGTTAACCCCGAGAGTTCATGAAGGTTGATTGTGTTATTTTTCGGGAGTTGGGAATAAAGAACGTTTATTGCCATGGATGCGTCAGACACAAACTCAGATAGCAGGGAATAAAGTGCACAGTGAGCTATGAGTCTAAATAGAACAATACATAGATTTCAAAGGCTAAATATATAGCCTACTTGAAAACTAAGACGAACCTGGCCCAAAACCTGTAGGTTTGCCGGGTAACATCGGACTCAGATCAGGTTAAAGACCTATAAACACATGCAGAATAACGGAATACTGATCAACAACTATTTTTACATAATATTTTTCAGATTTATACTACTACCTGTACAAACCCATTTGAACATAATTTATTTGCACATTCCTTTAACATCTCTACACGCATATGCATGTTATATTGTGCTTAAAGGTAATTTAAAGAATACATACATAAATATATACTCTTTTAGAGGGCTGTCGAAGCACTTAGGGGCATGGTCTGCACTAGTGTGCAGAAGAAGAGAAAAGACGCTGAAATGCGCCATATTTCCAACAGCGTATGCTCTTTAGAGGTGAGGGGAACAGCAGTGGGTTTTACTCAACTCGCTGAAACACAACCGCTCTGCTCCGAAGGAAAAAATCTGTCTGAACAGATGCACACTTCCCTCCTTTTATACCCATATGTCCAGGGGAGAGGCATGCAAATTCTGTTCGCCAATTCTCATTGGCCTTTTCTCAAAGATAAGAGGTAACCAAGGCTCTCAAGAGAGACCCCTAGTGTCACTACATCGACACAACATTGAGTGAGTGACAGAAGGGGAACTAATACTTATAGTACAGTGGATACACTTGATAAATCTTTGATTTGTCTTGATTTAATAAATTGTTTTAATATGAACATACACAAATATAAGTATTGCAAGCTTATTTATGGTGTAAGTAAGCTTAAAATACTTATATTTTTGTATGTTCATATTGTTGTATGTACATTAATAACAGGAAAAATTACTATTACAATTTGAAAAAAAAAAATCAGAACTTCTAAACTACTTCAAAGTGTTCTCATCAAAAATCCTCCACGTGCAGCAATGACAGCTTTGCAGATTCTTGGCATTCTAGCTGTCAGTTTGTCCAGATACTCAGATGACATTTCACCCCACACTTCCTGTAGCACTTGCCATAGATGTGACTGTCTTGTTGAGCACTTCTCACACACCTTACAGTCTAACTGATCCCACAAAAGCTCAATGGTGTGAAGATCCATAACACTCTTTTCCAATGATCTGTTTTCCAATTACCTGTTGTCTGTGTTTCTTTGCCCACTCTAACCTTTTTTATTTTCTGTTTCAAAAGGGGCTTTTTCTTTGCAATTCTTCCCATAAGGCCTGCACCCCTGAGTCTTCTCTTTACTGTTGTACATGAAACTGGTAATGAGCGGGTAGAATTCAATGAAGCTGTCAGCGGAGGACATGTGAGGCATCTTATTTCTCAAACTAGAGACTTTGATCTGATCTGATATTCTGTTGTTTAGTTGTACATCTGGCCTTCCACATCTCATTCGGTCATTGTTAGATCCAGTTGTCCTTTGTCTTTGAAGACTGTATTGTACACCTTTGTATGAAATCTTAATTTTTTTTGGCAATTTCAAGCATTGTATAGCCTTCATTCCTTAAATCAATGATTAACTGACAAATTTCCGGAGAAAGCTTTTTCTTTTCAAAAAATATATATTTAAATAAAATAAAAATAACACAAAGACAATGCTAAGCTTCATTTAATGAACCAAACAGCTTTCAACAGTGTTTGATTTAATGGCAAGTGATTTTTTTTTGTTTGTACCAAATTAGCAATTTGATTACTCAATGATAAGGTGCTGGAGTGATGGCTGCTGGAAATGGAGCCAAAATGACTTTTTTCAAATAGTGAAGGTGCTGTTTTTTTTACTTCAGTAATGCTCTAAAGGGAAATATGTTACATATTGGGGAACAAAAGTTTAGTTGTATATGCACATCTTGAAAAAGTTGATGAGTTTGATTGACCTAACAAATACCTAATTTGTGTCAAAACATTGTCAGTAAATTGGAATTTTAGCTGTGTGCCAGTGTTTATCATTTTTCTATGAACAAATAATAGGACAGCCATTTTTAATATATTTTGAAATATATGCTGTTGCATTTATGTGCATGTGACTTTTTCAGCTTGCTGATCTCATTAATATACATAGCTATTTATACATTAATATTTGTAACATTTAAATGCACGTTTGTACGATTTGATAGACACTAAAACGTACAGTATGAACATTTGAAAGCATCTAAAACATACATTTTTTTACATATTTACAGCTTTAGAATCTTAAAATATTTACAAATATATTACAAATATTTCTGAATTCACTAAACGATTGTAAATATATTTGTACATTTTTACTGTTTATAGATATTTTAGATCCCTTAAACCTACCCCAACCTCTAAATCTAACCAAATTTCAACAATGGTTAAAAGCCAGTGTCATTGGTCAAAGACACCAGAAAATTAAAAGAATCACTACACAACCTTCGATAACGCTGACTGTTGCATATGGATTGATGTTTTCCTCAATCATTTTTTGCGCTCAAGCATTTTGGGTTGGAAAAGTGCAGCCCTGCATTTTTAGACATATTTTCCTGAACTACAAATAAAATTACATAGTGTAACAGATTGTCCTTTTTTTCTTTTTTTATTCATGAGAGTAATAGCATTACAATCACCAGTTCTGTTGTGTTTTGCCAAATATTCCAATCAATTTCTTCCAATAATCCCATTATATGCTGAGTGATATGATTAATATGACTATTAATGTCACTATATAAAGTTTACTATTCTCTCAATAATTAATAAACACAGCTAAATACATTTCCTGATAGATCAATAGTGTGAAATGGCAGTATAAATGCAGTAGACAAACCTATAGACATTGCTTATCCTGTGCGAATTGACGATATACCAGAGACCTCCGCTGTAAAATGTCCTGAAAACTAATCTAATCAAATAATTTTAGCCATAATTAAATATTTTTTTCATGCATTTTAATAATTTTTATTAGTTAATTAAATTTGTAATTGACAGGTTATTGTTTTTATTTATTTTTATTTTATTTTATTTTTTTATGGTCACCTGGTCACCCTAGTGTGTGATGGTGTATATCTCTCTGTAAGTTTCAGATCACTTACTCATTATTTATTTAGTAAAGTCATCACAATTATGGAATAATAGAAATAGAACTATGGGTATTATGTTGTGACTAAAAAAAAATCTAAGAAAATAAATCAAAACTGTGTTATATTTTAGCATCTTCAAAGTTTGAAGATTTTTCAGAAATGTACTCTTGGCATTTTCTCAACCAACTTCTTGAGGTATCACCCTGGGATGCTTTTTAAACAGTATTGAAGGAATTCTCATCTATGTTGGGCACTTATTGGCTGCTTTCCTTTATTATTTAGTCCAAGTCATCTATTTCAAAAACGTAATATTTAAAATTAATATGTTGGCACAATTATACTTTTGTCTACAAAACTAATTTCAAACATTTAAGCATACGCTTTCAGATCAAAAAATGTTTAAGATCATGAGAAACATTTCAGGCAAGTAACCCCAAACTTTTGGATGGTAGTGTGTATGCCTGTGTTATCTTCATGAACTCTCATGGTCCCTGGTCATGAGTTCAAAAGCATCATCATTCCACTGACTCTAGATACTTTGGTAGTTAAATTGCTCAGATGACATGCCTTCATGTTGTCTGGTGATAATATTGCCTTTTGTTACCATGGACAACACAACTATACTCCAAGTAAACTGAGCTTGAATCATAAATCATTTGATTGCTTTGCGAAAGTTGTGGTCACAACAATTTTTATTTTGTCTGTTCCAGCACATTAAATTGTAATAAACTCATTAGGATGTACCACACTGTGACATCACCTTCAATAACTTTTGTGGCCTTGAGTTACACACTGAAATGGAGAAAGCGATCTGTCCTGTTCTGCTTACTTTTCCTAAAGGGTGGTCCAGTCTACGTATTGGAATATTGTTCCAAGATGACAAACACATTGTTGAAGCAAATGATGTTTCCATTCAATGATATGACCCAGAACCATTGACTGTTATGTATCTTTGAGTCATATTTATGTCAAATTAGTAGATGGATTGGATACTTGCTTAAAACAAGTGTGTTTGTCATGGCTGTGCTTTATAAAATGTTCAGTGTAAATGTTTAATGGGCAACTTGTTTGGAAGATATTAAACATAGGTGGAGTTTCACTGTTGAGCTGGAGGGGCCGGGGGCAATAGGTTGGGTTTGGGGGTAATAGAAGCTGTATCTGAAGCACAATGGAACTTTTTTACATTTCTGTTTCGAACAAGGAACTCTACTATAGCGGAGTAAATTTATGTAGTGCTTAAAAGGAGGCCACAGCAAATAGTGTTTTTGTGTTCCCATTTGTTCCAACAGCAAAAAAACATTTCTACGACTTTCCAAAACAGGTTTACAATAGAGAGAGATGCTTTCAGAATAGAGAAAGATGACAAATTTACTGTCACTCCCTCAGCAGCTGCATTTGTAATTGCTATGTTGTATTTGTAACAGCTATGTTGACTGTTGGAATCTGGAGAGATTTATCATTTAAGATGTGTTTATTCAACGTGATCTCATGATAATTCGTATGTATTCTCATTTTATGTATTAACACCTATAGAAACATACGTGTACTGTTTAAATTGATTAATATTAAATAATTCATAGAATTAATCAGTTAATTACATTTAATGTAAAATCAGTATTTAATGCAGTTGACATTATAACATGACATTTGAACGGCTTCATTCAGTCCTGTGTGATTTCTGCAGCCCTACACAGTAAACACATTTGTAGGAAACAATTTATAACAATCTCGAAAGTTCAAATTAAAACATTCAATGATTGCCAAGACAACAGCTAGCTAAGGTGAGAGAGAGAGAGAGAGAGAGCAAGAAGTGTAGATTCAGTAGAATGATATAGTACAGTAATTTAGTCACCAGTTTACCCACAACAAGGAAAAAAAAACATCTAGGTAACCTCCATTCCCTGATGGAGGGAATGAGATATTGTGTCAAAGAAGTGACAGAGTGGTCTGCTTACCAGCTCCGGAGCTAACGTCTTGGTCCCCGGGTTGATTGTCTCAGGAGTGCCTGGGAGCCTTCCGGGTCCTCGAGGGGGTCCGTGAGACGGGGGCATGTGCTTCCTGCGGGGTGGTCGACGCACTGTCACGGCTGTGAGCGGCGGGCAAACCCCAGGAACCAGTCCTCCAGCCGCGACGGCTGTGGGAAGGACGGAGGGTTCCAGTCCAGCCCCATGCTGGTGGCGGCCCGGGCAAGCACGTCGGACATCTGTGCGTCAGCCTCAGCCTGGGTGTGCTGGCCCGAAGGCGGCAGGCCAGGGCAGTCGTCTGCGTCAGACACCGGACTGCTCTCCGATGCAGCGGCGAGCTCATCCACCTCGAGTTCTAGAGGATAGGTAGGCTGGCCGTGAGGCGAGCCGCTGTTGCCTCGAGCACGGACGGGAGTCAACAAGCGTGCCAGGGGGCGGGTGGTCCGTGGGGGCGTACCCGGTGGAACTGCACCCGCTGCTGTCCCCAGATCGCCTCCATCACCAGTCGCATTGTCCTCAATCCCGTGGGAAGAAGGAGTGACGCGGGGGGGGGCGGCTGAAGTGGCGTTGCCATGGTCATGTTCTCGCAGTGAGAACCTGAACCATCCACAACCCAGATTTCTCAAAACAGCTGCACTGGTTTTGATTATAAAGTCTCAGTAGAGTTCTGATCTCATGCAGCTCAGACAGGAAGTTTGAGTTGCTGTCGACTCAATACTTTGTAATATAAATGTTAATCACTCTGACACCAGACAAATGTAAAACATTGCCTGGAAACACTGTTTCGTATGGGAATCATTCAAAGAGGAATTGAGAGAGGAGTGGCAGTTCTTTTTCAGCGAGAGAGAGAGAACAAAATAAAAAGTAAAGAGAGTTACAGAGAGATGTCCACTTTTCTGCATTGACAAGATTAGTCATGTCCAGGGGTGGAATGGGAAGAGAAATTGGCACAGGATTTTACATAGACACTGGCCCAAAATTTGTTAAGCATGTGTCGCTGTCCTTTTCTGCATATCGCTGCCCCTTCTACATACCGTGACAACGTTTTGTGGCCCGTTCTGCATAACATGGCGGCTCATTTCAGCTTAGTCTCAGTTTTCCCGATGGCCAGTCCACCCCTGACCGGCCCCAAAGTGCATCGACCCACCGGGAAAAGGTCATACGCCTATGCCATTGTAAACAAACATTGGAACAAAGTTTTTCATTCCTGAGGTGCTATAATTAACATGTCCAAGACTGGGTTGCTTGATAATGGTCAATCAACTGACGCTAATTTTTATTGTAAAAGCAAGCTGTGACATTTTGACGATAATATATATATATATACAGTATGCTGTATATATAACTGTATGTCCTATTATGCTTCTTTTAATTTTACACATCATGGGCACTGCATAGAGGCAAAATGTTCTGAGATCAATGACAGTGTGCAATGGATATTATACTGTAGATCAATGGTTCTCAACTGGAGAGTCATGACTCAAATATGTTCTTACAGAGTTATGGATTGCAGTGGGAAAAATAAAGCAAAATACAAAAAAAATCAAACTAAATACACTTTCCATTTCTTTTGTTTTCGCTGTCAAGGTCATGCATCCATTCAAACTCTACAGTATTTTGGCACAATATCATGTCACTTGGTAGGAGATTGCCAAATTAACCGTTTGAACTTCATTGCCGAAATGAACAGGTTGTGTGACGTGTCATAATTTTCATCAAACCTTGAACCAAATAATTAAAAAATTCTCAGTTTTAGTCCTGAAGCAAAACCAGATGAGAACCAGTGTTATAAAGTTGTAGTTTGAGGACAATATATTAATTATTACATGTCTATAACAAAAAAGGAAAAAAATAGTTGCAAGCAGCAATGAGCAGAATCTAGCAGGTTTAGTCAGCGATTGTAAAGACAGAATGGATCTCATAATTGTTATTGTTATTGAACTATTAATCCAAAATTCCAGGATTTGCATAATTTTTCTGACACCTCACTATAGACTAAGTTGTACCTAAAATGTCAAATACAATTAAAAAAAATTTATAATCTCTCAAAATGTATGGGTTGTTTAAGCAGATTTAGTCTCAAGGAGGAGAGGGGTTCCAGCACAAATGAGGATGTAACCCGGACACACACACACACAAGATGAGACAGTCACAATGTAAGTCAAAAACTGCTTTTATTGTTAACAATAAAAGCAGGCAAAAGTACAAACGGGCAAATCCAGTGAAGAGTTGTCGAGGGAAGCGTAGGGTCAAAAGCCGGGGAATCAAAGAGAGTAAAGGGGGCAAATCCGGGAGAGTAGTCGAGGGGAGCGAGGGTCAAAGCCGGGGTAAACAGGATCGAGAGGCGGGTAAACTAACAAAGGGAGTAGACAGGGGTACTAGGGGAACGAGGAGCTGGCAAGCTAAGGGGGTAATCAAGAGGAGTTCAAGAGGTGATCAAAACTAGACGAGACTAGCGGGGGCAAAGACACGGGAAACTAAATACAATAACCAACACCCGTGAAACGGATGTGCTGTGGTATTTATAGAGGAACAAACGAGTGGTGCAGGTGAAACGAATGACAGGTGATGGGACTAGTACAGGTGTAACGAATAAAGGGGTGATTGAGACGAGTGCAGGTGGTCATAATGTTCTGGCCATAGGAGCGTGCATGTGAGCCCGAGGAGAGAGACCTGCTAACGAGCAGGAGATCTCGAGGGAGCAAAACGAGCATGAGGGCTCGAGGGAGCAAAACGAGCGTGAGCTCGAGGGGGGCGGAACGAGCGTGCGAGCTCGAGGGGGCGGAACGAGCGTGCGAGCTTGAGGAGTGAGTGTGTGTGCGACGAAGCGGGGATGGGGCAGAGGAGCGGGGTTCGTGACAGTACTCCCCCCTCTAAAACGGATGGCTCCTGACGGCCGCACTCGGTTGCGAGGAAGTGGTGCTGGACGATCCCAACAAACAAAAAAAAACCCTGAACAGACAACCCACAAAACACACAAACAAAATTGAGGGCAGTCCAAGGGGCACAGAGGGAAATGAGACAGTCCATGGGGTCAATAGGCAGTTTCAAGGCAAGGTCAGGGGGAACATAGTGGACAGGCGGGTGGTCGAGAGATCTAGGGGGCAGCCATAGGGCAGAGGCTGGGTCAGGGGGTCTGGAAGGCGACTGGAGGACAAGGACTGGGTCCGGGGGTCTGGAAGGTGACCACCGGACAGGAACAGGGTCAGGAGGCCAGGGAAGAGGCGTGAAAGGCGGTGCCGTCAGAGGCGGCACTGTAGGCGCCTCTGGAGGTGGAGCCGAAGGAGGCTTTAGGGGCGAAGGCCTGAAAGGCTCTGGAGGTGGAGCCAATGACGGTGGCGCCGTGGGAGGCTCTAGAGGCGGAGGCCTGGAAGGCTCTGGAGGTGGAGCCGAAGGAGGCTTTAGGGGGGAAGGCCTGGAAGGCTCAGGAGGTGGAGCCAATGGAGGTGGCACCGTGGGAGGTCCCCGAGGCGACGACCTGGCAGGCTCTGTAGTCTCGGGGGGTAGAGCCGTAGGAGGCTCGGGAGGCGGAGCCGTAGGAGGCTCGGGAGGCGGAGCCTAGGAGGCTCGGGAGGCGGAGCCCTAGGAAGCTCTGGAGTCTCTGGGAGTAGAGCCGTGAGAGGCTCGAGGAAAAAGGTCATGGAAGACTCGAGAGGCTCTAGAGGTGGGGCCCTGGAAGGCTCGAGAGGCTCGAGGGGGGGAGCCAAGAAAGACTCGAGAGACGGAGCCCCAAGAGGCTCGGGAGGAGGAGGAGCCCTGGAAGACTCGAGAGACAAAGCCCTGAGAGGCTTGGAAGGGGGTGGAGCCCTGAAAGACTCGAGAGGCGAAGCCGTGAGAGGCTTGAGGGGTGGAGCCATGAAAGACTCGAGGGACGGAGGAGCCCTGAAAGACTCGAGAGGCGAAGCCGTGAGAGGCTTGAGGGGTGGAGCCATGAAAGACTCGAGAGGAGAAGCCCTGAGAGGCAGCGCTCTGGGAGGCTCGAGAGACTTGAAAGGCAGAACCCTGGGGGGCTTGGGAGGTAGAGCTCTGGGAGGCTGGAGAGGAGGAGCCTTAGGAGGCTCGAGAGGAAGAGCCCTGGGAGGCTTGAGAGGAGCCCTGGGAGGCTTGGGAGGAGGAGCCTTGGGAGACTCGAGAGGCGGAGGCCGCGAGGGCTCTGAGGGGCGAGCAGAGGCTGGCAGAGCCGTGGAAGACTCTGAGAGCGGAGCAGAGGCTGGCAGAGCCGTGGAAGACTCTGGGGGCGGAGCAGAACCCGGCAGAGCCGTGGAAGACTCTGGGGCAGAGCAGAACCCGGCAGAGCCGTGGAAGACTCTGGGGGCGGATCACAACCCGGCAGAGCCGTGGAAGACTCTGGGGGCGGAGCAGAACCCGGCAGAGCCGTGGAAGACTCTGGGGGTGGAGCAGAACCCGGCAGAG
The DNA here is from genome assembly GCF_025860055.1 of Xyrauchen texanus. NCBI lineage: Eukaryota > Metazoa > Chordata > Actinopteri > Cypriniformes > Catostomidae > Xyrauchen > Xyrauchen texanus. The sequence continues at coordinate 28,910,228 of NC_068315.1, forward strand.
CCGTGGAAGAATCTGGGGGTGGAGCAGAACCCGGCAGAGCCGTGGAAGACCCTGGGGGCGGAGCAGAACCCGGCAGAGCCGTGGAAGACCCTGGGGCGGAGCAGAACCCGGCAGAGCCGTGGAAGACCCTGGGGGCGGAGCAGAACCCAGCAGAGCCGTGGAAGACTCTGGGGCGGAGCAGAACCCGGCAGAGCCGTGGAAGACTCTGAGGGAACCTCTGCGGTCTTGAGCACAAGACGAGACTGGGGAGAAGGGGCCCTCTTCCTTCTCTTGCGTCCTCGGCCAACAGGGGTTGTGGCCATGGGGACGGTCGAGGCTACAGGCGCTGGCTCGCCGACCGTGGCGGGCATGGGCGCTGGCTCGTTGGCCGTGGCGGGCATGGGCGCTGGCTCGTTGGCCGTGGCCAGCATGGGCGCTGGCTCGTTGGCCGTGGCGGGCATGGGCGCTGACTCTCTGGCCGTGGCAGGCATGGGCGTTGACTCGCTGGCCGTGCCAGGCTTTGGGACTGGGGCCGTGTCAGGCTTCGGGGCTAGGGCCGTGTCAGGCTTCGGGACAGGGGCCGTGACAGGCCTCGGGACTGGGGCCGTGTCAGGCTTCGGGACTAGGGCCGTGTCAGGCTTCGTGGCTAGGGCCGTGTCAGGCTTCGGGACTAGGGCCGTGTAAGGCTTCAAGACGGGGGCCGTGGTAGGCTTCAAGACGGGGGCCGTGGTATGGAACGCTGGTTCAGATTCTGCCTCCCCCACAGTAAACGAGGAACCAGCGTACAGTAGGGCGAGGTCAATAAACTGAGCCAGGTTGAGAGAGCAGCGACCACCTGGCATGAATGATGAGGTTGGCTCATTCAGTCCACATTGAAAAATGTCTTTCAGAGCCACCTCATCAAAATTCACCTGGTACGCCAGGGCACAAAAATCCATAACAAAAAACCTCTAAGGGTTGACTCCCCTGACGCAACCCCAAGAGTCGGGCCGCTGGCTCCTTAATGTCGAGGGCGGGGTTATGAGTTACACAATCGCTGCCTCACATAAAAACCCCTTGGTCAGCGTCCGAAGAGCCAAAAAAACCTCTCCGGGGGTGGAGAGTTCACGGCGCTCAAATATGCATGGGAAGCATAAACGGGCTCAGGGGCAGACACAGGTGACGCAGGGTGACAAAAATCAAAAATCGCACGGACCTGCTGGCCCTGGGCTGTGAGCACGCGATCATGACTCCCACCGGTAGATCCTGGGGCAGAGTGCGCTGAAAACCTCTGCTCTAGTGAGCTGCGCGAATTCTCAGCGTGATGCATTGTGACTGTCTTCGGTGAGGTTGGTTATTCTGTAACCCGGACACACACACACAAGATGAGACAGTCACAATGTAAGTCAAAAACTGCTTTTATTGTTAACAATAAAAGCAGGCAAAAGTACAAACGGGCAAATCCAGTGAAGAGTTGTCGAGGGAAGCGTAGGGTCAAAAGCCGGGGAATCAAAGAGAGTAAAGGGGGCAAATCCGGGAGAGTAGTCGAGGGGAGTGAGGGTCAAAGCCGGGGTAAACAGGATCGAGAGGCGGGTAAACTAACAAAGGGAGTAGACAGGGGTACTAGGGGAACGAGGAGCTGGCAAGCTAAGGGGGTAATCAAGAGGAGTTCAAGAGGTGATCAAAACTAGACGAGACTAGTGGGGGCAAAGACACGGAAAACTAAATACAATAACCAACACCCGTGAAACGGATGTGCTGTGGTATTTATAGAGGAACAAACGAGTGGTGCAGGTGAAACGAATGACAGGTGATGGGACTAGTACAGGTGTAACGAATAAAGGGGTGATTGAGACGAGTGCAGGTGGTCATAATGTTCTGGCCATAGGAGCGTGCATGTGAGCCCGAGGAGAGAGACCTGCTAACGAGCAGGAGATCTCGAGGGAGCAAAACGAGCGTGAGGGCTCGAGGGAGCAAAACGAGCGTGAGCTTGAGGGGGGCGGAACGAGCGTGCGCGCTCGAGGGGGCGGAACGAGCGTGCGAGCTTGAGGAGTGAGTGTGTGTGCGACGAAGCGGGGATGGGGCAGAGGAGCGGGGTTCGTGACAGTGGGTAGCGGGCTGATATTTTGAAAATGTCATATTTAACTATTAGTTGCTTGGCAACCATGCACTTCATCGTTCTCAATAATACACAATAGTGCAATTATCCTCAAACCTTTCATGCATGCAAAGTTTGTAAGTCACCAGAGGTATACAACTTTATAGCTGTTCAAATTGAGGCAGAACAATACCAATTGGCGAGAGGAGAAATAATCATGTGCTCGCCGGTGTAAGAGGGGAAGCAGTGTTTCTGATTTTGAGATCACTTAACACCTAACACTTCAGTCACGTGCGTGTCTAAATGTGGTTTTATTGATCTGATCACAAATCCTTTTGGACCCTATTTAAACCTGTATTTAGCATGAGTAAATCCTCGGATCACTCGAGATGCATGTGTAACAAGGTTATAATGGCAAAGGAGGAGGCGGGAGCCGGCTGAACCATCAATACAATGGTTAAATGAAATTGTAAACAAAAAGACACAGAACACAAACACACACACACTGCAGCTGCGTGTGGCTCTCTCTCTCAAACTGCCGCATCCCGCTGCATTAATCCCACTCCTTGGCTGATTAGCCTGATTGGGGTCTGGGTGTGTGTAGTCAATGCCTGGCTCCGCCCTCCTCCTTATCACACTCCTCCCTCTTTTGAAAAAGAGGAGAGGGAAAGGGCAAGGTGGGGTGACAGTGAGAGAGAGAGAGAGAGGAGTGAGAGAAAAAACTTGTTCGCCGGTTCCCAGACACGCTTTCACCTGGTCCTCGATCACTCCTCCACCCTCTGGCGGCCAGCAGTGTGCCCTTCCTCCCCTTATGGACAGCGACCATTCCTCCACATCCAGGCAGCCGGCAGTGACTCCTCCATCCCCCGGCAGATGGCCATGGCTGCTCCTTTTGGAGGATGGCAGTGGCGAGGACTCATGACAGTGCATCCCTCCTCCTTCCCTGGTTTCAGCACCATGTTTTCTCTCCTCCTCATCACAGGATGTCAATAGGATGTGCAAACGGGGGTTTTTTTTTTACTTCCTTCTGTTCCGTTTGTTACGTACACCTAGGCGATTGTAACAACATCAGGTTAAATGATGAATGAAAAGCCCCAGATAAACAGGTGTGCAGTTTGAGCTTTTTAACAGATATTGATTATGTGTCTCTGGACCAAGATTTCAGAGGAACTGTTAATCATATAGTCTAGTTCAATATAGATATAGAGATAAAAAGAAAGGTCTCTCCAGTTCATGGGTCTCACATGCCTGTGATCAAACCAGCAACATTTGCAAGTAGAGGAATTATGACTTTACATAAAACAAATCACTGACATTATCTTCACATAAGGTTGATTTATTTAAAGAAAATTATTTATTTTCATCCAAGCGAACTACGTAAACTGATATTTGGCTCTCATGCTTAACCCATTTTGTTTAATATTTGCAAATCCTTAAACATTCACAATACATTTTGGTTTCGTTACACAACATTCTCACAATAGCATTGAATCTGCATAAGGTGCATGGTGGAATAAGCCAGGGATGCATATGGGAGAGGATGATCAGGAAAAATGTTAAACTATCTCAGGTTACAATATTAAGCTACCTGACAATATGTAATACTATCAAAAAATGTAATTATTACAAATAAAAAAAATTGTCTTATTTTTTTTATTTTTATTAAGCTTATTTTTAAGCTTTAAAATGACTTAAATTTCATTATTTTAAACCTGTAAGTGCCCTGTTGTCTGGTGTTCTCTTAAATTCATTTATATGAATTAATTTAGCAGATTATTTTATCAAAACTTATACATGAAGAAAATTACAATAAAAGTGATTAATCTTAGGGAGACAACATTGAAAGTACTACAAAGCAAAGTTTAAAAATTGCTCAGAAACTTGCAAAAGTATGTACATACAGTTTAGAGATGTAAGACATTGTCTATTTTTGAAGAATTCTAAAGAGTAAGTGCATTGACAGTTGGATGTCAAGTGTTCATGGAAGAGTTGTATCTCTATGGACTGTTCTGATGGGGTTGGGAAAAAATATTCCTTCATCAAGGTACACTGAATTTGAAGGTTCGGGAAAATTATTTTGTACCTCTAAACATGATGCAGGCAGTAGTTGCTAACTGAAGACAAAACTGGAACAATTGCAGAGGTTTGACTGTGAATGCAAGAAGGCTGGCTAAAAGAAAATTGCAATTAGTGGTGCACTGATCAGGAAATTTGAGGTCGATACTGATACCGATCATTGTTTGTTGATGATACCTAATGCATTAACTAATGTTAATGAATGGAACCTTTTTATAAAGTTAACAAAATAAAATTAATTGTGAATTGCTAAAATGTCTTTGTTTTGAAACAGTTATGAATAGTTGTTGTCAATAACAAAAGGTAATTGTGACATACTGGGAAGCAGTAAAAACCATGAGAGCATCAAACACAGCAGAGATACGTTTTTGTTGAACAAATACGACAAATATATCCATTACAAACTTTAAAACTGCTCCAGTTGGAAATAATTCATATCTATGATTTGTTAACTGTCTTTGTTTTGCTGTAACACAAATCACTAATTATTAATCAAATGCATGAATATACGGTGTGCCGTTATGGTTAAAATGTAATTTCTGTGATTAGTGGTAATGTGACCAACATTAATCTGATTTAAATTCTGATCCTCATAAAATAGCGCTGAGATGTTTATTTGTTGTTTAAGTCATTTTTATACACATTTGCGATCTCTATTCTCTCTATGCTCACATTGCAGAGAGTCAGACTTAGGGCCGTTATGACTTTAGAAAATGGGCAAATTAATATTCATACATGTGTAATTCTTTCACATTTTTTAAACAAACCTACATGAATACTTAGAATTGCCAACAATTCACACTCCAGAGGCCACACTGTAATGCATCAAGAGCTGAGACAGTGCTCATTTATTAGAGAAGAAATGTATGTTTGATTCCCTGCATGCTGCAAAAAAGATTGGCCTTGATAATTGGCACAATCTGCCAATCGCTGATCACAGACTTAAGACTATTGATCGGCTGATTTAGATAGGTGGCCGATCGATCTGTGCACCCCTAATTGCAGTAGTCCAGTCTAGAGATGACAAGAGTCTGGACGAGAAGTTAGGTGGTATGTTCATAAGGGTCTGATCTTTCTGATGTTGTAGAGTGCAAATCTGCATCACTCAGCGTTCTTTGCAATGTGGTCTATGAAATTCAGCTTTTTGTCAAATAGTACTTCCATGCACCTGGGTAAGCTGGATCGTGTTATTGTTGATGACCCTAGTGAAACATTGATGTTGTTATTAATATGGCCTTCATTGAAGGAACTGTCATATAAATTCCAGTGGTGGATTGAGCTGGTATTATTCCAGTAGACTGTCATGATTCATGAATGGAATGAAGAGAAATGGAGCTCACCTTGAAATGCCCTACTGTTCCTCCCAACCCTCTCCAACACAGTTCTGCAACCTCACGAAGAGCTACCTGCTGGGACGATATTTCATGTTCCAGGAGACTGCTAGGGTATGTACTTGCATTTCCTTGAGCTTGTGCCCAGGTGAAAGTGAGTTCTGTGGAGCATGTAAATCAGAATGTCATCCACACCTTCATGTTCACCTTCGTGTTTCTTCATGCAACAAGGAGGACGTCGAACAAAAGGTCAGAGGTTAGATACTGGAAGAGTGTCAGCTTGTTTTACATATCTCAGCTCCTCTGGATAAAATGTCCTACACATTACACCACATTACACTACTCTTTTCAGCAGTTAGCACAAGCACATCGCGGTTTGTGCACTCTCAACGGTTGCAGTACCCAGTGTCATCAGGATTTATGGACAGGGGGACAAAATTTTCCAAATTGGGCCCCCCATGTCAATGGGGTGGGGTGCGACAGACTTTGACATGCTCATTGCCAACCTGAATATGAAAAACTAATATTCTAACTAATATTCTAATAAAGACTGTTTTCTTACTCTTAATGATTTTTGTTTTATTTATTTAAAATAAAAAAATAAAATAAAAATAAAACAGCAACCCCTAATTACCTCATCCACACCCACTCCAGCACCATCCACCACCATCACCCACCCATCCTTGTGTTACTCACTCACTCACTGTTTAGGGATGCTAGTATCTCCCTCAGTGAACCAGCTCTGCATGGTGTGGATGCTCATCTCTCCCTCAGTTTCTGAAAGAGGGTGAAATCATAGTAAGAATCTGATTATTTTCTTGCTGACTTCAGGCATAAACATTATCTAATTGCAAGCTTTAGTAATTCAAGCAGGTTGCAATATAATTGCCTTATAAGTAGGGATGGGTATCATTAGGATTGTATCAATACTATTACTGTGATTGATACTCCTTATCAGTTTGTTTTTTAATCAAATAATGTGCTGAATAAATACACCTTGAAATAATGATTCCCCACTGTGTTTAAAACTAGTTTTAAAAGTTGACATTTGGTTTCTAATATTCAAAAAGCTATTTGTAAATTCTCCAAGGCAATTTTCAGTTTAGAAACACAACAATAAGCTACAGGATCATTAGCATCGTTAAACGTGAAAAATTGCATCTTGAACATTATATCCCAAATCATTAAATATGCAGTATGTAAGATTCCGAAACCCTTGATATTAATGACACCTGTGGCCATTAAGTGAACTGCAGCCAGCTATCTGTTGCTCGTGCTTGCGCATGTGCACACGCTCCATAGGGATGCGAGCGAACATCGACCAAAAAAAAAAAAAAAAAGAGACTGAATGAGATATACCAGCATCATGCTGAAAAATTAGGTAGCATAGTTCAAATTACACAGTTATCATTGTTTTACTACAAACTTTGTAACTGTATATTATATTTGACTCACCAGTGCTGGAACAGGGCTAAAACAAAGTGAGGAATACCAGTTGAATACCTGGAAAAGCTGTAGAATAGCGGAAGAGACACACTGAGGCAAGGCTCTCAGGAGTGCGTATAAATGTCACATCCTTTGAATTTTCCCGGCAAAAGTGACCCACTCCCTTTGCATGAAAATCAGTCTACAGGCTTTAATAGGAAACCTAGGAAGTCTGGGAAGGGCTCATTTTATAAGTTGTGTTACAAGCCGTTTACACGTTGGCAAAAATAAAGGGCGAAAATTACATGAAAATTGTTACATATTGCAACTTTAATATAAATAGTGAACAATAAGGGACCCAACACTGATCCTTGTGGTACCCCCATATGGACTGATAAGATATTAGAAAATAAACCATCTGATTGAACACACTGTGTGTGCTCTGCAAGATAATTAGCAAACCATTCAACTGCAAGGTCAGACAGCCTAATATGAATTAATCATTGTACCAGAATGGCATGGTCTGCCGTATCAAATGCCGTCATTTAATCCATAAAAAGTGTGATGTAATGCTGCGTTTCATCAAGATCCCAAAAATATCATTCACAACCTTTGAAGCTGCTGTGATTGTGCTATTATTTTTCCTAAATTCAGATTGAAACTGTGATAAAATAGCTTTGCAGGTTAGGTATTCTTTAAGTGTATAACTTACTAAGGCCTCCAAAAACTTAGCAAGTGCTAACAAATTTGATATAGATCTATACAGTAATTAGTCATTAGTGACGGTTCCCCTCTTTTTAATATTTGGCTAATTTGGAGAGTGGCTTATTGCTGTTCTGCCAGGAACAGCATAATAATAGATGATATCAAATGTTCAACACTAAATTACTATTAATTTCTAACAATAATCATACAAACAATTATTCCTCATAATATTGAACAATTGTCTAATCAAAGAGGAACCAATCTTGGTTCCAGATCTGTACCATGGTCCACTTTATATTTTTTTATATATATTGTTTTATAATCATAAATATATAGTCTGCTCTGCTAGCCTTTTATGTCAAATACTTTAATTAATTAATCAACATAAACAATCAGACTTTATAATGAGGCTGTTACTTACAAATCTGAATATAAATAAGGAGGACAAAATCATTGGTGCATTTTTGTCACGTTCAGTGGCATTTTTGCCCCAAGTCCCCATGCATTTCTGACCCTGATAAACAATATCCTGCTTTTTATTTGTGCCCATGTATCTAAAAAGAGACAAGACCTATGACGAATGTCAGAGTATGATTGTTTCTTAATGTGGATGGAGTCTCTTTCCAATCAGAGGTGCTTGGCATACAGGAGAAGCCATCATTGTAGATCTTGAATGCTGAAATCATGATGTAAGGAAGCTGCTTCTTATAAGATGAAGGCTGAGGGCTGCTCCTCTGTGACCTGCATGAGTATTAAACCTGAGATCTCAAGAGTAGAGCCCTGCCAATTAGTGTTGGGTGATATTTCAAATATTAATCAAGATAATTTTGCTGACAATGTAAAATTGACCAATATTGTGAATATTGTGATGATTTTAATGTGCTTTCATTTGGCCATTAAGTTTCTTAAAGAGTGTATCATTAGACTATTTTCACGATCCTTTAGGGTTGCACAATTAATAAAAATAACATAAAAATGGCAAGTTGGTCATGTGTGATTATTAATACGCAAAAAGATGAATTTAAAGACAGATAAACTTGTCTGTGTGTGATTCAGAACAAACCGATGACTCGCTAATCTCAGATCATTACTAATCTCAAAGTAATGCAGGTTCAAGCATTCGCACAGTTCCAAACATTAGTAACCGCTATCAGTTATTAAACAAATACAGCACAGAATAACAGAAAAGGAGGAAATTACAGCATTTCAGCAAATGTGGGACATTGTAAACTGTCAAATACACATTGCTTTTTCTGTGTCACAATAAAAGGTCCTTGTGAAGTTGAAGTAAATACATCAGCACTTTTGGTGTCAAAATAAAAGCCCCTAGGTGGAGGTGAAGTAAACAGGACAGAAATATATTACTTTATATAACACAAATATAATAATCAGAATAATAATGATAATTCAGCAATATATTGTAATAATATCCCAGTAATAATTTTAATTATGCAATGTTCAGTAATTCACAAAAATGAACAATAAAAACATTTGAAGGTAAATATTTTTTTATTAAGCTGCTGTCTATCATTGTAAATATAAAGTGCATATCAATGAAAATGACTGGATTTCATTCTCCCTTGTGTTTATTTAAAGAAAAACGAATTATTTTTAAATATATATTTTCATTTATTTACTTTGCTACAATGGCAGTTTGGATAAAATGATGAAAAAAAAACCACACACACACACATTTGAGCCATTTCAGAGCAAATACATATTAATCGGGATATATATTGAAAATCTCCAATAGGCTGAAAAATATCGAGATATAATTTTTTATCACCCAGCCCTACTGTCAATCATGTCTTGGTGGCTATAGTTGTTGTGGAGGATTGTGAAAAGCAGCAGGCTTTCCAGACAGTTCTTTTGAAAGTGGCTCACTGATGCGTCTCAGACCCTAGGCAGCTCAAGGTAGTCATATCCACCAGCCCTTTAGCGAGATTACCTGGTAACCGAATACTCCAATATATGCAATGCACAGACATGAAAGTCAATTTTTGTCATGCTCTCCTTATGCAAGTTGTCTGGTCTTGATCCATACTTTAGTTTTAATACATTCTTTCTATTTTATTCTTAATAATGCCGTTTTTTTTCATAGAGGAAAAGATCTGAACCAATCTCTCATTATTAAAACAACTTTGAATTAATGCAAGTTTGGTCAATAGTTCAATACAAGTTAAGCTCTGTTGACAACAGCATCTGTGGTAGGTGGTTTATTACCACAGAATTTGATTTTGACTCGTCAGATTGTAAATACAAAAACGCTTCCATTGAAGGCAAAAGTGCCTGAAACATTTGAGAAGAACTGCGTTAGATAACTCACTGCCTCTATGTGAGAGATCATTGAGTGTCAGGAGTAATAAATAGACTCATGTTGTTTGCAAAATCAGTGATGATTCCATCATTCTCACCCTGGCAGAATAAAGCTGATCTTGTTCTTAACTGACAGTTCTTTTTGTTTATTTATAGAGTAAATATATTATATTTTCCACTTTTTTTACAGCAGGATGTCACATAGATGGACTTTGATGCGACAGGCCAAATTACAATGAATCTGAACATAATCTCAACTGGGACAGAGGTGACGCTGAAATACTTTGATTCAATTGCCATTAAAAATAATGGAATGCCTGTAATCTACTGAAAATGTCCATCAATGAAAGTAGATTAGAGAAATTAGCGTATTTACTAAAATATAATTGATAGGTTTGCGAAGAGGCAGAAAATATATTTGTGCAAGAATACAGTAAAAACAATGCTTTGAAACACTGATCAATATGTCAGACATATTATAATGTCAGAAAGTCATTTCAGATATATTGGCTTTTTGCCTAGACACAATATCTCAAATGTCTTTTTCTGTTTTGAAATGGAACAGTATGCAAATTAGATTTCCTTTTATGATGGCTTTTTTTTCTTTTGGTCAACCAATGTACAAATTACACAAAGAAGAAAGCAAATATAGTGGTTGTTCTGGCATGCAGGATAATTTTAAGCTGGTTTTTGTGCCAAGGCAACTAATTTGATGCTGCTGCCAAGTGATTTGGACTATTTGCCTGGGTATGCTATGATGAAATGTCTTTTCATAGTTTTGTTAGAAAACAAAATGTCTTGTGCTTGTCCGGGTTTAACTGTTTTCAATAATAATATAAACACACGCATGTGCACACACACACACACACACACACACACACACACGCATGCACGCACGCACGCGCGCACACACACACACACACACACACGTAATTTCCAAAGGAATGGCCCTCATGAGTCTGCTCTTTATTTGTAAACCAAAAAGACTTCCGAATAAGTTGGAAAGATTACTGAAATAGTCTGAATTAATGAACTGACTCACTAATAAACTCCCAAATAAAGAACTGTTCCTGTGCTAGGTGTACTTCAGACTCATGAGTGAATTCATACAAAAACAGCTCTTAAAAAAATCGAGAGCTCATGGCAAATTTGCCACAAACTCACCGCAAATGCACTACAGATTATTTTCACATGCAAATGAGCTTTGCGGCATACTTGCGGCAAATTGTCAATTGTTGCCAAAGGTTTGCCAGAGGTTCACCCCTCCTGGTGAAGAGCTGCAAACTTCTGGCAAACATTTGCAGTGAATCACAAGCTCATTTGCACATGAAAATAATGAGCGGCAAGTTTGCGGCTGCTGTAGTTTACATAAAAATTATTTCAACTCGTCCCTCCTTTTCTTTTAAAAAAGCTAAATTCTAGGTCATAGTGACTAGTGAGGCACTTACTAAGTGAATGGGGCCAGTTTTTGGAGGGTTTAAAGGGAGAGTTCACTCATAAATGAAAATTATCACATAATTTGCTCATCCTCATGATATCCCAGGTGTGTCAGACTTTCTTTCGCCAGCAGAACACATTTGATGATATCTTAGCTCAGTAGGTCCTTTAAATGCAAGTGGATGGTGATCAGACATTTGAAGCTCCAAAAATCACAGACAGTCAGCATAAACTTCATCCATACGACACTAGAGGTAAATTAATGTCTTCTAAAGTGACGCAATTGCTTTTGGTGCCTAACGATCAATATTTAAGTACTTTTTTTATCTGTGACAGATTTATTGTAACCAAAAATATAATTATATATCAATGTGTTACTGAAATTGAATAATTTAGACTATTTAATCTAGTCCGAGAGCAGTTGTCACTGAACAAACAGGGAATGTTTTTTACACAGTGAGAACAATTGTTTTATTTGTAAATTTAAAGGTGCACTCAGTAAAATTTTGATAGTGTCATCTTGGACTTACAGAATTTCAAATCAGTACAATACATCAAAGTTTAGCTAGCCTCCTAACACTTGGATAGTGAACACTTTTGGTTTCTCAATCCTCGATTCATCGGATATTTAATCTCAATTAATTTATGCAATACAAATGACGGATGAATGTCAATAACCTGCACTACGCTTCCCTTGTCTCATTCCAAACCCCCAATTGTTCTTTCTTCTGGGTACATAAATCTGTGCTGCACCTCACAAAAGTGTTTTTAATTTACCAGTCAGTCTAATTGATTCTTAAGAGCGTTTGGCTTTGAATCTAACTGCTATTGTGCTGTTTCACTCCCTTTGTGTTGAAGCTACATATTGGATTTCCAGGTATTTACAAAGAGATTTTATGGTATTCTGAAGAGGTCTTGTTTCTTATGATAACAAAGCCCATTGTTGTTTAGTATAATATTATGCAGCATAACTCAACGCAGTAGATTAGTGTATTATTTTATTAATAATTAACCATATTTTATATGGTTTTAAGGTAAAGCAATGACTTAAATTACTGTTGGCACACTTGAATTCCAAATATTGCTCAGCTTACTACATACATACATACTACATACTACTTAAATGGTGTCTCTCTGCTCTCCAGGGATAGTTTTAAACTGTCATGAGCATGCAAGCCTTGTATTCACTATTTTTAACGAGCTTACATCATCCCTCTCATGAGCGTGCGTCACAGAGATGTGTGGAAGTGAACATTTGATACAGTGATTATTTTAATATTTATATTTGGTGACACAGAAATTACACACGGCAAATTGACTAAATTGTGCTAGACCACATTTTGGACATAGTATGAAACACTCTACCCATTCCCCTCAAAAGTTCAAAATCCTATTTTAACATCTGCTGCTGAAAAATTTGACAAAATCACAGTCAAAGAACAGAAGGTGTATTAGGTGGCAAAATTTAATTGATGTCTCATTTAATCATAGTGACAGAAAGGCAATCTGAGTGCAGGGGAGTGCTGTAGTGATTTGCTGTACATTGCCATGAATAACATTAAGACAACTAATCAATAAGAAGATTAGACTTGATTTAAGTTGACCGATAAGCCTCTCCACTCTGTTCCACTGTCAATTTATGTCTGTTTTGTGTGTTGATTTTCTTCCCCAGTGTCTCACAACACATATTAAATGGGCTTGATTGAAGTGAGGTGGGCTGTTCTCGCTTGCATGAAAACAGTGAGAGGTTACTAACTGCTTGATGGCAGATTAAATTTTGCCTCCGCTTTTATGAATATTCATCACCTTGAATCCGAGTAATAGAAGATAACATCTGCTCATCTCTGGCTCTTTGCCAGCTGCATTATTGCCTTAACAATTATGTTTATCATTCAGGAGTTTGCCATTATTTTATTGAAAAGTGTGTTGTAATTGGCTTAAACTGGAACCCTGCCAGGATAGTTACAGGAAGATCTCAGAATTGTGCTGTGCCAAGCATGATCAGAGATGAACTGTTGCCTTTTAACTCTATAATGAAAAAGAAAAGGTTTAATGGTGATTTAAAAACGTCTAGGTTACGGATGTAACCTCCGTTCCCTGATGGAGGGAACGAGACATTGTGTTGGAGAAGCGACACTAGGGGGTCTCTCTTGAGCACCGAATATACCTCTGATCTATGAAAAAAGGCCAATGAGAAGTTGGCAGCTAGTATTTGCATACCCCGCCCCCGGACATACGGGTATAAAGGCGAGGAAATACTAGAGTTCATTCAGGATTTTTCTGAGGAGCCATAAATGGTCCGGCCACTACAGCGGCTCGGCTCACCGACGTGGCCGGGAAGACACAACGTCTCGTTCCCTCCATCAGGGAATGGAGGTTACATCCATAACCTAGACGTTCCCCGCCTGTCGCACTCTTCGACGTTGTGTCGGAGAAGCGACACTAGGGGTCCAATTTAACTCATGCCATGCGCTGAGCCGTGTACGTGTTCTGCTGACACAGGAGCGGGCAGGTGTTTTACATGCCAAGATGACCGGCTGTATCAGACTACATGTACCCTTCCCCAATGCCCCAAAAAAAGTCGTCGGAGTCCTTCTGGTTACCCTAGACAGGGGAACAAGGCGATGCTTGCCAACCTGGGAACGGGCCAAGCCTGGCTGGGCCTCTTCACTCTCTATGTTTCTCGCATAGAGCAATAGATGGCCGGGGCCCTTACATGCATCGAGGGATGGAATTCTTACCCAATTTCCTATTCTTCAGGGGGAAAAGACCCTGCGGAGACCACACCTACCCGGCGGGGAGGTAAAGTGGTGAATACATCACATGTGTTTTTAGGCGACACGTGGGAGTGGCGCGGTGGTAGATGCAGCCTCAGCGAGGGGGAGTTGTTACAACACGGCGACTGGAGGTCAGCCGGAACTGCCTAAGGAAAACACAGGTCTGCTTCGTAAGGGGACCGTATCGTGGAGAATACACACAGGGGGAGTCCAAGTAGGAGTCCTCACCCTGTGGAGCACCTATTCCAGTACAGGGTTGATTGAATACCCGCAGTGGATTGGGTCAGCAATTTCCTCCACTGAACTGCGGACCCATGAGTGCTAGGGAGGAATTGACCAGGGATTCGAGGAGTGGAATCTCCTGGGGAAAAAAAGACGCACAATTTTACCTCAACCAAGGGAAAGGGTGCTATATGCAAGCGATTCACCCGGCCAGCCCATCAGCATGTTACCGAGTTCTACTGGCTCGGACCTGAGAAAACACGGGATGAAACTGACTCAACCCTGAGATTGTAAAATCTCGTAAAGGTGTTGGGTGTCGCCCAACCTGCTGCTCTACAAATGTCTGCCAGGGACGTACTCCTGGCCAGTGCCCACAAGGATGCAACACTCCTTGTTGAGTGAGGACCCGCAAGGGGGGGCACGGCCTGGGTGTGATAGGCCAATGAAATGGCGTCTACTACCCAGTGGGAAAGCCTCTGTTTGGAGACAGCGTTTCCTTTCCACTGTCCCCCAAAATATACAAAGAGCTGCTCAGAACATCTAAAGCTCTGCATGTGGTCCAGATAGGTACACAAAGCACGTACCGGACACAGCAACGAAGGGGCTGGATCTGCCTCCTCCCGGGGCAGCGCTTGCAGGTTCACTACCTGGTCTCTGAAGGGCATGGTAGGAACCATCCAGGGACCAGACGTGGCGTTTCCAAAGGTCTGGATGTGGATGCCAGAGCGTGCCCTGCCCCTGAGTAAGAAGGTCCTTCCTCAGGGGAATTTGCCAGGGAGGTGCTGTCGCAAGGAGTACGAGGTCCGAGAACCAGGCCCGGGTGGGCCAATAGGGAGCCACTAGTGTGACTTGTTCCTCGTCCTCCCTGACCTTGCACAGCACCTGTGCAAGAAGGCTCACTGGGGCGAATGCGTATTTGCGTATCTGCGGGGACCAGCTGTGTGCCAGTGCGTGTGCCCCAAGGGGAGCCTCTGTTCGGGCATACCAGAGCGGGCAATGGGATGTCTCTCGGGAGGCAAACAGATCTACCTGGGCCCTGCCGAATCGTTCCCAAATCAGCTGGACCAACTGTGGGTGAACCCTCCACTCGCCGCTGGGCAAGCGTTGTCAAGACAGCGTGTCCGCTATCACATTGAGTTTGCCGGGGATGTGAGTGGCATGCAGCGACCTGAGTCGCTGCCAGCTCCAAAGAAGGAGACGACGGGCGAGTCGTGACATGTGGCAGGAGCGTACGCCGCCTTGGCGATTTATGTATGCTACCGCAGTGGTGCTGTCTGACCTGATTAGGACATGTTTGTCTCGAATTAACGGGAGAAACTTCCACAGGGCAAAAAACCAGTCATCAACTCTAGGCAATTGATATGCCAGCGCAGCGGGGCCCCTCTCCAAAGGCCTGCAGCTGTGTGCCCTTTGCACACGGCGCCCCAACCCAATCTGGAGGCGTCGGTCGTGACCAGGACGTGTCGGGACACCTGCTGCAGGGGCACACCTGCCCGTAGAAAGCAGAGGTCTGTCCAGGGTTTGAGTGTCTGGCGGCAGGCGGGGGTGATTGTCACACGGTGCGTGCCGCGGCGCCATGCTCGTCTCGGGACTCGAGTCTGAAGCCAGTGCTGGAGCGGTCTCATATGCATCAACCCCAGTGGCATTGCTGTGTGGAGGAAGCTATATGCCCAGGAGCCTCTGGAAGAGTTTTAGAGGGACCGGTGTGGCCGGCTTGAATTTGGCGAGGGATTTCAGCACTGACTGCGCATGCTCGTTGGTGAGACATGCAGACATTGAGACTACGTCTAACAGAGGAAACTTGCGTGATGCAGTCGGGCTACATTAAATATCGCGGCAGTCAGTGGAGATCATAAATCTTAGGAGACTCCTAAGGAGAATTCTACAGAGAACGGTCTAGTATAAAGCTCTATATGGAGGAATTTGAACCTCTCAAACTGCTAGACAGCGCGTACATTACAAAATACACTGATGAGATAAAGATACAACTGTGTGCTATGCATCAACATCGATTACAAGGTTTTAAACTAAAAAAACTCCAAACTAAAATGTTTTTACTGAAGTGACACTAACTGGTTACTAATATAGATGCATGTTAGATCAGTTAGGGCAGATCGATTCATTTTTATTATTAATAATTATTCTGTCATCTTTCACTCACTTTTATCTAAATCCCATATGACTTTCTTTCTTCCATGAATGGAAAAAATATTAATTTATTTGCCCATTTATGGAAAAAGGTGCAATGAAAGTGAATGTTGACTAAGTTTATTCTGCCTAACATCTCCTATTTTACTCCATGCAATTATGAATTGTGAAAGTTGTAGATAAATGTTTATTAACATGTTTAGGCTATATTAGTTTTTCATAACAGTGGTGTTATGGAGTGGTGGTGGTGTAGTGGGCTAAAGCACATGTTTAACTGTTAATCAGAAGGTTGCTGGTTCGATCCCCACGGCCACCACCATTGTGTCCTTGAGCAAGGCACTTAACTCCAGGTTGCTCCAGGGGGATTGTCCCTGTGATAAGTGCACTGTAAGTCACTTTGGATAAAAGCGTCTGCCAAATGCGTAAATGTAAATAACATACGCTATAGTTTATTTTTTAGAAAGACCAACTACATCAGTCTAACCACGAAATGTGGAGCCATCAATGGTCTGACCTGTGGTGATGGCCTTATTATTACAAATGCCACTCTTAAAAATGGAAGAATAATGTGAAACTTTCATGAAGCCAAGTATTTTAGAGTAATTTATATTCAGATATTCCAGGAGATGACTTAAATCAGTAGGCCTGTTTCCTGCTGATCTCATCAATCAAAACTCTAAATCATTCTTTTTTAAATAAAATATCCAATCAAATGCTGGCAGTTACAGTCACCAGTTATTTTTATCACTTTTTGTGGGGCGGGGGATTTTGGCTAGTGAAAAGTCTGAGTGGCTAGTGACTGGAATACCACTATCCACAGTGGCCTGTGAGCCAAAAAGTTAATGTCAAGCCCAGGAAAGGAGGGAAAACTCAAATTACGAATGTAATTCTTAAATCTGATAGTGTTTTTTACTTCAATGGTTAAACTTACTCAAAATTGCTGTCATTTAGGAGACCAGTGCAGCTTACTAAATGTACCCTCCCCACGGAGTAACCTGTAGTTAAGTGTTTTGCTCAAGTGCTCTGTGGTAATCATTGGATTTAACAGTTATCTGGTTTGTGAGTCATTCTTTAAAGGGATTCTCATAGAAATTAAAAATCGCAAATGAGATCTCTTAAAATATAATTAGTTTCTCCTTGACAACAATGAGATTGAGTGAGAGCAAATGATGACATTCGGCCCTGCTGAGTCTCCTGCTTCTCAGATTTTGTTTTACTAAGGAAAGGACACCAGCAATCTCATATAGACAATTTCAAGCATGTAAACAATCATTAAAATGGTAGTGACTTATAGTCACTTTTAGAGCTCTACCTACTGTATGATTATTTTGCATAAATGTAGTTCAACTACGGAAATAAGATGTGTGCTACTGTTTTTAATACTGCACGCATCCTGGGTATCCTGGGCCTGGGTAGCTCAGGGATTATTGACGCTGACTACCACCCCTGGAGTCACAAGTTTGAATCCAGGGTGTGCTGAGTGAATCCAGCCAGGTCTCCTAAGCAACCAAATTGTCCCAGTTGCTAGGCAGGATAGAGTCACATGGGGTAACCTCCTTGTGGTCTCTATAATGTGTGGTTCTTGCTCTCGGTGTGGCGCATGGTGAGTTGTAATGTGAAATTCAGTTTGAAGTGAATTTACAGCATGACTATCATAATTGTTCTTCCTTCAAAGAACTTTGGAGGGTGAATTATGGCATTTGGGCGAATGCAGTCTGATGTCAACACTTAGCAAGAATTGTTTATGGAATACAAATATGTAACTTCCTTAAATCTTCTTGAAATGGTCTATATGTCAACTTCAGAGTTCCAGAGGAGACCTCAACAATGTGTCAAACTGTGCTGAAATTTTCCAAGATACCACCAAAAAAGTAACCGAAAATACTAAAAAAACGAAAGTAATGCAATATATATATATATATATATACACTCACCTAAAGGATTATTAGGAACACCTGTTCAATTTCTCATTAATGCAATTATCTAATCAACCAATCACATGGCAGTTGCTTCAATGCATTTAGGGGTGTGGTCCTGGTCAAGACAATCTCCTGAACTCCAAACTGAATGTCAGAATGGGAAAGAAAGGTGATTTAAGCAATTTTGAGCGTGGCATGGTTGTTGGTGCCAGACGGGCCGGTCTGAGTATTTCACAATCTGCTCAGTTACTGGGATTTTCACGCACAACCATTTCTAGTGTTTACAAAGAATGGTGTGAAAAGGGAAAAACATCCAGTATGCGGCAGTCCTGTGGGCGAAAATGCCTTTTTGATGCTAGAGGTCAGAGGAGAATGGGCCGACTGATTCAAGCTGATAAAAGAGCAACTTTGCCTGAAATAACCACTCGTTACAACCGAGGTATGCAGCAAAGCATTTGTGAAGCCACAACACGCACAACCTTGAGGCAGATGGGCTACAACAGCAGAAGACCCCACCGGGTACCACTCATCTCCACTACAAATAGGAAAAAGAGGCTACAATTTGCAAGAGCTCACCAAAATTGGACAGTTGAAGACTGGAAAAATGTTGCCTGGTCTGATGAGTCTCGATTTCTGTTGAGACATTCAGTTGGTAGAGTCAGAATTTGGCGTAAACAGAATGAGAACATGGATCCATCATGCCTTGTTACCACTGTGCAGGCTGGTGGTGGTGGTGTAATGGTGTGGGGGGATGTTTTCTTGGCCAATTGGGCATCGTTTAAATGCCACGGCCTACCTGAGCATTGTTTCTGACCATGTCCATCCCTTTATGGCCACCATGTACCCATCCTCTGATGGCTACTTCCAGCAGGATAATGCACCATGTCACAAAGCTCGAATCATTTCAAATTGGTTTCTTGAACATGACAATGAGTTCACTGTACTAAAATGGCCCCCACAGTCACCAGATCTCAAACCAATAGAGCATCTTTGGGATGTGGTGGAACAGGAGCTTCGTGCCCTGGATGTGCATCCCACAAATCTCCATCAACTGCAAGATGCTATCCTATAAATATGGGGCCAACATTTCTAAATAATGCTTTTAGCACCTTGTTGAATCAATGGCACGTAGAATTAAGGCAGTTCTGAAGGCGAAAGGTCAAACACAGTATTAGTATGGTGTTCCTAATAATCCTTTAGGTGAGTGTATATATATATATATATATATATATATATATATATATATATATATATATATATATATATAGTTTGTTTTTATGGTTAGAAAAATTAAATAAATCATCATGGTAATAACATTCCAAAAGGCAAAAATTGTCCCTTAATGTAAAAGTTCATTTCTGACACTGGTAAGAACTCATGCACTTCTCATCAAATTCATCCAAGACCAAATTATCTGTACCATACTATCCACATTAATTGCATAGCTCTTCTCTTACACTTATGTTCTCATAAGTAATTTTTGGAGAAACATCTGAGACAAAGTTGATATTGAAATGAAATGACTTGACACTTATCTCAATAAAATTATTTAATGAGGATTATTGTCACATAAGAGGTATAGTATCAATAGGTTTCATATACTGTTGGCAGAAATATTTATATCCCTTATAGCCAAAGTGATGCTTATAAGAGAAACGCAATGGCATGGCATGAGCTCTTGTTCCTGCTGCATACTACAGGTAATTTTAATTACAACAGAGACAGGAGCTTTTATCTCTCATATGATTTGGAATATTGATCTCCATTTCTTGGTCAGACTCATTCGCAGATAGTTCTGGGAATTGAAAATAGTCAAGGGAATATAGTCTGCAGGCTAAGCCAAAAATGAGTCTGACCACCTTAATTTCTCTGCTGATACAGAAATGCCAATCTGAATCACTTGACACATTCTGGTGAAGCCAAGGCTACAGCCTGATCTCACATAAAAAAGTGTGTGCTGATTTTTCTTCCTGAAAAATCAGCTGAAATCGGTATACGTATGGGGCCGGGCCATAATGATGCATGCCTGGCCCCTAATCAGGCTACTAAAGGCGGACGGAGGCAGCGGTTTGGCAGAGAGAGAGAGAGCTACAGGCAGCTGCCCTGCATGCGTTTGTGTTTATATTGGTTTAATTTAAACAATATTTTGATGGTTTGTCCGGTTCTTGCCTCTTCCTTTACCCCATTACACTGGTGCTGAAACACGGGAAGGAGGAGTGATGCGCCATAGTAGAGTCCTCGCCACTACCATCCACCCCAAAGGAGCAGCCGTGGCCACCCACCGGGGGACTGAGGAAGCTGGCCAGCTGAAATCAGAGGAAGGACTGCCGACCGCGAAGGGAGGAGGGGCCGCTACCAGGGGCGGAGGAGACCCCTACCAGCCGCTAAAACGTGCCGGGGTCAAAGATAAGATTGCCATTCGCTGCGGGAGAACCGCTGCCATGGGTGGAGGAGACCCCCTACCACCCACCAAAACACGGCAGGGTATTCTGTCCACCAGGGGCCAGAGGACTGCCTCCAATCCACTCGGGGAGGAGTGACTGTCATCCATTAGAGGGTGGAGGAGTGACCGAGGACCAGGCTACGACATATCAGAGAACCGGCGAGTCATCTCTTTCCCACTGTCGCTCTGTGTTGGCCTCTACCTCTCTTTTTTTGGGGTTTTTCCCTCCCCTTGTCTCCATCCCAGGTCCGAGAAGGCGGGGAAGACATGCCGGAATGCGTGGCCGGAAGGTCATGGTCAAGCCGGTTCTCACCTTTTCCTTTCCCTTTTACATCGTTACATGCTTATTTTATTTAATCTACACCAAAACCCAAATCTAACCCTAACCATTATCATGCTTGTGTATGTTTATACAAACATGATTACTTCCTCATTTGATTTGGGATTGATCTGTGGTCCACCATGCAACTTACACAACGCACTACCAGTCAAGCCACGAGAGAAAGTAATTGTTGTTGAGCCTTTAAAAATATGTCCGATGGGAGATAGGGCATGTCAGTGAGTCGGCATACTGTTGCTGATCCTAGGGTAACAGAACTTTCGGAAACAACGTGCCGACTTCATGTGTGATCATGTAAAGGCTGCTGGGAATTATAAGTCTTGCATAATCTCAGCACTTTGAATGGTATCTGTGTTAAATTTGTGACGTATGTATTTGATAGGTGACTTCCAATCTTAATTAATGCTGACTGTGAGGAACAAATTGGCTGTAATTCATATTTGTCTGTGGAGCTGAAATGATTCTGAAAGCGTTCAGAAGGATTCTTGTCATGCCATTTTTTTTGGTCTGGCCAGAAGACATCAGTGTCCCAAGTTAACACTCTATTGTGTTTTGAAGTCAGTATCCATTGTCACTAGGTCTGTCAATCGATCAACATTTTGTATTAAATTAATTAAATTAAGTGCAAATAAAATTTATAACAATTAATCTCATATATCAATACTCAGGCATGGCGCTAGGGGTGGTTTTACCAGGCTTAAAGCCCGGATGTTTCAGAAAAAGCCCAGAATATTTTTCTAACCTTATACTAATAGACAGTATTTTCATGCGCACTGTGAAATAAAATCCTTTAGAACCGCTATTCTGCTCGCTGTGCATCAAACAGTCTCTCCTTTTACGTTCATTCACTCCTGACAAGAACCGCCCACTCAGACAAGAAATACTGATCGACCAAAATATGCACGGCACACACAGTTTGGGTCAAATAGTTGGTTTTGTGTCATATTAAACTGTTATTTATCTATAGTTTTCAGTATTGAATGGATTATATAGATAGATCTCTCGCTTTGTTTGTGATCTTTCACTGAGTTCATCATTGTGCTTTATGTGATCGCCTACATAAGAATGCTACATTAAAATCAGTAGTGTAGTTGTGTCTGAAGAGGTGAGCATACTGTGAATTTATGAAGGAACTAAGTGCTGGATTTCCCAAATTTAATAGACGTAATTTTTGAAAGATATTAAATATTTTTTATAATTTATTGCATACAGTATTAATATATATATATACATATATATATATATATATATATATATATATGAATATATATATATATATATATATATATATATATATATATATATATATATATATATATATGTATATACACACATACACACACTGTATATACGCTTAATTGTATTCATAATTAGGCACAGAATATGGGTCAGTTTCACCAAGATCCACCCAATTGGAGATTTCTGACCTCAACACTGGACTGTACATAAACCCTTACATATACATAATATATATATATATGTATATATGTGTGTGTGTGTGTGTGTGTGTGTGTGTGTGTGTGTGTGTGTAAAATCTGCACAGATTTGCACCAATTTCTTTAATGTTGTTTGTGCAACCGTTCACAAATAGACACTTCTATGCAATTATTTGGATTTTGTGAATCAATTTAGATATGTGAATAAAGCTTTCTGGCACAGACATTCTTTTTTACATGCAACAATCGTTTTATTTAATTATTGATTGTACAGATATGTTTTTGGAAGTTCAAATAATCCATTCAAAATCCTCTTTGCTCAAAAACCTTGGGTATGACGCCTCTGGGGACACTGATAAAAAAGCCCCACAGCAGAATCAATACATACTGTTAGTGTGGAGGCGTCCCTGTCGATATCTCTCTCTGGGTACCTGCAGTGCTAAATTGCTTGGCTTTCAGTTGAGATACTGATGGTTTAAGGTAGTAATTGATCCCAAATGTGACCTGCATATTTTTGGGTGAAATACACAGTAAGAAACAAGACACTATGTGCAGATTAACTGTAGATAATATCCGTAAAATGCTACACCAGGTCATGCTGCATTATACTGTATCTTAACCAGGCATGATGTGATAGGTTGTCTGCGACGAGTCGATTTTCTATCTACTGTATATGTCTTTTGTCACTGTAAAGCAGTCAATGGAAAGGAGGAGGTGAGAACCGGCTTGACGATACAAATAATATTTTTAATGATAAACTTAAAAGACACAAACACACACACGACGGACATGTCCATAAACTATCTCTCTCTCCCACACAATCCTCCGCAGTCTGCCTTTATCCCTCTCTGAGGCTTGATTAGCCTTATAAGGGACCGGGTGTGCATGATCACGACCCGGTCCCGCCCTTCGCCCTGCCACGTTCCTCCCTCGTTCTCTCAGGCAGGGTAGCTCCCGGCATGACGTACACCCCCCCCCTCCTTTCCCTGGGGGGGGCGTGCCCCTTGCCCCGTCTGCCAGCAGGTCATCCCCGTCTACCTGTATAAGGGAGGGGACAAGGGGAGGGAAACTGAAATAAGTAAATAGGGGGGGTATTTCCTGTAACACTGTAGCACCCCCCCAAAAAAACACTGTAAAATTTAAATGAGAGGGAAAAGGCCAACGCGGAGCTGCAGTGAGAGAGAGAGAGGAGAGAGAGATAAAAAATAAAAAAAACACTTACTCGCCAGTTCTCCGATGCTCCGTAGCTTGTTCCTTGGACACTCCTCCACCCTCTAACGGACGACAGCCACGCCTCTCCGGGTGGATCGGAGGCAGTCCTCCAGCCCCTGGCAGACGGAACGCCCCGCCGCGTTCTCGGGGAACAGAAGAGGTCTCCCCCGCCCCTGGCAGCGGTTCACTTACCTATCTTTGACCACGTGGTTGACGTGGTGATACAGTCTTCCAATTTCTAATGGAATCTTACTGATGCCTTATTAAATACTTATCCATGAGGCACAGAAGATCTCTGTTTTTCGATTTAAGCATTACATTGACAGATTGCATTGTAGGTTAAATACAAATAGTTAGCCAAGGCTGTCTGTACTGCTAATGTTATATTTAGTAATTGCACACCTGTGTAAAATGACACTGGCAGGGCAAACCCATTCATGAAAGAGCATCAAAGAGCATTTGATCAGTACTCTTCATTCTTACCAGAGATAGAGATAGATTTATGACTGCATAATCAACATGTCTTCTAATCAATGTCATAACAAGAGATCAAAAGAAATGTGTTATAATCATTCAGAGTGTAAAGGCTCCACTGAAATAGATTTCTGCTCATCAGTAGAAACAACAGCATCACTCATTAGTAGGCCACTCAGAGAGAGAGAACCACAAAGACTTCATTTTCTGTCTTCCAGTGAATAGTGGAAGCACTCAGCCAGTGTTTGACTAGGTGTTTCCTCTAACGAGGGAAATGGTTTTAATTTGGATTCATGGATAATTGGAAGTTTTAAGCTTTGTGGCACATTCAGATTAAACAAAATGTGCTGGTCCAAGAGCAGCCAAGTGGAAATGTTATGTTTATTTTATATAAAAATTAGCCAAACAAGCCTGACTAGCAGGGCGGACTGAGACTAAAAAGTGGCCCTAGACTTTCTGGCCCAGAGAGGCCCACCAAACCCAGCCACAACAAGCCGGATCATTGATTACATTTTACGGCTCAATTTCAAATATTTGTGTTGAAAAACTTCTGCTTAAGAACCAACCATTTCATGTGTTTATCTGACAGATCTGCTATGTATTCTCTCCCTAAACTTTGAATGGGCTGCTCTGCAAGCACCGGGATTATTTCACCATCTACCTCAATCAATGTCTGGTTGCTTCAAATTCAATTACAAATAGAAAGGCTACGCGACTTTGCTGGCTTGATTTTCATCCTGGCCCATGCAAAAAGCTCTTCCAGTCTTTATAAAAGTCTGTTTGTGCATGCAGCAGTCTGGGGCATACTTGTGACATCATCCATAAAGCTGCGCAGTGCTAGCAAACTTATCCCAGATTGCACACAGATTCCTAGATCTTCTGTCTGGTACCAATTGGGATGATCTCGAATGCAGCTGTGAACAGGATGGAAGAAATTGAACATCCCATCGCAGTTCCTTTTTTCAGTTGCTGCCAACCAGTTGTGCACCCCTGTGTTGCTTGATATATTTTCAGGTCCCTATAGGAACTACCTATTGATCTCTTAATACACTCTGGTACATGGAAAAACTCAAGAGCATAGCTGACGAGCTGGTGTGGAATTGATCCATAGGCATTTGCAAGGTCCAGCCAGACTACATGGAGGTCTTTCTTGTCTCTCTTGGTGGACTGGATCTGCTCCCATATTGCTGACGCATAGTCCACACATCCAGGAAAACCAGGTACACCTGCCTTCTGGCAGCTTGTGTCTATGTGTCCATTCTTCAGGAGGTAATCAGACATCCTCCTTGCTACCATTGAAAATGAAATATTTCCCTCCACATTCAGTAGAGCAATACTCCTAATTTATTTATGTTGGTGGATTCCTGTTCTTTGGGTGTAAAGATGGCCACTGCCCTGTGCCAATCCAGGGTATATGCACTGCTTTTCCCAAGCAACTTTCAGTTGTAACATAACAGTTTAAGAACTGATGAGCACCTCTTATACAACCTATTCTGTTCGGGCCCATGGCTGAAGTTGCCCTAGCTTTTTCTTCAGGCGGTTTTACACGGGACGCGATAGGCAGCAGGCTTTGCTTGCGATCTTGCTGCTTCTCATTTGTACAAGCTTTTGCTATTCATATGAGAAGCGGTGCGCCAGTAGAAGTGCAATAATGCCACCCACTCCTTCAGCTCCGATACTCTATCTACGAGGCGATTATTGTAAATATTGTTTTCGTTTTCAAAGTGAGTTTTAAGTGATTAAGAAAATGCACTTATTTTTTCATAAAATATTGTATAACTATAAATACTGTAATAAGCTGTTTTTATATTAATGTAAAATTATAATATCAAGGCTAAACAATGTCATTGTAAATATTGATGGTGTCTTGCCACCTGTCTCCACATTTCATGATTTTTTTGTTAGTGACTAAAGAAACAGACTGCATGTAACTTCATATTTGTATTGGCAAATTGGTAAAGTAAAACTAACATCACATCAATAATTAAAATGGGAGGGCTTCAAATGAACATGAAAAAATCCACAAAAATAACCTGTCTGGGCAATTGTATTTTCTGTTTATCTAAAGTTGATGTTTCAGACACCTGTTGCATGGCCCATTTGTATACATCGTACTGTCATCTGTTTTCCAAACATAAGCTGTACATGTTTCCATAGTCTATTTTCACCTGGTACACCGACTCATCCACACACAGCTTTCCACGAGGCTGTTTTCTTATTTATGTCTCTATTAACATTCAAAGAAATGTTATATAGCTCAGGTTTGTTTTTGACTACATAAAACCTAAATGTCCTTTGATTGTGAATAAATTCAGCTCTGATTGGTCAGTGACAAGCAGCAGCCATGGAGATATAAAACATTTTTATCCGCAAGCAGTCATGCTCAACAAAGTGGCAGGAATCTCATGAATGTGCTTATAAAAAAACGGCTCCGGTTCGACTGCCGCCTTCGTTTTGCCACCTTCCTCTGCGCTCTCATTGATAATAAACAGGTAATGCGCGGTGACCGTGTTCCATGTGAAACCGCCTTACCACTTGCCTAATCTTACTCAACTTGTGTGGAGCTACATCAAATCCCACTACTGGCGCAGATGGTTGTGGGACATATCCAGGTAAGCCTAGCAGGCTGTTTTTATGAGGATCACTTAGTTGTTTTATCATGGGATCTTCTAGATCTTGCTTCAGCATCACCAGCTTTCTACTC
Source organism: Xyrauchen texanus (assembly GCF_025860055.1). Classification (NCBI taxonomy): domain Eukaryota; kingdom Metazoa; phylum Chordata; class Actinopteri; order Cypriniformes; family Catostomidae; genus Xyrauchen; species Xyrauchen texanus. The sequence continues at coordinate 28,937,249 of NC_068315.1, forward strand.
TTTTCATCAGGAAGCTATATATATATATATATTAGTAAACAACAGTAAATATATTTTGTTAAAGACCAAAAGTAAGTTAAAATGAAAAATGAAAATTCTGTCATCATTTACACACCCTCATGTTGTTCCAAACCCATATGCCTTTCTTTATTGTGGGGATCACAAAAGGGGATGTTAGCCTCAGTCACCATTCACTTTCATTGAATGAGAAATACCAAATGCAGAGACTCTAGGCAATTGCCTAATCTGCCTATAGCTAGTGTAATGTCAGCCAGCTGGTACGTTCTGTGTAGTATGTGTAAACCTCATTCCCCTGGCCTCAAGACGCGCACTAGCGATTGACGCTAAAGGCTGTAGCCTTTAGTCTCCTTGTTAGCGCGCACGCCTCTCATGCCGGAAATGCTGGTTTGAGTCCCGTTCGGAGCTGGTCGAGCAGGACCGGTAATAGTGGTGCCATGACCCGGTTGAGAGGGGTGAGTGTAACGGGACCCAGCTGGTACGTGCTGTGCAGTGTGTAAACCTCACTCCCCTGGCCTGAATAGGCGCACTAGCGACTGATGCTAGAGGCTGTAGCCTTTAGCCTACTTGTAAGCATGCCGCCTCCAATGCCCAGCTCATAGCGGGTCGAGCAGGACCGATTATACTAGAATCCTGTTCAAAAGTTCTCCTTTTGTGTTCAGTGGAAGAAAGTAAGTCGTAACAGGTTTGGAAAAACATGATGGTGAGTAAATTATGTCAGAAAGTTTTATTTGAATTTTCCATTCAAAAACAATCCAGACATGTTTTCCACACAGTTTCTTGTTTAATGAAAAAGGATGAATGATTATTTGGATCATTTTCATTATTTTCAATACTGTCAAAATACATGACTACTTTTGTTTGTATTCTTCAATGCTGCATTAATTTTTATTTATCCCCTCAACAACAGCAGACAATATGCTGAAGGATGAATTGATGAAAAATTGTAGTTGAGTTTTAAATATGAGACTTGAGTTGCTTTCAACCATCTGTAAATTGAGGTTTTAATCAATGTAAATTATAATCCCTCCTCCTATTTGCTCCAAAAATGTGCTTGACACATTGCATACCATATATTACACCTGACTGTTATCTTGTATGTCTCAAATGTAATTATTATGGAAACATGCAGATAGGGATAGGAATAAATATTCTGTTACAGCAAATATTAAAAATAAAGCATTTACTTTATGCATAAATAGTCTAATATGACCATCGTCAGTTTCTACCTTTATAACTCTGATTTGTTCCTCACTTTTGAAGTTGGATCTGATCCATGGAATTTAGGATCAAATCTGATTGTATATATGTTTAATAAATGAGGCCCAAGGTGTAATAAGCTGCCTGTTGCTGTTGTCTTTCATATAGCATCCCCATATAGTATGTACTTTGTTGTGAAAATGGTATTTTGTGAGGTCTCTCACTTAAAAGCATAATTTGAGCTCGCCATGTGCATCGGGGATACAAATGATGTGTCGCAAATGAATTCTGGTTAAATGAAGTCTCATTATGTGGGAAACATTTGTGCTGCTTTTTCATGTGATTAAATGGGTTGGCATTCAACATTCTTGTATTTTGGTCACTATGCAAAGCTTTATTATCTTGTATTTTGTTCTTCAGATAGCCTGCAGGTAATTACAATGTTCGGAGAAGAACTCAATTTAGTCATCCAAGGAAGCTATTTTCTAGTCATGCCAGTAAGGCTCCTATTTACTTGAATTGCGATAGACCGAATCTTCACAACTGTTGGTCAAAATTACTTTTCAAAAACAAATAACCAATAAAATTTGACAATGAACATGTCATAAATTTAGCTTCTTTAACCCAATTCACAAAAACAAGCACATTCAAGCGATATATTAGGCCTGTCACGATAATTATGCTATCAATTTATCGTACGATATATGGACATGACATGCTGTCCTCAGTATTGCCCATTGTGTTTACATGTGTGTTTGTTTACATAAGAATGAATGTCACCAACATTTTAGCAAGTCACACTGCTTCTGTCCACTCGTTAGCTCTTTGTGTCGAAGTCGGGCAATAAATAAAGAATAATCCCAAATGGACTTGATTTCAAAGCCAAATTCCACATCTCCAGGTTGGGAAAATTTTGGCTTTAAGCCAAATGAGAGAGGAGTGCCCATTAACATGAACGAGCCAGTATGTCGACTTTGTTAAAAAAAACATGTATAAAAACAGTTGCAACGAAAAGTGGCAAAATAACTCAGGGCTCGACATTAACTCTTGTCCACTTGTCTGGGACAAGTGGATTTTTGCAAGGGCAAGTCAAAGTTGCCTGACTGAAACCTTAAAAATGAAAAAACAAAAAGAATACAACGGGTTTATTTGTGATTTAACGTATGCCTGTATCACTTATTAAAATAAATGATATCGTGCTGTTGAAAATAATCTACAGTGCCTGAAATTCTGCGAGTCATTTTTCCAACAATTGTTTACAGACAGATTGTTTCACTTTTAATTGACTATATCACAATTCCAGTAGGTTAGAAATTTACATACACTAAGTTAACTGTGCCGTTAAGCAGCTTGAAAAATTCCAGAAAATTATGTCAAGCCTTTAGACAATTAGCTTCTGATAGGAGGTGTACTCTTTCAAACGCAGTGCCTCTTTGCTTGACATCATTTTGAAAATCAAAAGAAGATGACTTCAGAAAAAAAACTGTAGACCTCCACAAGCCTGGTTCATCCTTGGGGAAATATCCAAATGCCTGAAGGTACCTCGTTCATCTGTACAAACAATAGTACACAAGTAAAAACACTGTAGGACCACACAGCCATCATACTATTCAGTAAGTAGATTCATTCTGTCTCATAGAGATTTACGTAGTTTAGTGCAAAAAGTACAAATCAATCAATCCCAGAAAAACAGCAAAGAACCTTGAGAAGATGCTGGTGGAAACATGTGGCCAAGTATCTATATCCACAGTAAAAACGAGTCCTATATGGACCATGACATGATTGTTGGTACCAGATGGGCTGGTTTCAGTATTTCTGTAACTGCTGATCTCCTTGGATTTTTAAGAGATTAGTAGTTCTGTGTTCTGTGGACAGAAATGCCTTGTTGATGAGAGAGGTCAACAGAAAATGGCCAGACTGGTGCAAACTGAAAAAGAACAAACGACTCGGACCAAAAGAGTTGAAAGGTGAACTAATAATTTATGTTTCCTGTACAGCATCTATGCGGTTTTCACATAACAAATGAAAATTTGGAAAATGACAGATTTAGGGTATAGTCATAACTACATGATGATAATGCTGGCTCATCCTATTTCAAACCATTGGATTATCCCAAGCATTTTGCAAAGACCATTGGCTTTATGCAATAGAAATGCAATGATTAGCTAGACATAAACACACACAAATATATACACATCATGCTTTATGTCTCGATGCAGAGTGATCTCACAGTGAAATCGATAAGAGTACGTTGAATTTATTTAGCTAAAATTGGTCAGTGCTTACCGAAATGTGAAACGTTGCCCCCAGTGGCCAAAGCGGTCAGTGTTGTTGGGCGAATGGGCATGTGTGATCTCCCTTTTCTGGGTGAAATGTCCACAGAGGAGTGCCAAAAGTGAGTTGTGAAGCAAGTTATTTTCAGGTATACAGGCTGAAATACAGTGAAGAGGAATGCATATATTATGAAATGTAGCCCTCAACCCAAGTCCCAAACATAAACATAACCATCAGTGGACCATCGTTGCTCTGGGGGGATTGTCCCTGTAAGAAGGGCTCTGTAAGTCGCTTTGGATAAAAGCGTCTGCCAAATGCTTAAATGTAAAATGTAAATGTGAATGTAAAAATGTCTTATAGAAGAAGGAGATAGGGCTTGTCAGTGCGTCGGCATAAGGTAGCCGTTCCTTGGGTACCGAAAGTATCAGAAACAATATATCGACATCCCGTGTGATCATGTTGCTTGGAAGGGACCACCCATTAACTTCTATTGTTAGTTAAGTTCAGTCATGACCTAATGGAATGGTTTAGCATGTTAATATGGGTATGTCTTATTGCTAGGATTAGGTCTGGGTTAACTAGATTTGGTATGCTGCTGCTGCTTCTGAGCAAGTATGAAGACTTACTTGCTTACTTGCTATATGTTACTGCTAGAACATACATAGAACATACACAATCTTTCGTCAGTTATTTCTTGCCTATGGCAGCCTAACAAATCACTTTAGCTGATACCCTCATGGTGATCACTGGGTTGGTCCTGACACTTTATTTTTTTCAGGTTGTACCCTACATTAGTAAGCCATTAAGACCACATACGTTCCGTGGTCAAACTATGTGGACACCCAAATACTATACCATGCTATATGTGCTTGTTGGGCATTTCAGTAGAGTGTTGCTCCTCCCTTTCTTGCTATAACAACTTTCACTCTTCTGGTTCAGCTATCCGTTATATGTTGGAACATAGCTGTGGTGATATGCTCCCATTCATACTCATCAACAGTAAGGTCAGACACTTATGTTGGGTGATGGGGCCTGGCTTGCAGTCTGCTTTCCAATTAATTCTAAATGTGTTTAATGGGGTTCAGGTCTGGGCTTTGTGCAGGCCAGTCAAATTACAATCCAGACTCACAACACCATTTCTTTATGGACCTTGTTTTGTGCATTGGGGCATTGTAATGCTGGAACAGAAAAGGGCCCTACCCAAAGGAAGTCTGTTTGTCTAAGGAGATTGCATGGTGGTATGCTTTATTTTGTGTACTTGTTTGTAATGGCTAGCCAAAGCTTTAAATTAGAGGGGGATGCCGTGTAGTGTATACACTGTGTGTATACACAGGCCTAATTCTTTTCTCATCTATTTTATTCCTCAGCCCTCACAAATGTGAAGTTATGGGCCATCGACCGCCAGTGTTTCCAAACCATCATGATGAGAACTGGACTCATCAAGCAGGCAGAGTACATGGAGTTCCTTAAGAGGTGGGCTGCTTCTCCTTCACTTTGTATTTATTCTGTATTTTACGCACTCCCTCACCAGTAAGAATGAGAGAACGTTACTTTCTTTTTGAAAGAACAACACATAAGTGAATGGTTGCACAATCACCGGTAACTCGGCCTCTACACTCGGCATCCTTCGCCGTGTATCGCTAAACTCCAAGGTGACATGTTTTGATTGAAATATTTTGGAATGTGAAATGGCATTTTATTCCAATCAACTGTCCGCTTATTTCTGCAGTTTTCTGACGTGTTCATCATTGAGGGAAATTTGTATAGGTTAGACGCTGGCAGACGGCAGATAATGATTAGAGTGCTGTTGGTTTATGGAGATTCACTCTGCTCGTTTGAGTCTAATTCATCCCTTTCAACACACTTAGTCAGAAAATAATTTTTTTTTTAGCCTTCAGTTATTTATGAATAGCTTTGCTTTACTTGAACATCCTTTTTTTGCACTATTAAATATTGATTGCTCACCCGTTTGCTTTAAAATGCATTCACACGTGTGAATCCTCTGCATTATGTACAGTAACAGTAGATATTGCGTATGTATATCAGGATGCATTATCAGTAGAAACTAGATTCAGGAAGGAAAATAAATGAAAGTCTATGGGATTTTTATTTGTTTCATTTTTTAAAACATTACATTCATTCATGGACTCAGCAATGTCTGGTGACATATAACAATGAGTCTATGGATGGTGACAATGAAGATGAAGGAAATGTACTTCTAGTGGAAACTTAAGATGCCTTTGTGTGCTGGGTAGGCTTCAGAGAACAGCCAGTGGAGAAATGCTGTCTGTGGAATCAATATGTTGACACCCCCTCGTAGAGAATGTGACTGCAGAAACTGATCTTAATTTGTGTTGGAGGCTTAGTCTGTATTCTCTGAGGCACTTCGGATCTTAAGTAAAGATGATAAAGCCTGAATTATCTCAACAATAAATAATACATCTCTGAAGTAATATTTAATACAATGTAACTACTTGTTTTTCCAATATGATATTTAGGACTGACTGGCCAAATCTTGCATGTGATGAAATCTGATTCATTTGTTCAGATAGAGAAGTCAACATTCACTATTTCTATGTTGGTAGGAATACTAATGACTTAGACACAGTGTTGGGAAGTAACTAACTAAAAGTAGCGACTCTACTAACTAAACTTATTTCAGTATCTGTTATAACAAGTGTTGCTTTTTCAGTAAACTGCTTTTTCCAATTAGTATCAGTGTCACAAAACACTATATTATCATGAGTGAGCCGAGGAGGTCATCAAACATGCTTATCTAAACCCTCTCTCATAGCATTGGGAGGTCCAAAGCATCTAAGTGAATCAGTTCGTTCAGACAGTGTATGTAAATTAACTGGATAAAAAGCAGCCTGATCTCATGAAATGTATGTGAGCATTGCAATGCTTTTGCAAAACTGAACTTACGTGCTTCTTTACACATTTGGCTGCAGTTTCCCAGTGAAATGTCCGGGGGGGTGCCAAAACCTAGAGAAATTAGGTTGTAATCAGACTAGGTTTTTAAAGTGAATATTAGATGGAGGTTTTAATGAGAAAATGTACCTCCCTAACCCAGTGGCGGCTTGTCAATAGAGGGCGCTGGGGCGCCGCCCCCATCAAAATTACAGAAATATACATGAATACAAAAATGATATAAAAATGAAATAAAAATAAAAAAATAAAATAGTTTACTCATACGATGTGCAGTCTGGTAGTAAGAGCCTCAGCATTTAATAAAAACTGTCTTTAATCGGTTAACAATTTTCTATGTTTTTCAATATGTTTCATGCGGTTTAATGGGCGAGGGACGCCGGACTAATGGATGTCTATTTGAGTCCTTAAATTTTCGGGCAGCATGTGACCTGAAGCTGGTCTCTAATTGGTTTCTTAAAGATTCTCCTCCGGGCGCAGGTCGCTGCGTCCCTGGCAAATCAGAATTTGATACATGTTATTTTATCCAATCTGATTGGTTCTCGTCACCTGTCATTCAACTTTACGCTCTTGGCCACTACTGTGAGTGCGCATGCGACTCCGCCAAAACTTTGCTAGGCTGATCACTTTCGCAGAGATAATGGCAGCAGTTAAACCAAACTCTGTCATTGATTTACAAAAAAACCCTTTCACAAGGCATTCGCTGAACGAGGCGTTCGGCCAATAAAGACGCGCCGGGCGCTCAGACCAGAAGAGCGTGAAAGGATTGCAGCAGAGGTGAGTTTGTTATAGAAATGAGTCAAAATACCATTTTACATTATTGTTGTGCTGCAGAGATGTCCTGCCCACATATCATATTCTACAGACTCAAGAAAACATTTTTTGTTTGGTATAAATCCTTACAAAAATCATAATTTTAATATTATACAACAGCATCCCAAAAATAATAAATTGGCAACATAAAAATAAATGATCCAAATGAAATATGAATCCACCAAAAACTACTGTCTTGTATGGGACAAAAACTCAAATGGCTCTATTTTTATTTTGAAAGTCATTGCAACTGTGACAACTAGTGGCCTACTCCTGGTTACTACCTTACATTTACACATATATATATATATATATATATATATATATATATATATATATATATATATATATATATATATATATATATTTAATTATCTCTATAGGTCTGTGATCCTGGGACACACTAGGGAGCGTTTCACCTTCACAGACCACCTTGTCTGTGCCACCTTGTTGCAGGGGGACAGGTTTGATAAGTACAAGGATACCATTCCTTAAGATGCATTGAGCAGCACCATGAAAGTGTACCTGATGCTCAGTGGAAGCAAGCTGAAGACAGAGCTCAGTCTCATCTACAGCAAGGAAGAATTCAAAGCCTGCCGTGGTGCTGTGGACCTATTCCAGCTGTTTATGGAGAATAATCTCGAAGAAGTCTTTTTCGAAACTGTGACTCCTAAAAGTTCTTATTACCGCACCCATGACCACGGCTGAAGCTGAGAGGTGCTTCTCAACCTCGAAAAGAATAAAAACTTTTCTCAGAAACACCATGACCCAGGAGAGGCTGAATGCATTGGCATTGCTCTCCATGGAAAAGAGACTTGTTACTGAGATGACTGACTTTAATCAGAGAGTCATTGAGAAATTTGCTGGCCAGAAAGAAAGGAGAGCAAAATTTATGTTCAAGTAGTCAACATGCTTTTTGGTACTGCCTTTTGGTACTGCTTATTATCACCAGCCGCCACTGCCCTAACCTAAAGCTTTATCCTAAACCTAACCAATAGTGTTCTGAAAGATAAAGGGAGTTTAACAAAACAGTCAACTATACCCTTAACCCACACTTTACCCTAACCGATGTTTTAAAATACAAATTCAAAATGAAAAGCACATTTTCTGAAACAACCAACTCATTTTGTTTGGGCTTTTATGACACTTTAACGTCATGGTAGCCGTTGCAACCTCCGTTCCCCGAGGGAAGGAACGAGACGTGTCGAATTAAGTGACACAAGGGGTCTTCCTGGGATGCCAAACGTACCTCTGAACCCGATAAAAGGCCAATGTCAAGTTGGCAGACAGAATTTGCATGCCCCGCCCTGGACATATGGGTATAAAGGGCAGTGAGTGCTAGACAGGATTTTGCACTGAGGAGCCGAAAATAAGGTACAGCCGTTTACAGTGGTAGGTCTAGTGCTGTGGCAGGAGGGACACAACATCTTGTTCATTCTCTTGGGGAACGGAGGTTACAACAGTAACCATGACATTCTCCTTCTGTCATTCACTTGACGTTGTGTCGAATGAAGTGACACAAGGGGTCCCATATAAAAACGGCATGCACTGACCGCGTTACGTGAACTGCCGAGACAGGTGCAAGCAGGCTTCTGCGTGCTAGAGGCAACGTAGCCAGAGGCAACGTAGCCCTCCCCAACGCTCCAAAAAGAGGTGTTACATACAGACCTTTGGTCCCCCGCACCCCTGGGGGGGACGGGCGTTACATGACTAGCATGGGAGCAAGCCCGGTAGCTGTGCCTTTTCTCTCACTATGTCTCTCACCTAGGATGTAAAGCGGCTGGGGCTATCTTAACGCTATGAAATGTGTCAGGAAAGGTGGTGTTTCCCGGTCCTATTCTTTCGGGGGGAAAAGACCCTGCGGAGGCCACATCCTGCCCAGTCTAGTTGGAGATAACATGTGGCAAATACACCATGAGGGTTGTGAAACCGTACATGGGAAATGGCCCGGTGGTAGGTCCAGCCTAATGAGGGGGGACTCTACAAGTACAGCTACCGGGGCAGTGGGGCTGCTCAAGGGAAACGCGGGTCTGCCGAAAGGGGAAACGTACCGCGGGAAATACATCACGGGGAGTTTGCCTGAAAAGGGAACTAAGCCCGTGGAGCCCGAGAGGACCACAGAGATATCCCAGGAGGGGAACAGGCTAGTCTGGAGAGGGTTCAGTCTCTGGGCGCCTTTCAGGAACCTGATAATCAAGTCGTGCTTACCTTGGGAGTTGCCATAGGGACCTGCTTGCCCCGGATTGGTGGGAGAAACCTCCGTAGAGTTGATGTGCCAACGCTGCCAGGGTCCTGTCCAGAGGCCAGCGGCAACATGTTTCGGGACTCTAGTCTGTAGCCAGTGCTGAAGCGGTGTCATATGCATCAACCCGAGCGGCGCGGCCATGGCTGAGGATGCCATATGCCCCAGGAGCCTCTGGAATTTTTTTTGAGGAACCGCTGTGCCGGGCTCGAAGAAAGCGAGGCACCTGAGCACTGACTGAGCGTGCTTGTGAGACGCGCTGTCATTGAGACTGAGTCTAACTCCATGCCGAGAAAAGAGATGCTCTTGTGGACTGTACAGCATGCAGAGAGTGAGAACGCCAGCTGGAAACGTGCCGTAGATCCAACAGCAGTGCTTATCGCCAGTAGAGGTGAGTGGAACAGTGGTGAACTCAGCTTTCTGTTACACAACCGTTCGGCTTCGAAGACTGGCACTCGCTGCCCCGCTTCCCTGTATACCTGTATGTCCGGGGCGGGGCATGCAAATGATGTATGCCAACTTGACATTGGCCTTTTCTCCGGTTCAGAGGTACGTTTGGCGTCCCAGGAAGACCCCTTGTGTCACTGTCGACACAACGTCAAGTGACTGACAGAAGGGGAACTCATCTTTGGCTGGGCTCAAAGCCGTGGTCCATGATTCCAAAGGCCAGTGCTCTCAGTGCAATCAGTTGAGCGACCAAGCACGCTATTCATGTCGGAATAAGTGTGTATAGGTGAGTCTGTAATAGAAGTATTAAAATGTATATTTTTTCAAATCAACCATTAAAGTAAAAGTGTTTCAATATCATAACATTGGGGGGGTTAGTAATAGAGTGAAAATTAAGTGCTTATAAAGTAGCAATGTGCTCGAAGCTGAATACATTATTCGAAAAGGCACGGATAATGACTTCAAAATGAATAACGGATTCTTCTGAATAATATACACGATGCAATATTAAATTAGTGACCTGAAGTGATGATTTCACCTTGGAGCCCATCTATCTGACTTTTAAAGTTGACCACATTTATTAAGAAAATGAAATGCTCCATAGAGTATTCATACATTAGGAATATTCCTTCCCTGAGGTCAAGAGATAGCAAAAACAGATTTTTTTAGCTTATAATTCTATAACATTTTTGTCAAAAAAACCGAAAAAACAGTTTTCAGTTGTACATACTGAATTGAACGATACCACATTTTCCTATGTCAGCCATTTTGAACGTCGGCCATTTTGAATTTAGTCGAATGACTTGGCCTATCTGTTACAAGACTTGGTATGTGTATTTTGAATCATGCTCTGGAGGGACTCAAAATGTTTTGGGACAGTGTCACATTGTGATCAAAAACTAAAAATGCTATTAGCTACCGACCAATAACTGGTCTTGATAGATTCCGTGGTTCATGCCCAGAACAATGATACCAATTATGTCATGATCGAGCAAACTTCCTGTCTGCCATTTTTAAATGTTTTGAAAACATATTTTCGAACTTATCCTTTCGTCCCATTTGCACGAAAATTATATTTTAATAAATTATAAATTATAGCTTTTTGTCGTGTGTGCCTTTATGTGATGCAGAGAGGGACAAAGGCTGCATCATATAAAGGCACTCACAAAAAAAGTTATTCACATAATTTAGATAAACCATACCGTTTTCGAATATCGCTTCAATGAAGAACATGCAAAATTGAACTTTAGGCTGTATCTCCATAACGCTTTGAGGGATTGGGACACAACTTGGTACATGTCATCACCATTAGGCCCTGGGGTTACCTGCAGCATTTTGGCACTCTTCCCCATACTGATCAGGAGATAGAAAAATTGCTATTTTGGCTAATAACTCTTGGACGCTAATAACTACTTCTTAAAATTGTTGTTGTATCTGGGCATGATGGTTATCATGCAGATAACCATCATGCCCAGATACAACAACAATTCTAAGAAGTAGTTATTTTTAGTTATTTTTATAAGAAATCTGTTATTTTTCTAACGCCTTACACACTGTTCATCAGACTCAAACCAAAAACATGTCATAAAGCTTCTTTTACTGCTCATGGTGCTGATAATTGTCTTAACCCTGGTATCGCTGCTTGCAGCTATATTTATTATTATTATTATTTTACTAAATAATGGTGTCCTGTCTTAAAGATTCCTGATAGATTTACATGACTTTCACCTGTTTGAAGGCTATATTGATTTTATTTATATTTATTTTAATGTTTGAATTTGTATTTATTATTCACTGCAGAATGTGTACTTGACATTTCACATTTTGCTTGACACGTCCTGCCTTCAGGAGAAACCTCCTGCCACCAGGAGAAACGCACAGTTATTGTAGCGCCTCCAGTGTTCATTTCTCCAGGAATCTGCACCAAAACGTAGAAAGCAGCGAGTAGAAGTCTGTTTGCAAAAATGTATACAGAGGAACATTAGTTCTATGAGACAAGGTTGTTAAAAAGAGATTCACCAGTTTACTCAATTGTAGCATGGGAAGTCTATTCAGATGGTTCATCCAAATTAACTAGTTCAAATAAATCATTATTTCACTGGAGCCTCAACACAGGAGTCACTTTTTTATTTTATTTGTTTATACAAAATATGCTGCTGTTTATCACTATGTTTTCAATTCAGTTTTATAATATAGAAGACTATATTATATAATGGCACAAAATCAATAAAGTAGTAAAACAATGAGTAAAACAATATGTCTCTTGTATTCTATTAATTCATTAACATTAGTGACTGTCTATCTGTGGATATTTCATACATTTTCAACCCTCTTTGCTATGCATGAAATATTCTCGTGTTTTTACTACGAGAATGATGAAATGTAATTTTGTGGTATGTGAGGAGTTGCATTTGACAGCGGTCTAGAGTTTGTTAGAACAATAATGTTGTGATGGGACAGGATATTTTAACTGGTTGCATAAAGTACTTTGTTAAATAGTAATTTGGAAAATAGTCTACTTTAAAGTGCTTCTACCATCTAAATGATTGATGTTTTTTATCTGTTTGTGTATGATCGTATGTGATTTGGTGTACAGCACATTTGACCAGCTGACATCAATTACGTGCAAATTATGTCAATAAGTCTCTTTGGCGAATAAGTAGCAGGACCTGTCATATGGTGAAAAAAAACAACGCAACTTATTTTCTGGAAAATAAGGTACTTTGAATTTAATTTGACAGTTCAGACTGAGACATAATTCCAAATAAAATCTGATTTAAATCAGAGTTCAAACCACATTGCTATCATATAGCAACCAAGAGCAGGGAAATAGTTAAGCTCATCCAGTGAAGGTCTTTATGGTTGTCTGGTTTATATGGCTATTTAAAATGATTGACAGATTTATTTTCAAATTAAATGTAATTAGAAGTAAACCTGCACCTCAACCTGAGGCATTATTTATTGAGTTATTGTTTTCTTCCAGAAGTATACTTTCCTGCTTAGCTCACTTTTCTTTCATGTACTGTATACTCATTATTCCTTTATTTACCTGTTTTATAATGCTGTTTATTGATTTTACCCAAAGATTCTGAGTTGATTTCAGTTATTTCCAAATACTTATGGCCAGTCCCTTTAAGCACATTCCTTTGAAACTAGCCCTTGGGTTGTTGTTGTTTTTCTGTTGGCCAAGCATGATGATACTGTGTGAAAGACACTGCTAGTTTTATTGGCTCTCGTAACCTTAAACATGCTCTTTTTCATCTTCTCCAGTGTTCCAACGTTCCAAGGCCTTTCAGAAGAAATACTCAGCAAGCTAGCTGACGTGCTGGAAGAGGTAAGTTCAATAGCCAGTGAACTGTGTTGTGCAATACGCTGCAAGAAATACATTTTAAAAATGTTTTTTTATTTGCACACACTCTCTGTGCTGGTTTGTTGCCTGATTCACTCATGAAATTATGCAGATAAGACAACGGCGCAATTCTGAGCCCACATTCTGAGCCCACAAAATAACTGCTAAATGCAAATTGTAATCGCAATTCTGATCTTTTGGTCCGGTTCTGAGCGCTGTATAGCAGAGGGCGCTGCAGACCACCGTATTTGACACACCCTGCCGGCAATGTACAGCATCACTTTGATCCAGACACCTGAATCATCTCTTAAACATGCAGAACTTGGTATTTGATTAAGTACTGCTGATATGATCAGTTGAAAATGTTCACAAACATCAATTACCGCCTACTTTCATTTGGTGGTAATAGCGTGATCTAACTTGAGCCAGGCACTTTTTGTGAATGAAGCGCAATCTACAATTAGCCAAATTTACATAGAAAGGAGGCCTGTTTGCATGGAAAGGAATGACAATGACTAGATTAAAAATCTCAAGATGCAGCGCAATGCTTGCGCCTGCTAAAATAGATTGGGGTCGGTTACTGATTAAGACGGCTATTTTTGCACTGAAATAGTGTGTGCAAAAGTGCTGCAACTGTTTAGTGAATCTGCCCCAAAGTATTTTGAAATGGCATGCACAAACCTCGACACTTGGTTCATAAAACATGACTTGGAAAACATTAACATTTATGCATTTGGCAGACGCTTTTATCCAAAGCGACTTACAGAGCCCTTCTTACAGGGACAATCCCCCCGGAGCAACCTGGATTTAAGTGCCTTGCTCAAGGACACAATGGTGGTGGTTGTGGGGATCAAACCAGCATCCTTCTGATTACCAGTTTACCAGTTATGTGGTTTAGACCACTACACCACCACCACTCCACAACGATCAACAAATTGATATTGAGAAACAAGCTCATCCCAACATCGCAAAACAACATGTAACCTACGGTGACAACATAATCAACAGCAACAATGTAAATAGAACTATGCAAATGGCCAAACAATGCAACCATATTATTCTTGCCACGCTGCATGCTGGGAAGAGGGTAAATGAGACTGAACCCAAATAAATGCATTAATCCAACTCACTGCTGTGCTTGTTGGTTTGATTTAAAAAGAAATGGCTCCACTGAGATGCATTACTTGCTCAAAAAAATTATAATTTTTACAGTGCAGTGTTTCTGGGAACACCCCATGTGTTATGTACAGTATACGATAATATGATAACATGTTTCATGTTCCATGTTATACTGAAAAATCTAATGTATTATTTTAAGATAATCTTGAAAACAGTTATGTGAATTTCTTTGAATGTCATTCCATTTTAATTCTACTTCCTTAAATTAAAATTGTAATTCTACCTCAATCCAAATTCAAACCAAATTCAGTAAATTGAATTGGCATTCTTCATTCAATTCTGAATGGTGCACAACCCTGCCATGAACTAACAATGAACAAAGGTCCGTTCCAAAACCTAGTATGCATCCTCCAGAGGCAGGATTTTAATAGGCACGCTCCCGAAGCAAAGGCTGTTCCAAAAGGTAGGTATCTTAATTATTCTGCCTGTTAAGAAATTTAGTTTTGGCCAAATTTTAAGGTAGCATCGGATGTATCCTTCCCCAGGTAGGCAATCTCAGAGTGCACCATGATGAGCTCGGTAGAAAAATAAATCCAAGATGGCAGACGAAGCGAGATAATTGTAAATGTAATCAATTCAATACTGAAAAGTATCGATAAATAATAGTTTAATATGATACAAATCTTTTACCCAAAATGTGTGTGTGTGCATTCTGTGCGTATTTATTCTCATTGGAGGATCATACCGTTTCTCTTGTGTCACCTGCATTGAAATCAGTTGCAATTCGAGTCTCACATGTGCTGCGCGTGAGGAGCACTAATTGAATGATGCATGGAGCTGCCGCCTATGTAGCAACATGATCACATGTGAAGTCGGCATGATATTTCCGATAGTTTCAGTACCTTAGGATCAGCGACTGTATGCCGATGTGCTGACATGCAGCATTCTTATAAGACATGTTTGCAGTGGTTTCAGTGTGTTTACATTTCCACCTAGCATGATTGGCCATGCGTTGCATCAGCTGCGTGGGAGACAAGGGTTCAAAGCCAGGCAGAAATCATGTCAGTGTAAACATGATTCGGAGGCTTAACTTTTCCCTCTAACATTACTTTTTTACTCCACTAATGGCTAAGGTAAGGTTTGAGTTTGGGTTGGGGGACAGAATCTATAAATATATTATTTTCTCTTCATAACGTCCTGTAAAGCTGAAAACAACTTGCTTTACTACTAGCTTTTGGCGACATCTCCTGGACATAAATGGAGCTCACACATGCCCATATGCCCTACAACACTTACCGCTTTGGCCACTGGGGGCAGTGTTGAAATTTCTGTCAACGTATGCCGATTTTGACGAAAGAAAAGTCGATCTACTCTTTCCGATTTCACTGTGAGAACAGGCTGTATGTAGAGCATTCCAAATCGCTCTATTATGAGGCATAATTTCTGGAAGGAATGACAGCTGCCTGTGTAGGCAGGAGACAGCGAGGCAGCTCACCAAGTTTTGGAACAGGCTCAAAATGTTTTACAGCATTCATTAATCTTGGTTTAAGTTAATAGATAAACATGCAATTGTATATTTATTTATGTTTAATGTTAGTTCATTGAATGCATTAACTAATGTCAACATATTACTTTTTAATAATAATAATATATTAATAAGTGTTGAAAAAGTATTGTTCATTGTTAATTAATTTTATCTAATGTTCAACGTACTGTAGTTAATAAGTGTTCATGAATACAAGCCTAATGTAAAGTGTTACCGATATAATATACAAGTATTTAGAATTTTGTTCAATAAACTTTCCAAAAATGTTTTAACAAATATTTTAATAGGTTATTACACTAGTAGCTGAAAATTATTAAGCTGAAATACAACTCCATTTAAGCTATAAATTCACAAAGA
Organism: Xyrauchen texanus; assembly: GCF_025860055.1. Classification (NCBI taxonomy): domain Eukaryota; kingdom Metazoa; phylum Chordata; class Actinopteri; order Cypriniformes; family Catostomidae; genus Xyrauchen; species Xyrauchen texanus. Next base: position 28,953,542 of record NC_068315.1, read on the forward strand.
CACGTATGTTACAATTTGTTTAGTATTTTCAACCCATTCTGTTTGATGCTTCCAAGACTATGACACAGCATTTTCTCAATTTCAACACAACCTCAATCTATGTTAGCCTGCCAAATAATGTTAACTTGGTGACAAATGTATCTGTTTTACTAAACAATGTTTAGTACCTTCAGAAAATTAAATGTTTGAGGTGGCACGGCATAAAACACATACTGTGCATGACCAACAAATGTAAGCATAGTGACAACTTAGGGCAAGTGACAGTGATTTCAACTGGCCCAAAACTGTCTTACACTGCCCCGTTCCATAAGGGCAACATTCTTGTTGAGCTCGGGTTAGTCATGATGGTTCACCTTGTGAAATATAGCATGTTGACAGCTTACATTTTCCCTTAAAGGTTGTTGTTCTGGAATAAAGACAAGATTTGCTTCTGAAGTATTTCCTTAGCTCTTAATTAAATGTACCCAGATGGGCTCGATTTGTCATGTTGACACATCATGCAAGTCAGTGGGCATTGGGACAGATCAGAGACATTTACTCAAAGGAAAGTATTCCCACACTGCATTAAATTAATTTTGTTTAACAACCCAAACATAAGATGACCTGCCAATCCACTGGAGAGCATCAACTTGGTTAATTATGCAAATTAATGTGTTAGGATGTCTAAAAATCCCTTTGCCAGTGTACAACTGACCCCAACAGACCCATTTCATCAGCAGAATATTGTGCTATTCAGAAGACCAAACAAAGAAAATTAACCTCTTCTATGCTATTTTTAATTTTCATAATGTTGTAAAATTAATTAATTTCATAGGTAGCGTAGAGACTTTTTTGCTAATTAAGATTGTATCTGCAAATGCAAAACTGTTCTGTTTTTTTAACCTTACATCCCAAAAGCCTATTCATAACTTTAAAAATGCAATTTACAATGCAACTGATACTGTCCTAAAAAAAAATACACATCAGAAGTGATATAGCTTTTCCCATTCTTGCCCAGCGTGTTACAATAGATTATTATAGTGCTTAAAATAATGTTTTTGTTCCTCTTCTTGTCTGTTATTAATTCAGCTAGAACCATTTAATAGACAAACTCCATTTAAACTTAAAAGATTTTCAGTAGCATCATGTACCAATTTTTTAAGTGTGCATCAAGGTCAGCCACCGCAACCTCAATCCAACCGAGAGTGAGTTATTTCCCCATAACATTTTAACCATGGATGTGGGATAGGGATTTTTTTCTGTTGCTTTTTCCATTGCAACAAATTCAGTCAAAAACATAATGGTAAAGGAGGGAAAAAATGAAGAAGAAGAGAAAAAGAGTGAAAAAATACATTGTTTTTGTAAATAAAAGTTAGATTATTCCAAAAATGTAATATAAATTAAATTATTTAGTGACATTCTTCTTAATAGGATACATCTCAATGAACTAAAACATTAATATACGTCATACATTTTTTTTTATGAAACAATAAATATATAAATATATATAAACTCTCTCTATATATAGAAACGTCCCTTTTTCAGGATACTGTATTTTAAAGATAATTTTGTACAAATTCTAATAACTTTACAGATCTTTATTGTAAAGGGTTTAAACAATGTTTTCCATGCTTGTTCAATGAACCATAAACAATTAATAAACATGCACCTGTGGAACGGTCATTAAGACACTAACAGCTTACAGAGGGTAGGCAATTAAAGTCACAGTTATAAAAACTTAGGACACTAAAGAGACCTTTCTACTGACTCTGAAAAACACCACAAGAAAGATGCCCAGGGTCCCTGCTCATCTGTGTTAACGTGCCTTAGGCATTCTGCATGGAGGCATGAGGACTGCAGATGTGAGTAGACAGTGCTACAGGGAGACATGAAGGACAGCTGATCGTCCTCGCAGTGGCAGACCACGTGTAACAACACCTGCACAGGATCGGTACATCCGAATATCACACCTGCGTGACAGGTACAGGATGGCAACAATAACTTTGTTACACCAGGAATGCACAATCCCTCCATCAGTGCTCAGACTGTCCGCAATAGGCTGAGAGAGGCTGAACTGAGGGCTTGTAGGCCTGTTGTAAGGCAGGTCCTTACCAGACATCACCAGCAACAATGTCACCTATGGTCACAAACCCCCACCTTCACTGGACCAGACAGGACTGGCAAAAAGTGCTCTTCACTGATGACTCACGGTTTTGTCTCACCAGGGGTGATGGTCAGACTCACATTTATCGTCGAAAGAATGAGTGTTAACACCGAGGCCTGTACTCTGGAGCAGGATCGATTTGGAGATCCATCGTGGTCTGGGGTGGTGTGTCATCGGACTGAGCTTGTTGTCATTGTAGGCAAATTCAACGCTGTGTGGGAATGAGGGAAAACATCCTCCTCCCTCATGTTACCTGGGCACGGCCTGTGTCCAATAGGCCAATGCGATGGTGTCGACAACCGCAACCGCTTTGTCCACTTGGGGAAACTCTGTGTACATGCGTACTGCCCTGCCTTTCGGGCAGTAAAAGATGCCCTCCAAGACTTCTTCAGCTCATCATGCACTTCCGGGAAGAAAGAAACCAAAGGGGGCGTAGCTGTGAGCGGCGCTCTTACTCAAGGAAACAGTCATCTAACCGTGAGGGCTGAGGGGGGGGGGCGGGAAGTTCCGGTCCAGCCCAACACTCTCGGTGTCCCGGAAAAGCATGCCCAGACATATGCGCGTTGGTCTCAGAGTGGGCGAGCAGAACCGAAGTTGGCAGCCCATTCAAGTCCTCAGCGTCATACGCTGCGACGCTCTCCAATGTAGCAGCGATATTCTCATCCAGCTCGGGGGGTCTGAAGGAGACATCGAACTGGCCGTGGAGCGAGCTGGTCTCACATCAAGCCCTGACGGAAGCAAACGAGCATGCAGGGGGGAGAGTGGTCCGCGGAGACCTGGCGAAATCGTGCCCACCGAACTCACCAAATTGCCTCCATCGCCAGCCGGGTGGGCCTCAATCCCGTGGGAAGAAGGCGCGACACGGGTTGACTGGAGTGGCGTTTCTTTTAAGGAAGGAAAGCCACGACCGCAACGTTGTCATGGTCACACTCTCGCAATGAGAACATGAACCAATCATATACGCTGCCTCAGTGTGATCACAGCCCATACACGCGAGGCAGCGTATAATACCGTCAGAAGTGGAGAGATATCTACCGCATCCAGGAACTACACAAAGGCGTAAAGGCATCTTGAAAAAGTCGCGTCTTTAAAAAAGACGTCCTATGGAAATGTGTAAACTCTTTTAGAAAATATACTCTTTAGGAAACGCTGTTGAAGCGCCCAGGGGCGTGGACTGCATTGGCGTGTAGAGAAGGGAGAAAGCCGCTGGTAATGCGCCGTAGGATCCAATAGCAATGCTCTTAGAGGTGAGTGGAACAGTAGTGAGTGTCACAGCTCACTGATCACACAACCGCTCGGCTCCGAAGAAAGAATCTGACTGAACAGATTTTTATACCCGTATGTCTGGGGGCAGGACATTCAAATTCTGTTCGCCAATTTGGAATTGGCCTTTTTCATATTCAGAGGTATCCGAGACTCCCGAAAGAAGCCCCTTGTATCACTACAATTGACACAACGTCGAGTGAGTGACAGAAGGGGAAAGGCTCATAACCAATTAATTGGCTGATAGTTTTTTAAATATATTTATTGAATGTAAAAAATGGAAATAAATGTCTTTGTTTTCCTTACAGAGATGAGCACAGACATGGAAGCTGCAATAGTCAAAAATGTATCAAATCCCAGATGTGTGTTTGTTGTGCAACCAAAATCCCCCAAATAACCAGGGGAAAAAATAAAGAAAGATTTGGTGCACAGTGCAGGAATTTTAATTATAAAGAATCCTGAAATACACTGGGGGCCTCTTATTTTAAACATTTCTGTGCTTTCAGCTCACACAAACACACAAGGGAAACAAAACAAGCAGTCTTACAATCATCTACACTGTATTGCAATAGAATCAAACTAGCTAGCAGTAAATAAACATTGTCATATGGGCTAATACATACTGGAGTTGGGGTACTTGAGTTTGGACTTGGACTTGTCATGGATTCGAGCCTTTGGGATGCTGGATTTTTTTCAGAGTCAAGCCGAGTCCAAGACATTTATGATGCAATGAAAAGATAAATAAATAAAAAACAAAACAGAATTTAATGAACACATCTCTGTCTGCATGCAGCTGTATTAGCCCCTGATGTCATAGACATAGCCAGAGTTATGTGTTTAAGCAAACACACGCACACAGAAATACACATGTGGACAGGCACGCTTGATTGTTGCTACAGAGACTACTGTTTACATCGACTATGGAGGTGGCTGGCATGACAAAAACATAAAGATGGGTATGTATCCAATGTAATAGGAACTAAGCAAGGCAGTTTCACACGACATGGGACATGACAACTGGTAACATTGCGTGTGGAGTTTGTGCAGCCAAGACTGTGCTCACATTGCAATTTCATTGTGGTCAATCAAGAACTTTATTGAGTCAAGTCACCCACATCATGTCTCTCACAGTTTACTGAAAACAGCATATCGAAATAAAATAAAAACTATTATTAATATTGTATTTTAAGTCTTTTTAGACGTAATGTATTTACTGCCTTCTGTAGTTCCGTGTGGTCCACACAGTGTTATCAGCTTGAACTGGTACATAATAGCTTGATGAATGAACTGTAGTCGGGGGGAAAAAGTGTTATTGCTAAAGCAGACAGCAACTCTAAACAGATAAACAGCACCTATTTATTATTGATTGACTATTTTCAAATCATTGACAAGTTGATTAAAGTACATTATTTTACAGCATTTGTCCACCATTCATAAAATTCAACGATGCACAATAAAATATTAGGATATTTTGGGCAGTTAAATGTTTTGTTTATAATTTAATTATAGACTATAGAATAAATGTATTATTCGATGGCAGAGTTTGTGTATAAAGCTAAACTTCATGTTACGAGATTAATTTAGTTGGTTGTCGTTTTTATTTTAAATGTTATTTTATTTTTTGTTGTACACCACCAGGTAACTTATGCACGTCTTTTTTTTTGCCTTTATCTCTGACACATATGAAGGACAATTCTGTTAAATATATGACTCAAAATTATTATTCTCCATGTTTGTGCAGTTAAAGAAGAGCTTAATTAAATTTTCTTTGGTTGGTATTTTAAGATTTCAGACTGATTGCAGACCAACAAAGCTGCCGCTCAAGCAAATATATATATATATATATTTTAATCTTCTGCAGCAGCTGCTGCGAGACACAAATGGACACATCAGGGATTAAGGTATACGAGCAGCACGCAAAACTGCCTTGCGTTGTGTGGTTTCCCACAAATTAAATCACGTCTGTGATGACATGGCCCTAATCAATGGGCTTTTCCAGTGTTTTTGTATATGCCATTTGCAGTCAAATCATGAGACATAACTTCTCAGCAAGGGCTAATTTCTACTGTGTTGACACATTTGTATGTACTCTATTTTCCCAAACAGACAGAGAAAAAAGTTTCAGAAAGAAATCTCAATGTAGACTATAATTTCTTTAGATAGGGATCATTTAAAATAAAGCTAAACTAAATTGAATTGACAATTTGAAAATTAAGTAGAAATATAAACTAAATTAAAGTTCAAAACATAATAACTCTGGTTGCAATGACTAATGCAGCTTTTACTTTCTTTAGTATGTTTGAGTGGAGGGGAAAAAGCAACAAATCACTGAAATGTCAACAGAACGCAATAAGAAGTGTGTTGAAGGACAATTTTGTCTTCATACACCTAAAGCATATGAATCAGAATCAGCTTTATTGCCAAGTATGCTTACGCATACAAGGAATTTGTCTTAGTGACAGGGGCTTCCAGTGCACAACAATACAACACAGCAACAAGACAGATATAATAATACAAAATAAATAAAACTATTAATACAAATTGAATAGAAAATAAAGTATACATACTATACACAATAAGACAAAATATGTATGCTTTCATTCTGAAACCACTCAACAGGATACTACTAATAATATATATATATACACTCACCTAAAGGATTATTAGGAACACCTGTTCAATTTCTCATTAATGCAATTATCTAATTAACCAATCACATGGTAGTTGCTTCAATGCATTTAGGGGTGTGGTCCTGGTCAAGACAATCTCCTGAACTCCAAACTGAATGTCAGAATGGGAAAGAAATGTGATTTAAGCAATTTTGAGCGTGGCATGGTTGTTGGTGCCAGACGGGCCGGTCTGACTATTTCACAATCTGCTCACTTACTGGGATTTTTACGCACAACCATTTCTAGGGTTTACAAAGAATGGTGTGAAAAGGGAAAAACATCCAGTATGCGGCAGTCCTGTGGGCGGAAATGCCTTGTTGATGCTAGAGGTCAGAGGAGAATGGGCCGACTGATTCAAGCTGATAGAAGAGCAACTTTGCCTGAAATAACCACTCGTTACAACCGAGGTATGCAGCAAAGCATTTGTGAAGCCACAACACGCACAACCTTGAGGCGGATGGGCTACAAGCAGAAGACCCCACCGGGTACCACTCATCTCCACTACAAATAGGAAAAAGAGGCTACAATTTGCAAGAGCTCACCAAAATTGGACAGTTGAAGACTGGAAAAATGTTGCCTGGTCTGATGAGTCTCGATTTCTGTTGAGACATTCAGATGGTAGAGTCAGAATTTGGCGTAAACAGAATGAGAACATGGATCCATCATGCCTTGTTACCACTGTGCAGGCTGGTGGTGGTGGTGTAATGGTGTGGGGGATGTTTTCTTGGCACACTTTAGGCCCCTTCGTTTAAATGCCACGGCCTACCTGAGCATTGTTTCTGACCATGTCCATCCCTTTATGGCCACCATGTACCCATCCTCTGATGGCTACTTCCAGCAGGATAATGCACCATGTCACAAAGCTCGAATCATTTTAAACTGGTTTCTTGAACATGACAATGAGTTCACTGTACTAAAATGGCCCCCACAGTCACCAGATCTCAACCCAATAGAGCATCTTTGGGATGTGGTGGAACGGGAGCTTCGTGCCCTGGATGTGCATCCCACAAATCTCCATCAACTGCAAGATGCTATCCTATCAATATGGGCCAACATTTCTAAAGAATGCTTTCAGCACCTTGTTGAATCAATGCCACGTAGAATTAAGGGAGTTCTGAAGGCAAAAGGGGTTCAAACACAGTATTAGTATGGTGTTCCTAATAATACTTTAGGTGAGTGTGTATATATGTATATATGAAAGGTGTTTTTCTTACGTTTATATTGACAAACTGATTTTCTGAGATGTGAAGTTTAAAATAAGCTTAAAATATTGATGTTCAGTTTACAGTGACAATTTTAATTCAGATTTATGAACCGATTCATTCGGACTCAATCTCAACTCGGACTCAATTGTTTAAAGACTCAGACTTAACAGACTCGACTAAGGTAGACTCGAACCCTACACTAATAAATACTGTATGAGCTGTAATTCATCACGTACCTCATTATTCATCAGTAGTAGATCACCTGTGATCACTTGTCAGTTTGTGTCTTTTTTTTATTATATTTTGCATAAATAATTGCGAATTAGTCCTTAAACTGTGATAGAGTCTTTGCTCTGTTAGAAAGCTCTATATGTACATATTCACCAAATTAAGCTTTCTGTAGCCTACATATTCGCCAGATGAAGGGTTTTGGCAACAGAGGAACATTGAGGAATAATAAAAAAATTATATCAGCAACTATCGCCAGCAACTTTTGCAGATAATCGTTCTAAAAACGATCTGCACCGATTAAATGGATAAAAACGGACATATCGGTCAACCTCATCATTTGAGCCCTCTTGATGTTTTGCTGGTCCTTGTATATTTTACTGATACTATGCTGCGGAAATGCAACTTATGTAGCCTAAACATTGCTACACAGAACCAAATGTGAGCAGACTGGGTATATTTTAAGATTAATGATATCTGTGACATTAATTCATTGCCATTCATTTGTGCTTGTGTAAAGCGAGCAGACAAATGCAGGTGCATAGAGTACATTGAGCATGCAGAGACGAGTGGAGTGGTTGAAGTGCACTCTCCCAAAATGTCTCCAAATAGTGTTGGGAATTTTGATTCGTTTTAGTGAATTGATGTGTTCAGATGTTTGAGAGTGAGGACAGTAGTCGCAGTATGCTTTACTGTCTCTGCCTGTGCTGTCTGCTCCCTCAGCACACACGCCAACCAAAAGGAATGTAATTATTTTGATCAAAATGTTAATTATGTTATGTTCATTAGCTTTCTCTCCCTGTAATCTGCAAAATTATTTAACCAAAACGCAACTCGTTTTAGTCAATTTTTTCTTTTTTGTAAGTTTGATATGGAACAAATTGTGATTAGATTGCTTCATGAAAGTCAGTATTATCTTTAAAAGCTTGATATGAGCTAGGCCCAAAACTGTGGGTAGAGTGATTAATTATCCCTAGAAGTCACCTGCTGCAGTCTACTGCCCTGCGTAAATATGGACATAGAAGCACTTTGCTCTCTCTGACTGCTTTGATCTTTCACTCTTCATCTATTTTCTCTCAGTACCTCATTTCATCATCACATGCTATCGGTGATGCTCTTATTGTTCTACTGGTTGCTTTAGGCTCAGGAAAGTGAGGGTATCATTCCTGTTAGGGAGTACCTTTTAAACTTAGTAACTTTTAAATCTGAATATGCTGGTGTACAATTTCAGAAAGTATTTATTTAAATGGGTATAACAGGCTTTCAGAATTATTCTGCGGTCAAGCATGAGCAATTAAACTGAATTACCCTAATCATAATTTGATTATTAACACAATACCAAGATGAAAGACTCAAGTTAGGCACTGCTTAGTGAGGAGGGATTGGCAGTGAACTTACATGATGGTGCCAACCTAAAGTTAATTTTGATATTTATTTAACCATATGTAGATATTTTGAAAATATTGCACCAATTTTGTATTTGTATCTAAAGGAATAAAATAGTTTAAAGCAAGTAAAAGTAGTATCACAAAACAACAGCACTGATTTCATAAAACCCCATTGCTTTTACTTGCTTGTGTTGGTGCTGTTGTTTTCCAACCAAAAGTTAAATCACTTCCAGGAAGATGAGTTCACCCCAAAATGAAAATTCACACACAAACCAGAGAATATAACTTACTAAATATGTCTGATGAGATTTTAGTCAGAGAATAGATGCATTTCTATGCCCAGCCTTATTTATTTGAAACAGAGTTCTCAATCAAACAGAGAGACAAAGGAGGCGGGAATGTCGTCTTTGTGACAGACCTCTGAAAAGAGTGATACCTCAGCAAAAACATTCTTGGCCAAAATTAAGTAGTTTTTTAGATGCTGGCTTCAGTATACTGTTATGAGAATGTTTTTGGACAGGTGCCAGATCATAGCCGATGGGGTTTCCCGCTGCAATGCCGAAAATAGAAACTAAGCAATCAAGAAAATATACCTTTACTTGTCACAGCTGGTTAGGACAAAAACTCTGATTAACATAGAAAATATAACTTTGATCATGTCCGCCGTCAGGTTTGGACATGGTGTGACTGTAGCTGCCTTCAGCCTCAGTTTGATTGAGAACTCCGTTTCAAACTAATTAGGCTGTGCATAGAAATGCATCTATTCTCCGACTACAAACTCATCAGACATATTTAGAAAGTTTGAATCTCTGGTTTGTGTGAAGCTCTGTTGTGTTCTGTTGTTTCTATCACTGTAGCGGATTTGTTTTTAGACAAAAAAGCAGTGGGGTCTGCTTGAACTTGCTCTCATTACAATACATTACATTTCAGTTTGTAACACATTACATTTTGGTTTGTTTCTCACCAAACCTTATTGTATGCTTTCATAACAATCTCATGGAATAATTTATTTTGACTTCTGATATATACTTTGCATCCTTTTGAAGCTTGAAGTGGTGATCACCATAAACTGCCATTGTATGACATCACAGAACATGCATTTTTTTTTACAATTTCTCCCTTTATGTTTAAAAAAGAAGGAAAGACAAATAGGGTTATAACAACAAAGTGGTAAGTAAACTATAGCTGAATTTTCATTTTGGGGTGAACTATCCCTTTAAGGACCTGGCTTTTGTTTGTTAAAGGGATATTACAAACATATTCTACTGTACACTAATTTCTATTTAAAACAATATTCACAATAATTTAGTTTTTGTTTTAATTGAAAATTTTTGATTAGAGAAATAAAAATTGACATTAGACATTTACACATAGCAAATGGTTACTCAAATTAAACTAGTGAAATTATGTAAAACTCCCCCTTATGTTTACTTAACCATATAACGCCACCTGTATTAAATTGTATATGTGCAATTTTAAGCCTCTGCACATAATCAAAATTTTCCCAAAAGTCCTGTTGTCTGCGATGTAGAAGTTATCATTATTATTAGAATTATTATTATTATTCAATCCATGATGTCTGCTTTCATTTTGCAATGTACTCAGTTTGTTGTGTTAATTATTTGCTTGCTTTGATTTAGTAAAAGTGACAATAAGGATTATGTTGTTACTGATATTTTAAAATTAGTATTTCCTGAATATGAGCAACTTGTGTTTGGATAAAATTGTGTACATTATTTTATTGAAAAAGCACATTGAAATCCATGTATCAGATATGACATTACAGGCTTTGATGTATATCACTCAATCGCAATTTCATTCCATTAATGCCCCTCCCAAAAAAAGAAGAAAAAAAAGAGCTTTGAAAATTCTGACATCTTTTTTTACTGAATTTGCTGAATTGTAATGTCATACCTTTTCATGTTTTTTGTTAAATGGTTCAGAAAACTCTCAAGTCTATTTAAAATAAGAAGAAGATTATTTCATATTGTATTGGCTATATGGGGTTAATTTTGAAATTTGTATAGCAGTTCGGTTCTGAATACCCTCACGTGGTCATGAGACATTCAAGCTATGAGGGTTCAGGGCGGGGCGGAGGGTTCCACTCTAGCCTGACGCTTGCAGCCACCTGGGCAAGCATGGCCGTCAGCTCTGCGTCAGCCTGCAACTGGGGGAACACACCCAAAGGTAGGAACGCATTCGAGTCCTCGGCATCGGACTGAACCAGCCCACTCTCCGGCACTGAGACGAACCGGCGGCCTCACTCCAGAACTCAACGGGGGCAAATGAGCGTGTTGGGGAATGAGAGGACCGTGGGGGGATGCCTGGCAGAGCGGCTCCCATTGGAGTCCCCAAATCACCCCCAGTGCTAACTGACGTGGCCTCAAACACATAGTTAGAAGGACCAGCGTGGGGAGGCACTGGGGTGGATTTCCCTCTGAGGAAGGAAAGCCGTGACTGCAAAGTTGCCATGGTCATGTTCTTGCAGTGAGGACATGACCCGTCCACGAACGCCGTCTCCACGTGGGCGGCGCCCAAGCACATGAGACATCAATCGTGGCCATCAGAAACAGAGCGGTAATGGCCGCAAGCAGGAAATACACATAAATTCAAAGGCATCTTTAAAACGATGATCCATCAGTGCCACTCTTTCATTTGGAAATATACTCTTTTATTAGGAAGAAACTTTATAGTTTACTGAAACAGAAAGCAGATGTTGCTATACTTGTGTTTTAAAAATCAGCTACAGTAAAACACAATCAAAAAGAGAAAAGGCAGTAACAACTACACTTCCAAAAATAACTATAATTAGATTCAGTTGTCTGCTTTTGCAGCTGTCACTCATTCAAACTACATATTTCTCGATTTTTGAGAGTTGGCAGACAGCTGCCCTAATTGGATGTTTAAAGTTTAATATTATTTTAATACAGCCAATACACCAGACGGTATTAGTAAGGGTTAGGTGTAGGGTTAGGGTAGACTGTCTCCACATTAAGAAATTCTGTTCCAAGTAAGCAGATGAATGAGAAATGTGTTACTGCCTGGGTTCTAACATGATTACCAACACTTAAGCCATACTTAAAAATAAATACATTTCATTGCATTATATAACAAGTATTAAATCACATGTTATTCTATTCTATTTTGTTTAGTTTATTTTATTAGAAGTTAGTTCTGAGAAAACTTCTAGCACCATTCCTTTGTAGATGACACTTGGTTTGATATACTGTTATCTAATACAATGACATTCAGACATTTTTTAATGTCCAAATACTTTTGGGGCTACATACAGTATAGTACTTTAAATTGAATGTTTCCATTTTAAAATGATTGCTATATGAATCACAACGAAAGGAATGGTTTGCTTTATAATATATTTGCAGCTCAGTGTGGAGATGGTCATCGCAAATAACCTCTCAGCTTAATGTTTCAGTTTCAAGATCTATGACATTTTAATTGATGACTCCCCCAAAACCCATTTGGAGAGGGAAATGACAGCAAGCTTTTCATTTTAAAAAAATGAAAACAAATGGATGCTTGATGATAATGTCCTCCAGGGTACCACAAGGACGAGACACAGACGTGAAATGAAAATATCAAATTTTCAGTGTCTACATGTTTGTAAAAACAAAATGTAAGATGGGTATTGACTTTTTGTTGAAAAGTTATCTCTGTTCACTGCATAATCATTAAGAGATCATCAAGACACTAAAATCATAAAATATTATTTTGAAAACGGCAGAATTGTCTTTTAGGATGAAGATATTTCTGATAAGACAAAATCGTTTTTTCTAAGAAACCTTGAGCACCTTCAGAGAGGCAGTATATTCTAACCCAAGAAGTTTGTCCTGACATTAAAGTGACCTTTATTAAAATGTTTAATGCAATTAGTAATTGATTTTTTTTCCCTGCAGCATCTAATTCTGTAGTAGCTTTTGTCTAAACCATTATGTCGTTATCTTAAATGCCTCAAAAATACCAACACAGGCCTAAAAATCAATATTCCAAAGAAGTGAAACAAGACTAGAGGCATTCATAAACTGTAACAAGTGAGGCAGCGAAGGCAGACAAGGAGAGCGGATCTATATGCAGCTTAACTTTATTTAAACAAACAAATAAATAAACACAAAGGGACCTGGGAGGTGGCCGCAGGATAGGGAACGGTCCTGGGGGCGGAGCCGTAGAAGGCGTAGCCGGGGGAGGCCTTGGAGCCGTGGGGGGCGGAGAAGCCGTAGGAGGCGGAGCTGAGGGAAGCTCTGGAGGCTCAGGAGGCGGAGCTGCGGGAGGCTCAGGAGAAGGAACTGAGGGAGGCTCAGGAGGGGGAGCCGAGGAAGGTTCGGGAGTCTCGGGGAGAAGAGCCCTAGGAGGCTCGGGAGGTGGAGCCATAGGAGGCTCTGGAGGTGGGGCCGTAGGAGGCTCTGGAGGCAGAGCCAAATGAGGCTCGGGGAGAAGAGCCGTAGGAGGCTCGAGAGGCTTGAGAGGCGGAGCCCTGAGAGGCTCGAGAGGGTTGAGAGGCGGAGCCCTTTTCTGTGAGCCAGAAAATCCTGGACATGGTCCTCCAAAGGGCGGTCCCCCTGCTTGAGGCAAAGGAGCCGGTAATTCGCCGGATAGGCTGCTAGATCCATGTGTGAGGGTCAATCGTTCTGTAACGAGTGAGGCAGCGAAGGCAGACAAGGAGAGCGGATCTATATGCAGCTTAACTTTATTTAAACAAACAAACACACAATGGAATAACAGGAAACTTAAAAACGATACAAAACTGAGAACTCGGGCAGGGAACACATACCAGGCTTAACAACATTCAGCGATTGACCCAGGGGAGTGAAAACAACCGGGTTAAAATACATGGACATGGGAAAACGGGAGCCAATGAACAAACAGAACTCAAACAAGATGACAGGGCAATAAACAGAAACCAATGGCAAACTAACGAGGGCAGGTGAAAACAATGAACAGAGAACACGAAAGCTAACAAGGAGACTATGGAGCTACAAGGGTGACAAAAGTGAAAACTAAGGAACTCCAAAAGTGACAAAAATGACAAACAAAGGGCAACAGTGAGACAAGACAAGGTATACATAACATAAACCATATTAATTAAATCTTTAAAATAAATTCAGATGAAGAATTTTGGTAACACTTTCTATGAAGCTAATATTTAAAATTAATTGTAAATTCAATAAAATGCATTAGTAATGTCTCATAATACACCTTATAATATGCTCAATTTCTCATAAATAATTGTAACCACAATTATAATAAGTTATATTATTTACCTATTCATAGTTATACCTTAGAGTAGGGGTGCCCAATACGTCGATCGCAATCTACCAGTCAATCGCAATCTACCAGTCGATCGCAAAGGCAATGCTGGTAGATCGCACAAAATTTTAATGTACTTTCGTTAAATCTCAATAAAAATAAATATAATGTCTTTCCTTCTTTTAGTTTCTGTCTGACTTGCACTTCACGAGTAAATATTGACCAGGCAAGGTTTTGTTTATTCAGTTGCCATGACAACTAGGTTTGCGCATACGCGCCTTCCATTGACTTCTGAGTGAATGTAATCAGACAGTTTTGCCTAATCCGGGCAGTAGCATCGCAATTTCACGCGCTGTTCTCACAAGCTGTTCTTCTGTGGCAGTGGTGGCTCAGTGGTTGAGGCTCAGGGTTACTGACCAGAAGGTCTGGGGTTCAAGCCCCAGCACCACCAAGATGCCACTGTTGGGCCCTTGAGCAAGGCCCTTAACTCCAGGTTGCTCCGGGGGGATTGTCCCTGTAATAAGTGCACTGTAAGTTGCTTTGGATAAAAGCATCTGCCAAATGCATAAATGTAAATGTAAGTCCTTGGAAGGCGTGTATGTGCAAACCTAGTTGTCATGGCAACTGAATAAACAAAACCTTGCCTGGTCAATATTTACTCGTCATCAGAATAAGGTAAATGCCCTGGCTATTGTAATCTATTGTGCTGTAGGTGTTTTGGGTTTAGTTTTAAAACTGAATGATATCAACGTTGAACATTATTATATATTTTTTTATTAATTAGAAGATGAATTCCATGTAGGGATACATGCAGTAGTCCCAACAAGCATTTTCTTATTTGAAATGAAACTGTGTTTTTTTAGTTGGTAGATCTTATTGAGTTGGGCATTTAAAAGTCGATCATCACGCAAAAAAGTGTGGGCACCCCTGCCTTAGCGTATAATGCTTTAAAACACCAGCGACATCTAATTTTATCTGTAGAAGTTATAATGTAATATACAACAGTTAGTTCCGGTTATCGAATCTGATTGGATGAGAGACAATCCATGAGCACTGATGGTCTGACACCATCAGCACACTGATGCTTCACTATGTGTGTATCACTCCGCTTGTGTTCATGCCATTCTAAACTAAAGTGTAAGAGCAGTGCATATGTGTTAAGAGCTATTTTTTATTTTTTATATTAGATATGTTAGCCATAAGGTGGTGGAAAAAGATAATTTTTGTGTGTAATATGAGCTAGTTTGGTGATGTGAATTCAATCCGTCAGCCACTGTTAACATACAACAGCTCTTCGTGATTGCTTGTATTACTACTACACTACTAAAGCTAGGAAATAGCTTTAAACGGCTGAGAGACACAACAGACTGATTAATTACACAATGGGTGCTGTTTAAAATGGCAGAGGACATTGCGGTTTCTATAGTGATCGACTCTTGTGCACTGGTTTCTGCAAAATAGGGAGAAATACCCCTGTTCGGATGGCCATTTTACCACTGAGAAATCTGATCTTCAGAAAGCTTACAGCGTCTCTGCTTGTGAGTGGCAACAGGTGAATGCACATGCTTCATCTCTCTCTCTCTCGCTCTCTCACTCTCACACTCTCACAAACACACACATCCATCCTTGTTTGTAATATATATAATAGGTATTCTTTAAATAAAGTGACAAAACCAATGTCTTCTTATAAACATTCATAAGATATTTCTAAGTAGTTATAAGACATTACAACTCATGCTGGAAATCATATGCACATGCACAAAATAACACCCATTCACTGTACATTTTGGGATATTACAAAAAACACTTATAAAACTGCAAGATTAAAATATATCAGAAACTCTCTCTCTCTTATGTAAACTCAGCAAAAAAAAAAAAAGTAATGTCCCTTTTTCAGGACACTGTATTTTAAAGATAATTTTGTAAAAATCAAAATAACTTTACAGATCTTTATTGTAAAGGGTTTAAACAATGTTTTCCATGCTTGTTCAATGAACCATAAAAAAATTAATAAACATGCACCTGTGGAACGGTCATTAAGACACTAACAGCTTACAGACGGTAGGCAATTAAGATCACAGTTATAAAAACTTAGGACACTAAAGAGACCTTTCTACTGACTCTGAAAAACACCAAAAGAACGATGCCCAGGGTCTCTGCTCATCTGTGTGAACGGGAACTCAATCCCATTTAGCACATCTGGGACCTATTGGTGTGGAGTGCAAGGGCCATTCCCCCCAGAAATGTCCGGGAAAATGCAAGTGCGTTGGTGGAAGAGTGGGGTAACATCTCACTGCAAGAACTGGTAAATCTGGTGCAGTTCATGAGGAGAAGATACTTAATGCAGCTGGTGGCCACACCAGATACTGACTGTTACTTTTGATATTAACGCCCACTTTGTTCAGGTTCACTTTATTCATTTTCTGTTAGTCACATGTCTGTGAAACTAGTTCAGTATACATCTTAGTTGTACATAAAAATATTTACATATGTTAATTTTGCTGAAAATAAAAGCAGTTGAAAGTGAGAGGACATTTCTTTTTTTTGCTGAGTTTATGTTGATCACACATTGGGTCTAATCATACCCGAGAATAAAAAAAATCAATCCGATTCTACCGTTTTCAAAATTCTTCAATGTTTATGAATATTATTTGGAGACATTATATATAACTTATAAGTTTGATTTCTAATGTATTGTATGTTACAATATGTTATGGATGTTTATATGAAGATTGGTTTTGTAACTTAATATGATCATGTCATAAAGCCTTTTGACTCTTTATTTTATACAGCACTTATACAATTAACTTAGGTTAACCCAATGTAACACTACCCAACCTAGCAACCGAGCGAAATGGTTGCTTAGGAAGCCTGACTGGAGTCACTCAGCACACCCTGGATTCGAACTTGTGACACCTGGTGTGGTAGTCAGCATCTTTACTTGCTGAGCTACCCAGGCCTCATAGATTGTTAAATAGAGTGCACAATACCGGAAGTAAAAATTTTATGAATCAAAATTAATTTATATTCTACATAGAAAAGTTGATTTCTAGTAATAATATATAAACATTTCAAGACAGACTTACCACCTGTTTTTTAAGGGATGATATATGATCCTGCAGAAGCCACAAGTCAGTGTGATGTCAGCTTAGTTTTAAGAAATCGTGTTTAATTTAAGAAATCCCAGTGAAGAACTACACTACTCATTATCCTAAAGAGAGATCCACCAATCAGAGAAGTCTCTTTTAATGTAAATGAGAATCAATGCATTAAAATGCATTGCATCAAATACTGTAAATTGTATTTTATAATAGTGTGTAAAGGGGTTTCGATGGGCAAGGAGGAGGCGAGAACCGGCTAGACAATATAAATAATATTTTAATGAAGAACTTAAATGAAAAGACAATCACACAAACAAAAATTTTAAAAAGAGAAACAACAATAATTAAAAACACATGGGGTACTCCCTGTAACAGGGCAGTACCCCCTAAAAACCAAAGTAAAAATTTAAAAGAGAGGGAAAGGCCAACGCATAGCGGCAGTGGGTGAGAGTACACAGAGAGAGAGATGAAAAAAAAAACACTTACTCGACTGGTCCTCGGCTCTCTTGCGGACGACAGCAGTGCCTCCCCGAGTGGATCGGAGGCAGTCCTCCGGCCCCTGGCGGACCAAACACCCCGCCGCATTTTTGGTGGATGTTAGGTTTCTACCCCGCCCCTGGCAGCGGTAACCACTCCAGGCGGTTGGTTTGGAGCGCCTCCTCCCCTCGCTTCCTCCGCTTCCAGGCGGCCGGGCTCCTCCGTCTTATGGCGGATGGCAGCGGCTGCTACTTTGGGGTTGGTAGCGGCGAGAACTCCACTACGACGCATCCCTCCTCCTTCCCGGATTTCGGCACCAGTGTAAAGGTGTTTCAATGGGCAAGGAGGAGGCAAGAACCGGCTTGACAATATAAATAATATTTTAAAACACAAAGTTAAACACACAAAGGTGTAGGGTAGCTGCCCGTAAATCTCTCTCTCTCGCTCTCTCGCACTGCAGCCTCCAGTCAGCCTTAATCCCTCTTGGAGGCTTGATTAGCCTGATTAGTGGTCAGGTGTGCAGCATCACGACCCGGCCCTGCCCTCCACCCTGTCACATAGTATTATATTGTTTATTATCTACACTACAGCTGCGGGCCTTGCATTTTAAGTCTAGGACTTCGGTGTGATTCATGCCATTAAGAAAACACAGTTTCACAATGAATTAGACGCTCTACCTATCATATATTACATGGCAGTCAACTAATAATACCAACTGACATTTTCAAAAACACGTCCATGCACGAAAGCCACAACTTGAAACAACACTTAATGCTCAAGCAAGCCTAATTTTAACTGCAGCATGACTGTTTTGTGAAATGTCAAACATCTTTATTTTTCATATGAATCTACCAAGCAGATCTATAAAACCTTGAAAAATATTTCTAATACTATTTGTGATTTAAATGTTGCTTACAATAAATTTTGTTTCATCAGGGTACGCGGTAATGCTGTGTTCCATTCAAGTTGGATGAGGGATATTCATACTTTATATCTCTGACCATGAATGCATTCCATTCCCCGATATTCGGAACTGCAACGCTCCCATTAGCTTAGCAGGGGTTTGACTCTCATTAGAGATGTCTCCAAGCAACTCAAATGATAAACAATGCTGCAGCACTAGTATTTGTGCTTCAGGTGTACGATTATCAAAAGAGATTATAAGGTTTTATACACCTGTTTCTGCAGGCATTTGTTAAACAAGCTTTAATATCATGTAATGTGGAAACAAACTAATTTATCGATATTTCTTACAGTGTATGTTTATTAGTTACTTTGTATATCTCCCTGAGTGTCGACATGTTTGTGTGACATCATGCACCTGCATCTCGGCAAAATTGGAGTTGAGAATTTCTGCACGAGCCTACAAATTGGCACTTTTAGTAGGAAGTTGAATAGTCCGAGTTGAATAGAACGCAGCACTACTTCTCAAGACTTGCTCTGACACTGAATGCTCAAGCAAGCCTAATTTACAATTAAAAAGACTTTAGATGTGCATTCATTTGCACTGTTGAGGGATTCTGAAGAAATTCTGAAGGCTTAACGGGGTGGAGCTCAGACTCACGCGCTTCTTCGGATTCAGGCATGCGATTTGTGAAACAGCTGTCAGGCTTCGCTTGTAAGAAACAAGGAATACATTCTAACTGGATAACGTTTGGTTACGTATGTAACCTCCGTTCCCCGAGGGAGGGAACGACACGTTGTGTCGGAGAAGCGACACTAGGGGTCTCTCTTGAGCGCCGATATTCACCTCTGATCTATGAAAAAAGGCCAATGAGAGTTGGCAGCCAGTATTTGCATGTCCCGCCCCCGGACATACGGGTATTTAAGCGGCGCAAATACGGGAGTTCATTCAGGATTTTTCTGAGGAGCCGAAATGGTCCGGCCACAACAGTGGCTCGGTTCAGTGACATGGCGGAGGAAAGACACAACGTGTCGTTCCCTCCCTCGAGGAACGGAGGTTACATACGTAACCAAGCGTTCCCCTTCTGTCGCTCTCTCCACGTTGTGTCGGAGAAGCGACACTAGGGGACCCATTCCAATCTTGCCATGTGCTGAACCATGTACGTGAACTGCCGATACAGAGGCGGGCAGGGATTCATCCAGTGCCACGCATCGTCTGTACCCGGCTGCACGTACCCTTCCCCAATGCCCCATACGAACATCGGGATCCTTCTAGTTACCCTGGGAGGGGAACAAGGCGATGTTTGCCAACATGGGAACGGGCCAGCCTGGCTGGGCCTCTTTTCTCTCTATGTTTCTCGCATAGAGCAATCACGGCTGGGGCCCTTACACGCATATAGGGAAGGGGGTCTTACCCAGACCCTGTGGAGACCACACCTGCCCTTTTTCATGGGGAGGAAAAGTGGTAGACACGTCACACGGCCGTCTTAGGGCTCGTGTGGAAAGTATGGTGCGGTGGTAGATCCCAGCCTCGAAGGGGGGAGTTGCTACAGCACGGCGAACAGGGCAGCTGTAACTGCCTAAGGGAGACACGATGGTCCGCTCGTAAGGGGACAGAACCGTGGAAATACACACAGGGGGCGTCCGCACAGGAGGCCTTCTACTTTACCTGTGGAGCACCTATACCAGTACAGGGTAGCCATCAGGGTACCCGCAGTGGCTTGGGTCGGCGAGTTCCTCCACTGAACCGCAGACCCGGAGGGCTGGGGAGGAATCGACCAGGGGCCCGACTCGGAGTGGGGCGCCCTGGGAAGAAGGCGCACTACTTTACCTTGGCGTCAGGAAAAGGGCGCTGAGCACAGCGATCCACCCGGCCGGTCGGTCTACGTGTTACCGAGTTCTACGGGCTCGGACCTGAGAAAACACGAGACACAACCGACTCAACGCGGAGGTTGTAAAACCTCGCGAAGGTGTTGGGTGTTGCCCAACCCGCGGCTCTACAGATGTCTGCTAGGGAGGTGCCCTTGGCCAGTGCCCACGAGGACGCAACACCCCTTGTTGAGTGAGCTCAGACCCGTACGGGTAGGGGCACGGCCTGGGTGTGATAAGCCAGTGTGATGGCATCGACAACCCAGTGGGCGAGCCTCTGTTTGGAGACGGCATTCCCTTTCTGCCGTCCCCCAAAGCAGACAAGAGCTGCTCAGAGCGTCTGGTGCTCTGTGTGCGGTCCAGGTAAATGCGCAGGGCGCGCAATGGACACAGCAACGAAAGGGCTGGGTCTGCCTCCTCCGGGGCAGCGCTTGCAGGTTCACTACCTGATCTCGGAATGGTGTGGTAGGAACCTTGGGCACATAGCCCGGTCGCGGTCTTAGGATCACAGGCGTATCTGCCGGACCAAACTCCAGGCAAGTGTAAGCTGACAGAGAACGCTTGCAGGTCCCCGACCCTCTTAATGGAGGCGGCGTGATCAGCAGGGCCGTCTTAAGAGAGGGCCCTGAGTCCAACTGATTCGAGCGGCTCGAAGGGAGGTCTCTGGAGTCCTGCCAAGACTACCGAGAGATCCCAGGAGGGAACTAGGCCTGGCGGGAGGGATTCAACCTCCGAGCCTCTCAGGAACCTGAGGATCAGGTCGTGCTTACCCAAAGACTTGCCGTCTACAGGATCGTGGTGGGTGGCGATAGCGGCAACATACACCTTGAGGGTGGGCGGGGACAGCCTCCTGTCTAGCCTCTCCTGTAGGAACAGAAGCACTGCCCTAATCAGCTCATCTCTGTGGGTCTTCGACTCGGGAAGAACACCAATCTGCGAACAAGCGCCACTTTAGGGCGTAAAGGTGCCTGGTAGAGGGAGCTCTGGCTTGGTTGATGGTATTCTAGCGGTCGCCGGTAAGCCGGCTAGCTCTTCAGCGTCCGTCCAGGGACCAGATGTGGAGGTTCCAGAGGTCTGGGCGCAGGTGTCAGAGCGTGCCCGTCCCTGAGAGAGGAGGTCCTTTCTCAGGGGAATTCGCCAGGGAGGAGCTGTCGCGAGGAGCCTGAGTTCCGAGAACCAAGTCCGAGTGGGCCAGTAGGGGGCCACCAGCGTGACTTGCTCCTCGTCCTCCTGACCTTGCACAGCACTGGTGCAAGAAGGCTCACTGGGGAAATGCGTGCTTGCGCGGCCCGAGGGGCCAGCTGTGTGCCAGCGCGTCTGTCCCGAGGGAGCCTCTGTTAGGGCGTACCAGAGCGGGCAGTGGGAGGTTTCCTGGGCGGCGAACAGGTCTACCTGGGCCTTGCCAAACCGTTCCCAAATCAGCTGGACCGACTGGGGTGAAGCCTCCACTCCCCGCCGGGCAGGCGTTGTCGTGATAGCGCGTCCGCTCACGACGTTGAGCTTGCCGGGGATGTGAGTGGCACGCAGGATTTGAGTCGCTGCTGGCTCCATAGGAGGAGACGGCAGGCGAGTTGTGACATGTGGCGGGAGCGTCGCCGCCTTGGCGATTATATGCGCCACCACCGTGGTGCTGTCCGATCTCACGAGGACATGTTTGTCCTGAACTAACAGGAGGAACTTCCTGAGAGCAAGAAGGGCGGTCAGCAACTCCAGGCTATTGATGTGCCAACGCAGCGGGCCCCTTTCCAACGGCCCGCTGCTGCGTGCCCGCTGCACACGGCACCCCACCTGGACCGGAGGCGTCAGTTGTGACCAGGGCGCGTCGGGACACCTGCTGCAGGGGCACTCCTGCCCGTAAAAGCAGAGGTCTGTCCAGGGTCGGAGTGTTTTGAGGCAGGCGGGGGTGATCCTTACCCGATGCGTGCCGCGGTGCCATGCGTGTCTTGGGACTCGAGTCTGGAGCCAGTGCTGGAGTGGTCTCATATGCATCAACCCCAGTGGCGCGACCGCCATGGAGGAAGCCATATGCCCCAGGAGCCTCTGGAAAAGTTTTAGAGGGACCACTGTGCCTGGCTTGAAGGAAGCGAGGCAGTCCAGCACCGACTGAGCACGCTCGCTCGTGAGGCGTGCTGTCATTGAGACTGAGTCTAACTCCAACCCGAGAAAAGAGATGCTCTGAACCGGAGTGAGCTTGCTCTTTTCCCAGTTGACCTGAAGCCCCAAGCGGCTGAGGTGCCGGAGCACCTGGTCTCTGTGTGTGCATAGTAACTCTCGAGAGTGTGCTAGGATGAGCCAGTCGTCGAGGTAGTTGAGAATGCGGATGCCGGCTACTCATAGCGGGGCAAGGGCCGCCTCTGCGACTTTCGTGAAGACGCGAGGGGACAGAGACAGGCCGAAGGGGAGGACTTTGTACTGAAACGCCTGGCCATCGAACCCGAACCGTAGGAAGGGTCGGTGTCCTGGCAGAATTGAGACGTGGATGTACGCGTCCTTCAGGTCGAACCAATCTAGATGCTGAACGCCAGCCAGAATATTTCTCTGCGTAAGCATTTTGAACGGGAGTTTTAACAAGGCCCGATTGAAAACTCGCAAGTCCAGGATTGGTCATAAGCCACCGCCTTTCTTGGGTACAATGAAGTAAGGGCTGTAGAAACCCTTCCTCATTTCGGTTGGAGGGACAGGGTCTACTGCGCCCTTGGCTAAGAGGGTCGTGATTTCCGTGCACAGGGAACTGGCGTGCTCGCCGTGTACTGCTGAAAGCGGACGCCCTGAAGGGGGCGGAGCGGGCAAACTGAATTGCGTAACCGAGTCGAATGGTCGGTGCAGCCAGCGTGATGCGTTGGAGGCGAAAGCCATGCTTCCCAGCTCTGCGCTAGGGGCACCAAAGGGACGAGTATTTTGGACATACCGGCGGGCCTCGTGCGCGGGCGGAACAGGTAATGCAGCGTCGGGCGGCTTCGTTGCGGCCTGAGGCTGAGGTGCTGAGAATAGACTCAAAGCACTTACCTTGCTCTGCGCGCCCGGCAGGGGCGGGTTCTTGACTGAGGAGGAGGTCTGATGTTGGCGTCCTCTGGACTCGTCTGAACCGGCCGGCCGGGGACAGTCGTGGGCAGGCGGAAGGCGGGATCGCCGCGTCCGGTGTACGGGACTGTTGTGATCTGAAAGCACATTGCTGTGAAAGCGGCATTTCGCGGGCCAGGTGACCCAGAGGCAAAGGAAATAGCTCTTTTATTGAGAATGTGGGTACCACAGCCCCGTCAGGGGTGTGGCAAATGAAAAAACAAAGGATTCTCCTCCGGCCCTCCACCGGGGGCGGAGCGGTCTTA
The DNA here is from genome assembly GCF_025860055.1 of Xyrauchen texanus. Classification (NCBI taxonomy): domain Eukaryota; kingdom Metazoa; phylum Chordata; class Actinopteri; order Cypriniformes; family Catostomidae; genus Xyrauchen; species Xyrauchen texanus. Next base: position 28,977,376 of record NC_068315.1, read on the forward strand.
CCACCTCGGAGCTAACGTCTTCGGCTCTGGGTCGGCTGTCTCAGGAACGCTTGGGAGCCTTCCGGGTCCTGGAGGGGTTCAGTGAGACAGGGGCGTCGCGCCGCCTGCGGAGTGCTCGGCGCTGGGGCTGAGAGCTGGGCCCGGGTTGAGGTGGAGCAGGAGCTGGTTTCCTTGCAGGGGGACGCCCTCGGCGGGCAGATGGGGCAGGGCCCGTAGTGGCAGGTCTGCGGCAGGGCATGATGTGTGAAATGGCCTCCGTCTGCTTCTTCACCGCGGAGAACTGTTGGGTGAAGTCCTCGACGGTGTCACCGAAAAGGCCAATCTGGGAGACAGGTGCGTCCAGGAAGCGGTTTTTGTCAGCCTCACGCATCTCGACCAGGTTGAGCCAAAGATGGCGTTCCTGGACCACTAGGGTGGCCATCGTCTGTCCGAGTGCCTGCGCTGTGGCCTTCGTCGCTCTCAGGGCGAGGTCGGTCGCTGAGCGCAGTTCCTGCAGCACATCATGATCAGGTCCACCCCGTGCATGTTTCTGAGAGCTTTGGCCTGGTGGACTTGCAGGAGGGCCATCGCATGCAGGGCGGAGGCAGCGCGTCCAGCCGTAGTGTAGGCCTTGGCGTTAAGCGAGGATGTTGTCCTACAGGGCTTGGACGGGAGTGCAGGCGACCCCGCCAGGAGGTAGGGCTACCGGGGCATAGATGGTGCGCAACTGCCCTATCAACCTGGGGAATCGCGTCGTACCCGTGGCGCTCTCCGCCCGTCGAGGGTAGAGAGAGTGGAGCGGGTGGCACCTAGACGAGCGGAGAGCGGGGCTCTCCACGTAGACGTCAGCTCATCATGCACCTCCGGGAAGAAAGGGACCGGGGGATCGCGAGGCCGCGAATGGCGGCTGCCCCAGGAACCAATCATCCAACCGAGAAGGCTGTGGGGAGGATGGAGGGTTCCAGTCCAACCCCACGCTCAAGGCGGCCCGGGCAAGCATGTCGGACATCTGAGCGTCGGCCTCAGCCTGGGCCTGCTGGCCCGAAGCGGCAGTCCAGGGAGTCCTCGGCATCAGACACCGCACTCTCCGATGCAGCGGCGAGCTCATCTGCTTCGGACTCGGGAGGATAGACAGCCGGGCCGTGAGGCGAGCCGCTATCGACGCTGGCGTGGGCGGAGACCAGCGGCGTGTCGAGAGCGGGAGGTTCGCGGGGGCTACCGGCGAAACTGCACCTGCTGACGCCCCAAATGCGCCCCAGCGCCAACCGCACCGTCCTTAATCCCGTGGGAAGAAGGAGCAATGCGGGGTGCAGCTGGGGTGGCTTGCTTTCTGTTGAAAGCGAGCCGCGACCGCAACGTGGTCATAGTCATGTTCTCGCAGTGAGAACATGAACTATCCACAAACGCCGCCTCGGTGTGATCGCGGCCCAAACACACGAGACAGCGCCTGTGGCCGTCTGAAGCAGAGAGCACTCTACCGCATCCAGGAATGACACAGGGGCGGAAAGGCATCTTGAACATCCTTAAAAGGACGTTCAACGCCGCTGTGTTTGCTCTTTTAGAGAAAATTACTCTTTTAGCAAAAACTCTTTTAATACACAGTGTGTGTGTACGTGTCTGCGCTGTCGAAGCACTCAGGGGCAACAATGCACGCCGTGCACTGAGAAGGAGAAAGCCGCTGTTGTGCGCCGTCAAGATCCAACAGCATGCAGATCGTCAGAGGAAAACAGGAACGTTTAAGTGGCGTGTAACTCGCAGCAAACTGCAGACAGACCATCGGCTCCGAAGAAATTTTCTGAATGAACTCCCGTATTTGCGCCGCTTAAATGCCCGTATGTCCGGGGGCGGGACATGCAAATACTGGCTGCCAACTCTCATTGGCCTTTTTTCATAGATCAGAGGTGAATATCGGCGCTCAAGAGAGACCCCTAGTGTCGCTTCTCCGACACAACGTGGAGAGAGCGACAGAAGGGGAAACTTTGTTTTTTGTTTGTAGATGAATTAAATACATACATGTGAATGAGAGGATGAAAAATATTTATTTATTTATTTGGCATGTTAGGCCAGCAAGAAGTCTTTGCTGGCCCTGAGAATTCGCCACTGCTACACTATATAATACACTGTATAGATTATGTGTTTATACAGTTATATTTTCAATTGTTTTATTAACAGTATCGTAGTTTCTGATTTGATTACATAATTCACAGTGCAGTAAGGGCACCACAGCTCTACAATCCTGAACTGCCACATTATTACCTCCTCAAGGTGAGATTGGTGAAAGCCCAGTGAACTGCACTCTGTTTCATTCAGAATTCAGAATGTATTCATAAACTGAGAAACCAAGCCATCGTTTTTAGTTAGTTTCAAATTGGAGCTTTCAGGGCCAGAGAATTAGGCTTGATCTCTAAAATTATGACAAATGTGTTGGCTCTTGATGTCCAGGGCACTGGGCTCTGGATGATTAGCCTTGCTTAAATACCTGCCAAGAGAATTCTCTTTGGATTTGACCAATGAAAAAGGACAAGGCCTGGTTGGAAAAACAACTTAAAGCACTCTTTTCCAGGAATTGCAAGCTCACTTAGAAAACTGATGTTTCATGGCAGTCCCATTGTATTATCACAAGTCTACTGTTCTCTATTGTAAAGTAGTTGTACTTAGTCTGTAAACAACTGCTCTGCTTCAAAGGGGTATGTCTGGTTTTAGTTGTGTTGCTCAAAGGAATAGTTCACCCAAAAATGAAAATTCTCTCATTATTTACTCATCCTCATGCCAACCCAGATGTGTATTACTTTTGTTCTTTAGCAGAACACACACACGTGCTTTTTGTAACTTTAAAATAGTAGTACTCATTCACTTGCATTGTGAGGGCCTACAGAGCCGAAATGTTCTGAATTTGGTTTTCCATAGAAGAAAGAAAGTCATACACATCTGGTATGGCATGAGGGTGGGTACATCATGAGAGAATTTTCATATTTGGTTGAACTATCCCTTTGAGATTACAAAAAATCGAGAGTTCTGGCAAACTTGCTGCAAATTTGTTGCATACTTTCCACAAATTCAAATGGCAAATTCACCACTTGATATTTTCACATGCAAATGAGCTTTTTGGTAAACTCTTTATTGTCGCCAAAGATTTGCAGCAGGTTCACCACTACTGTTGAAGAGCTGCAAAGTCTGCCAAACACTTGCGGTGAACTGCAAGCTAATTTTCATGTAAAAATAATGAGTGAGAAATTTGCAGCAAGTTTGTCTGGATGTTTTGTAAGCATATTGGCTCAAGTCTACAGAACCCCCCCTCCTCCCCACCGCTCATCATTCATGTCCATACATAACGCCATACATAAATGGTAAATTAGAATGTATTTCAAAGTTCTGTAGGTTTAGGTTTACATTTGCAATGTGGAGACACAGATTGTTGTGGTTCGCCAGTAGCATGGATTAATACTAAGAAGACTTGTGTATGTACTTGTTTTGGTGTTGCATCCCTAAAGCCATTGCATGATTGAAACACTGCATTCTTCATGGCTTTGGGGATCATTGTGATAGAGCAACATCATAAAATTTGGACCAGAACAAAAATAAATACAAAAAATAAACTACACTTTTATGTAATTGTTTCTCACTTTATCTCTTTCACAGACGCACTATGGTGATGGAGAGTACATTATCAGACAAGGTGCCAGAGGGGACACGTTCTTCATCATTAGCAAAGGAAAGGTAAGATCTTTTCAGCCCCAGTGGCAGACTGCAACAGAGGTTTTAGCTCTAAAGAATGCCAAACAAACTCCTTAATCTGAATACATTTCAAGTGAAGTTGGTGATATATCCAATATTAACAAGATTTCACTGTTGACAGACCATTGTGAATGTCATGATGATTTTATTGAATTTTGTATTTTGCTATTAAGCTTCCAATAGATTGTTCATTAGATTAGTTTCATGATACTTTCTTTTCTCATGATTTTATGTGCTCTACTTTCATGACTGTGCTATGTGTAGTACTCCATCTCATCCAATTTCTTTGAGAGTGTTAATTCTAAGCACAATTTTCATGCCAGCGCAAAGTACAAGAGGGTGTGGGAGGGAGTGTTTGCATTATCTGTGGGTGTATGGGCGCAAACTGTGGGTGTACTGAATGTTAATGAAGTGGCGCAAAGTGCAATTGATATATTTGAGAGGAAATAAGTCATTGCGTCAAGACGTTTCAAAAGCAGGTCTGTTTTCAGCGCAAAGTCTAAAATCAGTTCCTGCATTTGCAGTTTGGAGATTCCACTAGTAGGTTCATGTCCAAATTCTGAAAATATAATGGAACATATAATTATTTCCCTGAAAATCACTGTTGTAACCGTTTTATAAATTTAAAACTTTCTAGAGGTCTGTATTTTTTCAGTTATCGTGATCATCATTATTATGTTTAGGTTTAATTTAAATTTTATTTATAATCTCATTTACAGTATATTGCTATTTTGAATTTTGGATTTGGTATATATATATATATATATATATATATATATATATATATATATATATATACATTTTTACCTGTCTGTTGTGATTCTATTATTGTTTCATTTAATGTGTAATTTTAATTTAGAAATATTTTTGGTTTGATTTTTGTGTGTGTGTTTCAATAAAATTATTCAAATTTTCTAAATCAAAATTGACTGGTAGTAGTAAAGTGCGTGCAAAATCACTCTATCCATTGCCAAACCTGGAAGGCTGATACAATCACTGTTAATTCTAGCCATGATTTGTGTGTCAGTAGATGTAAATTATTGATTGGAAAGACTTTGTTATTGGAGCCTTCATCCAAATCTTGAAGAGAACTAAATTTCCCATGCATATAAAAGAAGCATGTCACTGTCATAGAAATATGTCTGACATTCAACAAGGACGCAGTTAATGCACAAAAGAACGTAAGTCTATATTGCTATTATTCTAATTCATTGCATACAGCTCATTGACCCTACCAAATTCTTATGAATGTGCTGTCTTCGTTTATATCACTAGAGCTTGACCCAGCCCATTAGCGCTTTGCACATGCATACAATTTCTCTACTTGTGCCCAGACTTAACGCACACTTGCACAAAAATACCAAAACTTCATGACTATACCCATTGACTTTGGGCATATGACATAAAGCATAGCCCTGCACTTAGTGCTATAGGGCCCTGAAATCAAAATGGATCACCGAAATATATGTATGGCATTTTTCATATTGAAAAACCTAAGTAAAACTAAAAGCAGGTAATATGTGTTTTATTATATTAGTACATGTAAATTAAATAATTAATTCTACCTTGTGTTCATTTAGTAAAAAAATGGAGGAAACATGTATTGATTATTTTTAACTAGATTTATCATATTTTACTTCTGGCAATTAGCATGTAAAACCTAAATTGCTGTAATGGTGATTTGGTTAAAATTATGGTTCTTTTTCAATAAATAAATAAAAACCAAAAAAACTAAAAAATCTTTTTAAATCATGTCTGAGAAAATATAAATACTGAGATGTATAATGAACCTTGAAATTAGGCCAGCCCTAAATACCTTTCTATTATCACACTCCACTTCTATTACCAACTATTATTGTTATAGTATCATATGTGATAACTGCCGACCTATTGCAAATGTGGATGCACAATAATTGTCATTGCTATGTTAGGAGTAGGTCAGAGGATTAGTCAGTCTTCCAGCATTAAATTATCAATAATCTGTAATTGCAGGTGAACGTTACTCGGGAGGATACACCCAATGGGACCCCGGTCTATCTGCGAGCGTTGGGTAAAGGAGATTGGTTTGGAGAAAAAGCCCTTCAAGGGTAAGGAAGACAACTTCCTTGCACTCTACTTATACAGAGCAGAAAGCACAGCTGGCCCCTGTCTGTCTTTGTAAAGTGACAATTGACATCAATTATGAGCTCAATGGATCGGTTGCTGCAGGGACATGTCTAATGGGCTGTTAACTGAGAAAAATCAAATGCCCATCCATCAAGCATCTGTTTTGAGATGTGTTGCAGCAGGACTGCTTTTCTCAGGAATATTTAAAGTAAACTTCCAAAATTGTAAAACTGGACCTTTTTTACTCTCTTGCGTAATGCGTGTTCATGATTAAATATTTTTTTTTATGGATTTAATTGCATGATTAACCGATTAATTTATAGAATTGATCACAATGTGTCAATATTGTGCACCTGATGTGCATAGAGCCTGCCTTTAAAATGAAGAGCATGCCTCACCTCAAGTGTCCGGTCTCAAACTCCAATGCATGCATGCTGGTATCCTCGCAGGTCCAGAAATGAACCCTACTGCGGGTTAGTTGAGTTGCCCGAAAGGGCAGCATGCATGGCGGCCAACGCATTTTATCAACTCAGCCAATCAGAATTTACAGTCAGAACTATTTGTTTTAGAAAGGATTGTAATTGTAGTTCATGTTGACTTTGGCCTGATATGAAATATCGGTCATATTTGACGCTTTATTTGCAAGGTTACCATTTAATGGACTGGGAGACACAGAGGAACCACTGCACTTGGCAAGAGTTAATTCGAAGAGAAGATGAGACCATCTGTGTCAGAACAGTCAGACGCTCACCCAGTTCTCCACATGCCAATTTCTCACAGGACCGATCGGTTATGAATCTCATCCCCCACTTTATATTCTATATTCCTACTCTATTTCCAATGCAGCTGATTCAGTAGAGGCCAACTACCGGCAACCTCACTCACTCAAGTATTCCTATTACAAATGTCGAGTTGAGAACAAATAATTTGAGAACTTGAGAACAAATAATTTGATTCTTCAATGAATCATTCAGACCAGTTTTGTGAACTGTATCAACTTATTCATTAAATGAACAGACCTAAAGTATGACTCGTTCATAAATTTGTACGAAACAATACTTCTCTCATGAACACACCAAACAAAGAGAGTGAGAGTGTATGTCAAGTGTATTAAATTGAGTATCAACTTAAATTTTGGTCTGTTCCTCACACAAAGTTAGCATATGGCTTCCGAAGACTTGTAATAGAGTATGACTGTTCTGAATCACTTTTATGTTACTTAAAGGAATATTAAAACACAAATTAAGCTCAATTGACAGCATTTGTGACAATGTTTTTTGTTGTTTTTTTCCAATATGGAATGCCCAATTCCCACTACTTAGAAGGTCCTTGTGGTGGTGCGGTTACTCACTTCAATCCGGGTGGCAGAGTACAAGTCTCAGTTGTCTCCGCTTCTGAGACGGTCAATCCGCGCATCTTATCATGTGGCTCGTTGTGCACGACACCGCAGAAACTCCCAGAATGTGGAGGCTCATGCTACTCTCCGCAATCCACACTCAATTCACCATGCGCCCCATTGAGAGCGAGAACTGCTCATCGTGACCAGAAGGAGGTTACCCCATGTGACTCTACCCTCCCTAGTAACCGGGACAATTTTGTTGCTTAGGAGACCTGGCTGGAGTCACTCAGCACACCCTGGATTCAGACTCGCGACTCCAGGGGTGGTAGTCAGCATCAATACTCGCAGAGCTACCCAGGACCCTTCTGTGACATAATGTTTATTACCACAAAAAATCATTAAAATCATCCTTCCTTAAGCAAAATCTAGGTGACAGTGAGGCACTTACAATGGAAGTGAATGGGGATCATGTTAACATGCACGTTGTTTATATCTTTTGGATATACTTTTGAAACAGTAAGTATTTAACATTCAAAATTTGGCCTTCATTCACTTCCATTGTAAGTGCCTCACTTTAACACTGTAAGAAAAGGAGGGACGAGTTGAAATATTATTTTTTTCAACATCATGCTGAAAATGCTGTAAATTAAGCTCAGCTAGGATAGAACTCAGAATATTCCTTTAAATGTAATTTAAATGTGTGCCCGGTTTTTTTTCAACAAGAGTGGCCAAGATATTCTTTAAAAATGCATATTTTTGAATAGCATGAGGGTGAGTAAATAATAACATTTTGGAGTGAATGTTTTATTAATGTTACATTGTTTATTCATTTTTGAAACTTTTTGGATCAGCTATTTGAAAGAGATGGAAACAGAATGTATGCAGTGAGGACCCCTAGTGGAGATTATAGGAAAGCACGCATTAGTGGTGGTGGTTGTGACAAACAATAATGCATTTTATTGTTATTGTTGGGTAATTACCCTAATGGATTTGAATAGTGGTATACACAGAAAATGTGTTCTTCAGTATTTTTGCATTTCACTCCCTGAGCATGCATCAGAGCACATGGCTGGTGTTGTGCAGCTGAAATTGAGCTTGTCATTGACCCAGAATAAGGGGCAACCTGCTAATGGACAAGTATAAAAGGCTTTCAGAATGCACTCAAAATATAAAGCTCTTGCAGGGAAAATTAAATATTTTTCAGGATTAGTTTTTTATGAAAAATAGCTAGGGTAGGCTCAGGCCAAAGGACGCGTGGGAAGAGAGGAACTCTTATGATGAAAGCTTTAATAAAAGAGGACATACTCTGAGCATATTTGAACTCAGACATTCAAGAAGACTTGATAAACCATTGCAGATTTGCTTTTAACTATTTGTCTGGGGCAATATCTTGTAAATAACATACTAAATAAAAAGATTAATAATGTAAGCATATTTAAACTGAGTTAAACTGAACTAAGTTGGATCATAATTCTCACACTTATGTTACATTTAGCTTGGCTAGTATGCAGTTTACAATGCAATAAAAATTTTTATCAGCTGGAGCTCAATAACCCCTCTGGTTCAGTGTGGTGTGCCAGCATGTGAAGCAGGATAGAGTCACATTCAGTATTGTTTCTGAGCTACCTGCTTAGATCAAAAGAGTAGAGAGAGGCGGGCAGCTGTGGAACTAAATCTGTGTGTGGAGAGACTGGTACTTATCATTACAGCTTGAAATTTCTATTTGTATTTATTAAATTTTCTTTCCCCGTCTGTCGCTCACTTCGACATTGTGTCGAAAAAGCGACACTAGGGGTCTCTCTTGAGTACCGAATATACCTCTGATCTATGAAAAAGGCCAATGAGAAATTGGCAGACAGAATTTGCAAGTTCCCGCCCCCGGACATTCGGGTATCAGCCAGCCTATCCTCGGGAGCCCCCCAAGCTGGATGAGCTTGCCGCTGCATTGGAGATGCCAGTGTGGGGTTGGACTGGAACCCTCTGTAAAAAGAAAGCCGTCGTGACTGATCCCTTTCTTCACGGAGGTGCATGATGAGCTGACGACTGCATGGAGAGCACCCCTCTCGACTCGGCACAAAGCCCCTCGCTCATCCGCTCTCACTACGCTCGATGGCGGAGCGGTCCAGGGTACACAGTGATTCCCCAGATGGACAGGGCGGTTGTGATCCATCTATGCACCGAGAATGCCACCACCTGGCGGGGTCGCCCTGTGCTTCCCTACAAGGCCTGTAGGACGACGTCGTCACTGGCCGCCAAAGCCTACAGTGCCACCAGACAGGCCGCTTCCGCCCTGCATGCCATGGCCCTCCTGCAAATCCACCAGGCCAAGGCACTCAAAAGATCTGCACGTGGGTAGTCCTGATCCCGACGTGCTGCATGAACATCGCTCAGCGACTGGCCTCACCCTCAGGGCCACAAAGGCCACAGCGCAGTCACTCGGGCAGGCGATTGCCACACTTGTGGTTGAGGAACGTCATCTGTGGCTGAACTTGGTCGAGATACGTGAGACGGACAAGACACGCTTCCTCGACGCCCCTGTCTCCCAGTTCGGCCTCTCCGGCGACACCATCAAGGACTTCACCCAGCAGTTCTCCGCGGTGAAAAAGCAGACGGAGGCCATCTCATACATCCTGCCCCACTGCAAACCTGCCGCCACGGGCCATGCCCCGTCCGCTCACCAAGGGCGTCCTCCTGCGGCTAAGAAACGCGCAACTCCGCCTCAACCCGGGCCCAGCTCTCAGCCCCTGCTTCGAGCCCCCCGCAGGCAGTGCACGCCCCCTGTCTCATGGATTTAAAAAAAGACAGTGGGTTACGGCCAATCTTGGACTTGCAAATTCTAACTTGCATTCGGCATCAAGATTGGTTTGCAACAGTATACCTGAAGGACGCGTATTTCCACATCTCCATTCTGCCTCGACACCAACCCTTCTTACGGTTTGCGTTTGACGGCCAGGCATATTAGTACATGGTCCTCCTCTCTTGCCTGTCCCTGTCCCCTCGCGTCTTCACCAAGGTTGCAGAGGCAACCCTTGCCCCCCTACGGGAAGTGGGCATCCGCATACTCAACTCAGCCATCTAGGACTTCAGGTCAACTGGGTAAAAAGCAAGCTCTCTCCGGTTCAGAGCATCTCTTTTCTCGGTTTGGAGTTAGACTCTGTCTCAGTGTTAGCTCGCCTCACAACCGAGCGCACACAGGCAGTGCTCAGGTGCAGCGCTGCTCGGGTTGATGCATATGAGACTGTTCCAGCACTGGCTTCAGACTCCAGTCCTGAGATGGGTATGGTGCCGCGGCACATACTGTGTGTTAATCAACCCTTCCTGCTGTCAGACTTTCAACCCTTGGAGAGACCTCTGTTTTTCTGCGGACTGGAGTCCCCCTATAGCAGGTGTCCAGACGTATCATAGTCAACACAGACGCCTCTCAACTGGGTTAGACACAATCAACCAAGGCAGAGCTCCCTCTACCAGGCAGCTTTACGCCCTCTAGTGCCGTCTGTTTGCAAATTGGTGTTCTTCCAGATCTGAAGACCCACAGAGATGCGCAGTTCGTCAGTGCTTTCATTCCTGCAGGAGAGGCTGGAGGGGAGGCTGTCCCCCTCCACCCTGAAGGTGTATGTCGCTGCTATCGCAGTAGACGGCAAGTCCCTTGGTAAGCACGACTTGATTATCAGGTTCCATAAGAGGCACCCGGAGGTTGAACCCTTCCCGGCCAAGCTTGTTCCCCTCCTGGGCTCTCTCAGTGGTCCTCTCGGGCCATCAGAGACCCCCCTTGAGCCGCTTGACTCAGTTGAGCTGATAGCGTTAGCCTCCATCAAGAGGGATGGGGACCTGAAAGCGTTCTCTGTCGGCGACACCTGCCTGGAGTTCAGTCCGGCACATACTCACGTTACCCTGAGGCTGTGACTGGGCTACGTGCACAAGGTTCCTCCGACCCCCTTCAGGGACCAGGTCGTGAACCTGTGGGAGGAGGCAGATCCAGCTTTTTCGTGCTGTGTCCGTTATGTGCTTTGCGTACCCATGTGGACTGCACGCAGGGCTCTAGATGCTCTGAGCAGCTCTTTGTCTGCTTTGGCGGATGGCGGAAAAGGGAACGCTGTCTCCAAACAAAGTTTGTTGATGCTATCCCCTAGCCTATCACACCCAGGCCGTGTCCCCCCCCAAACCCTTGCAGGTTCAAGCACACTCTACGAGAAGTGTGGCATCCTCGTGGGCACTGGCCAATGGCATATCCCTTTCAGACATCTGCAGAGCAGCGGGCTGGGCAACACCCAACATCTTTGCTAGGTTCTACAACCACAGGTTTGAGTCGGTCTCATCATGTGTTTTGACAGGTCAGAGACGGTCGAACTCGGTAATACAGAAAAACCGACTGGGTGTTCTGCTTGCATCTTGCACCCTTCACCAAGCTGATCCAGTGTGCCTTCCTCCCAGGTGAGCCAGCAAGCTCTCGCTTCCTGGATGCTCTTCCTCCCTAGCCCTCTGGCCACAGATTCAGCGGAGGAATTCGCCGCCAGACTCAACACGAGTCGAGTGCTCCATGTTGGACTTGGGCTCCACATGCATAGTTCCCGCCTCAGGCAACTCCCTGTGAGGTATTTTCCACGGTACGGTCCCCCCGCTGGCAGGACCCGCGTCTCACTTGGGCAGTCCTCGCTGCCCCCTGGTCGCCGTGTCTGTAGCAACTCCTCCCTTGTCAGGCAGGATCTACCACCGCACCATGTCCACAGTGGGCTTGACAACCCCTGTGTGTTTAAGCCACAAGTTACCTCCCCCAGTCTTGGCAGGTTGTGGTCTCCACAGGGCCTTTTCCCCCTAAAAGAATAGGAATGGGAAAGTACGCCTTCCCCGACACAGGAAGGAATGAGACATTGAGACATTGCCACGTCACTATCCCTACCACTGTAATGCGCCGTATCCGTATTCTCGGCTCCTCAATGAAAACCTGCCTGACATTCGCTCCCCGCTTCCCTTTATACCCGTATGTCCGGGGGCGGGGCATGCAGAGGTAAGCGAGACTCTCAGAAGAGACCCCTTGTGTCACTACAATCGACACAATGAGGTTACAACAATAACCATGACGTTTTCTTGCATTGTTTTTTTTTTTAATAACCTGTTTTTTTTACCTTTATCAGCATATTGTTGTGCATGTAAGACAAGTACAGTAAAAATTTACATTTTAAATTATTGTAGTAGGATTACTGTTACTGACTTTAAGGTAATTACTTTTAGTTCATTCATAATACATATAAAATAGTCAAATTAAAATATGAATCTTGTTAAAATATTAACTAGAATGCTGATATCCTTATGCCATTTAAGGGATTAAGTGAAAGCGGTTTAACACACCTGGGTTCCCTTTGGTGGAACTCGAGCTTCATATGAACGCTGTGGGACACCGTTCGAGTGTCACTTGGTCTGAAGCCCTTACAATCACGGCAATTTATTGACTGTTGGAGCTAATGTGACGCCCCCAGGGAGCTACATCACAGTCTCTTAAATGTGCTTGCTTTCACACATCGAGTCAGATTTTCTGTTCGCACAATCTCATCTAGCCATGATGTTGTACTTAAACAGTTGGCTACTACTATTCGTATGGCGTGAATGTATATCATTACCATATTGTTCATACACAGCCTCGGTTATGTGCATAACATTGATTCCTGAGTGGGAATGAGATGCTGCGTAGTGGGCTAAAGCACATAACTGTTAATCAGAAGGTCACTGGTTCGATCCCCACAGCCACCACCATTGTGTCCTTGAGCAAGGCACTTAAAGAGCAACATGCAGGTTGGACACCACTATATAGCATAGTGTATGGTGATGATAAAACAACTAGATTTTCTGAACTGGAGTAATATATATTTAGCCATTAACGATATTTTGAGATAAATTGTGATAAAATAACTTCCGCGTCTATAAAGCACTAACCGGAAGTGACGAAGGGCGAGGGAGTCTGGTCAAGTTCAAGCTCAGGTTACAATGGATGCGAATGAAGAAACCGAGTTCTCCGGTGTGGACAAACATGCCTATGATGGCCCACAGGCCTATAATTATGAGCCTCCTAGGCGAGATAGAAGCCAGGGGGAGATCAGGGGGAGGAACAATGGGCAGAGGAGAGAAGTAGAGTTGTGGTGTGAAGAAAACCAGTGGCGAATAGGGCAAGTGACTTGGTGAGTTAATGTAAGTTAGCACCGTGGCTAACGCTGGTTCATCTACTGTAGGGCTAGTACCTTGGTGTTATGCAATAAATCTGCTTTAGCAAACATACGTTCAACCTTGTTCTTGATTAAACATCCATTTAGATTGTCTTAATTTAAGCCAGCAACGTTTTTTCTTCTCATATTCTACGCTGACAGTGATTATGCCGTCCATCCAAGCTGGTTAGCACTATCTACACATTGACCTAATGTTAGCTACATTGACTAATGACCATGCCATAACAACAAATAAATAATGACAATACCTAAGCTACAATAACAAGTCTAATGGCGCTTTTCCACTGCATGGTACGGCTCGCTTCGCTTTTTCTCTGATGGCTTTTTGTTGGCTAGGTGTTTGTGCGGACATTGTGAGTCTATGGCGTCGGATGGCCTCAGCATGTGTTGTCGAGAGGTGGATGCCTATTGGGCCGTAGTTGAGGGTTTAGTTCCGGCCACGGATATTACCTGCCTGACTCTCCATCCCGGCTTTGATGCGTGTTGCCTCAACCCGTTTTCGCTGCAGGTAGCATACCTCAACTTCAGGCAGGAGCATGGCCCTCTCCAAGTCAACAGACCAGAGTATGTTTAGACGAAGTTTTAACACCATTATTATATTATTATACACATAATCTATTATAGTTGTCAGTTTTCTACACAAACTTTATGTCAAAAGAATGTGCATTAGTGATGCTGAGGGTTTAGCATATTTTCAAACTCAGATGTGCATACATACTTGAGGCTCTACAATTAACATTACCATTATGGAATAGAATAACAGAAAATGTTACATCAAATACTTCCATCACTTGAGTGTAGTGAATATAACAGGATTGTTAAATATTATGATTGCCCCCTAGGCAATTCCGATACACAGCCTACAGGCAGGCGGTCCGATGGGCATATGGGTTTCTGGGCAGGGAGATCAGGAAGGCGATACCTGCTTGTGTTGTGGTCGCAATTAGGAGGCAGTTTCCAGAGGAAGGAGGAACATACAGAGGCTTCCAATGGCCCCATATGGAAGGCAATCAATAAATATGTATTTTTGTACAAAATAAACACAAAATCACACAAATTGTCTTGGGTGTATAAAATGTATTTCTGTCTCCATTGTTATTGAAGTGGAGGGCTGCTAAGAGAAGTCTGTAGTAAAAATGGTACACTTGAGTATTAGTATGTATACATGGTTATTTATTTATTCATGTTGTACCAGTCCAAGACTGTCAGTTGAAATGAACCTTATATTGTGAGAAAACGTGTTTTATTTGTTAAGAATATTTTGAGCTGTTTTCCCATAACTTTTGTAGTTTTACATACGTTTAAAAATATCAAAATTAATATTGATATCGCAATATTCATTATCGATGTCGCAATATCACTCTGCCAATATCGTTTAATCCTACCATTAACCTTCATCAACATTTACCTGCTGTACATTCCAAGAAAAGAGAAGCCGGTGTGCTTTGGCGCAAAGTGCAGGATAAGGGAATGGAATGCCTCCAAGGAAAATGTTTGGTGTTGTGGTGAGAGCTGTCGAATAACCTTCAGCAGGGCCTTTCTGGAAGCAACACTTTCCAACTTTATCGCAGCTGTTGATCCTATATAAAACAGTGTATTTTATAAGTACTATTATTATTATTAATACAAAACACTGACAAGGCATGACTACATTTAGTTCACATTTTTTACTTTTCATCGTTAATAAGGCTGTTGAACAAATATATAATTCAGACATGATGGGACCTGCAGAATGTCATTCTTCCTCTTCAAGTGGTTATGAGTTACATCTCTAAGGCAATTAGTAGTATACTCAAACAAAATCTTTGACAAGCACAATGCAAATGTGACCTCTGACCCCAATTGTACACTCTATTGTACCTGGTTCAAGCCACTGCTTGTTTCTTCCCTCTCCTTCCAGAGGTGGGTGTAGCGAAGGCTACCTTATAAGATGATATGGGCTGGTTTCAGGTGTGTTAGCAGTGTACCAGGTGTGTCGGTCAGAACACGACAGAGATGCAAGTAATCAACTTGAACTAGTTTATTATTGCAAGTATGTAAAGATGAACATCGGAGGGGGGAGCCAACCACTAACATACACTTTAATCAATAACTTCCAGGGACTGAGGCAGCGGCTTATGGACTGCAATGGGCTTTAGGGCGTTATGGGTGACCGTGAGTCATTCGGGCCTCCTTTGGCGAAATCCAGGGTGTTTAAAGAGCTCAGAGGAAATTATAGTTGGTGTAAGTCCTTGGAATAGTGTCAAACCAACAAGTAATCATGGAGATGTGAGCACAAGAGGCACATGTGGTCGAAGAAATGGAGTAATGTCACTGCTTATATAAGTGGGTGCCAAGCCTTGATCTGATGGGAGTGTAACATACGAATTGTGCTGGTATTGATGTGTGGTTTCCCTGTAACAGACCAAGAGCAGCACTATAATAACAGCAACACTGTTACACATTACTAAGTTAGAACTCTTACATATACCACATTACCATAGCATTAATATACAAACTATTGACTCCTCCCCTCATACATGAACATAATAATGAATGAACACAAGATATAATGTCACATTTACAAGCATTATTTTACTTATGTGACTCACAATTATATCTTCAATCGTTTTACTGTTATTATCTATCAACATGAATTATCTAAGAACACTGTAGATCGACATATAGGTTATGAGATATAGCACGGATGAATTAGCATCATACATAGCAGCACCCGGCTGATAACTGTGTCATAACACAACGAGTGCAGATCAGCAAACAGTACTCACTCTTATAAGACGCACAGAAGCACAATATACACTTGATCCGAGGCTGATAACCAATGTTATTCGTCTTTTCCAGCGCCTTTAGATGGGATAACTGCCATCTGAGGTGATATGCTTTGCTCTGTGAGGAATTGTTTTATTCTGAGCTCGTGAGCGCGTCGCCCTTTCATAATAAAAGTCCCCAATAATGTTTAGCGCTACAACGCTCTTAATCTTCTCAAATAGCCTTTTGCACAGCCACCCCCAAATTGCATGCAATTTGCTCACGTAAAAGGCTCATCCTAAATTTGAAGCCGTCGGAGGGCATTCCTCATTCTCCTCAGCATCTGGGATGACCGGAAGAGTAATAAGCCGGGCAACTGGCCAGGTATATACTCTGTCTCTGACTTGCACGTCCGCGGATCGTACATGACCATCTGCACTCGGATGTACTTTAACCACTCTGCCAACTGGCCAAAGTGCCCTGGGGAACTGGGGGTCCATCAACAGGACTACTGAATCCACTGTCAGATCAGCTTGGGCACCATGCCACTTCTGCCTGCATTGGAGGGTTGGCAGGTAGCACCTGATGAACCTTGCCCAGAAGTGATCTGCTATAACTTGGCAGTGTCGCCATCTCTGCCGGCTTAGTCCCTCGCTCTTAGGGTAAACAACTGGAGGAAGTGCTCCATCAAGCCGCCCCATCAAGAGGACATTAGGAGTCACGACATCCAAGTCAGCAACACTGGATGAGGTATAGCCCAAAGGTTTGGTATTCAGTATTGCCTCAACCTCCAGTAAGGTAGTATGTAGTACCTCCTCAGAGAGAGGTTGGACTCCTATGACAGTATAGAGTGCTGTCTTGACCGACTTGATCTCCCTTTCCCATGTTCCCCCGAAGTGAGGAGCTGCAGGGGGGTTGAAGTGGAAATCAATCTTCTGCCTGGCTAGGAGTCGTTGGAGGTCGGAGGACATGCTGTTAAAAGACTCACGGAGCTCCTTCTCTCCTGCCTTTAAGTTCGTACCCTGGTTGGAATAGAGTTCAGCTGGGGTCCCTCTTCGAGCGATGAACCGCCTGAGGCTCATCAGGAAGGAGTCTGCATCCATACTGTGCAGGATGTCCAGATGCACCGCCCGGGTGGTAAGACACTTATAGATGATTCCCCATCTCTTCTCTGAGCGTCGTCCTATTTTGACTTGAAAAGGCCCGAAGCAGTCGACACCTGTAGAGTAGAATGGCGGTTTGTATAGGCGTAGACGGGCCACAGGTAGGTCGGCCATCTTCGGGACTAACGGCTTAGATTTCCATCTTCGGCACTCCTTACACTGGTGTTGTACCCTCCGAACTGCCTCCCTGCCACGGAGAATCCAGAAAACCCGGCACATCTCTGCGAATACTCGCTCAGGACCCGGATGACAGAGACGAACATCGTAGTCCTGGATAAGGAGCTTTGTTGCTGGATGCAAGGGGTCCAGGACAATAGGATGTTTGAACGCAGGGTCTAACCATTCGGCACGTCGGAGTCTTCCTCCAACTCGTATGATTCCCTCGCCGGGGTCCAGCTCCGGGGACAGGGTTAGGAGACGACTACTTCGGAGTACCGCTTTCCCTGCCTTTAGGTGACGCAACTCCTCTGGAAAGCACTCAGCCTGAACTCTCCGGAAGATAGTCATCTCGGCCTGCCGGTAGTCTGCTGCTATCAAGGGCTCATCTTGGTCTGCCGCCCCATGTACCTCCTGTGCTACGGACTCGACCATATCCTTCCAGGACTCGTATGATTGGCCCAGGTGGGTCTCCTGTCTGTCTGCTCTAGATATCACCCCACACGAAGCAGACTTCTTGTACTCCGTGATATCCTCTTCTGGTGCCTCTCCAGGTGAGGATGGCCATTCAGCAGGTCCCTTGAGGAGGAAGGATGGCCCTTGGCTCCAGCGGTTAGGCACAGCCAATTCTGCCAGGGTTTTCCCACGGGTCACATCATCCGCTGGGTTCTGCGCGGAGTCAACATAGCGCCAGGTACTTTCTCCTGTCAGATCCTGGATCTCAGAGACACGTGTTCCCACGAAAACCTTGAAGCGGCATGATTCCGATTGCAACCAGGCTAACACTGTTGTCGAATCGCTCCAGAGGATTGTCCGATCCGTCTTCAACGTCAATTCTCTCTCTAATGTCTTTGCCAATTGGGCAGCGGTTAAGGCACCACAGAGCTCTAGGCGGGGAATGGAATGCTGTCGCCGGGGTGCTACCCTGGATCTAGCCGCCAGGAATGCCAGGTAAACCCGTCCCTGAGTATCTTGTGTTCTCAGATAAGAGACTGATCCGTAAGCCCTTTCAGAGGCGTCACTGAACACGTGGATCTGTCTGGAGGCCACCATCTGATCGGCTTGAGCTGAAGCATAGTGCCGGGATAATGAGATGCGTGGCAGCAGATGTAACTCTGATTCCCACTCCTTCCATGCTTTCTGCAGATCCTGAGGGATAAGTGGGTCATCCCACTCCCGCGGCTTGTCCCACATGCTCTGGACGATCATCTTAGCGCGGGTCGTGTAAGGTGCAATGAATCCCAAGGGGTCATATTGTCGGGCGAGCACCTTGTAAACATTCCTCATTGTGAGTGCTCCATACTCTAGAGGTCGGCTTTTGTAACCTAAGGTGTCTGTCTCCCAGTGCCAGCTGAGTCCAAGGGCTGGTTCAGAAAGTTCAGGTTCATCGTGCGAAAGCCATCGCTCCATGCTGTCGGACCTCGCCTCTGCAGGTAGGTGTCTGAGGACATCAGGTATGTTGCAGGCCCACTGCCTGATCTCAAACCCTCCAGATGCTAGCACTTCCCTGAGCCGGTCCACCAGCTCCTTAGCTTCCTCTGCTGTGTGCACACTCTGAAGACAGTTGTCCACGTAGAAACAGCGCTCCACTGAATGCCTGACTCCTTCTCCCGGCCCCCCATGTTCCTTTGCATGCATTTGGAGGGCAAAGGTGGCACAACACGGTGAACACGCAGTGCCAAATGGTAAGACCTGCCACTCAAAGACATCAGGGGGGTTTTCACTCTTCATGTCTCTCCAGATGAACCTGAGGAGCGACCGATCTTCTGGTAAGAGCTGAACCTGGTGGAACATGCCTCTAATGTCACCACTGACTGCTACCGCATGTTCCCTGAAGCGCAGTAAAACACCTAGAAGAGAGGACCCCAATGTCGGCCCAGGAAGGAGGGCATCATTGAGGCTTCGACCTCGGAATTGGAAGGAGCAGTTAAAGACCAAACGACTCTTTCCATTATGGCTCACTAAATGGTGGGGTATATACCACGACTCATCTTTGGTTAAGGCTTCCCTTTGGTCAATCTTCTTGACTGCTCCCGTCTCCACCAACTTGTGGATCGCAGCACAATACTCATCGGCTCGTAGGGGGTTCCGGGCCAAGCGTCTCTCCAGACTTCTGAGGCTGGGTAACACAGCTTCCTTGGGAGCTTGGAGAGGGGGAATGTCTCGCTTCCGTAGCAGAGGTGTGGCATATCTGTGGATACCTGCGACCTGTACTCGCCTTGTCTTGACCTCTAGGAGCTCCACTGCTTCCTTATCCTGCTTTGACCTCATTGCCAGTTTACCACTCTGGTATGGCAGTGTGTCCATCTTCCAAAGCTTCTCCACATTCTGCATCAGCTCCGTCGTCTGGGGTGAGACACTAGTGAAGAGACACTGCTGGGTGCTCGGTGCCCACTGTGTAAGGTGTGCAGGTCCTTGAAGCGTCCATCCCAGTCTCGTGCGAATGGCAGCCGGACCTCCAGGAGGGCCCATTTTCACCGGCTCGATAGGGTTAAGTAGATGGGGTAGTCAGCGCCAATTAACACGAGTGGCTTAACGTGATCGAATGCCTCGAGGGGAAGATCCGCCAGGTGTTTGTACTTCCTCTTCAAGCTGACGATGGGGTAGGAGTGGTCTGCTAGACCCAAGCGTTGAGAGGTGAAGGCCTCCACTATCCGAAATGCTCTCCTGGGATTGGTAAAGGATGAGATCTTAAATGAGACAGCAGCTCCCTTCAGGGTTTGGACTTCCTGCCTAATCGTGTGGAGAGCAAGGTCCTCAGGCTTCTTCTGCAAACCCAATTTATCAACTGCCTCGGGGAGGAGCATTGTGCGCTCTGAACCATCATCCAGAACCACGTAAGTGTCTAGTGTCCCGTCCCTGTTGCGCAGGAGAACTCTGACGACTTTCAGCAGAACGCGAGAGTGGGCCGATGGTCTGTCCAGGTAGAGAACCTCTGTGCTAGTGCTCACCAGACAGCTTTCAGCCTTCGGCTGCTCAGCCTTGGGGCGTGCGTTGGCGTCATGCAAGACTCTCAGATGCTTCCCTTGACACACCTCGCAGAGTTTCTTGAGGTCACATTGCGCTGCCTGATGTGCTCTCCCGCATCTCCAACATCTCTTATTAACCCTGATCCACTCGATGACCTCCTCTTTGGTGAGTCTCTGAATGACTGGGCACCTATTCAAGAAGTGCTCTGTGCCCTCACAGTATGGACAGTAGGGTTTTGATTTGCTCTTCCATTTCGGCACAGATGAGCTCTGACCCTCTTGCCTCAGTCCTCGGTTCGACGTATAACTCTCTGCTTCGTGTAGCACCGTAGCTACTGGCTTGCTCCGTCGTTTCTCGGCTCGGGGTCCTGACAGCCCTTGGATACGGATGTCTGAAGGGTTGTCGTAACCTTGGCACCACGACTCGTATCGGAGCCATTCCGCCAGGTCGAGCAGTGTATGAGTATGTCAGAGACGATGGAACATCTGATGTCTGAAGTTCGCTCTCATCTCTATCGGAAGCTTGGTGAGGAGTCGTGCCACATGTGAGCCACATCTCAGCTCGACTTCTCCATCTGGGCCCAGTGTCTGTAACATACCCACAAGTGACTGTACATGCAGGGAGAACCTCTCAAAGGCAGCTACATCTCCTCTTCTGATCTCAGATGAATCCATCACTGCAGCGATCCTCTGCAATGCTACATGGTGCGGCTGGCCGAACTTCTCGGTCATGGCTGCCATGGTGTCAGTGTACGGCCTAGGCGAGTTAATATAGGAGTCAGCAATGAGACAGGCCTCTTCAAGTTTCACGTGATCCACCAGAATCTGATACTTAAAAAGCTCTGTAGCGTCGGTGGGTAGCAGGTTTGCTAGGGCTAGTTTGAGCCGCGAGAACTCCATGGGGTCCTTATGGATGAAGAAAGGAATTCTTGGTGCTGGCCCCCTGTACTCTCCTCCTCCCAGAGTCACTGATGCTGGCGAGAACTGTCTGCCTCGAGCAGGGTGTGGTTGGCTTGTATCAGGCCTGGCTGGGTACTGAGCTGAAGATCTCGCATCTGTGCGATACATACTAGGCTGCGGATGGGAGATGGGCATGTAGGGTTCTGGCCCCGGGGTGTAGGAAAGGATGTTGTGATTCTCAGGACCTCGTTTAGGTTGAGGGCTGTTCGAGCTACGAGGGATAGAATGTGGCCGAGTATGGGCTGTGACACTGGAGGTTACACTGTCCCTCATCAATCGTAACTCGTTCATCATTCTGTCTATAACGGTGACCACACGCTGATCCTCGGTAGCAGCAGACGGTGGAGGGTAGTCAGACGAAGGCCATGGTGGAGGGGGAATTTCCTCATCATACTCCTCTTCCTCTAACGCTATTGAGTCACCTGGTAATGGAGGGGGTGGCACTGGCCATCGCTCTGAGGACGGATCCCGCTGCATTGCTCCAGGCACTCTAGCTGAGGCTGTTGACTCACCCGACTCCCTTCTAGTACCATGAAGTGAGGCTAAACTGTACTCCATGCTCTCTCTGTGTAGCCCGCTCGGCTCTGGTTCGTCCTCAGTGTAGGGCATAGGGGTATGTGACCCTCCTAGGTAATCGTTGAAGCTCTCCTCAGGGCTTGAGGAATAAGCGTCCTGGACATTGAGGAGCCTACTCCACTTCACATGAGGTAGTGAACTCCGCTCTTCCCTTCTAGGCATGTGTGGTTCCGGGCTGACATGTAGTGGGCCACGTATCTTCGGTCGCACTGCACTGACCTCATAATCCCTCAAATAGGATGGCTGCCTTAACTGCCGTCTGGGCCTAGTGGATGGGGCCCACGATGCTTCATCACTCTGTTGCATGCTCCCAGCACAGTTGCTATCCGGCTCGAAGGACCACAAATGTAGCGAAGGCTACCTTATAAGATGATATGGGCTGGTTTCAGGTGTGTTAGCAGTGTACCAGGTGTGTCGGTCAGAACACGACAGAGATGCAAGTAATCAACTTGAACTAGTTTATTATTGCAAGTATGTAAAGATGAACATCGGAGGGGGGAGCCAACCACTAACATACACTTTAATCAATAACTTCCAGGGACTGAGGCAGCGGCTTATGGACTGCAATGGACTTTAGGGCGTTATGGGTGACCGTGAGTCATTCGGGCCTCCTTTGGCGAAATCCAGGGTGTTTAAAGAGCTCAGAGGAAATTATAGTTGGCGTAAGTCCTTGGAATAGTGTCAAACCAACAAGCAATCATGGAGATGTGAGCACAAGAGGCACATGTGGTCGAAGAAATGGAGTAATGTCACTGCTTATATAAGTGGGTGCCAAGCCTTGATCTGATGGGAGTGTAACATACGAATTGTGCTGGTATTGATGTGTGGTTTCCCTGTAACAGACCAAGAGCAGCACTATAATAACAGCAACACTGTTACACATTACTAAGTTAGAACTCTTATATATACCACATAGCATTAATATACAAACTATTGACTCCTCCCCTCATACATGAACATAATAATGAATGAACACAAGATATAATGTCATATTTACAAGCATTATTTTACTTATGTGACTCACAATTATATCTTCAATCGTTTTACTGTTATTATCTATCAACATGAATTATCTAAGAACACTGTAGATCGACATATAGGTTATGAGATATAGCACGGATGAATTAGCATCATACATAGCAGCACCCGGCTGATAACTATGTCATAACACAACGAGTGCAGATCAGCAAACAGTACTCACTCTTATAAGACGCACAGAAGCACAATATACACTTGATCCGAGGCTGATAACCAATGTTATTCGTCTTTTCCAGCGCCTTTAGATGGGATAACTGCCATCTGAGGTGATATGCTTTGCTCTGTGAGGAATTGTTTTATTCTGAGCTCGTGAGCGCGTCGCCCTTTCATAATAAAAGTCCCCAATAATGTTTAGCGCTACAACGCTCTTAATCTTCTCAAATAGCCTTTTGCACAGTTGTAGTGCACATTGTGGAAATGAAGGGTAGCTGTGTTCATGGATATCCTGAACATGGTTCAGCATGCTCTGCCACTTGGCCTCCATTTCATCAGAATCGCCATTTGGGGTGGAAGACGCAGTCCAGTATAAATGGTTGATGATGGCGGGTCTCCATAGCTTCAGGTCCTCACAATCCTTCTCCTTGGCCACAGTATCCAGTGCTTTTTGTAGACCTGTTCCAGAGCAGAAACGTAAAATATTGAGAAAGCTACTAGAATCACAAATAACATCCAAACTAAGCAAAACTACGGCACCGACATTACGTTACATACTTTTCCCCATATGCCAGATGTCGTAGAAATGCCTTGTTCCTTCAGGACACAACTCCTCACGGACCCACTTAGCAACCTATAATATGCAACACATTAAGAATGAGAACATTTAATTCAAGTTCACAGTACAGTTTTACAGTATATGTTATGATATAGACGTCCATCTATCTATTCTGGTCTGTACAAGCATCTTTACCTGACGATTTCTGTCAGTTATTAGGGCTGACACCTGCATGCCTTGGTCCTTCAGGAACCGCACACTGCGCTTCAGACCCTCTATCTCACACCAGGTGCTGCTTGGGACCTCTGAGCTCTAACAAAAAATAAATAAATTTGGTCATATCAGTAGCTTTTAAACCTGACACCTGATTTATGTGTCTAGGATATTAACCTACCTGGACAAGTCGAAGATCCAAAACCTTGTTTATTCGGTCTTCAATCAAGGAATACGTTCCATATTTGGCACAATGTCCAGGAGAGTCTGATCTATGAATGTCAAACACATTCAGATGTTTGTTTTTTTTGTTAATGAAAAAAAAAAAAAAACACTTTATGTAACTGTTAATACCGTGTTGGCCTGTTTTCTGTATCAGCAATAAGAGCCAAATCATAATACCTGCAGTCACCAGAGAGGATCAGTCCACCCCCAATCTCCTTCAGCTCTCTGATGATCCCTCTCTGCTCATTCTGCCAGGCCTGCAGGATGGTAGGAATTGTGTAGAGGTGCTGATGGCGGAAAAAAGTGCTGGGACTGATGCACTGCAGCCCAAACAGCTTCAGCATTCTGATGGTCTGAGTAGCCATGCAGCCTGAAAAGTGAATGGCACCGCTGAGTAGAAGATTGCAGGCTGGCATGTTTCGGTGCAGCATATTTTGATTCTGCCAGTGACGCTGATAGCCACATGCTGTGCAGGCCTGACCAATGTATATGAAACAGGAAATTAATACAACTACTAATACCAATAATGTATACAGTATATACACAGACCAAATTAAAAGTGGCTCACGCTTCCTCTGGATTTCCAGGGTAAGGCCATGATTCAACTCCAGACAAACAGTTCAAAAATATTATCTTACCTGCTTGATTTTTATGTAAGTCCCTTCCTGGTACTCTATTTGTCCCTGGGTTTCCCCACAACAGACAGAGCAAACAGTGAACAGACACATCAGCTGGCTTAGGCAAACAATGAACTTGTCAGCCACACTGGAAAAAGAAAAGGAGAATGCTCATTAATGCTGACAGTGACAATTTGTGGACACACAATCACAATAAAAATAGGTATTATTTTTTTTTTTACTTGAGGTCATTGAGTGATTCCTGTATTGGCTCTTCTGGATTCTCCTCATCAGATGTCTCACTACTCATCTGCTCGTCTGGGATCCATGACAGATCAGAATGGTCCATGACATCAGAGGATGATTCGTCCTCACTTTGGACAGAACTGGGCAGTGGAGTTGATGTTTGTTGCTCAAACCATTCAGTCTGAGTCCCCACACTAACCATTTCAGGCTTTACCTGAACAGCTAAGATAAAAATAGATTAATGTTGTTAGTTGCACAACATCACATAGTCAGTGGTCACAACACATGCACAGCCACAACACTACAGTCCAGTATGAAATGTCTTCTTTCTACCATTAGAAGTAATTTGTAAATGTTTGTGCCATATACAGCTAATGTTACATACAAGTTACACTACCTGATGAACGTTGCAGACATTTGATGTTGCACTGTGACCCACGATGAAGGACTAATGGTTCAGTATTGTGTAGAGAGAAGCCCTCTGTATCTTCAAAATCTACAGTGCTAGGTGCATCTATCCCTTCATTACTGGCTGCACTCTCTGCCAAAATCTGAAAACACAGAGAGAGAAGGAAAAAAAAAAACACACAATAACATAGAATACAAGCTTAGTTACCAACTGGATCAGTAATAAATCAGTAAATAAAAAAAGAGATATAAAACCAAAGCAACTCTGACAAGTAAAAAAAAATCTAGGGGATTTGTACATATTGAGTAATACATTTGGACCTTGCAATTTACTGGAGAGTATAACGTTAGCCTACGGGGATACAAAATCAGACGGGAGGGCGGTGGGAGAACAGTTCGAATTGAAATGCGGGGGAAACGGGAGAGTTGGGCTAGCTTCCTGCCAATAGCTATAACATTGTGCAAACTACTAAATTCATTTCAGAAGGCAGACAATTACGTTACGACAACCTGTCCTAAAGCTCAGCCTCTCTCCCTCTCTCTGTATTATTATTATACTAAATAAATATTAAATATTTAATATTATAAAAAATATATTACACAATTATTATTACGAAATTACACAAATTAAGAGTTAAAATAATTAAAAGCAAGACTTACTCTGCTAAGTCCTCGTTTTCGTTGCACAGAATGTCTGCTAACGTTAGCACATGGTCCTCCAGTCCCGCCCGCGCCAAAATCCGGTGTACACTTTGACGGTGGACTTGATTCCATCGAGTGCACCGAGGGAACAGCATCAGTAATCAGCCTAACTTGGTCCTTACTCCGAAATCCCATCCGAGACTCCAACAAATCTCCAGGTCGATAATTCTCCGGAGTGAAATGTGCGCCACAAACGACCGAGTGTGTGGTAACAGACGCGGCAGTGAAGTCTGCTCTCTTCACCTGCACAAAACGCACCCAAGACCGAAAAGCCTTGTTTTTCCTAGAAGGAAAATGATGGACACGATGTCCTGACAGGCTGGAATTCGTGCAACCAGCACAAACACAATAATTAACCATTATGGCTTCTCTAAAACTCGATCTAAAACTTTCTGTCTCTCACTACTGCTCCAACTACATCAACACCCACAATGAGAGAGCTGACCACGAGCTCTTTTGTTTGCCTCGCCCTACATCATATGACGCGTTGATAGCGGGAAAGGCGTATTCCAGAGCCTAGCACATTTTCATCAAAATCTCTACATCAAATGAGATTTCATTAGTAATTTCTACATATGTGTTTTTAAAATACCTCTGCAGACAATATAAAGTATTAATTCAGTTATAAATTCAACCTGCATGTTGCTCTTTAACTCCAGGTTGCTCCGGGGGAATTGTCCCTGTAATAAGTGCACTGTAAGTTGCTTTGGATAAAAGCGTCTGTCAAATGCATAAATGCATTTTACAGACTGCATAGTCTTGTGCCTAATTGTAGAAAATCTGACTCATTGGCATGAAAGCCATCAGTCAGAAGAAGCGATGGCTTCTTTATGGAGCCTGTGACATAGCTCCCTAGGTGTGTCGCTTAAGCACCATCAGCCAATAAATTGCCATGATTGTATAAGGGCTTCAGACCATGTGACAAGAAGTGCGTATGTGCGTGAACAGACCGGATAACAAACATCACAGGATGGAGCCCAAGAACAAGTCAACAAAGTGAAAAGAATTTAACATTTCTCGGAATACAGTGGGAAAAGCACATACACTTTACAGTACTTTACCCATTTTTGCAAGTACATTGGGGGAATCACAGAGTTTTACTTAAGAGGGAAACCCCACTATTGCAGTGCAATTCCACTGCATGTCACAGTAGAAGGTGAAGGAAACAAACAGCAAGAATTCTATAATATCAGGAAATAAAGTGAAAAAAAAAAAACTGAATATAAAAGCAAACTCTTCCTCGGATCCCATGATTGTTATTTTCACAAGTGTTGTGGGGAATTTACATTGCTGCAGTTACATTCATTTATAAATTAACATTAGCCAAGGTTAATAAATGCTGTAAAAAAGTAAGTGTAATGCACTGTCTCAAATGATCATCAGCTGTATATCGTTGTATAACACGTTGTTTAGCGATATATAGTTAAACGGATCTATTAATCAATTGTTGCTTTGATCTTTGCCCAGGGACAGCTGAGCTGATGAGAAGTTGTAATATGTTGTGTAGTGTATTAGTTTTCGCCTGAAGAGGTGTTACTTCTGCAAATGTGTGTTTTTGATGTTCATGTCTTTGATCTCACCTCTCACCCTTATCTTTAATTATTACTCAATTTTTTTTTTTGGAGTGTTAATATTGTTTACCAAATCAAGCAGCACTCTATTGAAGTGGATGAAGTCAGTCTTTTATCTTAAACAGTATTTTTTGTCTCTTCTGAGTCGTGTTTGTGCAATAAGGGGGCTGTTTGGGATTTGACTAAGTAACAGGCATAACAATAGCTGTGGTCTTTTGGATTAAAGGCTGCCCAATGCTTTGATGTGCAACAGTTAACTTTCATGTCCCTCTTTAGCAAAACACCTTGTTCATTCAAATCAATTCAGTAGCTGCCAATTATGAAGATGTTGCTCAAAGCTAAGGATAGTTGTCTTCATCGTATGTTCACCAGAAGGATATATTATACAAACATGCTGAAATTATGGAGCAGTGTATGGGTGACTCTCATGAGTCAAGTCAAGTCTAGTCATTTTTATTTGTATAGCACTTTTCACAACATACATCGTTTCTTCCAAATTATATCAAATTCCAATTAAAATCCCTTTATTGTCACTCACTACACAGTGGAACAGTGTGTGAAAATCTTAGGTACGGTTCCAAGCAACATAGAATTATGACAATTACAGTAAACATCTGATTTACACATCTGTTACACATTTGGTGTTATTTTGTCATAAACCATACATCATCATATTGTAACGAATGAAGCTCGGAAGCAAGTGCAAGTAAAACTCAGTTTATTAACTGTAAAGTTGAAACAAGAAAGTCCAAGGTGACGGTTTAGTGGTGCAGGAACTCCAATGGTCAGATGAATCCGGTGAGAAGCGTGGTGAGGAGTGCTGAACAAACACGACGAATCCACATAACATCCACACGAACACGAACAGGAACAACGAAGGCACAGGACTGGAGCTTAGAGGGATCAACACAACCGGACATCACAAAACAACGATCTGACAAAGAGATGAGAAAGTGGTGAGTATTTAAGGGTAATGAAATGGGTAGCAGCTGGTGAAGGGAAGTGATTACCGCTGATCGCTGAACACGTAACGAGCAGTCACGCCCACACACATCCACACACACACACACACACACGTAAACAACAGAGCACGAGACAAGGAAGAGACAGGATTTATGAACCGTGACAGTATCCCCCCCCATTGCCGATTGTAATCATCGATAAGGGAGTGATCCAGAATGTCCCTGGCCGGTACCCAACTTCTCTCCTCCGGACCGTAACCTTCCCAGTCCACCAGGTACTGAAATCCGCGTCCCCTCCGTCTTGAGTCCAGAATGCGATTGACCGAATAAGTAGGTTCCCCATCTACGAGTCGCGGCGGGGGGGGGGGGGACCGGAACCGGCGGATTAATGCGGGAATAAAAAACGGGTTTTATTTTGGATACATGAAAGACGGGGTGAATTCTCCTGTATGCCGGAGGAAGGTTGAGGCGGACTGCCACTGGACTAACAATCTTGGTGACAGTGAATGGGCCGATGAATTTGGGTGCAAGTTTATTAGATACGGAGCGGAGAGGAATGTTCTTAGTAGAAAGCCACACTTTTTGACCAGCGACGTATACGGGAGGCCTAGACCGGTGGCGATCGGCTTTGGCCTTGGTGCGCGACCCCACTTGGAGTAGAGTCTCACGGGCCTTAGTCCAAGTGCGGTGACACCTCTGGACGAAGGCGTGAGCGGAGGGGACAGCAACTTCGGATTCCAGACTAGGAAAAATTGGTGGCTGGTAACCTACACTATACTCAAACGGAGATAGGCCCGTGGATGACACTGGCAACGTGTTGTGGGCATACTCCACCATGGAGAGATGTTGACTCCACGAAGAAGGATTCTTGGATACCAAACATCGTAACGTTCTCTCCAAGTCCTGGTTGGCTCGCTCAGATTGACCATTGCTCTGGGGATGAAACCCTGAGGACAAACTGACAGTGGCTCCCAGTAGTTTACAAAACTCTCGCCAAAATTTGGACACAAATTGGGGTCCTCTGTCAGAAACCACGTCTGTCGGGAGGCCATGTAATCGAAAGACATGGTCAATGACGATCACCGCTGTCTCCTTGGCTGAGGGTAATTTGGGCAAGGGAATGAAATGAGCCGCCTTCGAGAATCGGTCCACCACGGACAAAACTACCATGTACCCCTGGGAGGGTGGGAGGGCGGTAATAAAATCTAGAGCGATATGGGACCAGGGTCTCGAAGGCACCGGCAGTGGTTGAAGTAACCCGTCTGGGGTTGATTGGAAGTCTTACCAGTGGCACAAACTGAGCACGCCAAGACAAAACTGTGAATGTCGCGAGCCATCTGAGGCCACCAGAATCGTTGATTGACTAAAAACTTAGTTCGATTAACTCCCGGATGACAAGCCACATTGGAACAATGTCCCCACTGAATAACGCTGGACCGTAACCCCTCCGGCACAAACAAACGATTCGGTGGGCACCGAGCCGGGGATGTTACCCCTTCTAAGGCCGTCTTGACCTTCGATTCGATCTTCCATGTGAGTGAAGAGATGAATAGAGTCTCTGGTAAAATGCACTCGGGAGTGGACGGGCGTTCGGAGCGATCAAAAATACGCGATAAAGAATCGGGTTTGATGTTCTTGGAACCCGGGCGGTACGAGAGAGTAAAATCAAAACGACCGAAAAAAAGAGCCCACCGAGCCTGCCTGGAGTTTAATATTTTAGCTGTGCGAATGTATTCCAAGTTCTTGTGATCGGTCCAGACGATAAAGGGTACCCTCGAACCCTCCAACCAGTGGCGCCATTCCTCCAGGGCTAACTTGATTGCCAACAACTCTCTGTTACCAATGTCATAATTACGTTCGGCCGAGGACAAGCGATGAGAAAAAAACGCGCAAGGATGCATCTTATCGTCTGAAGGAGAACGCTGGGATAACACTGCGCCTACCCCCACCTCTGACACATCGACCTCTACCACGAACTGATGTGACGGATCAGGGGATATCAGGATGGGAGCTGAAATGAAGCAGCCTTTTAGTTTGGAGAACGCAGCCTCGGCTGCGTCTGACCACCTGAACGTCGTTCTGGGAGAGGTCAAGGCGGTCAGAGGCGTGGCTAGTTGACTGAAATTGCGAATGAAATGCCGGTAGAAATTGGTGAACCCCAGAAACCTCAGTAGAGCCTTACGGGAATCTGGACTTGGCCAATCAACCACAGCCTTGATCTTCTCAGGATCCATGCGCATTCCCTCAACCGACACGATGTACCCTAGGAAAGGAACAGACTGTGCATGAAAAGCGCATTTCTCCGCCTTGACAAAAAGCCCATTCTCTAGCAACCTCTGAAGCACTTGCCGGACGTGCTGCACGTGTTCCTGGAGAGAAGAAGAAAAAATCAATATGTCATCCAGGTAGACATATATGAACTGGTCGACCATGTCTCGCAGCACGTCATTAACAAGTGCCTGGAAGACCGCTGGGGAGTTGGACAGGCCGGACGGCATGACCAAGTATTCAAAGTGCCCCTGGGGGTGTTAAAGCGGTCTTCCATTCATCCCCCTCCCTGATCGCGGACCAAATGATAAGCATTGCGTAAATCCAATTTCGTGAAGATAGATGCTCCCTGCAACCTCTCGAAAGCCGAAGACATCAACGGCAAAGGATAAGTATTCTTTACCGTGATGCTGTTCAGCCCCCGGTAATCAATACAAGGTCGCAGAGATCCATCCCTCTTCCCCACAAAAAAGAATCCCGCCCCCACCGGAGAAGAGGAAGGGCGGATGAACCGTGTTGCTAGAGCATCATAAATATATTTCTCCATAGCCTCCCTCTCTGGAACCGAGAGTGAATATAACTTGCCCTTAGGCGGAGACGTACCTGGCAATAACTCTATGGCACAGTCATAGGGACGATGTGGAGGGAGAGAAGCAGCCCGAGACTTACTGAACACCTCCTTCAGGTCCAGGTACTCCGTGGGCACGTTAGATAAATCCACGGTCTCCTCCTGAAACACAGGGACAGAAACAGACGGACAGGCAGACATTAGACAAGACTTATGACATTGAGTGCTCCACGCAGACACAGACTTCAATTGCCAGTCCACTTTAGGGTTGTGACGGGTGAGCCAGGGATGACCAAGGACGATGGGGGCGAGAGGAGTGTCCAGGATGTAGAAGGAGATGGTTTCGGTGTGATTGCCTGACGTGATGAGGGTGATGTCTTCAGTGGCTAGTGAAATGGTGGGAAGTTCCTGGCCATTGAGTGCGTGTACAGCAATCTGATGTGTGAGGGACCTGAGGGGAACTTGGTGGTTGCGTGCAAACGTGTAGTCTGTGAAGTTACCTTCAGCCCCAGAATCCAGGAGTGCTCGACAGTTGTGACGGTGGGTGGACCATTGGAGTCTTACTGGAAGGAGAGTAGATGTCGATGAGGTCTTCTCGGCGGAGATACCACCCGATAGTAGCCTCATACATACTATCGGCTGGACCTTTTAAAGGACAGTTGTAAGCTAAATGTCCAGCTCCTCCACAGTACATGCAGAGGCCCTGGGATCTCTGCCTTTCCTTCTCCTCCCGGGAAAGCCGGGCTCGACCCACCTGCATGGGCTCCGAGTGGGAGGGATCCGCTGGTGGTGGTTGGGGAATCGGCGGTGCGGGCGATGCAGTGGGAGCTCGCAGAAGTTGGATTTGCTGGGTGAGTCCAGACACCTGCGCCACTAAAGCCTGAACAGCGCGAGCTGTGTCATTGAGATTCTTCTCTTGGTTCTCCATACGAAGTCTGCTGTTGTTCACGAATTCCTCCAGACTCTCTGAACTGTTACTCGCTGCTTCCATCTTGGGTCAGATCTTTCTGTAACAAATGAAGCTCGGAAGCAAGTGCAAGTAAAACTCAGTTTATTAACTGTAAATTTGAAACAAGAAAGTCCAAGGTGACGGTTTAGTGGCGCAGGAACTCCAATGGTCAGATGAATCCGGTGAGAAGCGTGGTGAGGAGTGCTGAACAAACACGACGAATCCACACAACATCCACATGAACACAAACAGGAACAACGAAGGCACAGGACTGGAGCTTAGAGGGATCAACACAACCGGACATCACAAAACAACGATCTGACAAAGAGATGAGAAAGTGGTGAGTATTTAAGGGTAATGAAATGGGTAGCAGCTGGTGAAGGGAAGTGATTACTGCTGATCGCTGAACACGTAACGAGCAGTCACGCCCACACACATCCACACACACACACACACACACATATAAACAACAGAGCACGAGACAAGGAAGAGACAGGATTTATGAACCGTGACACATAGGTTCTCTGTTTATACACAAAAAATATAATCTTAAGTAAAATAATCTTTTAAAATAATTCAAACGATATCACATTCATAATAATATTACAAAACTTTTAAATAAAAACTAATGGAGATGTGGTCAGTCCATTCATATTAAGTCTGTTGTATGCTCCAGAGTAGAGACTGTAGGCATAATGAGAGATCCAAATAGGCCAGATGGGTTGTCCGAAATTTCAATAACTTCACAACTCAATATACACCTAATAATATACAATATACACAAAATAAGAAGACTGTATACAAAAAATATATAAAAATAATAATAATATTCAATTATACAGTATACGCACTTTGGCTGCGGCCTCGGCAGTGAGGGAGGCAAAGCAGTGGGTGTGGGAAAAGTTCGGAGACGCCATGGAGAAGGACTTTCGATCCGCACCAAAGTGCTTCTGGAAAACCGTCCGCCACCTTAGGAGGGGGAAACGGGGAACCATTCAAGCTGTATACAGCAAAGATGGGACGCTGTTGACCTCAACTGAGGAGGTTATTGGGCGGTGGAAGGAACACTTTGAAGAACTCCTAAATCCAAACACGCCCTCTATGGTAGAGGCAGAGGATGATGGGGGATCAGATTCTATTTCCCTGGGGGAGGTCACTGAGGTAGTCAAACAACTCCGCAGTGGCAAAGCCCGAGGATTGATGAGATCCGACCAGAAATGCTGAAAGCTTTGGATGTGGAGGGGTATCATGGATGACACGCCTCTTCAACATTGCGTGGAAATCTGGGACAGTGCCTAAGGAGTGGCAGAGCGGGGTGGTGGTTCCCCTCTTCAAAAGGGGGATCAGAGAGTGTGTGCCAACTACAGGGGTATCACACTTCTCAGCCTCCCTGGTAAAGTTTACTCCAAGGTGCTGGAGAGGAGGGTTCGGCCGATTGTCGAACCTCGGATTGAAGAGGAACAATCGCGGTTTTAGGTCCTGGCCGTGGAGCAGCCGGACCAGATCTTTACTCTTGCAAGGATCCTGGAAGGGGCCTGGGAGTATGCCCATCCGGTCTACATGTGTTTTGTGGATCTGGAGAAGGCGTATGACCGGGTCCCCCGGGAGAGACTGTGGGAGGTGCTGCGGGAGTATGGGGTGGGGGGGGTCCCTTCTTAGGGCGATCCAATCCCTGTACGTCCAAAGCGAGAGCTGTGTCCGGGTCCTCGGCACGAAATCGAGTTCATTCCATGTTGGGGTTGGTCTCTGCCAAGGCTGCGCTTTGTCACCAATCCTGTTTGTGATATTCATGGACAGGATATCAAGGCGTAGTCGGGGTGGGGAAGGCGTGCTGTTCGGTGGACTGGGGATCTCATCGCTGCTTTTTGCAGATGATGTTGTCTTCATGTCATCATCGGTCCGTGACCTTCAGCTCTCACTGGATCGCTTGGCAGTCGAGTGTGAAGCAGCTGGGATGAGGATTAGTACCTCTAAATCTGAGGCCATGGTTCTCAGCAGGAAACCGATGGAGTGCGTACTCCAGGTAGGGAATGACGTTTTGCCCCAAGTGAAGGAGTTCAAGTACCTCGGGGGCTTGTTCTCGAGTGAGGGGACAATGGAGCGGGAGGTTGGCCGGAGAATCGGGGCAGCGGGGGCGGTATTGCACTCGCTCTATCGCACCGTTGTCACGAAAAGAGAGCTGAGCCGAAAGGCAAAGCTCTCGATCTACCGGTCAATTTTTGTTCCTACCCTCACGTATGGTCATGAAGGTTGGGTCATGACCGAAAGAACTAGGTCGCGAGTACAAGCGGCCAAAATGGGCTTCCTCAGAAGGGTGGCGGGCTTCTCCCTTAGAGATAGGGTGAGGAGCTCAGTCATCCGTGAGGAGCTCGGAGTAGAGCCGCTGCTCCTTTGCGTTGAAAGGAGTCAGTTGAGGTGGTTTGGGCATCTGGTAAGGATGCCCCCTGGCTGCCTCTCTAGGGAGGTGTTTCAGGCATGTCCAGCTGGGAGGAGGCCTCGGGGAAGACCCAGGACTAGGTGGAGAGATTACATCTCCACACTGGCCTGGGAACGCCTCGGGGTCCCCCAGTCAGAGTTGGTTAATGTGGCTCGGGATAGGGAAGTTTGGGGCCCCCTGCTGGAGCAGCTGCCCCCGCGACCCGACTTCGGATAAGCGGTTGAAGATGGATGGATGGACAGTATACACAACATAAGAACCCCCCCCCAATCAGTGGAAATAAATATAAAGTGTTGTGTTGACATTCAGCTGTCAGTTGCAGGGGTTGAAAGAGTACTGAAAATCATACTCAAGTAGAAGTACTGTTACTTCCCAAACAATTTGGTGTGAGTAGAGTAAAAGTTGCTGTCCTAAAAACTACTCAAGTAAGAGTAAAAGAGTAGCTCATTTTAAAGTACTCATGAGTAGTGAGTATTGAGTGGGGCTACATTATAGACACACAGAATCTTTTAAGCAGAAATATGAAATTTACCTCGATATGTTTCTTCAAATTAGAGGCAGGAATAATGCTGATATCTGGCTTGAGCAAGTTAAACTCACATGATACGATCATGCAATTGGCCTTTTTCACTGTGAAAAGCTCTTCCAGGTGCGGCCGAGATGTTGAGGCGTAAACTATGCTTGAGGCGTCCTCCACATCTAAAACAGTTGGCGCCAGATCTGCAGCTGCCGTTCAAGTTTTTTATGTGTGATTTGATTTGACGGAGTCACAAGACTTTCCCTAGCCAATCATGTTGATAGATTCAAATAAAATCAGGACAGGGAAGTAGTGAACACAGACGGTGGAAAAATAGCGTTGTAAAAGTACAGTTAAAGTACTTAAAATATACTCAAGTAAAAGTATACAGGGGGGGGGGGGGGTGTACATAATGCCGGGGGCAGAGGCGGAGGTTGGTGCGGGTCGTGATTCAGCACACCCGGCCCCTAATCAGGCTAATCAAGCCTCAGAGAGGGATAAAGTCCGACTGGAGACTGCAGTGTGAGAGACTAAAGCAACCTAATTATGAGATGATGGATAAATTAGGTGTATGCCTGGCCGAATAGAGGAGTCTTTCGTCTGAATTTAAACTAAACACGAAAACATGTGAAACATATTTCACACCAAATCAAAAGTAGGAAATTGTATTTTCAATAAATAAATAAAAAAGTGAAGCCTATTTTAGGAGCATTATAATGTTTTGCACTGACATTTTTATGATGATAATTAAGCACCCCCTCATTCTCATAATCATAATTTGGCTGATAATTTACTTTTTTTTTACTGTTATTCTGAATTATTTATAAATATTTTTTATTTATTTTTTATTGTAATACAATGATTTTGCAGCAAAAATTAAAGGGCAGTACAGTATACAGTAT
Source organism: Xyrauchen texanus (assembly GCF_025860055.1). Taxonomy (NCBI): domain Eukaryota; kingdom Metazoa; phylum Chordata; class Actinopteri; order Cypriniformes; family Catostomidae; genus Xyrauchen; species Xyrauchen texanus. Next base: position 29,013,657 of record NC_068315.1, read on the forward strand.
ACTACCTTAAAGTATAAATACTTCACAATTAAAATATTATTTTATTTATTGTTTTATGTTGGTTTTTGCATCACTGTAATGAGAAATTATATAAAAAGTGTTTAATTTTTATGGCAATACATTTTAGTAAGAAAACATTTTTAAAGAACATATGTATAAATCAAAAAAGTATTTTTTGATTCCCACGCAAGCCTTAAGAGATAGTTTGTTCAAAAATTAAAGTTATGTCTTAATTTACTCACTCGTGTTTCTTTCTTTTTTCTGAGGAAGTACATTTTAAATGGAGAATTTACAATTTTCTTTTCCATACAGTAAAAGCAGTGACAATGGCAGCCAAGCTTCATTAAGCATCATTAAAACAGTATATAGACTTCTGAAGTCACACAATAGCTTTACAATAGCTTTGTGTGAGGAACAGGTCCAAATTTAAATAATTATTCTCTGATAATCTTCCCCTCCTCTAAAGCTGTCAAATCTCCACATATATTCAAATATTTACATTTACATTTATGCATTTGGCAGATGCTTTTATCCAAAGTGACTTACAGTGCACTTATTACAGGTACAATCCCCCCAGAGCAACCTGGAGTTAAGTGCCTTGCTCAAGGACACAATGGTGGTGACTGTGGGGATCGAACCAGCGACCTTCTGATTACCAGTTATGTGCTTTAGACCACTACACCACTCCCCACTCCAAATATGGGGCATCAAGTCACGCTGCATCAGGTTTGACATCAATGGAACAAAAGAGCATTGTCTCTTGTGTCACATAACCATACGTGATGTGAACCAAACGGTATAAGAGAGTAAACGACAACAGAATTGTAATTTTTGGGTGATCTAACCCTTTAATATCAGTGTTGCATTGAAGCTTTGAAAACTGCAAGAGATATTGAATCCAACAAATTTGGTCTGTCATTCTCCTCAATAGACTTGGTTTCTAGTGTCTTTAAGTACCTCTTGCTGTGTTAACTTATCCTGCTATCCTCTCAGTTTGATTGACAGTCCTGACCTTTCCCTCACCAACCTCACTCTACAGTATACTTGCTGTGATGTGTGCTCAAAACAGGCAGACTTTGACTGACTCATGGAACGTGTTAGTGCTCTTAACCTTTCTGTATCTTTCTTTGACTCAATCCTCAACTGATGATGTCACAGCACTATCCCTCTGAAGTCTAAAGGCCGTGACACACCAAACCGAGTTCATAGAACTAGTGCCAATTAAAGCAGACTGTGGGGTCGGCTCACGTCGCCTGCATCTGAGTCAAAACATTGCTCTTGAACACACCCCAAAGACGACACCCGACGGCCAACTAGCATGTCCGTTCTGCACCTGTGTGAGAGGAAATAACTTTCCTTACCAGAAGGTGGCAGTAGTTTGTTGTAACGGTGGTGGTCGCCCTAACATAAATACATTATTTTAAAGAGATCTTCAGGCGCCAGACAGGATTATTCCTGTCAAAAATTCTATTAACCCAAGATAGCAAAAAAAAGAAACCACCTGTTACACAATAAATCACAGTAATACAGGTGAAACTCGAAATATTAGAATACCGTGCAAAAGTTCATTAATTTCAGTAATTCAACTTAAAAGGTGAAACTAATATATTATATAGACTCATTACAAGCAAAGTAAGATATTTCAAGCCTTTATTTGATAGAATTTTGATGATTATGGCTTACAGCTTATGAAAAGCCCAAATTCAGAATCTCAGAAAATTAGAATATTACATGAAATCAATAAAAAAAAAGGATTTTAAATACAGAAATGTCGGCCCTCTGAAAAGTATAATCATGCATATGTACTCAGTACTTGGTTTGGGCCCCTTTTGCATTAATTACTGCCTCAATGCGGCGTGGCATGGATGCTATCAGCCTGTGGCACTGCTGAGGTGTTATGGAAGACCAAGATGCTTCAATAGCGGCCTTCAGCTCTTCTGCATTGTTTGGTCTCATGTCTCTCATCTTTCTCTTGGCAATGCCCCATAGATTCTCTATGGGGTTCAGGTCAGGCGAGTTTGCTGGCCAATCAAGCACAGTAATACCATGGTCATTGAACCAGGTTTTGGTACTTTTGGCAGTGTGGGCAGGTGCCAAGTCCTGCTGGAAAATGAAGTCAGCATCTCCATAAAGCTTGTCTGCTGAAGGAAGCATGAAGTGCTCTAAAATGTCCTGGTAGGCGGCTGCGTTGACTCTGGACTTAATAAAGCACAGTGGACCAACACCAGCCGATGACATGGCTCCCCAAACCAACACAGACTGTGGAAACTTCACACTGGACTTCAAGCATCTTGGATTGTGTGCCTCTCCATTCTTCCTCCAGACTCTGGGACCTTGGTTTCCAAATGAGATGCAAAATTTGCTCTCATCAGAAAAGAGGACTTTGGACCACTGAGCAACAGACCAGTTCTTTTTTCTTTAGCCCAGGTAAGACGTTTGACCTTTGAAGCCCATGTCCAGGACCCGTCTGTGTGTGGTGGCTCTTGATGCAGTAACTCCAGCCTCAGTCCACTCCTTGTGAAGCTCCCCACACATTTGAATGGCCTTTTCCTGACAATCCTCTCCAGGCTACGGTCATCCCTGCTGCTTGTGCACCTTTTTCTTCCACACTTTTCCCTTCCACTTAACTTTCTATTAATGTGCTTTGATACAGCACTTTGAGAACATCCAACTTCTTTTGCAATTACCTTTTGAGGCTTTCCCTCCTTGTGGAGGGAGTCAATGATGGTTTTCTGCACAACTGTCAGGTCAGCAGTCTTCCCCATGATTGTGAATTCAACTGAACCAGACTGAGAGACCATTTAAAGGCTCATGAACCCTTTGCAGGTGTTTAGCTGATTAGAGTGTGACACTTTGAGCCTACAATACTGAACCTTTTCACAATATTCTAATTTTCTGAGATTCTGAATGTGGGGTTTTCATAAGCTGTAAGCCATAATCATCAAAATTATATCAAATAAAGGCTAGAAATATCTTACTTTGCTTGTAATGAGTCTATATAATATATTAGTTTCACATTTTAAGTTGAATTACTGAAATTAATGAACTTTTGCACGATATTCTAATTTTTCGAGTTTCACCTGTAGTCCCAGAAAATTTCAGTTCACAGGTATTCACCAAGTTTGCTGATATGAAGGCAGCTAGAGAGAGTGTAGAGGGTCTTCGTCAGATATCAAGATAGTGGGATAAGCAGCCTAGACTTGTCTTCAGAACAGCTCACCTACAAAAATAGTCGATCTGGAAGTGCAACGCTTAAGTCGAACCCCGAGCTGCACCAGACATCACACACAGGAAGCATCAGATTGACAATCGGCCATCTTTCCATGATAATCCAACACTCTCGCTACTGGCAAACCTTGCATCCAAACAAACCGATGACGTGCCCCCTTCCAGGTGCGACACACTTCCTTATACATTTCTTCCTTCCACCATTAATTGAATCACTCCACCCATTCACGGCAATGTAAAGTAGAACAGAAACACAGATTTTCTGCACTGCCACACTGTATCCGTTACTCAAAATGGGAAACTGGAAGAGCTAGTGACTGCTGGGATACAAAACATAAAGCAGCACATAAAGCAGAGCTGGCCTCTCCTGAATCATACTGATTAATTCATCTTCACTTGCCTCGTTCCAGACAGCCATGTAATTTGAAAATATCTGCGTATTGGAATGAGAAATGCGAAGAATTGAGAAGAGCGTTCTGTGTGTTCCCTCTTGACTTCATCGTTTGCTTCGTCACTTCCGTTTTTCTTCTCGTGCACTGGTTCGCTAAGCTGAACAGCCAATCAGAATGACCTGACTCACTGATGAACTCTGCCACTGATTCAACATGCTCAATCAGCAACAATATAGCCGAGGGGGACCAACTTCAGCCGACAGAGCAGGAACACACCGTAAAAACTAGCTCGATAGACGCACACTGATGGCCTGACATTGGCCGACGGCTTGGTGTGTCAGGGCCTCTAAACAGTAATTAAAAGCAATTTCCATCTGTTAGACTTTCTCAGTGGCAGTTGTAATTCTAATGTGAAACTGATGAAAAATGTGTAATTTGTCACTTTAGTGCTTATTAAACAGTGGGCACTATAATGATTTATAGTTCAAAAATGAATATTCATTCTACTCAAGACTCTCTCTCCCCCCAAAGACCGTTTTAATGTGACATTCATATTAAAAAAAAAAGAGATCAATCCCTAGGACATACTGTAGTTGAAGAAATTATCAAGATTTATGTAATAATCACTTTAGGTGATATAATTGGACCTTATTCACAAGCTATTGCACCTCTGATGTGTTCTGCCTCAGTGGGTGTTCTCTTTTTCTTTCTTTTTTTTACAGTTGTAACATATCTAATGAGAGCCAGTTTGAGCCTGTGAAATCCTAACACTTGCAGATGTGTCTCTAGACTGTGGTCAATAATGACACCCTAAACATAGTCATGTCCACAGGGAAGAGAGGAAATTTCACTATCGCTCATTGCTAATTGGTGGCCCAAATGTCTAAATTGAGGATGAGGGTGTCACCAGCATACATGTCTGCCTCAGTTGTCTGACAGTGGATTACCTCTTAGAGCACATGTACTGTATGTACACCATGATTTTGTTCCCCATAGGCTGGATGTGGCGGGTAATTTCTTGGCTAATTATGGTCTAAATGGATATGTGCTCTATTGTCAGCAGCTGGTTTTGTTGGTGTCCAGGCAAAGTGTGATAAAGTTGCACAGAATTTTTGTGGATGAGTAAATCTAATGTCTGGTTTGCAGTTGCACTACTCTGGCTGCCCTATAGCATACATGCAGAGGTTCCATAATAGTTTTCCGATACGCCGTAGCTTGTTCCTCAGCTACTCCTCCCTCTATCGGACGACAGCCGTGCCTCTCCGGGCGGATCGGAGGCAGACCTCCAGCCCCTGGTGGACGGAACGCCCCGCCGCGTTCTTGGGGAACAAAAGGGGTCTCCCCCTCCCCTGGCAGCGGTTCTCCCGCTCCAGGCGGTCGGCAGCAAGCCCCTCCCCACTCGAGGTTGGCGGTCTCAGACCCTGCCGCGTTTCAGCGGCTGGTAGGTGACTCCTCCGCCCCTGGCAGCGGCTCTGACCACTCCAGGCGGTCGGTTAGGAGCCCCTTCTCCCCTCGCGATCAGCAGCCGTCGTCCCCTTCCAGGCGGCCGGGCTCCTCATCCCCCGGCAGATGGCCACGGCTGCTCTGTTGGGGTGGATGGTAGTGGCGAGAACTCTACTACGGCGCATCCCTCCTCCTTCCCGGATTTCAGCACCAGTGTAAAGGGTTCAATGGGAAGGAGGAGACAAGAACCGGCTTGGTAATGTAAATAATAGTTTAATTGGTAAACTTAAAACAGAAGACACAAACACACACATGACGGACATGTCTGTAAACTTTCTCTCTCTCGCACAATCCTCCGGATTGGCCTTTATCCCTCTCGGAGCCATGTGGAGTGGTGGTGGAGTAGTGGTCTAAGCACATGCTGGTAATCTGGTAATCAGAAGGATGCTGGTTCAAGCCCCACAGCCACCACCATTGTGTCCTTGAGCAAGGCACTTAACTCCAGATTGCTCCAGGGGGATTGTCCCTGTAATAAGTCCACTGTAAGTCGCTTTGGATAAAAGCGTCTGCCAAATGCATAAATGTAAATGATTAGCCTGATAATGTGTATGATCACGACCCGGCCAGCCCTCCCCCCTGCCACAGTCTCCTTCAAAGAATTAGAGCAGATGGCATGCAGGCTTTGTGTTGGTTCTGGTGGACTATGCAACATGATACCCAGAAGCAGTGCCAATGCACAACATCTGGTGTATTTTTGTGTACATATAATGTCGTATAGTGATTAATGCGTTGGGTAATAATTGGTGATGATTTACACAGTCTCATTCATTTCTGATTATGAAGAATCAGTCTTCCATGGATGCTGGAACTGTCTAGTGTCTTTTAATTTGTTGTTTTCCTTGTATTGATTAAATTATTTACAGTTCCTTGTTGTGGAATTTCATGGTCAAAGTAATATCACTGTAACTTTGCATCAATATATTGATATTTTTGCTGTTAATGCCTATATTTTTGGATATTCTAATGAATTACATTTTGTTTTATTATTTACTCTTTATTTGGAACTTGATGGATGCAATTGATTTGTATTGATTTGACAAATGAATGACAAGTCAAAATTAAAATAATATTATAGATAATATTATTAATATTATAGATAAGTTGATAGATACTATAAAATATCCGGTGTACTGCCTAATACCTTTGACTGTACGTCAGTTATATTATACACTGTATTAATGTGGTAAGTTGCGACTTTACTCTGCAAACGTAACCTACTAAACTCTTGTGTTGTGTTACTCCTCTCAATACCAAGTTCTTCCTTGTATTCACTTGCTTGGGAAATGTCTTGTTTTATATTTTTGCTTCTTTCTTCAATGTTCTCATGTGTACATTTTGTAAAGCAGTTCTGCCACCCACTAATCGCTGTGCATATATGTTGACTGTTATAAACCGGTTGCAAAATCTCTACTGGACGATTTATTTCAACTTCAAAGAGTACTGTATATAAATACTCCCAGCCCTAGTTTTCTGTTTTATTAAATCTGCAATTAGTTTATCTGAGTATTTTGAATATTGCCATTCACCTATACACATTATGAGAGGCAATGTTCCCGGGCCGTATTATGTGCTAATAAAATAATAATATCCAGGTGTTGTCATATATTGTCAAATGATTTTGCCTGTGTGGGACTGACAAGTATTCTTTGTGTTTCCACAGAGAAGACATCAGGACGGCTAATGTCATTGCCGCTGAGGCCGTCACCTGCCTCGTCATTGACAGAGAGTGAGTTTTCTTTGTGTGCGTGTGTCTACTAATGCTGTGAAATTTGTTTAGTCTTTCCTCTTTTCCATTGTGTGCATACCAAATTAGCGCAGCTAATTTGAGATGACCTCTCACGACTTTCACTGCAGCAAGTTCATGCTAGTTAATGCCAGTTAATAACCTTATGAATTTGTGCAAATTTACAGTTTAGTGACTTTTGATCCATGTCTGTTAAGCCAAATATATGCTAGTGTATTCCAAGTTGACAAAATGTAAAATTTACAGCCTTTCCCTTCCGGGAAAATGGACCAAAAATATTGATGACATCATCTTGAAATCATAGGGGTTTGCAAGTTGTTCTCAAATCAAGTGATCTTTGGAATGAGAATGTCCCTCCCCCCAATACCCCCTGCCTCTTGCTGGCAATAGCAAGTTGCAAATCATGACTCATATAGCTGAGAGGTAAACTAATGCCTTCTGATTAATTAAAACAAAAAGGAAGGGACAAGCCATTCAATATGTCTAGTCCAAACTTCATGTTTCAACAGAAAATACATCAACACTGGAAAGAAAACTAGGTTCGTCTGGCCATTTCATGGGATTTTTAACTGCAGGGAGTAAAATCTTCTTGTTTCTCTTCTTTAGACTGCAAACTGACAGAAAATAAAACCATGCCGTCATATTGAGTGGCACTGCATCTGACAGAGCAGTATGGGGACAATTCCTCGCACATCAGGGCTCACAGATCTCCTCTCATCCCTGTAGACACCAGATTCTCCAGAGACTTTGATTCTGCCTCGGTCTAAGGATGCGCTAAAAATAAGAAACCCCTAATGTAGACTGACTTTTCACCTTTACTGCAGGAAATCACCTGTTAGTAGCCTCTCAGTCAGTGATATGTCTATGGGAATGCTATTTAAAATGCTCTTATTTATGTTATATTGTGTGCTGGATGACCAGTGAACAGTGGGAGCATCAACCATTCTGAGAGTATTTTTTCATTCATTTTCGTCAAAGTTTTTCACCAAGAATTTGGCAATTCAACATTCCTGGATGCGTTCCATCCAGAAGTGATCATCCCTATGACCTAATCCCTTCGAAGACTTTACCATCCACTGTAAGAAATTTGCAGGGCTGAAAATAAGGTGAAATAATTTGTTTGTCTTTTATTGGGGGCGGGGGGTGTTATTGTTTGAAACAATTTTACAGCATGACTACTGTGATTTGTTTACTTTAATAGTGTCCTTCTGAGGGTTATTTAAACTGTTTGGAATGCAGGGTCTGTCTGATAGTCAAGTCAAGTCATTTTCATTTGTAAAGCGCCTTTCACAACACACATCGTTTGCAGCTTTACAGAAGATCATGCATTAACAGAAAATTAAACACAATTTAAACACAATTTAAACACAATTCACAATCATATTTTATCAAACTACACAATGATGACTCTAAGACATTATATATATATATATATATATATATATATATATATATATATATATATATAATGTCTTAGAGTCATCATTGTGTAGTTTGATAAAATATGATTGTGAATTGTGTTTAAAAATAAGTAATTCAATAATAATTGTATTTATACCCATTGAGCATGCCGAAGGCAACTGTGGCAAGGAATAGAAAACTCAATAAGATGTTGGTTAATGGAGAAAAATAACCTTGGGAGAATCCAGACTCACTGTGGGGGCCAGTTCCCCTCTGGCTAACATCGTGAATATAATGCCAATATTACTTATGTGTAGTGCATGTCATGGTTTAAAATGATTAAACTAAGTAAGTGTTAAGGGTCAGTGTTTAAAAAATATTTTGTATGAACTCTAAGATTAATGACTAATGTCTTTGAAGTCCATCCTGGATGAACTGCAGAAGTTCACATAGATGCAATTGTCCTCGTTACTTGGCTAATGAAGGGTTTTGTTGGCAATTAATTGATAGTCTATGTTTTCCATTTCAAGAGTGTAGTTCATCATTATACAGAGGTGATGTAGGCAGAGATCAGTTAGGTGTATTGGAGTTCAACTAGGCCGGTAATTTTGGTTCAGGCAATGGCGTATGAAGTATCAGATTTCTTATGGTTAGAGTTGGCAGTGGAGTCCTACACAAAGCAGGAATGGAGCTGGATCCAGCCAGTTCTGGTGATCCCAGGATAGGAGTCCCGAGGTTGAGACAGGGAAACAAACAGAATAATATTAGAATAGATTCCATTCATTTTATTGCAGAGTTATAGATCATGATCAATGTTTCTGGTTTCTGGTTCTGGCAGACCTAACTAAAGCAGCCTAATTGTGAGTTGAAGAATAAATAAGGTGTGTGCCTGGCTAAATAGATGGTCTTTAGTCTAGACTTAAACTGAGTGAGTGTGTCTGCATCTCGAACCGTGTTAGGGAGACTATTTCAAAGTTTAGGAGCCAAATATGAAAAGCATCTACCTGCTTTTGTGGATTTTTATATTTTAGGAACTATTAACAGGATATAATTTTGCGATTGTAATGAACGTGATGGAATGTAGCATGGTAGAAGGTCACTTAAATACAGTGCAGCTAGACCATTCAAAGCTTTGTTGGTAGTTAACAGAATTTAAAAATGTATATGAAATTGATCATGTAGCCAATGTAATGACAATAAAATGGGGCTAATATGATCATATTTTTGGTTCTAATCAGCACTCTAACAGCTGCATTTTGAACCAATTGAAGTTTATTTATTGAACTTGCAGGACATCATGGAATGCATCATAAATTCATCAATTAGATTTTATGCATCAGCAACAGAGAGCATGTATTGTAATTTAGCAATATATCTTAGGTGGAAGAATGCTGTTCTACAAACATTGGTAATTTGATTTTCAAAGAACAGATTGGTATCAAATAACGGGTGTTGGCACCAGTGTGAGGGTTGTCGATAAGGAGGACATGGGAGGCAGGTTGCTCCACTCGCAGGTAAGGATTTTAATGTCCACACTTCAGCGCTCACAGCGTCACATAATAATATTTTAAGCTTCATAAAATTGAAGCTTCATAATAATAAACTTTTCAGCTTCACAATAGTAAACTTTCTGGACCCAGGCTCTCTCCCCGGACTGCTGGTTGTCTGGCTGCTTTTATGCCGCTCTCCCCATGCTCACTGGAATTAGAAACAGGTGTAAGGCTTAAAACTGATCCCTGTGGCACTCTATACTTTACTTTTGTTTGGTTTGACAATTCCTCATTTACATAGACAAAGTGGTAGCGGTCTGCTAAATAGGACCTAAACCATGCTAATGCCAACATAATTCTATAGCCTATTTATGCTATGAATGTTGAATGTTGTGATCTATCATGCCAAATGCAGGACTGAGATCTAAAAGCACTAGAAGTTAAATTCAGCCGCGATCAGATTATAAGAGCAAGTCATTTGTAACTCTGATAAGTGCAGTCTCTGTACTGTGATGAGGCCTAAATACTGAATTAAATGGTTCCTATATACAATTTTTCTGTAGAAATGAACATATTTGTGAGGATACTACCTTTTGTAGTATTTTTGACATAAACAGGAGATTTGAAATTGGTCTTGAAGTTGCACATGAGGACAATTGTTAGACACTGTTTTCTGAGGTACTGTGACAGATGATTGCATAAATCCAATTTTATTTCTGATTATTAACATTTTATCAGTAAAGAAAGTCATTATTCTTGTGCTGTGACGGAATATCTGGTTCTGTTGAGGTTTTATTCCTAACCAATTTACCCACAGTACTGAATAAACACCTAGGATTGTTATGTTATATTCTATGAGTTTGCTCAAATATACTGACCTGGCAGCTTTTAGTGAATGTCTGTTGCTACAAACACTATCCTTCGATGCACTGCAATATACCTCTAATTTTGTATTCTTCCACTTGCAAACCATTTTCCGAGCTGCTCTCTTGAGAGCATGAGTGTGATCAATGTACCATGGTGCAGGAATTGTTTCTTTAATTTTCTTTAATTGAAGGAGGGTGACACTATCAAGAGTGCTAGAGATGACTGTATTTATATTTGCTGTTATTTCATCAAAATCTTCTAGGCTTTGGGGTTTTTCTGAATGTATGAAATAGATCTGGAAGATAATTAGTGAAGCTATCTTTAGTGGTTAAAAGAATAGTTCTACCTTAATGATAGTGTGGTGTAGATTGAGTAACATTAGCTGATTGCGGCATAAAAGAGATGAGGTAATGATCCGAGACGTCATCGCTGTGCTGCAGAAATTCTATATTATCAACATAAATGCCATATTACAGAATTAAATCTAGCATATGATTATGGTGATGAGTTGGTCCTGTCTGACTCCAGCATTCACAAAGATAATGAAAATGACATATTGGGATTAGCATTTATCGATATTCTCAACTCTCTTGAAGCCACCAACAGTTAAATCTCTATCTACAGTAACTACAAGATCTGATAAAAAATTAGCAAATTAAACAAGGAAATCAGAATAAGGCCCGGGTGATCTATATAAAAGATGACAGAGTTTTTCTTATTTATTTCTGCCTGTTTCACATTAAACATTATTAGTTCAAGACTTATATCCTGTCCTCTTAATAACACCAAAATCTTCACTGTAAACTGTAGCAACACCACCACCTCGACCCTTCAGGCTCCTGTTTATAACAATAAGCTGGGGGAGTAGATTAATATAAACTATATATCCAGTTTAAGCCAGGTTTCAGTCAAACAGAAGCACATCCAAACTATGATCTGTAATAATTTCACTTACAATAAGTGCTTTGGTAGAAAGAGAGTTTAGTAGCCCCACCTTTATATGATTTTTCTTTTTGTTTTAAGTTTGACCTTAATCAAATTTTTTCTAAATGATTTAGTTAGAGATTTTTGTTTGGTAGTTCAGGGAACAGACACAGTCTCCATGTGATATCTAAGTAATACAGTCTCTATGTGTTGTAGTTTATGTGACCTGTGTGATGTCTAAAAGCATCTAGCAGATGTTCGGTTTAACCATTTTTTCTGCTTCCTGACCTGGGCCACAGTTAGTCAAATACTACTATTATTAAGACTATGAGCCAAATTACAAGAGAGAAGAGTGGCACCTTCCCTGGAGGGATGAATTCCGTATCTCTTTAGCAGGTCAGGTCTACCCCAAAAAGGCTTCCAATTGTCTGTAAATCCTATTCAATTATCCAGACACTACTCAGACATACAGCCATTCAGTGACTCTAATCTACTATAAACCTCATCACCACGATGAGCAGGGAGGGGACCAGAACATATTACAGTGTCTGACATTGTTTTTGCAAATTCACACACCTCTTTAACATTATCTCTAGTAATTTCCGACTGACGAAGCCGGATATCATTCGTGCCGACATGAATAACAATTTTAGAAAATCTACGTTTAGCATAAACCAGCGTTGTAAATTTTATCTGATGTCAGATGCTCTGGTACCCAAAATGCATTTAAAAATAGTGGCTGGAGACTATTTCCACATTCCTTACAATAGAATCCAATAACAAGGGCTCTTTCAGCATGATTCTCAGTGGGTGCATCACTGAGTGGGGAGAATCGATTGGAAACCCTAACAGAAACGGGAGAGTGGTGTCGCTTTGCTGAGTGAGTTTGCTGCAGAGACGTCACAAAAAAGCCCTGCTGCGGGGGCTCTACAGCCTGAACCAAAGTGTGTGTGTTGCTCTCTGTACTGCCCGCATCCGAAACAGTATTTACCGGCTTCTCTTTCTCACTGACTTCCACTAGCGTTGGATGCGTGTCTCTAACTTATTAACCTTCTCCATCATGTGAATCCCTCACTGCTGATGGAAGAAGCTATTATAAACATGTGACATGCAATGCAAGAAGAAATAACATAAGTGGATACCATGACTTAAAGCAATTGAAAAAGTGATTTGTCGACCAAAGGACTCTAGTAGCCTGAGCGTAACCTGAGTATGCATTGGCTAAGAAGGTTGGAAGATAATGGCAAGCGTTTAGTGATAGGGACTGGTTTGTGTTTCCATAGACCTTTAATGAGCACTGACACATGAGAATGAAAAAAAAAAGTGGCATTGGTTGCCGGTAGCGAGTTTGTGGATAAAGATAATTCGTGATAGGTAGGTCTGAATGGAGGTTGCACAGATTTTTTTGATTGGAATGGGCATGAGTGACAAAGTTGCAAATAGACCAAGCATCTATTAGAGGAAAAGGGAGTCGGTAGACGGAGTGGTATGCCTTGAAACAGTTCCAACCGGTCAGGTAAGTGGAGATGGTACTCTGGGTGAGGCCGTCGAGGATAGCTTCTCATGAAGTATTTGAAAGATCTTCCAACTGTGGATTTAGTTGAAGATGGAGGCTGAAAACGTTGGAACTGGCATGGGGTGGATGTCTGATTCTGGAGCCTAGGTTCTGAACTTCTGAAAGGAAAAGCGAGACAAAGAGTCAGATAAGGTATTGTGGTAGCCAGGAATGTGTGCTGCTTAAATGAGAAACTGGTGTTGGGCGATTATTAGTGTTAGTCTGCAAACTAATGGCATGACGGCTGAGGAACGAGATAAGCCTTTATTTATGATTTCAACTACTGCTGTGTGAGGATGAGCATAGATTGTCTGGACCATTCGTGCCCCCAAAGAATAGCTGCTATGATGACGGAATACATTCCATAGAGTGTGGATGAGGGAATATCTGATTGTTGGATGAAGTGGCTGAACTCATGTGGCCATCCGGAAGTGAACTAACTGCTGCTGTAGTATCCCCCGATGCAGCATCTGTGTACAGCTGAATGTCTTAGGGTTGTGTGATTTAGTCATTATAAAAGAAGGATGTGCCATCACAGAGAATCGAGAATGCTAAAATGAATTTGGTAGGGGGAGGTCTTTAGAACGGGAATTTATTTTGTGGCTGAGCTGTATTAGGCCTTGGCTGGTTTGCAGCTCTCTAGGCTGGCTGATATTTAAGAGGAATGGCTGAAGAAGTTGGGCTAGGTTGGTGTAGTTACCTTATATGATTTGCAGACATAAGGATGAATCTGGGCAAGGAGGTGGTGCTGCTGTATCCAGTGTATAAAGGCTGCTGTTTACTGGCAGGATGTGAGGGTATTGGGAATGGGAGGGGTTGGGATAGGGGTAGATTAGTTTGGGGAAAAGTGGTAGATTAGTTTGAAAGAAGAAATAGGATGAGGTTGAAAAGATCAGTTGAGAGGTAGAATTCCTGGGTTTACTGCAAAGGGAACTTGATTTGGGTTGGTTGATAGAGAGGAACCGGGAATGACAGAAGCCTGAATGCTGTTAACAGCTGAAGGAAGGGCAGAGGAATGGATGGTGGGGTGAAAGGATGTAGGTGTGTGAGGATTTGGAGCTGTTTGTGAGCATAGGGATGAAAATGTAATGAAAATGTAATGATCTGGGATAGATCTGAGGTAGGAGTAGATATTGCTGGAATTTGCACTTGGACTCCACTAGGTGGCACGAAGGCCATTGTGGAGGATGCATGGTGATGTCATGAATGACGGTGGGAGGATCGCTTCAGAATGCCGGAAGTATTTAGTGCTCTGAGTTTATAGTTGCTGAAGTATTGTTGGATGCTGTGTAAAGTTGAAATAATGTTGATTTATTGTCGGAGCGGCTGAAGTGGATGCCTTTATCCTTAAGTGCTCGCTGAAGGTGAGCCCCAGTCCACTCTTTGATGCCTGTCTCTGGTTTGGGAGATGTGCTGTGAACGAGAATACGCTGAGGAGGACTACGGTTGGGTGGATGAGAGAGACACTGTTGACGAGGAGATTTATCATGTCGGATCTCGGGTAGTAGATCTCGTGAACAGAGAAGATTGGTCCTGAAGAGATTGTGAGCTTGGATGAGAATGCCCACGATGTTGGGGAATAAGAATGGCAGAATGCAGCCGGTGTGAAATTTAGCTGTGTGAGGACTGTTGAGAGGATTTCCTGGGTAAAATCATCTCAACAAGTAAATCATCATCTGTGTCAGAAGGATTGATCTGAAGCTCGGGATCCACGTTAAGTAAGTCCGTCGAGAAACTGAGACAAACAGAGCTGAGGTGGTTGGTTCAGTATAAGTGCATTGACGGCAAGTAGCTGATTGGTTGAGGCGTGACCTGCTCCCGAACTTTAGTTAACTTGTTAACTTCATAAAAATAGAAAGTGGTAGCACGTGGAAAATGCATGCAATTGAATCGTGATAAGAGAATAATGCGGGGGAAAACCAGATGCGCACTGATTTTAAGGATTAAAAGCTGAAAACAGATAGATAATGGATGCTAAAAAGCTAACAGGCTACAAACACAGACTTGAGCTAGGTGCCAGCAGCGACAAGTAAAATACACACAGATGAAACAGTAGAAAAGCGGAAAAACCCGAAACGTGGTAAAATGACAAAGGATAAAATGACAAATGTATGAGAATAACAATAAGCAATGCTAAGCAGCCTAGCAGGCTACAAAAACTCATGCAGCAACAGGAACAAGAACCATTGCTAAACAATGGTTTCTTTCAACCGCTCCATTAGCCACCACTTTTAATCTTTAAACTGATCACCAGACTTCACGCACAGTATTGTATGATATTATTCGCAGTGAAGGATACACCTATAATGCGCAAATTTTACTATGCACAAATAGGGACAGGTATTACAAGATCTTTTCTTCCTCCTGTTCCTTTTTTTTCATTCATGGAAATAAAACAATATGTTGTAAAATGGCATGAACGAATAAATAAATAAATAAATAAAAGTAAAAGTAATAATGCCTTATATACCCCAGGATGTTAGGCAGGATGTTACATAAACATTGGATTTGTACTGTCAGAGAAGAATCTTTTTTGGGGGGGGTTTTGTACACAGCTATTATTTGTGCAATTAGGTCTGGTGCTGCTAGTGGCACAGAAATGACTCACAGCACTTTTAAGATCTGAGTCAATGTTCCTTAAATAGTCTATTTCATTAACGTATATTTCTGAACACTTTTAGAAATATAAGTATAAACGAGTTACGTTGGGTTCACTAGTTTTGGGGCTTCACTCAGGACAGTTCTAAGTGATTAACACTATAAATGTCTACTAAATCTTATTTATGGATACTAGTGTCCTGTGTGACCTTAGCTACCTAGACTAAAAAGTTCTTCTAAATCATACTGTAGTAACATCAAAGAAAAATGATTTCATTATGATTCAAAGCCAGTAATTAATCCTAAATATCCACTTTGTACCATTTATCTGTGGTTTTTCAATGTTTCATCAGAGTTGTAATAAAAATATGAGATAATCAGAGAATTCACTGATGGATAAGTCAGATCCCGAAGACCAGAAGCTTCTGCAATGAACACTATTACTGGCTGCCTCTCATGTCTAAATCTGTCTCTTATCCTGTGGCAACATATGCAATAAAATATTCATATGCTTTAATATGGGGCTAGGGATGATATAAAAAATATTTGCTATGTATATTACTTAGAGGGTAACAAAGTTTTAAACATTGTCAAGTTGTAAGAGTTCAGTGTAAGGTCTCCCTACCTTGAAGCACAAACTTCATGTTCATTCAATATTTTTGGGCTGCTCTACTGGCTTTATATGTGAATATATGTCCCATGTGTAGATTTTTATTTACACTAAAAAGGTCATATTTAAACTTTCCTGGGAACACTTAAACATGCCTACATTTATTTATTTTGCGTTTCAAGTATTTTGTATGTACAGATTCTATTGCTTTTTCCACCGGTGGGTTCAGTTGCAGGGCCATGAGTGTGTAATAAGTGTGACTTTGAATGTCAGGAATGCGACTTTGAAATTAATTTTTTTGCCATAACACCAGTGCAGGGCCGGTTCTAGACATTTGGAGGCCCTAGGCAAAATGTATGTTGGAGGCCCCCCGCCATGCCCTCCTCCACCTTTCAGAATTCACGAGTTCACACTTACATCAAATTAAATAGAGTAAAGATTATGCGTATTTGGCATGCTGTCCAGGGGAGGGCTCCAGGCTCTGAATTTTGGCCAGATTTACACAGTATTGCATTGGATTGCATTGTATTTTGGATTGTGTTGTTTACATCCAATAAGAGATTATTAAAAATCAAAGTGAGGAGATGGGGTGGTGGAGGGATGCTGATAAACTGTCAATGAACAGAGGTAAGTCTGCAGTATATATACCTCTTATCTCGTTGATTATCTGAATGTGCTCCTCCCGAACTCTGTTAATAAAACATCATTTAATAAAAAAGACTTGAAAACAAATATGATTCCTAGCCATTTTATTTATACAAAATTGTTATCAGTATTTTTATATTTTTACTTAAATGTGCATATTTATGTAACTTTAATTAAGGTAAACAAAACAAATCATCTGAAAAGTCATCTTTTTTTTTAGCAGTCAGGAAGTTTTTGCAGTAATTTGTTCAGTAATTTATTTATGGTATAACACACTAACCCACTATTTGGGATAATGAACAGTTTTGTTTTTGATAGACTAAATATAGTCATATTAGGTGTATTGTAGAGAAAAACCTCATGATACACAAATCAGCTGCTAGTGGAAGTGAAAAGACAAGTTAATTTCGTCAACTGTAATTGTGTGCTTATTCTTATTTTTAAGATTGCATACTTATTTTCAATAAATTTTGCAACAGTATTTATGATTGGAAAACGAAAAAAATGAAGTCTATTATGGTCTATAGTCTATTATGATAGACTAGAGCAGTTAATGTAGGCTAAACATTTGCGTTTTAGAAGATATACAGACTGTTTTAAAACTTAATAAACAATGCTTTAGTATAGTGCGTTTGCTCTTTGACTGACAAACTTTACTTTTTCTGTAGTGTTTTGCGAGTCAGCTCCTGACTAGGGCTGGAAATCGATTGTAGCTACATACGCTCGGATTCAAAGTGGCAGAAGCGAATTCAGTCCATCAACGGTGCTCGCGCTCTTTTGAACTGGAAATAACCGTCAAATGATCTATCTCAAAATGACGCTGATCGTTAGAATCAGTTTATTTTTTACAATACATTACAATCACTAGATGATACCTGAATCACGAGCTGCACTTTCTTTGCGTGCCTGCTTAGCCTTACGCTTAGCAGCCCCTGAAGGATGAGTTCGCTTCGGCGCCATCAGATAAATTTGCAGAAAAGTTGGATTTTATTCATCTACAATCTCTTCATTCATAAATTCAGAGGTTGGGAGTGACTCGCATGTAAACGGTGATATTAATTGGTTTAACTACAGGTGAATGACAATTGTTATATCCAATGGACAAACAGCATATTTTGCTGCTCTTGATTGGTGGATAAGCATGTGTATGTTTTGGAGGCCCTGCCTCCAAGGCCGAGGCCCTAGGCAACAGCCTAGTTCACCTATAGGTAGTGCCGGCCCTGCACCAGTGCAAATGATTATCAAAAGAATCACACAACGTCTCTTCAGTAGTTCAAAAGTTAATGTAATCCTGCATTTCATGAAAGTATAAACATGTTTGGCGAAGGGCTCCCGGGCTGCCCAGGGGGACCCCCGCAGCATCCAAATAGTGGGGTTGGCCTATTGAACTGACGAGGATTACGCAAACCTCCCTCTTACCCCAATTATGAATGTTTTGTGATTAACTGGTGAGGGCTTTTTGGGCCTTTCGGATGTGGAGACGGTTTGTACGGATGTAGCTGAGATATGCGTCGGATGACAAGCGTATTTGTTGCTCGGGCAGGACTTTGTGCGATGCTGTGGTTGCTGCACCAATGTAGAAGGAATGGCTTGAGGATAGTTTTGCTGAGATGCCAGATTTTAGCAGTTTTTAAACAGAATCAGGAAATGCTTAATTTTGTATTTTATTTTTTTGTCTTCGATAAAAAGCGGATCGAGAGGGGTGTGGCAGGGCGGAGGGCGGGGCCGGGTCATGATCATACACACCCGGTCCCTTATCAGGCAAATTAAACCTCCGAGAGGAATAAAGGCCGATGACAGACGGTGGTGTGACGAGAGAGAGATAGTTTATTCTCTCTCTCTCGAACCATCGTCACCAGCCGCCTTCATCCCTCGCGCGCCCCATCAGGCTGATTGGGGACCGGGCGTGCGTCATTCTATCCCAGCCCTGTCCCCCTCCGCTCCACCACCGGCATGACCTACACCCCCCCCCCTCTCTTTCCCTGGGGAGGGGCATGCTTTGCACCCCGTCAGGTCATCCCCACCTTCCTCGACCTGGGAGGAGACAGGAGGGGAAAAACAACAACAAAAAAACTAAATAGGCGAGGGAAAAGGCCAACACGGTGCGAAAGAGAGAGAGAGAGGAGAGAGAAATGCCCTCGCAGTAATTCGAACGGGAGAGCCCACGGCTCTTTGAGCAGGAGAGCCATACTGTGTTTGAATGGGAGAGCCGTACTGCATTTGGACAGGGAGAGCTGTACTGCGTTTGAATGGGAGAACCGTACTGTGTTTGAATGGGAGAGCCGTGATGCGATTCGGACGGCAGAGCCATATTACGATTCGAATGGGTGAGCCCACGGCCTGCACATGGTGACTCTCATGCATTTGAACGAAGATCTCTTGCTGCTATTCAAAGCAGGAGAGCTCAAGCTGTATTTGAATGGGAGAGTAGTTTGTAATCCAATGTAGAAGTAGAGAAGACTTTGGAATGACACTCCGAATGGCACTTTGAATGGAGAACAATTGTGATAGTCATGTTGGAAGATTCAAACTGAATCACTGAATGGAACACGCCCTAAACGAGCTGTGTAATGAGGTGATCAGGCTGATTGGAATCACTTGTGCGGGAGAACCAAATTGAAATGCTGGGGACCATTGGAAAGATGATTGAATTAAATCATTATTAGATCTTTTGTTTCCCTCGAGTTTGATTAAAGGTGTAATGGAGCTCGAGTGGCATGAAGCTGGCGCTCGTTTGCGGAGGCAGGCTCACGCAACGGAATACTCCAGGCAGAGAGTTTAGATCAGAGAACATGTAAACAGTCATAGGGAGCTGTTTGACATGTATACAGCACCAAAGCAGCCAGTTTGCGGAAGCAGCTTCAATCTATGATCTGCTTCTGCTAATGGAATTTAGAAAGAAAGACAGAGTAAAAATAGCGCTTATAGTGGTAGCGGTCAGTACTGCAAACTGACTGCCACAGTACTGTGGCATCTTCTGTTGACTAACAAGATTATTTAGATCGAAGAGCTGTTCTGATGATGATGAATGCTTTGCAACGAAGTAGCATCCAACGATCCAGGTCTCTCGCTCGGGTCTGTTCTTGGGCAAATGTGCGGACCAAATGCTGGAAGGCTCAATGCCATGTAAAGGTTAGCAGCTGTTTATCTACGCTTGCTCTGGCAGTGTGACTGGTCGGATGAAATGAACTTGCTCCTCCCGAACATAGTTAACCTGTTGATACGCACCCCCTTTTTGAACACAAACCATAAAAATGACATAAATGAGCTTAAATGGTTGTATTTACTGGACCCTTTGGAGTATGGACACAGTTGTATTATCTTTTGAAAGAAGACACTTTGGGCTTTATTTCCTAAGTTTCAGAATTAATATATGTTGTTATCTTTTAAGGTTAGAGAAGCTGAAGTTTATAGTATTAGTTATATAGACATTTTGTGATCTGAACGTATTTTTATAATCTAAAAAAACAATAATAGAAGTGCCAAGACAACCCAGAAATACAATGTTCTCAAAGCCACAAGTCTAAAGAAGTTACGTTTTAAATTTGAAGATGATCAATCAAAAAATGAGGTTCCTGCAAGACGACACAAATTTTGACTACCCTGCTCGGCTATTATGAATAAAAATGTGCCACATTTTTTAAAATTGACTTTGGAGACAGGCTCATTTTGTTTATGAGACTCTAATATATAAGACGATATACAGTTTTACAACATGAATGCTGCTCAGATCGCAAAGTTTGTTGAAGAACAACAACGAAGGGTAATTCTTTCAGGCAAAATCGCATTTAAACAATGAACAAAATATAAATATTTCTTAGATGTATCACTTTTATGGACAAAAAGTGCTATCGGATGTTTTTCAATGAACGCTTGTCATGGACAATTGACCCAAGTGTGGCGAATTGGATTCATCTTGCGATCGTGTTTTCATAACAAATGTATGAAATCCCATTTTGATATTGCATTTGTACTCATGGCACAAATAACTAAATTGCTGTTTCTGGAGCACTGCTATCGTGAAACAGAGATTGGATATCAATGTTGAACCCTTAGACCTTTGAAAAGATGTATAATTTGTTAACATTAATTACATATATAGATGGTAAATTATATATTAAATGTAAACAGAGTGACATCACTTCCAAGTGAGAGTGATTGCGTATCAACAGGTTAATAAAACTCCATATGTCTGCTCCAAGCACTGCTTCTGTAAGCCGCAAGTACCCACAAACTCAAGGCATTTTTCCTCTAAATGAGCCACCATCTACTTTTCTGTAAGCTTGCCTGGGTAAATATACTTGCCTGTTCCAATGTTATTTCTCAGATGTCCAGAACAAAATGTGCTGCCCAGCAGAAATTTGTGATAAACAAATCATCTGCAAAATATGTTGATGAAATCTTATAGGATGTTAGCTTTCCATTGACACCTAGATTAAGCTTCTAGTCCACTCAGAGGCCGAGATATTCAGTAGGGAATGTGTGTGGGAACACAAACTAGACAGCGAACCAGCACATGGGCTGGGGAGCTTCCATCCATCCATCCATCGTCAACCGCTTATCCTGTGTACAGGGTCGCGGGGGGCTGGAGCCTATCGCTGGGGAGCTTCTCATATCTTAAATTGTGCATCCTCAATTTCTCATTCCTCTTCCTCGAGCCAGTGACCTGGAAAGCTGATCAATGTCCAGCATTATTAAGGAAGTGGTCTGGGTTCTGTAAAATGAGATCAGTGTTTTAACTGTAGTCCAATGAATGTGAAGGATAAGCTTATAAATTTGAAAAACTCCTCATAAACAACCCAAACCTGCCCACACACACACACACATACACATACATTAAGATACTCAGATCATGTGAGGCAGTATACCCACAGAAGGAGACCCATATTACTAGATTTGTTTGGCTGTGATTCTACACATGAAATGCAATGTAGCCTAATCAAGATATCCATAATCAAGGCATGTGCTCAAATCTTTACTGACCCAGGATCAGGCCATGAAATCCAATTCCTATGTAGCTAGACTTTTGAAAATCAGCATAAATGTCCAGTTTGCTGCTTTTTCAGGCCAAGAGCTGCACACTAAGACAGGAAAAAATTATTTTACAAAAATGTAGTTATAGAAATATGATTCAATGAGACCAGGTAGGGTTCTACAATGTTTTTCAATTAATCCTCTAGTGAATTATTTATTTTTTTAATTATCGAAAAGACTAGCGATTCTGAAAATGAAAATGGATGAAAGTAATTGCTTTTTATTTTGAAATTTACAGGTCCTTCAAGCACTTGATTGGAGGTCTGGAAGACGTATCAAACAAAGGCTATGACGATGCTGGTGCCAAAGCAAAGTAAGTTCACTCAACACCTTCAATAATACTGTATTAACAGAGGGGGGTATATTATAGTGTATAATTATATAAATATTAGGGCTGTCAATCGATTAAAATCTTTAATCAAATTAATTACATGGTATCCCGATTAATTAATCGTGATTAAACGCATTTAATCGCATATACAAATATTTGCTGAGAAAGCCCCTCATATAACAATAATTCAATATGTAATGCTGAAATAATGATACATAGTTTTCTTTATTTAAAAATAATGTATTAATATATATATATATATATATATATATATATATATATATATATATATATATATATATATATATATATATAAAATGAAAAATATTCAGATAATTAAAATGCAGTACATTCTTGTGGCAGAAGAGTTAATCATTGATAAGACTTTAGAATACAATGTATTGTTTACTACCATATTATTGAACATAACACAGTCATTGGCATACAGTTCACAGCAATCCATTTCACAAGTGAATTTGTCAATCAGTTCGAGATTTATTATGAGGGCTTGTTTAAGGACCCATCAATGCACACCTGCATCAGACATGCTTGTGTAGCGTTGCGTCATAAACATAAAATTTTTAGGTCACTGTGTCAAGTTAAATATAGTTTAATACTATGAACACATCTTGAGATCCCTTAGTTCGCATTTGCGCTCCATCAAGTGTTTTAAACGCAAGAATGTAACGCATGTTTATGCTGTTTTTTGCTGCTGGAAGGTTGTTTTCTTCACTGTATAAACTGTGTGTTGCCACACAGCTGAAGTTTCACTTACTGCCCTCTGGAGTAAACAGGAGGTACTATAAGCTTGCATTTCTCAGGAATCTTCCATATTATGGTCTGTGGGCATTGCAATTAATTGCGTTAATTTTGCACTGAATTAACGTGTTAAATTGACAGCCCTAATAAATATATAATAATTATATAATATAATTATATATATTAGAGTATATATTATATATAAGTATGATATACAGTATTATATCAATACATATGTATTTTAGACTTTTAATAATTGTAGTAATTTAAAGATTCAAGTATTGCAAAAATTTTCAAAATTAGCTGTAAAAATAAATATTGTGGAGAGTTTGCTTCTGAGCACAAGCTGGTCCTGAATAAATTATTTAATCAATTACAATAATGACAAACCATTTTAATTTTTTTATTCTGTGTTTGTGCATTGTGGGAGTTAAATGTATCCAAGTGGCTCGAGTGGTTTGACTACGTTCACTAACATTCGTTCAGATCCATTTAATGATTCAGTGACCATTTCTGGTGATGCCAGCAGGTGGTGAGAAATGAATGTCTTGTGTGAAATGAGTTAGTCACTGAATCAACGATCAAAAGAACATTTTTATCCTTTAAAAGTGTGTATGCCTACAGACCTACAATGACACTTGAGCAGATGTTTTAAGCATTATAAGAACAACGCAAATCTATTATTTCCCTACAGTTTGTAAGCTACTGAGCATGACTTTTATCAAAAGACATCAATCGTATATTATTTAAAATTTCAACAACGTCCATATTTTTTCATGTATAAAAAAGCGTGTCTACATATCTATTGACTTCAGTAAAATGAATACAGCAGATCAATCTTTTTACCTACAGTTTGTCGACTGTACACCAACATAGAGGTAAAAAAAGGAGCTGATATTAAAAATAGCTTTACATATTTAACACATATCAAGTAATCTGCCTAAATTGGCAAAAACAACCGATCAAACTATTACCTTACAAACATAATGTAAAAAGCATAACTTAAAGAAGAGCTGATATAAACTCCACTTACAATGGCTGTGTCTAATTTGAAAGGATGCGTCCTCCGGAGGTCACATTTGTCGGCCACATACGTCATCGAGGCTGTCTCGTTTAAGAAAAGCGAGTAGAACACTTCGAATGCAGCTTTCGAATGCGATCTTCTTTCACGGGAATTCGAAGGTTGCAAGAGGTGTATCCTTCATGTGCACTCACAACCCACAATTCTTTGCTTCAATGGAAATGTCTAAAAAAATGACACCAATTTGCCAGTAAATATGTTTAAACGCAAGGAATGTTAATTTCCAAGTTGAAGTACCTCAGTACTGGGTGCAGCGAATATAATATGTATAATTATATAAATATATCATTTAAAAAAGTATTAGACTAAAAGTAAACCTGTAAAATATATCTTTATTTTTCTCCTAAAATATACCTCATACACTCCATTATAAACAGACTTTGTTCCCCTCTCACTCAAAGTGCTCGCGCTTGTTATAGAGTGGCGTGCTGTCATAGCAACCATGTTATGTTCTGTTTCCGTTTGTCCTACGAAGGCCATCTCGTTTAAACTAGACTTGTTTAAAGGAGGACACTCGGTATACTGCAGCCTTCAAAGGACACGTCTGACCTAGCATGCAGCCTTCCAAATGAGAGACAGCCAATGTGTGCTTAAAAGAATGATTGTCCTATGTTTATATTCTGCAGTGCATTTCACGTAATGCTGCCAGTCAAGAACGATATGCTGATAAATAACTCTCGCTTGTGTGTCCCTCATCTCTAGATTATTAATTTAGATCAAAATCAATGCAGATAAAAATAAAATAAAAACATAGATAAATGAGCATTGTTGAAAGCATCTTTGTAGAAATGAACGGAGCTGTGTTGATTAGACTGTCTGACTGACGGCCTGTTACGTAAGGGTTGTTTCGGCTCATAAAACTCATCTGTGATTGGCTGAATGGTCGCTCAATCAGCCCAAAGTAACAAAACGCAAAGAATACTGTATACAAATCCACTTGGACTCGATATGGGTTTAACTTGAAAAAGTGCGGGGGACAAAATCACCTTTTTAAAGGCAGGTATGCCCTTGGTTCTGTGCATTAAGATTCCATTTGATTCAATTAAG
This sequence comes from Xyrauchen texanus, assembly GCF_025860055.1. NCBI lineage: Eukaryota > Metazoa > Chordata > Actinopteri > Cypriniformes > Catostomidae > Xyrauchen > Xyrauchen texanus. Next base: position 29,038,866 of record NC_068315.1, read on the forward strand.
TACTGCTTTTCAAAGATATGTCCTAACAACACTTAGGCTAAATGTTCTAAATGCTAAATTCTTTATTAGCCCCAAACTTCTTGATGTTTTCAAACTTTTCAAAACTTTTAGACAAGGCTTTGTCAACTCAACATGTCTGGACAAGCTTTCTATTTCTAGTTTGAGACTCATTGTTGTCTTAAGCAAATATATCCAAGGACCGGCTGAAGCTCTCTGCTCATGTAGAGCATAAAGACATTTTTCATCATCCTCATTATGCCCATCATGATGTCCACCTTTTTTGTTTCTACATGTTTATGTTATTTAAACCAGATTTGTTGAACCGCCATTCACTGAAACTTTATGAAAGGAGTGCATACAAGCAATCTTATATGTTATTGATATGGTGATACAATCAGGTGCACAATGTGGTGTACAGTCTGGTCTACACAAGGAGTGAGTGATCTAACAGTGCCCTCTTGTGGCCATAACTGAATATACCATGTCTGTTAACATCCTGAATGAATGAAATTCAAGTCATTTACTTGTAGAATAATCTCTTGCCAACTGTGGTATAGCATTTGATTTAAACGTTTCAAGTTACACTTTTGTATGTGTGTGTGTGTGTGTGTGTGTGGACTATAAAAACAATTATAACAATGCACATAATGTGTTATTCCTGATCATATTTTATAAGGACTCAATAGAGGTAATTTTGGTGAGCCGCTATTGAGTCCTCAATAGAGGTAGAATTTCAAAGCACTATATGGTGTACTGACCAATATAATAATATGCAGGAGACCATCGAAAATTTGAAGAGGTGGTTTCATTGTGTAAAATTATATAGCTGTATATTGTTGATGAGCTCTAGCTGTAAATAGAGGCTATAATAGATGCATACTTACTGAAGAGTGTGCCTGTTAAAAGCCTAGAGATGAGAACGAGTTTTGAGAATGAGTTTGAAGTGCAGTCACTTTTCAGTGTTTTTAATTTTGTTTTAATCAAAGGAATGATTCACCCATAAATCTCACTCTCATGCATTTACAATACCGTTTGACTTTGCTTCTTCAATTGATATCCAGGCAACTTTTTAGAGCATAAATCTTCAAATAACATGTGAGTAGCGCCAAAGGGAAAGGTAATGATCAAATTTGAATTGATTTGAATTTCACGGTACTTGAACATTCTGTAGTGACCATGTTGGCCTTTTTACAATTATATTTAAATGTATGCATTTTGCAGACAATTTTATCCAAAGCAACATACAAAGCATATATATATATATATATATATATATATATATATATATATATATATACACTCACCTAAAGGATTATTAGGAACACCATACTAATTCTGTGTTTGACCCCTTTCGCCTTCAGAACTGCCTTAATTCTACGTGGCATTGATTCAACAAGGTGCTGAAAGCATTCTTTAGAAATGTTGGCCCATATTGATAGGATAGCATCTTGCAGTTGATGGAGATTTGTGGGATGCACATCCAGGGCACGAAGCTCCCGTTCCACTACATCCCAAAGATGCTCTATTGGGTTGAGATCTGGTGACTGTGGGGGCCATTTTAGTACAGTGAACTCAATGTCATGTTCAAGAAACCAATTTGAAATGATTCGAGCTTTGTGACATGGTGCATTATCCTGCTGGAAGTAGCCATCAGAGGATGGGTACATGGTGGCCATAAAGGGATGGACATGGTCAGAAACAATGCTCAGGTAGTCCGTGGCATTTAAACAATGCCCAATTGGCACTAAGGGGCCTAAAATGTGCCAAGAAAACATCCCCCACACCATTACACCACCACCACCAGCCTGCACAGTGGTAACAAGGCATGATGGATCCATGTTCTCATTCTGTTTACGCCAAATTCTGACTCTACCATCTGAATGTCTCAACAGAAATCGAGACTCATCAGACCAGGCAACATTTTTCCAGTCTTCAACTGTCCAATTTTGGTGAGCTCTTACAAATTGTAGCCTCTTTTTCCTATTTGTAGTGGAGATGAGTGGTACCCGGTGGGGTCTTCTGCTGTTGTAGCCCATCTGCCTCAAGGTTGTGCGTGTTGTGGCTTCACAAATGCTTTGTTGCATACCTCGGTTGTAACGAGTGGTTATTTCAGGCAAAGTTGCTCTTCTATCAGCTTGAATCAGTCGGCCCATTCTCCTCTGACCTCTAGCATCAACAAGGCATTTTCGCCCACAGGACTGCCGCATACTGGAAGTTTTTCCCTTTTCACACCATTCTTTGTAAACCCTAGAAATGGTTGTGCGTGAAAATCCCAGTAACTGAGCAGATTGTGAAATACTCTGGCACCAACAACCATGCCACGCTCAAAATTGCTTAAATCACCTTTCTTTCCCATTCTGACATTCAGTTTGGAGTTCAGGAGATTGTCTTGACCAGGACCACACCCCTAAATGCATTGAAGCAACTGCCATGTGATTGGTTGATTAGATAATTGCATTAATGAGAAATTGAACAGGTGTTCCTAATAATCCTTTAGGTGAGTGTATATAGTTTTTAGACTCTTAAGGTTTAAAATGAATGCAGAATATAATTTTGACTCATGTCTCTGTTTATAAAAAACTTATGCACAAACAGGCATTGCCTAATTCATTGTAATGCCAAAAGTATAGCCATTAGAATTTTACGTGATATGAGTCATGAAAAACATGGACACATCAAGACATTTTTATATACTGTCTATATATATATATAGAGAGAGAGAGAGAGAGAGAGAGAGAGAGAGAGAGAGAGAGAGTTAATGTGCAAAAGTTTAGGCCCTTGTGAAAAATGTTGCATAGTGAGGATGACAAAAATAATTATATAAATAGTTTTCATTTATCACTTAATGTCATACAAAGTCCAGTCAACATAAAAAAGTTAAATCAATATTCGGTGTGACCACCTTTGCCTTTAAAACAGTACAAATTCTCCTAAGTACACCTGGACACAGTGTTCTTGGTTGTTGGCAGATATGATGTTCCAAGTTTCTTGGAGAATTCACCACAGTGCTTCTATATATTTAGGCCGTCTCAATTGGCCATCTCTTTATGTAATCTCAGACTGACATGATGTTCAGTGGGGGGTTTTGTGGGGGCCATGACATCTGTTGCAGGGCTCCCTGTTCTTCAAGTCTAATCTTTTATATTTGCAAATGTAATGTTTGGAAGTCTAACATTTTGTATGTCCTATTGACAAACTAAAGCTGGAGATATAAATAACCATCTTAAGACAAATGCTTTTTGCACAGTACTTTGTGTGTGTGTGTGTGTGTGTGTGTGTGTGTGTGTGTGTGTGTGTGTGTGTGTGTGTGTGAGTTCGTGTGTGTGTGTGTGTGTGTATATGTATGTGTTTGGATGTATTCTCAATTAATTCTCAGCTGTAAAATATTATCTTTGTGATTGCACTCTCCATAAAATTCTTTTTAAAATCCTTATCCATTTATCACAAACAACAAGAAAAGTTATTGAAATGCATTAGTCAAAGGGAAACCCTGGTTTGTACATGAGACAAGTAATAAAGCCACTTACTAATCTTATCTTTACATGTTAAGTTGATATATTTGCACAGATTTTATAATCGTATATAAATGCCTTGGCCTATAGTCTTCCTTTGTAAGTGCATTATTGTAAACGGTTGCCATGGCGTCAGGTTAGTGTGTATTTATTCAGCACCTCTGTTCTCAATAGTGCATCAGGCGTGTGGAGAGGGCTTGAGTGATGAACACATAAAGTTGTGTTAATGAAATGCACTGTGCCCATAATAGCAAGTGTCTAATCAACCTCCATCACCCAAGAGTATTACATGACATTCATTAGTTACTAGGATACTGGCCTTTGGCTTAATGTGTGTTTCATACATGAAGATTGTTCCCCTCAGTAATGAGCAATAGTTTGTGCATGTTGCTCGAGACTTTTGGAAAATAGTAAATGATTAAGAATGAGGTGTGTCCAGACTTTTGACTGTCTGATCTGTAGTAACCCCAAAAGTTGCTCCACAATAAATTGGCAGCCTTTGCCAGCCACACTATGCTGAGCACACAGATAAGGCAGATGTAATTTCACACTATGCTGTAGCAAAAAATGAGGACACTACATCCTGTCCTCCACAAACAGGGAGGACACATATTGGTCTGACATTGGCAGTCAAACAATTCTGTGATGTTTTGTTTTTTTCCCATTTTTTTTTCTGTGTCTTCAATGTACTTCTAGACTTTAAGTATTGATTGTGTTTGAAAACATAAGAGGGCTGTACATGCAGTAGGCAGCTGTCTGCTGTCCCTCTTGCTAGGCTGTAGTTTTTCTTGGGAATCGCCTGACAAAAACAGCCTCTATATGTGGCAGCAGAGGATGTACTTCACATAGCTGATTATGTGACAGATTGTTGTGAATGGTGATTGCCTGGCCACCAGCCTGGTCCTCAAGGATACCAATAATGATTTACAAGTAGTATTTTTATCAATATTATTAAAGAGGGAGTATATACGTATAGATATATCCGAATGCACTGTGTGTATATATATATATATATATATATATATATATATATATATATATATATATACATATATACACACACAGTGCATTCGGAAAGTATTCACAGCACTTCACATTTTCCACATTTTGTTATGTTACAGCCTTATTCCAAAATTGATCATTCATTATTTTCCTTAAAATTCTACAAACAATAACCCATAATGACAACGTGAAAGACGTTTGTTTGAAAAAAATCACATGTACATAAGTATTCACATCCTTTGCTGAATACTTTGTTGAAGCACCTTTGGCACCAATTACAGCCTCAAGTCTTTTTGAGTATGATGCTACATGCTTTGCACACCTATTTTTGGGCAGTTTCTCCCATTTTTCTTTGGGGAGCATCGGTGCACAGCCATTTTCAGATCTCTCCAGAGATTTTCAATCGGGTTCAAGTCTGGGCTCTGGCTGGTCCACTCAAGGATATTCACAGAATTGTCCCGTAGCCACTCCTTTGTTATCTTGACTGTTTGCTTAGGGCCATTGTCCTGTTGGAAGATGAACCTTTGCCCCAGTCTGAGATCCAGAGTGCTCTGGAGCAGGTTTTACAGCAAGGAGGTCGCTGTAAATTGCTGCATTTATCTTTCCCTCGATCCTGACAAGTCTCCCAGTTCCTGCTGCTGAAAAACATCCCCACAGCATGATGCTGCCACCACCATGCTTCACTGTAGGGATGGTATTGGCCAGGTGATGAGCGGTGCCTGGTTTCCTCCAGACATGACGCTTGCCATTCAGGCCAAAGAGTTCAATATTTGTTTCATCAGACCAGATAATTTATTTTCTCATGGTCTGAAAGTCCTTCTGGTGCCTTTCGGCAAATTTCAGGCGGGCTGTCATGTACCTTTTTACACCACTCTACCATACACGCCTGATTGGTGGAGTTCTGCAGAGATGGTTGTTCTTCTGGAAGGTTCTCCTCTCTCCACAGAGAAATGCTGGAGCTCTGTAAGAGTGACCATTGGGTTCTTGGTCACCTCCCTGACTAAGGACCTTCTCCCCCGATCGCTCAGTTTGGCCTGGCGGTCAGCTCTAGGAAGAGTCCTGGTGGTTCCAAACTTCTACCATTTACGGATGATGGATGCTACTGTACTCATTGGGACCTTCAATGCTGCAGAAATATTTCTGTACCCTTCCACAGATCTGTTCCTTGATACAATCCTGTCTCGGAGGTCTACAGACAATTCCTTGGACTTCATGGCTTGGTTTGTGCTCTGACATGCACTGTTAACTGTGGGACCTTATATAGACAGGTGTGTGCCTTTCCAGATCATGTCCAATCAACTGAATTTACCACAGGTGGACTCCAATCAAGCTGTAGAAACATCTCAAAGATGATCTGTGGAAACAGGATGCACCTGAGCTCAATTTAGATTTTTTGTTTTTTACACTTTGATTGGAGTCCACCTGGGGAAAATCAAATTCAGTGGACATGATTTGGAAAGGCACACCTGTCTATATAAGGTCTCACAGCTGAAAATGCATATCAGAGCAAAACCCAAGCCATGAGGTCAAAGGAACTGCCTTCAGAGATCATGTGTGGACATGGGAGAAACTTGCAGAAGGACAACCATCACTGCAACACTCCACCAACAACCATCACTGCAACACTCCACTTCAGTGGCAGGCGCTGGGGTACTGGTCAGTGTTGAAAGAAAGCTGAACTCGGCAAAATACAGAGATATTCTTAATGAAAACCTGGTCCAGAGCTCAGGACCTCAGACTGGGCCAAAGGTTCACCTTCCAACATGACAATGACCCTAAGCACACAGCCAAGACAATGCAAGAGTGGCTTAGGGACAACTCTGTGAATGTCCTTGAGTGACCCAGGTCATACCTGTCAACACTCCCATTTTTCCCTAGAGTCTCCCGTATTTCACACTGATCTCCCGCCCCCCTCCCGTTTTGTTATTTCTCATGGAAAACTCACGTAATTTGTATGGCCCAAACCTCATTATATGAATAATCACATCAATATATTATTCCAAGGTTTTCCAGTTGCCAGATTTTGTATGAAACTCACACAATCGACACATCACACAAATTCAACCCATTTGTGACCTCAACCTGGCAACCTACAACCCAGTTGCATTGTTGATATTTGTGCAGGTAATAGACACGAGAAGTTGAATCAAGCATCAGTGGTAGATGGGAGGAGAGGACTCAGCTGGTGCTCCGGCAAATAAAACAAAATATAATGTAAATTAAACAAAAGCTGGATGGAAGAATTTAATTTCATATCTCGAAGCCATATCGACAATGCCCATGCCTTTTGCAAAGTGTGTCGCGCTGATTTTAATATCGGACACAGTGGAAAAAATTATGTTTCTCAGCACATTAAATCACAACAGAACAATTTGTATATATTTAGCCTGCCCCTGCCATCCAGAACCACCACCACCAACTCCCCCAACCCCATCACCCCCACCCTCATCATCCCCACGCAACCGCTCAAAGATCTCCCGGATTTTGGTACCCAAATGTTGACAGGTATGACCCAGGCAGATCCTGGACTTGAACCCAATCGAACTTCTCTGGAGAGACCTGAAAATGGCTGTCCACCGATAGACCCATCCAACCTGACAGAGCTTGAGAGGATCTTCAGAGAAGAATGTCAGAAAATCCCCAAATCCAGGTGTGCAAAGCTTGTCGCATCATACCCAAAAAGAATCGCTGCCAAAGGTGCTTCAACTAAGTACTGAATTATGGTCTGTATATTTATATCAGTGTGATATTTCAGTTTTTTCTTTTTAATAAATTTGCAAAGTTATAAATAATCTGTTTGTTGCTTTGTCATTATGGGGTGTGGGTGTAGATTGATGTGAAAAAATAAATAATTTAAAGCATTTTAGCATATGGCTGCAACATTTGAAAAAATGAAGAGGTATGAATACTTTCTGAATGCACTGTATAATATATATATTAGGGATGGTAAGATTGAGCATAAAAGTTAAAAATGCGATGCATCGATTTAAAAAAGTGTGCATCGGATACAAGTGGGCATTTGTATCGCGATGCATCGTTTCTAACATATTTTCATCGGTAAAAAATGATTTATTTATAAATAATTATTAGTAGATAAGCTATACTTTTATTATTTGGAAAGTGACCAATAATTTGTGACCATATATTATATGTAGATTGATTTCTCCTCTCTAACGGTTTCTCCAGCACATTCTCTCATCACCACTGCTGCTACGTGAACATGACGTATAACAACACTACGGAAACCGAGGCGTGTCCTGACTGTCACATACGTCGATCGCAAAGGCAATGCTGGTAGATCGCACAAAATGTAAATGTGTTTTCATTACATTTTTATAAAAAATAAATATAATGTCTTTCCTTCTTTTAATTTCTGTCTGACTTGGACTTGACGAGTACATTTTGACCAGGCAAGATTTTTGTTTATTCAGTTGCCATGACAACTAGGTTTGTGCTTTCCAAAGGCTTCTGAAAACAGAGTGCGAAATTGCAAAGCTAGCAATGTTTGAGACCAACTACCAGCAGCTACTGCCCGGATTATGCAAAACTGTCTGATTCCATTCAGTGCAAGTTATCAGAATAAGGTAAATGCCCTGGCTATTGTAATCTATTGTGCTGTAGGTATTTGGGGTTTAGATAAATAACAGATATATAACGTCTGGTTTTATTTAATCTTTTTTTTTTGCAATACAAATGCCTTTTTGTGAAAGGTCCATGCATTAGAAGTCAGAAGGCACTTAAGTTAATTTATGATTTACTGTCTATCTGAACCAAAGAAATAAAAGTGAACTCTGTATCCTACCATATTGAATTGCATATCATGATATTTTTTCCCATTGCATCATATTGCATTGAATCGCATTGTGTTGAATCAAATCGAAATTGGATCGCACTGCATCGTAATAGGGGTGAATCGTATCGTATCGCATCGGTAGCTGCTTCATATGTATATTTAATGAATGGTATTGTTGGCTATGCATTGAGATGCGTATTGTATTGGCCTCAGTTATGGAGATGCACATCCCTAATATATATATATATATATATATATATATATATATATATATATATATATATATATATATATATATATATATATACACACCGATCAACCACAACATTAAAAGCACCTGACTAATATCATGTAGGTCCCCCTTGTGCCGCCAAAACAGCTTTGACCCATTGAGGCATGGACTCCACAAGACCTCTTAAGGTGTCCTGTGGTATCCAGCAGTAGATCCTTTAAGTCCTGTAAATTGCGACGTGGGGTCTCTATGGATCAGTCTTGTTGGTCATCCCATAGATGCTCAATCAGATTGAGATCTGGGGAATTTGGAGGCCAAGTCAACACCTTGTACTCTTTGTCATGTTCCTCAAATCATTCCTGAACAATTTTTGCAATGTGATATGGTGCATTATCCTGCTAAAAGAGGCCACTGCCATCAGGGAATACCGTTGCCATGAAGGTGTGGTCTTCCCATGGTGCATCCTGCTATCATCTCTTCCTCAGGTAAATTACATACACGCACTCGGCCGTCCACATGATCAAAAAGAAAACATGATTCATCAGACTAGGCCACCTTCTTCCTTTGCTCCATGGTCCAGTTCTGATGGTCACATGCCCATTGTAGGCACTTTCGGCAGTGGACAGGGGTCAACATTGTGCATTCTGACCTGTACAGGGCATGTTAGACCTTGTAGTGGGGCTGGCTGCGACCCATAGGTCTAGGGAGGAAGTACATCCAGGGTCCATGACTTTGTGAACTCGACTGGTGGTAAAAGCACACGTTTTGCCTCAGGGGAGGGGAAAGGTACAATACGCAAGGGATACACCCAGCCAGCTGTTCCATATTACCGAAATCTACCTGTTCATACCTGAAAGAACATGGGAGGCAACCGGCTCAACCTGGAGATTGTAAAATCTCGTGAAGGTATTGGATGTTGCCCAGCCCGTTGCTCTGCATATGTCGGCAAGAGAGGTGCCATTGGTCAGCACCCACAAGGATGCCACACTCCTTGTAGAGTGTGCTCAAACCCGCAAGGGCCAATGCAATGGCATCCATTATCCAGTGGACAAGCCTCTGTTTAGAGACAGCGTACCCTTTCCGCTGTCCACCAAAGCAGACAAAGAGCTGCTCAGAGCGTCTAAAGGTCTGTGTGCGATCCAAGTAGGTGCGCAAAGCATGCAACGGACACAGTAATGGACCGGACCAACGCATGCTTGCCCTGGATCAACAGCAATAGTATCCGCAGGGCGAGTAGTACAGCCAGCAACTCTAGGCATTTGATGTGCCAAACCATCCACGGTCCTGACCAGGAACCGGCGGCTGCATGCCCGTTGCACACGGCACCCAAGCCCAGTTTGGAGGCTTCTGTGGTGACCATGACACATCTGGACACTTTCTGTTGGGGAACTCCTGCCCATTGAAATGCAAGGTCTGTCCAAGGGCTGAATAAGTAGCAGCAGAGCGGCATGTTAGCTACACGATTTGTGCCATCTCAGGACTCAAGTCTGAAGTCAGTGTTGAAGCAGTCACATATGCATCAACCCGAGTGGCATGACTGATTCTGAGGAAGCCATATGCTCCAGGAGCCTCTGAAATTTTTTCTGTGGAATCGCTGTCCTCCGCCTGAATGACTTAAGGCAGTTCAGCACCGATTTTGCACGCTCACTTTTGAGGCGCGCTATCATTGAGACGTGTCTAACTCCATGCAGAGAAAAGAGATGCTCTGGACCGGGGAGATTTTTCCCAGTTGTCCCGAATCCCTAGATGGCTGAGGTGCCTGAGCACCAAATCCTTGTGCATGCACAGCAACTCTCGAGAGTGTCAGCCAGTCGTTGAGGTAGTTGAGTATGCAAATGCCCACTTCCCTTAACTGGGAAAGAGCTGCCTCTGTGACTTTCGAGAAGATGCAAGGGGACAGGGACAGACCCAAGGGGAGGACCTTGTACAGATACGCCTGGTCGTCGAAGGCAAACCATAGGACCTCTTGGGCTCAGACACGAAGTCAAGTCTTTGGTGTCTGACATCGCCAGTGTGCTTTCCGATGCAGTGATCGAAGCCTCATCCTGCTCGCAGGCCCCGAAAGAGACGTCATGCTGGCTGTGAGCATGCTGGGGAATGGGAGGTCCGTGGGGAATTTCCCAGGGAGACCGCACCCACTGAACTCCCCAAATCACCTCCAGTCGGGCCGGCCTCTAACCCGTGGATAGAAGGCGCAGCACGAGTGGCTTTCCCGCGGAAGATGGAAAGCCGCGACCGCAACGTAGCCATGGTCATATTCTCGCAATGAGAACATGAACCATCCACAAACGCTGCCTCAGTGTGATCGCTGCCCAAACACGTGAGGCAGTGCCCGTGGCTGTCGGAAGTGGAGAGATAACGACCACATCCAGGAATCGCACAAAGACAGAAAGGCATTTTTATGAAGACGAGTCTTTAAAAAGACGTTCAACATCAATGTGTGTGCTCTAATAGAGAAATGCGGGTATATCCAACAGCAAATTCTTGGTGAATGGAACAGCAGTAGTATTCAGCTCGCTGATAGTACAAACGCTCGGCTCAGAAGAAAAAATCAGAATGGAATTGCATTCCAGCTCCTTTTATACCCATATGTCCGGGGGAGTGGCATGCAAATTCCACTTGCAAATTCACATTGGCCTTTTCTCAAAGAATGGGAGCTGTTCGGGGCTCTCAAGTGTGACCCTTAGTGTCACTACATCGACACAACGTTTAGGCCTGAAAAAGTTAATTTTTTTTTCAACAATAAAGCTATTGGTCATACCACGTGACTTGGAGCATTGAAAAAGGGTACAATTTAGCAATTATCAGATGGAGCCAAATCTCTGGGATTTAACCATATGGCCTTAAATGAAGTTTCAAAATGATTGTTTATTTTTTTCAGAACCAGAATCCAAAAAGATGTTTAGATATATTTTGTACTTCAGGAGTTATAGGCACTGCAACTTTCACAATTTTAAACTCACTTCATTGGCATATAATGCAACAACTGGTGCTGAAGTAAATATATTTTAGTAATAGACATACCTATCTCTGTGTACAAAATAATGAGGCTGTCACCTTTCTAAATTTATGTTTTAACCGTATATATATATATATATATATATATATATATATATATATATATATATATATATTATATTTAAAAACAGTATGAAACAAATTTTGAGCCGGGGAGCCTTGAGTTGACACGGAATGACCCAGTTTATAAAAAATATGAGTACATGTCAATACATGAGCAGAAATTATATATCAGTCTGTGTACAACTGTCTGTTTGAACATTATTATTAAAACAAAACATGTAGCATAGGCACAATTTTGGTTTTACAGCATAGCACATCACATTTTACATCCGTATAGAATGTTTAGTACATGTAGCTATTCACTGGATTTAGTTTGCTTCTTCCACATCAATACTTCCATTCATGTTAATACTGATGTTATTTTACATAAGTCTAATGGCATGTGGGTTGATAAATTATATGCACATTACTTAACAATACAGTGTGGTCAAATAGGCCATGTAAGACACATGCAAACTTAACTGAGTAAAATATAATGTGACAAGAACTAAGTCAACATGAGCTGACCAAAGCTTTATAAAGTAGTCTCAGGTCAAGGGGACATAATGAAGTCAAATGCTGTATTGTTGAGAACACCTGGGCAGGCAGCCTATAGCATGCTGTTTTGTGTCATTTTATCCATCGTGTCTTTGTTAGGCATAAGGTCAAATCCCAACACCCAACCGCTCTTAGCGAATTACTGACCCCTGAGCAAACTGCCCGCGCTCGCACTAGAGTTGGGACTTAGGGCTTATTTTCATAGCTGCAGCAGTAGAAGTGGATATGTTTCTGCATGGAAGAATGTGGTTGACCATTGTGTTATGGCACGACTCTTCAGCATCATAAAAGACTGGAGGCCAGTTAAGGTCTAGAACATTCCTTCTGAAAACTCCGTGTTTATGTTGACAATGTAATTAGGTAGATTAAGGGTTCAAAATGTAATTTTTGTCACACCTGCCACATTGGGAACATGTTCTGGACAGAATTTATTAGTAGCCATAAAACTCTATTTTGCATTATTTTTTAATAATAAAAAACAGTATACATATACATACAGCGGGTGAAATGAGTATTGAACATGTCAACATTTCAGTAAATATATTTCCAAAGGTGCTATTGACATGAAATTTTCACCAGATGTTGGTAACAACCCAATACATACATACATACATACAGACCAACCAAAACAAATGAGCTCAGCAAATTAAGTGATGTGTAATAATGTGAAATGACACAGGGAAAAAGTATTGAACACGCTTACTGATATTTATTTAATACTTTGTACAAAAGCCTTTGTTGGTAATGACAGCTTCAAGATGCCTCCTGTATGGAGAAACTTGTCGCATGCATTGCTCTTGATTTTGGCCCATTCTTCCACACAAACAGTATTCAAATCTTGAAGGTTCCATGGGCCTCTTCTATGAATCTTGATCTTCAGTTCTTTCAATGGGATTGAAGTCAGGTGATTGGCTGGGCCATTCTAGCAGCTTTATTTTCTTTCTTTGAAACCAATTGAGAGTTTCCTTGGCTGTGTGTTTGGATCATTGTTTTGCTGAAATGTCCACCCTCGTTTCATCTTCATCTTCCTGGTAGATGGCAGCAGATTGTTGTAAATCTGTAAATTTGCCCTTAGAAATGCACCAACAACCAATGCCATCGTTATGTTTTGCAACAATTAGGTTGCGATGGTCTTGAGACAGCTCTTTGCTTTTACTCATCATGAGATGTGTCTTGTGTGACACCTTGGCAATGAGACCTTTTTGTAGGCTATCAGTTGGGACTGAACCAGCTGATATTAATTTGCTCTGACAAGGGGCTGGAATGCTTTTTAATTACTGATAGTTTTCAGCTGTTGTCTTGGCTTTCCATACCTTTTTGCACCTCCCTTTCTTCATGTGTTCAATACTTTTTCCCTGTGTCATTTCACATTATTACACATAATTTTATTTGCTGAGCTCAATTGTTTTGGTTTACTTGGGTTGTTACCAACATCTGGTGAAAATTTCATGTCAATAGCACCTTTGGTATATATATTTACAGAAAAAAATGTTGACGTGTTCAATACTTATTTCACCCGCTGTATTTATATTACACTGGTGGCCAAAAGTTTAGAATAATGTACAGATTTTGCTCTTATGTGAAGAAAACTTTTATTCACCAAAGTGACATTCATCTGATCACAATGTATAGTTAGGACATTAATAATGTGAAAAATTACTATTACATTTTTAAACAAATGTTCAGAACTTCTTAAACTTCTTCAAAGCGTTCTCATCAAAAATCCTCCATGTGCAGCAATGACAGCTTTGCAGATCCTTGACATTCTAGCTGTCAGTTTGTCCAGATACTCTACAAACTTCCTTTAGCACTTGCTATAGTTGCTGTCTTGTCAGGCACTTCTCACACACCTTACAGTCTAACTGATCCCACAAAAGCTCAAAGGTGTTAAGATCCATAACACTCTTTTCCAATTATCTGTTGTCCAATGTCTGTGTTTCTTTGTCAACTCTAACAATTTATTTTTGTTTTTCTGTTTCAAAAGTAGCTTTTTCTTTGCAATTTTTCCCATAAGGCCTGCACCCCTGAGTCTTCTTTTTAATGTTGTACATGAAACTGGTGTTGAGCGGGTAGAATTCAGTGAAGCTGTCAGCTGAGACATGTGAGGCATCTATTTCTCAAACTAGAGACTCTGATGTACTTATCCTCTTGTTTAGTTGTACCTCTGGGCCTTCCGCATCTCTTTCTGTCTCTTTCTGTCTCTGAAGACTGTAGTGTACACCTTTGTATGAAATCTTAATTTTATTTTGCAATTTCAAGCATTACGCAGCATTCATTCCTTAAAACAATGATTGACTGATGTGTTTCTAGAGAAAGCTGCTTCTTTTTTGCAATTTTTGACCTAATATTGACCTTAAGACATGCCAGACATGCTTACTGTGGCATGTGCCAAACAAACACAAAGACAACAAACCAAATAGCTTTCAACTGTGTTTGATATATTAGGAAGTGATATTCTAGTACCAAATTAGCAATGTAGCATGAATATTCATGGATAAGGTTTCACGAAAAAATTCAAATAGTGATGGTGCTGTTTTTTTGTGATCAGTTGAATGCCACTTTGGTGAATTAAAGTTCGAATTTCCTTCCAAAACAGCAAAATCTGTATATTATTCCAAACGTTTGGCCACCAGTGTATATATAAACTCAGCAAAAAAAGAAATATACTCTCATTTTCAACTGCTTTTATTTTCAGCAAACTTTTAAATATTTTTATATATTTGTATAAACTTAAATATTTGTATGAACTAACAGCAATGGAATAATGTGTCCCAGATCAATGGGAGGGGGAGGGGGTAACAGTCAGTATCTGGTGTGGCCACCAGCTGCATTAAGTACTGCAGTGCATCTCCTCATGGACTGCACCAGATTTGCAAGTTCTTGCTGTGAGATGTTACACCACTCTTCCACCAAGTCTCTTGCAAGTTCCTGGACATCTCTGGGGTGAATGGTCCTAGCCCTCACCCTCCGATCCAACAGGTCCCAGACGTGCTCAATGGGATTGAGATCTGGGCTCTTTGCTGGCCATGGCAGAACACTGACATTCCTGTCTTGCAGGAAATCATGCACAGAATGAGCAGTATGGCTGGTGACATTGTCATGCCGGAGGATCATGTCAGGATAGGGTACCACATGAGGTTGGAGGATGTCTTCCCTGTAACGCACAGCATTGAGATTGCCTGCAATGACAACAAGCTCAGTCCGATGATGCTGTGCCACACCGTCCCAGTCCACGACAGACCCTCCACCTCCAAATCGATCCCGTTCCAGACTACAAGCCTAGGTGTAACGCTCATTCGTTCGATGATAAGGTCCAAACATCACCCCTGGTGAGACCAAACCACGAATCGTCAGTGAAGAGCACTATTTTCCAGTCCTGTCTGGTCCAGCGAAGGTTGTTGTCGGTGATGTCGGACAGTCTGAGCACTGATGGAGGGATTGTGCGTTCCTGGTGTAACTCAGGCAGTTGTTGTTGCCATCCTGTACCTGTCCCGATATTCGGATGTACCAATCCTGTGCAGGTGTTGTTACACGTGGTCTGCCACTGCGAGGAAGATCAGCTGTCCTTCCTGTCTCCCAGTAGCGCTCTCTTAGACATCTCGTAGTACGGACATTGCAATTTATTGCCCTGGCCACATCTACAGTCCTCATGCCTCCATGCAGCATGCCTAAGGCACATTCACACAGATGAGCAGGGACCCTGGCATCTTTCTTTTGGTGTTTTTCAGAGGCAGTATAAAAGGTCTCTTTAGTGTCCTAAGATTTTATAACTGTGACCTTAATTGCCTACCGTTTGTAAGCTGTGTCTTAATGACCGTTCCACAGGTTCATGTTCATTAATTGTTTATGGTTCATCGAACAAGCTTGGAAAACATTGTTTAAACACTTTACAATAAAGATCTGTAAGATCTATATATACTGTATATATGACCTCCTGAGACCCAAGTGTAACTGCTGTGTGCATTTTCCATTTCCTCTTTTTGATTTGTAACTAGTAGTACCTACTAAACATGCAAAAACAAACAAACAGAAATCTACAGCAAATTATATTTAGTTTTTTTTTGTAATTCAGTGTTTTTATTTTTTCCAGCATAAAGACATACAATCATACAATGTTACAAAACAGGCAATCAAATAAAAAGTATATACATATATACATCCCACCCTTGTTTTTCTAAAAATGTATGTCCACATGTGTGGATAACAGGACAAAGTTGTGAAATTTTAATTAATACCAAGCCATAGAAAGTCTTTTTTATCAAATTAAATTGATAACTATGTTTCCAGGGGTGTATTCCAGAAAGCAGGTTATGTGACTTACCCGGGTAAGTTTAGGAGTAAGTAAGCGGATAACCTCTGCTTTCGGTTCCAAAAACGGAGGTAACTTTCGGGTTATGTAAGGTGTGGCTCATAGCCTGTGGCAAAAATGAGGGGACACGAACAACAGGTATAGACCAAACAAAAAGGTTTTCTTTATTATAAACCAAAGACTATTAACTTTAACAAAGGAAAAGGAATGAGGTGTGAAAATGTCATAATGTAAGGTGTATGTAAAGTGCAGGGATGCGCGAATCTGTGTGTGTGCACATGACTGAGTGGAAACTAAGTAAAACTACAAAGGAACAAACAAAACAGGATCTTACCTGGAGGAGCAGAGAGAGAGAGAGAAAGATGTTAGTGAGGCAGTTTAAATACCAGAGATGGGACCAAGTCACACATGTGCAAGTCTCAAGTAAGTCTCAAGTCTTAACCTTCAAGTCTCAAGTAAGTCCCAAGTATTTTTTTTTTAGGCAAGTCAAGTCAAGTCAAGTCACAGGCTATGTCAAGTCAAGTCCAAGTCAAGTCACAGGCTATGTCAAGTCAAGTCCAAGTCAAGTCACCTTATTATTGTAATTTTACCTGCAGAATCTGATCATAATAAAGTGAAAAGACAAGATATAAGTAACTGTCAGTAAATTACAATACTTATGTTCAGTAAAATACATCATGGAATCAAACAAAATTGTAACTTCATAAAATTATTTATTTTTCACTTCTGCCAACAGTGTTTGAAATGTTTTAAATTTTCAACATTGAGTCCATAAAACAAATAACAGCTTAACATCCAACAGACTCCTCTCTGAACACCTCCCTCTCTCTCTCTCTCTCTCTCTCTCAAACACAGTTACATACATTAAACTTTGTTACATTTCTCCTCTCTCTCTCACACACACTCACTCTCACACACACACTCTCTCTCTCACACACTCTCTCTCTCACACACACTCTCTCTCTCTCTCTCACACACACACTCTCTCTCCCACACTCCCACACCCACTCTCACACACACTCTCTCTCCCACACCCACACTCACTCACTCTCGCGCTCACACACACACACTCTCTCTCTCTCTCTACACACACTCTCTCTCCCACACTCCCACACCCACTCTCACACACACTCTCTCTCCCACACCCACACTCACTCACTCACTCACTCACACACACACTCAGAGTATATTCATTAGTCATTACCTCTTTTACAAGGTATTGCACCTTGAGGTACCAGCGCGCGTGAACGTCATGGCAACGTACAAAACAAAGTACCTCGCGCGGGAAACACTTAACGTAAATGCGCGTAACTAAAGTAAATCAAGCAGGCTAGTATGCAGCATAAGCCACGAAGTGTTGGCGAAATAAAAAATTAATGGACAGATTTTTTTTTTTTCCAGAAAACTTCTTGCACAAAATAAATTCAAGCACTTTCAAGGACCTGTATCTATGTATGTTTATTTTCAAGAACTTTCCAGGGCCTTGAATTTTATTTTTCAGATTCACAAACTTTCAAGGATTTCAAGGACCCGTGGGAACCCTGCTATTATTACATTAGCTAACTACCAACTAACCAGATAAAATTAACAAATTGACAAGCACTTACTGGGCAGAATGGCTCTTCAAATGGCGGATCGAAATTGGAGGTTGTCGTCTGGCTGTCCGCTGATCTTAACGTTGCATGTCTTGCAAAGCGTTGTTCGTCTTTTGCCATCTTGATAATAATTTTTGAAGCCGAAAGCGATGTCCCTCGGTAACGTTACCCCTCCGGCCGACATGTTGATGTGTTATCTGATCTAAGTGGGCGTGGTGTGCGTAAGGTACGAGAGGGCATGGCTGATGATAGCCTATAGTGTCGTGGTCCAGTCATGACAAAACTATTCTCAGCCTGCGCTCCAGCTGGATCAACTTTATGTTTTAAAATAATGTACATATTTTATATTCGAACTGAAAACATGATGCGATTAACACTCAAGTCATTCAAGTCTTCATGTCTCAAGTCAAGTCAAGTCCCGAGTCTTTAACTTCCAAGTCCGAGTCAAGTCTCAAGTATTTTACTTTTGTCAAGTCAAGTCACAAGTCATAAAAATAGCGACTCGAGTCGACTCGAGTCCAAGTCACCAAGTCACAAGTCCCCATGTCTGTTAAATACCCTGAGCCCAGGTGGCTCCAATCACTAATGACCCTCCTGTGCCTGCAGTAGGAATCGCCCCTGCAAGGCAGAGGAGGGGCCATGACAGTAACCATAGCAACTGACTCTCTGATGATAACCTGCTCCGGAGCAGGTTATGTTGCAGGGTTAGTTTGTTTCAGAGAGGTTTCCGAGAATGGCGTACCCTTTTGATGAGGATCCTGTGGACGTAGAGGCACAGATTATACAGGGTTTTATTCGCCGTATCGATGTCTTTTCTTATCCTAATGAATATTTGAAGGAGCGCTATCGTTTTTCTAGGGAGTCGTTAATTTATTTAACAAACCTACTAAAACCACACATCTCAAACGTAACAAACCGCGGGTCAGCGCTTAGCGGCGAACAAATTCTTTGTATTGCTCTGCGCTTTTTTGCTACGGGGAGTTTTCTCTACAATGTGGGCGATGGGAAGCATGTGGGAAAGGCAACAGTGTGTAGAGCCGTTCATACAGTATGCATGGCACTGAAACCAGGGACATACTGGGACTGAAATTCAGCCCGGGACTTTAAGATGGAGAGGCCTTTTACGCGAGTGCCCTTGGTGCACGAGCAGAAGGATTTTTTGCAGTTATTTTAATTCTAATAGTGTTTTTATGGTATAAAGAGAATCAGATTACACTGAAGACCTTCAAGAAATTTTAGGATGACACCTGCCTCTTCAGGTTGTATAAGCAAGTCACCACTGCACTGAACACAACCAGGTCAGCAAAACCTAATCTCGAACACATAAGTCACAGTATAGTTAGTATACTGCTAACTACCAGCATGTCATGTGTACAGTCAGTCGGAGTGATAAAATGGTTACAAATACTAACAAATACCCACTCAGATACTCAAAAACCACAATGCAGTCCCATAAAATAGAGATTTGTGTGTGTGTGTGTCCTCACGTTCAACTCTCCCTGGCTCCGTTTCCCCTGTGCTGGACCCTGCCTCTGCTTACTGATTGTACAGCTGAGAAGAACATGAGAAGAACATCAGTAATAAATATGACTAAGAATAATACATTTTGTAATTCAATCTGTGCTTCAGTCAGGTTATTATCTAGTATGTGGAACTATTGGCATTTTATCCTATATGTAAATATGTAATATTGTGCTGTATTTTTCTATTTTGTGTGTGTGTGTGTCCTTAATAAAGCTTTGATTGATTGATTGATTGATATGCCTAATATGATTGCCTACCCAGCCTTGCACACTGCCCCTCCACCTGTCTGTTTCCTGGTTTCTGCTGCTCCTCCGCCTCCTCCTCCTCCTCCTCCTCCTCTCTTCTCCTGCTCCTCCTCTTCTCTCTTCCTACATTGGAATTCTACCAAGCCATGTAATAAATGCCTATATTTAAATGCAAATATAAACAATTTCAGTGTATAATAAATCACTAATATATCCCTAATCGTGCACCTGTCCTGTCCATGCTGCTGGGTCCTTCCTCATCTGCACCTCCGGCTGCCACAGCACTCTTTCCACTACGGAAAAGGTCTGTTAATTTGGCGCATTTAGCTGCCTCTTGTGCCAAATTTTTTTTCTTTTTAATTCTTATTTTTTCGGCCCCACCCATTTCTTTCTCTTCTATCCTTCTTTTTGCCATTTTTACCGTTCGTATCTGTTGCATTCACACAAACCCGCCAAGTATGACCAAAAGTAAACTCCTTTGATCGGCGCCTAGTTTGAGCCAATGGGATGTCAGGAAAAACGAGGATCAGTCCAAGTTGGGAGGGGCCGCTCGTATCCCCCCTCAGATTGAAAGTATTGGTCTGGCCTGGTCTGAATCACACACACACACAGCGTTCCACTGCAGCTGAGAGGCCGGTTAGGCCGGTCGCGTATCATTAAAAAAAAAAAACTCTTTGACCACCGGCCGGTCTTCGGCCTGAAATGGACCGGCCGTTCGGGATTGTTCCCGGTATTCCCGATGGCCAGTCCGCCCCTGACTGAAACGGTTTCTACACACTTTTGTACAGTTCCCTGGCCATAAACCTGTGCGCTTTATTAAAGAAGAATTCCACAGGGTGGCAGGTTTGCTCTCAGAAATTCTGTCATCTACTTCAATTAAATGACATTTCTTAATAGGTTTATTTTGACTGCACACACGTAAAGGCTACACAGACTTCTTAAACTTGTAATTAATCTTAATTTCAGGGTTCCCAAACGTGATTGGGTGCATTGATGGCACCCACATTCCTATTAAAGCTCCATCTATCAATGAGGGAGACTATGTTAATAGGAAGTCTGTGCATAGCATCAATGTGCAGGTAATAGCTATATTTTGGCTCCTTAATATTGGTGTTACAAATAATAAACTTATTGTTCTCCACAGGTTATATGTGATGCAACCCACCTCATCACTAATGTTGAGGCAAAATGGCCTGGGTCTGTACATGATGCCAGAATATTTAGAGCGTCATTTCTGTGCAACAAATTTCAACAGGGTACGTTTTGTTAGACAAATGCTTGTAGTCTTTATTACATTTACAAAACACCTCAAACATTACAGGACACTTCTATGGTTACTTGCTGGGGGACAGAGGATACCCTTGCCTCCCCTATATGATGACACCCTACCCTGATCCTGAGCCCGGACCACAGACACGCTTCAACCTGTCTCACAGCAGAACACGGGCCAAGGTGGAGATGACAATAGGCATTCTGAAGGCGAGGTTTCAGTGTCTGCGTGGGCTCAGGGTCACTCCAAATAGGGCATGTAACATCACGGTTGCTTGTGTGGTACTTCACAACATTGCCACAATAAGAGGAGAGAGGCATCCCCCCTGTCCTGATGAAGATGACCTAGAACAACACCCATTGAATCTAGCAGACCACAGAGATGGCAGAATGCTTAGAGACATGATTTGTCAAAATCACTTTATTTAATCTGTTCTATTTCTTCATATACTGAAATAAGAGACATGACAGATTTGTATTTATTGCTTTATACACACACAATAAAATAAAAAAAATAACATTCATGTTCACATATGATTCTTCTCACCTTAAGGTGATGCTCCAGTAGTTCTATTTCAAGTTTGGCCTTTTTAATGGCCAGCCTTTTCTCCTCTAGCTGAAGCTGTATAAGGTCCATGTCAGTTTTTTTTATTTGCCTTAATAAATGGACCTTATACACCTCCTTTGCAGACTACTAGGAAGGCAAATTAAATAAGATGGTTAAAGAAGAAAATCTGCCACATAGTAACATTATGTAAATAAGGACAATCAGGGACAAGTTCTTACACTGCTAAGATTGTATAGAGGTAGATGGACCCTCATCTGCATGTGCATCCCCAGCTAGATTCTGTCACAGGACAAATGACAAATTTTTCACTCCATCTAAATAGCTATGCATTGTCCAGTATATGCATCATACCTCTGTGGGTCTCCCAGCACTTTCTAATTCAGTCACAGCAGATGTGGTCTCTTCATCATCATTCTAGAGTGGAAATATGCAAGGTTACTTTGAATACCATCGACCACAGGGCGACCTTTATTAAGTGAAAGAGCCAACTCCTCAGATGGGGTGAGAGGAGGTGGACCCCCGCCAGTTAGACAGGCCTCAGCCTTCTTTCTATTAGCTATATAGGAAGAATACTGTTAAAGTAACTTAAGACATTGATCTTACAACAGTTAAAATAAAATGTTACCTTTTTGGAGAATGTTTTTGTGTTTCATTTTGACTTGGGAAAGAGTTCTTTTGGCTCCAGAAGGATTACACCTTATAAAACAAGAGGCCTAAATATTTATTGTCAATTGCACTGTATTCTTAAGAAACTGACGTAGAGAAAAGTAAATGCTTGTCGAGTCATGCCACATGCTCAAAAATACAATTGTTCAACTTTGCAAATTAACAAAAGAAAGGCAAGCATATTTAAAAAGTAATATAAAAAAAAAAACTTAAGCATTTACTCTGTCAGTTATTTTTTGCCAAGCCAATTGTCTTTCCCTCGCATATGCAGCCGTATTGCTTTTTTTCATTATAATGGGCTTGAACTCCTCATAAGTCAACATTAAAACTTCTAACTCCGCTTAGGAGAAGTACGCGGCATGTAACTTTTCACCCTTAGTTTCCATGGTGACTTCTGAATTCGGCGTTCCATTGAAAATGCCTTTATATGTTCGCCGTGCGCGCGCATTAACTCGAGGTTATTAGCAGTAGGTTGATTAAACTAACTCGACACAGGTGTTTTGGAACCGACATACCCCGAGTAAGCAGGTTTTGGGTTAATCAACCCATAGTTCAGGGTTAATCTGATGGTAAATTAACCCAGCTTTCTGGAATACACCCCAGGAGTGTTGGATATTCATGTTTTGGAGATGTTACAGACATTACATCTGATTGTCTGTAAAGCTGCTTTGGAACAATGTGATTTGGGAAAAGCACAATTAAAAAACTATACGAATACAAATTATTTGACTTGATTAGATTTTACGTTACAATGTTTATTTCAGCTTTGGCTACAAAATCTCAATGTTTTCTTTTTGCACAGTCAAACAAATAAGTGATGTGCTGAAATAAGTGCTGAAGCATTTTACAAATCAGAAATTAGCATAAATAATTCTGATTAAAAGTAATAGCCAGCATATTCCAATCACTGCCAACCATGTTAAAATATAATTATACATTATGAATTCTGAATCCAAGTACTGCTTACAATTGTCCCATATCTGCCAAACATGTTGAGTGGTCCAAACTTCTGCAGCCCGAAACTGAACTTTTTCTCTTATGTTAGGAGTGTGTGCACTTGGCTGCACTGGAAAGCTCTAGGGTGCTCCCTTGCTGCCTATTTAGTAAATTACTTAACCTACAGTGTGCTGTCTTTCTGCACTGGTCCCTGAACAGTTCAAAATGCATCTTAATTTCATCCTTACTCCAAATAAAGCCTCTGGAAGCAAACCTTTTTTCAGCTTTTGGATGAACCCATTGATTCACAATCTGAAAATGCACAGTAAATTTAGCATCTCTATGAGAAATTGGACCTGTTTTACATTATTGTGTACATTGTGTTTAGCAGCATAGCATTTCAAGAAAAATCACTCAAATTAAAAAAATGGCATATCGGATGAAATTAGATTTCTAGAATTAGAACTCAAACAGATTTCAATGTAAAAACTTAATTAGGTTTCTTACCAAAAATAGTTGTGTTGTAAAGTCCACCATGTGGTTTTGTCACATGACTCAAAAGTTTAACCCTTTACTGACAGCCCAGAGTCTGGACTGTGATCAGTTGGTTTAAATTAATTTAAAGTATGCATTGCATTTACAACGTCCACGCATGTGTATGAGGTCACACAAGTAAATGTATATAAATATATTTTTAATAATCATTTTTCCAGATTTTCTTTTCATATTTGTGACAATCAGCGCAGGTCACTGTCACTCGCTGCATCATATAGATGAGGTAGTCTTCATCTCTCTTAAACTGGACCTGTGACAAAAATATGTGTCACTACATGCATATCTGGTGAAATTTAAAAAGAGCTGTCTATCGATTAAATATTTTAATTTAATTTATTATATTGTGTGCTTATTAATATATTTACATATATATTTATTTAAATCAATATTTACTTTGGAAGGCCCCAAAATATAGTTAATTTAGTATATAATAGTTAAAATAATTATAAATATAATATATAAAAATATTATACTTCAAATAATCCAAATACATTATATCATATACATACATTGTGACAGCAGAGAAGTAAAACATTTGAAAAATACAAGTAGTAGCTTATGAAGTCAAAATATTGTTGGTTCCCCTTCTGTCACTCATTCGACATTGTGTCGATGTAGTGACACTAGGGGTTGTTCTTGTGAGCCCAAAAACATCTTCAGATCTTTGAGAAAAGGCCAATGAGAATTGGCAAGTAAAATTTGCATGCCACTCCCCCGGACATACAGGTATAAAAGGGAGCTGGAATGCAGAGTTCATCCACTGCTGTTCCAATTCACCTCTAAAGAAGCGTTTGCTGTTAGATATACGGCGCATTCCAGTGGCTTTCCCTCCATCTGCACGCTTAGTGCTGAGCAACGCCCCTGGGCGCTTCGACAGCGCTAAAAGAGTGTATTTCTCCTCTAAAGAGTAATATTTCCTCTATTAGAGGTAGCGACTCTCCTTCCGGGGTGAAACCACTTCAGCTGTCCCCTCCATTGGTCCTTCTAACTACGGGTATGAGGCCGCCTCGGTTGACGCTGAAGGCGATTCGGGGGCGATTCTATGGGTACGGTCTGCTCATTCCCCAGTACGCTCGGTTGCTCCCGTCCAGTTCTGAGATGAGACAGGCAGCTCGCATCAGTGCCAGCCTAATGTCTTTTTTCGGAGTTCGCGTGTTGGATGAGATGTCGATCGCTGCATTGAAGAACACCTTGGTGATGTCAGACGCCAAGGACGCGACAGGGCTGGCACCTTCGGGTTATATAAATAAACCTTATATAAACCGCCAATGTGGTTTACACTCTCTCATATCGCATATCGCAACTTGCCTGTCACCTCCTCCTCTGGAGTCAGCAGTGACTGATGTTGCTGCGGGCCACTCACTTACCCGGCAACCTCAACATCCCAACTGACGCGTTATCACGGCAGGTGACACATAGGGGAGAGGAGACTCCACCCCCAGGTGGTTCAGCTGATTTTGAGTTGATTCAGCAAGCACTGGTAGACCTGTGTGCTTCCTGAGAATCCTCCCACTGTCCGCTCTGATATGCCCTGATTGGAGCTCCCCTCAGAGCCTACTTGTGCAAGGTCGGGGAGGACGAGGAACAAGTCACCCTTGTGGTGGCATATTGGCCCACACAGACTTGGTTCTCAGACCTCATGCTCCTCGCGACAGCACCTCCCTGGCAAATTCTCCTGATTTAGGATCTTCTATCTCAGGGATGGGGCACCATCAAGCACCTGTGCCCAGACCAAGAATTTCCACATCTGGTCCCTGGACTGGAGGCAGAAGACTTAAGTGGTCTACCGCCCGCAGTGGTAAACACGATCGCTCAGGCCGGGGCTCTTTCTGCAAGGCAGCTGTATACCCTGAAGTTCCGTGTGTTCACTAAGTAATGTTCTTCCTGACGATAAGACCCTCGATGCAGTAGATGGTATGTTTTTAAGGAAGAACGACTTGATCATCAGGTTCCTGAGAGGCACGAGGAGGTTGAATCCTCCTAGGCATGCCTCTTCCCTCATGGGTCCTCTCCCTGGTCCTCTGGGACTTTGGAGAGCCCTGTTTGATCCCTAGAATCAGTCAAGTTAAAGGTTGTCTCATTAAAGACCACCCTCCTGACCGCACTCACTTCCATCAAGAGGGTCGGGGACCTGCAATCGTTCTCTGTCAGCAAAACGTGACTGAAAGACACTCTCATGATCCTGAGACACCGACCGAGCTATCTGCCCAAGGTTCCCACGTCCCCCTTAGTGGGAACGTGGTGAGCATGCAAGTGAAGCTGTCTCGGGAGGAGGCAGACCCAGCCTTATCGTTACTGTGTCCGGTGTGTGCTTTGTGCATCTAATTGGATCGCACGCAGAGCTCTTGATGCTCTGAACAGCTCTTTGCTTTCTTTGGCATAAAGCGGAAAGGGAATGCTGTCCCCAAACAGAGGCTTACCCACTGGGTCATGAATGCCATCATGTTGGCTTACCAGGCCCTGGCCACGCCTGCCCTTGGGGTAAAATCTACAAGAAGTCTGGCATACTTGTGGGCACCTTGAGGGGAACTACACAATGTTCTTGAGGTGTCTGGGGAGGCTGCGTGCAGTCCGAGTTCTTCTGTTTCTACACTCGCAGTAGCTTGCTTACACCTGCATCGGCAGTTCACGTAACACAGTTCAGCCCTTGTGGTGTTTTGTATTGGGACTCTAGTGTCAAGTGAGTGACTGAAGGTTAACGTCTTGGTTACTGTCATAACCTCCGTTCCCTGATGGAATGAAAAATACATTGTGTCCCTCTTGCCACAGGCTGTACTACACCGCTGTAATGTCTGGGAACTTGTCTAAGCTCCTCAGCACATAACCTGAATGAACTCTGCATTCCAGCTCCCTTTTGTTCCCATATATCTGGGGGAGTGGCATGCAAATTGTACTTGCCAATTCTCATTGGCCTTTTCTCAGAGATTTGAAGGTGTTATTGGCCTCCCAAGAGCGAACCCTAGTGTCACTACATCGACACAACATCTCATTCGCTCCATCAGGGAATGCAGGTTACAACAGTAACCGAGACATCTTGTCTCCAAATCATTGAACATAACCCTATTATTGACCTTATTTCATCTGCGCTATTTTTAATTGTTGGTCTACTGTATGTACTCATGCATCAGTCAGATGCTTTTGGAGTATCTCACTTTGGCATCTCTAGCCATAAACACTGTGTTTTCAGGATGCTGTGTAAGGTTAAACGTAGTTTGAAACTTTGGAAAAGTGTATCAAGATCACTGGATTCTGTTGTGCCTGGTCTAGCTGTCTTTGAGCACAAGAGCACATCATCTGTAGAAGGCTGTGCTATCTGTGCTATCTCGTCGGTTTGATGAGGTGCATTGCCTATACTGGAGATGCACTGACTGCAACCTACTGCCACAGATTTGCAAAAATAGCAAGTTCATACATGAAGCTTTAATTGCTGCGATAGAAAGAACATTATTTATTATTAAATTTACATACGAGTCGAGGCATGGGTTGTTATTTTTTTTAACGTGTTACTTTTCACATCATTTATCACATAAATTAATAAATAATAGAAATAAAGCCAACGCAAAATATTTTGTGGAATATCATTGGAATGGTTACATAATTTACCCCTTTATCATTTGAGATTATCAAGCCTTTTCTTTTTCAGAACTGTAAACTGGCTCCAGATATTTCAGATTGTCTTATCTAAGGGGCCGTTTACACAATAACGTTTTCAACTAAAAACTGAAAACTTTTTATGCGTTTTGGCTGTTCATTTACATGACAACAGCGTTTTGGGGCCTGAAAACGCAAATTTTTGAAAATGGTTTCAAAGTGCACATTTTTGAAAATGATGCCGTGATCGTCTCCGTGTAAACATACAAAAACACAAATTTGTGAAAATGATGACGTCATGCGCACGAGTATTACGTGTGCAGTCTATAGGCATGAACTTCAAGAACTTCGTTCTTACCTCCAGGGCGAACAGATCAACATGAGATTACCAGTTGAGTCTTTAAAAAAGTTGCCGTGCTTTATAGTCTATAAACTTGTAGTAATAAAGCAACCTCATCGTCCGTCCAGACAAAATTACTCGATGCTTTCGCCATCTTCATTGTTTGTATACACCACTCTGTGGAAGAATGCTTATGTGCATAGACGTGTAGTTTCTTTACAAAGTGACAATGCCAACTACTTGCCTGTCATGCATAATACAGTGTTTTTAGTCATTTTCATGGATCTGTTTTGACATCATTTTGTCTGTATGCAAAACTTAAAAAATTTGAAGGAAAAACATTTCAGTTTTAGTACATCGTTGTCGTGTAAATGTACCCTAAGTCCACTTGTTTACTGTCCCATGAGAGGGTTACAAGTGTATATGGGTTTTCATCACACACTGTAATCCATACTCTGAGCTACGCCAGTGGAAAAATCACTTTAGATGACCGTGACACCAGTTTTCAGTAGCTCTTCCCAGAGCTCACACCACACATATCATCTGTCACCAGCATATGTAAGATCAAGGCCCACCTTCCCTATGCCCTCTTATGGAACTCAAACAATTGAGAATACACACGAACCATAACAATAGAAAACAAGTTGAGTTGGAGATAAAGTACCTGTGCAAGCGTGGTTGATTTGAAGAATATGGTTAGATAATGCATGCATAATGTAAAAGACAATTAATTATTTGTATAAACTGGTAAAAGTGCTAAATATATTGCCATATTTATATTGTCCATTTATTTGAAAGTAATCATTGTTGCCTAAAGATTGTGTGGAGCCTGTATTCCAGTGTGTCACATTCACATGCATTTATATTTGTGGTAAACAGCAGAATTGCTGCTTAGTAAACAAGAGTTGCATCAGTTGTCTTGTTCCCCAGTGATAAGGCATACTTACCTAAATGTGTTCTAGTAAAATGCTTTGTTCCAGACTTGAATTGTAGTTTAAACAAGATATTTGTTTTTATGAAGCATTAAACAATCTACTGGACTGGCAAATAATGCTGACTTTTGTGAATATGGTGCATGTTATAAAAGGGGGTGTGTTTGCACTAAATGGCATAACAATGACTTTAAGCTGATGTGTGTAATTGTTTTAGTGATAAAAGACAAAACATTGCTCTGTTTGAGTGGCCCATCCAGGGGTAAACATCAGAAGCCAACTATGGTCACGAGTTCCATCATTACCATCATAGTTCAGCGGTTTGATGTTTCCCAAAACCATATTTCCAACTAACATTCCCAAACAGCATCGTAAAGTGGTGTGGTTGGAACTACAGCTCTTCACTTGTGGTTGGAATCATGGTTTATTTTTAGTTTGTGGTGTTGACATCATTTGACTTCGCTAAGACTTCTATATCTTTCATTACGTATGTATTTTTTATTCTGTCAAGACTTTTGATGCTGTTTACATGCACTTGAGCAAAGGCCTTATTCCATAGTTTTTGCAGAAAGCAGCATAAACGTGTCATCTAAACGCAAACTTATGCTTTTCCTTATGCTGATTAAGGGATTATGGGAAAGCGGTTTAAAACACTTAGGCTTCTAGATGTTCATTTAAGAGCATAAGCAGTGTTCTGAAAGTTTTCTGTTTAGTATGCATGTGTTCAAGTGCCACAGGGGAGTCCTGGAGTATGACATCAGAAGGAAACCCCACTATTGCAGCGCAATGCCGCTGCCATTCAAACAGTGCATGTTAACGTGAATGCCACTTTCTCCAATGATGCATCATACGATATTGGTTAAGCAGTGAGTTACAGTGTTTGTACAAGAAACACAGCCCATATTGTCTCGACCAATATTGTGAGTTTGTGTCGGGACTATCTGTTAGTAAAAAACAGTGATTATTTTTTGCAATTCTGAAATGACACATTTCAGCTTTAATTTAAAAACTTATGGCACAAAGCTATGCCAGTGTGCATCGAGTGTCTGTTTAGGCTGGATTTGGAGTGATTTTGTGTAACATGAAATCTAGAAAGCTGAGCAACATGCATGTGTCATTAGCAGTTGAGCAGAGTAAATAGTGAAAGCGTCAAAAAGTTAAGAAATGTCAATCTTGTGTGAATGAGAGGCAAAAACATCCAGGTGGCAGCTGTATGATGAGGGCAGTGACAACTGTCATAATCAGTGGCTTCAGTGCTAAAGTTGCATCATGTTTGAAGAAGTATTGTGCAGTTTTTTCCCCAAAAGTGGACACATATTGTTAGAATCTTGAAAGAGCAGAGGGGATTCAACATGAGTACCTTGGGTTTCTATTCTCAAGATTTTCAAGTAAATATTACATATACAACAGCCATGTCATTATGTGGCATGATCTGCAGTGACCTACAGATTTCTCTGCTCTTGTCGGGAAAGGTTGGAGGAGGCAGCTGTTCCCTGGCCATGAAGCCCTGTCTTGTGAATGTGGAAACTTACTGCAGATACTGTGTCCTTGCCGTGTCAAATAGCAGCAGTGGTCTTCCAGGGTGTTTTCCAACTTCTAAAGTGACATTAGGGATTCTGTGCTTATACTGAGGCTTTAGTCTTCAGAATTTTAACAATTTACTATTCAGTCTTGGGGAACTACTTCCATTGGGAAGTGGAAATACAGATAAATTATATATTTATTCAATCTTATTTATAAGTCAAAAGGTTTAACTAAAAGAATATTTGAGTAAAGAAAATAATAAATAATATTTTATTAATAATAACAACGTCCAAGTGGGGGTATTCCTCCCTATTTCGCGGTAGCCGGTGCGCAAGAGTCATTCACTATAGAAACAGCGATGTCCTCCGCCATTTTAAACAGTATGTATTCAATGTGGAAACTCTGATAAAAGGTAATAAGATTGAGTTCTGTAATAAATCAGTTGTGTCTCTTAGCTGTGAATCCTGATGTTGTCCATTTAAAGCTGTTTAAAGCTATTTCCTAGCCTTGGTAATGTATTAGTAATATGAGTGATCATGGAGCGCTGGTCTATGTAAACAATGACTAATGAATTCACTTTACGTCACCAACTGGCTCATATTACACACAAAAATAATCTTTTGCCATCACCTGCTGGCTAACATATGTAAGTTCATAAATAAAGACAGTAACTCCTAACAGATGTTCACTACTCTTACACTTTAGTTTAGAACAGCATGAATACAAACGGAGTGATACACACACAGTGAATGAGTGCTAATGCTGTCAGACGATCAGTGCTCATGTAACGTCTCTCATCCAATCAGATTTGAGGACCGGAACTAACTTTTGTATATATATATGGTAATTCACTTTATGCCACAAATTAAGAGCTTATTTTGAATCTAGAACTATTATGGAAAAATACATTATTCAGTTGTAAGTACAGTAAAGTACAAATTCCCCAAAACAATAATTAGTGCAGAAATGAAGTACAATTACTAAAGTACTTTACAGCACATTACAAGTAATATACAGGCTTCTTTGATTAAAGATTCCGCATTCTTAATTGCTATCTCATAATAACAATTGTTCAGATATCTCCACACCATCAACATAATTTAATGCATCAACATTAAAGTCTTTGTTTCCATCTTGTTAAAGTTGCGTATCCACTCCTCCAGTCAGAGGACCAAACTATCACAATGATTTCTTTGATGTACCAATGTATGTTCATTGAATGGCTCACATTCACTTAAGGCCAAAACATAAATGTCCTCATAATTATGTACCGCCAGTGTTCATCTCAAGTTGACTTTGAAATGTTAAGGTGAGATGTTGGTGTGGGGAAATGTGGGGAAACCTTTTCTGAGTAGGAGAACCTTAATCCATTTTCACAAGCTAAAAATAAAGCTTGTCCAGGCAAGGCACTATTATTGGAGACTGGCTCTTACAGAGGGAACACAGTCAGACTCTGTTTTGGCAACTCTAGTCTCACCGCTCAACTCTTCTGTCCATCAGGGAATCTCTGGCTTTGTGGAATATTTTGCATTTAATTCACCAGCAACAAGATTTACTTCCATATTTTGGACTCTAGTTTTACTAGGTAGTGTCTCTGCTGATGATAAAGTCAACTTTGTGTGTTACTACATCAAAACTTTGTCTCCATAAGAGTTTTTGCAGACTGATCTTGATGCAAAAAGACTCCACCAATCTGGATCAATCTGCTCTTGTCCACATTTGGTCTGCTTTGCATTGCAAATCTCGAAATGTAACCTGGAAATGGCACCTTAACTTCAATTTTGAGCAGACTGTTGTTCTCGTTTTTCCATACATGTTCGTGAGGCAAGGAAAAAGCTGTATGTTTTCAAGCCAGATATTGCAAGATTCTCTTCATATTGCAGGCTGTTTTGAGAACTGTACATTGAACTGTTTTGCAGTATTTTAATTGGTCAAGCAAAAAAGAGAGTAGAATGCGTGAGCTGCTTCCTGTCCCGTTAAAGGAGAGGAAAGAGAGGGAGCGAATAAACAGCCTTCCTGCTCCTGTACCTGCTCCAACATTCCCTGTTTCATACTCTATCCACACCTCTAAGAAGTTTCCCTTTTTCCACTTCATAAAATGCAGATACGAGGCGGAGAATGTGTTCTTCTCCAACCTGAAGCTGGTGGACTTCAACATCATCGACACCTTAGGAGTTGGAGGATTCGGACGAGTTGAGCTGGTAGGATGGCCGAGAATTAGCCCACCTTCTTTATGCATGCATTTTATGTTTTTTTCATCCAAATTCCTATTCATCAACAACTTATAGAGTAAAACACCACAAGTCAGTGTAAATTGCAGAAGGTATTCTGCTTTGTAACTGTGCTGTAAGCCTGCAAAATGGTCTGTTTTCTTTAAATAGTTTGTTAACCAATAGTGCTAACACATACATATGAGTACATTACATATCTACAGTATGCAAAACAAGACATATGAGCAGCTCTCATGCGTGCTGATGCTGAAGGACAGATCAGGACTGGGAATGCTGTAGCTCTATTCAGGGTAACTTTCCACAACAGAAGAGTTAACGGAGCAGACATGTGACTTACCACCACACAAGGACCCGTTTGATCCAAGATATATTACACATCGATATCTATGTCTCTGTATCTCTAGATCAGGGCATTTTAATTTTAAAAGACTTTTTATTTTCTGAATGTCATGAAAATTCCACTCTGGAAATTTAATTGGTGATAGAAATGGATTTGTTACATTTTTGGAATAAAACTAATTTGTCTGGCTTAGGATAATTTTATAAAAGTTATCAAAATTACAGCATGATTGGAATTCATTACCATTAAAAACAAAGTGATATTTACCTTGATTTTACCTTGTTTTCTTCAAACATCAATTGTCTCGTATTTTATCTCATGCATGCTGTTCACTGACACTATTTTGACCTTTGAAAATACTTTGTAAGGGGCAAATTTGTTTGATGCGGTGGAAATGATGCCACATCCATTTGATAAATTGACAGATATAATTTTCAGACAATATATATTGAAATGGTTTATATTTATTTCACTCTTTGTTTCGATTATCATAGTTAGATAGATAGATAGACAGACAGACAGACAGACAGACAGACAGATAGATTATATTGTGCTGTTTCAGCTTAAATCATTGATGTATGAAGTTTTCAACAGGCACATTTAGGTAGGGGGGAATTGGATGGAAACTTTGACGTAGAGGGTGGGAAGAGAGACTGGTGCATTGCGGATCAGATTGTGTTGTAAAGAAAAGCCCAGTGGTCTGGTCTGAAGAGGATTCCCTTTCCCATAAGCCTATTTCTGGTACTGCGGCAACATAGTAAAAACAAGTGGCCTTTCGCCAGGTCCAAGATATATGCCATAGTGCTATCTGTTTGCTAGCTACTGGATCAAATGAACATGCAAGTGCTTCCACAGATACACAATGTGAAGAATTTCTTCTTTCAGTCAGACTATTTTGAGGACCCTCGACACATGACTAGACCATGACTAGTGTGCTATAATAAGTGGCACTTGTTTTATAGGTAGTTTCTACATGGAATTTAGTTTATTTGCACTTTCTGAAAGCTCACTTTTCATGGCTTTGGTTTTCACAGGTGCAGCTCAAGAGTGAAGAGACCAAAACGTTTGCAATGAAGATTCTGAAGAAGCGACACATCATTGACACAAGACAACAGGAGCACATCCGCTCGGAGAAACAGATAATGCAGGAGGCTCATTCAGACTTCATTGTGAGGTGGGGGGCTAAAATCATTAAAGGTCATAAATGGTAATATTAAATGTCATATTCTAAAAATATCAAGGCAAAACAATATTTCGACACAAAATTGTGTGGGAATGTTCCCTCAGATTGTACAGGACATTCAAAGACAGCAAGTATCTGTACATGTTGATGGAGGCCTGTCTAGGAGGAGAGCTTTGGACCATACTTCGGGACAGGTAGTAAATCAGCTAAATTCCCCTTGTGAAGGTGGCGAATGCAATAAAATATGCAGATTAGCAGTACTATTATAATAATATTTGACCGCTCAATGCAGCAATTGATTGATTGAGAATGATTTATTCCAGAGTGTCGGGTAATAACTCAAAATGAATAATGCAAACTCAGTACAACACCAATGATTGTTTCGTTTTTTAATCATAGAGGATCATTTGAAGACTCCACTACACGGTTTTACACAGCGTGTGTGGTTGAAGCCTTCGCTTACCTGCATTCCAAAGGAATCATCTACCGTGATTTAAAACCAGAAAACCTTATTCTGGATCATAGAGGATATGCCAAGCTTGTGAGTAAACATAGCAGTTTCTGAAATGAGCTGTTCTGAATTCTGAAGCTGCTGAATTTCAAGAAGCTAGTAGGGAGGGGTTGTATCTCTCATAAGTTTGTCTCATGGACGCAGGTGGACTTTGGCTTTGCTAAAAAGATTGGGTTTGGGAAGAAAACATGGACTTTCTGTGGAACACCAGAGTATGTGGCCCCAGAGATCATACTAAATAAAGGCCATGACATTTCAGCAGACTACTGGTCATTGGGAATCCTGATGTATGAACTCTTGACTGGAAGGTAAATCATTTCATAAAAGCTTGTTTGTTTAAAAATATATATATTACAGGATTTTTTTTTTAGTTTGTGTGTGATGTTTTTATAAACTCTACTGTATATTTCTTGTTCAGCCCACCATTCTCAGGACCAGATCCAATGAAGACATATAATATAATTTTAAGAGGAATTGACATGATAGAATTTCCAAAGAAGATCACAAAAAATGCAGGCAATCTAATTAAAAAACTATGCAGGTGAGTGCATTCAAAAACAGCATTAAACAACCACTCAGTTTCAATATCTGTTGATAAATTGACAACAGGGCTGTCAATTTTACGCATTAATTTAGTGTGCTTATTATATGAAAATAACATGAATTATGTGATAAGCTATGTTCTGTAAATCTGAGCAATTTGAGCTTGATGTAACATCTCGAATCTGTGGCAGTAGGGGCCAATCAGCACTACTCCAGCTGTACAGACAACATGCCTTGTCAACCAACAAGAGTGAATAGCACAGTCTTCCACACATGATGCGCTTTCAAAGACTGTTGTACCAAACAAAGCAGCATACAGCTTTTTCAACATTCCATTTTACATTTAACTTGACACAGCATCCTACAAAAATGAAATACTGAAAAGGATTGAGACGTGACCCAACCAAAGTGAGTCAGAATTAGGCCAAAAATAGGTTTATGTTCAATGATATGGAAATAAAGCAAACAATGTATTGACTTAAAAGACACTTTTTTATTGCTAAATGCTTTACTTGTCTGCTGCCACAAAGTATGTATTCGATAATTCATTTGAAATATCTGAATATAATATTACATATTATTTTTATAATTATAATTATATATATATATATATATATATATATATATATATATATATATATATATATATATATATATATATATGTATGTAATATTATATCCAGATAAATCAGACGCATTATCGAATACATACACTATACTGTGGCAGCAGACATGTAAAGTATTAGGAATAATCAGAACATTATGTAATTCATTTGATTACAATTTCTAATTAATTGACAGCCCTAATTGTCAACTAACTGTTGCTG
Source organism: Xyrauchen texanus (assembly GCF_025860055.1). NCBI lineage: Eukaryota > Metazoa > Chordata > Actinopteri > Cypriniformes > Catostomidae > Xyrauchen > Xyrauchen texanus. The sequence goes on from NC_068315.1 coordinate 29,074,712, forward strand.
ACACTCTCTTTCAAAGGACGAGTTCATATTATTTCATGAAATCATTGTTTTAAATGGTTTCACTCCCACTTAAAATATTTGACAGCTTTCAAGGTATTAATATGTTGCATATTAATGAAATTTACAACTAAAACCTAATAAATTAAGTGTATAATTTCTGTACCACTCACACACCAAACGGAATTACTATCTGATTGTTGAACAGCTGACTGGGCTTGTTATAACAACATCGGCTCAACCAATGGCGTGAGCTTTGGGCAGGACTACCCATTTGCCAAAATTTGTTTGAAAGCAGTTATTATTTTTGCATTTCTGTTTGGTGCCACTAGTAGAAAAAAGGACACTTTACCTTGGCAAAATAACTAAAGTCAAAGTCAAAAAGAAAAAATAAGTCGACTTCATGTGTTAAATCTGTTTTTGTAATATACTGTTTCCATAGGGATAATCCATCTGAGAGACTAGGAAACTTGAAAAATGGAGTCAAAGATATTCAAAAGCACAAGTGAGTATTGTAATGATGGATGTTTTCTATGAGAAAAATCCAAACTCACTGTCATCTCAGAAAATTCAATGAAAACTGTTCTGTCTCCATCACAGATGGTTTGAAGGCTTTAACTGGGAGGGTCTTCGCAAAGGAACTCTCACCCCTCCAATTATTCCTGATGTGAGTACTCCACATCCACATATGGCCCAATTTATACCTGATATTATTAACACAATTAAACAGCGTTAAATACAGGCATATTTTTACATGTTAATGTTTTATTTTATTAATTTTTTTAAATTGGACATTTTCACGGTTTCATGAGAATCATCCTAAATCACATTAGGTGAAAGTCAAAATACACAGTGCGTTTGTAGCATAAATGTTCCATTTTCGATACAAGTTAAGCTCAATCAACAGCATTTGTGACATAATGTTGATTACCACAAAATAATTATTTCTAATTGTCCATCCTTTTCTAAAATAAAAATCACAATGGAAGTGAATGGGACCCATTTTGGAGGGTTTATAGGCAGAAATGTGAAGCTTATAATTTTATAAAAGCACTTACATAAAAGCTGCGTTCTGAAGCTTTCACGTGACTTAGCCATTGAATTAGCCACACCCATCATTCCAAAACACTGCCCTCCAAAGATAATTTTGAGACCAAAACTGAGCAAAATAGCAGCATTGTCTTTTTCCTGTGGATGTTAAATTCACCAGTGGCACAATAGCGCCCTCAACTGACAAAAATTATGAATCACAGCCTCAATGATCAGCTTTAAATACAACACTATGAGAAAGAGCAAAATGATTGACAGTTGAAAAGCGTCTTACAGCACCTTTGTACGAATTTGTAAAATTGCCCATAACTTTACACAGAAAAGGTTAGTATGTGATTTTATCATGTTAACACACATATTGTTTATGTCTTCTGGCTATAATTTTGAAAAAATGAGTATTTTAACGTAAAAAATTGCCCCCCCCCCCTTAACTTCCATTGTAAGTGCCTCACTGTAAAATAGATTTGTGCTTTTTTTTAAGAATAGGAAGGACGAGTAAAAAAATTTTTTCATGGAAACTAATATTGTGCCACAAATGCTTTCGATTGAGCTTAACTGGTATGGAACCCGAAATATTTCTTTAATATGTCCCGGACACAGCAATGGACAGCCAACTCATCTGTTAATCAAAAATTCAGATAAAACAAGGGTTTTAAACATTTCAGAAAATGTGGTCCATACATATACAGAATTGCACAGAACTTATTCAGTGTGATGCATGCAGTGACACATTCATTGGATAAAAATGTCTGCTAAATTTATAAATGTAGATCATGTAAAACATGCACATCTGTAGGTCAGTTAACACCGATACTCGACTAAAACAACAATGAACATTCCTCTCAAAATGCCAAAGTTCTAATTTAATAGGAGCAACAGCATGACAACTTTTCTGTTTCAACATGCAGCGATGGCATTTAATAGTTGCAACGGGGGCTACGGCACAAATTTATATGATTTAGCTTATTTACAAAACATTTGTGTCTATTAACTTCTGATTATTAGTCAATGTAATGATGGTTCTTCTTTATATCCCATTTCCTCCCCTCATGTACCTGTAGGTGGCCTCTCCCACTGACACCAGTAACTTTGATAGCTTTCCTGAAGACAACGAGGACCCTCCCCCAGATGACAACTCCGGCTGGGACACTGATTTCTAAAACTGAGTCTCATAACTTACCCTGGAGTGTCCCGTGCCGTACATCATGCTCAAGGAGCACAGAAGATAAGAGAAGATGTTTAGTCCAGCTGTGTGACACCGAGATGCCTTCACCCATGCTTCTCCTGTCCTGCGGTGCCACTGGGGGCACCCAGAACCCTGCAGCGCCCCATGGCTCCCGTAACTGTCCGAATCATAACGACTGGAGTCCATATTCCAAACACTGCCTCAGAAATGGACTTGCACTGATGTTTCATAAACTAGTCCTTCATATTTTTTGCCATGCTGTTTTAATGATTGCAGTAACAGACACTTAAACACTTAAAAGGAACTGTAGGTTATGTAGATGGGATTTATTTTAGGTATGATGAAAATGTTCATTTCCATTTTGTCATTTATTTTAAATGCATACTCCTCTTAAACGTTCATTCAGATTCTTCTTCTGAAGGCTTGTGGAAGCTTATAATGTTACTTTTCTCTCTTTTTTTTAATTTTTTTTTTAATATTCCTGGTTCAATACAACTTAAACTCAGTCGACAGCTTTGGTGGCATATTGTTGATTACCACAAAAAAATGGTTTCGACTCGTCTTTCAAAAAAGCTAAATTCTAGGTTACTTACAATGGAAGTGAGTGAGGACAATTTAACAGGTTTAAAGGCAGAAATGTGAAGCTTATAATTTTACTGTACATTAATTATTCTGTTATTATATGAGCTGTAAAGTTAAGTCGTCATTATTACGGGTTTTGGGGTTAATGATGCCAAGGCAACGCAGTTAAAATTTGACAACTTTCTCAGAAAAGGTTAGTTAGCCATTTTATCACACTAAAATCATGTTAGCACACACACTGTTTATGTTGATTATAAGTGCCTGACAGTAACACTGAATTTCGTATCTTTTTTTATGAAAGGAGGAACAAGTCAAAATCTTATTTATTTTTTTATTTTTTTATCAACATTATGTAACAAATGCTGTTGATTGATCTTAACTTGTATTTAACCCGGAATATTCCTTTAAGAAATAGGGAGTCTACCTTAACTTTGCAATGAATCAGCCAAGATGCGACACAGTCTGAGCACCACAAGAGGGCAGGCTTTTTACTCAAATCTGACCCATTGTACTTATCTACCTTGGGAAGGGTAGCATTCAACTTCCCAGATAAAATGTAAGCTCAGAGTGATGTCTACAAAATTACATAATCCGCTCTATTATGATACCAGACATTCTTTTAGAATATTTACTTCCGTCATTTTCTCAGAACATTCATGACTCTACACTCATTGGCAATGACGAGATAGCCTGCGGTCTGTAATAGCTTGAACACAAAGTGCTGTGCTGGAAAACCAATTATGTAAACTTATTTATTGTAGGACCAGGGGTAAATATTTATGTGTATATGCAGTCGTAATATTTTTGTGATAATTGTAGAGATTTATTGTCAGAGTAATAAAACTGTCCTATTGCTTAGTTCTTTTTTTTTTTTTTTTTTGGAATACATTATAACTGTAAGCTATTTTAGTACGCTTTTTTCTCTCTGTTCAGCTTGCTTTCAAGATGTAAAAGTTCACCAGACAATTGTTTGGCATTATTGAAAGTGCCTTAATGCAATGGCATCCAAAATTTACCCCACATTTGTTTTGATGCTACACGACTAGGTCAGACACCTCAAATTGTTCTTCTTAATCAGTTGTGGCTTTTTTAAGGTTCTGAGATTTATATGCCTTTTTCTTACAATAAAGCATCTTTCAAAGTAACATTCTGCAGATTCCATTTATTCTGAAATGTCCACCTTTCTGTTTTCATGTCAATACCAATTTCATGGTTTATTATGTATTGTCTTCCTTCTAAACTTTGTGATTTTGAACGTCCTAGAACAAGATTTAGTATCTTGTCTACAAACAAGATTTAGCTTGAGGTGTTAGTCGTGTGAAGGGTCTGACTCATATCAGTTGGTGATAATGCTCTGTAAACAGCTGTCCTCCCCTCTTCACAACAAATAACACATGAGCATGGTAGCTTTTCATTGCCAACACTGTGGCCCGTAGACATCAAAAGATGTAAGCCCAGGGGGTAGAGAATACATCTTTGACCTCTAGTTCACAGCTTAAGCCATCAGTCAACGGCATATCAAATACTAATAGTTAATTTTTAACCAATATATAAAGGGTTTGTTTAATTTGTACACATTTTTTTTATGCACAGCAGAACAGACACTAAAATTGAAAGCTCATAACACCAAGTTAGCATTAGACACAAGCAATCTTGTACAATTCTTGAGAACATAAATTGGCATAACATTGGATAATTATGGCCTTTAGAAATACACTTCAAGTCAAAAAGTTTGGACACCTTTATATAGTCTAAAGGCTGATGCTTACATGTTTTAATATGTTTAAATTGTGACTGGCTATACATTTATACATGAAACTATGTATATTTATTTGAATGTTTTACTTAATTGTATTATTTTCATTGGACGAGATGGACCGGATAGTGAGGGAAAAGTAGCTAACAAGTGCCCAGTACAGATCAGTATAGATGCACTTTTAGTTTTGAATTGTTTATAATTTTTGGTCAGCGCATAAGCCGATTTTTCATTTGTAATATTGTTTTGATGATTTAAGATTGAACTTTATTGTCATTGTGCAGAGTACAGGTACAGAGCCAATGAAATGCAGTTTTTTCACATATCCCAACTGAGCTGGGGTCAGAGCGCAGGGTCAGCCATGAAAGAGTGCACCTGGAGCAGATAGGGTCAAGGGCCTTGCTCAAGGGTCCAACAGTGTTATCTTGATGGTGCTGGGGCTTGAGCCACCACTGGCCCCTGACTTATCAATATTATTCAAAAATATAAAAATAAAAAATAACCAAAATTTTTTTGCAAATGTTGCCGGGTACCCCAAGAATAACTGTTGTAAATATGTTCTACAAATAATTTTTTTTTTTTTTCTCGCATAAACTCATTAACAAAAATTCTGTTCCAGTTACAGCAACAAACAATTCATGCAGCTTTAAACACAACATCCACAAAGTATCAACAAAGAAACAAGTTTGTTTTGGAGAGTCATCAGAGAAGATACGTCACCCCCCACTTAGATACTGTCACACCAAAAACGACAAAACTTTGCATTCAAAGTGCAGAATGTGTCAACAACACACCACTACCACAAGATGGAGTGTGTGAATCCATACAGAATGATTAAAGGAATATTCCAGGTTCGATACAAGTTGTTTCATCAACAGCATTTGTGGCAAAATGTTAATGACCAAACAAAATTATAATAATAATCTAAATAATAATACTAATAATTTCCACTCGTCCCTCCTATTTAAAACAAACCAAAATTAGCAACTTAAATTACAATTTACGGGAATGAGGCCAAATTTTAGGGTTTAAATGAGAAAATGTGCATCTTATAATTTTATAAATGCACTTCTGTTAAAACTCATGTAGTACTGATGCTGTTAAGTTGTTTAAACTGTCATTTTTACAGTCATTTTAGGGGTTTAGTGTTTGTTGACATTACATCGTCATAGTAATGAAGTTGCAAATTTGGCTATAACTTTACACAGAAAAAGTTAGTATGTGACTTTATCACATTACAATCATGTTAATATCTGCATTGTTTATGACTTGTTGTGATACTTTTGAAAAAGTGAGTATTTTAATTTACTTAATTTACCCATTTACTTCTATTGTAAGTGCCTTAGTGTAACCCAGATTTTTGCTTTTTTTTTTTTTTTTGAGGAAAGGAGGGGCATAAATTTGAACCTGGTATTGAACCTGGAATATTAATTTGATAAATCGATTTAACCATGCAGCAATTTGTTTATAAAACGCAGTGTTCTCATTGGATAAGCTGCTTTCGAAACAGTGTTGCCAACTTAGTGACTTTGTCACTAGATTTAGTGAATTTTTGAACCCCTTAGCGAATAATACAGCTATCTAGCGACTTGTGACAATTTTTGCGACTTTTGTAGTCTGCTTTAGTGACATTCTTCCACATCTGGTGGCACAAAAACATCAGCTTTCATGATGTCTCATTTTTCTCTGTGTTCTAGCACTCACCTGTGTTTCAAGTAATATGACTGATCTGCATCAGGATATGTACATACGGATGTTCTATAAATCAAATGACTGATGAGCTTACATGTTGTTGGTATTTGTTGCGACAATCTCAACCTCAATTCACGTGCATGCTCTCCTTTTAGAAAAGGAAAGTCAGCCTGTATTGATAGAAGAGTATTGAGAAATGATCTAGCAGGGCGAGAGTGAGAAACAGAGAGAGAGAGAGAGAGAGAGAGAGAGAGAGAGAGAGAGAGTGGATATAAACCCCTGATCTATAATAAAGTGTAGAGATAAGTGATATGAACAGATGAGGTGTCATTGTCAAAAAGTCATTGTGACACAGTAACACCGGCACAAGTAATACACACTGATGGTTCAGCATCACACAACAGATATCTTAAAAAATAATAAGATATATTACATATAATCTCCAAAACAGTTGCACGTGAGGCATTATAAGGCATATAGATTCACGTTACAAAATAAATTATAAAAAGAAAAAAAAACATCCCAAACACTACGCCGCTCCCTACCCATGATTGCTATTGCTAGGATAATGTTGGACTTTGTCATTGTTCAAAAAATAAAAAATAAAAAAGTGAAATCCAGCACTGTCTGAATGTTTGACAAGTTCAATGCGTGATAGATAAATGATTAGTAGTTAAATATGAATTGTTAAATCATTAGTTCAATTAAAAAATTAAAAAATGGCTCTACTGCGATGGACTGGCGACCTGTCCAGGGTGTCCCCCGTCTTTCGCCCAATGTTAGCTGGGATAGGCTCCAGCCCCTCGCGACCCTGTACACAGGATAAGCGGTTGACGATGGATGGATGGATGGATGAAAATGGCTCTACACCTTTAAATAATTGTCATACCTATTTATGCCAATTAATTTCCATATGTAAATTTGATGTCTCACGTAATAAATTACGTTAATGAAACATTAATTAAAGGCAAATTAATTATAGAGTAGGCTATTACAAAAAATAAATATTACTTGGCAGAAGACTTTTTTATTTAAGTATTAAAAATGAATCTAACTCTTAATTGGTCTTTTATCATCTTGCTGTTGGCGCCTGCCTTTTAATAGACCTAAAAGTAATAACGGGAAGGACCGTGTTTCGCTGATTTTACGGCTTTATTGCTTTGTTGAATACTATGAACTCAATGTCCACTCATGAGCTCAGGCCTCAAATTTTAAAACAGGATTACCTGGCATCCCACAAAATGAATTTGCTAAGCACGGTGTCTACAAAAAGTCTGATTAAGACACGGGGTTCCAGTCCTGTTTGATATGAGCTCATCAAAGGAGCCTTTACACAAGCTTCATTTTACACCACTGTAGGCTTTGGATGTAACAAAGCCAATAGACAAAGGAACGGGAATGAACGCTGCCAATTCGCGTTAAATGAAGTGTAGCCGATTGAACGTTTGTCCTGTGGTCGCCTATCAGAACTGACCCCTGTTAACAACATCAAAGAGACTGATTTGGGAGTTATACCGGAGTATTTGGCAGACATCAGACACTTTGAAACTGTTAAATCGTTTGCGCATGTTGTGCCCATCAGAATGCATGGCGCAGTGACATATTCGTTGTTGTTTTTTGTGATAATACTATTGTAAGTTCATGTTGTAGGCTAGTACATCTCAAGATAATCTATTATGCAAGTTGGCAAGTTATTAGTTAGATTACATTGTTTAGAAGGCGTCATCAACAATTTAATAATCAAACTTTTTTTTTTTTTTTTGACACTTTGTTTTAGTTAAAGTGGAGGGTATGCCTATTTACATTTTATAAAGTGAGGATAATCAGATTTTTTTTTATTTTTTATTATTAATTACTCAAATATAGAGATGTAATCAGATACTGTAGCTAGTAAATAGATAGGCTAGCTCATTCTTATCTCACATTGCTAATCACGCACTATTTGTTTAAAAGCGCAGGCTGAATGGTAATTAATTCGGTAAACTCTTCACATCTGATTTGCATATTCACTTTGATCTTTCCCACTTGTTTAATAAAACGCATTTCAAAGAGCCACCATCACATTTATGCATTTATTTCTTCTATTTAGTGCACGTACATCTATATTAATTATTCTGCATGAACTATAGGCCTACCTATAAAATTACCCTTATAATTTCTAACATGCATGTATAATTTACTCTGTGGGAAAAACAATAAAATAGCCAATATATGCTAAACAAAATATATATGGCTATATAAAATTTTTCAAAACCATATAATATTTTTAAGAAAATATTTTTTTCTAATATTCCTCTCGTGCATTTATCAAGTAACTTTCCATTAAACGTCACTTTTCATCAGGTCAGGCCTGATTTGCCCATAAAATGACCAATATTGCTGTTTGATGCCACCTGAACATATTAAGTGCCGATAGACAGACAGCTCATGACAACGCTTTGAAATGTCATCCAGCCCTTTGTTACTCACAGCGAGGGGCGGGCGCGCGAACAACGCGGACGCGTATAAATGAAGCGTCTTGCCCTCATGAGGAACCACAGAAGAACTCGACTGATCTCGGGAATACATCCTCTCACAGTGGAGCATCCCAGGAATACCAGAAGACCTGATAATGCTGCACATTGCCATGTTCTCTACGGCATTGCTCATTCTTTTAGGCTGCGTTAGAGAGGCATCCGCCGGATCTGTGGTGCTGAACTCGAATGCCATTAAGGTCGGTCCAGGTGTGGCGAGTCCAAGCCATTCGGTCAGCCCGAGTCCGGATGAGACACCTACGGACACCGGCAGTCAGAACTTCTCTATGGATACACCACAGGTAAGCAAAATAATGAGCATATTTCGTTGCACTCGGCTATTGTGTGCTTAAATGTTGTCTAATGGCGTATTGCGTTTGTTAGCAGCAGCCTTTAATCTGCGAAAGTGACGAGGAATGTGGTGACGATGAGTTCTGCTTCCTGTCCCGCGGCGTCTGTCTCCAGTGCAAGAAGCGCAGGAAGCGTTGCATCCGGGATGCGATGTGCTGCCCTGGCAACCACTGCAGCAACGGTAAGACAGTTGAACAAACTAATTAAATCGGTGTCTATGTAGACATTTTTAGCATTGCACAGTATGAAAGTATAAAGGAACGTTTTTTTAATAATATACTTGACTTTTTTTCTTCCTATAAGGAGTTTGCCTTCCATATGATCCTGACATGATCCAACAGATTGGAATGGAAGAGTTTGTGTCCATCACCCATGAGAACTCCACTGTAATGGTGCAGACAAATGTTGCAACTCAAAGCTCACCACAAAACCAAATCCTAAAAGGTATGCAATGATGAAATCAATCTATATGCCTACTTTATTAATATCGATACAGATTTTTTTTTTTCAATGTTTTTTTGGGGAACCTAAAATGTGCTTCATGAGTTAACATCTAAATTAAGTATATAGGATGACTGAATCTACCTGACTACCAATGGTAATTGATTAGCTCCAAATGGATACTTAAGGTAGCAGCAGCCCATTTTAAAGAGTGCTTTATCAGTTTTGTAAGATATTCATTGTTATTTTGTTATTAAAGGTCTGGAGGGAGAGAACTGTCTCAGATCATCCGACTGCGCAGAGGGACTCTGTTGCGCCCGTCATTTCTGGTCCAAAATGTGCAAGCCCTTCCTGAAAGAAGGCCAGGTCTGCACCAAGAACAAGCGGAAAGGCACCCATGGCTTGGAGATATTCCAGCGTTGTGATTGTGGGGAAGATTTGTCCTGCAGAACACAAAGAGGAGACGGCAGCAAGACATCGCGGAGCCTGCACACTTGCCAGAGACACTGAATGAACTTTGAGGAATTGTCTTCCACAAACTCCTGGCGAAAACAGACTTGAGGGAAGCTGGAGTTGCAATGGGATTTTCTGTTTTTCATCTGGTGTCTTCCCTTTTCTTATGTCAAAATTGCAGAGTAGATATACTTGTTTCTCAGCGGAACTTAAATATTGCAGTAAATTACTGTAAATAATATAAGGCAGTTGGCACTTAATTCAGATTTTTTTGTTAACCCTGTTTTGAAAAAAGGTGCATTGGTCTTTTGCTAGTCTATCTTAAACGTATATACATCTGGGGGTTTTTTATAGTCACATAGAGCTGATTTAAATGTCTATTTTTATTCTAAATAAAGAGTGTTATGATATTATATGGTATGCAATGTCTTAAGTCATGTCTGTGCAAACAATATAGCAGATTTACAAGAGAATGCATATACTTAAGTGTGGTGGGGGCACTTATGATGCTTATAAAGGATGCACCATATGTAAGTTTGGTTAGGTGTGGTCAGAGCTGAGTGCTGGTATTTCTTTTTTATAAATGTTTTTCTCCAGAAGTACAATTAAGGTATATTTAATTAGGTGTGTCTATATTTAATAAGCCATAAGAGGCCATACCACCATTGAAATGGAAACTGTATAGGTCATTGGGAGATCACTCAGCACCTAATTGCATCTGGGAGGTTATTTTTACATTTAAGTACTTTGAAATCTTGTCTCTTTTACCTGTTCAAACAAATTTCTTCGAAATACCTAAAGAGACAAGCAAATTACTCGTTTGACCTATTAGCATATTATAAAAAGACTCAATGGCAAAACGACTGCTAATGTAGCAGTAATGCAAACTAACCCGCCTGGAAGCTAAGATTAAAAAGCTACCCATGGCTGATTGATCCAGTGCTTTCAAAAGCATTCATATATACAAGTCACACATTACAAATAAGCATCTGTTTGAGGTCTGTCTCTTTGAAGGTGAAGAGGCTTTAATATGGTCTAGCACAAGGAGACTGACACCATCACTTTAGAGTTCAAGGATGACAGTGTTAAATAATGATGTCTAAATAGAGCAGGAGAAGATTTATAATATTTTTTTTAATTTTTAACTTTCCATTACATTATTATGAAGTCAGACTTTAACTTTATTGGTTTTGACTCTTATTTGTGGGAAAGTTCACTCTAAAAAATAAAGGTTGCAATTTGAATCTGCAATTAGGTTTTAGAACTTAATGCCATTTTACCTTTCAACTGAATATTTTGGGTTCAATCCAAGTGAAACTCAGTTAACAACATTTGTGGCATAATATTGATTACTACAAAAATAACTTTTATTCGCCCTTGTTTATTAAAAGAAAAAAAAGACAATGATGCCAGTGAGGCACTTACAATGGAAGTGAATGGGGCGAGCAACACTAAAATACACATCGTTTCAAAAGTATATCCGCATGATGTAAACATTATACATTTGAACATGCTTTTTCTGTGATAAAATAGCTAACAAAACATATCTATGTAAAGTTATATCTAATACCGGGATTTCAGGGTTTTGTTGCCATGACAACAAAGTTGTAAATTTGTGGCAATAATCTTGATACAATGTGTATTTTAGCATTTATGGACAGGCCCCATTCACTTTCATTCTAAATGCCTTACTGTAACAGCAGTTTTTAATTTTTTAATGTCAAAATAACTTATTTGTGGAAATTATCATAATTTTCATTCATAAATAATCTGCAAACATGAGGGTAAAAGGGTGGTTCCCCTTTTGTCGCTCTCTCGACGTTGTGTCTCTTGAGCGCCGAAATATGCCTCTAACTTATGAAAAAAGGCCAATGAGAAGTTGGCAGACAGTATTTGCATACCCCGCCCCCGGCATACTAATATCTAGGAGGTCAAATACGGGAGTTCATTCAGAAAATATCTTCGGAGCCGATGGTAGTGCATGCAGTCTGCTGCGAGTCACACACACCAGTTCCTGCTTTTTCCTCTGACGATCTGCATGCTGTTGGATTGACGCATAACAGCAGCTTTCTCCTTCTTGCACGGCTGTGCATTGTTGCCCCTGGGCGCTTCGACAGCGCAGACAACTCGAAAGAGTTATTCTATAAAAGAGTGATTTTTTTAAAAGAGTAATTTCCTCTAAAAAGAGCAAAACACATCGGCGTTGAACGTTCTTTTCAGGACGCGTCTTTTTAAAGACGTTTTTCCACCCCTGTGTAGTTTCTGGATGCGGTTGATTTCTCCCCACCTCTGACGGTCATAAAAGCTGCCTTGTATACCTGGGCTGCAATCATACGCAGGCAGCGTTTTTATGAATGGTCTATGTTTTCAGTGCGAGAACATAGCCATGACAGCATTGCAGTCGCGGCTTTCTTTTGTAATGAGAGAAAGCCACTTCAGCCGCCCCCCGTGCCTCGCCTCCTTCCTACGGGATTGGGGCAGGCGCCGCGGGTGATGAAGATGATTTGGGGATAATGCCGGGTAAATCCCCTCGAAACCTCCCGCCTCCCCGGCACGCTTGCTTGCTTCCCCCGAGCTCAGGATGAGTGTGGTCCGCTTAATGGCCAGCCGTCCGGTCCCTTGAGCTCCCGGACATTGGATGACGACACCACCGCTGCATCGGAGAGTGTTACAGCAGCGTCTGATGCGGATAACTCGCCTGGGCCGCCACCTTCGGGTCTGCTCGCCCAGTCTGAGCCTGACGCACGGAGGTCCGCTATGCTTCCCCGGGCTTGATTGGTTCCGCGGGCATGTGCGCCGCTCACAGCCGCCGCCCCCGGTTCCTTTCTTCCAGGACGTGCATGACGAGCTGAGTAAGCCGAGCTTCCTCACTCCTGAGCTCTCGCTACCCTCAGTGGTGGAACGGTCCCAGACCGCTCCGCCCTGCACGCCATGGCCCCCTCCTGAAAGTCCACCGGGCCAAGGTACTTCAAAATTTGCACTTGGGTAGTCCTGTTCTTGACGTGCGCAGGAACTGCACTCAAACAGGCGATGGCCACTCTCGTGGCCCGGAAACGTAACACATGGACTGGACCTGGTCGCAGTACAGGAGGTAGACAAAGCGTGCTTTCTCAAGCGCTCCCGTCTCCCAGCTCCGTCCATTCGGCGACACCATTTGACGACTCCGCCCAGCAGTCCTCAGCGGTGAAGAAACAGACGGAGGCTATTTCATTCATCTTGCCCTGCTGCAAATCAGTTTGCCAGGCCCCCGGCACACACCGTGTGATGATCACCACCACCTGCCGCCAGCCACTCAAACCCTGGACAGACCTCTGCTTTTTGCGGGCAGGAGTACCCTTGCAGCAGGTGTCCCGATGCGTCCTAGTCACGACCGATGCCTCCAGATCGGGTTGGGGCGCTGTGTGCAACGGGCATGCAGCTGCGGGCCGTTGGAAAGGGGCCCCGCTGCGTTGGCACAACAACTGCCTAGAGTTACTGACTGTTTTCTTTGCCCTGAGGAAGTTTCTCCCCCTAGTTCGGGACAAACATGTCCTAGTCAGGTCAGACAGCACCGCAGTGGTAGCGTACATAAATCGCTAAGGCGGAGTGCGCTCCCACCACATGTCATGACTCACCTGTTGTCTCCACCTTTGGACTCAAGTCGCTGCGTGCCACTCACATCCCCGACAACCTCAATGTGATAGCGGACGCGCTGTCACGACAAAGCTTGCCCAGTGGAGAGTGGAGGCTTCACCCCCAGTCGGTCCAGCTGATTTGGAAACAGTTCGGCAAGGCCCAGGTAGACCTGTTTGCCTCCCGAGAAACCTCCCACTGCCCGCTCTGGTATGCCCGAACAGAGGCTCCCCTTGGGGCAGACGCATTGGCACACAGCTGGCCCACAGGGCTGCACAAGTACTCATTCCCTCAGGTGAGCCTTCTTGCACAGGTGCTGTGCAAGGTCAGGAAGGACGAAGAGCAAGTCACCTTAGTGGCCCCCTATTGGCCCACTCGGACTTGGTTCTCGGACCACACGGTTCTTGCGACAGACCCTCCCTGGCGAATTCCCCTGATGAAGGACCTTCTTTCTCAGGGACGGGGCACAATCTGGCATCCGCACCCAGACCTCTGGAACCTCCACGTCTGGCCCTTGGACGGGATGCAGAAGATCTAGCCGGTCTACCATCTACCGTTGTAGACACGATCAACCAAGCCATAGCCCCTTCTAACAGGCATCTTTAGGCCCTAAAGTGGCGCCTGTTCGCAAATTGGTGTTCTTCCCGAGCTGAAGACCCACAGAGGTGCGCAGTTAGGTCAGTGCTTTTGTTTCTACAGGAGAGGCTGGAGGGGAGGTTGTCCCCTTCCACCCTCAAGGTGTATGTCGCCACCATCGCGGCTCACCACGATACAGTAGACGGCAAGTCTCTGGGTAAGCACGACTTAATTATCAGGTTCCTAAGAGGCGCCCGGAGATTAAATCCCTCCCGGCCAAGCCTGTTCCCCTCCTGGGATCTCTCAGTGGTCCTCACGGGCCTCCAGAGACCCCCCTTCGAGCTGCTAGACTCAGCTGGACTTAGGATCCTCTCTCTCAAAACGGCCCTGCTGATCACGCTCACCTCCATCAAGTGGGTCGGGGACCTGCAAGCGTTCTCTGTCAGCGACACTGGCCTGGAGTTGTGATCCTAAGACCGCGACCGGGCTACGTGCCCAAGGTTCCTACCACGCCCTTCAGAAGATCAGGTAGTGAGCCTGCAAGCGCTGCCCTGGGAGGCGAGAGACCCAGCCCTTTCGTTGCTGAGTCCGGTACGTGCTTTGCGTACCTATTTGGACCGCACGCAGAGCTCTAGACATTCTGAGCAGCTCTAAAGCTGTCTCCAAACAGAGGCTCGCCCACTGGGTTGTCGATGCCATTGCATTGGCTTATCACACCCAGGCTGTGCCCCCCCCTTGCGGGTTCGAGCGCACTCAACCAAGAAGTGTTGCATCCTTGTGGGCACTGGCCAGGGGCACCTCCCTGGCAGACATTTGTAGAGCAGCACTGGGTTGAGTCAGTATCGTCCTGTGTTCTCTCAGGTCCGAGCCCATAGAACTCGGTAACACGCTGACGAACTGGTCAGGTGAATCGCTTGCGCCTAGCGCCCTTTCCCTCAGCCAAGGTAAAACAGTGCGCCTATTTCTCCCAGGAGTCTCTGGATGATTCCTCCTTAGCCCTCATGGGTCCGTAGTTCAGCAGAGGAACTCGCCGACCCAATCCATTACGGGTACTTAATCTAACCTGTACTGGAATAGGTGCTCCACAGGTCAAGGCCTCCTACGCGGACTCCCCCTGTGTGTATTTTCTGCGGTACTGTCCCCTTGCGAGTGGACTCCCGTGTCTCCCTTAGGCAGTCCCAGCTGCCTCAGTCGCCGTGCTGTAGCAACTCCCCCCTCTCCGAGGCTGAATTTACCACCGCGTCATCTTTCCCACATAGGACCTAAGCGGCCATGTGATGTATTTGCCACCTTTACCTCCCCTGCAGGGTAGGTGTGGTCTCCGCAGGGTCTTTCCCCCTGCAAGAATATGAAACTGGGTAAGACCCCCTTCCCTTGATGCATGTAAGGGCCCCGGCCGTGATTACTCTATGCGAGAAACATAGAGAGAATTGTGGCCCAGCCAGACTTGGCCCGTTCCCAGGTTGGCAAGCATCACCTTGTTCCCCTCACTAGGGTAACCAGAAGGATTCTGATGACTTTAATGGGGCATTGGGGAAGGGTACGTGCAACCTGATACAGCTGGTCGCGTTTGCACGTAAGAGTACCTGCCCGCTTCTGTATCAACAGTTCACGTACACGGCTCAGCGCATGGCATGATTTAAGTGGGACCCCTAGTGTCGCTTCTCCGACACAACGTCGAGAGAGCGACAGAAGGGGAACGTCTAGGTTACGTATGTAACCTCCGTTCCCCGATGGAGGGAACGAGACGTTGTGTCCTCCCCGCCACGTCGCTGAGCCGAGCCACTGTTGTGGCCGGACCATATCCGGCTCCTCAGAAAAATCCTGAACGAACTCCCGTATTTGCAAGCCTAAATACCCGTATGTCCGGGGGCGGGGTATGCAAATACTGTCTGCAAATTTCTCATTGGCCTTTTTTCATAAGTCAGAGGCATATTTCGGCGCTCAAGAGAGACCCCTAGTGTCGCTTCTCCGACACTAAGTCTCGTTCCCTCCATCGGGGAATGGAGGTTACATACGTAACCTAGACGATTTCCTGCTTTGTCAAAACTGGGTACAATTCTGATGCTCCTGAACATAGCAGTGTGAATGCTTACAAACTGCCCCAAAACTGCGCCTAAAGCCTAGTTAACTTTGAAGTTGAGATCAGTCAACACTTTGCGGCACATCAATTTTTTTTTACAAATAGTTAAGTAACTGGGGCTCACATGCAGAGTTACTTAAAAAGAACCCAAAAACATTAATGGGAAATGAGCATGGTTTGAGTGGTTCATCCGGATATCGACTAATATTTATGTTTTGGCTTTATTTGAATAACTAAATTAAATAAAATTAAAACAGATATTACATCAAATGGCCAAACTCAAATAAAACATTTTTTTTTGTCAAATCATGTGTAGAAGTCAGTGACTCAAAATGTATAGATTTTATTCTTGCTTCATTTACTGTAAGTATGTAAAAGCACAGATATTGCAATCTTTAATCTTTTAATATTACTTAAACTTAAGTTAGACAGAGAGGATTCAGTTAGGAAACACTTTTTGAACTCTGTGTGGTAAAGGATGCTTTCACAGCTCTGTATTATAATGGCTATGCTGCATAAATGAGGCCATTTGAGTCGATGTCTTTAATTTAAATGATGGGTGTAATTACAAGTAGCTTCAATCTTACCTACCAAAAGAGTCACTGTTAGATTTTTGGATCAAAGGGGTAAAATATTGATGTGTTGATTAAAACAGGATATTGTGAAGTTTTATCAAAATAATCAAGAAGCTTTACTGCTTTCTTCAGAATACAGTAATTTCTGGAAGGAAAATGTTAAGAATTATAGTATTATATGTAAAGTAGATTAAGGAAGTTGAGAAGTTAAAATATTGTGAGTTATAAAATGCTAAACTTCTTCAAAAACTATTTTAAACAGCATTTTGCAAATTATTTTATAATGAGGCTGTTTTAATGAACATAATGACTGAGAGATTATTAATTTAATACATTGAATATTATAAAATTACTCAATCATTGCTCATAAAAATCTTTTGTCACATTACATGACCATTGATATGAACTAGAACACAAAAGGTAATGAAAATTGTGAAAATTTTGAAATAGTGACATCTAAAATGGCACCTAAAATATGCTATTTCCCATATATATTTATATATTCAAAATGTAATCAAAAATGTTTTTACAAAAAATGTAATGTTAAAGAAATGTGCCAGGTTCACCACAAGCAACATTTACAACAATTAACACCATCAACAATTCATATTTTGACTTGTCCCATGTTTATTTAAAATAACTAAATTATTAAGGCACTTACAATGGAAGTGTATGGGGCAAGTAAATAAACAGAAAAATACTCACTGTTTTAAAATAATAGCCATGAGACATAAACAGTATAACAACATTTGAATGTGATACAATAGCTTACTAACCTTGTCTGTGTAAAGTTAGATCTAATATTACAATGTCTTTGTCATGACAACGAAACCCTGTAATACTGGATATAAATTTACACAGACAGGGTAAGTGATTTTAACACACTAAAATCATGATAACTTGCATAATGTTTATTTCTATCAGGAAGACTCTTAGAAGTTTAAGTTGACTGTGGCAGGGTGGAGGGCGGGCCGGGTCGTGATCATACACACCCGGTCCCTTATCAGGCTAATCAAGCCTGTCACAATGACATTTATTTGATGAATATGAAACAGTAATATAATGTCTCTCTTTGGTGTAAGCCCCGTCTTGCGGTCCAAAGAATTTGTATTCGGAACAGTCAGATCCTGCCAGAGATAGGAGGCATGGGCGAGGAGCCTACCCCGTGCAAGACAGGACTCAACTGGTGGTGTTGTTGAGTTGGAGGTTGCCGTGTTAGCACACTGAAACAGCAATGTGATAGATTGTAAGCAGACTTATAAAGCAATGGCTGATGCATGATTGGCTAGCAGTTAGCTAATTGTGCAATGATGTGCATCTGCGAGTCTTCCTGCTAGAACTACACTGCGCTTGCATTACTCATGACTATATTTTTGAACTGGCTTATAGCTTGTGGTCTAGCCCCATTCACTTCCATTTTAAGTGCCTTACTGTATCCACACTTTCTTTCGTTTCTTTTTTGGATTTTGTCCCTTTTTCTCCCCATTTTAGAATGCCCAATTCCCAATGCACTCTAGGTACTCATGGTGGCGTAGTGACTCTATCCAGGTGGCAGAGGACGAATCTCAGTTGCATCTCAGTCTGATACCGTCAATCCGCGCATCTTATCACGTGGCTTGTTGAGCGCGTTACCACAGAGACCTAGCCTGTGTGGAGGCTTCATGCTATTCTCCACGGCATCCACGCAAAACTCATCACATGCCCCACGAGAGCAAGAACCACCTTATAGCGACTATGAGGAGGTTAATCCAACGTGACTCTACACTCCCTAGCAACGAGGCCAATTGGTTGCTTAGGAAGCCTGACTGGAGTCATTCAGCACGTACTGAATTCGAATTTGCGCCTCCAGGTGTGGTAGTCAGCGTTTTTACTTGCTGAGCTACCCAGGCCCCCAACCACACATTTTATAATTATTTTTATTATTCTTTTTTTTTAAATAGGAACGAGTCAACATATGTCACAAATGCTGCTTCTTGAGTTTAACTTGTATTGATCCCATAAAATTCCTAATATTTAGTAGTTGTGGAATTACCCACACAGAGTTCAGCAGGGGCGGAATGGCCGTAGGAAGAACCAGACTTTTCCTGGAGGGCCGGCAGCGAAACGGGACTGAACGGGTGGCAATAAGTTAAAACAGGCCATCGCGTTATGCCGAACGGTCCGCGACTGGCAGAAGAGGGCCGCAAAACACCACAATATGCCAAAGGGGGCTGCGATATGCAAAAATTGACAGGGAACTTTTGGGCTGGTTTCTATGTAAAATCCAGGGCCGATTTCTCTTCTAATCTGCTCCTGGATTTCAGCAAAAAACATGCAGTAAATACAAAGATGCCATGTCTATGTCATATAGAGTGGAGTTTTGTGGGTCTTAGTGTTGGCTGAAGAATGGCTTGGAATGATGCTGTTTTACTAGCTGACTGACTGCCATGCCTGCAAATTACAGACAGCAAGATCCGACTGTAATGATGGCCGGCGTCACAGATATGAGTTCTTGAAGATGCATGGTTTTTAGCAGCAGACAGCAAGCTGACACAGCCTGAGTCCAAACACACATTTAGAAAGCAGAACGCCACTTTCTCCAAGGCTTTGTTTACCTAAAGTCTTTCGAGTAAGTCAAAGGACAGAGAAGACTACTGAGAAAAAAAACATCTTAAACTAGCTTAAGATGTTCTGTTGGACTTGGCTGGTTTAAGCTGGTCTGACTGGTTTCACAGCCTGGCTAAGCTGGTGTTCATTTGGTTTAGTTGGGAAGCCAGCTGGTCTCCCAGTCTAACCAGAAGGAAAGTACCTAAGATCCGCAAGCCAAGCAAATGTAAGCAAACTAAGACTAGTTAAGGCAGTTTTTTTTTCAGTAGGGGATTCAGAGAGGGTAAAAAATGGCTAGTTTACAATATTAACATACTGTAACAATATATGAATATGATGATTTTAAGATATGGCACTAAAATATCCAAAAATCTGCTCTACAAATTGAGGTAACAAACTCAGACTTATGAAAATATGCCAAAATATAACATGATCACATGGGTGGTCGGCATATTGTTTCTGATACATTAGGTGCCCTAGGATCGGCCACATTATGCCGACTCACTAACAAGTGCCATCTCCAATCAGACATGCTTGCATTGGCTTCAGTGTGTTTACCTTCCCCTGTGTTGCGACTGAAAGTGCTTTGAGTCAACAGCGTGGGAGACCTGGGTTCGGACATTCGATGAATCCAGGAATCGCGCTCGCATACTAAGTGACGAGCGCAATTAGGAGGTTACATTTTTCCCTATAACATTATCTTTTTATATTACTGATGGTAAGGTTTAGGTTTGGGGTTTATAAAACATGCATTTTTTTTCACTGTATTACAGACTGAACAGCTGAAAACATCTTGCTTCACAACTCGCTTTTGGCGCCCCTATGTGGAAATTACACCCTGAAAATGGAGCTCACACATGCCTCACACAACAACACTTACTTGTTTGGCTACAGGGGGCAGTGTTTGCAATTTTAGTAAGCACAGACGATTTCAGTTAAAGAAAAGTCAACCTACTTTTTACAATTTCACTGTGAGATCAGTCTGTAAATGCACAAACAGACCACTTAAAAAACATTATTTAAAATATTTGAGCCTGAGTCTGGCATTCCCAAAGGAAAATGTTAATGCTCAGAGGTTTAATGGAATTCTCAGTTGTTTTATATATCAACTTTTTTCTCTATGTTTCTTTTAAAATTCCTTAGAGAAAAAATAAAATAGATGCAGATGAAACAGTTGTTGACATACAGCAAAAGTATTGCGCTATTAAATGAATGTGGATTCCATAAATTTGATGATAAATGTTTATATTGAAATCTCTGAGTTCTGATTGCAAGAGTAATGAAAAAGTTTCCATTTGCTCACGTGTAATCTCTTTGCTGCCCATGAGCAGTGTTGGGTGTAATGCACTACTAAGTAATTAATTACTGTAGTTAAATTACTTTTTCACTGAAAAAAGTAAAGGGATTACTCTTAATTTTTCAGTAATTTAATTACAGTTACTTCTGATGTAATTGTGTTAAATACTGTATAGACTATAGAAAAATTCTATATAAAATAACAGGGAATTGAAAATTTACATTTAATGTCTAATGTTAAAATTTATGTTTTCTTAAAGCCCCCTTAAAATCTTAGTTCATGAATAATTTATTTATTTGAAAGAATGAAATGAACAATTTCATGTCTATCCTTATATTTTTCATCTGGACGAGCATGTCCAGTTCTAGAGGCTGTCGATGAGCCTGTCAAGTTACCTGAATCTGTCCAGTTCCAGGAGTCTATCCAGTTCAATGAGGTTGTTGACAAGCCTGATGAGTTCTCCAAGGCTGTCCAGTTCTCCGAGGCTGTCCAGTTCCCTGAGGCTGTCGACGAGCCTGTCCAGTTCCCCGAGGCTGTCCAGTTCCCTGAGGCTATGCATGAGCTTGTCCAGTTCCCTTAGAATGTCGACGAGCCTGTTGAGTTCCCTGAATCTGTCCAGTTCCCAGATGCTATCCAGTTCACTGAGGCTGTCGACGAGCCTGACGAGTTCCCTAAGGCTGTCCAGTTCTCCGGGGCTGTCCAGTTCCCCAAGGCTGTCAACAAGGTTTTCCAGTTTCCCGAGGCTGTTGACGAGCTTGTCCAGTTCCCAGAGGCTGTCGATGAGCCTGTCAAGTTACCTGAACCTGTCCAGTTCCCTGAGGCTGTCCAGTTCCAGGAGGCTATCTAGTCCAATGAGGTTGTCGACAAGCCTGATGAGTTCTCCAAGGCTGTCCAGTTCTCAGAGGCTGTCCAGTTCCCTGAGGCTGTCAACGAGGCTGTCCAGTTCCCTGAGGCTGTCAACGAGCCTGTCCAGTTCCCAGAGGCTTTCCAGTTCACTGAGGCTATGCACAAGCTGGTCCAGTTCCATTAGGCTCTCGACAAGCCTGTTGAGTTCCCTGAATCTGTCCAGGTCCCCGAGACCGTCCAGTTCCCTGAGAGTGTCAACGAGCCTGTCCAGATCCCTGAGGTTGTCGATGAGCCTGGCAAGTTTGCTAAGGCTGTCCAGTTTTCCGAGGCTCTCCTGTTCCCCAAAGCTGTCCAGTTCCATGAGGCAGTCAACGAGGATGTCCAGTTCCCTGAGGCAGTCGACGAGCCTGTTTAGTTGCCTGAATCTGTCCAGTTCCCCCGAGACTGTCGACGAGGCTTTCCAGATCCCTGAGGCTGTCGACGAGCCTGTCAAGTTCCCTAAGGCTGTCGACGAGACTGACGAGTTCCCTAAGGCTGTCCAGTTCTCCAAGGCTTTTCAGTTCCCCAAGGCTGTCCAGTTCGCTGAGGCTGTCGACGAGACTGACGAGTTCCCTAAGGCTGTTGACGAGCCTGTCCAGTCCCCTGAGGCTGTCGACAAGACTGACGAGTTCCCTAAGGCTGTCCAGTTCTCCAAGGCTGTTCAGTTCCCCAAGGCTGTCCAGTTCACTGAGGCTGTCGACGAGCCTGATGAGTTCCCTAAGGCTGTTGACGAGCCTGTCCAGTTCCCTGAGGCTGTCGACAAGACTGACGAGTTCCCTAAGGCTGTTCATTTCTCCAATGCTGTTCAGTTCTCCAAGCCTGTCCAGTTCCCCAAGCCTGTCCAGTTCCCTGAGGTAGTCAACGAGGATCTCCAGTTCCCCGAGGCTATCAATGAGCCTGTCCAGTTCCCCGAGGCTATCCAATTCACTGAGGATGTCAACGAGGCTGTCCAGTTCCTAGAGCAGTCGACGAACCTGTCCAGTTCCCAGAGGCTATCCAGTTCACCGAGGCTATCAATGAGCCTATCGAGTTCCCTGAATTTGTCCAGTTCTCTGAGCCTGTCCAGTTCCCTGAAAGTGTCGACGAGCCTGTCCATTTCCTTGAGACTGTCGATGGTTAATACAAAAATTCTGACTTAACATTTTACAATTGTGACTATATTCCTCGCAATTTTGTCTTTATTTCTCGTAGTTGCAAAGTATGTTATATCTTGCAAATTTCTTGGATTTGAAACTTTATATCTCGCTATTTGGACTTCATATGTTACAATTATGACTGTCAAAATTTTGAGTTTATTTCTCACTAATTTGACTTTAAATCATACAATAAATCATACAAAATGTCCAGTTCCCCAAGGCTGTCGACGAGCCTGTCCAGTTCCCTTAGGTGGTCCAGTTCCCTGAGGCTATGCACGAGCTTGTCCAGTTCCCTTAGGCTATCAATGAGCCTGTCGAGTTCCCTGTTCCCTGAGGCTATGCACGAGCTTGTCCAGTTCCCTTAGGCTATCAATGAGCCTGTCGAGTTCCCTGAATCTGTCCAGTTCCCCGAGCCTGTCCAGTTCCCTGAAAGAGTCGACAAGCCTGTCCAGTTCCTTGAGACTGTTGATGAGCCTGTCCAGTTCCCTGTGGCTTTCGACGAGCCTGTCCAGTTCCATGAGGCTGTCCATGAGTCTGTTTGGTTCCTTGTACTCATTGAGCCTGTCTGGATTCCTGAGGCTGTCCACGAGCCTGTCCAGTTCCCAGAGGCTACCGACGAGCCTGTCCAGTTCCCTGAGGCTATGCACGAGCTTGTCCAGTTCCCTTAGGCTATCAATGAGCCTGTCGAGTTCACTGAATCTGTCCCGTTCCCTGTCTGGTGACCCCTGTCCAGCAAACGCCGTCCAGTCTGCTAATCCCTGTCCAGCGGCTCCACCCTCTGAATCTTTCACAGCTCCGCCCTCTTAGTATCCGCCTCCTGCCACTTCACCCTCTGAGTCTCTGCCTCCTGCAGATCCGCCATCTGAGTCTCTGCATCCTGCAGATCCGCCATCTGTCTACACCTCCTGCAGGTCAGCCCCCTGAGTCTCTGCCTCCTGCGGCTCCGCCCTCTGAGTCTCCACCACACTGGATACCAGACCTCATTCCCTACCTGGAGCCACTCCCCTTGCCCCCTGGTCTACAGCTGTCTCCGGGCCCTCCATCAGCTCCACCATGAACAATATTTTTTGTGTTTTGTTTTATGTGTTATGGAGCATCAGGTCCTTGGATGGGAGGCTCTTTAACACTTGGTAAATTAGCTCTAGCAGCCACTAGTGGTCGCTAGTAGAACTTGTACTTTTTGTTTGAAGTTCTGTGTTTTCCTTCTTGCATCTCTGTTCCTGATTCCTTCCCTGATTTTCATTCCAGCTGTGTCTTGTTACCCTTGTTAGTTCTTGTGTATATATTTCCCTTGTGTTTTCTCTGTCTTTGTCAGTAGTTAACCTGTATGGATGTAATGTTCTATGTTTATGTTTTGAGTTCTTTGTTTATTTTATATTATAATTTTTATTAAATGCCTGCACATAGATCCTCCTCTTGCCACATTCCTGCAGACGTTACAGGTGGATTACATGATCTTCAGTTTGTTGCACTGAGGAAAAGAACTAGTATCCTCTCAATTTTCACTAGCAGAGAGCAGAAGGTTTGAATAATGGTGCCTTGATCTCTCCATGTTAGAAAAAAATTGACTAAAAAATTACGACGTCATATCTTACAATTGTGACTTTATTTCTCGCAGTTGCAAGGTATGTTATATCTTCCAAATTTCACTTTATTTCTAGCAATTTAAATTTTATATCTCGCTATTTGGACTTAATATCTTACAATTATGACTGACAATTTTGAGTTTATTTCTTGCGATTTCAGCTTAAAATCATAACATTTCAACTATATCTTGCACTTGCAAGATAAGTTGTATCTTGCGATAGTGACTGAGAATTTCAACTTTTTATCTTGCAGTTTTGACTTTAAGTCTTGCAACTTGAACTTTATTTCTCGCAATTGTTATATATAGATGGCTATTTCTTGTATTAGCAACATTATATCTTGCTATTATTACTTTATGTGTCACAATTTCAAATTTATATGTCACAATTGCGACTTTCTATCTCTCAATTTTGACTTTATTTTTCTCAATTTCTACATTAAATCTCACAACTTCGACTTTATATTTCAAAACGAAACAAGGTTTTTTTTTCCAAAATTATTAATAATAAAGTTGCAATTGTGAGATGTAAACATGGAATTATTAGAATTATAGAGTCACAATTTTGAGATATAAATTCAGAATTGCTTTATATTTAGTTTATTCTGTGGCTGGTACTATCTTCTAAAGAAGCCAGGATAACTCGCAATTGCGAGAAATAAAGTCTCAACAGCGGGCAATTGTGATTTAATATCTTGCAATTCAAACTTTATTTCTCACAACTAAGAGATGTAAAGTTGCAATTGTCCATCCATCCATCCATATTCAACCGCTTATCCAAAGTCGGGTCGCGGGGGCAGCTGCTCCAGCAGGGGGCCCCAAACTTCCCTATCCCGAGCCATATTAACCAGCTCTGACTGGGGGACCCCGAGGCGTTCCAAGGCCAGTGTGGAGACGTAATCTCTCCACCTAGTCCTGGGTCTTCCCCGAGGCCTCCTCCCAGCTGGACGTGCCTGAAACACCTCCCTAGGGAGGCGGCCAGGGGGCATCCTTACCAGATGCCCAAACCACCTCAACTGACTCCTTTCGACGCAAAGGAGCAGCGGCTCTACTCCGAGCTCCTCGCGGATGACTGAGCTCCTCACACTATCTCTAAGGGAGAAGCCCGCCACCCTTCTGAGGAAGCCCATTTCGGCCGCTTGTACTCGCGAAGTTGCAATTGTGAAATATATAATCACCATTTGAGTGTTATAAACTCACAAATGCATTAAATAAATAAGTTGCGAGTTTATATCTCATAATTATAAGAAATAATGTTGCAACTGCGAGATATACTGTAAAGTATCAATTGTGAGAAATAAAACACTTTTTACAAAGCTTTTAGATAAACTCAATTATCGTGTTACTTTTAATGCAGCAGGCAAATTTCATTGTTCAAAGTTTGGCATTTTTTATTTTCTTAGGTGAAATAAAAAACTTAACCAAATTATACAGTAAGAGTAGCCTATGTTGGTTATAAAATAAATGTGAGTAAAATAGCTCAGATAATTTGGTTTTGCTGATATTCAATGACAAATGTTTAAGTTTAAATTTAAATCTCACATTAAGATTGTGGCAGGGCGGAGGGTGGGGCCGGGTCGTGATCCTACACACCCAGTCCCATATTAGGCTAATCAAGCCTTCGAGAGGGATAAAGGTCGACTACAGAGGATTGTGCGGGAGAGAGAGATCGTTTATGGACATGTCCGTCATGTGTATTTGTCTGTAAAAGTTTCAGTTTATTATTAAACCATTATTTAAATTGTCAACCTGGTTCTCGCCTCCTCCTTTCCGTTGATCACTTTACAGTGGTGCTGAGAACCCGGGTTTGGAAGAGAGCGCCGCTATGGTGCCTTCACCTCTGGCCGAAGTCAACAACGCCCTCACCAACATCCAGCAGACACAACACCATGCCCTCTTGGAGGTTCGCCGGGAGCAAGAACAACGCTTCCAAGTCCTGCTCCTGGCACAAGCAGAGGACCGACAGGCGCTGCGGAGCCTGATCGCCAGGGAGGGGGCTGGCGCTGCGTCCTCCTCGGAGCCCGTCCCACCGCTGGTCCTCGCGAAAATGGGGCCAAGCGACGATCCAGAGGCCTTCCTCGACCTGTTCGAGAAAACTGCGGAGGTATGGAGGTGGCTTCCCGATCAGTGGGCAGCCCTGCCACAAAGATATGTTCTGAATCTCTAGAGGCAACATGTGCGAGATATTTCTGAGAAGCAGTTTCTTTCTGTTTTTTAAATTATGAAATGGATGTGTTGGAACAGATAGTGAAGAAAAACCAGTCAACGCACTGCTATAACATATATAATGAATGATAAATCCCATACACCTCACAAAGATGGTTGAGAGAACATCCCAAGTGTGCAGAGATGTAATCTAGGCATAGGGTGACTACTTTGAACAAACTAAATTCAAGATATAAATGTTTATAATTATTGTCACTTGATAATTTTCATCCTTCCACTTGTGTTATATCAGTTTTGACAAGTTTCATTTTATTCTAAAATGTGGAAAATAATAAAAAAAAGTGTAAGTAGTGTATGTGTATTGTAATGTAGGGGATATGAATGGAAGGGAGAGTTTGGTCATGTCATGTGGAGAACAGCAGCAGTTTATTTGCTATCACAATGGTAGTGGGTGTTCTCATCGTTTAAGTCTTTGCTTTGCCCCAAAACATCCACAACCACTCATAAAAAGTCTCTATTGAGGATCATTGCATTAGCATGGGAAAAGGAAAATAATGGACCCCCATTGTCTATCTATAGGAATAGTTCACCCAAAAATGAAAGTAATTTGTCATTATTTCATAAATGTCATTCCAAACCTGTTTGCTGTTATTTTTTGCCATGAAATACAAATGGAGAATTTGTGAAAAATCTTCACGCAGCGTTTAGATTTGAAAAATGGTGTGTTGATGCCATGCATCAGTTTTTGAATATGTGGAATGCAGAATGAGATGTGATTAAGACTTCACATTTACTATATAGTCTTGTCAAAAAAAGGTTAATAATATTCATTTGTATAATTTGTAAATATTATTTACCATTTTAGACAGTAGACTATATAGTAAATTCAGAAGTCATTTAAGCAAAGTGGGTGGGTTAAATTAGCTTCAACAGATAAAGAAAGTTATCGTATAAGTTATTTAACAAAGTCTACTTTTTTAGTGCACTTTTATCAATCCTTGGACTGGGGAAAAAGTTAACGTGAGTACATTTTGATCTCCCGACTTTTAGGTGCCGCATTCTACGTTTTGCCGCAGTTTCCCGGTGAAATTAATACAAGATGCGCTACAACATTTTATTCACCTTCACAGAAATCATGACTACAGTGACTGATTATGACTTTAGAAACTGTTTTCCACACTATTACTTAAACACTGCTTAAGTGTGTAAACACTGCTATGTTATGATATTGAAACTCTTTCACTATAACACATTTTAAACATTTTAAAGCTTGAATATCAGACCCACCTACAGTGTAAACAATCTCAATAATTTTATCGGTGAAAGACCGTATTAATGCTACAGTAAAAACACATAAATTGGTTAACGAGTAGTTACCGTAAAATATAAATTTATTTACAAAGACAATACAAATTTAGATTTATGGTAAAATGTTGCAAAATTTAAAAAACATTTTTGATGTAAAAAGTATGATTTTCTCGTATAATTAATCGCTAAAATGTATATTATGTTTAACAAGAGAGTACACGTACTTTATACAGTAAATACTTTTTTTAATTATGGTAAAAACAGTAATCGGGCATTCCTTGAATTCCCTGCGTGACCCATTACATTTCACTATATTTTATGGGAATAGTTATGTTTATTCTTATTTTCAATATCAGTTATGTACTTTGGGGTCTTCTGTGTTATATTTGATGTATTTTATTTAATGTTTATTGCATAACTTTAATTTCACATGTGCGATGGAGTTAAGTGTTTGTGTAAGTGACACTGAGCACTGAATCAACATGTTTATTGGTTATTTCTTCTGGAAGAGTCACTATTGATAAACTTCATGTCATCATGTGGTCTTCTGCAATTACTACGGTGATACATTATAAAGTGAATTTTTATAGTTTAGGTTAATATATTAACTTCATCATTTAATAATATAAACAATAGTACGGCACCATAAAATATACTGAAAAAACTACAGTTTTAAACTTTAAAATGTACAGGTTGTTCTGTAAAGTTGTTAACATTTTTATTGTATCCTTTACATAATTATTTTGGCAACAACAGCTGCCATTTTTATTACATTTATTTTGTAAAAACAACTTATATGACTTATTTCTAAGTGATTAGCTTCTGCGGTAGCTCACCTAATAGAGTGCTGTACTTTGATGTACGTAGTCTGAGTCAAGCACGCTAGCTGTGATTTTCATTTCTAAAATTGTTTTCAAACACTATCAGTTAGGTTTAGGCACTGGTTTAGGGTAAGGAACATCTGCTTTGTGACTCGCATTTTATTTTAGATCACTACTGGTTTGGTTTAGGTAAAGGGTAAGGGTGATACGTTTCACTTATTAAAACCTCCATTTAATATTCACCTTAAAAACCTTGTCTGATTACAACCCCATTTCACTCACTTTTGGCTCCCCCCACTGGACATTTCACGGTGAAACTGCTGCTAAACGTGTAAAAAGACACGTAATCTTGTTGTGCAAAAATTTTGCCACGCTCGCGTAAAGTTCATGAGATCAGGCTGTGGACACCCATTTAATGGAGAACTTTTCCTAAAACAAAACAAAGTATAAGACTAAGTAAAATAGCCATCTAAACATCTCAAGGTGACTAGCATATGATGTGATTACTTATAAGACTGAATCAGAGATTCTCGAAGTGAAAATGCTGGAGGCGACTTTCACTTTGAGGTTTATAGTTAGCCAAGAGTTGAAGTGAGATAACAATGCAAACCTCAGCAGAGGTTATCACAATCGCTTTGGAAAAGAAAGCAGTATCTCCTGTCTCCCTCTGAAAGAGACAATGTCATTCCGCAGGATCACTCAGACTGCAGATCTTCATCATTAAAGACCATTATGTCACATTCGCTTCTCCTCTGCGTGCTCTGAAGGGAAGTAGCCAAAGCCAATTTAATGTTCCTCAATTGTCTCCTTTGTACTGTGTACAGTTTACTGGGCTTAATAGGGCAGGCCATTTCCCTTTAATATTACCTCTTCCTCCGCCAAACCCATAATGCCCCCATTTGTCCCACACAAAAGCCTGAGTTAAGCAACACAAAGAGGTGTTACATACAGTAGAATCTCATTTCCCTAAGTGATTGCATCCACAAAAACAGACTTAAATCTTTGATCTCAGTGACGTGCAAATGTGCTGGCTTTAATCGGTCCGTAGGTCCTTGTGTGGCCGTGTGAGGTGCTGACAGAAACAATAGCCGCTCTATTTCGAGCTATTACACGCACATTACTTTAAGTACATTTGCTCATTTGCACAAGGGTTTGGGAGCATAGAATATGTGTCAATGTGTGGACTTGCAACAGACACCCCAACATCAATCATAGCAGAGGGCAGCCTTAATTTGGAGAGGCCACTTCATAAAGAGTGGCTTTGGCCACTGTGGAAAGGCAAACAACATTTGCCACCTCAGTGCCTAGTGCTAATGATATACAAGCTGCTTAGATATACATGAAAGAAGGGCATCCTTGGAGCTCAATCAACGACCTTTTCAAATACACTTCCTCTGTACACAAAAGAGCACACCATCTATCTCCTCTGATGAGCAACCTGTGCTCCAACCCCGGCCAATTCACTCCCCAAGCCCTCACTAAATATAAATGCAAGGATGGGGGAAAAGTTTTTTTTTCTCAATTACACATGAAACAAATACCATAAATAAGTCAAAGAGAAGGAAGGAGGGGTAGGATTACATTACACGACTTCAAAGGGCCCCTCTCGTCCCCCATAGAGCCCAGGCAGTGTGCTTGTGTTCAAGGTGCTTATTCATGTATGGAAACTTGGGGCATGATCACTCACCGTTACACGAAGGACACTTAACAGTTTCCCTTCAAAACAAGAAAGGGAGGGGGTCCCAAACAGACCCTGGAGAAATTGAAACTGACAGAGAGGATATTTCTGAGACAACAGCGATGACCTCCCATCACCCCCGCAAGCTATATCAATTAACCTTCCATTTTACAGTTAGCAGCAGCTTCGTGAGAAAATACACACTGGCACAAAGGCTAAGGATCATCAATTATATAATAAAAACAACACTGTGCCTTAAATCAAAGGAAGCAGAGCTGCTCAGTATTACTTTATTTTACTTGAATGATCTTGTAAAGAGTTTTTATCTCATGTCCTTTAAAGATGACAGATGGTGACAACTTTGTTATAAGTCACACATCATCACCTCAAGAGGACGAGTGAGTATTCGTGGCAGTTTCTCAATCTGGTTGTCATTGACATCACTTCACCTTATTGGCTGTATAGTAGAGCATATATTCCACTGCAGATTCAGTGTGATATAAAGGCATTTCTTCAGCTGTCCCAGCTGTTGATTTAATCTATTATTTTTATTATTATTATTAATAATACTTTTTAATCATTAATTTTAAAAAAAGGCCACTTAAATGTAAATGAATAATTTTACTATGCTTTAATCATTAGTTTTTTCAAATTTTCTAATTTGAGCAGAACAATGTATAGTCCTTTATGTCTACAGAAGATTGTATTGTGTGAGATTTGTAAAACTAAAGCTGCATACACACTGCCATCGACATCGCGCGAGACAGCGACACCATCCAATGAGAGCTGGTGACTTCCATCGACACGAGTTGTCGCGACCGTTGGCGACCAGATGTGGGCGTTTCCAGCGACGTGACAAAGTTAAGACAAGTTTAACTTTATTCAAATGAAGACCGACTTATGGGAGCGACAGCCAATACGAGAGAAGATGGTAGAGCTCACGTGATCCTTCTCTCTCTCTCAGCTCCTGCAGTGATCAGGGGACCCACCCTCTGCACCAGCTCATCAAACTGGGTCCTGTCAAGCCTGAAGTACTGCTGGAACCGGACTTCATCCAGCCGCAGTTCCTGCACCAGCCGGTGGTACTCACAATGCTGACTCAGAGATTTAATGGTTTTGTGGACCCAGATAAACAGCCGCTATGCAAAGAGCACGCCTTGTTTCTCGTTCATCTTTGATATAAAGCATTTTATGTACTGATTCCATTTATATTTAGTGTTTTCCCTCCAAAATGTTTGTTTTTAGCGGCAAGAAAACAAATGAGCTTTCAACAGCAATGGAATGGCATCCGTGAATGTCATTTATAAACGTTACTAGGCAACCAGCAGTGGGAAGGCCCATTAGCGACCTAATTGCCAGCCACTGGCGACCTACAGCGACAAAGTCGCTGGCAGTGTGAATGCAGCATTATTTTTTCAATCTTAAAAGACAAAAATTAATCATAAAAAAATTATTACGTTTAAGAATTATTATATTTTACACAAAAATTTTAATAACCGTATTTAATTTCAGACAAAAGGGGATCGTGACACACACAATGGTGTCAGTGAAGAGCACGCTTGTTGACATCACTTGTGAACAGATATATTATAGCGCGTCATTTCCAATTAATTTTCAAATGATGCATGTTTAAAATTCTTTATATGAAAATATTATTTTATTGCTTGTATCTAGGGCACATAAATACATGCAAGAACCTCAGCAAGAAAAATGTGTTGATAATTTGATTTCAAAATGTTTGAAATTTGATCACTATTATTTCCACCCCAGAATGTAATAAATAAACAAACTAAAAATTGGATGTTGTGGAAATGACATTTGTTCTATTAACAAGATGTGCTTTTATTCTCATTAAAGCACAATTTGAAAATTGGGCTTTAGGAGAGTTAATGTTCAGAAGTTCACAAGGCTAAACATTCTCATATTCAAAAAACATAAAACAAAATGCATGTTATTAATAGGAAGCATTAAAGGATTAATTTACTGCCTGCATTAATGTAACAGGAGAGATTATCTGTAGGGGAACTGTTTTACAATTCAAGTAAGCATTGCCTCTCCTGTTGTTATCTTAATCTCTGTGATTGTCTTAGATCCTGTATTGATTACGATATCTATAGGAGCACTCCTGTTTTCAAAGAATGGGACTTTTTCTTGTCCCAAATGGAAGCATGTTTAAATAACCTCTGTTTTTATATTTGGCTCAAGTAGGCTTGAAGCCATGCCAGCTAGTGAATGGGCAGTTAATTTGACATAACAGTGTCCTGTGTTGTTTGACAGGCTATACTTCATCTAAAACTATTATGCATTCATGTGAGAGACCACATGGTATATTTTCACTTAAAAGCAATTTGTCACACTGCAGGAAAATTTAAGATAACTGCAAAATGGAGATGAAAAATGGTGTAAAACGTTAAAGTAATAGTGAATAGTCGCATAATCAAAGTACATACACTTTTCATAAGGCCTATACATTTATATATATTTAAACCTAATGTTAAACATTTTTATATCTATGTTAACTCACCTATCTATGAAGCCAGGTGATTTATTCAGAGATATACAGTACAATATAATGAATAATCCTGCATTAACCAATGGCACTGTGGCTTTCATGGGTTAAAAGGTAAGTGAAGGACATTAATATGTGAAAGATATGTGATTTTCTGTATACAGAGGCCACGGAAAGTATCTGGACCCTTCAGTCACATTTAAACATGTATGAATGCCATTGCATTATGTAATGACATCAAACCAAGTGCCATGTGTTTTAAAGAAAGAAATCAGAAGCACACATAGTACAAGTAAAAGGAGTTTGATTATTTGGCTTTAATTAATAAAACAATGCCTATCTGCTCAAAATGAAGAAAAAAGAATTTGGACACTCTCCGGTTGTCAGACCTTAGTCTGTAAACATGTCAATATTAATGGGATGAACTACACCTGCAGTTACACTGTGTTAGGACAACTGTGTGAACTTGAGTGGATCTGACTTTACACATCAATTAAAAATCACCTTGAGACCAGTTTGTTTAAAAAATTGAAGAAAAGTAGAGGTGAGAAAGTTTACAATTGATATATCTTTATAGAAGAAGGTATTACCTGTAACTGCACTATACCACAATCAGATTTGACAAGTGTTAATAGTCTGAGAGATTTTAGCCATATTTGCTAAATCATGCTCATATGTTTGTTTGGCATGGGGGGCATGTTCATGTGACAATTATCCCTAACACCTGTCTCTCGTTATAGTGATGTGGAGGGAAACAAAAAAGGGATGCCAGAGCGTCAGTGAGGAGAGAGAGTGACCTGAAGGCACGACAAGCATTCTCCCAGAGAGTTATTTATTTGGAGTGCTTTAATTTATTTAAAGACGTTTTCTTGGTTGTCGACGGTTACCGTCGAGTGTGTTAAAAAACGAGAATAAAAGACTGACCTTGAACCTGCTTCGTTGTCTCCTGATTCCTCCATTACCCATGAACTAAGGTTGCTTTACAGTGGTGCCGAGAACCCAGCTTTGGAGGAGAACGCTGCAATGGAGTCTTCACCGCTGGGCAAAGTCTTCAAGACCCTCACAAGCATCCAGCAGTCACAACACCATGCCCTCATGGAGGTATGCCTGGAGCAGGAACAACGCTTCCAAGTCCTGCTCCAGGCACAAGTGGAGGACCGGCAGGAGTTCCGGAGCCTGACCGCCAGGGAGGGGGCAGGCGCTGCTACCACCTCTGAGCCCGTCCCACCGGTGGCACTCATGAAAATGGGGCCAAGCGATTATCTGGAGGCCTATATTGACAGCTTTGAGAAAACCACAGAGGATTGGAGGTGGCCTCCCGATCATTGGGCAGCCAGCCTGTTGCCCCTGCTCTCCAGGGAGGCACAGCTGGTGGCATAACAGCTCCCCGTGCCAGCCTCCTGTATTACAATCACCTGAAGAAGGCCAACCAGCAACGGGTCGATCTAACACGTTTCTGGATTCTCTGCCGGAGCAGAGTTGGCAGCTCTTCTGCTCGTTAAGATTCAGGAAGAACGGCCGCCCTTTTGCTTTTTGGGGGAACCTGTGGCATCATGGAAGTGGTTGATCTGGTGGTACCAGAGCAGTTATTCTCCCAACATCTCCGAGGCATGTCAAAGTGGGTCCAGTGCCACCGCCCGGCATCGTTGGATGGAGCCATCCAGCTGGCAGAGGACTACATGCCGGGGTTCCCAGGAGGCGGCAAAGCAGTCTCTTCTCTCTCTCTCTCCACCCCCTGTGCCTTATGTTACATCCCCTTCCCCCCTGTTCCCCTCACTCCCACCCAGTTCCATCTTCTTGGAGGTGGGGAGGCCCGTCCAGACCCCGCCCCCATATGCAACACCTGAGGGCTGTCCTGAGAGAGCTGAGACAGACGGGACTCATGGCCAACCCGAAGAAATGTGCAATTGGGCGGGTGGAAGTTAGGTATTCTGGGGTCTCAGATGCGGAGGCAAATAAGATTCCTTATTTGGCCACCCTGATTGAGGCAAGTCACTATGCCACCGTGAGGACTTAGAGTACTTTGGGAAATGGGCATTCCAAATTGGACATTTCTTTGGAAAACTGCAGCAAAACATGTAAGAGGACAAGCAATTGCTAAAATTTACCAATGACCATGTAGCGTTAATGTGATCAGCCTGTCTACTTATCTTGCTTTTTGAGTACAGCTTAGTTTTGCTAAGCAATCTGACATTTGGTTTTCACCTGGAAAACATTAAAGCAGGCAAAAAAATTGCATACATTTACATGGAAAGGACAATATCGTATCCAGGGCATTTGAGGGTGGAATGTTTTAAATAATTGGTTACTGTACTTAAAGGGATAGTTCACCCAAAAATGAGAATTCTCTCATCATTTACTTACCCTCATGCCATCCCAGATGTGTATGACTTTCTTTCATCTGCTGAACTAAAACTAAAACTAACTTTTAGAAGAATACCTCAGTTCTGCAGATCCATACAATGCAAGTGAATGGGTGCCAAATAATTTTACATTTAAAAATCACATATATCAGCATAACAATGTAATCCTTAAGACACCAGTGGTTAAATCAAAGTTTTTAAAATCAATATGATATGTGTATGTTAAGTTATTTTTCTACTATAAATTATCCTCCCTGCTCAGTCAATCTCCACTTTAACTTTCACATTCTTCCTCTTGTGTTTTTGGTGATTCACATTCTTCCTATATATCGCCCTCTACTGGGCAGGAAGAAGAATTTCTAGCAAAAAAGACTTAAATATTTATCTGTTTTTCACCCACATCTTGACGGGAGTTTGTGTAGGGAAGAGGCGAGAGAGTGAGGATCCAATTGCAGAACTTTAATAATAAAAAAAGAAGGGGATTCAATGAAGGCGGTAAACATACAAAGAAGGTAACTCAAACTTCAATGGCTAATCACACAACAAACAAACATATGAACAAGAGAAACATGAGGGTATAAATAAACATGGACTAATGGGCTAAACTAGACAGCTGAAAACAATGAGGAAGGGAACCAGGAACCCAGACATGAAAGCAAAAATATATTTCAAAATAAGAGTCCACTGAGACATAAACATGTCAACATAAAAGTCTTTGCAAACATAAGGATGACGATGAAGGATGATGACAATGTGACACACCTATCATACAATATCCATTATGTATTACTTTTATGCTGCCTTTATGTACTTTTTGGTTCTCCAACGTTCTGGCAACAATTCACTTGCATTGTACAAACCTACAGAGCTGAGATATTCTCCTTAAAATCTTCATTTGTGTTCTGTAAAAGAAAGAAAGCCATACACATCTGGAATGTCATGAGGTGAGTACATTTTGGGGTGAACTATCCCTTTAAGTTAACTCCTCCTATTATACTCTCAAGCGTGGAAAACTAAGTTGTCATCGGTATAATAAGCTGTGTCATAATTGATGCGATTTACTTGGACATTTGATACTTAAGCAAATTGAATATTAGATACTTTATTACTTTTTCTTGAGTCAGCTTCCATGAAGGTATCTTTACTTTTACTTGAGTACAGTGCAATGTACTAGTCTTTATTTAAAAGGACTCTTCGGTGTCTTCTAATCATTTTCAGAAGTTTATCCTATAATTTGCTTAAAACCTGTTTTAAACCCCACTCATTTGTCACCACAGGGTGTGTAGACCAAGCAGGTGAAACTTACCCATTGTTAAAGTAGCATTCAGACAGATTTTCCCATAATTCAGCAAGGCAGCCTACTTGTTAGCATCATAGTCTCAGAATGTGGTGCTGTAAAGTCACTCGAGAGCATGTCTTCAACAGCTTGCTCGCCACAGAGTTATAATGGGTGGTTAGGATTTTGATATATGATGCGTTTTGGCCACTTAAAATTTCCATCATCAACTGATCACACATTGCACATTCTCCAGCGTTGCAGCCGCAACCTCATCGTCACCTCATTGGCTGTCCAATGGACAGGCCACTAGACTAAAATGACATGCTACTTAACGTCCAATTAGAGGGTAATCAGGATGTTTGAGCATTTTGAGAGGGTGGCAAGGGATAGTTGCCAAGACCACAGTGTAGCGACTGTCAACATGCCGCAGAGCTGCTGCAGTCCCCACAGTATTGAAATCAAGCCATGGCTCCAGTTTAATGTGGTCAAAGGCATGTTTGTGGAATACAGGGCCTCACTGTTGAGGACCAAATGCTCTGTGCCACAAGGTCTTTTCTGTTAAATTGATGGATTGGTGTTCAGTGTTGTCTGTGTCATAACCAATGTTGGCAAAGCTACCTTGAAATCGTAGCTTCCCAAGATACAAGTGGTTAAACTAGTCAAGCTACAGTATTCTTTCAAATGTAAGCTGCACTGAAAAAAAAGATAACATATGAAAACAAATAGCGTTTATTCAGAAATGTAAATATTTATAAAATTTGTAAACTTAATTAACTTTTATTAATGTGTACAGCACAAATATCAATTATATGGTGAACTTGAAGTAAATTAATAATTGTGAGTTCCTTGAACCTATTTGGCTTAAAAATCTATAAAATTAAGGTATTATTACTGCTATCTCAAAAATAATTTTTTTTATTGTTTTGAATTATTTTGTAAAGTCACCATTAGGGTGGTAAAGTGGTGAAGTCAAGCCATGATAATTTGATTTAGAATGTACAGTACATTGCTAAAGTGCATCTTTATGTGCACTTCTTTGGAGAATTAAGTTAAATGACTGACCTCAATCATTATTTTCCATAATGTCCATTAAATTAAGTAGAAACAATTATATTAATGTTAAATTTGAAACACCTTGCATTTTTTAATCTTATTCGTGTGACATGTCTTTTAAGTACTGCAAATAAAGTTGAATGAACTGATGCATTTGTGTATATCTAACAAGGTTTTCTAGTTGTGCTGACGTAAAATGACTAAGTTGAGTTTACTTAAAAGGTGATGCATAAATACATATATAGCCCTATTCGGATGGCAAATGTTTCTCAGGGTGATGCTTGTAAAAGTAAATGTTCATGGCTCCTCTGTGAAAAACTGATATATAAAAAGAACTCGATCGCTGACCGTTAAACTGCCAGCAGGATGTGAAGCCACTGGAAGTGTTCGAGCGGCCATCTTAGTATGCCCAAACTACCATAGAGCGACAATGACCATTTCACTGTCTCTGAACTACGGATACAGATACGTTGCATTTTGCCCTCTTGTGGCAATCATGTTTAATGTTTGATTTGCACATTATAGATGATATTCCTTACGAGGGAGAAGATATATTCGGATCGCGATGTCAGAGCATTCACCTGTTCAGTGTATCTGTGCAGCACAACAAAAACCAAAGGAAGCGGGAAACTGTCCTCAAGTTGTAATGTAAGTAGGAAAAGCTGTAATATCTGCTTGTTTAGGGTGACAATATGTAATTACTTCCTAAAGGGAGTGCACGCTGTGCACATCATAAGCCTCATAAGCCTTTTACTAAACTCTATGCGGTAAGACCATTTATATAGTGAAAGCTTGAAAGACAGAAGTAATTTTCCTTTTGAGCTTTGCTGACTAAGTACTGCAATATGCAACAGAGTGTCAGATCCCAACTTCACACCAAATACTTTGCATTCAAGCACTCTGCTGATATTCATGACCTTGTTATTTAGTTCAATACTAAAGATTTGTGGGGTGACAAGCTAGAGAAAGCCACAGAGAATTTGAGAAGGACAATTATTTTAGAACTTGCCTTTAATCCAGACAAATAACTGGCTGCCACTTGTCAGCCAAAAGCTAAATGCAGAAAACACTTAAATGGTACATTGTTCTGTTCTGAGCAAAAAGTGTATTTTTTCATTCCGGTTCAGAAGTTCTGCAGTTTTCTTTCTTTTTTTTATGATTCCAGTTCTGATTCCTCTTAATGATTCCGGTTCCTTAACAGTTACAGTAATGATTCCAGTAATTATTTTAGTACCTTTTTTTAAACGAGTTATTTGGAAATGAGAAATGCAATTCTTATTGCAATTAATATCCTCTGCTCTCTATTTTTAGAGACATAAAAACAATGCAATAATGGATCCTAATTATATTTTACATAAACACATCTAAACCAACAAGAAATGTGATTGCATATTTAATTTGTTCATTTATTATTTTATAAAATTCCACTAATTAAAACTAAACTTGTGTATCTTTAATACAGCTCCTTCATTAACAGATAACTATGCAGGAATTAATGCAGGACAAATGAGTATTACTACATTAAATCTTAAGTCACTACTATTAACTTATATGGAAACATTATTAACTTATTAGTAATTATGAACTGATTACTGTGGTTGTTTACTATTAGCCAATCAACAATTAATAAATGTTATTTGCCTCTTTGAGAACTAATAACCAACTATGGTTAAATTAAAATAACTACTAATGAATTACTAATCCCCACATTAACTCCTCAAAATACAGTGTCTGAAATGTAAAGAATTATATTTTTATTGTTAAATTGAAAACGCATCTTCAGAGAAGCATGATTGTGCCTCTGTTTTCTTCAGAACAGAACTGGATCAACTTATGAATGTAACATAAGAAGT
Organism: Xyrauchen texanus; assembly: GCF_025860055.1. Lineage (NCBI taxonomy): Eukaryota > Metazoa > Chordata > Actinopteri > Cypriniformes > Catostomidae > Xyrauchen > Xyrauchen texanus. The sequence goes on from NC_068315.1 coordinate 29,114,098, forward strand.
GTCTTGTGTCTGTGTATGGGTGAATGACATCATTGGATGAGTTATATAGAAACATATTTAAAAAATGTAGTTTAAAAGTTTAAAACAATTTTTTTTTTTTTTACAATTTTTTTTTTTTTTTTTACAATAATGTTTTTAGTCATATAATATGTTTGAATATGATTATCATAAAGTAGGTGTATTCCAGTCATTTTTATATTTAGCAGTTTTATGTATTTTTGAATGACTTAATAAATCTAGTTGAATAAAAATATCAAAATTGTAAAACTGCATGTCCATCCAGCCTCTAATTCAATCCGCATTCACAATACTAAATGCTAAGGAGGTGGGCAGGCTGAAAAGAACACACCATACTTCTGTGTTGATCCGAGCTAGACACCGCTCCGACTGAACATGCACTGTGATGAACACATACACACAGTTAAGATATGTTTAGTTCTGTTCAGATCGAAAATAGGCAAAGGAAACGTGGAAAATATATTTTAGAAGCATATTAGCAGAAGTACAGAGACCACTGTGAAGTGTCGTTGTCCGTTGACTTTTGGAGATCAGCTTACTTTCTGTTATTTTTAGATTCATCTTGATTTTTTATTTTGCGTTGGAAGGTAATGCTTTGAAAGCCAATTGTGGAGTTCATTTTTATACTAATCACAGTGTATTAAACTTGTGGAAGGCCTCCAGCACTTGTTCGCAGCACACAGCCTTTGTAATAGGCTGCAACAGTGAAAACCTTTAAAAGCATTATATCCTGCTACAGGTTTGACAAAAGATATTGTAAAGCAGTAAATTGTTTATTATGAATTTTATGTTCAATTAACTTAATATCATAGAAAGATGTTTTGAATGTTTATGCAACTGATTTATGTATCTGATTAAATTAATAAATTGTAGAACCAAATACTTGAGTGTTCAATATTAACTGATAAGCAGCACCTCAGTTACATTTAATGGTTTATAATGCGTTTTCACTTTAGAATGCTGATCCAAATGGTTAGTAATTCCTTCATTAGGATGTGGTAACACTTGAGTCATTACTAGCAGGTTACCATGATCGTCACTTTAGAATACTGTTCCAAATAGTCAATAACTCCTTTAGTAGCATGTAGTAACACTTTAGTCATTACGCGCAGGTTACCATGATCGTCACTTTTGAATAATGTTCCAAACAGTCAATAAATCCTACAGAAGCACTTAAGTCAATACTAGTGGGTTACCATGATCTTCACTTTATAAAACTGTTCCAAATGGTCAATAACTACTTTAGAAGCATGTAATAACACTTTAGTCATTACTAGCATGTTACCATGATCTTCATTTTAGAATTCTCTCCCAAATGGTTAGTAATTCCTTCAGAAGTATGGGGTAATGCTTGAGTCATTACTAGTGGGTTACCATAATCTTCACTTTAGAATACTGTTCCAAATAGTCAATATCTCCTTTAGAAGCATGTAGTAACACTTTAGTCATTACTAGCATGTTACCATGATCTTCATTTTAGAATACTTTTCCAAATAGTCAATAACTCCTTTATAAATATGTAGTAACACTTTAGTCATTACTAGCGGGTTACCATGAGCCTCACTTTAGAATACTGTTCCAAATGGCCATTAGCTCCTTTAGAAGCATGTAGTAACACTTTAGTCATTACTAGCGGGTTACCATGAGCCTCACTTTTGAATACTGTTCCAAATAGTCAATATCTCCTTTAGAAGCATGTAGTAACACTTTAGTCATTACTAGCATGTTACCATGATCTTCATTTTAGAATATTGTTCCAAATAGTCAATAAATCCTTTGTAAATATGTAGTAACACTTTAGTCATTAGTAGTGGGTTACCATTATCTTCACTTCAGAATATTGTTCCAAATGGCCAATAACTCCTTTAGAACCATGTAGTAACACTTTAGTCATTACTAGCGGGTTCCAAATGGTAAGTAATTCCATATAACCAAAAAACACATAAAAAGTGTACTCATTTGTAATGGTTAAGAGAGATATCCAGAAGAACCAAATATTTATGTGAAGCAAGTTGAAGAGAAATGACATTCTACCAGGCAATATAGTAATTTGGAGGGGTTACAAGAGGGACACTGTCCTGCTTCTGTAAAGATGTACTTTATTTTTGTCATTAAATAAAATATAATTATTTACATTTAGTCATTCCAGTGCTGGAATTGGTGACATCATATAGACTCAGCCCCCACTCCCTGAAGAAAAATATTTCTGAAAATAAATCAAGTCAAGTCAAGTGGTTTTATTGTCGTTTCAACCATATACAGTTAGTACAGTACACAGCAAAACGAGACAACGTTCCTACAGGACCATGGTGCTACATAAAAACAACAAAGGACCAACACAGGACCACATGAGACAACACAACAAAATAAAATACCTATATAAAATACCTATATATACCTATATAAAGTGCATGTGCAAACATGTGCAAAGTACGGGACAGTACAACAAATTTCTGACAATGAACAGGACAATAGACACAGTGCAGCGCCGACCAGTACTCAGTAGTGCAAAAAAACGTAAACATAACATACTATGAGATAGTGTTCTATGCACATAGAATTATTGTTATTAATTCTTATTGAGGTAGCAGACAGTTATAAAGTGACAGTAATTAAAGTGCAACTCAGGACACGTGTGTGTGTGTGTCAAACCAGTCTCTGAGTATTGAGGAGTCTGATGGCTTGGGGGAAGAAGCTGTTACACAGTCTGGCCGTGAGGGCCCGAATGCTTCGGTACCTCTTGCCAGACGGCAGGAGTGTAAAGAGTTTGTGTGAGGGGTGTGTGGGGTCGTCCACAATGCTGGTTGCTTTGCGGATACAGTGTTTTTTGTAAATGTCTTTGATGGAGGGAAGAGAGACCCCAATGATCTTCTCAGCTATAAATCACTATAGTAACTGTTTAAATGGCATTTGTGGTAATGCTGGCTGATGTGTCCTTTTTGGTCCAGTATGTAAACTTAAGAATTGACACAGGAGTTAGGAAACTACCTGAACTTGCATTAAGAAGGCCATTTATTTAAAACAGCACCTTAGCACATAGTTCTCTATAGGAGGCATTACAAACAACATTTACTAGTTATTAATAGCTAATCACAATCATAAGTCTGCTATTACCTACTGATTAGGTGAAAAATCTTGTGTATTAGTTATAAGTAGTGATTAAGATCTTAATGTAGCACTAGTCATTTGTCCTGCATTAGTTCTTGATTAGTTTAGCATGAATTATGACACATAAAATTAAGTAATACTAAGTATTACTTAGTAGTTCACGAGAAGGAAAGAAATAGTGGTTATTGATTACCTAATAGGAACTATTGCATTAATCTGTGTACTATTACCTATTAATTAATTAATAAACCTTTCTTGTTAGTTAATAATAGTAACTAAAATGTTAATGTTGTGCTACTTATTTGTTCCTGTGTAGCTACCCATTAATGAAGGAACAATATTCTGAAATATTAACCCGGTAACCATTCCAAGACAGTTTAGACTGTGTCATGTAGCCTAATGTTGTATTTCAGACTTGTGAGACTTCAACAGTTCTTATTTAATTTCGAGTTGGACATTCATAACTTGCAATGTAGTTCACGATGTAGTTTCAAAAGAGCTGGTGTTCTGACAATCTGTGCTACCTGCTCAGGATGTTCTAACAGAAGTAAAAAACAGTGACATGTAAAGTTAAAACATGGGTAGCACATGTTGGAAGGCACAGGAAAACCTGTCGGTACTACAACAGCACGAAATGTGCTAAAAATCTAGGTTGACTAGGTATATGTCAATACAGGAAAGATTGTTCATCAGGTGATTTAATCTTTAATCATCTTTAAATCATGAAGGTGTTACCATGTATGCTGAAAACTTGTTGGCTGGTCAAACTCCAAAACTAATTTAAAGCATTTAAAGGTGTACTCTGTAATTCCTTCCTCATTAAAAAAAAAATAATAAAAAAAATGTTTTGCTCCCAAATAAATGAATAGTAATTTTGAAACATATATGGGTCTATAAAATAATGAGCACTCCAGTCATATCAGATATCATGTAAAATATATTTTATTCTACATTGAGAGGGTCACCACATAGGGCTGCTATGTTGAAATCACATGACCAGACAAATACTACTTGCTTAATCTCAGTAATTAAACTGTGATTTCACTTGCAGCCATGGATTGGGACCTAAATTAATCATGGCTAACTTTGAATAGTGAATTTCTAGCATCAGTACCTGAAAACTATATCTTTTTTGACTGATGCTGCATCCAGGCCCCTAAGTGTAAGTCTAAGACACCATATAAAAATAAATTACTCAGTGCACCTTAAAGTATAAGCTTTACCGCTGCCTCTCTCCCGGATGAGCTTCATACTTTTTATGCTTGTTTCAAAATAAACAACACCACCCTCGTGGAGACAGCTCCTGCAGCCGAAGCTGCAGAGGTTAGTTCACTCTCCGTCTATGTAGCAGACTTAAACCGATCCTTCAGTAAAGCCGCGGGTCCAGACGGCATTCTGGGCCACATCATCAGTTCATGCGCGAACCAACTGGCTGGTGTTTTTACAGACATTTTCAACCTTTCCCTCTCCTTGTCTGTGGTCCCCACATTCTTTAAAACGTCCACCATTGTGCCTGCACCAAAGCAATCCAAAATCACTTGTTTAAATGACTGGCATCCTGTTGCTCTGACCCCCATCATCAGCAAATGCTTTGAGAGACTAATCAGCGATTACATCTGCTCTGTGCTGCCTACCTCACAGGACCCACTGAAGTTTACTTATTGCAACAACCTCTCCACTGATGATGCCATTGCATCTACACTACAAACTGCTCTCTCCCACCTGGAAAAAAGGAACACATGTGAGAATACTGTTTGTAGACTACAGTTCAGCATTCAATACCATAGTGCCCTCCAAGCTTTATGTGAAACTCTGGGCTCTGGGCTTAAACAGCTTGCTGTGCAGCTGGATCCTAGACTTCCTGTCAAGCAGACACCATCACAAATCACTGACCCTCAAAACTGGAGCCCCGCAGGGCTGTGTTCTCAGCCCACTCCTGTATTCCCTGCACACACATGACTATGTGGCAACACATATCTCCAGAGCCATCATTAAGTTTGCTGATGATACGACGGTGGTATGTCTGATCACTGACAATGATGAAACAGTCTACAGAGAGGAGGTGCACACTCTGACACATTGGTGTCAGGAGCACAACCTCTCCCTCAATGTCAGTGGACCAAGGAGCTTTTGGTGGACTTCAGGAGAAAAGAAAGAGAACACAGCCCCATCACCATCAATGGAGCACCCATAGAGAGAGTCAGCAGCTTGAAGTTCCTCTGTGTCCACATTACTGAGGAACTCACATGGTCCGTCCACACTGAGGCTGTTGTGAAGAAGGCTCACCAGCGCCTCTTCTTCCTGAGACAGCTGAGGAAGTTTGGAATGAACCACCACATCCTCACATGGTTCTACACCAGTATTGTAGAGAGCATACAATGTATTTTTATTGTATACAGTCTTCTTATGTTCTGTATACTGTATATTGTATATTATTATGAGTATATTGTATATTGTGTTGTGTGTAAATCAGTTGTTTATTGTAATTGTCATACTGCTATGTTGCTTGAAACTGCACCCAAGATTTGTACGCATTGTTGCACTTGTGTATATGTTGAGTGACATTTAAGGGATTTGATTTTTTTATCGTTTACATCAAAATCATCAGAATCACAATTTCAGTCAAGTGTGTCAAAACATTTACCTGTAGTATACTGTGGTTTCAAAGGATGTAACATATCATTAGCTAAATATAGCATCAACTTAACTGACACAAGTTGATGAACATTTCCAATCAGCATCACTCTTCTCAAAGCATTTCATTCTCTTTAAACTGGCCAAGGAATTCTTTGATACTTTGGAATGTTGATATTCTTCTTTGATTCTGCTTGCAAAGGACAACTGGATTCACTAATTGTATAAAAAGTGTTCCTCCTTTGATAGATAAAAAAAGAATGCCTTATAGACCGAACTATCTGCCATACTTAAAAGACACTGCAGCAGGATGATAATGGCCCACTCTGAAGCAAAGTTCCACACAGACCACAATGCTAATGATAATCGATGTCACATGTTCTTCACGGTCTTCTCAGAGACAGAAGCTTAAAGAGGAAAGCCAGATATTTGTGTCCTGTCCTCAAGTCTCCCACTTTCCTTCCGCCTTGGTGCCTTTATCTAATTTGTTGGTCTCTAGTGCTTGAATCTTGAAAGCATTGGGATAAATGGGGGATTATGGTGTTTGGGCTGGGCATTAATGAAATGTCATGAGGATTAGTGGTGACGTACACTCTACTCATAGAGACAGGGGGGTTGGAGTGAATCGAGGAGCATGGTTCTCCTAAGAGGAGCCCATTGAGAGGTCAAGGTAGGGTGAGCGAATGGAGAAATGGAAGGTGTGGTCCTTCTTTAATCCTCTGAATAGCTCATGGCTGGCTCCGGTCCACACCCTCATATGATTACTAATTGGCCTGACTCACAGCTGGAACACTCAGACAAAATATAACTGAAGCTGCTTTTGGAATAGAACACTAGCGTACTACTGGGTGAATACTACACAGTGTACACTGTAGATTTTTACATACTGCAAAGATAGGAAAAATAGTACCTGTATACTGTTCTGAAAATAGTCAGAGTGGCTGTAATGTTGTAATAACAGCGTTTGACAGATCTTATCATCTGCTGGTGTTTGAGAGGAGGCTTGAAGACAATGCATGTGGAAACGGGCTTCCGAAGGAGAGCTCTTTAACATCAAATGGGTGGCAGTGAGCCCAGACGTCCTCTGTTGAGTCATTTGTTGATCTATAACTGACTCTGAATATGCTCAGTGGAGTACAGGGCAGCATGGAGCCAAAGAGACATTATAAAGTGTTGAAAGAAACAAGATTGAGATTCATGGATAAATAATGACATAGTCCAGGTCAAGAGAATTAGTGCCTGTCCAAGACCCATCAACAGCGAGGAGGGAAAAACACATTTTTGAAAGCATGGAAAGTATTTGTATATATATATATATATATTCTTATACATATAATAGATAATGTATTTATATATGTATAAGAATAAAACATTTTCATTAAAATTAATAGGATGATATTATGATCAGTATTATTATTAGTAGTAATAATATAAAATATTGAGAGGAAAACACACATTTCCAACAATATGTATACATTTTCTTTATTGTATTACAAATATTAGTTCAGTAAAATATCAAAATGATAATATATTTGTATATATTACAAAATAATAAAATGTATAATAATAATTTCTAGTGTTAATATAAAAACAACGATAATATTTTAATAAAATATTAAAAGAACAAAAAGCATAAATAAGTTTAAAACATAAAACATTCACCTATAATAACAATTAATATTATTAATAGTACAAAATTGAGGGGGAAAAAACGATTTAATCATTACAAAAATGTTTTTGTCATTTAATAAACTTGTGACTGCACGCAACTGTACCGCGCTCTCCAAACATGACATTAATTAATTGAAAGGCCCTTCCTTACACTGCAAGAAGTGTGATTCATATTGATCTGTGTAAATGGCCCATGTTACTCAGTCCAGACTCTTTCATACAGTGCTGAAACCTTATCTGGAGCCAGTGTGCACACGGTGGTAGACCTCCTGGCACCAGAGCAGAGAGGTCCTGAGCGCTCAGTGCTGCAGGGAAGGTCTGTCATTACAGGAGCTGACTCCAGATCAGTGCCATGATTAATTATCCAGCTTGCGAGACAGACCTTCAGTCGAGCGCCTGTCGGGTCGGTCATGCTCCCTGGTCCTCATTACTTCACCGCTTGGCTTGTAATTTACTGTCTTCTCCGTAAAATTCCATCAATCTGTGAACGTCAGTGGACCTCCAGAGAAACTTATAGGTATCTCAGCCACTTATGGAATTCTGCCGGAATGTTTGGGATACTTTTGTAGGACACTGATCATTTGAGGTAGTAAAAAAAAGAACTGGCAAAGGCAAACATAATCTTATATCACAGTTTTAGTCATTTTTAATATCAGGCTGATCACACTGTTCATCGATAGAAGGCTGAAATTTCTGCTGAAAAGTCTGTGCTTATGAAAATTCGAACTACTGCCCCCAGTGGCTGATGCTGGAACTGTTGTTGAACATATGGGCATGTATGAGCTTCAGTTTCCAGGTGAAATGTCCACAGGGTGGCACCAACGGTGAGTTGTATTTTTAGTTATAAGTAGGGCTGGGCGATAAAACGATCTCGATATATATCGCAATAAAAAAATAAGTAGGGCTGGGTGATAAAATGATCTCGATATATATCGCAATAAAAAAATCCACAATATTGATGATACTTTTTTGAGGAATTTTCGATATTTAGTGCGTGTTGCTAAAAGTGCAAGCAGTTTGGCTTTCTCAGGCTGCTTTTCCACTGGCACTGAAGAAATCCATTCAAAGACGCTAACAATGATAGGAAAGAGCTTGCTCTGCACCACTGTCAATCCTACAGTCCACCTTGCAAGCGTGGCGCTCAACTTCCGTAGGAATGTATTGAAAATTCTCTCTCAGCTTCACTCATAACGCGCCAGTAGAAATGTAGGGTCAGATTGGATGAACTTGCTAATGTTAGCTGTATTGCAACAATTAGGCTACGTCAGAAACCGGTCCGGACCCTGGATTGATTCCACCTGCACTGCAAGACTTCATGACAACTGATGCACCCTCTCATCGTCTCTAGTGAAAAGCTCAACAAAACATCCCTGCATGTGTGTAGACATGAGGCGCTGCATAAATGAACGTGGTTCCAAAGTGCCTTTAGACCATAACGTTTTTCCTTTTAAATTTAGATTTATTAATCAGCTTGTTACGAGTCTTTAATAATAAAAAAAAATTGATTTCGTCAAAATTGGTCAGATGACATTATCTCTGGCATGGCTGACAAGGAATGACAATAAAATGACTAGTTGGTAGCCTAGTCTTTCTCACTTTAATGAAAATAAGAATAATTGAAACAGTTTAGAATATAAAATAAAATAAAATACAGTACAAACAGTCGGACACACAGTGGCACAGTGCTCATTCAGTAAATGCACAGCTAAACAGATGTGTTTTGAGTCTGGATTTGAATGTGACTACTGTAGGAGCACATCTGATCTCTTCTGGAAGCTGCGGCTGGCATAATAGCTAAAAGCAGACTCTCCTTGCTTAGAGTGAACCCTTGGTATTTCTAGCTGATGTGATCCTAATGATCTGAGTTATCTGTTGGGTTTATATTCAGTGAGCATATCTGCAATATATTTAGGTCCTAGCCCATTGAGTGATTTATATACCAGTAATAATACTTTAAAATCAACCCTAAATGTAACTGGGAGCCAGTGTAAAGACCTGAGGACTGGTGTGATATGTTCATATTTTCTGGTTCTGCTCAGAATCCTGGCAGCAGCGTTCTGTATGAGCTGCAACTGTCTTATGGTCTTCTTGGGAAGGCCAGTGAGGAGTCCATTACAATAATCCACCCTGCTGGTGATGAAAGCATGCATGTTTAAATGTAAAAGTATTCAAACTAATACTGGACTGCTGTCATTATGCTTCAAAACAAACAGATAATCTTTTAACATTCATTTTCAAATGCACTTGATTGATAAATTATAAACTATTTTAATATTTTGGTAAAGATTCCCCCAGACCTCACTTATTTGGCAGTCTCTCAGTCTTTTGTAGTGACTATTTTGACTGTTTAGAATTTATATGTTACTTCTTTTCTTCCGCCAACTTGGAAATTTAAAAAAAAGTGCAATGTGTAAATGTATATCATGATAAATATCAATATCGAACAATGTGAAAAAGAATATCATGATAATATTTTGGGCCATATCGCCTAGCCCTAGTTGTAAGTAGGGCTGTCACGATTATGAAATTGTCAAACAAATAACTGTGATTATGATGATTAATTATCTGATTATTATTAATCTGTTTTAGGGCCATTACGATTATTTGGTTAATTTTTATATATAATTTAATATTTCTTAAGATGCATGTGTGATTCATAGAATTCATTTTTACAAATGTAACTTCAAATATGTAAATCAAATATTAAAATAGGGATATAAGATTTCTATTTAATGCTTTAAAACTTATGAATGACATAAAAAATATTTTAAATATCAAAATATTTCTAAATACTTAAAATACATCTCTATTTTTGGACAACTTTAGTTTTGGTCAATTTAGTTTTTGGAACTCAAATGTTTATATATAAATATATATTTGTATTCATTTTTATTATATTATATTATATTATATTGTACAAAGTCCTTATTTCTTCACTTTCACACGTTATTTTAGTGCTCTGATGCGAAACCCACAAGCCCTTATTTCTCATGAAGCAAAACCTTTGAGAATTTGTTCCATAATTTTATCACTTCACAGAAATAGATTAAACGAGCAACAAGTAACAGCTGTTAGAACAAATAACCGCGATCAGATGATTGTATAATAATCGCAACAAGCCTAGTTGTAATATTTTATTTTAGAGTGAAAATGCAACCCCCTTCCCCCAGCAAAATTCGGCAGTCATTAAATTTGAAATTTTTTCACATGCACACGAGCTTTGCTGCAAACTCTTGATTGTTACCAAAGGTTTGCTGCAGGTTCACCCCTACCAGTGAATAGCTGCAAACTTCTGCCGAACACTTGCGGTGAATAGAAAACATGTGAAAATAATTAGTAGTTTGTGGCAAACTTGCCACAGAATTCTAGATTTTTGGAAAGGGCCTGCAAAATATATGCTTAATGTGAACGCAATTTCTTCCTGGTTTTCACAAGACAAGAACCCATGCCTCAGGGGCTGCTCTTGCAGTAGTGCCACAGACAAATGTAAACAGCTTTGAATTGACAGAAAAAAGTGTCTGATGAGGATCCTGCTTGTCAGTCATTCAGCAGTATGGGATGGATTTCAAGGTACATGAATTTTGGAAGAAATTTGCTGATTTCCTGTGAGATCAAATTGATTGAAATACAACAATCTTGTACAGGTATCACTCACCGGTCTGTTGAACCACACACAGGAAACATGCAAAACAAAACTGCACAACAGTTTTGAGTGACAGCATCAGAGTTCTTTCCCATTAGGTGGGTGACTTCTTCGGGTCAGCAACAAGCCTCTGCGGGTGTGAATGTGTGTGTTTCTGTCAGAGGAGGGTAATGATAAGGTTCCTCATGGCAGATGTATAGGCCGTGCTGAGGAGTGGCAGCAGGAGCATCTTGTCAGTGGTGTTGTTTCTTTGCGGTCCATCCATGCAATTGCTCTTATTACAAGGCTAGGCAGGGCACAATAACCACAAAAAATAAAAACAATTACATTTAATTAGACAACAACAGCCAAAAGACTGTCTCAGACACAGTGCTAACAAATAAAAGGAAATGTGAGGCAACCAAAGAGAATCATGAATGATACATCAAAGTCCACACCTAAATTATGTTTCATTAGTGGAGTCACAAAATTGCATGATTTCTTCAAAGCAGAGAGCAAAGATAAGATGAGTAAGATAAAGGGGAGTGGAGAGAGAGACAGACAGGACAGAAAAATGAGCAAGTGAATGAGCCTGGAGGAGCATTTTTAGTTTTTGCTCAGTGGTTGCACTTTCATAGCACAGGAGACATAATGGAGCTGTCTGTTGTTTTGTTTAATAATAAACCTTGTCTGAGATGTTTCTTGCGAAACTCCTTGTCTGAGATGTTTCTCGTAAAAATCTTTAGGGGGAAAATAGATACAAGTAAGACAATTGTTGATATAATGTACAGTAACGTATAGGTTACTAGTGTAATCCCCGTTCCCTGATGGAGGGAACGAGACGTTGTGTTGATTGTAGTGACACAAGGGGCTTCTTTCGGGACCCTTTGATACCTCTGAATATGAAATATGCCAATGCCAAATTGGCAAACAGAATTTGCATGTCACGCCCCCCAGACATATGGGTATAAAAGGCGGGGATCGTGCATCTGTTCAGTCAGGTTCTGCACTGTGGAGCCGAGAATAAGGTTCGCCATTACAGCGGCTTGGTACAGTGTTGTGGTAAGGGGGACACAACATCTTGTTCCCTCCATTAGGGAACGGGAGTTACACTAGTAACCTAGACGTTCCCCTTCTGACACTCACTCAACATTGTTTGGATTGTAGTGACACAAGGGGTCCCTATTCAATAGCGCCACCTACACTGAACCGTGTTACGTGATCAGCTGATGTTACTGCAGCAAGCTGTAGCGTGCCAAAGGAGCATGAGTATCAGACTGCACGTAACTCTCCCTGACACCCCACTAAGATGTCATATTGTTTTTATTAGGTTCCCGTCATCCGACGAAGGATTCCCTTGCGGGGTGGGAACACGTGGCGTGGCAAGCATGGGAGCACGCTGGGGGGAGGTGAAAATGTGGCAAATACGTCACATGGGTTTTCAGGCCACAAGTGGTGCAGTGGTAGATCCTACCTAGCGCGGGAGGAGTTGCTACAAAAACGGCAACCGGGGACAGAAGGGACTGCCCAGGGGAGATGCGGGTCCGCTGGCAGGGGGACCGTACCATGGAAAATACACAGGGGGATTAATCCATGATGGCCAATCCCTGTGGAGCATCTATTCCAGTACATAGTAGTTAGTACCTGTAGTGGGTCTGGACGGGAACCCCTCCTCTGAATCCACGGACCAGAGGGCTAGGGAGGAAAGACATCCAGGGAGATCAAGTTTAGTAGACTCACCTGGGAGTAAAAGCACACGTGTTCATCTCAGTGGAGGGGAAAGGCGCTAGCGCAAGCGGTACACCCGGTCAGTCTCAACTCGGAGACTGTAGAATCTAGCAAAGGTATTGGGTGTCGCCCAGTCTGCTAGTGAGGTGCCACTGGCCAGTGCCCACGAGGATACCACACTTCTTGTAGAATGTGCTCGAACCCGCAAGGGGGTGGGCAAGGCCTGGGTCTGAAAGGCCTATGCGATGGCATCAACTACCCAGTGGGCAAGCCTCTGTTTGGAGACAGCGTTCCTTTTCCACTGTCCGCCAAAGCAAACAAAGAGCTGCTCGGAGAGTCTAAAGCTCTGTGTGCAGTATCTGCTGGACACAGCAAAGATAAGGCTGGGTCTGCCTCCTCATGGGGCAGTGCTTTCAGGTTCACTACCTGGTCCCTAAAAGTGGTCGTAGGAATCTTGGGCACATAGCCCAGTTGAGGTCTTAGGATGAAATGAGCATCTGCAGGACCAAACTCCAGGCAAGTGTCGCTGACAGAGAACGCTTGCAGGTCTCCGACCCTCTTGATGGAAGTGAGCGCAATCAGGAGGGCTGTTTTCTGGGAGAGGGCACTTAGCTCGACTGATTCTAGAGGCTCAAAGGGGGTTCTCTGGAGGCCCGCAAGGACCATGGAGAGGGGAACAGCCATGGGCTGGGAGGTTTCAACCTCCGGGCACCTCTTAGAAACCTGATAATCAGGTTGTGCTTCCCTGGGAACTTACTGTCCACCGCATCAAGTGACTTGTTCCCCTTCCTCCCTGACCTTGCACAGCACCTGTGCAAGTAGGATCACTGGGGAAATGCATGTTTGTGCAGCCCCGAGGGCCAGCTGTGTGCCAGCGCATCTGACCTGAGGGGACTTGCCTCCGACCTGAGGGAGTACCAGAGCAGGCAATGGGAGTTCTCTTGGGAAGCGAACAGATCTACCTGTGCTTTGCCTTAATGGTCCCAGATCAGCTGAACCACCTGGAGGTGTAGCCTCCACTCTCCGTTGAATGGAGCCTGTTACAACAGCGCAAATGCTGTCGTATTGAGGTTGCCCGGGATATGAGTGGCTTGCAGCAACCTCAGTTGGTGCTGACTCCAAAGGAGGAGATGGTGGGCGAGTTCTTCAGCCGTGTCACCGAACAGACCAAGCTGGGAGATGGGTGCATTGAGAAAGCGGGCTTTGTCAGTTTCCCACATCTCAACAAATTTCAGCCATAGATGACGTTCCTGGACCACAAGATTGGCTCGTGCTATTACCTTCATGGCCCAGAGGGCAAGGTCGGTCTCTGAGTGCAGTTCCTGCAGCACATCAGGATCAGGACTACCCAAGTGCAGTTCTTTAAGTCTCTTGGCTTTAAGTCTCCGAACCTACTCCAGGCAATAGAGTCCATGTACTCAGGAACAAGGGCCAGGGTGGTGACTCCAGATGGTAACAGCGAGGAGTTTGACATCCTGGCTGGAGTTATGCAAGGGGATACATTAGCCCCCTTCCTCTTTATCATAGTCCTTGATTATGCGCTCAAGAAGGCAATCAGTGGGCGAGAGCAGGAACTTGGCTTTACGTTGACACCAAGGAAGTCAAGTCGGCACCCGGCAGTAGTCTTGACAGACCTTGACTATGCGGATGACATTAGTTTGCTCTCCAATAACATGGAACAAGCTCAGGAACTACTACGCAGGGTGGAGCTAGAGTGCACTAAGGTAGGCCTTAGGGTAAATGCAAAGAAAACAGAGGTCATGACCTACAACGTACCACCGGAACATCAACCTCTGATAACAGTAGGAGACACTGTGCTGAAAGAAGTTGAGGACTTTAAGTACCTGGGCGCATGGGCCAACTCAACTGAGCAAGATCTAAATGTGAGGAAGGCACTTGCATGGAGGGCCCTGAACGGCATGAACAGTGTATGGAACTCCAACCTCTCCCGCCAAATCAAACTCAGCTTCTTCTACGCGACGGTAGAGTCTGTTCTCCTCTATGGCAGTGAATGCTGGACCCTGAATCCAACCCTAGAGAAGTCCCTGGACGGGTGCTACACCAGGATGCTGCGCGCAGTGCTTAATATCAGTAAGAGTGTGCATGTAACCAACAAAATCCTGTATGAGGGAGTATCAAGAGTGAGCAACAAGATTGCTGTGAGGAGAATGAGACTTGCAGGACATTGCCGAAGGCATCGCGAGCTGCCAGCCAGCAAGCTGGTGCTATGGGAACCAACACATGGCCATCGGTCAAGAGGACGTCCCACGCTAACATACGTGGACATACTCAAGAGGGATACAGGAGCCCAGAGCACCAACGAACTGGCCGGATGCATGGAGAATCGGGATGCCTGGAGGCAACGATGGAAGGCTCGTCTGAGGACGACTTAGAGAGAGAGCCTGGTGGGTTTGCAGGAAGGCTGTGGCATGCAGAGCATAAGTGGCCCGAAGGAGCCAGTCGTCTAACAGTGAGGGCAAGGGGGTGACGTGAAGTTCCGGTCCAGCCCAACACTCTTGGCGGCCCAGGCAAGCATGGCAAGTAGCAAGTAGCCCCGAAGGTAGCAGCCCATTCCAGTGCTCAGAGTCAGAAGCTGCGATGCTGTCCGATGTAGCAACGATATTCTCATCCAGCTCGGGGGGCCTGAAGGAGACATCAAACTGGCTGTGGGGCGAGCTGGTCTCACATCAAGCCCGTATGGAAGCAACGTTGCCATGGTCACGCTCTCGCAATGAGAACATGAACCATTCATAAACGCTGCCTCAGTGTGATTGCAGCCCATACACGTGAGGCAGCATGTATGACCATCAGAAGCAGAGAGAAATCTACTGCATCCAGGAACTACACAAAGGCGGTAAGGCATCTTGAAAAAGTCAGTAACTGGGTAAAATGGGGTCGATTTCAAGATACTGGAACATTCGGTATAGCAACATGTTGAGTTCTTGTGTGATCATGTTGCCTGGTTAGGAGTATCAAGCTATAAAATAAATGTGGATAGAATAAAGTAGCAGGTCTTGGGAGGCTTGCAGACTTTTGCATCCTGAGAGATCTAAGAACAGTTTGGCATTGCTGAGATCTCTTCTGAATCTCTCAGTTACAAGGGCATTTTTCTCTCCATTGTATCTCACTACAGACTTGGAGAAATTAGTAGGATATCCTTTGTAATTTTTCTTTCTGATGGGAGCACAGCTAAATGTGATACTCTGACTAATTTAATTTGTAAGAGTCAACTTTATTCAAAACAACTTTATTTCAAATAATTGGCACAGTTATAAACCACACACACCTCTCGTTCTGTTGTTATTGCTGCTAAATCTACACACACTGTCTCTGCCATTTGGCCTAATGAATTTGCTTGGCTTGCTCCTAATTTCCCAAGCTTCTCATCACTGTCAGAGAGGTCCTGTTTGATCTGGGAGACACACTCTCTCTCTCTCTCTCGCTCTCTCTCTGCAGTCTGCAGCCTTGGAAAAGCTGCAATGACAAGACAAATTGTCACTGGCTGACTGAGGGGGGGAGCGGGCGCAGTGACGTGCACCCTGAGAACATGAAAGGCAAACAGCAGTGGTCTGCCGCTGCACCGCTGTCGCCAGGACTGCCTGTCTGTCAGTGGGGATGGGTGTACTGGAGCTGGTGTTGGTGGGGGGATCACAGCAAGGCCTGGTTGATCTACAGCAGGAGGCCAGTTTCTGGGTGATCTGAGCTGTGCTGTTTAGCCTAAACAGTAAGTCTTGGAAAAGCCTTGACTGTAGCTTTCACTGGTAACTGGAGTAAAGCACTGGTTCTTCATTTGTTTTGCTTCAGGAGCCAGATTTTACATTGGACAACAAGTAAATACATTTTTCCAAGAACTGCATTCGCCCTACAATACATGCCATATGCTCAATAGAAATATGGACCCTTTTGGTTTGGTCTGTTGAAGTTCGAATTCACTGCAAAAAAAAACAAAAAACAAAACATGTTTATCCTCGCTGCGAATGAACTTGTATTTAATGTATTCTTTGTAATGTGCTGTATTTATTTAACTTGCATTTCTTTGTTCATGGTTTTCAAGCATTAGGGCATGTCATGCTGGCATCTGTCTAATCCAATGATGGCTGATGCTTTTAAAGAGTGGGGGAAGCACAGACTACTGGTTTTGGTTTCTGCAATGTTAAGCTGCTCGAACTGCTTCTCAAACATTGAATTTCTAAATTAAAAATAATTAACTAACCTCAACAAAGTTTCAATTGATGATAGCTGAAATAAATAAGTTATGTCAAATAACTGCACAGGTACCTCCAAGCTGCCAAACGGCTGTTAGTCAGCCCGAGGCTTTTAAATGTTTTACAACCTGCACAATTTCAATTATGTACATTACCATTTTAATTATTTGCCATTTCTTGCAAAGTCCCAATCATCATATTGAGAAGCCAGTATTCCAGGCGGGAATTACATTGATTGAAAGCTCAATGTCCAAGAGATACAGATTGAATGCAGATTCAATCAACAGTGCTCATGAAGCTCCAATAGACTCCCATAGAATGTTGTGTTTAGAGCCTATCATCCAATGAATATTGATCTTTACGTAAATCTAATGGTACATCTATCTGCATATGTCAAAGTCCTGCATGGTTCCTGTGTGGCAAAGCCCCTTGTTATATAACAGAACATCCAACCCATTTATCCAACAGCTGCAATAATTTAAAGGAATGTTCCAGGTTCAATTCAAGTTAAGCTCAATTGACAGCATTTGTGGCTTAATGTTTATTACCACAAATATGTATTTTGACTTGACCCTCCTTTTCTTTAAAATAAGCAAAAACTGAGGTTACAGTGAGACACATACAATGAAAGAGTATGGGGCCGATGTTTTGACTGTTTAAACAAAGAACTGTGAAGCAAAACATTTTAAAAAAGCACTTACATGAATGAATCGGTTAAAACTCATGAATTATTTAAGCTGTAATGTTGTTTAAATTGTAATTTTTTTTCAGTAATTTTACGGTTTTAAGGTTTGTTGACATTACATCATCATGGTAACAAAGCTGTCAAATTGGCTATAACTTTACACAGAAAAGGTTAGTAAGCGATTTTACCACACTAAAGTCATGTTTACACACACTTATACTTTATGACTTGTGTATATACTTTTGAAACAGAGAGTATTATAACGTTTACTGATTGGCCCCAATTACTTCCAATATGAGTGGTGGTGGCGGCGTAGTGGCTAAAGCACAGGGCTGTTAATCAGAAGGTCACAGGTTCTAACCCCACAGCCACCACCATTGTGTCCTTGAGCAAGGCACTTAACTCCAGGTTGCTCCGGGGGGATTGTCCCTGCAATAATTGCACTGTAAGTCGCTTTGGATAAAAGCGTCTGCCAAATGCATAAATGTAAATGTAAATATAAGTGCCTCACATTAACCCAGATTTTTGCTTTTTTAAAAGAAAAGGTGGAACAAATCAAAATACATTTTGTGGTAATCAACATTATGCCACAAATGCTGTTGATTGAGCTTAACTTGTATTAAACCTGGAACATTCCTTTAATTCTGTACCCGACCCGACTAACATACAGACCACAATCCTAACCGCACCTGCATTAAAATAAATCTGCATCAAAAAAAAAGGTGAGAAAGATGAACATTTTTTGACATTTTAAAAAATAGCCTTCCATGAGAGATTTTTTTGTTTGCAAAAACAACACCAAAGTATTAAATTCTGCTAACTATAAAGGAGAATAAAAAAAAAAGCAGTATGAGTAGCGTTCATGTAACTATTGGCTAAAGTATTTCTTCCAGTAACCTGGGGAAGTTGCAAAAGACATCCATCTAGAGAATGTTTAAATGGAAAACGATTGAAAAAGCGAGAGCGGATGCAAAAACACATTTCATTTTGAATAGCCCCTTGTTCACATGACACAGCACATGCTGAAGTTTCTCAAAGTTACCTCTCAAAAAACCAGCCTTTTGTTTCAGTTGATTTATAACTGTGTTTGTAAATATCCCAATACTGTTAGGCACAGTGAATACTGTCGTGCAGGCACCACTGGCCTTGGCTATTGATTACCGATCCGCACTGCAAATTACAAAATAAATATTTTCCACCTGTTACATCAAATATTAGCGGATCACCTGCCGATGATATACATTATTTTAATGTATATTAAACTCATCAGTGTCACAGTTCTTATTCTCCCGAGACCCCGAGAGACTGCTGTGGGCATTTTTCATTTCCCTTTTTAATTTGTAACTAGTAGCACCTAATAAACAAGCAAAATAGTTTTTTATAAAATCTAGAGTAAATAGTTTTACAAAAAGTTGATGTCCACATATGTGGACAGCAGGACTAAGTTGCGAAATTTTAAGTAATACCAAGCTATAAAAAGATTTCAAGTGAAATGCCCAGCGGGGGGTGCCAAAACTGAGTGAAATGAGGTTGTGAAATTTAGATGGAGGTTTTAAAGGGTTCATGTCATGAGGAATCAAATTTTCCTTGATAATTTGACAAATAAGAGATCTTTCTACTATAAAAATATACTGTGAATTTCAGAACTCAAAACTTAATCCCTAATACAATAATAGCCTTTATTTAAACCAAGCTGCCAAAATGCCTCGTTCTCTACTACATCAATATTGGGATGTCAGAAAATGTACTCATAAAGTCATGACCTCCTCTACAGCAACAACATCAGTGCATACTTTTCAACATTGCACCATTGGCAACTCCTGTCGCTGACAGAGAAAGCTTCCTGGTAGTGGGAACTCTGGGTTGAGTGATCGTGTCTACGACTGCCGTGGTAGGCTACTTAGATCTTCCGCGTCCCATCCAAGGGCCTTAGTTCATACTCAGAGAGAGAGAGAGAGAGAGAGAGAGAGAGAGAGAGAGCAGGACAAACAACTATTCCTGAACACCGCCCATCTATGCTAATTTTAATTGTTGGTGTATGTAAACACGTACTAGTTGGACGTCTTTGACAGTTTTGATGTATTTCCAGTGATGTGCATTTTAGTGCAGGATGACACTGGAAACTGGATATGTGCATTTTCAATGTGCTTTGAACTATGTGTGTGCATCATGTGGATGTGTTTGCAGTGTATTTTAGCGTGGATTGCTAACCATTCATTAAATGATTCAAGCTTTGCTAAGGAATTGTTATTTAAGAATGGGGAAGTTAAAACACTCGAACCAGATCAAAAACGTAAATAAACAGTTCCATTCATGAATATGTCAAATGTCATAACTGTTTGATAGTTTAAGGTGCTGACACACTGTTTACACTCTTTACTGTTTACGTCCATTGTCACGACGCAATGACTT
The DNA here is from genome assembly GCF_025860055.1 of Xyrauchen texanus. Lineage (NCBI taxonomy): Eukaryota > Metazoa > Chordata > Actinopteri > Cypriniformes > Catostomidae > Xyrauchen > Xyrauchen texanus. The sequence continues at coordinate 29,134,181 of NC_068315.1, forward strand.
TAGGCTGTCTACACAAAAGTTAACAGTTGTGCTTATGAACAGTTTTATATGTTCAAATTCAATTTGTTGGATGTGTATTGTGTAAATCCTGAAATTTTGTTTTATAAATGTTCTTGTGGAGTTTGTTCATTCTTTTCCAATCAAATTTCAAATATGGCTGAATTTGAGGGGCTGCACGATGTTAGTCAATCAGAACAGTGGGCATTTATTTGATGTTTAAAGAAGGAGCTGAGGCCAAAACTGAGCTTTTCAGACAGAGGGCCTGAGACTGGGTGGGAAATGAGCATATAGCCTATTACTAAACTGTGACTGTTATAATGCAAAAAGAAAAAGAAAAAAAACTTTTAGGATAGTTTAAAAAATGCAAATTCGAAAAATGAAAAGGAAAACACATTAACTGATGCAATTAAAACCTTATGTGTTGCTTTTATGTCACTTTCTTTTTCGTGTGTCTTTGGCTGGACTCTAACCGCAGCCGTCGAGCCTAAAGTCCAATGCTCTATTAGGTGAGCTACCAAGCAAGCTAATGATAATGAAATAAGTGTGAATATGTAGATGGGTCTTTAATATAAGTGTTAAAATATTTAGTTTTTCAAATCACGCATTATAGTAAAAGTGTTTTGATATCATAACATAGCGATGTTGTAAACCAATGTCTCGACTGGACTGCCACCTTCGGGTCTGCCCGCCCAGTCTGAGGCTGAAGCAGAGCTGACCGCCATGCTTGCCCAGGCTGCCGCGAGCATCGGGTTGGACTGGAACCCTCCAAACTCCCCTGAGCACTTGCGGCTTGATGATTGGTTCCTGGGTTCGGGGTGCCGCTCACTGCCACGGTCCCTTTTTTCCCGGAGGTGCACGATGAACTGACAAGGTCGTAGAGGGCACCTTCACTGCCCAAAACAGACTTCCGGGTTCGTACACTCTCACTTCCCTTGACAGCGGGGCGTTCCATGGGTACACAGAGGTCCCTCAGGTGGATAAGGTGGTTGAGATGCACCTGTGCCCGCAAATTTTTGCCACCTGGTGGGATTGACTGGCGCTCCCCTCCAGAGCCTGTAGGACTATGTCGTCTCTGGTGACCAAAGCCTACAGTGCTGCTGGACAGGCCGCCTCTGCCCTGCATGCCATGGCCATCCTGCAGGTACACCAGGCCAAGTCACTAAAAAAACTGCACATGGGAAGTCCTGATCCCGATGTGCTGCAGGAGCTGTGCTTGGTGACCGACCTCGCCCTCTGGGTGATGAAGGTCACAGCACGAACACTCGGGCAGGCTATGTCCACCTTGGTGGTCCAGGAATGCCACATGGAACGAGGAATGAGTCACCCTCGGACTTGGTTCTCGGACCTCACACTCCTTGCATCAGCACATCCCTGGCAGATTCCTCTAAGGAAGGACCTTCTTTCTCAGGGATGGGGCATAATCTGGCACCTGCACCCATCTGGCCCTTGGATGGGACGTGGAAGATCAATTAGCCTACCACCGGCAGTCGTAGACACGATCACTCAACCCAGAGCTCCCACTACCAGGAAGTGTTCTCTGTCAGTGACAGGAGTTTCCTGGAGTTCGGTCTGGCAGATTCTCACATGATCCTGTGACCTCGGCCGGGCTATGTGCCCAAGGTTCCCATGACCCCCTTCAGGGATCAGGTGGTGAACCTGCAAGTACAGCCCTGGGAGGAGGCAGACTCAGCCGTGTCGTTGCTGTGTCCGGTGCGTGCCACCTTCTAGGATCGCAAGCAGAGTTGTAAATGCTCTGAGTAGCTCTTTGTCTGCTTTGGTGGACAGTGGAAAGGGAACACGGTTAACAGAGTAACTTAACAGAGGCTTTCCCACTGGATCGTGGACACCATTGCATTGGCCTACCAGACCCAGGCCGTGCCCACCCCCTTGTGGGTTCAAGCACACTCTACAAGGAGTGTGACGTCCTCGTGGGCACTGCCCAATGGCAACTCTCTAGCAGACATCTGCAGAGCAGCGGGCTGTGCAACACCCAATACCTTCGTGAGATTTTACAATCTCCGGGTTGAGCCGGTTTCATCCTGTGTTCTTTCAGGTATGAACAGATAGAGTTTGATAATATGGAACTACTGGCCGGGTGTATCACTTGCGTATAGCGCCTTTCCCCTCCCCTGAGGTGAAAACGTGTGCTTTTACCCTCAGTCGAGTTCACGAATTTGTGGATCCTGGATTTCCTTTATCCCTAGCCTATGGTTCACAAACTCGGCAGAGGAGTTCACAGCCAGCCCCACTACGGGGTCTAATATGACCTGTACTGGGATAGGTGCTCCATAGGTGGTGATTTCTCAGGTAAACCCTGTGATGTATATTTTGCGTTATGTTCTCCCAGTCGGCGGACCCGCGTCTCCCTTGGGCAGAGCTCTCTCTGCCCCCGGTCGCTGTGTTTGTAGAGTTCCCCCCCTTTCATGGCGGGACCTACCACCGCACCTCTTCCATGTGCGGTGGTGGTAGCGTAGTGAGCTAAAGCACATAAATGTTAATCAGAAGGTCACTGGTTCGATCCCCACTGCCACCACCATTGTGTCCTTGAGCAAGGAACGTTACTCCTGGTTGCTCTGGGAGGATTATAGCTGTAATAAGTGCACTGTAAGTCGCTTTGGATAAAAGTGTCTGCCAAGTGCATAAATGTAAATGTATATATATGATGGCCTCCCCTTTTGGGAAGGATGTGGTCTCCGCATGATCTTTTCCCCCTGAAAGAATAGGAAAGGAAAAGAACACCTTCCCTGATGCGTATGATAGCGTTAGATGTTCCCAGCCAAATCTAATACTCTGTGGAAAGAAAACATACAGAGAAAAGGCCGCAGCTAGCGCAGCCTGCTCCCATGCTAGTAATGTTGCTTCCCCACCTCAGGGGTGTGGGGAACTACATGACGTTTTTTGGGGCGTTGGGGGAGGTTACGTGCAGACTGATGCTCCTGCTATTAAGCATGCTGCAGCTTGCTTTCACCTGCATCAGCAGTTCACGTAACATGGTTCAGCTGTTGTGGTGTTTTTCTATAAGGACCCCTAGTGTCACTACATCGACACAATGTCGAGTGAGTGACAGACTGTCGTAACCTCCGTTCCCTGATGGAGGGAAAGAGACGTTGTGTCCCTCTTGCAACAACACTGTACTAGCCGCTGAAATAGCTGGACCTTGTCTCGGCTCCTCAGCGCAAAACCTGAATGGAGTGGCGTTCCAGCTCCTTTTATACCCATATGTCCAGGGGAGTGGCATGCAAATTCCACTCGCCAATTCTCAATGGCCTTTTCTCAAAGAATGGGAGGTGTTCGGAGTTTACATTTACATTTACATTTACATTTAGGCATTTGGCAGACGCTTTTATCCAAAGCGACTTATAGTGCACTTATTACAGGGACAATCCCCCTGGAGCAACCTGGCGATAAGTGCCTTGCTCAAGGACACAATGGTGGTGGCTGTGGGGATCAAACCAGCGACCTTCTAATTAACAGTTATGTGCTTTAGCCCACTACGCCACCACCACTCCAGTAACATGACGTTCCCAAGACACAGCTGCAATTGCGTGCCTCAAACTCTCTTCTTGCATGCATACACAAAGGCTACATGAGAGCTTGAAAGCAGCTGCTGACAAGAGAGCATGTGGGTACTGAACTGAGTCTGTATTTGGAGTTGTCAATACCATAGAAAGACAGGAGTCATTCATTTATATACAGTATATTACCCTAACTAAATAATAATGTAACATGTTTTCATATCAACTTGATACCCAAGCACTGGTACTTATGATGTCACTACAAAAAGATGATCAAAACATTCTGTGCTTTACGGAAAATATCTGTGGCTTAAGCCCCAGTAGCGCAGCCCTGGAGGCGCCCATGATAGAGTAACATTTATTGTATGAACCCAGGTTAATATCTCACTGAGATATACCCAAAACAATGTGAAAATGGGAACAGAAACTTGCCCCATCACATTTGCAACATTAACTATAATTGCAATAGTTTCATCTACTATGTTTAGGGACAAATCCAACAAAGCCCGTTCCAGACCATCTCATTAACAGAAGTGATCTTTTCCAGTCTGCCAGTGATGAGAACCAGAGTGGGGAAATCTGCTCTCTCACAGGACTTTAGTAGCTTGTATATCACGCTTTGACAGTAAGAGACAGTAAGCCATCATCACTCTTTCTTACTGCTCCTAACGCCCAGACAGCCCATTTATCTGCCTGTAGAGACCTAATCAGAGGCAGGACCCTTAACTACACCTCCTCTTTTCAGTACTGCACATCTGACTGGACCAAAATACTTAGTTATAACTCTTGCATAAGCAATTAACTCCAACATTCTTGAAAAGAAGGACTCTGTAATTTTAAGCTAGGATACTGGAAGTCAACAAGCTTCCGAAAAAACAGGCTTTATGAATTTAAACTGCATCTGCTTTTATCTGTTAAAGGTTTTTAATGAGTTACATTTTTACAAATGGCATGGAGTGATCACAGGCTCATTTCCAATGGAATGCATGAACTGTATGCCTTGAATGCAATGTTACTCACTTTGGATAAAAGTGATGGATCTGAATATGGGATTCTTTTAAATGTTGATATAAACAGAATGTTTTAAGATAATAGGGTTTTGAAAACCAAAAACAGAAGTGTTATGATGTAAAAATGTAAAACTATTTCTTGGTAACTAATCAAATGTAAACAATGTTTTTTACATTAACCATATTAACTCCTTTTAGACAAAAGGTTAGATTTCCTTAATTCCATTGAAGCACACAAGATGCTTTTTGTAATATTGTCAAATATTGCTGGAAAACATAGATCATCAGGTGTTGTACAAACTTGTGGAGTCCACGCCAGCTTGAGTGCATGCCAAAAGGGACATAACAAATACTAAGAAATTGTGAAACCATGTATTTTTACTTTTTACTATGATGGTGAAAATATCGTTTTTAATGATTGTAAAAACTATACAGTATGTTTTAAATGATAGAATAAAGAATGCTAGAGGTAAGCATTCTCACTATTGGTCTCAAACTTTTGGACTATTGGATAGAGACGTGACCATAGAAAACAAATCATACCTCTGAAACAGAAGAAAGAGTGGCACTTTGTAGTGGGGTAAACTTCAATTTACACATTTCTGGTGTCTCAAACCACAAGCACAACAGCATGCTACCAAAATTATGTTTGAAAATGTCTGGCATTCACTAGAACTTTTGAGACCCATAAAATATGTGGGACGGCCAATTATCGGAATGAATGATAGCATTTCATGCACAGTCATCATTTCAATGGTTTACACAAACTGTTGTTATCTTTCCACAGTAGAATCATGTCTCCCAGTAGTGCTGCCTGCATGTTTTGCGAGAGTGAGTAGGCGTCAGCGTAAGTGACAGGACCAGCATACCAAACACAGCTGTGCTTATGCAAGAGGAAATGCCACAAACATCCTATTGCTGCAGTCTCCATCCACACATGCTGTCTGAAGGAAACATCTCAGATTCTTTAAACAAGAACTGTTTACTGAGGAGTGAGTTGACAATATCATGACTGTGTCATTGAAGCAGGGCTTTATGGCAGTATCTGTGGCAAAGTTGACAAAATAACAGACAATACGTATAATTAGACAAGACATCCATTAGACATTTTTGAAGCTACAGGCCAGTTCGAACACAAAGCAAGGTGTAAAGAGGAGAAAAGAACATGTTTATGTTACTATGACAATACCACTAGCAATTTGTGGATTATGTTTAAAAGTTTAAGGGGAATCACTGCTATGCATTTCTGCTAGCCTTTCAGTAACCACTGGCGGTTTTGAAATTTCGATTATGTCATTTGCCATTGATAGAAAATATACATGAAAATATTTCAAGGAACATTCATTTGTAAAAACCTTTTGATTATGTAATTAGGTAATCTTTAACTAAAAAAGAACAACGTTCTTTTACTCTGAATCACAGAACGTGGATAAATGTGTTTTTCATATGCACAGAGTTGCTTCATGGAGTTCTCAGATAGGTTTTATTTAAGTACAGTATCAACTTAAAAATTGCTGTGGGAAATAGACAGAGATGAGGCAATTGTTGACATACAGTAGTAGTATAGGTCTATAAAATGCATGTGGAAAGCATATCTTCTATAATTTGGTCTTCAAAGAATGGGATGAAAAATGTTCACGTTTAAATATCTTATATCTACTATCTTGGCAAACCTGAGCACTGTTTGAGACTTCTATGATGAGATCTCTTCTGAAACTCATGTGAGATCACTAGGGCCTATTTCTCGGGGGAAAAGTGTCCATTTGCACTCTATTTAATCTCATATAATGAATGAACGTTACATTTATATTCTGACACTACCCTCAAAGCACTTTACACAGTGAACAGGGGACTCTACTCAACCACCACCAGTGTGCAGCATCCACCTGTATGAAGCGACGGCAGCCATAGTGCACTCACCACACACCAGCTATTGGTGGAGAGGAGAGAGTAGACTGATACAGCCAATTAATGGAAGGGGATAATTAGGAAGTCATGATTGATAAGGGCCAATTGGGCGAATTTGGCCAGGACACCAGGGTTATGGGATTATTAATGACCACAGGGAGTCAGGACCTCAGATTAAAATCTCATACAAAGGACGGTGCCTTTTTACAGCATAATATCCCCATCACTATACTGGGGCATTAGGACATACACAGTTCACAGGGTGAGCACCCCCTGCTGGACTCCCTAATACCTCTTCCAGCAGCATCCTTAGCTTTCCCAGGATGTCTCCCATCCAGGCCAGGCTCAGAGCTGCTTAGCTTCAGTAGGCAACCAGTCTTGAGCTACAGGGTGAAATGGCTGCTAGTCATTGTTGTCTCAGAGAAACAACTGAGATATGTTATTTGGTATTTGACATTCATATTGTTAACACTGGAATAATGGATTACCACTTGATCCAGTATGTGATTTGATATAGCTTTAGGTTGTTTTCCATTAACTGATAAAGAAACTTAATTATTAATATTATTATTATTATTTTTACATTTAAATCTCTAAAATAGTTTATAAAATTTGCAGTGCATAACCTTTGTTTGGAAGTAACAGAACTTTGTTTTTTGCTATGCATATAAGTCAAGTCACGTCATGCCAACACTCTTCCATGGGTCTCTCTATTCACAAGATGAAAGCATTGAGTTAACCTGCCACAAATGAAGACTGACCACCAGAAGGTAAAAGTAATCAGAAAATTGCAATGTAATGAGAGTTACACGCCCATTCCTGAAGAAAGAGCATCCTTTAGCATTAGAGAACTAAATACTGAGATTGACATGTAATTCAGCAAAACATATAATGAAAAATGTTGGTTATTAATAGCACTAAGTAGAGGCCAGAGAAATGTAGCACCACGGCAAACATGCAAGACTAAGATGAAAACCAGCACCCTTAGCTCTAATGGGCCACTTCTTTATAATTAACCTGGGGAAGGTCACAAATCAAAGAGTCTCATTCACCACTGGCGCCACAAAATCTTCTCTTTGACCACTAATGACTCCAGAGAAAGAGTATATGTGGACATTGTTTAGCTTCTATTTTATCATTTATAATTACAAATGGTATTATGATTAAGATTGATAGTAAATTAGCATCACTTTTAATAGGTGTCTGTACAATGGCCCCAAAAAGTACTTGTTGAGCTAAACTTAAAAATTTATGAAATGTATTGCATTAGCTAACAAAATGTTAAACCATTTGCAACAATTAATGCAATAATTTTTACCAAGGTGTGTCAAGGTCCTTTTTAGTAGATGTATGAAGTCAGTTCCCCTCAAGTTCACACAGGTGCCCTAGCAAAGTAAAATCAGGTGGAGTTCATCACATTAATCTTCCACTGACACCCGAAAGTCCAAATACTTATATTGTCACCCTGATTCACCACATACATTTTGCCATCACCAGCAGAATACAGTATGTTACAGCACAATAATCAGTGACAAGCAAAGCTGACATTTAGGGATCACATATGCTTTTCAAAACATCTGATGAGTTATTTGAGACTGCAAAATAATGTTCCAGCTCTTTTAATATGTATTGGGGAGAATGGGTTTGGTCGGACTGAATGATAGCCTTGTTAGCATTACAGAGAGATCAAAACAAAGTCAGTGACGGACAGCAAAGCCCACTATTGTTTCACCATCACTGAATTGATGGATAGGAGCGGTGCTGCCTGAGGATTTGAACCAATGTCTGCTGATTTTAAGTCAGCAGAGTGTTAGACAGTTGTTGTATATCAGAAGTAGACATACAATTCATGTACAGTTGCCCCAAAACATTTGTGGACTCAAGCCAAGGGCCATAACACACTTGAGATTAGATGGTTATAGTATTTGCAAAATAAAGTGAAGTTGGTTCTGAGAAAAGCTCTAGCATCATATGTTTGCAGATGCCACTTGGTTTGATATGTTCTATTCTAATGCAATGAAATTCGTACATTTTTTAAGTTTGGCTTAAGTTTCAGCATCAGATATTTAAACACACCCCAATGCTTATCACTTCAAACAAAAAGTGCTCATAACAAGCACAAAGCTCACCAAACACCCTAATAAATAGTTAGGAATACACATCATAGGAGAGAGCAACTGGACATGTGATGTATCTATGGGTAAGAAATCTCTGTGCTTTGATCATATGTTAAAGACACAAACAAACCAGCCTGCCGAAAACTGGAGTTCAAACCTCAGAAGAACGGGGATGTTAACTTCATTTAACCAATGTCGCTTTAAAAAGGCAGCAGCGGCGCCAGGCTCTGCATTGCCATGATAAACTGAGAATAAAGCTTAGAGATGTAGTGGGACATATGCTTTATAACCCTGCCTCAATCGACCGCAGCCCTGAGCAGTCAGTGTTTAACTGGTGTTGCATAGTTCAGGATCACCACACTGAGCTGGCAAGCAATTTCCTTCAGCATAACCCCACCATGAGGCCACGCACTGTCCAAAAACCCTGTTTTCCAGTAGCATCAGGGAGTGGTTGATTGATCTGGTCTGCATCTTGCTGTTTGCATTGTGTTATTTAGGGATCATCATATAATGCATAATCTTGAAATTGTGAATTTTCTGTGGTGAGAAAGGTAAAAACAACTTCTTCCCCAAAAAGTTAATGACTAAAATGACTTACACACTTGTAGAGTGACTTGTACATTTTCTGTAGCTGAAGAGAGTGACAAAGAGTCCATGTAGTCATACAGAGTGACTTATAGAGTTCCAGTATTTGTTGAGTGTGACTTGTAGAGTTCCTCCAGCTGTAAAGAGTGACTTGTAGTGATCCAGTTGCTGTAAAGTGTGACTTTCAGAGTTCATGTAGCTGAAAAGAGTGATTTGCAGTATTCATGTTGCTGTAAACAGTGACTTGTAGTGTTCCTGTGGCTGTACGTGACTTGTAGAGTTGCTGCTGTGATTGTAGTGTTCCTGTAGTTGTAGAGAGTAACATGAAGAGTTCCTGTAGCTGTAAAGAGTGACTTGTAGTGTTCCTGTAGCTAAAGGAGTGACATGTAGAGAGTTCCACCAGTTGTAAAGAGTGACTTTTAAAGTTTCTGTAGCTGCAGAGGGTTACAAATTGTTCCTCTAGTTGAACAGAGTAACTTATAGAGTACATGTAGCTTTTTAGAGTAACTTGTAGAAATCCTGTAGCTGTACATAAGGACCTTTAGAGTTCCTCTGTTTGTAAAGAGTGGCTTGTAGAGTTCCTCTAGATGTAAAGACTGACTTCTAGTGTTCCTGTAGCTGTACAGAGTGACATTCAGGGTACAACACATAACAAACAACACAAACCATGTTGTTCCTGTGGCTGTATGTGACTTGTAGAGTTCATGTTGTGACTTGTAGAGTTCCTGTAGTTGTAGAGAGTAACATGTAGAGTTCCTGTAGCTGTAAAGAGTGAATTGTAGTGTTCCTGTAGCTATAAAGAGTGACATGTAGAGAGTTCCAACAGTTGTACAGAGTGACTTTTAAAGTTTCTGTAGCTGTAGAGGGTTTACAAATTGTTCCTCTAGTTGAACAGAGTAACATATAGAGTACATGTAGCTTTTGAGAGTAACTTGTAGCTGTACAGTTTACCTTTAGAGTTCCTCTGTTTGTAAAGAGTGGCTTGTAGAGTTCCTCTAGATGTAAAGAGTGACTTCTAGTGTTCCTGTAGCTGTACAGTGTGACATTCAGGGTACAACATATAACAAACAACAAAAACATGTAGAATTAAAATTAAAAAAGATTGCGGAGCAACAAGATGACCGCATGGAACCAAAACTTTATATTGAATTTATATGTGAATATATGAATTTTATACTAACTGGCTTGCTATTTTTCCCAACTGTGGATGGAACTAAACAAAATATAAATATGTCAGGCTTAAATAAGCCAGAGATTGAAGACCCACCACCTACCACCAATCTCTAAAATCTGTTGTTTGGGAGCATTATGGTTTCACTGTAAACTACAGTAATTGTTTTGCAATGAGTAGTGAACAGGATGATGGCTGTGTATCAGCTCTGTTTCACCGTGGTCGGGTATGTCTCATTAAGCACAACAAACATGATGACTCATTTGCGGCAACATCATCCACATGATTCACTTCAGCTTACGGGAGCAAAACATAAACAGCCTGTGCAAGTTAGTCTCGCTACGGCATTCAAGCAGCGTCTTGCTGCAAGTTCAGCAGAGCTAAAGCGATTACGAATGCCATAGGAGTTTTTATTGCTGCAGATATACGGGCATACTCAGTCTTTGAAAACATAGGAATTAAGCATCTGCTTAACGTGTTTGAGTCATATTATAAAGTTCCTACAAGAATGCATTCCTGGCAATTCTGTAGTGCCCTCTCCATATAAATAAGCATGTGTTGTAATTGTCCAGCAGGGGACATTGTCAATGCTAATAGATCCACCCTCTCCTCTGATAATGTGGATATTCTGATTTCCTGAATAAAATAAAACTGAAAATTTAGTGATAAGTAGAAGTGGTGAGCTGAGAGATCTCAGAGATGTCTTAATGTTGTTACAATTATTATAATTGCACTTTTGTTTACTTTTATTATGTATGTCTTTATACAATGTGCACATAAGAAGGTCTTACATTTTGTATTGTAATTTTGTTGAAGAAATATGCATAGTGCAGTCATGTATAAATGAGCCTTCACAATAAGAATTGTTGCCCATTAGCCACAGTTGATAGATTCTTTGTTTCCCCTTCTATTCCGAAATGTACTGAACCATGACCCCAAAACTGAGGTATGTACCAAACCATGAATTTTATGTACCATTGCATCCCTAGTAAAGAGTTACTTGTTGTGTTCCTGTAGCTGAAAAGAGTGACTTTGAGGGTTCCAGAGTGACTTTTAGAGTTCCTGAAGCTGTAGAGAGTGACTTGTAGAGTTCCTGTTGCTGAAAAAGTGACTTTTAGAGTTCCTGTAGCTGTAGAGTGTGACTAGTAGAGTTCCATCAACTGTACAGACTGATTTGTACAGTCCCTGTAGCTGTACAGAAGAACTTTTAGAGTTCCTCAAGCTGTAAAGTGTGACTTTTAGATTTCCGTCAGCTGTAAAGAGCAGGGTTGGGAGGGTTACTTTTGAAATGTATTCCACTACAGATTACAGAATACATACTGTAAAATGTAATTTGTTACATATTCCGCTAGATTACTCAAAGTCAGTAATGTATTCTAAATACTTTGGATTACTTCTTCAGCACTGGTAGACTTTTTCACTCTGCCAGTACAGTAAGACCAAATACACATGTTAAAAACACATTCTCTGAAAAACATAAATATCTTATGCAGTGTTGTTTCTAAAACAAGATCAATCAAATTGATCTTAAATTGTAAATGTAGTGGAATACAGTTACTTATATTTTGTATTTTCAATACGTATTCCCATTACATGTATTTCATTACTCCCCAACCCTGGTAAAGAGTGACATTCAGGGTTCCAGAGTGGCTTTTAGAGTTCCTGTAGCTGTAGAGAGTGACTTGTATAGTTCGTATAACTGTAAAAGGTGACTTGGAGAGTTCCGTCAGCTGTTCAGAAGGACTTTCAGTGTTCCTGTTGCTGTAAAGAGTGACATTCAGTGTTCCTTCAGCTGTAGAGAGTGGAGATATGGCAAGCATTGGTGAAGTGTCAAGCATACATTTTATAGTGAGTAGACTGTGGTGAATGAATGTTAGATGGGAATTATTACGTGTAATTCGTCTTCCATTTTGAGTCGTCTTCTCCTTTGACCACGTGCGACTCCGCATCCACATGCATGGACATTGTATTTTGGCTTCGCTATATGCAACGCATAATTTAAATGAATTAAATTAATGAATACTGTTCACAAGACTCTACACTGTCATTTAAGTCTTAAACATCTGGTGCACCGCGTTACATGACTACAGCGTGACATTGATTTCAGCAAGTGCTACTACTGGCGCAGCGCCAACAAAAGTGACTCTGGTAAGAAACCTCTTTAAGTTTATTGATTAAACCTGTTTGGATGTAAAGAGTAGCATCTCTATTTTCATTTGAAATGCTGCTTTAAAAAAATCCATTCATTTTTTCGTGCATCAGCGTGTTCCCTCAAAAGTTGAAAAAACATATTAGATCTAAATGTTTTTAACATTAACACATCTGTGGGTAAATTTTCTTCATTTTAATGTACATTTTGTTATTGTTTATTTTGTTATAACTGCACAATAAGGTTCTATTCATTACCATTAGTAAATGCATTCTTTACTATGCATTTTCACATTGAGAATAAATGTATTCATGCAAAAGCTGAACAAATTTTGCTTTTAAAGACATTACTTGGAGTTAGAAGGAAAATAACATGCATTTCTAACTGTTCTGAGACCAGTGCAGACAGACTGGAGGTTAAGTCATTCACTTAAAGTGCCTTAACTCCTCAAATCTGACCAAATGTTCAGTTTCAGGCTGCAGATGATGTTTGGACAATGAAAATCAGTACATAGATTCAGAATTTTATAATGCAAAATTTTATTTTAATATGGTTGGCAGTGATTTGATGATGGTGGCCATTACTTTTACTAAGAATTATTAATTAAGCTTTAAAGAAAATCAGCTGTAATGTCTATAAAATCTCAAAAACATGAATGACCAACACTCCTGGACACATAATAAACTATTTGATGAAAAAAAAAAAGTCATTCTATAGCATGGTATTACTTAAAACAACGTAGTAACACATATGTTGACATCAATTTTTAGGAAAACTATTTTCTCTAGAAAATAATAATTATTATTATTATTGTTATTATTATTTTACTTGTTTGTTAGGTGCTACTAGTTACTAATAAAAAAGGGAAATGGAAAATGCACACATCAGTCACTAGGGGTCTCAGGGGGGTAAAGAGTTAATTGTAGGCAATTCTTAATATGTTTTGATATTTCTAAGAAGAATGGCATGTCAAATTATGATATTTTTATTGCTGTTCGTGGTAAAATGAAACTTATTAGGACTGCTATGAAAACAACACTAAATAGTGTTGGCATAGTGATGACTGACAGCCTAGTGCACCTTGGCCGGAAATAAATGTAAACACAGTCGGTTGTATTAAGTGAATATAAACAATAGGGGCAAAAAATCGGGTATGGTAAAAAGATCAGATTTGTGGATTTATTAAGTGTGTTTTTACTGATTGGATTGCTATCTGATTTATTAAGCACATTCCAATTACACTTTGATACATTGTCTCTGCCAAACGGATATAAATCGGATCTTCAATTCCTGCGCTATATGCAAATAAAACAGAGTTCACTTCCATGACTATGAAGATGTGATTTATTATTTGATTGCAAGTGACTTTGCCCAGTGCACGTGTGTGTCTGTGTGTGCAAGTGTATTTTTCCCCTCATGACTTGTCGTAGGTAAGATATGTTCATGCACGTCAGCTGTGCTCATTGTCAGTGTTTAGTTTCGCATTACATAAATGAAGAAAACATTTTCTGTCTTTCCAACAACATGCATCCCATTCTTAATTTGTTATTATTTTTTGTGCAACGTGATCCCTGTGCAAATACTCAGTAGCAGCTCTCATGTTTTATATTTTCCCTATGCTGACGTAGTGCTGTTTGGGCAGAGTAAAATTTACAAATGTGGTTTGAACAGCCAGATGCATTTACACTTGACCGAGTTTTGTTTGGATATGGAATGGCTCCGGTGGTGGTCTGAATGATCGGATTTACAATGATCATCCACAACATTAAAACCACCAACTTAATATTGTGTAGGCCCCAATCGTGCCGCCAAGTCAGCTCTGACCCATCGAGGCTTGGACTCCACAAGACCCCTGAAGGTGTCCTGTGTTATATGGCAACAAGATGTTAGCAGAAGATCCTTTAAATCCTGTAAGTTGCATGGTGGGGCCTCCATGGAATCGGACTTGTAGGTCCAGTACATCCTATAGATGATCAATCGGATTGAGATCTGGGGAATTTGGAGGTCAAGTCAACACTTTGAACACTTTAATTAATTATTAATTAAGCTTTAAAGAAAATCAGCTGTATATGTCTATAAAATCTCAAAAACATGAATGACCAACACTCCTGGACACATAATAAACTATTTGATGAAAACAAAAAGCCATTCTATAGCATGGTATTACTTAAAACAATGTAGTAACACATATGTTGACATCAATTTTTAGGAAAACTATTTTCTCTAGAAAATAATATTATTATTATTGTTATTATTATTTTACTTGTTTGTTAGGTGCTACTAGTTACTAATAAAAAAGGGAAATGGAAAATGCACACATCAGTCACTAGGGGTCTCAGGGGGGTAAAGAGTTAATTGTAGGCAATTTGTCATGTTCCTCAAACCATTCCTTAACTATTTGTGCAGTGTGGCAGGGTGCATTATCCTGCTGAAAGAGGCCACTGCCATCAGGGAATACTGTTGTCATGAAGTGGTGTACGTGGTCTGAAACAATATTTAGGTAGTTGGTACATGTCAAAGTAATATCCATATGAATGCCAGGACCCAAGTTTTCCCAGCAGATTGCCCAGAGCATCACACTGCCTCCGCCGGCCAGCCTTCTTCCCATTAAGCATCCTGCTGCCATCTCTTCCCCAGGTAAATGACGCACACACACCCAGCCATCCACATGATCTAAAATAAAAAGAGATTCATCAGACCAGGCCACCTTCTTCCATTGCTTCCATTGCTCCATGATCCAGTTCTGACACTCAGTTGCCCATTGTAGGCGCTTTCAGCAGTGGACTGGGGTCAGCATGGGCACTCTGACCAGTCAGCGGCTACGAAGCCCCATACGCAGCAAGCTGCGATGCATTGTGTGTTCTGACACCTTTCTATCATGGCCAGCATTACATTTTTCAGCAATTTGTGCTACAGTAGCTCTTTTGTAGGATCGAACCAGACGGGCTAGCCTTCGCTCCCTACGCACATCAGTGAGCCTTGGGCGCCCATGACCCTGTTGCCGGTTCACCGGTTGTCCTTACTTGGACCACTTTTGGTAGCAAAAAGCAGATTCCTGAATCCTCCATGAGTTAAATGACTTTTACTGTTACTGTAGCCCAACTGGGTAAAGGATGACACTAAAAACACAAAGGTTGAGGGCTTGATTTCCAGGAAACACACTTACTGATACAATGTACAGAATACCTTCTATGCACTGTAACTCATTTTGGATAGAAGGGTCATTTGATTGCATGAATGTAATGGAAATGGGAAGAGATATATACATAAGTCATTGCTTGGAAAATGCACACTTCAGCAACTGTTTGACCAGAAGTCTCTATTGAGAATAGACTCAAACCACAAGAATTATCCTAAACCTGCAAGGAATGTAAATGTAATCTGTTTCATTAAAGCTTTGAATATTGGGGTGGTAGTGGTGATGAACATACAGGCTTAGTACTTGGTGACATACAACTAAATTCGGTTTTGGCAAGGAAGAAAAAACATAAAGTCAAATCAACACCCACAGAGGCCTGGAAAACACACAGGACTTCTGTTTGGTCTCAGAGAGTAAGCAGTGAAAGAGACGCCGCGGTTTCTCTCTCGCGCTCTGCCCTCACTGAGGCTTTTATGAGAGCAGATAGTCAAATTCTCATTTAAAAATCTGTGTTTAACCTCAGTCCAGCAGGCGCTTGTACCACAGAGCTCTTAACTCCTCTCATCTCATTTCTCTTTAACTAGAGGCCCTGCTGATGCCACAGCACACATTAATACTCGCAGGCTGCTGGCCAAGCACACTGTGTCAAGCTCCATGGCTGTTTCATTGCAGAGAACACCCAGTAGCTGAAGTACATTTAAATCAAATGAAGGAGGGACCTTCACTCCAGGAATTAGATTTGCAGCTTTTGTAATACGATAAAATGACAAAAAACAGAAAACAGGTATGAACTCAGACTTGTGTAATGTATTGTGAAATCTGGCCTTGTCAGCTGTACTCAACCAGAATACATCTTTATAAAACAGGAATAGGCTACATGATGAATTGGTGCATTTACAGAGCATCTACAAATGTTATGTACTGTGTAATAAGCATGTGTGATCTGTGAGTCCCTGGTTTTATGTCAAATATATTTATATTTGTCAAACAAACTCAACTCTATATGCCATTGGTTTTCAACCATTAGGTCCCGGGACCCCCACCCAGACTCTCAGCTAATCCAGGGACTCCCAAATGTAAAAACATTCTCATTAATACAGGATAACAACTTTCATTAATAACATCAACTAACATTATTTCATTATATTATGGATAACAGATCATAAGCAATAGGAATATTTTTCCCAAAAAATGCCATCTTTTTATACAATAGCAGGGGACAGTGCCTTACTTTAAAGCTAAAAAAAAGGACAGATAAGTCTCGTAAAGTAGTCCTGCAACTTGTGCGTCATATTACAACTCTTCTGAAGGCAACTGATTGGTGAGAATCAACCTGAAATTTTAAATTTTTTGTGAAAATCTTGACATCCGTTGCACATTCATTAACACAAAATGGTATAATGCATTCTGCAGATGGTCAAGACCATAGTAGACAGCAGGAAATTAAAGGAAATTAATTACAAGGAAAAACATTACAAAAAATATATACAGTAAAATATAACACATTATTTAAAAAAAAGTTTGCTAAATAAAAAACATAAATGAAAGCACACAAGGAGAGGCTAAGACTACATCCACATTAAAGGGCTAGTCCACCCAAACATTTTTATTGATCTCATCAATTACTCACAGTCTTTCTTCCCAGATGTTTATGACATTCTTGCTGCTGCTGAACACAAATGAAGATTTTTAGAAAGAATAGTTCAGCTCTGTAAATCCATGCAATGCAAGTGAATGGGGGCCTGAATTTTGAAGGCATATAAGTAATCCGTACGACTCCAGGGGTTAAATCCATATATTCAGAACAACATGCTAGGTGTGGGTGAGAAATATCAAAGTCCTTTTTTGCTATCAATCTACTTTCACAGAGCCCTACTCTGCATGTTCAGGAAAGATCTTCCTCTGTTGCCAGCTACTGCTGTTGTGCAAATATTATTTATTTATTCTTTTTGTTTGCTTATTCCGTCTTTTTTCCTTTCTCCTCCCTGCCCAGTAGGTGGCGATATGCACAAAGAATGCTAATCGGCAGAAGAACTCTCATGGAGAGGGCTTGTGAAAGTAGATTTATAGTAACAAAAAACACTTCAATATTGATCTGTTTCTCAACAACACCTATCATATCACTTCTGAAGATATGGATTTAAACACTGGTGTCATATGGATTACTTTTATGTTGCCTTATATGGTTTTTGGAGCTTGAAAGTTCTGGCCACCATTCACTTGCATTGTGAGGACCTGCTGAGCAGAGATATTCTTCTAAATATGTTCCTTTTGTGTTCAGCACAAGAAAGAAAGTCATACATTTAATTTTAGGGCAAACTATCCTATTAATCTGGATAAATAAATAAAAAAACGGGTTTCCTTTTTGAAAAACTCTCTTAAACTTTAGGGGCTATATTTTGTGAGCATGCAAGGTGCATCGCTATGCGCAACATCTCATATTCATGACAGCGCTTATGTCAGAGGGATGAGACCAGAGATCCAAGTGCGGAGGCAAACGAACATATTTAATTGATAATTAAACACAGCAGAGCTAGCGAAGCATGAGGGGAACCTGGCACCGACTGCAGGATGGAGATGGAGAGTGTGTTCGTAGGCTTGTGTGTGTTGTGTTAGTGTAGAACGTAGATCTGTGAGGGATCCTCTGAAGGATAGTGTGTTTATAGGTCTGTGTGCATCATGGTTGTGTGAAGCACCCAAAGCATGTCATTCACATACCTGGAAGACAGCACCTTTAACACCTATGGGTGTTAAAGGCTGTCTTCCACTCATCCCCTTCCCTGATTTGAACAAGGTGATTAGCAATGCGTCTATCCAACTTCGTAAAGACGGATGCTCCCTGCAAGAGTTTGAAAGCTGAAGACATCAACGGGAAAGGATAACTATTCTTCACCGTGATGTCATTCAGCCCCCAATAATCTATACAGGGTCTAAGTGAGCCATCCTTCTTCTGGTGATCCGCCATTGTTTCTGTTCTAGTGACAGCCGTGTCCTCCCAATCTGCATGGGTTCTGCCTCTGACTGCAGTTCCGATTACCCGGCAGCAGGAGTGGGATGGTGGTGACTCAGAAAGGAATGCGGAGACTTGCAGCGAGAAAAATAGTGAACACTGAGAGAGGAATGTGCGGCATGACCCCACCTCACCTGAGAATTAAGCAGAAGCGTTGAAACGGGGTTCTGAGTATCCGATGCTGGAGGAAACCACAGGGGCCAGTGCGGGAGCTTCTGCAGTGGGACCAGTATTGGGAGGCAGGCGAAGTTGTTGGACCAGTGAAGTGAGCTTCACAAACTGGGATGCCATCATCTAAATGGCGCGGTTGGAGGCGGAGATCTGGTCTTGCTGGCCACCCAAGAAAACTAC
Source organism: Xyrauchen texanus (assembly GCF_025860055.1). Classification (NCBI taxonomy): domain Eukaryota; kingdom Metazoa; phylum Chordata; class Actinopteri; order Cypriniformes; family Catostomidae; genus Xyrauchen; species Xyrauchen texanus. The sequence continues at coordinate 29,153,136 of NC_068315.1, forward strand.
CTGCTGAGCGAGTGCAGATCGAAGATCAGCATCCTCCGCTGAATCCATCCATCCTGGCTAGATTGTTCTGTCAGAGGTATGAGACCAGATATCTAAGTGTGTAGGAAAAGGAAAAGATTTTATGATAACTAAATACAGCAGAGCTGGCAAAATGTGAGGGGAACCCGGCACTGACTGCAGCATGGAGGTGGAGAGTGTGTTTGTAGGCTTGTGTGCGGTGTGGTATTGAAGAGCGCAGATCCACGAGGAATCCTCTGAAGGATAGTGTGTTCGTAAGTATGTGTTTGTCATGGTAGTGTGAAGAGCAGACCTGCAATGAATACTCTGAAGGATAGTGTGTTCGTAGTTTTGTGTGCAATGGGGTAGTGTGAAGAACAGATCCAGTGCAGAGAGGAAACCGATGAGGACTTCTCAGGTGAAGCATCAAGGCGAGCAAAGCAACCAACAGGATGGTAACCACAATCCAGGCACTACAGCAAAGAATGGCAACCAACATAGAAAACACGCAACAGGACCGACAAGGGCAGAGAGAGAGATTCTGAAACAGAATGGGATAAAAATAGGCAGAAAACAAATCATGATCAGGTGCCACTCGTCCACTGAAAGTTGGCATGATCAGCATTCCCATGAAAACGATCAGGGTTCCCATGCTAACGCTGATTCCGCAAGCCAACGGCACCTGAAACACAGGAAGAGAACGTAAACACAAATGGAACAAACCAGCGGAATCACAGAGACCGTGACAGCTTATTCTAATTGCAATTTTTGTTCAATGCAAAGGGCAAGTGGGCATGGGTTGGAGTGTTTGCACTATTGTGGGTGTATGCGCACAAACTTTAGATGTATTGTTAGTGAAGTGGCAAAAAGTGCAATAATTATTAGTATTTTCCTGAGAAATAGGTAATTGCACTAAGTTAAGACGTGGTTTTCAAACGTCTTAGTGCAATAATAAACTCAGTTCTATTGGGAAGACACGCAGGCTTGAGTGAAGTTTGAGATGCCATTTATTTGATAGATGTAAAACGGGAGGTGATGTCTCTCTCTTTGGCGTAGGCCCCGTCCGGCAGTCCGAGGGAGTTGTACCCGGAACTGTCATGTCCTGCCGGAGATAGGAGGCAGGGGCGAGGAGCCTACCCCCCTGCGGGACAGGGCTCAACTGGTGGTGGTGGGGAGGTGGAGATTGCAGTGTTAGCACACCGAAACAGCAATGTGATAGATTGTGAGCGGACTTATAAAGCAATGGCTTACGTGCGATTGGCTAGGAGTTATCCAGCTAATGATGTGATGTACACCTGCTGGTCTTCCCTCTAGAACTACGCTCCACTTTCATTTCCTGCATTTGCAGTTTGGATATTCTACCAGCAGGTGGTAATAAAGTTTATGTCCAAACTCTGATTGTCAGGGACATGTTTTGATGTTCCACTAGTTGAGTGTTATATAAATGTAAAAAAAATATTTTTTTAATGAGATTTGTGTTAAACTATCTTTAGGTCATGGTTTATTTTTCAATTATTATTATAATGTAAACATTTTCAATTGTATTTATGGTCTAATTTGTAAGTCTAAAGATATTTTTCCACCTGTTGCCATAGAGTGATTTTTAAGTCATTGCAAAATGGGCCAGTGGAAGAAGTTGGAGAGAGTAAACATTTTCTAATTGGTAAGCTATGATTTTTTGAACACTTAGTTATTTTGATGATATTTTTGTTTAGTTTAAAGTGTAATTTCAATTTAGAAATCATTTGGGTTTATTTTTATTGTGTTTCAAACAAAATCAACCGATAGAAGTGAAGTGCATGATGATGCAATCACTGTTAATGCTAGCCATGATCTGTGTCAGTAGCTGAAAATGATTTATTATACTTAATCTCTTTAATTTAACAGAGCCTACATCCAAATTCTGAGGACAATCACATTTCCCATGCATATAAAATAAGCGTGTCATTGTCACAGAAATATGTCCGACAATTAAAAGGGTGCATTTTAATGCACAAAATAACTTAATTTTCAATTCTTCTAATTCATTGCATTTACACTACCAACTTCTTCTGAATGTGCAGTCTTGGTTTATATCGCTGGAGCTTGAGGGAATGAACAATATTATAGGACACAGACAGTGGAATAATAATCTGAGAAAACCTAATTAAATTGCACTAAATCCAGCCCATTAGAGCTTTGCGTGTGCAATTTAATGGCCATGCCCACTGACTTTGCACTTATAACTTATGGCATAGTGCTGTGCTTAATGCTAGTGCTCTTAAAATAGGGCCCAAGAAGTGTTATCTGAAACGCAATTGTCTCTCGTGTTCCACCGCCAGACAGCAATTCCGAGTTAACTTCCCGTCGCCTTTGAAGGAATGCAATGAGACGGTTGTACAAAGTAAAATTTATCTTTAACAACTCTATCAAAGTGGATAGCAGTTGCAACAATGCAGCTACAACATGGGCTGCCATCTTGACTGTTTTGGTTTGAATGGATCACATGGCTGCATCACATGACAACAAATACGTCAACATTTTCAAATCTCCGTTTTCCCAGTCCACACTTCAACATAAATACTGTGTTTTCAAAAATGTATCCACTTGGGAAAGCATTTTCAAAAAGCTCAGTTGTCACTGGACAAAAGTGTGAGTGTGAAAGGAAGGTCATAAGCAGTGGACAGCATGCAAGGATTACTTTCAACATGTCAACTCCGCTCAACAAAAGCAACTCAAACGAGGGCACTGACAAGCGTACAGGTATACAAATAGCATGCATCAAATCAAACCTGGGAGCAACTCTTTTCACTGTGACATGCTATATTACTGGTTATAGTGGCACGATGGCCAAGACATATCTTCAAATGCCTGCCCTGGAGTAGTGCCTGATGAACCCCTTCATTATGAGAGCCAGACTGCCAAACTTATATTTTTCTATATGCCCTGCCTTTCAAAAATAATAAAATGCTTGGGTGGGATGCCATCAAATTTTTTTCTCTCCAAGTGCATGTGCCGTTTGCAAGTGTAGCAGCGTGTGTGATGTTTTTTTTTTCCGCCAGGACGATCACAAACATCTTTCTCTGTATGGATATAATTTACACAGGAAGAGGGATACTTAGCATATAGTTTAGGAAACCAAAAAATGGCTCCAAATATACGCAGTTCACAAAAATAGTCACTACGTCTGGTTTCACATCGCAAGTCTCTGGGACAGTAGGTAGGCCTATGTGTGTGTATAAAAACAAAAGTACCATCTTTCAGACAACAGCGATACGAAATTTTCAAAATTTCTAAAATCAAGTCTTCAACTTCCCAGTGAGTGTTTGATATTGATATTTGAGTTAGACTTCAAAGATTATAATGAGATTTATTTATTTATCTCAAAGTTAACTACATAGTAAATGATAACAGATTTACCATTTTTGGGTGAACTATCCCTTTAACCATAATCCTAATCATTTAAACATGATCTTACTTACATATTAAATCATGTAATAATTATTAAATGAACAAATTTGTTTAAACACATACTATAAAATTAAATAATATTTCATGTATGTGTATTTATTGTAAAGTGTGCCTTGCCGGCTGAGTCTGGTTCCTCCCAAGGTTTATCTCCCTCCACTACCTAAACATTTTAATTTAATTTATTTATTTTCAACACTAGCCTAGAATCACTGGGGGCATTAAAGGGATAGTTCACCCAAAAAATAAAATTATCTTTCATTCACTCACCCTCATACAGTCATATATGTGTATGACTTCCTTTCGTCTGCTGAACACAAACAAAGATTTTAGAAGAATATCTCAGTTCTGTTGGTCTGTTAAATGCAAAGGGAATGGCAACCAAAAACTTTGAAGCTCATAAAAGCATATAAAGGCAAGGTAAAAGTAATCCATCCATATAGACTCCAGAGTTTAAATCCATGTCTTCAGAAGCAGTATGACAGGTGTGATTAAGAAACAGATTGTCCATTTTTATTATATATTTACATATATTTTCATTTAGCAGATTTTTTTATCCAAAGCGACTTACAAATGAGGAAAATTGACTTTCTTTACTATAAATGTCCACGTTCATATTATTTTGGCGATTTGCGTTCTTCTTGCATATCGCCACCTACTGGGCGGTGAGGTGAATTTATAGTAAAAAGGACTTAAATATGTATCTGTTTCTCACCCACAAGTATTATATTTCTTCTGAAGACATGGATTAAACCACTGGAGTTGGATGGATTAGTTTCATGCTGCCTTTATGTGCTTTTTAGAGCTTCACAGTTCTGGCCACCATTCACTTGCATTGAATTGACCTACAGAGCTGAAATATTCTTCTAAAAATCTTAATATGTTTTCTGCAGAAGAACGAATGTCATACATATCTGGGATGGGACAAGGGCGAGTAAATAATGAGAGAATTTTATATTTGGAGGAAATGGTCCTTTTCTGTAAAGCTGCTTTAAAACAATATGTATTTTGAAAGGTGCTATACAAATAAACTTGACTTCAGTTGTCTCAGACACATTCTCCATATTCGGTACATTTAAAACATGACCACAAACCCATTAACCTTTGAGGCCAAACTGGCTTCTTGGGAGCTCTTGGATGGAAGCCATTGTTTATGTATTTGGCCTTTAAAAGACATGTTCGCACACCCTGACACTTTACATTGGCTCCAGGATGTGCGGTTTAATACTTTGAAATACTCCGTCTGCCTCTCATCTGATGGTTAATTATAGAATTTTAAATATCCATGAAGCATAGGTAGGTACCATTTTATAACATGTATGCCAGCTTGTAATTATTGACTTTATTTACTTTTCGGATGTTTGTTTGAAATAATGCAGTGCAGTTATTGTGATCTGAGGATCAAAGAGCTTAAATGTTATTCACATGCGCTCATCAGACAAGGATAATCTTTTAAAGTGTAATTACTTTGACAAGCCCAGGATAATCTTTTTTTTCTTTTTCTGGCATTTTTAACTGTATGATTCAGACATTAGCGTGTCCCCTAAGGGCTGTTTAATGCAATAGGAAGAACTTAGAGGTCAGTATCTCTATCCATGACTGACTGCACATTTTAGTTTCCAGGCATATCATCTTATGTAAGCATGCAAGCTGAAGTCAGTTAGTTTACTCACAGGTGCGGGCATGCTTCTGAATACAGCCTCTTTGATACTCCCTGAATCAAAGAGAATTATTAAAACGTGCCAATAATAACAGTTTAGCTAGCTTACTAAGAGAAACTGAAGTGTTAAGGCAGTGTCAAAGGTTATGATAGCACAAATGTAGGAATCTTGTGCCATCTAGTGGCAAAGCCTTTACCTAACACAGGGATCATACAAATGGACACTTCTGCCACTTAGTGGCAAATATGAGAACAAAAAGTGTATAGATTATCAGTTAATATCAACTTGCATTTTACAGATACAGAAGACTTGGATTTTTGCTTACCAGTTGTATTAACTACGTTAATGATAGTTTTATGCTGCCCTTTTTTTGTTGTTGTCATTTTTGGAGCTCTATTGTGTCCGTTCACATTCATTTTCACTGTATAGGACACAAGCAAAATCAACATTCTGCAAAATATCATCTTTCTGGTGAAGAAAGGAAGTCATACATGTTTGGAATCATAAATGGTGAGTATTTCTTTTTTCATTCATCCTGTTAGACAATCATCTTTTAGATCACATACAATTTTCAAATGAATGGATGGATTTTCAGTGGAACTTCAAGTCAGATCATAGTGAGTAGTGAGACCTGTACGATCAGCATTGGTGCCACCCAGGGATGTGTGCTCTCCCCACTACTCTTCTCCCTGTACAAAAATGACTGCACCGCCAAGGACCCCTCTCCTGAAGGGGAGCTCCTGAAGTTTGCAGACGACACTACTGACATCGGTCTCATCCAAGATAACGATGAGTCTGCATACAGAAGATAGGTTGAACAGTTGGCTGTCTGGTGCTGTCAAAACAACTTGGAGTTGAACGCGCTCAAAATGGTGGAAATGATAGTGGACTTCAGGAGGAACACCCCGACATTGACCTCTCTCACCATTCTAAACAGCACTGTGCCAGCAGTGGAGTCATTCAGGTTCCTGGGCTCTACCATCTCACTGGACCTGAAGTGTGAGACTCACATTTACTCCATTGTGAAAAAGGCCCAGCAGAGGTTGTACTTCCTTCGCCAGCTTAGGAAGTTCAACCTGCCACAGGCGCTGCTAATATAGTTCTACTCAGCAGTCATTGAGTCTCTCCTCTGCACTTCAGTAACAGTCTAGTTTGGTGCAGCTATGAAATCAGACATCAGAAGACTACAAAGGACAGTTCAGACTGCTGAGCAGATTATGGGTTGCCCCCTGTCCTTCCTTCAAGAACTGTACACTTTCAGAGTGAGGAAAAGGGCTGGAAAAATCACTCTGGACCCCACTCACCCAGCCCACTACCTTTTTGAACTGTTGCCTTCTGGCCGGCACTACAGAGCACTGGGCACCAGAACCATCAGGCACAGCAACAGTTTTTTCCCCTCAAGCAATCAATCTCATGAACAGTTAAAACCACCCCAATAACCAATAATTATGTTCAATATGCAGCTTAGTTTATTTATATTTATCTAATATCTCCTACCTCTTCTGCATCTGTATATAATAGATTTGTATTTGTGCATGTGTGTGTATATGTGTATATATATATATATATATATATATATATATATATATATATATATATATATATATATATATATATATATATATGGATAATCTTTGTTTTACATTTCTTATGGTGATGGATTCTGATAGCCAGGGAGTTTGGTTGTGTTTAAAGGCATCTGATAAAACTAATTTGACAGGAGTTAGAAGAGAGAAATGCTGTTTAAGGTCACAGAGCTAACAGAGGCAATTTCAGAGACAGGCTTCAAGTGTGTTTCTTGGGTAAACTGTCTTTTGTCTCTCTCTAGTGACCTTTATGCATTCCAGCTTTGGTGTTGCTCTACCTCTGCCTTGAAGGTGAAGTGTGTCGTTTCTGTGCCACTAGAGGCACCAGACGGAATTGCAATATTTTTGGGTGTATCGATAGTGTTCTGCAAAGGGTGAAGTTGGATATACAGGCTAATTTGCCATGTGTTCCATCTGGAATTTGCAATGGGCATTTTGAATAGCAGCTAGCAATTTATGAGTAAAAAAATAAATCTCCCACCTTCCCTCCGGAATCTGCGCCCCACAACATGAATTACACAGTCATCCCTAACATAAGGACTAGCCTATGATGGCTGTCAAATTTGTCAAGCATGTAATCTCACACATCCTTGTGGTAATTGTAGTCATTTAGCAACTTGTTATCTTAAATAAACTCAAGAGTTGTAACGATGCATATAATGTACACAAGTTATGTCTCAGCAAGCACTACGTTGTAAAAGATGTTTGTTTAAAAGTTGTGAAAAGGTTTTATAAACTTCATTAATACATCCAACTGTGTACTACATATGGTGTCACTAAAATGCTTCTCACTTCATCTCTGAAGGAGTAGTTCACCCAAAAATTATAATTCTCTCATGATTTACTCATCCTCATGCCATCCAAGATGTGCATGACTTTCTGTCTTCTGCTGAACACAAATTAACATTTTATTAGAATATTTCAGCTCTGTAGGCTCATACTATGCAAGTGAATGGTGGCCAGAACTTTTAAGCTCCAAAAGCACATAAAGAAAGCATAAAAGTAATCCATATAACTCCAGTGGTTACACTGATGTGTTCAGACACAATATGTTAGATGTGGGTGAGAAACAGATCAATATATAAGTCATTTGTTGTCATAAATTCTCCTCCCGGCCCAGTAGGGGGCGATATGCACAAAGAATGTGAATCACCAAAAACAGAAGGAGAAAGTGAAAGAAAGAGGATTTAAATATTTATCTGTTTCTAACCCACACCTATCATATCGCTTCAGAAGTTATGGATTTAAACACCAAAGTCGTCTGGAGTACTTTTGCCAATATGTGGAATTTTGAGCTTCAAAGTTTTGGCCACCATTCACTTGCATTGTATGGACCTACAGAGCTGGAATATTCTTCTAAAAATCTTAATATGTGTTCTTCAGAAGAAACAAAGTCATACACATCTGGGATGGCATGAGGGTGAGGAAATGATGAGATCATTTTCCTTTTTGGGAGAACTATCCTTTTAAACTGCATGCCATTAAAGACACTGTAAGTCTATCTCTCACAGCCTCGTTTTCATTCACATCAACAATCAAATACCACGCTTTGTGAATAAGGTCTATGATAACTTCTATTGCTGCTGAAAAACATAAGTCTTGCTTTGAATCAAGAATAGAGATGGAGAAGCATCTTCTAATGCTCTTACTAAAACGTACTCACAGAAATAATCTTACCACGGTTAAGTGTTTACTTTCATTTGAGTGATTTGTGTATTTTGCACACTGCCAATTTCCACCTTAACCTTGATGAAAAACTACATCAAATGACTCAAATATTTTCCTATGAAAGTAAATGTAATAAGTAAATTGTATGTACTGCCATACACATATTATGTAAACCATAAACAAGTGATGTGCCTTCCTCTCTTCTCATTGTATTGGTGACAATAAGAATACAATAAGAAACAAATGGATCGGTGCTGTTTTACCTGGAATGTTTATTTGATGTGCCTATTTGTCTGCTTTGTAGAAACAGTCAGATATTATTATTAAAGGCTGCACAATGAGACGAGATTCTGCATTGCTTTCGCATATCATTCTGCCAATAATAATAAAAACAAAATGGTTTTCTTCTGTTTGGCACAGGTCTGTAACAGGTCACATTCTGAATATTTTTTATATAACGTGGTATAAAAAGCACAAAAATATAGCACTTTCAACTCTGGTGCAAGTCCATCCAAATGACTGTGGCATTAAGCAAATGTACAGTGCATAAGAGCACATTAGATTAATCACAATTATTTGCATTGATGATTATTTACCTAAAATACACATCAGCAGACATTTGTTTTCTTGCCTTTTAAACTATAAAATAAAAACACAAAATAAATATTTATGAGAGCATACAGTACATAGGCAACTTAAATAATAATAACGATAATAATAATAATAATAAAACACCGATGAGCAACAATCAGTGAGCCAAAAACGTGTTTGATTTTTAAGGTACTTGAATTCAACCATCAATGAGAATGATCCGGGCCACAAAAAGCAAATATGTAATACTAAATGAAAGTGCAATTTCATCATACAGAATTACGCTGCAAATTCAATGTGTTCCTCCATTAGACAATAGAAAGCAGCATCTGAATGTACGACAGAAGTTACAGTTTTGTCATAGGTATGTGTAGGTTATTCCAAGGCCCCATCCATAGCTCATCCTCATCAGACTGGGTGCGGTCACTCTGCGACCCTAATGGGTCTCTCACCTCCTGATTGTCCACTGTAGACTCCTGTTCATCCACATTCTGTATACTTTCACCCCCTGCTTTCGCAATGTTTGATTTTGAAGCTATACTCTCTGGGTCTGTGGTACTGGAGGCCAGGGACCCGCTGGAGGGCCTGGTCATGAGGTTCTGTTCATCCACAGAGGCGCCTGTGTTTAAGGGGCTGTTTAGAGGAAGTCGCTCTTCGTGTGTAACTGCAAGTTTGTCCAGTTTCTTAAAGTGCTTCCCAAGCCGTATGGGAGAGTTCAGTTTGATGTTGTTAGTGTGCGCGACTCGCCGTGTCCGGATGATCGAGCCGTTCTGCACCAAGTAGACGCTGCCGTTGATGTTGCTGTGGCTGTTAACATTAGACAGCCGGTTTCTGTTTGAGTCAGGGGCACTTTCTTCTCCAGTTGAACTGGTCTCGTATTCACGGTCCACAATCAGCTTGATCCTCTTTTTTCTACCATACTGAAAAAGAAACAAATAGAGGTTTAAGACAGAATAACAGTGTGCTTTTATTTGTTCACTGCAGACACCACCTGAAAGCAACACAGCCAAACAATTTAGGGTGTCTAAATGTCTTTTCATTAGCTTATTAAATGCATTGTCCTTATTGACTAAATTTCAAGGCATTACAGGTAGGGCTAGGCTATTTTTCTGATGTTATCGCTTATCGGTTTTGACACAATTTTTAAATTGAATAAAAATGAATATCGTAGTAGTATCACGAACTTTCACCGCTCATTCTTTTGCCATGATGATTCTGATAGACTGCTAAGTATTGCTTTGATCTGTGACGTGTTTCAAGCTTATTACATATTGTAAAGGAGTTAATGGGCAAGGAGGAGACGATAAACGGCTTGGCAATATAAATACTAGTTTTAATAATAAACTGAATGAAAAACACACAAACATAAACACAGAGCAGCTCAATGTCATTCTCACTCTCTCTCGAACCATCGTCACTGGCCGCCTTTATCTCTCGCATGCCCCCATCAGGCTGATTGGGGACCGGGCGTGTGTTGTTCCAGCCTGGCCCCACCCTCCTCCGCTCTACACATATACAGTGCATCCAGAAAGTATTCACAGCACTTTTTCCACATTTTGTTATGTTACAGCCTTATTCCAAAATGGATTCAATTCATTATTTTCCTCAAACTTCCCCCATAATGACAATGTGAAAGAATTTTGGTTGAAATCTTTGCAAATTTACAAAAAATGTTTTATAAATAATAAAAAATAATCACATGTACATAAGAATTCACAGCCTTTGCTCAATACTTTGTTGAAGCACTTTTGGCACCAATTACAGCCTCAATTCTATTTGAGTATGATGCTACAAGCTTGGCACACCTATTTTTGGGCAGTTTCTCCCATTCATCTTTACAGGACCTTTCAAGCTCCATCAGGTTGAATGGGGAGTGTCCGTGCACAGACATTTTCAGATCTCTCCAGAGATGTTCAATCGGGTTCAAGTCTGGGCTCTGGCTGGTCCACTCAAGGACATTCACAGAGTTGTCGCGTAGCCACTCCTTTGTGATCTTGGCTGTGTGCTTAGGGTCATTGTCCTGTTGGAAGATGAACCTTCAACCCAGTCTGAGATCCAGAGTGCTCTGGAGCAGGTTTTCATCAAGGATGTCTCTGTACATTACGGCATTCATCTTTCCCTCGATCCTGACTAGTCCCCCAGTTCCTGCCGCTGAAAAACATCCCCACAGCATGATGCTTCCACCACCATGCTTCACTGTAGGGATGGTATTGGCCAGGTGATGAGCAGTGCCTTGTTTCCTCCAGAAATTACGCTTGCCATTCAGGTCAAAGAGTTCAATATTTGTTTCATCAGACCAGAGAATTTTGTTTCTCATGGTCTGCGAGTCCTCCAGGTGCCTTTTGGCAAACACCAGGCAGGCTGTCATGTGCCTTTTACTGAGGAGGGGCTTCCGTCTGGCCACTCTACTAAACAGGCCTGATTGATGGAGTGCTGCAGAGATGGTTGTTCTTCTGGAAGGTTATCCTCTCTCCACAGAGAAACACTGGATCTCTGTCAGAGTGACCATCGGGTTCTTGGTCACCTCCCTGACTAAGGCCCTTCTCCCCCGATCGCTCAGTTTGGCCAGGCGGCCAGCTCTAGGAAGAGTCCTGGTGGTACCAAACTTCTTCCATTTACGGATGATGGAGGCCACTCTGCTCATTGGGACCTTCAATGCTGCAGAACTTTTTATGAACCTTCCTCAGATCTGTGCCTCAATACAATCCTGTCTTGGAGGTCTACAGACAATTCCTTGGACTTCATGGCTTGGTTTGTGCTCTGACATGCACTGTTAACTGTGGGACCTTATATAGACAGGTGTGTGCCTTTCCAAATCATGTCCAATCAACTGAATTTACCACAGGTGGACTCCAATCAACTTGTAGAAACATCTCAAGGATGATCTGTGGAAACAGGATGCACCTGAGCTAAATTTTGAGTGTCATGGCAAAGGCTGTGAATACGAATTTGTCTTTTATTTTTTATAAATTTGCAGAGATTTCAAACAAACTTCTTTCACATTGTCATTATGGGGTATTGTTTGTAGAATTTTGAGGAAAATAATCAATTTTGGAATAAGCTATAACATAACAAAATGTGGAAAAAGTGAAGTGCAGTGAATACTTTCTGGATGCACTGTATAGCCAACATTTGGGAGGTGATAATGTTGACAAATGTTGTGATTTGAATTGTAATATGATAAACATAATACATTATTGCTGCTCAGCCCTCTAGAGGGTGCCGCTGCATCACTCTGACTGAAGCAGTAAATGGAGACAGTATTTTAAATGCACCCTATTGCGGTTTAGTAATTGCACAAGGCCGCACTGCAATGTAAATCTTAATAAAATCAATCAGAAGCCAAAAATACCCAGTAGTCAAAGCATTTTGGATATTTCTTTTTTTTTTTTTTTCAAGTCCATTTTGTACAGAGCCCTTTAAGTGACCTTTGACGGGGATTAACTTTTAAATGCGCACTAGAAAACTTTCACGCGTTCACGCATTACAATTGACAGTGTATGTTTAGCTGTTTTCCATTATGTCATTGTTACAGCGGATGGGAATTACAGTGGTGGGAATAGAAACCAGGAAATTTTTTGCCCCAACATTTTGAACTTTAGGATATTTTTTGTCACTTTTGGCTGCATTTTTACCCCAGTAGAAAACATTTGGACACCACTGGTTTAATGCATTATTACATCTGTTACGTCATAGTATAAGTATTCATAAATGGGCACCATCAAATTTATTCAAATGTATTAGCCTATCCTTGTAGGTCAAGTTTAAAATATATTGCTATTAATTCACACGCACCAATGCACTTGCGTTCTTTGATGACGCTGACGCAAAAGGAAATTAAATATTCATACACCAGAAAAAAAGTTAATCTATTTTACATTTACACTATGTTGACAACTCATTGACATGTGAGGTGCATTGTGTTTTTGTACGTTTTTCTGGCACACCTATATTTTCTCTCATTTCTATTCAATAAGAACTTCTATAAGTTCTACTGAACTTTGATTTATCTAAACAGATTGTCTTGTATTCTACTAAAGAAAATGTTACTTGAATCAATAAAAAAGTCACCATGAGATATTTATATATTTTTTGCCTTATTGTCCAGCGCTAATTATAGGGATTGTTTTGTCTTTTTAGACATTACAACAAAAAAGTTTTTGAAAGATTAACTGTAAAGGAAAGACTAGAGAGGAGAAAGCATGCATGAAATTTAGCAGTGGTTAAGGAGAAATGCCAGAAGTTCCCACTAAAAGGAAGATGGGAAGACAAACCCCAGTCAGATGAAGGCAATCAAAATCCCCATAAAAAAGCTCAAGGCAATGGTCAACCTTACTCAACATATGAGAATAGAATTCAGGAAGCATCGACATCCTCAACTGCATCGGAGTCCTCAACCTCTTCATCTAGTTTTAGGTTTCTTCCATCTGCAGAGCCTGAAACATCATCCGGGTTATCACCGCTCCCTGGTGTAATTTCCCCTTCTTCATTCTCAGCTATAGGAGAATGTTTGTCGTTCTATGAAGTTCTTTTCACACTACTGCTGGCAATGGAGAACCTGCTCAAGGTGTGGAAGCTAGAATCTGGTCTTCTTTTTGAGGAATGGCTATTGCTGGATCTAAGGGATTTTGGAACCTGAGAGTCACCTTCTTCTGATTGCTCTTTGTCTTCTTTATCATCCTTGCATCATTATCCTGCAGGTCGGTCTCTTCTGATGCTCTGGACCTGTGGATGAATTTAAGCGAAGGATTTGACGATGACTTGCTGCTGATTGTCCTGTACATGGATGTTAATGATCTCTGGGAATCACTGCCGGAAGAAGCAGTTGTAGACTTGAAGCTTTCAGAGGTTGTGCTGCTGTGTTTGGCCTGAGGAGATTTGACAGGCAACCCCCGTTCCTCTATCCTCAGATTTGACATCCACCTCCGCTACTACTTCCCTCACTTTCTGAACTTGACTGCTTTGCAGCCCCAGTGCTATCTTCTATCTCTGACTCAATTTGAATTCCGAACTTCTCTTGGTGACTCATGTTTTGTCTCTGTTTCGCTGTGTTGTTCTGACTCTGATTCTGTCTTTGACTCCATTTCTTGGTCATCTAGCTCCGTTTTTGTTTGTCTCTCTCTGTCTGAGTCAACAGGATTCTGGTATTGCTCATCATCTGAGTCTAAACTACTCATATGCGCTCCTTCTTGGAGTATGTATGGATGTTAAGGTGTGAGTGACATGGCACTTCCAGTGTAAGACTGTCGAATGACACCTTCCCTGACACCACCTCTCTCTCTGTCACTTCCCTCACTATCACTACGGACATTCTCTGATTCCCTCTCTGACTCGCTAATTGCCAGAGAGATTGAGGTGATTCCATTTCTCCCAGTGTCTCCAGTGCTGCTCCAAGAGTTCTTTTGAGTCTGCAATATATTTACAATTTTCATCTGGCTTAAAACTTTGCCAAGTCTTGTCTTGGCAGAAGGCTTTGCTTTTTTAGTCTGGAAATAGATGCCATCAATGACCACGCTACTGTCCACACTGTTTGAACATTGTATCATGGTTAGTTTCGGGTCATGGGCACTTCCTGTAGGATATATTCTGTTGTTCTTCAATGGAAAGTGGAATAGAGCTGGTGGGCCAGACCTTTTGTCGAACATTTGGCCAAGTTTTATGGGCGCTTTGAGTTTGGTTTCATCCATTGAGCGATGAGGGTGTGTGCTGCCCTCTGCTGGCTCAGACATGCTTTGCTGAAGCCTCAGAGGCTGGTCTTCAAAAGCTAGTCTATGTGGTGGAACCCCAACTGTAGGTGGAGCCAGACTTCTGCGTTGCCTAGCAACCTGTTACATTGATATCAGTCCAGGCTTCTTATCATTCTGAATACTGAGATCAACAATTCAGTTAAGCCATAATTTATTTCACATTGGTAGATAATATATTCTCTAAAGGCCCTTTCACATGACTTGTGTCAACATTAACTTATACATTAAATGCTGTGGAAGGAAGTGTCAAGCTGTGACGTTACTCCTGGTGCTGTGTTGTTCAACTTCTGAAGCATAGCCAATGATTGCTAGACACTTTGCATGACATGCAATTACACTGGCAATGCAAGCACTGAAATCAAAACATCTTGGTATGGTGAGATGCTAACCCTAGCTCTGCAAAACTTTAGCATGATTCCACCCTAACCCCCCATAACCCCAAACTCGGTTGGAGCAAATGTGCTGTTGTTTTGAGTGTTTTCTGCAGATTGTGGGTTACTCTCTAAAACATACTGATTGATTCTGTCTTTATCTAGATGAAGCTGTCATCAAGCTTTACAATACAATGTCGAAGGTATATCATTACATTTATAGAAAAACATTTGATGATTCTATCTGCAGTAGATTATCTGCGATGCATCAAAGCAATAACCACTTTTTTATTTTCTGAGCTGAAATACTTGTTACCTCTTTCAATTGCTTTCATTGTTTTAAGTATTTACTGTGCACATTTCGTGCTACCTGGTTATCTGCAACGCTCTTCATGTGGAGGTAAAATGTTTATAATGTTTTTGTTGAGTGTGTTGAAGTCCTGACACGAGTCATGTGAAATGGCCTTGAGTCCAAGGATAAAAGTAACTTTAGAAACAAAAGCACTGCTATTTGCATTGGTTTAATGACAAACAATAAGGATAAGCGATACCTCTCCCACTGATTCGTGTGGGCTGTAGTAGTAGCTGCCGTCATCTTCCATTATTACCTCTCCATATTCATCATACATCCCTATTGGAGAGATCAGCTTCCGTCGACTTCCATACTGAGGTAAGTCATAGCTAAAACAAAATATATATTTATTAATATACCAGAAACACACAAACAAATGGAAACTGTTCCCATGATGACATGACATGATGGCATTCAGGATCACCCCAATTTTCTTTTCCATCTTAGACATTAGTCTTCACAAAGGGTCACAATAACAGTACAAAACACAATAGAAAGGGAGAGTAAAAAATCTTGACCCCCAAATGGCTTCAAAATGTGTAGCTCAAAATTAAATGAAACTATCAGGACAGAGAAATGAATGGCAAATCCAAGTTAAATGCAATAGTAGGACCTCCACTTAACATTGTACGGGAAAGGTCAGAGCAGACCTGCATTGAGAACTTTGAGTGTTTCTGGGGAGCAGCAAGGAGTCTGAATTAAAATACATTTTGGAGAGCTCATTCATTTCACAGGAAACAGGCTGAAATTCAGGATTATTCTGACCTTCATCAGCCTGCAGAGACTACAAACTCTTGACATGACTTTCATTAGTATTTATTGAGTATGGAAGGGGCTTTATCTTCAACAACGGAATGCTTAAAAGTTAACATTTAAGAGAGTTGCTCCCAATCAAATACAGTATGTATGTGCTTTTAAGTGAGAAAACTTGGGTAGAGTTAAATTTTACTTGCAAATGTCTTTGATCCTCTGCAATTACCATCCTCTTCCTCAGGGCCTTTCAAGAAATCCACAGCCGTTAATATACATCATCTCTTCCAATTTTCTCCTCTCATTAAAATGCCATATGGACAATTAATATGGTATGTGCATGAGTAAATAATTATCTTAGCTATTACAGTTGGAAAAGACGCCAATGTGTGACCACAACGTCTGTTGAAAATGACAAAACTCATCATCAAGAAGCCAAAAAAAATCTGGCATATAACTAAGCTGCATTCAGATTAGGGATTCATCAAGATGTCGGCTTGTTGTCCAACAACTGACTTGTTGATTAATGAGCTTGAATAGCTTATTTTAATTTTTATTGCAGATTTTTTTAATTCATCCTTTATATCACCACCACACCAACCATACACAATGAGACGGATGTCTCTGGCCATTGTAATCATTTGTGTCGTGTCTAATGATGCTTTTTGAACATCCTGTCACAAAACTGTTTCTGTTACTGTTTTTGAACATCTTATGCAAACACCCATTGGACATAATTATAGCAGCATTATTATAGTTGATTTGGAAAATATGAAGTTTAACAAATCCCAAATTCAGATTAAATCAAATACCTCAGTAGCATGCGGAAGTAGTTGGGCAGTGCGGAATTGCATACATAGGTAACAGCTGTGAAAACGAGAGTGTTTATGGGGGTATCCATAAAGTTAACCTAGTCTCATAAAACTAATGTTACTATATCAACATTTTTGCAAAAAGACTGTTAAGTGCCACGATCAACATTTCGCTGCAGTTTCATGGTTAAATTAACACTAGAGGTGCTACAACAACTGTGCGTTTTATTCATTTCACACAAATCATGACTACAACACCCGATAATGATTTATAAACACTTACTTTTCATACTGTTTCTCACACTTTTACTATAACAGATCATTTGATAAATGCTTGTATTACAGACACCGAAATTTAAACATGAATTCCAATGTGATTGGCTTCCACTGTAGTTCAGCTGATAGTGTTGAACCTAGGCCACGGTTCAAGCACAGCCAAGAAAACACACTGACATGAGAGATGATAGAGTCAAAGAAGCAACATGAAATAACTTTGGTTGTTTCAGAAATGTTGCATTTCATGTTGCATTTGCTTTTAGAACACTATGGGTTAGGATTATGTGTTGGTTTAGGGTAAGGATGTCTGTTTTGTGTCTACCTCTGATTTGCTTTTTGAATACTATGGGTTAAGTTTAGGTTAAAGTTTAGGTTAGGGAGGTAAGTTTTACTCATTGAAACCTCCATCTAATTTTCACCTTTAAAACGATCTGATTACGACACCATTTCACTCACTTTTGGCGCCCCCCGCTGGACATTTCACTGGGAAAATGCAGCAAAACGTGTAATGAAGCAACATGATGTAATGTTCATAAGATCAGGCTGCAAAAAGTTGTGATCTGTGGCAGCAGCTCATTTGAGACTGTGAAATGAACATGCACTCACCCATGGTCATAATTATAGTAATCCTGTGTATAATAGTCCTGTCCTGGGTCGATACCAGACTCCATAGAGAGTTCCTGTGGTCAAAGAAAAGAGTGCATCACTTTATTAGAAATCCTTGGAAAAGACAGATGATATTTCTGCTCAGCACATAAAAATTGGTTTGTGAATTTCTTTGTGTGGTAAAAACAGCATAACCCTCTACAAAGAGTGACATCAGCATATAGGTTATGCTTTGAGAGTTTGTGCAAAACAATCCAATGCTGATGACTTCAAATAAAAAGTTAAGTAAAAATTAAAAAACAGGAAAAGCATGCATTTATACAGTATGAAACTTGTTTTTATCTTAAAAATAATTCAAAAAATCCATGTTCATTAAGTGACGCACTATAAAAGCGAAAATGTTTTCTGTATGGAGAAATAAAGGAATGCAATACCTCTGGTCTCAAAAGAGAGGGCCGGAGCAACTGCTGTTGCTAAAGATCGTATAGCAGGTAAACAGAGCAAAAACAAGAGGAGAGAAGAGGAGGAATATTACATTTCTGAATCTGTGTGGAAGTGAATGGGAAATAAACAATGCCTTTCAAAAGTCTGAGACAAATAAAATGCTTATATTCTGCATTTAATATTTGTTTTATTGCATAACATATTATCAGCATAATAATTTGAGTTAAAAGTTTAACTGAAATTTTTTTCATGAATTTCCTTTTGCTTAAAAAACATGCTCTCGAGTTAATATTAAGGTTACAGTTACTACTGTATATCAGAATTGTATATATTGTTTATTTTTAAATGCAAAATACATCATATACAGTGGGTACGGAAAGTATTCAGACCCCCTTAAAGTTTTCACTCTTTGTTATATTGCAGCCATTTGCTAAAATCATTTAAGTTCATTTTTTTTCCTCATTATTGTACACACAGCACCCCATATTGACAGAAAAACACAGAATTGTTGACATTTTTGCACATTTATTAAAAAAGAAAACTGAAATATCACATGGTCCTAAGTATTCAGACCCTTTGCTGTGACACTCATATATTTAACTCAGGTGCTGTCCATTTCTTCTGATCATCCTTGAGATGGTTCTACACCTTCAATTGAGTCCAGCTGTGTTTGATTATACTGATTGGACTTGATTAGGAAAGCCACACACCTGTCTATATAAGACCTTACAGCTCACAGTGCATGTCAGAGCAAATGAGAATCATGAGGTCAAAGGAACTGCCTGAAGAGCTCAGAGACAGAATTGTGGCAAGGCACAGATCTGGCCAAGGTTACAAAAAAATTTCTGCTGCCCTTAAGGTTCATAAGAGCACAGTGGCCTCCATAATCCTTAAATGGAAGACGTTTGGGACGACCAGAACCCTTCCTAGAGCTGGCTGTCCGGCCAAACTGAGCTATCGGGAGGTAAAGAAGAACCCAAAGATCACTGTGGCTGAGCTCCAGAGATGCAGTCGGGAGATGGGAGAAAGTTGTAGTAAGTCAACCATCACTGCAGCCGTCCACCATTCGGGGCTTTATGGCAGAGTGGCCCGACGGAAGCCTCTCCTCAGTGCAAGACACATGAAAGCCTGCATGGAGTTTGCTAAAAAACACCTGAAGGACTCCAAGATGGTGATAAATCAGATTCTCTGGTCTGATGAGACCAAGATAGAACTTTTTGGCCTTAATTCTAAGCGGTATGTGTGGAGAAAACCAGGCACTGCTCATCACCTGTCCAATACAGCCTCAACAGTGAAGCATGGTGGTGGCAGCATCATGCTGTGGGGTGTTTTTCAGCTGCAGGGACAGGACGACTGGTTGCAATCGAGGGAAAGATGAATGCGGCCAAGTACAGGGATATCCTGGACGAAAACCTTCTCCAGAGTGCTCTGGACCTCAGACTGGGCCGAAGGTTCACCTTCCAACAAGACAATGACCCTAAGCACACCGCTATAATAACGAAGGAGTGGCTTCACAACAACTCCGTGACTGTTCTTGAATGGCCCAGCCAGAGCCCTGACTTAAACCCAATTGAGCATCTCTGGAGAGACCTGAAAATGGCTGTCCACCAACGTTTACCATCCAACCTGACAGAACTGGAGAGGATCTGCAAGGAGGAATGGCAAAGGATACCCAAATCCAGATGTGAAAAACTTGTTGCATCTTTCCCAAAAAGACTCATGGCTGTATTAGATCAAAAGGGTGCTTCTACTAAATACTGAACAAAGGGTCTGAATACTTAGGACCATGTGATATTTCAGTTTTTCTTTTTGAATAAATGTGCAAAAATGTCAACAATTCTGTGTTTTTCTGTCAATATGGGGTGCTGTGTGTACAATGAGGAAAAAAATGAACTTAAATGATTTTAGCAAATGGCTGCAATATAACAAAGAGTGAAAAATTTAAGGGGGTCTGAATACTTTCCGTACCCACTGTATAATACAAAACATATTTAACTGCAGAATTCTGCAATTGACCAAGCAGAATCAATTATTCCAGAGAGATGTGTGGCAATGAACTATACTACTTTGCGGAAGAATTTATTTAGATTATTAATATTTAAATGTAACCATTAATTAAACATTAGTCTCTCTTATAGTATTGCTGTTGCCACTGTTTCACAAAAACAAAATCCCACTTGAGGTCTTGCTTGTGGCTTATTGCTTAACTTAAACTTGCATTGGCATTGATAAAATAAAACCTCCAAAGATAAAAATATTCAGCAAGTCAAACACCAGATTGACAGATTTAACCTTCAGCAATTTTACAGATGGAATCTAGACAAATAGTTATTTCCTCCCTTTCCAACATCCTTTCAAATAACATCAACTGATAAAAATGAAGGCCAATAAAACTGTTTTAAGATGGGACATCTTTTGAACATGATGAAATTCAAAAGAATAAAAATACTTACCTCCTGATGGCCGTACCCTCTCCTGTGAGGAGATAACATTATGGAAATAAAGTCAGTAAGATTATCATGATAATACCTTGATATTTCAAATCTTGGCAGTGTTTTAGCATTCTGTATAAACTGGACTGTTCGATGTGACAATGGCTCCAAATATTTAGCAGATTTAAATGCATGAGATGCGTTCAGACCCCTTCATTTTTTCACATTTTGTTATGTTGCAGCCTAATGCTAAAATGCTTAAATTATTTCGTTTTTTCACAACAATTTACACTCCATAGCCCATACTGATTAAGCTCATTTTTTTATAAAATTTTTGATAACTTTGCAAATTTATTAAAAATAAAACGTTGAAATATCACATTGGCATAAGTATTCAGACCCTTAACTCAGTATTTAGTTGCACCTTTGGCAGCGATTACACCCTCAAGTATTTTTGGGTATGATGCGACAAGCTTTGCACACCTGGATTTGGGGAATTTCTGCTATTCTTTTCTGCAGATCCTCTTAATTCTGTCAGGTTAGATGGGGACCATCGGTGGACAGCCATTTTCAGGTCTCTCCAGAGATGTTCGATTGGGTTCAAGTCCGGGCTCTGGCTGGGCCACTCAAGAACATTCACAGAGTTGTCCCTAAGCCCCTCTTTGGGTCATTGTCCTGTTGGAAGGTGAACCTTCGGCCCAGTCTGAGGTCCTTGCTGCTTTCAGCTTTCCTTCAACCTTGACCAGTCCCCCAGTCCCTACCACTGAACCCCACCCCCCACAACATGATGCTACAACCACCATGCTTCACCTTTGGGATGGTATTGCACAGGTGATAAGCGGTGCCTGGTTTCCTTTAGACATGACACATGGAATTGAGGCCAAACAGTTGAATTGTGTTTCATCAGACAAGATAATCTTGTTTCTCACAGTCTGGGAGTCCTTTAGGTGCTTTTTGTGTATTGCACTGAGAGGTTTCCGTCTGGCCACTCTGCCATAAAGCCCTGATCGGTGGAGTGTTGCAGTGATGGTTGTCCTTCTGCAAGTTTCTCCCATCTCCTCACATTATGTCTGGAACTCAACCAGAGTGACCATCGGGTTCTTGGTCACCTCTTAGAAGGCCCTTCTCTCCAGATCCCTTTGACTGGACAGCCAGCTCTAGGAAGAGTCCTGGTTGTTCCAGAGTTCTTCTATTTAAGAATTATGGAGGCCACTGTGCTCTTGGGAACCTTCAATGCAGCCAAAACATTTTTGTAGACTTCCCCAGATCTATGCCTCGACACAATCCTGTCTCTGATCTCTGCAGGCAGTTTCTTTGACCTGATGGCTTGGTTTTTGCTCTGATATGCATTTTCAGCTGTAAGAGCTTATATAGACAGGTTTGTGCCATTTGAAACCATGTCCAATAAATAGAATTTGCCACAGGTGGACTTTAAAATGTAGAAACATCTCAAAGATAATCAGGAGAAATGGGACGCACCTGAGCTAAATTTCAAGTGTCATAGCAAAGAGTCTGAATACTAATGTCAATGTGATATTTTTAATAAGTTTGCAAAGTTATCAAAATTCTGTTTTTTGCTTTGTCATTATGGGGTATGGGTGTAGATTGATGTGAAAACAAATTCATTTCTAACATTTTAGCATACGGCTGCAACATAAAACAATGTGAAAGAATTAAGGTGTCTGAATATTTTATGGATGCACTGTAGTTATGAGACAGCATTTCCTTGAGATGAGCTTACGAAGACAATGTTCATAAATCTTTTTTTTCAGTAAAATGAGTGAATTTCTGCATAACTCTTCAAATGGTGAAGCAAATAGGCCATGTTTTGAAAGTAGGTGCAAAATAATAAAACAATATGCTGATGCACTTAAAAAACATGCTCACCTCGACCAGACATTAATAAAAAATACCCTTATGCTGAGAACTCAGTTCAACCTGCCTGTTAAAATCTACCTTCATTTTATAGACTCTTGCCTAATAGTATGTCAGTCATTTTAGGTTTTACTTTATTCTCTTGTTTACCCAACATTGCTGAAAAAAAAACAATTACCAAAAAACATTGCTAAATACTTTTTTATTTTTTTTGCAATTGGACATTTCAATAAAATCTTCAGTTATATAGATAATTGTATAAAAACATTATAATAATAAATAAATGAATTAAAATTGTCTTAATTGGTTAATGGATAGTTACTTTAACATGTACAGTAATAAAGATAAGAAAAAAAATATACACACACAATAAACAAGAAAAAACATTCATTTTAATTTGAATTAATTTTACAGTACAATATTGTAAATTCTATTTGATTTTTTCAGATGTTAACAATATGAATTTAATGCATAATTAGCAGTAAAATTGTATATTGCTTTTAACAAGAGAATACATGTACTTTTTAGGGTAGACTACTGTAAACATTATGGTGGAAAAACAACAATATGGGACTCCTAGAAGTCCATGCATGACCCCTCACATTTCATTATATTATATTTCAGTATATTTCTTCTTAGTTATAATATCAGTTATGGACATTGGGGTGTTCTGTGTTATGTTTTATGCAGTTTAGTGTTTATTGCATTATTTTTGTGTCACATGTATAACCCTGATGGTGTTTTGTGTTTTTGTGAGAGTCTATGTGCACACTGTCTCTACATGTGTAGTAATAAATGTTCCAGAAAGGCCACTCTTGATGAACATTAAGTCAACATGTAGCCTTGTTTTTTTAGAACGGTGTTTATCAATACATTTTAAAGTGAAAAGCAGACTTTTATAGTTCCAGAAGTTTAGTATATCAGGTTTCTATCATTTAATAATATAATTGGTAGTGAACTATAAAATGTACAGCCATCAAAATGACATACCATAAAGCCTGAAACGTGGTTGCCGTATTTTTTATTTTTACAGTAAATTTCTGGCATGATCTGTGGAGTTTTGCACCCACTCTCAAATATATAGAGCTGTCAAAATTAACACGTTATCACATACAATTAATAAAAAATGTTAAGCATGTGAACTCGTGTGAACTCGATTAGCACATTTATAAATTTTCAGCATTTTATTCAACTTCATGTGAATTGTAAACACTGGTTAGAATAGGGCGGAACCTGTTTATGATGTGTCCAGGAACATGACACTAATGGGGCTTTTCCACTGCACGGTACAACTCAACTCTGCTAGCTTTTTGGGGGTTTTCCACTGTGGATAGTACCTGGTACCTGATACTTTTTAGTACCACCTCGGTCGAGGTTCCAAGCGAGCCGTGCCGATACTAAATGTGACGTCAAAACCCTGCAGATCACTGACTGGTCAGGGAGAATCGTCACTACTAGCGTCACTGGATTTCCGACACGCGACATCAACCCGCCAGTTTTAAAGTTAGCAACAGCGATAACATTATCATTTGTGCATGCAACTTTCGAATTGTGAAAAAATAAATGGCTGTGCGGAAAAACCATGCAGTGGTCAATAAATGAGTTGCAGACGGTCCACTCGTTAGTGATGAGCAAAACGAAAAGTCTCTCAGAAAGTGTCTCAGCTGTTGGCCGCAACCGGCTACCACCGGACCTATCAACAGTGTAGGGAAAAGTAAAAAGAAAAACTTAAAAGTGACTACAGAACCATCAAGGAAAAGTGGAAGTGGTTCGACATAATGGAAGCTATCTAGACAGGCGAGCAATGGGAGGGAGAGTGCGCATGACGCAGCCATGATGGAGGATGGTACGTTTTGTTACGTTAACTCTATACTCTGCTTGAAAGCTTAACTTTAGTTAACTAGCTACTAGAAGCTTGCTTCTAAAACAACCAGGCCAATTTAACTGTTACACTTGTGTAAAATCACCATGCAACAACTGCTTTATGCAGCACAATGAGCTAGTAGCTAACAGCGGTTGTGTTATTGTTTTGGTCAGTTTATGTCGTGTTTAAGATGATGTCAAGGCAGTAAAGGCGGCGCAACTTTGACGATCAGCCTATAATCCCACCCATGTCGATGCAGCACTAAACTGCAGTGGAAATGCAAGCTCAGAAAAGTAAAGCGAGTACAGTTGAGGCGAGTTGAACCGCAACGTGCAGTGGAAAAGTGCCATAAGGCTACACTGTAAAAAAATAAAAAATAAAAAAATACATTTAATTTGCCAAAATTAACCGTAAAAAAAACAGTGACCATGTTTCAGGCTTTATATTATGTAATTTTGATGCCTGTATATTTTACAGTGCATTATATTTTATATTATTAAATGGAATCAGACCATATGCCAAGCCAGATTTAGACTTAAGTTGCCCACACATACGTTCCATGTGTCTAGGACAAGATGACTTTTCTAAAGCAGTGGTAAGCACTAAATGACAAGGAAGCTTGCAGGCCTCAGCTCATCATGAATTTGTGTTAACACCTCTCATTCAAAGTATAAAATAAGCCAATGACAATTCTCTAGAGGACAAAAGCTAGACATTGGTCAGTAGCAAGTACACACAGCAGCTGTTTACACTACATAAGGTGTGTGTTAGGGGCACATGGCCTATACATGGAGACGGGCCAGCTTTTCCTAAGAGGCAGGGCCATTTCACTCAGAGCGCAGTAAATTGAAATTCTCTCCAAGCTGTGGATCGGTGAGAGCAAATTACAGCAGTTCTTCCCTGATGTGGGCATAATGTGGGATTCAAATGTGAAGATTTATCTCTTAAAAGTCGGCATGAAATGAAAATTCACCCTATCTATTTTCTAAATGCATGTTATTGATCGATTCATCCACGCATATGTTTTATTTATTTATTTTGACCTTGTAATCTTTAATCAAAATGTAATAACTTGATCTTCCGGTGAAACGACATTTCACACATTTCACACCTTTTTTGTGATGTGATCACTAATGAATACAATGCTTCTGATGCCTCTGAAATTTATTTATATTTGTGAATGCAGTTATCTTGGGATGCACAGCATGAGTAAATGTTTTTTTCCCCTTATATTTAGTGTATTGTGATTCAAAACGTTAAAATATGATTATATTTTACTCACTCATTTTTCAACGGCTGCAGCCTCTTCATAAGCAAAGGCCAAGATGTGCTCATGCGTTTATGCTGTAATTTAGATCATAAATGTGTTGAGATCGCTGCTCAATTTCACAGATAACCGGCTCTGACTCGAGCAGCATGGTGGTAGGGGTGTGTGTGTGTGTGTCCACTGAAAACTCGCATTTACATCTGTCCCTGTTCCACTATGCAAGCCCATATTTTTAAGAATCTAATCAACAACTAGTGGATAATCTCAGATTAATCATCTCTTTTTTTATGGTTTGATAAGCTGTTTCACTCGGAAATACGTCACAATAAGGACTTTAACGATAATATTTGACTTTCAAAGGACTTATTTGGCTAAGGTGTATGTAAACTTCTGACTTCAACTGTATATACTCATATATATACATATATATATATATATATACAGTGGGTACGGAAAGTATTCAGACCCCCTTAAATTTTTCTCTCTTTGTTATATTGCAGCCATTTGCTAAAATCATTTAAGTTCATTTTTTTTCCTCATTATTGTATACACAGCACCCCATATTGACAGAAAAACACAGAATTGTTGACATTTTTGCACATTTATTAAAAAAGAAAAACTGAAATATCACATGGTCCTAAGTATTCAGACCCTTTGTTCAGTATTTAGTAGAAGCACCCTTTTGATCTAATACAGCCATGAGTCTTTTTGGGAAAGATGCAACAAGTTTTTCACATCTGTATTTGGGTATCCTCTGCCATTCCTCCTCGCAGATCCTCTCCAGTTCTGTCAGGTTGGATGGTAAACGTTGGTGGACAGCCATTTTCAGGTCTCTCCAGAGATGCTCAATTGGGTTTAAGTCAGGGCTCTGGCTGGGCCATTCAAGAACAGTCACGGAGTTGTTGTGAAGCCACTCCTTCGTTATTTTAGCGGTGTGCTTAGGGTCATGTCTTGTTGGAAGGTGAACCTTCGGCCCAGTCTGAGGTCCAGAGCACTCTGGAGAAGGTTTTCGTCCAGGATATCCCTGTACTTGGCCGCATTCATCTTTCCCTCGATTGCAACCAGTCGTCCCGTCCCTGCAGCTGAAAAACACCCCCACAGCATGATGCTGCCACCACCAAGCTTCACTGTTGAGACTGTATTGGACAGGTGATGAGCAGTGCCTGGTTTTCTCCACACATACCGCTTAGAATTAAGGCCAAAAAGTTCTATCTTGGTCTCATCAGACCAGAGAATCTGATTTACCACCATCTTGGAGTCCTTCAGGTGTTTTTTAGCAAACTCCATGCAGGCTTTCATGTGTCTAGCAGTGAGGAGAGGCTTCCGTCGGGCCACTCTGCCATAAAGCCTCGACTGGTGGATGGCTGCAGTGATGGTTGACTTACTACAACTTTTTCCCATCTCCCGACTGCATCTCTGGAGCTCAGCCACAGTGATCTTTGGGTTCTTCTTTACCTCTCACACCAAGGCTCTTCTCCCCCGATAGCTCAGTTTGGCCGGACGGCCAGCTCTAGGAAGGGTTCTGGTCATCCCAAACGTCTTCCATTTAAGAATTATGGAGGCCACTGTGCTCTTATGAACCTTAAGGGCAGCAGAAATGTTTTTGTAACCTTGGCCAGATCTGTGCCTTGCCACAATTCTGTCTCTGAGCTCTTCAGGCAGTTCCTTTGACCTCATGATTCTCATTTGCTCTGACATGCACTGTGAGCTGTAAGGTCTTATATAGACAGGTGTGTGGCTTTTCTAATCAAGTCCAATCAGTATAATCAAACACAGCTGCACTTGAGTTAAATATATGAGTGTCACAGCAAAGGGTCTGAATACTTAGGACCATGTGATATTTCAGTTTTTCTTTTTTAATAAATGTGCAAAAATGTCAACAATTCTGTGTTTTTCTGTCAATATGGGGTGCTGTGTGTACAATAATGAGGAAAAAAAATTAACTTAAATGATTTTAGCAAATGGCTGCAATATAACAAAGAGTGAAACATTTAAGGGGGTCTGAATACTTTCCGTACCCACTGTATATGTACTGTATATAGTTCAAGTCAGAAGTTTACATACACCTTAGCCAAATAAATTTCAACTCAGTTTTTCACAATTCCTGACATGTAATTATAGAAAAATTCCTGTAATCGATCAGTTAGGAACACTACTTTATTTTTAAGAATGTGAAATGTCAGAATTATAGTAGAGATCATTATTTATTTAAGCTTTTATTTCTTTCAATCATATTCCCAGTGGGTCAGAAGTTTACATACACTTTGTTAGTATTTGGTAACATTGCCTTTAAATTGTTTAACTTGGTTCAGTTGTTTTGGGTAGACTTCCACAAGCTTCTCACAATATGTTGCTGTAATTTTGGCCCATTCCTCCAGATAGAACTGGTGTAGCTGAGTCAGGTTTGTTGGGCTCCTTACTCGCACATTCTTTTTCAGTTCTGCCCACAAATTTTCTATTTTCAAATTTCTGAGGACAGGTCTTTGTGATGGCCACTCTAATACCCTGACTTTGTTGTCCTTAAGCCATTTTGCCACAACATTGGAGGTATGCTTGTGGTCATTGTCCATTTGGAAGACCCATTTGCGACCAAGCTTTAAATTCCTTGAGATGTTTCTTCAATGTATCCACATAATTTTCCTTCCTCATGATGCCATCTATTTTGTGAAGTGCACAAGTCCCTCCAGCAGCAAAGCACCCCCACAACATGATGCCTATCTCTCACAGAACAAGCTGCTGGATGACAATCAGTCAGGCTTCAAAAGTGGACACTCAACTTAGACTGCCCTGCTGTCTGTCACGGAGTCGCTGAGACAGGCAAAAGCTGAATCCTGATCATCCATTCTGATTCTGCTGGACCTTTCTGCTGCCTTTGACAGAGTCAATCATCAGATCCTACTCTCCACCCTCTCTAAACTGGGCATCACCGGAACTGTGCTTGGCTGGTTCAACTCCTATCTCTCAGAAAGGTCCTTTGAGGTAGCCTGGAGAGGGGAGGTATCCAAGCCACATCAGTTACTTACTGGGGTACCTCAGGGATCAGTGCTTGGGCCACTTCTCTTCTCCATATACACAATGTCATTAGGACCCATCATCCAGTCACATGGTTTCTCTTACCACTGCTACGCTGATGACACGCAACTCTACTTGTCTTTCCAGCCCAACGACACCACAGTGACCGCTCGAATCGCTGCCTGTCTGGCAGACATCTCAGCCTGGATGAAGGAACACAACCAGCAAAACCCAGCCAAGACCGAACTCCTTGTCTTTCTAGCCAACCCTGCTGTTGATCACAACATCAACGTGCAGCTGGGTCCAACTACAGTGTCGCCTTCCAAAACGGTCAGAAATCTAGGGGTAACCATTGATGATGAGCTAAATTTCACAGACCAAATCTCAAAATCTGCAAGATCATGTAGATTTACACTCTACAATATCAGGAAGATAAGACCTTTCCTCTCTGTACATGCCACACAACTGCTCATTCAGTCACTTGTCATAACTAGACTGGACTACTGTAACGCTCTCATTGCAGGCCTTCCTGCATGTGCTATTAGACCTCTCCATATGATCCAGAATGCAGCAGTACGTCTGGTCTTTAATGAACCTAAGAGAGCACATGTTACACCACGCTCTGTCTCTCTCCACTGGCTGCCGGTTCATGCACGTACTAAATTTAAGGCCCTGATGCTGGCATACAAAACATTCACTGGGTCTGCTCCAGCATACCTAAAAACATTTATGCAGAGCTACATTCCCACCAGAAGCCTGCGGTCGGCTAAGGAATGTCGCCTTGTCATACCAAAACAAAGAGGCACCAAAAAACTTTCCCGGACTTTCAGTTTCATCATACCACGTTGGTGGAATGACCTTCCCAACTCAATCCGTGTAGCTGACTCACTCTCTATCTTCAAAAAACGGCTAAAAACACATCTTTTTCAAAAGCACTTATACAGTCACAAAAAAAATAAATAAAACACATTCTAAAAAGTCACATTCCTGTCAGCTTGGACCAGTCTGGCAATTCTCCTCTGAACTCTGTCATTAACCAGCCATTTTCACACACAGAACTGCCGCTTGCTGGATGTTTTTGTTTTTCGCACCATTCTCTTTACACTCTAGGGACTGTTGTGCGTGAAAATCCCAGGAGATCAGCAGTTACAGAAATACTCGATCTAGCTCATCTGGCACCAACAATCATACCACAATCCAAATCACTGAAATCAAAAATGTTCCCCATTATGAACATTAACTGAAGCTCCTGACCCATATCTGCATTATGTTATGCAGTGCACTTCTGCCACACGATTGGCTGATTACATAATCGCATGGATGACTGTTGGTGCCAGACTGGCTGCTTTGAGTATTTCTGTAACTGCTAATCTCTTGGGATATTCATGCACAGCTAATGGTCTCTAGAATTTACTCTGAAGGGTGCCAAAAACAAAAACATCCAGTGAGCGGCAGTTCTGTGGATGGAAATGTCTTGTTGATGAGAGAGGACAACAGAGAATGGCCAGACAGGTTTGAACTGACAAAGTCTATAGTAACTCAGTACAATTGTGTTGAGAAGAAAATCATCTCAGAATGCAATTCTGAGATGTGGATTGGTGCTGTTTTGGCAGCACAAGGGGGACCTACGCAATATTAGGCAGGTGGTTTTAATATTGTGGCTGATCAATGTATAGACAAATCCAATAAAGTGGACCAATCACAATTCAGCATGAAAATATTATGATGCTGCCTTTGCTGTTGGTTACATTTAAAAAGACCTCAATTTCAAAGTCAGACATCAATATCAATTAGAATTTTCTAAAAAAAAATTATGTATAAAAGTTATAAAAAAACAAAAATAGATTGCACGCCTAAAACTGAAACGATCTACAAAACAAAGTTTGAATGGTGTCTGTACATTTACTGAAATAATCATAGAGGTTTAATACTTAGTTAGGGTTATTGGTTTCAAACACAGAAAGAAATATCAATACAATGCTTCCTTGCAAGATATGTAAACATAAGGGTCAATCATTATAGAGATTTAATGCCGAGACTTCTGAATGTGCTACAGCACACAAATGAAAATAACATGCAAGAGTTATGCACTGCTGGGAGTCGACAAACGGGTGTAATGGTGCAGTATCCATCCATTAGGATTTTAATGATTAAAGTAGGAATAAGTTGGGTGTTTGCTGAATTTAATTTGGTGTGTTTCCATTTGAAAGAGGATATGGAGGACATCTCGTTAATAGCACAAACTATGTCACTCAAATGTACACACAAGCACACACATTAAATTGATTTGACCGGTAATTACAAGCAACTAAAGTGCTTCACAGAGCTGCTAAAGTGTGCAAAGTCACGTAGCTTAGAGTCATTTAACATTTGAAACACTCGGTTCTCCTTCAGTGCCAAAATAGCTAGTTTAGCAGAGAAAAGACACTTCAGAGAAAATGGTTGCTCTGAGAGATAGAGAGAGAGACACAATGTTTTAAAACTGCTGTACTTAAAATATACATTTATGGCAGTGTTACAGGTTTTTCACACTGATGACTGTCACCTTTTAAAGTGCAGAATGAATTGACATTTTGTCACTTCTGTATTAAAAATAAGTTGTTTTTTTCATAACCTTCTTGTGTAATCAAAGCAGTTACTTGACTCAATTTGATCCACGTGGCACTCCTTGAAAAGGCTTGACATCTTAAAGGGGACCTATTATGCAAAATTCACTTTTACATGGTGTTTGTACATAAATGTGAGTCAGCAATGTGTGTACACAACCACCCTACAATGTTAAAAGTCCACCCACTCCTCTTTCTTATACAGTATTTCTATTAATCAAAAACAGTGTGTCAAAATGAATGGTTTTAGTTTCTGCTCTAACATGACGTCACATTAGAGCAGGCCTCGTCCACGACTGGTGACAGACTCCACCCTATTATCATGTATATCCACCTTTTTTCTCCACGCTCGAGCAGATACAGTGAGAAGAATAATGTCTCAGCTTCGTAAGCATCATAAGTGTTCTGTTGTTGGCTGTAAAAGTGAACATAAGTGTCTTCATGTACTCCCGGCATCAGAGCCACTGAAGACGCAGTGGACAAGTTTTATTTTTGAAGGAATTGTGCCCCAAAACATAAACAAATTTGTGTATGTTTGTGCAAATCCTTTTATACCAGACTGCTTTGTGAATGAGTGTCAATATAAAGCAGGATTTAAAAAAAAAAATATTCTCAAACATGGATCAGTACCAACTGCTCGTGTTCCAGCTTTATATGAAGATGTAAGAATCGCACTTTATATTTTGTGAATGTTTGCAAATCGCCTTTCTGAATGTGCTTGTTAGCTGATTCCACAGCTAATGCATCTAAAGTTACCATTGTCTATGACAGTATTCATGGAGACCAGAGCTATGTCTGGGGCGGGGAGCAGCAGTTTATTTGCATTTAAAGAGACACACACGAAAACAGCGTGTTTTAGAATCCACCCAAAAAGAAGCATTTACAACATTGTATAATAAATGATCCGTGGGGTATTTTGAGCTGAAACTTCAGACACATTCTGGGGACACCTGAGACTTATATTAGATCTTGTAAAAAGCATCAGATTTCACAAAACCAGCATTTGCACAGCAAGGCTAATGCACAGATCTGATATTTTGTCGAATCCAAAATAAAGGATTTACATAAACACAATGCCAGAGAGAAAAGTGCTGGATCTGTGCTGTCCAATAGGTTGTACAGATATTGGTCCATGCTGCATGGTTCAGTTGAATTACAGTTTCATCCCCCTTCTGGGACATGTGAACGGCAAGCTCTGCACACTTGCTAGTTTTGATAATTTTTGGATCATAAACCGGTGAGATTCGATACACACTGATCCTAGGAAGACAATATGTCAAAGAATTCAAAATCGTCTGGCTCTGGAGAGATTAAAAGACACTTACGTGCTCAAGCTGACACCCCTCTGGAGGCCTCGAGCAAGAAAGAGAAAGAGATTCGGTGAGAATTGCTGAACGTATCGACAATGCTGACAGAGACAGGCCCCAAACAATTCTGGCCAAATTTCTGATTGCATAAAGATCTTGTGTTATGCAAAGCGAGGAGTAAAAGAAGGCTTTCATGGAAGAACCACAGAATTTTCTTTTTCCCAGATTTTGCAAATTCGACAAGAGAGAAACATGATCGATTCAACGAATGAAAGAAACTCTGACATCAGCGGAAGGTTGCTTTTGCACTGATGATCCTGGCCAAATTGATAACAGATAGGATGGCCGTAAAGTATTTACATGTCCCCAGCAAGCAATGTCCTTCATGAAGTCAATGTCAGAGTAAGTTATTTTGTGGTTCTCATGTTGCAGGCAAGTGAGCCTGACTCACTGAACATCCACTTGATCGTCCGAGGAAGCTGAGCGCCATTTTTCTTTCTTTTTGTGCTAGTTCCGCCTAGCGGCTGGCATTTGTTTTGTCCCTTCGGGACAGTGTTGTGGAAGAATCTGCACGTTTTTTTGTGCTTACACCTCATATTGGCTGGAGTTTGTTTTGTGGAGTATTTCTTGCAGGACATTGTAGTTATTAGGTCATTTGTTGCACTCATGTAGTAGTTGAATGGGCCGGCTCACTGAACATTCTTTTGACTGTCCAAGGACACTGAACTGAATTGTGTGTGGGTGTGTGTGCTGGTTCCGCTACAGGCTATAGTTTGCTTTGTGGAGGAACACACCTTTGGGACAGTTATGTGGATGAATCTACATGTTCTTTGTGTTTATCTCACCTATTGGCTGGAGTTTGTTTTATAGATTATATTCTGTTGTGTAATTCTATTTTACAAAATATGTATAGGAACATCGGACTTGAGCAATCCGATGGCAAAATTGTGGCAGGAACTCTCATAGGCATACATAGACTGTTTAAGTTTAGAAAGATGGATGCCGGTTGGCGCTGTCATGCGCAGGGTTAATGCACACTTTTTTCTATTTGTTTAGTTTGGGGGGAGGTTTGTGTTTGACTGTTGCACTAATGTGGAATGTGGAACTGCCGCTTGCTGGATGTTTTTGTTTTTCGCACCATTCTCTTTACACTCTAGAGACTGTTGTGCGTGAAAATCCCAGGAGATCAGCAGTTACAGAAATACTCGATCTAGCTCATCTGGCACCAACAATCATACCACAATCCAAATCACTGAAATCAAAAATGTTCCCCATTATGAACATTAACTGAAGCTCCTGACCCATATCTGCATTATGTTATGCAGTGCACTTCTGCCACACGATTGGCTGATTACATAATCGCATGGATGACTGTTGGTGCCAGACTGGCTGCTTTGAGTATTTCTGTAACTGCTAATCTCTTGGGATATTCATGCACAGCCAATGGTCTCTAGAATTTACTCTGAAGGGTGCCAAAAACAAAAACATCCAGTGAGCGGCAGTTCTGTGGATGGAAATGTCTTGTTGATGAGAGAGGACAACAGAGAATGGCCAGACAGGTTTGAACTGACAAAGTCTATAGTAACTCAGTACAGTTGTGTTGAGAAGAAAATCATCTCAGAATGCAATTCTGAGATGTGGATTGGTGCTGTTTTGGCAGCACAAGGGGGACCTACGCAATATTAGGCAGGTGGTTTTAATATTGTGGCTGATCAACGTATAGACAAATCCAATAAAGTGGACCAATCACAATTCAGCATGAAAATATTATGATGCTGCCTTTGCTGTTGGTTACATTTAAAAGACCTCAATTTCAAAGTCAGACATCAATATCAATTAGAATTTTCTAAAAAAAATTATGTATAAAAGTTATAAAAAAACAAAAATAGATTGCACGCCTAAAACTGAAACGATCTACAAAACAAAGTTTGAATGGTGTCTGTACATTTACTGAAATAATCATAGAGGTTTAATACTTAGTTAGGGTTATTGGTTTCAAACACAGAAAGAAATATCAATACAATGCTTCCTTGCAAGATATGTAAACATAAGGGTCAATCATTATAGAGATTTAATGCCGAGACTTCTGAATGTGCTACAGCACACAAATGAAAATAACATGCAAGAGTTGCGCACTGCTGGGAGTCGACAAACGGGTGTAATGGTGCAGTATCCATCCATTAGGATTTTAATGATTAAAGTAGGAATAAGTTGGGTGTTTGCTGAATTTAATTTGGTGTGTTTCCATTTGAAAGAGGATATGGAGGACATCTCGTTAATAGCACAAACTATGTCACTCAAATGTACACACAAGCACACACATTAAATTGATTTGACCGGTAATTACAAGCAACTAAAGTGCTTCACAGAGCTGCTAAAGTGTGCAAAGTCACGTAGCTTAGAGTCATTTAACATTTGAAACACTCGGTTCTCCTTCAGTGCCAAAATAGCTAGTTTAGCAGAGAAAAGACACTTCAGAGAAAATGGTTGCTCTGAGAGATAGAGAGAGAGACACAATGTTTTAAAACTGCTGTACTTAAAATATACATTTATGGCAGTGTTACAGGTTTTTCACACTGATGACTGTCACCTTTTAAAGTGCAGAATGAATTGACATTTTGTCACTTCTGTATTAAAAATAAGTTGTTTTTTTCATAACCTTCTTGTGTAATCAAAGCAGTTACTTGACTCAATTTGATCCACGTGGCACTCCTTGAAAAGGCTTGACATCTTAAAGGGGACCTATTATGCAAAATTCACTTTTACATGGTGTTTGTACATAAATGTGAGTCAGCAATGTGTGTACACAACCACCCTACAATGTTAAAAGTCCACCCACTCCTCTTTCTTATACAGTATTTCTATTAATCAAAAACAGTGTGTCAAAATGAATGGTTTTAGTTTCTGCTCTAACATGACGTCACATTAGAGCAGGCCTCGTCCACGACTGGTGACAGACTCCACCCTATTATCATGTATATCCACCTTTTTTCTCCACGCTCGAGCAGATACAGTGAGAAGAATAATGTCTCAGCTTCGTAAGCATCATGAGTGTTCTGTTGTTGGCTGTAAAAGTGAACATAAGCGTCTTCATGTACTCCCGGCATCAGAGCCACTGAAGACGCAGTGGACAAGTTTTATTTTTGAAGGAATTGTGCCTCAAAACATAAACAAATTTGTGTATGTTTGTGCAAATCCTTTTATACCAGACTGCTTTGTGAATGAGTGTCAATATAAAGCAGGATTTAAAAAAAAAAATAGTCTCAAACATGGATCAGTACCAACTGCTCGTGTTCCAGCTTTACATGAAGATGTAAGAATCGCACTTTATATTTTGTGAATGTTTGCAAATCGCCTTTCTGAATGTGCTTGTTAGCTGATTCCACAGCTAATGCATCTAAAGTTACCATTGTCTATGACAGTATTCATGGAGACCAGAGCTATGTCTGGGGCGGGGAGCAGCAGTTTATTTGCATTTAAAGAGACACACACGAAAACAGCGTGTTTTAGAATCCACCCAAAAAGAAGCATTTACAACATTGTATAATAAATGATCCGTGGGGTATTTTGAGCTGAAACTTCAGACACTTATGAGACTTATATTAGATCTTGTAAAAAGCATCAGATTTCACAAAACCAGCATTTGCACAGCAAGGCTAATGCACAGATCTGATATTTTGTCGAATCCAAAATAAAGGATTTACATAAAC
Source organism: Xyrauchen texanus (assembly GCF_025860055.1). Classification (NCBI taxonomy): domain Eukaryota; kingdom Metazoa; phylum Chordata; class Actinopteri; order Cypriniformes; family Catostomidae; genus Xyrauchen; species Xyrauchen texanus. The sequence continues at coordinate 29,189,517 of NC_068315.1, forward strand.
ACAATGCCAGAGAGAAAAGTGCTGGATCTGTGCTGTCCAATAGGTTGTACAGATATTGGTCCATGCTGCATGGTTCAGTTGAATTACAGTTTCATCCCCTTCTGGGACATGTGAACGGCAAGCTCTGCACACTTGCTAGTTTTGATAATTTTTGGATCATAAACCGGTGAGATTCGATACACACTGATCCTAGGAAGACAATATGTCAAAGAATTCAAAATCGTCTGGCTCTGGAGAGATTAAAAGACACTTACGTGCTCAAGCTGACACCCCTCTGGAGGCCTCGAGCAAGAAAGAGAAAGAGATTCGGTGAGAATTGCTGAACGTATCGACAATGCTGACAGAGACAGGCCCCAAACAATTCTGGCCAAATTTCTGATTGCATAAAGATCTTGTGTTATGCAAAGCGAGGAGTAAAAGAAGGCTTTCATGGAAGAACCACAGAATTTTCTTTTTCCCAGATTTTGCAAATTCGACAAGAGAGAAACATGATCGATTCAACGAATGAAAGAAACTCTGACATCAGCGGAAGGTTGCTTTTGCACTGATGATCCTGGCCAAATTGATAACAGATAGGATGGCCGTAAAGTATTTACATGTCCCCAGCAAGCAATGTCCTTCATGAAGTCAATGTCAGAGTAAGTTATTTTGTGGTTCTCATGTTGCAGGCAAGTGAGCCTGACTCACTGAACATCCACTTGATCGTCCGAGGAAGCTGAGCGCCATTTTTCTTTCTTTTTGTGCTAGTTCCGCCTAGCGGCTGGCATTTGTTTTGTCCCTTCGGGACAGTGTTGTGGAAGAATCTGCACGTTTTTTTGTGCTTACACCTCATATTGGCTGGAGTTTGTTTTGTGGCGTATTTCTTGCAGGACATTGTAGTTATTAGGTCATTTGTTGCACTCATGTAGTAGTTGAATGGGCCGGCTCACTGAACATTCTTTTGACTGTCCAAGGAAACTGAACTGAATTGTGTGTGGGTGTGTGTGCTGGTTCCGCTACAGGCTATAGTTTGCTTTGTGGAGGAACACACCTTTGGGACAGTTATGTGGATGAATCTACATGTTCTTTGTGTTTATCTCACCTATAGGCTGGAGTTTGTTTTATAGATTATATTCTGTTGTGTAATTCTATTTTACAAAATATGTATAGGAACATCGGACTTAAGCAATCCGATGGCAAAATTGTGGCAGGAACACTCATAGGCATACATAGACTGTTTAAGTTTAGAAAGATGGATGCCGGTTAGGCTGTCATGCGCAGGGTTAATGCACACTTTTTTCTATTTGTTTAGTTTGGGGGAGGTTTGTGTTTGACTGTTGCACTAATGTGGAATGTGGAACTGCCGCTTGCTGGATGTTTTTGTTTTTCGCACCATTCTCTTTACACTCTAGGGACTGTTGTGCGTGAAAATCCCAGGAGATCAGCAGTTACAGAAATACTCGATCTAGCTCATCTGGCACCAACAATCATACCACAATCCAAATCACTGAAATCAAAAATGTTCCCCATTATGAACATTAACTGAAGCTCCTGACCCATATCTGCATTATGTTATGCAGTGCACTTCTGCCATACGATTGGCTGATTACATAATCGCATGGATGACTGTTGGTGCCAGACTGGCTGCTTTGAGTATTTCTGTAACTGCTAATCTCTTGGGATTTTCATGCACAGCCAATGGTCTCTAGAATTTACTCTGAAGGGTGCCAAAAACAAAAACATCCAGTGAGCGGCAGATCTGTGGATGGAAATGTCTTGTTGATGAGAGAGGACAACAGAGAATGGCCAGACAGGTTTGAACTGACAAAGTCTATGGTAACTCAGATAACCACTCTGTACAATTGTGTTGAGAAGAAAATCATCTCAGAATGCAATTCTGAGATGTGGATTGGTGCTGTTTTGGCAGCACAAGGGGGACCTACGCAATATTAGGCAGGTGGTTTTAATATTGTGGCTGATCAACGTATAGACAAATCCAATAAAGTGGACCAATCACAATTCAGCATGAAAATATTATGATGCTGCCTTTGCTGTTGGTTACATTTAAAAGACCTCAATTTCAAAGTCAGACATCAATATCAATTAGAATTTTCTAAAAAAAATTATGTATAAAAGTTATAAAAAACAAAAATAGATTGCACGCCTAAAACTGAAACGATCTACAAAACAAAGTTTGAATGGTGTCTGTACATTTACTGAAATAATCATAGAGGTTTAATACTTAGTTAGGGTTATTGGTTTCAAACACAGAAAGAAATATCAATACAATGCTTCCTTGCAAGATATGTAAACATAAGGGTCAATCATTATAGAGATTTAATGCCGAGACTTCTGAATGTGCTACAGCACACAAATGAAAATAACATGCAAGAGTTAGCACTGCTGGGAGTCGACAAGCGGGTGTAATGATGCAGTATCCATCCATTAGGATTTTAATGATTAAAGTAGGAATAAGTTGGGTGTTTGCTGAATATAATTTGGTGTGTTTCCATTTGAAAGAGGATATGGAGGACATCTCGATTAATAGCACAAACTATGTCACTCAAATGTACACACAAGCACACACATTAAATTGATTTGACCGGTAATTACAAGCAACTAAAGTGCTTCACAGAGCTGCTAAAGTGTGCAAAGTCACGTAGCTTAGAGTCATTTAACATTTGAAACACTCGGTTCTCCTTCAGTGCCAAAATAGCTAGATTAGCAGAGAAAAGACACTTCAGAGAAAATGGTTGCTCTGAGAGATAGAGAGAGAGACACAATGTTTTAAAACTGCTGTACTTAAAATATACATTTATGGCAGTGTTACAGGTTTTTCACACTGATGACTGTCACCTTTTAAAGTGCAGAATGAATTGACATTTTGTCACTTCTGTATTAAAAATAAGTTGTTTTTTTCATAACCTTCTTGTGTAATTAAAGCAGTTACTTGACTCAATTTGATCCACGTGGCAGTCCTTGAAAAGGCTTGACATCTTAAAGGGGACCTATTATGCAAAATTCACTTTTACATGGTGTTTGTACATAAATGTGAGTCAGCAATGTGTGTACACAACCACCCTACAATGTTAAAAGTCCACCCACTCCTCTTTCTTATACAGTATTTCTATTAATCAAAAACAGTGTGTCAAAATGAATGGTTTTAGTTTCTGCTCTAACATGACGTCACATTAGAGCAGGCCTCGTCCACGACTGGTGACAGACTCCACCATATTATCATGTATATCCACCTTTTTTCTCCACGCTCGAGCAGATACAGTGAGAAGAATAATGTCTCAGCTTCGTAAGCATCATAAGTGTTCTGTTGTTGGCTGTAAAAGTGAACATAAGTGTCTTCATGTACTCCCGGCATCAGAGCCACTGAAGACGCAGTGGTCAAGTTTTATTTTTGAAGGAATTGTGCCCCAAAACATAAACAAATTTGTGTATGTTTGTGCAAATCCTTTTATACCAGACTGCTTTGTGAATGAGTGTCAATATAAAGCAGGATTTAAAAAAAAAAAATATTCTCAAACATGGATCAGTACCAACTGCTCGTGTTCCAGCTTTATATGAAGATGTAAGAATCGCACTTTATATTTTGTGAATGTTTGCAAATCGCCTTTCTGAATGTGCTTGTTAGCTGATTCCACAGCTAATGCATCTAAAGTTACCATTGTCTATGACAGTATTCATGGAGACCAGAGCTATGTCTGGGGCGGGGAGCAGCAGTTTATTTGCATTTAAAGAGACACACACGAAAACAGCGTGTTTTAGAATCCACCCAAAAGAAGCATTTACAACATTGTATAATAAATGATCCGTGGGGTATTTTGAGCTGAAACTTCAGACACATTCTGGGGACACCTGAGACTTATATTAGATCTTGTAAAAAGCATCAGATTTCACAAAACCAGCATTTGCACAGCAAGGCTATTGCACAGATCTGATATTTTGTCGAATCCAAAATAAAGGATTTACATAAACACAATGCCAGAGAGAAAAGTGCTGGATCTGTGCTGTCCAATACGTTGTACAGATATTGGTCCATGCTGCATGGTTCAGTTGAATTACAGTTTCATCCCCCTTTTGGGACATGTGAACGGCAAGCTCTGCACACTTGCTAGTCTTGATAATTTTTGGATCATAAACCGGTGAGATTCGATACACACTGATCCTAGGAAGACAATATGTCAAAGAATTCAAAATCGTCTGGCTCTGGAGAGATTAAAAGACACTTACGTGCTCAAGCTGACACCCCTCTGGAGGCCTCGAGCAAGAAAGAGAAAGAGATTCGGTGAGAATTGCTGAACGTATCGACTATGGTGACAGAGACAGGCCCCAAACAATTCTGGCCAAATTTCTGATTGCATAAAGATCTTGTGTTATGCAAAGCGAGGAGTAAAAGAAGGCTTTCATGGAAGAACCACAGAATTTTCTTTTTCCCAGATTTTACAAATTCGACAAGAGAGAAACATGATCGATTCAACGAATGAAAGAAACTCTGACATCAGCGGAAGGTTGCTTTTGCACTGATGATCCTGGCCAAATTGATAACAGATAGGATGGCCGTAAAGTATTTACATGTCCCCAGCAAGCAATGTCCTTCATGAAGTCAATGTCAGAGTAAGTTATTTTGTGGTTCTCATGTTGCAGGCAAGTGAGCCTGACTCACTAAACATCCACTTGATCGTCCGAGGAAGCTGAGCGCCATTTTTTTTCTTTTTGTGCTAGTTCCGCCTAGCGCTGGCATTTGTTTTGTCCCTTCGGGACAGTGTTGTGGAAGAATCTGCACGTTTTTTGTGCTTACACCTCATATTGGCTGGAGTTTGTTTTGTGGAGTATTTCTTGCAGGACATTGTAGTTATTAGGTCATTTGTTGCACTCATGTAGTAGTTGAATGGGCGGCTCACTGAACATTCTTTTGACTGTCCAAGGACACTGAACTGAATTGTGTGTGGGTGTGTGTGCTGGTTCCGCTAGAGGCTATAGTTTGCTTTGTGGAGGAACACACCTTTGGGACAGTTATGTGGATGAATCTACATGTTCTTTGTGTTTATCTCACCTATTGGCTGGAGTTTGTTTTATAGATTATATTCTGTTGTTTAATTCTATTTTACAAAATATGTATAGGAACATTGGACTTGAGCAATCCGATGGCAAAATTGTGGCAGGAACTCTCATAGGCATACATAGACTGTTTAAGTTTAGAAAGATGGATGCCGGTTGGCGCTGTCATGCGCAGGGTTAATGCACACTTTTTTCTATTTGTTTAGTTTGGGGGGAGGTTTGTGTTTGACTGTTGCACTAATGTGGAATGTGGTCTTTATTTTTCATTCAAATATTATTATGAGTGGATTGTCTCTCTCCATGTGAATAAGTTGGGGCACCCCATAAAAAGAAGGAAAGTTATTTCTCTCATATATTAATAAGTCCCCTTTCTGCTGGTCAGAGTGGATTGTGAGGGGAGTTACTCGGTGACCTATATGAGAGCAGTGTGTTGAGATCCTTTGAAAATTTGGTTCAACATTTTCGGATTTTCAGATCTCAGTTCATTAGGTATTTACAGCTGTGCCACCTGCTCTGTACTATTTTTGGGAGTAACATTCACCCACCTAAAGTGGCAGACACTCTGGGAAAGGGGCGATTACTGCTTTCATGAGGAATCAGTGTATTACTCCCTGCTAATTCAGAATCTGGGGACAGAGATTTAACTTCTATCAAGAGACAGTGGGAGAAAGATTTAAACTTGATATTGGAGGAGGGAGTGTGGGCTAGGATTCTAAAAAACATCAAGTCTGCATCTAGAGACGCAATCTTGCACCTTCTGCAATTCAAGATTTTACATAGATTCTATTGGATTGTGTAGGCTTGGTCTTAAAGACACACCCACCTGCTAGTGATGCCAATCAGAGAATGGGGACACAACCCATTTCTTTTGAAGATTTAGGTTGAAGGTTCAGTGTTTTGTGTCTGATGTATTGGGCACCCGGGTTTCATTTTGCCCCAGACTCTTTGCATGCGTATGGGGAGCATGAACTGACCAGCTCACTCGATCAGTGACTGAGTGATAAGGCACAACACTAGTAAGACAACATAAAGATGTGTGAGCAGTCCTAACTCAAGTTGTCATTGCATCTACTGACACGATCAGTGGCACATGTTTTTAATGCTTAAGGTGAAATGAGAGTAGTCATGATAGAGCTTGGAGGACGCCCCTCATTCCAGGAGTGGTGCTCGGATATGGGGAAGGTGGTGGCCTTTGAAGAAGGGTCATTTAGAAGACCGGGGAAATTGGACTTATTTGGAAATATGGGGAAATGGGGCAGATATCTGGCGTTTCTGGAGGGCTCTCGGGCAGGGGCAGTGGAGAGAGAGGTGTAGTTGTCAATGTGTGTGGTTATTATATATGTGTGTGTGTGTGTGTTTGTGTAATCATGCATGAACACTGGTATGTTGATCAGGGGCCAGGGTGGTGCTGGGGGATTGGGAGGGGTAATAGTGGGTATTCATTGTTGATTCTGTGAATATATGCTTTGGTTTTCTGTGTTCAATATGTGAATCAATAAAAAAAAAAAAATTCATAACAAAAAAGACTCTTATTGTGCATAAATGTTTCTATGTGTGTACTCCCTCCTTGATTCACAAATTCCTATGCATTCACTATCATTACCTGAGAGGCAAGTGATAATTTATCATGTAGCAATGACGAAGGTAATTAGTTATGAATGATGAGATTACTGAATATCATGAGAGCCATGTTGTTGTTTATGCACATGCAACAAGACCCAATCTGTATCACAACATATCTGTGGAAAAAATGGAACTTGAATACAGTAAATGTGGCTAAAAATACTGGGCTGACATAGAAATAGAAAAAGAAAAGAAAATGAGAGGTGAGCACATAGTGTACCTCAGCAAATTAATAAGATACTTTAATTCCTATGAGTAAATAATAGTCTTTTGAATTGTAAAACCCAGTTCATAGGGGTAAAAAATAAAGCATGGCTTAACTAATCTAAATAATATAACATATTTGCACAACTTTTACAGACCAATTAAAAAATGCTTATTTTACAAAAACAGTAAAGAGCAAACACTTGAATAGTGTGTTACAGTAAGATGAAACGCAATGAATGACAACATTATAGTGATGATAATTTTAAGGGCTGTTCACACCAGATGCTTTAATTGTTGGTCTATATACTAGTGTTGGGTTCGAGTCCACCTTAGTCGAGACCGAATCAAGTCCAAGTCTTTAAACAATCGAGTCCGAGTTGAGTCTGAGTCAGATTTAAGACCCAGTCCATAACAGGCAGTCCATAACAGGAAGTCCCGAGTAGAGTCTGAATGAATCTGTTCATGAATCTGAATTCAAATTGTAACCGTAAACTCAACATCAATATTTTAAGCTTATTTTTATTGAAAACACAATTGTCAATATAAATGTAACAAAAACACCTTTATATTTTATGTTTAGTTTCCAGCTGAACAAACTTCAAAGTGGTTTCAGAATGAGAGCATATATTTGTATGAAGACCAACTGTCTTATTGTGTTATTAGTTGTTTTTTCCCCTCCACTCAAGCATAGATAAAAAAGAAAATGAAAGCTGAAAGTTATCCTCCATATGCTGGGAGTCTCCACGGTGTCATGCACAACGAGCCACATGTTAAGACTGTCGGATTGATTGTCTCAGAAGTGGAGGCAACTGAGACTTCTCCTCCACCACCCGGATAGAGGTAACCGCGCCACCACAAGGACCTATTCATTTGTGGGAATTTGGAGAAAGGGGGAAAAATCAGTGACCCTATCAAAAACCGAGACTGTCCTGTGTAATAAACTAGGACATCTGGTCACCCAATGTATAATTCAAATATAAACAAAACATTTTGCTGCCCAAAATAACTTTATATTTCAATGTTCATTTTATTGTGGAAAAAACTGTAAAGAACATATTTTAAGCAGCTCGTCAATGCAACTTTTCAGAGATCAGAGCAGTCTGCTTTAGCAATTAATTTTTTTTCCAAACTATTTAAAAAGTTAATTAAGTTAGTTCAAGCTGAAAACACTGTGTGGACAATAAGAGACAACAGATGCCTACATGTGTGAATACATTACGCATAAAAAGACTTAGTAGTCCAATATTATTAATATTTTTCAAAATTTTGCATTTTTATATGTTGTTTTATTAAACTTTGAGAGACATGAAGTGGGTAACTTGACTTAATGAAGTCCTTAACCACAATGAAACTGTGATGCAAGCACCGTCTTGCTGCACAAACACCGCATGCGATTTTACCAGTTGTCAGGTCCCCTGCTGTGCCAAACTGGCTTGTGGTTTCTAATACATTGCTATATACCTGTCTTTATGTTTTTGTCATTCCAGCTACCTCAGTCATCGATGTTTAACAAAAGTTTCTCTAGTAACATTCAACTGTATTGGTAGACTGAGTGTGCTGCTCTGAAGGTGTGTTTTAAAACAATAGACCAATAAGATGAACCTGGGGAAGGGTAATAATATTTACCAATAGACAAGAATAATAAGTGTTTATATTAGCAAAGGTGCATGGAATTTAATATGCCTATAAAGCATCTTCTGTTTAATTTAGCTGCAATCTGGCTACCTGTTTTTAATGCTAAAATGTTTAGTGTGAACACCCCCTAACAAAGTAATAACAACATGGACAAAGAGAGTGTCACAGGACAGTGGATTGAGATGGGAAGTGTTTCTCCAGCTCTTCCACTAATGAGTTCATGTTTGGATTGGGCTGTAGTGGTGGGGGTACTTCCTGTATAGGCTCCGCCTCCGATTCGATAGACACTTGTGGTTTGGGGACAATCTTTAGAGGCTGCTGCTTTTTATCTATTTGACTGTACATGTTGGCAATGGATTTCTCTATGTCTGCTATGTTCTTGATGTTCTTAAGGATCCCCTTGAGTTCCCTCTTGGGAGGCTCTGGCTCGGACTGTAGCGGAGGTGGTGGAGGCCGTGAGGACACTGGTCGGAGGGATGAGACTGAGGGAAGGGCAGGAAGGACGAATGGGGAAGCAGTCATGGGATGGGAAAAGGCCGGGGATGGAGGTGGAAGGGGAGGAGGAGGTGGAGGCATGGTATGGGGAAGAGGTGGAGGGGTTGGAGGCTCAGGTGCAGACTGAGGTGGGGGACTAGAGGGAGGTGGAGTGGGTGATGGTGGTAGAGGAGCAGGTGTATCTGGAGGATCTGGAATGATCTCCACATTGACCTCGTAGGACTCTACATCAGGATAGCTAGCAAGTCTGCTGTACTTCCGCAGCACCGGTGGTGTGGGCTTGTGACTGGGTGGAGGTGTTCCATCAGTCTGGGTGATGATGATAGCTGGGGGTCTGCTGTTATGTCCCATAAGTGAAGATGGTGGGGTCTCGAAAACAGAGAGAATAATTTCTGAAGAGAGTGATCCACGAGAATCCTGGCCTTGCCTCTGCCTTGTGTCCTCCAGGACCTGCTGCTCAAACTGCCTTGCCTGCTCCTTTACTGTCAGCTTGGGCTCTTGGTCTTCATCTATGAGCCCATCATACCCATCAATATTCTCCTTACTATCCTTGAACTCGGACTTCGTCAGCTGCAACTCCCACTGAACTGGGTCCATGACCAATTTCCGGCCCCGCAAGACATCACTCGTCTCCCAATTGTGTAGCCTAGTAGGTAAAGTCCAGGACTGACCTGAGCTTGAAGATGGGATGCGCAGTATGGACTTTCTCAGACCTTTAGTGCAGGGTGAATACATGCCCAGAAGGTACCTCTGACGTTGGTTTTCAGGGCCATCATCATGGTACAGGGGGTTGGTAGTAGTAAGGGGGTTGTCATCTGAAAGAAAGGTGATGTTGCTCTCCGATTTGGGCAAGTTGTTGAGGAGGATACCATTAGCGGTAGACTCCTTGTGAGCAGCGATGGCACGGGAGGCAAATGTGCTAATGAGATGCTGGCGATCGCTCTCCTGAAGAACACACCTCTTAGCCCTGCTTTCAGTACAACCGCAAAAGAAACAAAATTCGGCTTAACAGAAGATGTGAACAGCAAGGTAGATGGGAGTTGGGAGAGGAGAAGCCCACTATGAAAAGCACCTACTTGATTGACTAGCGTGCTAACAACACAGTGCAAGCCAAATCCTACACAAACACCCACTACAACAAGGTTTAAGTAAAGGCCACTAATACAGTTACTAGCTAATATCACACTAACTCAAACCACTGATCAAGGGCAAGATTCCATAATATAACCATTTATTTTTCACAATGCTAAGAAACTAATTGCAAGAAAGGAATCTTCAATTGCTTGTTGACAAACAAATAAACTGCACATTATTTTTACTGTCCACAACAATTGAAAAGACAGATTTCTGTCTACTTACTTTGGTCTGATATCCAAGAAATGAGAAAGAAGGGACAGGAAGAAAAGATATATATGCAAGTGATATTAGGAATATGTAACAGCATGATAGTATGTTTGTGATGGTCTTTAAAAAAGTAAAGCAGCGTTTCAGCAATTTGGCCCTCTCAGTCACAGTGAACAAGTAGGAGGGATGCTATTATGTCTTCACAACAGGAAAAACAAACAAACAAACAAACAAACAAACTATTATTCCATTTGCTAAAGATGAGAGTAAGAGAGATGGTGGACAATGGTTAATTAGTGTCATCGGAAATTATAGACATCTACTTTGCGTTGGTTTTCTTATTTTTCATCCAGTCCATTGGGAGTCAATGGTACTATGGTAAAAAGTTGTGATATTTGGCACACTCATAAGAGAGATTCTCAACTTCTATCATGCCAGTTTTGTGTTTTAACAAAAACCCTTTAGCATCAACAGTGGTTAAAATTTATAGGGCTGCCCCCGACCAAAGGTTTTCCTAGTCGACTAGTAGGCGTTAGTTTAAGTCATTAGTCAACTAGTCGCACGTTTATGATATTAATTTAAGTACTTAAATATATATATATATATTGGGGCATCAGAAAATGGTTTGAGTTTCAGGGCTGAGAAATAATTGTATAAGTAACATTGCTAACACTGTTCTACATTATAGAGAAATACTAAACCGTAATAATGAGCCTTTAAAATGTACATTTTACAAGTGCACGCACGAAGCGAGCCACAGCGACACAGGCAAAAGCGGTACTGATTCTGAATGGGTCGGAAAAACCAGCAAGGAGACTGTCTGAACATTTTGTTAATTTATAGAGAGAAATGCACATTAGGGTTGTGCTGACAGATGATGATTTCGGGCATCGACGATGGTCAGAGTGTTCACCAATAGCTGATGCCTATGACCATGTAAAGATGATATTTGGCTTGTTTTCCCATGTATTAAATTATTATAATTATTAAGCTATTTTTATTATCATGTGCCCTTATATGTGCCCTGCAGCACACAGACACTCACTTGAAGAAATACGCGTTATTATATTTTTAAAAACAGATGACAGAAAATCCTCCTATATGCATGTATGTTAGTTCGGAGGCATGCAGTCTTGAGTAACACGCACATATAAAAGGTTGGAATTTTTTTTTTTTTGCAAGAACAGCATCGTCTAGGAGTGCTGCAAATGACCTCAGACATCTCAGCTCAGGAGGTGTTTTGAGTTTGCTTCCACAGGTTACTTGTATTATATATTTTTGATCACTTCATTATTTTAATTGCTTTTTAATTTCGTTTGGAGTGCAATTTGAATTTAGAAATGTATTTGATTTACATTTTCTGTTTTTTAGATAATTTAATTTAATTTTAAATGCAAAATCACTAAAGTAAGAAAATTCTCTGATCCCTCAGCCCGGGTGTTGCTGATGTAATTGGATATTGCTATATATATATATATATATATATATATATATATATATATATATATATATATATATATATATATATATATATATATTGTTAAGGAGGGAACAAATCGAATTTATTCACACACATGATACATGAGACGAAATACCCATCCAGTAGAGAATGCATGGATGAAGTAGGTTCTTTGCCAGAGATATGTTGACAAATGTTGTAAAGTCATCTATCAAAAAATAACAGCACACATTTTAATTGCACTTATAATTTTTTCCAGTTTAATTTGAATTTTTAGTTAAACTAAATACAAAATAATGTTCAAAGTTTGAAATCAAGGTTTCTTGCTTTATTGTGTAGTCTAAACCATAATTTTAACGATGCTTAACGAAAATTAGCCCATAGTACCACCTAGCGTCCAACCAGCGGTACCAGTTGGTTTTCTGTGGAGTTATTTTTTTTTCTGCGACCGACCGACCAATCAAAACTTGGTGAACAAAGACTCTTCTCATCGACTATCATTTGGTCGTCTATCAGGGGTCAGCCCTAAAAATGTCAATGTAGCTTGTATCTTTTGAACCACATGCTGCTGAAACGAGATTTTGCCACAATTTGGTATTTGGGGTCACTGCCAACATGCCCACAGAGTACGTGAGCAATTTAGGCACAGCACCACCTACTGTTTAAATAAAATCATATATATGCTCATATTTGTATTATTTTGCTTTTGGTTCTATTTAGATTCCATGTGTAACTCAAAGCACAATAATACCCATTTTTCCAACATCTGCCATAATGCCTGTCTGCCATTTTGAATTAAATTGAAAACTGTATTTTTCACTGTTCCTCCCTCAAATTTGTCCAGTCTTCACCAACTTTGGGTCAGGTGATCATCAAACAATGCATGATAAAAAGGGTCAAATATTATTATTAATATCCCATTATTCCCCATTCTTATATCCAATTTTTAATATTCCAAACCGATTTTCTTTAACTTTAAACAGACTCTAAACAGATTGTGAAGCTGTATCTTGGCAATACTTTTGCTTATTTAAATGAAACTTAGTGACCTTGTGATCATGTCCTCAGGGTACCATAAGAGTTTGGTGATGGTGAAAAGTTATAGGCCTATTTTAAAACAAATCTGGTTGGGCCCTTTGAACTTATTGTCATATAATTTGAGGTCCGCTTTTCTTTAGATCATCCTTAAGATGCAATGTGTCTACTGCTACTGTGCTTGGCCACATATTTGCTGCTATGTTTACTAATGTTTTTGTGCCAAAAATAATGACTAATTATATAAGTGCGCAACAAAATAAAGGGAAACAAAATAAACTTATACAAATGTCAGATATGACCCATTTAATGCATTTGGAGAGGATGTTTATTAATTAATTTATTTATTTTACCAAGACTGCATTAGCATGAGCCTGGAATTTGTTCAGACACATTTTATCCATGGCAACTTGAACTACAGTAATTGAAGGACAGTTCTCCTGATATGTGCTCAAGGGTACAAAGTTGATGGAGATGTCAGTAACTTTATGGGTACCCTAACCTGGGAACAAATCTGCAAACATTTTGGCTAAGCCTGTGATTTTACAAATATATACCCATGTTTCAAAATGTGTACACGTGTCATTTTACATCAGAAATGATTGTGACAAAAAATAGAATATTTAGTTATTTGGTGGAGAGGTTGTATAAAAAATGCACAGACATCCTAGCTTTGTAAATCCCCCCAAAAAGCCAAAGTGGGTTGCATTATATCATGTCTATTTATTAGCAATAAATAATAAATAATTAGATAATAAATAATTAGAACTATACTAATTAGAACTACTGTATTCAGAACCACACTTAATCAAATCAGCATATTAATGATCAAATTACAATTTCCATTTAGCCTACTCAAATTGAAGTTAATTTTATAATTTTACAGGTAGGCACATAGATGTAAGGTCTTATTATGTATCATATTCAAAAAATGTCTTCTAAATTAAAATCATGGGGCCATTCAGTTACATAATTTATACTGTAAATATAATATAAAGAAAATGCAGCTTCAAAGTAAGCTTTTTTTTTTTTCATTTACAAAAAGAGATTTAGTCTTATGTCTTAAGGCCTCAACGTACAGATTTTTGCAGTGTACTGTAGTGTATGTATTCCTGTTATGTAAGCAGGACAAGTAACTTTTTGTAAAACCAATTAGTGAGTTTTGAAAGTATTAAACTTACATTGCGCTGTCGCCGAATTCTTCATACAGATTGTTAGTGGCAGCATCTCCTGTTTTGTCGGCCGGAAGAGCCATTTGGATCCTGGCTGTTTTTGCACACTCTGCCTGCCGCCTTTAAATGAGATAACAAGTTGACAAAGGAAGAGCACTGGTTTATATTAAGCAACATTCATAATTTATACATGCACTCATAAATCAAAAACATAATTCAGGCTTCAAACTAACTATTTTTAAAGTAAACATATATTTAAAAAGAATATTTTCTTGTAATATGTATCTTTGTAACAAAAGCTTTTCTTTAAACAAGTTGTGTTCCAAGCACTTCTGTCCTACTCTAGGGAAATTACCAAGTTTTTGTCCTCCAAACATTTGGTTGTTTTTGAAGATAAAGAGTTCTCGGATAATACTGATACAATAAATTAGACCATTGGTTCTCAGTTGGTGGGTGGAGATTAGAGGTAGACGATATATTGGTTTTACCGATGAATCAGTCCCAATAGTTGGTTTTTGGAACTATCATTATCGGCAAAAATATATGCCACTAGTTGCCGATAGTTTTTTCACCATTTTGTAATTTTAAAGACTCTTCGGTGTGTTTTGGGCTTGTTTATTCTTAAAAGTCCAACATTATGCACCAAATCTTCATTTTTTTTCTGGTTATTTTGGTTGAATTATAAATTGCGTCATTTAGGACTCTTTGTTTGTGCCCGTCATAGTAAGGAAAGAATACAATTTCTTTTTTTACATTCTATAAATTGATTTTAAAAACTATCGGCCAATTAATCGGTTATCTGCCTTTCCCACCGCCTTTGTTCACATATCGGTATTGACAAAATCCACTATCGGTCGACCTCTAGTGGAGATCCAACATTGGGTTCCAGGTCTGTTTTGATAAAAGCACACACAGCAGGGGGAAAAAGCTAAATGCAACTATCCACCAATCGTAGGCGAATGCATAGATAGCAAAGATATTCCATATATTTTAATGTTGACATTTAGGTGCAAATGCTTCTGCCACTTGGTAGAAGCTAGCCAAAATAGGCAGATGCCAACATGGGCAGTTTGTGTAGCATGCCCTTATCCTTAAAACAATTAACAGAATTATTCAAGGTAAATAATAATAATAATAATAATAATAAATACATCCATGACTACATTAAATACAGGTTGAAATGAGAATAAACAAGTTTTGTACTGACCGCAATGTGTTTTGTGAGGTGAATTATTGACTGCAGAGAGAATGAAACCATCAAAATTCAAGAGGCATCTCAAATCCAAACTCTCAAACTATGTATAAAAAAGCCTTTTGAGTTTTTCTCAAAGTGTTTCAACTGTCATTTTAATAAATAACCATTAATAATTTCTGAATATTTCTGTACGACGCTTTTGGGTTGCCTCTTAATGTACATTTTTTGTTCTGAAGAAAAACCGGCTGAGAACCACCAACTTCGAGAATGCTTGAGAGGAGAAATGTTTAAGACGTAGAACCAACGTATCATAATGAATGCAAGACTGACAGTACAGAAACATACTTACTCTTTGAATCTGAAGTCGGAGCATTGTGAAAAGAAAAGAGAGAGATAAATTGGATGATGACTGGACACACTGTATTGCACAAAAATATAAAACAGCACTGCAAAAATGTGCTGGATTCCAGCCACAAAACTGCATTAGGAATGAGGAAATCTCCTTGTTCGTCCCCTCGAGTATTAATTATCTTTATCCTGCACTGAGTCCTCAATGATTCCAGAGAGATCCTCAATTCACCAGCTCAAACTTTCTCAATTCTTTCCTGAAAATTCTCTGCTATCTTTCCAATTGTGTGCCCCTGACATCTGCACTTCTGCAATATTTCACTGCCTCAGCCGACATCACATGTAAAACTCGTCCTTAACCGCAGCCAGTGTCTCATTTTTACCTCTCATGGCCATAATTAATCTGCTTTCATCCTGAAAAAGCAGAATATTAGACTGTTCTCAGAGGTGTAACCATAGTGAATTGAAAAGAAAGAATGTGTAAAGTAAAAATGTTGCTCTGAAATCCCAGCGGAGAGTATCTGCCTACTTAATGCAACAAGAGGTTTTTAACTTAACTTGGTTGTGAATTGAGAAATCTGCAGTCCAAACACATATTCATCCTTATTCCCACACAAGGCATGAAAGCAACAAATTAACGTTTCTGTTAAAATCTACATTGAAAATCATCCACAATTTACAACAGATAAATTTGTTGATTGCTAGTTTCTATATATTTTCTTAATAGTGACTCTAAAATGTGTGGTGTCTTTCGATTTTTTTGTATAGGGCTAATTTTTATGGACTGCCTTTTTTCACAGACCTGGCAACCCTTTTTAGATCTTTAACAAGCATTTGAATTGTTGCTGTCATGTGGACTAGCCTATGGTGGTGCCACTCACTGTCTGTAGGTGATGATGACGATGAGGATGGCTGGGATACAGCAAACTATGATGATGACGGCCAGGGCCAGTAGGGCTCCTTCAGTGTATCCAACAGATTGAACTGCCTTCTTCACGCTCTCCACCACATCCGGAGTGCGGATCTCCAGAATACGTCCTCCACGACCTAAGTATGGCTGGAACTCCTTATTGATGTCCAGTAACTTCCCATCTAAAAACCTGTAGCAAACCACATGCATGATTAAACATCTGGCCTTCTATAAAGCGATAAAACAGAGATTTTGTCCTCACCAATCACAACCATTGTAGCCCAACCAACATAGTCTCAAAGAATGAACCTTACTATGACAAAATGTTTATGAAAATACTTTAATGTGGCGACTTCTACAACAACTGTGCGTTTTATTCACTTTCACTCAAATCAAGGCTTCAACAGTTGATTAAAGCTTTATAAACACTTATTTCTCAAACACCATACCTGTCAACACTCCCAATTTTACCATGTTTCTCACGTTTTTCCACTTATCCTCCCACTTTACTTCCGATTTACAATTGAATAATATAAAATCGATAAACGATTTTCAGAAAATGAACTTTGCTCATGATAATGTTTTAGACATCCAGGTAGGGTTGCCACCCATCCCGTAAAATACGTACAAATATGGGATGTTCCCGTATTTAAATATGAAATTATGTGTCCCATATCCAATTAATATGGGACGTGATTTGGTCAGATGGCATCACAGCGAAATCGTTCCAGAATCCAGATCGTTCCAGACCCACCTATATTTATACACATATTCCAATGAGATTAGCTTCTGCAGTAGCTCACCTGATAAAGTGTTGGATTTTGAACTCGGAAGACAGCAGTTCAAGCCCAACCAAGCACAAAAGGTGACACGTCAGACAAAAGTCTTAGAAGTAACCCAAAATGACTAGGTTGCTTTAGAAAATGTGCTTTTCATATTGCTTTTCCGTTTAGGACACTATTGGTTAGGTTGAATTTTATGTTAGGGAGGTCCAATTTACACAGTTAAACCTCCATCTTATATCCATCTTTAAAAATCATATCTGATTACGACACCATTTCACTCGCTTTTTGAGCCCCCACTGGACATTTCAATGGGAAACAGCAGCGAAACGTGGAATGCAGCACGCAATTTCGTTTTGCAAAAATGTTGCCATGGTAATGTAATGTTCATGCAATCAGGCTGTGTACAACAAGACATTTTGCTAAGTAGCTTCAGTGTCCCTGCCCAAAGAGGTCTAATTTACCTAGAGAAAATTATCAGTTAGCATTATCATTCATCTCAAAGGCAGTTCCTCAGCTGCCGAATGCAGCCCTGAAAATGCATGCCCATCATTATGCATGCCTAATACTATGTATAGTCTATGTAATGCCATGTAGTGTAACAGATCTCCTACTTACTCCTAATAGGCAAGTTTTAGTTTAAATTTAAATGCTGTTTCAGCTAAAGTAGGCATTTAAATTGTATGCTGTATGATATAAATATGATATGTAATATGATATCAAAATAATATTAATGTTTAGATTATATTTTAACTAGTGTTTATGCTGCCTCATTATCATCGACAAAGCTTGTGCTTGCAAATATGTGTTCAGGTGTAAATGAGTAAAATGCACTTTAAATAAGCCCATATTAGAAAATCAGCTGGAAAATCTGAAGGATCATGTGACACTGAAGACTGCTGTAATGATGCTGAAAATTCAGCTTTGATCACAAATTGCATTTTACAATATATTCAAATAGAAAACGTATTTTATATTGTAAAAAGATTTCACAATATTACTGTTTTTAATGTATTTTGGATCAAATAAATGCAGGCTTGGTGAGCAGAAAGACTTATTCTAAAACTTTTAAATGGTAATGTAGGTCTAACATTTTTAAGTAAAGTGTTTATGTAAAGAAAATGTATAGTTAGGCTTCTTTTAACTTAAAACTTGATTTTTATCAAATTTTGTCTCCACACATTCATTTTCTCTCCATCACATTCCTCATTGATAGGCCCAGGGGAGGGGTCTTTGTCTCCTCAGGTGTGAATTACAATCAATATTCATGATAGTTCTAACACTAAAAGTGTCTTACAAAAGTTCAATTACTACATTGTTTTTTATGAATGAGTGATCAGGATGGTTTTCACATCATTTTGTAGCAAAAACTCTCGGCTACATGATCCAGTTCTCAAAAGTTTTTTTTAACCACGTATAAATGTTATTTTCTCAAAAATACAAACCTGTACATACATGTTGCTCACATATTATTGTAGCCCAGTTTGTTCTGAATACAGTGTTATCAGACTTTAGCCATTAATGTGTTTTTAAGCAACTGAAAAAAGCACAAATGTCAAGGCATGTCAAAACTTCTACAGGGCTCAAAACACCCTCAAACCCCAGAGGGGTTAAGAAAGGAAAGAGCACAGCAGAAGAGGTGTTTGAGAGGGTGTGTTGGATGAGAGGAGGCACTCACTTGAAGAGTTCCTGTCTTGAGAGTGCTCTGTTGGTCAGAGGATCGATGGCATAAACCATCAGGTCAGATTTTGAATAGTCTTCCTGCTCGTGACTATCACCGAAACGCCGTGGCCCAATAGAATCCACAACTACTTTAGCTCCAGCGATTTGGTCCTGGACATGATGTTCTAAAATCCTGCATTGAGATACAGCGAAATATAGAGAATAAAAATAGGAAGTGAATTTTCAAAGCTACTTGAGACAACATTTTATTGACTTCTCAAAGGAAAGCGATACACTGAGGACATTAGTCAGGGTAGATGACATATTTAATGCAAATGAGCCTATGAGTGATAGAAGCAAAGTCTGTGGATAAACATATAATCCAACATTTAATTTTCACAACCCATGTTTTCTAGAATTTTGTCCGTTGGAATTTTTTCTATTTTACATTTTTCACTGGCAAACCAATAAACACCCTGGTATTCAACAATACAAATCATGTTCGTCTATCCCTGTCATCCTCATATTCATTTGTGTAAAATTAAACATGGTGTCTAGTCTGACGGTCCATAGACTGAGTGCCCATAATGCAGTGTTAATCACATTAACAAAATTACTGATGAAAATATTTGCTGATGAAGGGATTTTTGATTTTGCCAATGATAATAATGAAGAGATAGAAAAGATAATCATGATGATAATCAGACGTTTTTTTAATAAAACATACTGTTGACGATACTGTAATATATTATCAATGCACTAACACCAACTTATTTGTTTAAAGATAGACAAATCCAGAAATTATTTATTGAAATAATGTATAAAGTATGTTAGGGAGTTTTTTTCTTCCACTTGAACTGTGTGAGCTGCAATTGCTGAACACCTATACAATGAACTTTACAAAAGGGTTAATCACCTCATTAAAACATATAATACATACTGTATGTGAGAATAATCAGCTATACATACAACATGCATTGTGAATACGCTGTTTCCTTAAAAACATGCTACACATACCGCTATATGCTAAACTGTCTAAACGTGAGGAATTCACAAAAGGGGACCTGTTTAAATCAGCTAATACTTCAGTATATTCATTATTCACTATTATTTCAGGAGCTTTTGATTTCAGGACAGTTTTTTCATGGTGATTAATCACAAGCATATTAATCTTAAATTTGTCTGATAAATGCTTTAACAATTGTAAGCATTTCATATATTTTTTTATTAAATATGTTCATATTTGTTACATTTTTGGTCTGGTACAGTTCAATGCATGTTTTTTGTCAATTTGCATATTATCGTCAACTTAAATAAGTTTATTTTTGTCAACTAAAATTTTATGATATTTTACTGTAAAATGTACTTAAAATATAGAAAATTACATATTGACATATGGAAGCAAAAATTACAGTATAAAATCATACAGTATAAATAAAATTATATACTATATATATATATATATATATATATATATATATATATATATATATATATATATATATATATATATATATATATATATATATATATATATATATATATATATATATATATATATATATATATATATATATATATATATCATGTGAAAGTTACCAGTTTTAATCATGTAATAAGATTTAAAACAAAGATTTTTTTTTTTGTTTTTATGTTTCAAAAGTGACTTTTTATTTGCAATTCTTCCCATAAGGCCTGCACCCCTGAGTCTTCTCTTTAATGATCAGCAATCAGCCACTACATTAAAACCATCTGCCTCATATTGTTTAGGTCTCCCTCCTGCCGCCAAAACAGCACGGTTATCTGAGTTACCGTAGACATTTTCAGTTAGAACCAGTTTGGCCATTCTCTGTTGACCTCTCTCATCAACAAGACATTTCCATCCACAGAAATGCTGCTCACTGGATGTTTTTTGTTTTTGGCACCATTTGGATTAAATTCTAGATACTGTTGTGTGTGTGAAAATCTAAGGAGATCAACAGTTACAGAAATATTCAAACCAGCCTATCTGGGACCAACAATCATCCATGTGATTATCTAATCAGCCAATCGTGTGCTTCAGTTAATGTTCACGTCAACCATCAGAATGGGGAAAAACATGATTTCAGTGATTTGGAGCATAGCATGATTGTAGGTGCTAGATGGGCTGGTTTGATTATTTCTGTAACTGCTGATCTCCTGTAACTGCTGACGTTTTTTTAAACGTGTTACACAAATCAATGGATTAAATTTCACAGCCCTAATCACAATCAATTGCACCCATCAATACTGGCCACGAAAGGCCCACAAATAAAAAGTAATCAAATATAATGGTTAAATAATTATATTTAAATAAATATAAATGTCATATAATGAATATTTTATTATTATATTAAATAAATATAATAATTCAGATAATTAACATGCATTACATTATTGTGGCAGATGAGTAAAGTGTTGATTAGACAATAATAAAAAATGTGTCTTTAGCTTTAGCAATATATTG
The DNA here is from genome assembly GCF_025860055.1 of Xyrauchen texanus. NCBI lineage: Eukaryota > Metazoa > Chordata > Actinopteri > Cypriniformes > Catostomidae > Xyrauchen > Xyrauchen texanus. Next base: position 29,210,918 of record NC_068315.1, read on the forward strand.
TTTATTTCTATATTACTGAACACAACAATACATTTTGCAATTTAATTTGTCAATCTGTCTGAGGTCAACTTAATATAAGGGCTTTTCTAAGGATGCTTCTATGTACACTGGCATGGATGTTTTGGAGCATCTCACTTTGGTTGTGTTGCATCATATACAGCATGAAGGTGGTAATTCATGCCAAGATTGCCCAGATGGTAGGGATTGCTCCTTATTAATGTTCAGGGGCTTGATTAATTGCATTATTTTTTACGTGTTATTTTTACATAACTAATTGCACAGAATTAACATGTTTAATCAACAGCCTAACACCCTGTCTACACTAGGTGCATCCGTTGACGTGGCACGACCTAACTGCTTGAGGCTGACTACACTTGATGCATCGACACGAATGTTCTAAACCATTTAATTTGTGTAGTAGCGTGTGCAGTGCAAAATGGAATGCAACACCCGTTTATTGTAGACAACATCATTGATTATAATAGGGTTCTATTGCTTTTGATGCCCACAATGTGCCAATGCAAATATCTTATTGTATTGAACTTAAACAATAAAAAAAGCTTCATTTTTGAATTCCATGCCATTACTACAATGCAACCCACAAAAATACATGTTGTTGTCATATATCGCCCTCCAGGTCAGCTGACAAGCTTTATTGAGGAGTTGGATGTCCTGCTGTCCTCCTTGCCAGAGGATGGCAGGCCACTTGTGGTCTTTGGCGATTTCAACATACACCAAGACAAGCCCCAGGCCATTGATCTGAATACTCTTCTGGCCTCATTTGACTTGGAAAGACTACACACCACAGCAACTCACAGATCGGGCAACCAGCTGGACCTCATTTTTACACGTAACTGTACCACCTAAAATATTCTTGTTACACCTTTACATGTCTCTGATCACTACTTTGTTCAATTCAACATGATTCTCCCATCCATAGAAAAAACCGACTCCACCTTTGGTTTCCTTTAGCCATAACCTCCGTTCCCTCTCACCTTTCCATTGATGTCTCTGCCTCTCTTCCCACAATAAATGTATTTTCCATGCTTGATGTAAACACTGCCACAGACACACTTAGCTCTACTTTAACAACCTGTCTAGACAACATCTATCCTCTCTCCTCTGGACAATCACCTACTACACCACCCAGCCCCTGGCTGTCTGACGTCCTTTGTGAACATCGGACTGATATCAGGGTGGCTGACAGATGGCGGAAATCTAAAGATCCAACCAATCTAGGTAAATATCAGCTTCTGCTTGCAACTTTTTCATATAACGTTAAAGCAGCAAAAACATCATATTACCAGACCAAGATCAACAGCACCACAGACACTTGTAGCTTGTTTAGAACATTCAACACACTTCTCTGCCCTCCCCCTCCACCACCTGACACATCACTGACAGCAGATATCTTCGCCACATTTTAAACTAATAAGGTTACAGCCATCAGCAATACATTCACAGCACCACACCCTGTCAAACACCCACCTCCTGTATGCAACTCTTCTTTCTCTATGTTCTCTCCTTTAACTGACACTGAGGTCTCTAAACTCCTCCTCTCCAGCCACCCCACCACCTGATCCCTTGACCCCATTCCATCACACGTTCTCCAGGCCATCTCTCCGTCAATCCTACCTGCACTTACACACATAATTAACACATCTCTTCTTGCAGGCACTTTTCCCACTACATTTAAGCAGGCTCGAGTAACCCCACTGCTGAAAAAACCTGCACTTAACCACACACAGATAGAACACTACAGACCAGTCTCTCTCATCCCATTCATGGCAAAAACACTTGAAAGGGCAGTTTTCAATCAGATCTCTGCTTATCTCTCACAGAACAAGCTGCTGGATGACAATCAGTCAGGCTTCAAAAGTGGACACTCAACTGAGACTGCCCTGCTGTCTGTCAAGGAGTCGCTGAGACAGGCGAAAGCTGAATCCAGATCATCCGTTCTGATTCTGCTGGACCTTTCTGCTGCCTTTGACACAGTCAACCATCAAATCCTACTCTCCACCCTCTCTAAACTGGGCATCACCGGAACTGTGCTTGGCTGGTTCAACTCCTATCTCTCAGAAAGGTCCTTTGAGGTAGCCTGGAGAGGGGAGGTATCCAAGCCACATCAGTTACTTACTGTGGTACCTCAGGGATCGGTGCTTGGGCTACTTCTCTTCTCCATATACACAATGTCATTAGGACCCATCATCCAGTCACATGGTTTATCTTACCACTGCTACGCTGATGACACGCAACTCATCACTTGTCTTTCCAGCCCAACAACACCACAGTGACCGCTCAAATCGCTGCCTGTCTGGCAGACATCTCAGCCTGGATGAAGGAACACCACCTGCAACTCAACCCAGCCAAGAACGAACTCCTTGTCTTTCCAGCCAACCCTGCTGTTGATCACAACATCACTGTGCAGCTGGGTCCAACTACAGTGTCGCCTTCCAAAACGGTCAGAAATCTAGGGGTAACCATTGATGATGAGCTAAATTTCACAGACCACATTTCAAAGACTACAAGATCATGTAGATTTACACTCTACAATATCAGGAAGATAAGACCTTTCCTCTCTGTACATGCCACACAACTGCTTGTTCAGTCACTTGTCATAACTAGACTGGACTACTGTAACGCTCTCATTGCAGGCCTCCCTGCATGTGCTATTAGACCTCTACAAATGATCCAGAATGCAGCAGTGCGTCTGGTCTTTAATGAACCTAAGAGAGCACGTTACACCACTCTTTGTCTCTCTCCACTGGCTGCCGTTCATGCACGTACTAAATTCAAGGCCCTGATGCTGGCATACAAAACAGTCACTGGGTCTGCTCCAGCATACCTAAAAACATTTATGCAGAGCTACATTCCCACCAGAAGCTTGCGGTCGGCTAAGGAATGTCACCTTGTCATACCAAAACAAAGAGGCACCAAAACACTTTCCCGGACTTTCAGTTTCATCATACCACGTTGGTAGAATGACCTTCCCCACAAAAATCTGTGAAGATGACTCACTCTCTATCTTCAAAAAATGGCTAAAAACACATATTTTCCCAAATATTTTTTTCATATTTTCCATTTGCATTTCTTGTTGCACTTAAATCTGTTTTGTATACTATTCTGATGATAGTGAAACTTTGTAGTATGGCACTTTTTGTACCACTGATGGTTCGCTTATGTTTTCCTCTTTTGTAAGTCACTTTGTATAAAAGCATCTGCCAAATGAATAAATGCAAATGTAAATGTAAATTTTATTTATGCAAATTATACTGTATATTTTTTTTGTTTTATATATTTACATTTTGGGGTGAAATGTGACCTGGACATATTTTCACGAGATCCACTCTTACAATATGGCATATTAATAGAGAGGAAGGTGATGATAAGTTCTGGCTTGTGGCCCCCAGAGGAACGGGGCTATCTGCATATCCTGCTCCGGAGGCAGATACTACACAGTCAGGATCCTGATTCTGAGTATGAGAGGCTGACAGAGTCAAGCTGCCCCCTGATTTATCCCCAACATAAACATCTGTGTCTGCAGGAGTGAAGTGCTCATGCATACATTACAATATAAAGCACCCTCTGGCTGCCTATGTAGGGAAATTCTGTCTTATTTTTGAAGAAGTGTGTGTGTTCATATTTGACCTAATCAGCTGATCCTTGTTCTGGTCAACTACGGTGGGCGGCACGTTGGACACAACCACTTGCATGTCCAGCTGGTTCACCACAGACACCTGGGAAACAGGACATAAATAATCTTTAGTCGTACAAGTGAGACAGATGGTGTAGTATGAAAGGTCTATTTAAAAAATAAATAAATAACATTTAAATACAGTATATGTTGTTTCTATGGTAGGTGAAAATGGGAGACAGAAATCATTCAAATGAATCTTTCATGGAATTATTTGCCTGTCTGTGGGGCAGGGGACTCTTAGTTGCCCTCCCAAATCTAAATTTGGAGTGGTCCAACTGGCATCAACTTGACACCCCCACTGGTAAGTTAGAAAAAGCACATTTATTTGACTCACAAGTGCAGGTTCAGGATATTGAGTTCTATTGTGAGATTGATTTATGGGTTTGAATACCGCTCGAGCCCCGGAGCCCACAACAAAATCGATGCTTCTATGCATCAGCTTTGGACGGTCTTCAAGAGAGCTTAGAGGGACTGTATTTTTCTAATCAAAATCAGCTAACGGAGGTTACGGGCAAAGCTGTTTCTCTCTGCTGTAAATTCATATGATGGATTGCATTTCTAGACAGATTACTGCTTTAAACTTTAATCAATCTGTTTAAAAGTAGCTTGATATTGTTCTAGTGTATTTAACAGTGGGAGAGTGGATGACACAGACACGAGGGATGTGCACCATTCAGAAGTATATTGAGAATGGCTTTGAAATTCCAATTCAATTCCTATATTTGAACTGAATTTCAGGAAATGTAGCAAACAGGATGCAGAATTAGATTTGAAAAAAGTAAAATTATTAAATAATTGAAAGTGTTATATTTATTATATAGTGTTATATGATTTTTACAGTATTATATTGATTATATAAGGTACATTATATCTCCTCTCTACATAATATTTTATAAAGTAACTTTTATTTTATGGGCCATTCATTTATATATTTGATATAACACATAGATTACAATTTTGATGTAATTTAGATTTTATTATTATTATTATTATTATCTAAAAACAAAACAGTGGACATGTATGATTCTATATGGCAAAATTAAAATTAGTTTTGATGGCTGAATTTATAGTTGTAACAGTAGTGAACTTAGTTTAAAGAAATATACCTTAGAAATATCCTCTGTAGTGTGACTGTGTAAAATGTCTTTGAATTAAATTCATTTAATTCAAATTCAACATGCTGTGTAATTTCCAACTCGTGATTCAAAAGAGAGACAATTCTTGAAGTCTGCTTGACAAGTATACTTTCAGCTTTTCATATACGTACCACAACTTGGGCGCTGCTACTGAGTCCCTCACCGTAGTTGTCCGTGGCAACCACGTCAAATTTGAAGTATGAGCGGCGCATGTTCCTGTACATGATGGCTGTCTTGATTACGCCTGTGAATGGCTCAATAACAAACCCGTCTTTGCCGTCAGTTGTTGGGGGAATAATCAGCCTGTACAGCATGGCGCTGTAATTCCCTGTGTCCTTATCCGCAGCCTGTCACAAACAATAGAGCACAGATATGTCAAAGAAACTCTGAGAACAGAGGAATAGCCACAAGCTACTTATCACCTAAAACACAGAGCTGCTTAACCTCTGCCTTCACCCGCTGTTCTCCCTTCAGCCCTTCGGGGGAGCTCCCACCTATGATTTCACGCCATCTACAATCACTTTTTCTCCAGCTCAGCTGAATGGTAAAGTGCTCCACTGCAGTGGGAATGATTTATACTAGCTTTTTACAAGCGAATGCGACACGCAGCTCCAAAGATAGCAGGGCGCCTCTGCCCTGGAGGAGTCATTAACACAAATTAGACTTTTTCCAATATGCCTGGAAGACCCATTTCACTACATACAGCCGCAATAACTGTGTATTAAAGGTCCTGCAAACAAAGGACCTTTTATTTGCCCATTTCGTGTGGCTGAGAATGGACCAGGAAGTGTGACTAACCCCATGTCCAAATATGCATACTTCCCAAATATTCAGGGTCCATAAAGCAGTATGCCAAATGAGTAAGATGTCTAAATATGCCAAGAAAGTAGTTCCTAGTGGTAAACTGCTTGTTTAACTAAATCTGTGTCAATTAATTTCACAGTTGTTAGTATATCATAGGTCCTGAACAGATGGGTCACAAGAAAATGCCCATGTTCCCAGACGTAGTATGTCAGGGAATTTATTTACTACAAACCTACATACCAAAAGAAAATACTTGAGTAACAATCAAGAAGTACGTTCTTCATCAATTTCAGTACATAATCTGAAAGTAAAGGAATTCAGCAGTTTTTGCGTTTCTCAAAAAGGGGTCGGTCTCAAATAGCCAGGGGCTCCACAGAATATATCACTGCAAAACCTTGGCACACAATACAACTCTTTTATTTTTTTTCTTAATTGAAAGGTTTCAAAGGTGCTGGAAACTTGCATGCAGCAAAGCATTTGTCAGTTTGTCATTTGAGAATGTAGTTTCTCCATCGTTTAGGCCCTTTCACACTGGAAGCGATTCGAAAAAGCAAGACAAATTGCAGAAAAATGGCCCATTCACGTCAAATGCGATGTGAATACTTGCAATACTTGTTTTGCACATTCACACAGCTGATCGACAATAAATTATACCCCTGTACAGTAAGTGGTGCAACACACCTTTCAGCTGGTCCCCCACGGATGAGAAGAACTACCTAAATGTTTGCAAAACAACAATGGAATCACAGAACAGAAGCTAGCAATTTTTCTAGTGAGCTGATCAATAAAAGGAATTCAAAGAAAATGGATTTGTTTACAATCTGCAGCAGTGATGACGAGAAAGAAAAAAAAACATTGTAAGCGCATGAATGTGAAAGACTCCATAGGAAAACATTGTTTCAAATTCGTCATTTCAGGAAAAAAACGTGTTTGGTGTGAAAGGACCTTTACTTTTGACAGCACAGACACATTAGATGAAGCACTGCTGCTCTGTTACTCCATCTCTCATTACAATGGTCTTAACCGAACAATGGTTAATTTGTAAGGCCGGGTTTTGGAAAGAGGAGCCATGTCTAATTCAGTGACTAGTCTCGCAGAACTTCCAGAATGGGTAAAATCACATAAAGCACCCCTAAGCCTTGAAACTATGAATCGAAATATTAAAACATTTTATGTGCAAAAAATTACTTTTGAAACTCTGAACACATCTTTTCTTAAACGCACATAAACTAAACCCCACATGTTTCTCTCTTGCAATGAGTAACTCATTTGGGTATGCATGCCCTTCAGCAGTCACAGAAACAAAAACAGAGATACATATTACCATAATTTATTTTCAAAATGTCTTTTTATTGTCATTTAATGTCTTAAACATTATATTTGTTGAGAAAATATTAATGTATTTACAAGATAGCAAAGCGACACTATGTAACTTTTGGCCCTCTAGCGGTTCAAGCATATAACTGCAAGTTACTTGCGGAGGCACACTTTTTTGGTAATTACGTCGGTAAGGCTTTGGCTCTGCCCTTCTGTGCGGAAGATTCTGATGGTTTGAATACCACCGGTGAAACCATGGTTACAGGTGATCAAATTATCAGAGTGAATGTCACTAACAACAACAAAACTCACCCCTAACATAAAAAAAATAAAATAACGAAAGGAAGAAAAACAGATTTCCGATATTTTTTTCTTAATAACAGGTAAGTAGCATATCTTCCACTGTTGTTTTGACTTAATAAATAATGCTAAAAAGACATCAGGATTGCTAGTCATATCAGATGAAGTCAAACAGTGGAAATGGAAATTATAACTTAGCTACTGTAGCAGTCAAATAGACCAAGGTAGTAACTGGTTTCAAAATTGGCGTTGTTACCAGCATAAAGCATTTTTTCCCCATTGTCCTTCCTCGAAAATGAAATTGAAAGCACAGCAGTACAATAAATAAAATTCCCCATTCAAGTGGCTAGCGTTATATAATGAACTACCACGCAAAGAGATGGTCCAATAAAACGGTCCAGACCTCTCAATTTTAACGGTCCAACAAAATATCTTACCTGTTGAGCGAGAAAAACTCCATATCTGGGTCAGTTTTAAATCATTTCTCAGAAAGCTGAGTTTTATTACGGGCTCTGTCGCTATCCCCTTTTTACTTGCAGACTCTTCTTGGTTTCGAGGTTTTTTATTTTAAAAATGGATGATTCCCCAGAGGGTTGTCTTTTTGAATGATCCATGGTCAGTATTGCTCATTTGTTTTGGCCACAAGCTGTCAGCTTCAAACTACCACTGCGCCTATCACCGCACATATACACTTGCTCATTAATGAAATTTGGTTAATTTCTAACAAAAAATAAATATTACATAGTGTCGCTTTAACGAAATAGGAAGTCAGCAAATGTAATCTGATTACAATAATGTAAAACGTAACGTGTTACACTGCTTTTTGTCCTAAAAAGTCATTAAGATAACAGCAAATAATTACTTAGTCGTCAGCATACACCCAACACTGATTACAAAATACTCAAATCAAAAGCTCTTGTTGAGAACACAAGCTTGCAAAGCTGATTGGAAGTGTGGGGAAGCAGATTTGATTACTTCATTAGCAATGTGTTATATGAGTGAGGGTCAGCAAACAGTTTGGGGTATGAAAGAGGTTGTTGGTTCAAAAAAGGTTCAGCTTAAGGGTGGATTCAATCCTGGACAGACTGATTCTACTCACAGCTTGACTGTAGAAACCTTTGATTGCAGATTTGAGCCACAAATCCTGTGAAATTCAATTTGATCTACGACAAAACAAAGCCTTTGTTATTTCTTTTTTTGTCCTTCTCTACCTAAGATTTAACATGAGGAACATCAGAAAAGCAATGTTTTCTCAGAAGGGCGATAGATCACATAAACTAATTATCAGATCAGGGAGGAACAATGGATACATGACTGATCAGGGACAGCACAATGACTTTTGCTCAGTAAAAGCATTCCTTTTACAGACATTCCTGTCCTTAGGGTTGACCGAGCAAGGCACGGTTTAAATTTTCTCACCTTTTTCGCCTCAAAACTATTTAAAGAGGGATTTCAAAGCAGATTTGTCTAATCTATGAGCCGCTGAGCTGCTTCAACAAAAATCCATAGCAAATCCGTGACCACGACGACTGTGAAACAACTGAGAAATGGACAAAATGTATGACTTTGTCTGAGTCGAGGCAGCATGTATGGCTTTTTAATGCTGCTCGCTAAAGTTCGCGGCTCAAACATTTTCTACAGGTAAACAGAAGATGGTAATCTGTATTACTAATGAACATGACCCTGTAATACCCTTGGCTTCTGCAGCGTGGCTTAACTCAGTCTGGGTTCTTGGCTGATAAGGTCTCCTTGAACAAATACAGGACGCTGGCCACTGGATAGCATCACTGCCACTGTTCTTCTAGACTGCACATGAACTGAAGGTGGGGTGAAGCCATATGAGGTGAACTCCAGTGTGAGCAACAGCTTGTGGCCTCACCTACAGGTGATTGGAGCATGTCAGATTAGTGTAACAGTGAGATAATTAAATGGGATGACTTTGAGAGGTAGTAGATTTAAAGCCAGAAATGTACTTATTGCAAGTACACAAATACATGTGAATGTGTGGCACTATATACATACATACGTTACATACTAATGGACATTCTTGCTAGGGTTATCATGATACCAAAATGTTTGTATTCGATACCAATACCAGTGAAAGTCTCGATATTAATTTTGATACCACAGCAAAAAACACAATTAATGAGCAATAGAACATACTTATTCAATTATTAAGTGAATGGTTTTCCTTGTGTTCTTGTCGGTATTGCTGTTTTATGAATGTTAAGGCAAGGCTTAATGGAGAGATTCAACATTTCGACACATCCATTTTTTTGTCCTGCATGTCAAGACATGAATACATCTGTTTACATTAATATATTGCCAGTATGGACATTTTGACCAAGTCCATGTTTTTTGTTTTTTTTTCACTTGAACAAAAGACAAACACACACATATGATGGACATGTCCGTAAACGATCTCTCTCTCCCGCACGATCCTCTGCAGTCGATCTTTATCCCTCTCAAAGGCTTGATTAGCCTAATACGGGACCGGGTTTGTAGAATCACGACCCGGCCCTGCCCTCCGCCCTGCCACACATTTATACTGTAAATGCAGCCGCATCACTTTGAGCGCTCTCACGGCACTTTCTATGCATGTGCGTTTAAAAGGAGCCGCCTTGCGGTCATTGTCTATTGACTTGACATGTTATGGTCGATACTTGGTACACCTATTTTGGACACTGTAGAAAGGGTTTACGTCTGTGCTTTTTGGAGCTTTTAAGTGCTGATTGCCATCCACTTGCATTGTATGGATGTGCAGAGCTGAGAAATTCTTTTGAAAATCTTTGTTTGTGTTCTGCTGAGGAAAGAATGTCATACATTTTAATGTGTTGTATATTCATCTGTACAGCACTTCGGTCAGCTTTGCTGTGTTTGAGTGTGCTTTAGAAATACATTTTACTTACTTTACTTACATGCACATCTAGGATGGCATGAGGGTAAGTGTCACGATCCCGTTGTCTGCCTCATGTTTCACTTGTCAACTGTCATAAACTACACTTCCCATAATTCCCTGCCCTCATCACTGCCCATGCACTTCATTGTTCTCACCTGCATGTAATTTAGTCATCATTGTGCTTGTGTATTTAAACCCTGTTTGTTCCCCAGTCATTGTCGGTCGTTGAAAGTAGATGTTTGGATGTGTTTTTTCATGTTACCTTGTACTCCTTGGATGTCTTTCGTGTTATTGTTTTATTTTCCCATTGTGGACGTTTTATTTGTTCCATTGCTGTTTGTCTAGTTATTTTGCCAATAAACTGCATTTAGATCCTCACCCCTCGTCTGCCTTCACCTGCCTTCATAACAGAACGACCGACCAATAATGGATCTAGCGGTGCAACAGGCAAATTATAAACTGCTCTGCCTCATACAAAAGGACCACCCAGTTGAGGATCACATTCACGACTTCCTGGAGCTAGCGAAGGTAGCGGACTTCCCGGAATACTCCCTGGTGGTATTCTGCAGGGCAAATCTTTTATTTCAAAACGAAACAAAATCTGACGGCACTGCTCGGCCATTATGAATAAAAATACGCTGCATTTTTGAAAATAGACTTTGGAGACAGGCTCCTTTTGTTTATGAGACTCTAATATATAAGATCATAACAGTTTTACAACATGAATGCTGCTCAGATCGCATAGTTTGTTGAAGAACGAATTCAAAAGGGTAATTCTTTCCGGGGAGATCGCATGTAAACAATGGAGAATATATTAATATTTCTCAGATTTATCACTTTTATGGACAAAAAGTGCTGTAGGACGTTTTTCAATGAACGCTTGTCATGGACAATTGACCCAAGTGTGGCAAACTGGATTCATCTGGCGATCGTGTTTTCATAACAATGATGAAGTCCCGTTTTGATATTGCAGGGGGATTGCGTATCAACATCAGACATTCATTTTCTAAAATAATATTTATAACCTTACAGAAATCTACTTTAAAAATGACCTTTTTTTTAAATGAGAAAAGGCACTGATTTCATAGAATAATCCACAATGAAAAGACGAAGTTGCAGTATTAACCCTCCTATTGTGTTCGGGTCATTTTTGACCCGGTAGAGGTAAATCATAATTTTTATATGCCACATACTTTTTCGTATGGGAACCAAATTATGTAACTTTGTCAAGACCACCAAAATGAACATCAAGAAAAAAAATGTACCCGGGGACACAAAATATTTATTTTATTTTGTGTCCCCGAGTACATTTTTTCCCAAACATAAATTGTGGCTTTACACATGATATTATAAATACTTTACATACATTTAGCCTCTTGTTTAGAAACATGCGCACACACACACACACACACACACACACACACACACACACACACACACACACACACACACACACACACACACACAAAGAGAGAGAGAGAACTGACAAAAAAAGATGTAACAAACATATCAAATGAACTATATCAAAGGAAAAACTGCCTTAAGGGAGGTGTGGCAAGAGAAAAAGTTCAAGCATACATAGCCTGAATAAGGGTTGAAGGAAGAAAAGTCCACACTTCCGCCCACTACAGACTGATCTGATAATGAACCAGCTTGAACTACACATTAACATTCAGAAGTTCATGCAATAAACAGAATGCATTATGTACACTGTACATAAGTACAGATGTTATGTTGTTGTGTGGTTTTGATGTTGTTTGGTTGGGATAAAATTGATATATACTGCATATAATTTGACTGCTGAGTTGTTTTTCCAGCAGTAATTAGTAATTAAATAATATGGATGTTAATAGGAGAATTACTAGAAATTCTCAATTTAAATATTTATATAAATTGAATGCAAAGTTATATTCAAATGAAATTTAATATAAACCTTGACAAAAATATATATCTTCTCATCTATCTCACTGGTTTAGCTGTAGTTAATGTATATTTTGAAATGTTAAAGAATTTTAATTTTTTTTATAAAAAAAAAACTGACATCATACAATATAACATTTAGATTTTTCAGTTAACATGCCAAAAATATAGATATTTTTAAATGTGTGAACTGCTAAGAAATTAACAATGAGCTAAAACATGGTCTTTGATGAAAACAACTGGATTATGAATGTTTTACAAGCTTAAAACTCCACCAGATCAAAACTCAACCGCAAATGCAAAAGGTGTATGAAGATTTTGAATGAAATCGGAGGGTATAAATAAAATCAAAATAACCAGTCCAGCCCCGAGACAATAATCTGCAGTTCTTCACATTTGTCTTTCTCAGTTGAAATCAACCATTTATTAGGCTATCACATGCAAGGTACAGTATTTCTCACGCAAAGTGGCCAATGTGATAAATGATCAATTTATCACAGGCATTGTGTTAAATATGCTGAATAAGCATATTCATTCTTTTCATTTAACTTCAAATCATTATTGTGAAGAGTATATATAAAAAATAACCAGTTAATGATTGACATTTAAAGCGTTAATGGTTTTGCAAGAGACATATGATGTCTATGTTCTTTATTATTATTTATAAATGAAATCCAGAAGGACATTTTACAAAACTAAAGTCTTATATGTCCTTTGCAGTCTTTATTTTGTGGAATTTATTTATCATTGAAGGTCGAAACATATGAATATCACGCATGCACAAAACACCATTGTTACATACGTGAGATTGATTGTAAAAATCATGAGATTAATCACAATTATTTATTTTGATCTATTGAAATCTGTTTTTTTTTATTCATACATTACGTTTTATAGGCTAAACAAAGCTAAATCAAATTACTTTTGCGTATCCCCTGGAACCCGTTACCTCCCCGTTGGGAATCACTGCTCTACCATCTGACGCACATAACACACAAAACTGGAAAAAAAAATTATGAAGTTAATCAGTACTAATCTTTTAGGCTGGTTTGATGGAACTTCCATGAGTAAAAGCACACATATAGATAACATAAGAGACAGTTTACTGTCTTATAGACCGCAATACTGGTCTATCTGCTGCCTTTCACGTGAATGCTCTAGACAGCTGCTAGTCAAAGACTTTGGACTGTACACGTTCTTCTGGTGTCATCATCAAATCAGCGCTGTCATGATATTATATTTCTGGGACTGCAGAATGATTAGTCGCATGGCATTGATGGCATATGTTTTGGTTCAAAAAGTTCTGATGTCCCATGAGCAAAGATTCAAAATTCACATACTTCAAGAGGGTTCTGCGCCAATCAAGCAACTGCCATTTGCCAACTGCCATTCAATGGTAATGAAACTGATAACTTTCTCCAGATATTACAGACATCCTTGGCATAAAATATACACTCACCAAGCAATTAATTAGGAACACTATGGTCATAATAAAGTGCCCAACGTAGTCTTCTGCTGTTGTAGCCCATTCGCCTCAAAGTTCGACACATTGTGCATTCTGAGAATGCTCACTACAATTGTACAGAGTGGTTATCTGAGTTACCGTAGCCTTTCTGTCAGCTTGAACCACTCTGGCCATTCTCTGTTGAACTCTCTCATCAACAAGGCATTTCCGGTCCGCAGAACTGCCGCTCACTGGATGTTTTTTATTTTGGCACCATTCTGAGTAAACACTAAAGACTTTTGTGCATGAAAATCCCATGAGATCATCAGTTACAGAAATACAAAATCATTACGAAATCATTTGGTCTATATCATTGAGAACACATTTCCCCATTCAGATGGTTGATGTGAATATTATCGGAAGCTCCTAACTAGTATCTGTATGATATGATGCATTGTACTGCTGCCACATGATTGGCTGATTAAATAATCACATGAATAATGAGGTGTACCTAATAAAGTGCTCAGTGAGTGTATTTCTGGTCAAAGACACACTCTTAGAAAAAAAAGGCACCACTATGTAATCTCACATACAAACAGGGTGAAAAATAAGAGAAAGTCGTTGTAAAAGAGAAAAGTATTCATGCAGACAAAGATATAGAAACAGAGAGAGAAAACAAAGGAATAACACAGAGAGGGGCAGAGAAACGGTTTCTCTGAAAGGACACGGCATGCTCTAGGAGAGAGATTTATGAGGATTTTGATTCATTTTCTCTTCCACTGAATGCGCCACTCTTATCCACACTATTGACAGTTGTGTTGAGATCTCTATCTGAACATTGCATTTTACAGGCTGCAACTGTCTTGAGATGATCCAATCTTTGGGACCACAACTAGTCAGACATAAGCTCCTCAGCCAGGACCAGCAATCCGACTGACCGCATTAATAAGGAACAACACTTCACACAGCCACAGGAACCAACAACTCACATATGAAAAACACAAGAACAAAGATAAACTAGAGTAACATGATGTCATATATTCTCCAGACATCCATCGTTGAAGAAATGGACTGTTTTTCATTGCAGTTTAACCATGATTGTGTTTACCTACACTTTCAAATTACTTCTAAATTTGCATATCTGAATATATTGCAATAAACTTATTTTCATTCTTTTTGATTCAATATCATTGTAATGTGCTGAATCTAATGTTGTGCACACTGTCCAGTTATACAGGAAGGAGCAATCTAACTGAATTTTTTTCCTATTTTGTAAATTACATTTAAGGGCAGGTAAATTTGAAATTGGACATAACTCTGTAACCAAAAAAGAGCATATACGTTTCCTCAATGAGTCTAGTTTATTTGCTGCTAAGAGTCTTAAACAAAACTCTCTAATATTTCTCAAAAATTCAGTGCAACAAACTTCTCACTTTGGCAAATCAAGTAACTTGTTCTGTCTTAGAAGCATTCATTACCACAGTTTGGGAACTTGTTAGCACATCTTTGTTTCCTGGTTGTCTGATACAAACCTGTGCACCCTGACTCCCTGAAACTGCATAGTAGCCAATCAGATTGGAGCTAGCGATTTCAGCCAACTTTTGCCTTTCTTGTGTGCAACATGCATTTGATGGTCAGTGAATGGTCTGTGAGGCACTCAAGGTTGAGACTACACAAACCATGAATAGAGTTACAATCCTGAAGGGCAAGATGACTTACCTGGACCTGCAAAACAGAGGTGAAGGTCTTGGCATCCTCTGCAACCCCACCAAGATAAAGGGGTTTTGTGAACACAGGAGGGTTGTCATTCTCATCTTGCACGTCAATGAAGACCTTCGCTGTATTGCCTACAGGCAAACATCACAGAAAGAAATCTATAATTTGAAATATAGCTGCAAGCTGCAATTATCAGGGTTCAAGCAGCATAGGGCCTTTAATTGCATGTGTCAATATGTTAAATCGATATTCGGCTTGTAGCTTGTAAGCACCTAACATAGAGCTAAAGCAATATAGGTTTATAGTAAGTAGGAACGCACACTCTGTAAAAAGTCTGTAAACAGTCAAATATGTCTTAAGTGAAAAAAGGCGGGACAATTTGTATTATTTTTATATGTTCAGATATGATCTGTGCATTAAGCTTTGCAGTAAGTGAGCGAAAACTGGTGTCAGGTTACATCTGCACCAAGCACTTCTTTGTAAAAAAGAATATGTAGATCTAAAACAAATAATACACTTGAGAAAACAAGGAAACACAGTTATCACCTTTGATTATAAATAAATGGGAAATCTGTTGAGTGTGTAAAAGATTACACAGTTATGAACATGGAAAAATTTCTGAGGTAAAAATCGATTAAACATCAGCATACTCTGAATATATAGAACAGTAATGCATATTTTATTATTATTATTTATCTTGTTGTAACCCGCACACACACACACACAAGATGAGACAGTCACAATGTCGGATGAAACTGCTTTATTAATAGAAAGCAGTGCAGACAAATCGGGATCAAAGACAGGGGAACAAGGGGAGCTGGCAAGCTAAGGGGTAAACAAGAGGAGGTCAGAACTAGACGAGACTAGCGGGGGGCAAAGATACGGGAAACTAAACACAATAACCAACACCCGTGAAACGGATGTGCTGTGGTATTTATAGGGGAAGGTGCAGGTGTAAACAATGAAAGGTGATGAGACGAGTGCAGGTGAAAATAATGTGCAGGAGGATACGAGCATGTGAGCGAGTAGGAGCAAAGTGGGCGTGAGGGCTCGAGCGAGCAAAAAGAGCGTGAAAAGCTCGAGGGGGCGGAGCGAGGGAGTGAGGTCGAGGGAGTGAGTGTGTGTGCGACGAAGCGGGGATGGGGCAGAGGAGCGGGGTTCGTGACAGTACTCCCCCCTCTGAATAGGACAGCTCCTGACGGCCACGGGAGGCGGTGCAGGATGATTGGGGGACAGACAAAGGGAAGTGAGACAGTCCATGGGCAGTTCAAGGTAAGGTCAGGGGGAACATAGTGGACAGGCGGGTGGTCGGGAGATCTAGGGGGCAGCCATAGGGCAGAGACTGGGTCAGGGGGTTTGGAAGGTGACTGGAGGACAGGGACTGGGTCCGGGGGTCTGGAAGGTGACCACCAGACAGGAACAGGGTCAGGAGGCCAGGGAAGAGGCCACAGGACAGGTAGAGTGTCAGGGGGCCACCGGACAGGGTCAGGGGGCCAGGGAAGAGCCGTGAAAGGCGGAGCCGTGGAGGACTTGGGAGACGGAGCCTTGGAAGACGGAGCCGTGAGAGACTCGGCAGGTGGGGTACTGAGAGGCTGAGGAGGTGGCGCCATCGGGAGCCCAAGAGACAGGGCAGAGGGAGGTGGTGCCGCAGGAGGCTCTAGAGGCAGAGGCCTGGAAGGCTCTGGAGGTGGAGCCGAAGGAGGCTTTAGGGGCGAAGGCCTGGAAGGCTCAGGAGGCGGAGCCAATGACGGTGGCGCCTTGGGCGGCTCTAGCAAGGTAGGCCTGGAAGGCTCTGGAGGTGGAGCCGAAGGAGGCTTTAGGGGCGAAGGCCTGGAAGGCTCAGGAGGTGGAGCCGATGACGGTGGCGCCGTGGGAGGCTCTAGCGAAGTAGGCCTGGAAGGCTCTGGAGGTGGAGCCAAGGGAGGTGGCGCCGTGGGAGGTCCCCGAGGCGACGCCCTGGCAGGCTCTGTAGTCTCGGGGGGTAGAGCCGTAGCAGGCTCGAGGGGCAGAGCTCTAGAAAGCTCTGGAGTCTTTGGGATCAGAGCCGTGAGAGGCTCGGGAGGTGGAGCCGTGGGAGGCTCTGGAGGGGGAGCCGTAGGAGGCCCGGGAGGCGGAGCCATAGGAGGCTCGAGAGGCGGAGCCGTAGGAAGCTCGGGAGGCGGAGCCCTAGGAAGCTCTGGAGTCTTTGGGATCAGAGCCGTGAGAGGCTCGGGAGGTGGAGCCGTGGGAGGCTCTGGAGGGGGAGCCGTAGGAGGCCCAAGAGGCGGAGCCATAGAACGCTCTGGAGTCTTTGGGAGCAGAGCCGTGAGAGGCTCGGGAGGTGGAGCCGTGGGAGGCTCTGGAGGGGGAGCCGTAGGAGGCCCGAGAGGCGGAGCCGTAGGAGGCTCTAGAGGCAGAGTCCTGGAAGGCTCGAGAGGCTTGGGGGACGGAGCCCTGAGAGGCTCGAGAGGGGAAGCCATGAAAGACTCATGAGGCGAAGCCGTGAGAGGCTTGAGGGGTGGAGCCATGAAAGACTCGAGGAACGGAGCCCTGAGAGGCTCGAGGGGAGGAGGAGCCCTGAAAGACTCGAGAGGGGAAGCCCTGAGAGGCTTGAGAGGGGGAGGAGCCCTGAGAGACTCGAGAGGCGAGGCCGTGAGAGGCTTGAGGGGTGGAGCCATGACAGACTCGTGAGGAGAATCCCTAGGAGGCTTGAGAGGGGGAGGAGCCCTGAGAGACTCGAGAGGCGAAGCCGTGATTGGCTTGAGGGGTGGAACCATGAAAGACTCATGAGGAGAAGCCCTAGGAGGCTTGAGAGGGGGAGGAGCCCTGAGAGACTCGAGAGGCGAAGCCGTGAGAGGCTTGAGGGGGGAGGAGCCCTAAGAGACTCGAGAGGCAAAGCCGTGAGAGGCTTGAGGGGTGGAGCCATGAAAGACTCGAGGGGCGGAGCCCTGAGAGGCTCGAGGGGAGGAGGAGCCCTGAAAGACTCGAGAGGCGAAGCCGTGAGAGACTTGAGGGATGGAGCCCTGAAAGACTCTAGAGGAGAAGCCCTGAGAGGCTCGTGAGGCGGAGGCCGCGAGGACTCTGATAGGCGAGCAGAGGCTGGCAGAGCCGTGGAAGACTCTGGGGGCAGAGCAGAACCCGGCAGAGCCGTGGAAGACTCTGGGGGCGGAGCAGAACCCGGCAGAGCCGTGGAAGACTCTGGGGGCGGAGCAGAACCCGGCAGAGCCGTAGAAGACTCTGGGGGCGGAGCAGAACCCGGCAGAGCCGTGGAAGACTCTGGGGGTGGAGCAGAACCCGGCAGAGCCGTGGAAGACTCTGGGGCAGAGCAGAACCCGGCAGAGCAGTGGAAGACTCTGGGGGCGGAGCAGAACCCGGCAGAGCCGTGGAAGACTCTGGGGGCGGAGCAGAACCCGGCAGAGCCGTGGAAGACTCTGAGGGAACCTCTGCGGTCTTGAGCACAAGACGAGACTGGGGAGAAGGCGCCCTCTTCCTTCTCTTACGTCTTCGGCCAACAGGGAACGTGGCCATGGGGACGGTCGAGGCTACAGGCACTGGCTCTGGGGCGGTCGAGGCAACAGGCGCTGGCTCACTGACCGTGGCAGACATGGGCGCTGGCTCGCCGGCCGTGGCGGGCATGGGCGCTGGCTCGTTGGCCGTGGCGGGCATGGGCGCTACAGTAGGGCGAGGTCAATAAACTGAGCCAGGTTGAGAGAGCAGCGACCACCAGGCATGAATGATGAGGTTGGCTCATTCAGTCCAAATTGAAAAATGGTTTTCAGAGCCACCTCATTAAAATTCACCTGGTTGGCCAGGGCACAAAAATCCACAACATAAACCTCCAAGGGTTGACTCCCCTGATGCAACCCCACGAGTCAGGCCGCTGGCTCCATAATGTCGAGGGCGGGGTTATGAGTTACACAACCGCTGCCTCGCATAAAAAACCCTTGGTCAGCGTCCGAAGAGCCATAAAACCTCTCCGGGGGTGGAGAGTGCACGGCGCTCAGAAATGCACTGGAGGCATAAACGGGCTCAGGGGCAGACACAGGTGAAATAGGGTGAAACAAATCAGAAATAGCGCATACCTGCTGCCCCTGGGCCGTGAGCGTGTGGTCATCTCTCCACACTGTAGCTCCTCGCGCCGAATGTGATGTGCTTCTCCGCTCTAGTGAGCTGCGCGAATCCTTAGCGCGGGGCATTGTGACTGTCAACGGTGAGGTTGGTTATTTTGTAACGCACACACACACACACAAGATGAGACAGTCACAATGTCGGATGAAACTGCTTTATTAATAGAAAGCAGTGCAGGCAAAAGTACAAAGGGCAAATCCAGTGAAGAGTTGTCGAGGGAAGCGTAGGGTCAAAGCCGGGGAATCAAAGTATCGTAAGGGGCAAATCCGGGAGAGAGTGGTAAACGAGAGCGGGAGGTCGAAGCCGGGAAAACAGTTAACAATAGGGCGAAGAACTAGACGAGACTAGCGGGGGGCAAAGATACGGGAAACTAAACACAATAACCAACACCCGTGAAACGGATGTGCTGTGGTATTTATAGGGGAAGGTGCAGGTGTAAACAATGAAAGGTGATGAGGCGAGTGCAGGTGAAACTAATGTGCAGGAGGATTGGAAGCGCATGAGAAACTCGAGGAAGGGAGATAACCTACGAGCATGTGAGCGAGTAGGAGCAAAGTGGGCTTGAGGGCTCGAGCGAGCAAAAAGAGCGTGAAAAGCTCGAGGGGGCGGAGCGAGGGAGTGAGGTCGAGGGAGTGAGTGTGTGTGCGACGAAGCGGGGATGGGGCAGAGGAGCGGGGTTCGTGACACTTGTTTACAATAAATGGCTGTGGCAAGATATTTGAATATTTCCCATTTTACAATGACATTTCCTAGACATTCAATGGTTTATTGTGATGTCGCTTCATCTGGTGGACAAACAACAGCCTTTTATGGATATGATTGCTTGAATACAGTTGAGAAATTAGGTATTTCTTATAGCCATACTTTTTTTTTAATGAAATTGTGATTGTCGCCTCAGAATGTTCTTTTGAGCATGCATACTAAGTTTTGCTTAGTTTCAAAACGAGACCAATTATTTATTATAGGCCATACCCAAAAACCTGTCGGCTAATACGATTTGACACGATTTGACATATCAAATATTGTTTTGATACATTTTGTCATGAATATCTGTAGATATTCTATAAAAGTTTAATGTAAATTGGGCAAACAGCCTTGGAGGACAATGAAAAATTAAGTTTTTCAAAAAAGTCAAAATAGTAAACAAGTTTTTTTGCAGAAATGGAAATTCATGTGACCAAATGATTTGGAGTTACTGATGGATTCAACGGCCATTCCCAATATGAGTCATGGGAATGAGGTAGCCATTTTTGTTGATTTGACGAATCAATTTTTTAAGAATATGTTGAACCAAAGTGTTTGAACCAAAGAAGATGCATATTTAATTTGAGCTGTCTATCAAATGGCTGCTGAGTTATGAGTTATTTTTTAGTTGTAGCGCCCCCTATGAACAGAATGGTACGAAACTTTGGACACATCTTCAAAATGATGTGTTGACATTGTGTATCATGTTTGTTTATTTTTTGGAGTTTGCGTTGAGTAGATACTGAAGAGATCCATCTCTCTAAAGCTGCGCTTGGAGTTTGAAGACAGCAGTGACGAGGTACCATAACGTGACACATCAGGTGCATTTCTTCCCACCAGCGATGTAGTTAAGTTCCGTCACAATACTTCTTCAAATAAGTTTTATTTGTATATTGCCTTTCACAACACACATCGTTTCAAAGCAGCTATACAGAAAATCATGCATTAACAGAAAATGAAACTGTAATATCTAAATGTCTGTGACAGAGCGGAGGCAGGGCAGGGTCGTGATTCTACACACCCGGGCCCTTATCAGGCTAATAAAGCCTCCGAGAGGGATGAAGGCTGACTCTCGCACCACCATCCGCAGTCTGCCTTTATCCCTCTCAGAGGCTTGATTAGCCTGATAAGGTGCCGGGTGTGTAGAATCACGACCCGGCCCCGCCCTCCGCACTGTCACAGTCTTAGAGTCATCATTGTGTAGTTTGATAAAATATGATTGTGAATTGTGTTTAATAATAAGTAATTCAATAATAATTGTATTCAGTGAGCAAGCCAAATGCGACTGTGGCAAGGAACACAAAACTCCATAAGATGTTGGTTAATGGAGAAAAATATGCTTGGGAGAAACCAGGCACACTGTGGGGCCAGTTCCCCTCTGGCTAACATCATGCATACAATGACCAATATTTCTAATGTATAGTGCAAGTCATGGTTTAAAATTATTAAACTAAGTAAGTGACACTCAGAGACATATAGCAGTGGAGTCCAACACGAAGCAGGAATGGACCTGGATCCAGCCGGTTCTGGTGACCTCAGAATAGGAGTCCCGATGTTGAGACAGGGATACAAATAGAATAATATTAGCATAGATGCCATTCAATTTATTGCAGAGTTATAGATCATGAGCAATGTTTCTGGTTTCTGGTTCCAGCAGACATAACTAAAGCAGCCTATGTGTGAGTTGAAGGATAAATTAGGTGTATGCCTGGCTAAATCGATGAGTTTTTAGTCTGGACTTAAACTGAGTGAGTGTGTCTGCATCTTGAACATCGCTAGGGAGACAATTCCATAGTTTAGAAGCCAATTACACTTTTGTGTATTTTGATATTCTAGGAACTATTAACAAGCCAGAATTTTGTGATCATAATGAACGTGATGGAATATAGTGTGGTAGAAGGTCACTTAAGTACTGTTAAGCTAGACCATTCAAAGCTTTGTACGTAGTTAACAGAATTTTAAAATTAATACAACAGGTAGCCACTGTAACGATGAGAAAATGGGACTAATATGATTATATTTCTTGGTTCTAGTCAGCACACTGGCTGCTGCAATTTAAGCCAATTAAGTTTATTTATTCATCTTGCTGGACATCCTCCCAGTAATGCATTACAATAATCTAGTCCTGAGGTCACGTATGCATGAAATTGTTTTTCAGCATCAGCAATAGAGAGCATGTGTTGTAATTTAGCAATATTTCTTAGGCAGAAGAATGCTGTTCTACAAACATTGGTAATTTGATTTTAAAAGGATAGAATGGTATAAAATATAACTTCTAAGTTCTTAGCTGTTGAAGACGATGTAACCGTACATCCATCGAGAGTCAAATTATATTTTAGCTGCTTGTTTTTTGATGAGTAGAAGGAAATATCTGGCCATCCAATCTTTGATTTCATTGATAGACTCTGCAAATTTGGAGAATTGTGAAATGATGTCAGATTTTGAAGAAATATAAAGTTTGGTATTGTCAACAACAGTGGAAACTTATTTCATGATTCCTGATCATATCTCCCAGGGGAAGCATGTATAAAGAGAAAAGAAGAGTCCCTAAAACTGATCCCTGTGGCACTCCATGCATAACTATTATTTGGTTTGACAATTCCTCATTTACATAGACAAAGTGGTAGCGGTCTGCTAAATAGGACTTAAACCATGCTAATGCAAGTCCACAAATGCCAAAATAATTCTCTAAAGAATGTTGTGATCTATCGTGTCGAAGGAAGCAATAAGATCTAAAAGCACTAGAAGTGAAATGCAGTTGTGATCAGATGATAAGAGCAAGTCATTTGTAACTCTGATAAGTGCAGTCTCTGTACTGTGATAGGGACTAAATCCTGACTGAAATTGTTAATATATAATATTTATCTGTAGAAATGTACATAGTTTGGAGGTCACCACCTTTTCTCGTATTTTGGAAATAAAAAGGAGATTTGAAATCAGTCTTTAATTAGCCAGTTCTCCAGGTTCATGATCAAGTTGTGGCATCTTGATAACTACCATTTTACATTTTCCTGTGACATGTCCTAAGGATAGCAAGGAGTTAATACTATTAAGAAGAGGTTCTGAGATTACAGAATTACAGATTACAGTTTAGTTGTTATTGGATCTAACATACGTGTAGTGGCTTTTGATGTTTCAATAAGTTTGGTTTGTGAAAATTATGAAACACTGTTTTCTGAGGTACTGTGACCGATGATTGCATAATTCCAAATTTATTTCTGATTATTTCAATTTTATCAGTAAAGAAATTAATTAAGTAATTACTATTGTGCTGCAACGGAATATCTGGTTCAGTTGAGGCTTTATTCCTAACCAATTTAACCACAGTACTGAACAAACACCTAGGATCATTGTTTTTTTTTCTACGAGTTTGCTAAAATATGCTGACCTGACAGCTTTTAGTGTGTAGCTTCCATGCACCGTGAAATACCTCTAAATTTGTATTCTTCCACTTGCGCTCCATTTTCCAAGCTGCTCTCTTGCGAGCATTAGTGTGATCATTGTACTATGGTGTGAGCTTGTTTCTATAATTTTCTTTAATCGAAGGGGGGGGTGACACTATCAAGTGTACTAGAGAAGACTGTAATTATATTTTCTGTTATTTAATCAAGTTCTTCTGGGCTTTGGTGCTTATTGAGTGTATGAGATAGATCTGGAAGATTATTAGTGAAGCCATCTTTAATAGTTGAAAGAATAGTTCTACCTGAAATATATTGTGGTGTAGATTGAGTTGCATTAGCTGATTGCAGAATACAAGAAACAAGGTAATGATCTGAGATGTCATCACTCTGTGGAAGAATTTCTGTACCAACTCCATATGTCAGAATTAAATATAGTGTATGATTATGGCGATAAGTTGGTCCTGTCACATTTTGTCTGACTCAAAAAGAGTTGAGAATATTATTAAATGCTCATCCCAATGTGTCATTTTCAATTTCTTTGTGAATGTTGAAGTCGCCAACAATTAAAGCTCTATCTACAGTAACTACAAGATCTGATAAAAAATTAGCAAATTCATCAAGGAAATCAGAATAAGGCCTGAGTGATCTATATACTGTAGCAAGGGAAAAAGAAGACAGTTTTCTTATGTATTTATATCTGACGGTGTCACATTAAGCATTATTAGTTAAAAAGACTTCAATTTATATCATGTCCTCTGAGTAACACCAAAAACTTTACTGTAAATTGTGGCAAGACCTCTTCCTCAACCCTTCAGAAGAGGCTTATGTTTATAACAATAACCTGGGGGAGTAGATTCATTTAAACTAATATATGAATCCGGTTTAAGCCAGGTTTCAGTCAAACAGAGCGCATTCTAACTATGAACTGTGATAATTTAATTTACAATTCGTGCCTCTAATGTTTGCCCTACCTTCATATGATGTTTATCTTTAATTGTTTTTGTTTTTTTAAGTTTGACCTTAATAAAAAAAATCTAAATGATTTAGTGAGGGTTTTGTGTTTGGTAGTTCAGGGAACAGACACAGACTCTATGAGATATCTAGGTGACACAGTCTCCATGTGTTGTAGTTTATGTGACCTGTGTGATTCTCAAGGCAGCTAGCAGACGTTCGGATTAATCAGTTTGACTGCTTCCTGACCTGGGCCCCAGTTGTCAGACACTATCATTATTAAGACTATGAACCAAATTACAAGAGAGGTGAGCGGCACCTTCCCACCTCTTGCGGCTGTGGCTCAGGTGGTAGAGCGGGTCGGCTGCTAAACGCAGGGTTGGTGGTTTGAATCCCGGCCCACACGACTCCACATGCCGAAGTGTCCTTGGGCAAGACACTGAACCCCAAGTTGCTCCCAATGGTAGGTTAGCACCTTGCATGGCATCTCTGCCGCCATTGGTGTAAGAATGTGTGTGTGTGAATGGGTGATTGGGACACAGTGTAAAGCGCTTTGGTAACCTCTGAGGTTAGAAAAAAGCGCTATATAAGTGCAGACCATTTACCATTTAGCAGGTCATGTCTACCTCAAAAACTAATTCAGTGATACTATGATGATCAGGGAGGGGCCAGATCATATAACAGTGTCTGAAATAGTTTTTGCAAGTTTACACACCTCTTTAACATTATCTCTAGTGATCTCTGACTGGCAAAGTCAGACGTTATTAGTGCCAACATGAATAACAATTATAAAAAATTAGAAAGCTGATGCGCGAAAATGCACACAGTTGAATCGCGATAAGAGAATAATTCTGGGGAAACCCGATGCGTGCTGAAAAAATGGCAGATGTTAAGGATTAAAAGCTGAAACAGATAGATAAGGCTACAAACACAGATCTGAGCTAGAAAAACTCATAGTAAATTGACAAAGAATAAAACGATGAACATTTGAGAATAAGAATAAGCAATGTTAAGCAGGCTAGTAGGCTACAAACACAGCATGCCGTCAGCAACAATAACAGGCAGGTAAATGGGAAAAGGTGGCAGGGGCTGTATATATTGTTTTATTATAGCCTACACCAGGGTGCAAATAGCATATGCCACTATTTACAGTGTTAATAGCCTCTACTGTACCATACCTCAATATGGTAATACATTTTTTATTATTCATATAAAAATGTGCCACAGGGATCAGAATTTCATTAGGTAGGCTATATTTATTCATTTGTGCATGCGATATGTGTGTTTGGTTTGTTTAAAAATAAAAAATAAAATACTTTATACTTCTGAAGTGGTTACCACTTTACTGATAAACTACAGTTGATAGTTCTGCATTTTTAAGCTTTGTGCATTTGAATAAATAGTATTGTTTATTTGCACAATTTGAACTTGCTTAGTTTTTGATGTTGGGTGTGTCTGGATAGGTGTACTTGTAGCTGGGGGGGGGGGCCCATTTTGAAAATCAGCTTAGGGCCCCAAAATGCTCGTGTGGACCTGTATGAGATCCATGAAGACGTGCCAGCTATTTGATCAATTAAACCTGTCTCCAAAAATAACTAATTTTGATTACACAAATATTGATTACCACAAAAGATTATTTTGACTCGTCCTGTTCTTTAAAAGATAGAGATAGAGATCATCCAGTCTTATAAATATGTTGGTGTCTATCTGGACAGTAAATTCAACTGGAAAAAGAACGGTGAGGTTGTATTCAAAAAGGTGCAATCAAGACTATTCTTCTTGAGGAAGCTTAGATCCTTTGATATTACCAAAAAGTTCTTCACTTTTTTTTATTTATTTTTTTATCAGGGAATCTTAGCAAGAGTTCTCTTGAATGGGGGGTGGGTGGGCTAGCATCACTGTGAATGATAAAAATAGGATCAATAAGATGATTAGGAAGGCTGGCTCGGTGATTGGCCTTACCCCAGATTCACTTGAGGTCACTGTAGAAAAGAGCCAAATTAAAAATGGTTTTATATTTTGAATGTCATCCATTACACAGTGTTTTTAACCCTTTGAGGACCATGGTTGTAATATTGCAACAATTATTTTGAGCTCTGTACTTAGAAGCTCATTTAGTGAGCGACTAGTGATGCCTCAGTGCACTTCTGAACTACTTAGAAGGTCTTTTGTCCCAGCAGCGGTTACATTTTTCAATGAACACTGGTAGAAATGGTATAGATCTACAGTATAGCATCTTCAGCTGATAAGCATGTCTCAAATGTGATATTATGGCTTTTTTATTCATTTGTTGATATTGGTGAATGCAATGTCTATATTGTTTGCTGCTTGTATACGAATGAGTTGAACTGTTGGCAAATTTGTTTCCCCCAAAGGGATTAATAAAGCTGTCAATCAATAAATACAAAGCAAAATTCTGGGTTACAGTGAGGCACTTACAATGGAAGTGAATGGGGGAAAACTTTTTAATGTTAAAATACTTTTTTAAAGTATAGCCACAAGAACAATATTCCTGTTAACATGATTTTAATGTGATAAAATCACTTACTAACCTTTTTCTATTTACATTTCTAGCCAATTTTGACGATGTAATGTCAAACCCTAAAATAAAATGACAGTAAAAATGATTTAAACAAATTTACAGCTCAGATAATACACAAGATTTAACAGAAGAATTAATGCAAGTGCTTTTATAAAATTATAAGCTTCACATTTCTGTTTAAACCCTCCAAAATTTGCCATTGTAAGTCTCTCACTGTAACCTTGATTTTTAAAGAAAAGGAAAAATGAGTCGACATACCATTTTGTGGTAATCAACATTATGCCACAAATACTGTCGATTGAGCTTAACTTGTATTGAACATGGAAAATTCCTTCAAAATAGGTTCTGTGTACAAATCTAAATTGCACCTGTCTCTGACTTTTCTTTTAAAAATGAAACACGCACACGCACACACACAAAGCCACTGGGGAACTGGGTCCCCCAGCTGAGCCTGGTTTTCCCCAAGGCTTATTTCTCCTCCAATATCTAACATCTTATGCAGTTTTGGGTTCTAAGTTGGGCTGGATAGGAAGGAAGGAAACGCAGCCAACAAGTGCCCAGCATACATCTGAGTTAAAATATTAAATTGAGTCTGTTCCAAAACCTTGCGAGCTTCCTCCGGAGACAGCACTTTAAGACCTTAAAGGCATGCTCCCAATGGAAGGCTGTTCCAAAAGGTAGCTATATCAATTATGTTGCATTCTAAGATATCACATTTTGGCCAAATTCAAAGGTAGCATCGTATGTATCCTTCCCCAGGTAGGCGATCCCAGAATGCACAGTGATGAGCTTGTTGGAAAAATAAATCCAAGATGGCAGAAAAAGCCAAATTTTTATTAGAAATATGCATATAATAAATCATTTAATACTAACAAAACTATCGGTACAAAATAATTATATAATATGAAACTGAACATTTTACCTACAATGTGTGCTCTGTATATTTATGCTCAGAGTATTGCGTTGTTCATCCTCTATTGATATCAGTTGCGAGTCGAGTCTCTCGTGTGCTGCGCGAAAGGAGCTCTATTTGAATGACACATGGAGTAGCCGCCATAGAGCACTACTGTCTATGTAGGCAGGAGATGGTGAGGTAGCTCACTAAGTTTTGGTTTTTGGTTTATTCCCATACTTATGTTATTTCAAGCTTTTGATGACATTACTATTATTGTCAAATGTGGAAAATACTGTAGTAATGATAAAGAATGAGTAGGTGTGTAAAACAAGCAGGGTATGCAATTAAATTATTAACATGTAAACATGCTATTAACAATTAAACCCCTAAGATGATAGCCTGACTAGATCACCACATTTCTATATTTGATACCGAACAATATATATATTCTAATTCAGAGACAGCTATGGATATATATATATATATATCCATAGCTGTCTCTGAATTCATTTTCAAAAATGCTTAACCACATGGAGAGCAAGACAAGCACCCTTCACCCCCTCTCTGGTATTTTCAATGAACGCTAGATGACAGGAGGTCATTTACAATTACATTGTGATATGACAAAAAAAAACAAAAAAAAACTGAACTACCTCACTAGGGAGACGGTGTTTCAATTACTTCAAAATTAAAAAGTAGAAAACAAGAAAAAATAACGAATAAAACATTTATTCTCCCGGGGTCATAATGTTTTAAACACAATTAATGGTTTTAGGTTGGACCTTGAGTGACAAATCTAGAAGGCAGCTCACTTTTGGTTGGTGCTCGCAGGTTGGACGACACCACTCTTGTGGAGTCAGCTTCCACACGGAGGATGTAACCGCTGTTAGTTTCATAGTCCAGTGGCTTGGCAGTGCAGATAACTCCAGTGATGTTGTTCACGACAAATTCACCTGTGAAGAAAGAAGAGAGTCAGAACAGTGTCAGAAATGGAACAGAAATATGTCAACCAGTAGAGATTTTGCACTATAAAATCAGAGATCTACTGTTTATAATAAACATATCCACACTACTATCAGTGTGTAGGACTGCTTCACATTATTTACATGTGAGAGCAACAAAGAAACATGGGGTAATGTGAAAATAATGAGCAGAATGTGTTCCAAAAAAGACAAGACCAGTATGAATAATTTTTAGGGTATCTTTTTTAGGCATAAGACAAAGCAGAGTTTATATTGTTTACACTAGTTAATGACTAGTTCATCGAAAAAGTAATCACATTATTAATTACGTTATTTTTAAGTTACTTTCTTAAAAGGTTTTTGTTTTGACACTCACCGAATTCAAAACAATGTATTGAATGTTCTCGTTATGGGGTGCACACCCTGTAGTTGTCACAAATGAAAACGCATGTACATATTAAAATCTGTTTTAAATGTATTCTACAGAATATCTTCTGAGAAATATGTGTAACCATAGTAATGGACTAAAAGTAAGTAATTAAAAAAATTTATTAATTTAATTGAATGCCAGAAACTTTAATCTGATTACAAGAATTTTATATGTCAAGTCAAGTCAAGTGGTTTTTAATGTCGTTTCAACCATATACAGTTAGTACAGTACACAGCAAAACGAGACAACGTTCCTCTAGGACCATGGTGCTACATAAAACAACATAGGACAAACACAGAACCACATGAGACTACACACCTAAATAAAATACCTATATATACCTACATACCTATATAAAGTGCACGTGCAAACATGTGCAAAAAGTACAGGACAGTACAAGAAACTTCTAACAATGAATAGGACAATAGGCACAGTGAGAGACAGTGCAGGGTCGACTTAGTACACAGTAGTGCAAAAAGATGACAGTTTCTAAAAACATAAACATAACATACTATGAGATAGTGTTCTATGCACATAGCAGTTATTGAGGTAGCAGACAGTTATAAAGTGACAGTAATTAAAGTGCAACTCAGGACACGTGTGAATGTGTGTCAGACCAGTCTCTGAGTACTGAGGAGTCTGATGGCTTGGGGGAAGAAGCTGTTACACAGTCTGGCCGTGAGGGCCCGAATGCTTCGGTACCTCTTGCCAGACGGCAGGAGGGTAAAGAGTTTGTGTGAGGGGTCATCCACGATGCTGGTTGCTTTGCGGATACAGTGTTTTTTGTAAATGTCTTTGATGGAGGGAAGAGAGACCCCGATGATCTTCTCAGCTGTCCTCACTCTCCTCTGCAGGGCTTTGCGGTCCGAAACGGTGCAAGTCTCCAACCAGGCAGTGATGCAGCTGCTCAGGATGCTCTCAATAGTGCCTCTATAAAATGTAGTGAGGATGGGATGGATGTGCTTTCCACAGCCCTCGCAGAAAGTAGAGACGCTGCTGGGCTTTATTGGTGATAGAGCTGGTGTTGAGGGTCTCCGCCAGGTGAACACCAAGGAATCTGGTGCTCTTGACGATCTCCACAGAGGAGCAGTCAATGTTCAGCAGAGAATGTTCACCTTGTGCTCTCCTAAAGTCAACAACCATCTCTTTTGTTTTGTCGACATTCAGAGACAGGTTGTTAGCTCTACACCAGTCCTTTAGCCACTGCACCTCCTCTCTGTATGCTGACTTGTCATTCTTGCTGATGAGACCCACCACGGTCATGTCATCTGCAAACTTGACAATGTGGTTCGAGCTGTGCATTGCTTTACAGTCGTGAGTCAGCAGAGGGAACAGCAGTGGACTGAGCACACAGCCTTGGGGGGCCCCAGTGCTCAGTGTTGTGGTGGTGGAGATGCTGTTCCCATTCCAGACTGACTAAGGTCTCCCAGTCAGGAAGTCCAGGATCCAGTTGCAGAGGGAGGTGTCCAGGCCCAGCAGGTTCAGCTTTCCAATCAGGTGCTGAGGAATTATTGTGTTGAATGCTAAGCTGAAATCTATGAACAGCATTCGAACGTATGAGTCCTTTTTATCTAGGTGGGTGAGGGCCAGATGGAGGGTTGTGGCAATGGCGTCATCCGTTGAACGGTTTGGACGATACGCAAACTGCAGTGGGTCTAGTGAGCGAGGCAGCTGGGTCTTATTGTGCCTCATGACGAGCCTCTCGAAGCACTTCATGATGATTGGTGTGAGTGCGACAGGACGGTAGTCGTTGAGGCAGGACACTGAAGACTTCTTTGGCATGGGGATGATGGTGGTGGCCTTGAAGCATGTTGGAACGAAGGCGCTGCTCAGAGAGATGTTGAAGATGTAGGTAAGAACATCTGCTAGCTGTTCTGCACATCCTCTGAGCACTCTGCCAGGAATGTTGTCTGGTCCAGCAGCCTTCCGTGGGTTGACTCTATGTAGAGTTTTCCTCACATCCGCCGTGGTAAGACAGAGCACCTGGTCGTTGAGAGGAGGGGTGGTCTTCCTCGCCACCACGTCGTTCTGCACTTCAAACCGAGCACAGAAGTCATTCAGCGCATCTGGAAGGGAGGGATCTTTGTCACAGGCAACTGATGTTGTCCTGTAGTTGGCCACAGGCACCGCATGTCACCGCTGTCCTGGAAGTGACTGTGGATTCTCTGGGCGTGTGTGCGCTTTGCCTCTCTGATTGCCCGTGACAGTTTGGCCCTAGCTGTTCTTAGGGCTGCCTTATCGCCTGCTCTGAAGGCGGAGTATCGGTTCCTCAGCAGTGTGCGCACCTCCGCAGTCATCCACGGCTTCTGGTGTGGTGATGATCTTGGAGAAAGTGACATAATCAATGCACTTGCTGATGTAGCTGGTCACTGATGCTGTGTATTTCTCCAAGTTGGTAGAATCGCCATATGTTGCAGCCTCCCTGAACATGTGCCAGTCAGTACACTCAAAACAGTCCTGAAGAGTAGAGATGGCTCCTACTGGCCAGGTTTTCACCTGCTTCTGAAGCAGTTTTGTGCGTCTGACGAGCAGTCTGTATGCTGGAATTAACATAACAGAGATATGGTCTGAGCAGCCGAGGTGGGGGCGGGGCTCCGCCCGGTATGCGCCTGGGATGTTTGTGTAAACAAGATCAAGCGCATTCGCCCCTCTCGTTGCAAAGTCCACATACTAATGGAATTTAGGGAGCATTGTCTTGAGATTCGCATGGTTGAAATCTCCGGCGACAATAAACAGTCCGTCGGGGTGAGCGTTCTGCAGTTCGCTCATAGCCCCATACAGTTCATAGAGTGCTTCCTTATTGTTAGCGTTGGGGGAATGTAAACTCCGGTTATAATAACAGTGGTGAATTCCCGTGGTAAATAAAAAGATCTGCATCTAACAGTCACAAGCTCCACCAGCGATGAGCAGTAACTAGAGACTAGCATAGAGTTCTTGCACCATTCCGTGTTGATGTAAACACACAAGCCACCACCACGGGTCTTACCACACAGAGCTGCATTTCTGTCGGCATGAAACGAGGCGAGCCCATCTAGCTGAATGGCTGTGTCCGGAACTCTGTCGCTGAGCCACGTCTCCGTGAAAACAAAGACGCACCAGTCTCTAAACTCACGCTGCGTAGCCTGCTGGAGTCGGATATAGTTCAGTTTATTGTCCAGGGAGCAAACATTTGAGAGCAGGATAGACAGGAGAGCCGGCCGGCTAGGGTTTGTTTTTAGCCTAGAATGGACCCCCGCCCTCTTGCCGCGCTTCCGCTTTCTCGCACACCGTTTACGACGTCCTCTCCCCCGGCCACCAGCATCAGGCGACGCCGAGGACTGGAGGCCTGGTCTCCACAGCAAGCTGAGTACATGTAGCGCCTCCTGCAGGTCATCATGCAGCTTGGTTTTTGCATGAGTCTTATATATCAGTAGTGTCTGGCGATGGTAGACACGAACACCGGTTGCTCCGATGTCCATTTGCCGCAAAAGTCTGGCTTTTTTAACAAAATGTTTTATAAGACTTTTTTACTTAAAAAGTAATTTGAATATTGACCTTGTTTACATCTGGTATTAAGATGCATCTTGGGTGATCCAATCACATGTGGTGAGGTGAGACACATAGCTGTTTACACCTGGTCACTTAAATGTGTCTCTTGTAACCACTTGTGATCTGATTTGGAGGGTCTCTGTTTCACGACGACATCCATCAGTCACTATGTCAGTGTGTTTCTGCATGACATGAAATTGCAACAAATTCAGAAAGACAAAGAAAATGCAAAAAAAAAAAAAAAAAAAAATGGCACACTATTTCTCCCAGATGCATCTGAAAGATAATCTAACCACACACACACAACATTTGAGCAGAATTGTCTGTTATTTTAGTGGATTACCAGTATTATATAAGACAAACTGAAGATGATCCATAAAGTTCTCATGCTTGTGTGTGTATTCGCTTTTTAACCTTTCCTGAACTGACTTTCTTTTTTGAGCCGCTCAAAACCTCTTGTTTTAGCGCAGTGGTTGATTGACAGGTGAAGGGTGGTACTTTGCTGCTGCCAGGACGTATTCAGAATGGATTAGTGTTTACACCTCAAATGTGATGCTGTCACATGCGTTTTTGACCACATTCAAATGTGTTTCTTGTGATCTGATAACAAAACGTTTTAGACCACTTTTAGACCTGCATTTAGAGCTTACCACATGTGATCGGATAACCAAAAATGCATCTAAATACCTGGTGTAAACGAGGTCATTGTGATTATTTACTTTTCTACTAGATTACAACCAGCACTGGTTATAAAACAGATACTGAAGAAGCTGAATCTATATTCTGATGGGATATGCCATATTTCAAGCTACTGTAAAATGTGGATAAACATTAACATGCATTACCAAACATGAATGAGAAAAGTTACTAATTAACTTTATTAATGGTGAACAAAAATGCTTATTTCAGTTATTAGTATTAATAAATGCAACTATTAATAGAAACGTTAGTGTCTTATTATATCGGTATTACTCTCATTTTATAAAAAACTACAATAATGATGCTGAAAATTCAACTTTGATCACAAATTGCATTTTACAATATATTCAAATAGAAAACTGTTCTTTTAAATTGTAAAAATAGTTCAATATATCACTGTTTTTACTGTATTTTGGATCAAATAAATGCAGTCTTGGTGAGCAGAAGATACTTATTTTAAATGGTAGAGTAGGTCTAAAATTAAGTAAAGTCTTTATTTAAAGAAAATGTACAGTCAGATTACTTCTTTTAAC
Organism: Xyrauchen texanus; assembly: GCF_025860055.1. NCBI lineage: Eukaryota > Metazoa > Chordata > Actinopteri > Cypriniformes > Catostomidae > Xyrauchen > Xyrauchen texanus. The sequence goes on from NC_068315.1 coordinate 29,244,943, forward strand.
TTAAAACTTGATTTTGATCATTAAGTTTCCTCACATTCATTCTCTTTCTGTCACATTCCTCATTGATAGGCCCAGGGGAGGGGTCTTTTGTCTCCTCAGGTGTGAAATACATCCATATTGATGATAGTTCACGCCTCCTCGCATGTGACCTTTCTAAGACTAAAAGTGTCTTACAAAAGTTCAATTACTATATTGTTTTGTATGAATGAGTGATCAGGATGGTTTTCACATAAATTTGTAGCAAAAACTCTCAGCTATAAGATCCAGTTCTCAAAAGGCTTGTGGACAAATGTTAAGAATGTGTTATATGGCCTAATGACTTCAATTTTTTGTTTTTTCAAAAACCATGCATAAACGTTATTTTCTCAAAAATGCAAACCTGTACATACATGTTGCTCACATATTATTGTAGCCAGGTTTGAGCTGAATACAGTGTTATCAGACTTTAGCCATTAATATGTTTTTAAGCAACTGGAAAAAGCAAATGTCAAGGCATGTCAAAACTTCTCCAGGGCCCAAAACACCCTCAGACCCCAGAGGGTTAAGTTAAATCTATTAACCGATCCAAATGTTCAAAATTAATTATATGAGTTATGATTAATAATTCATGTTTCCCTTATAAAGATATCTGTTTAAAGCTAATTCCCTACAGTAGATATTGTGAGCTGATACAACGAGACATTGTATTACGATTTTAATGGGAACATTTTATTCAGACAAATAATCTGGTTATTTGTCATTTATCTAAATTATAACGGTTGTCAAACGCGACTGATTCCATTATAAATTTCCTTACATAGTAATGTATAAATTGGAACGTTTAATTTAATTCCTAGCTCACACATATTGTTTCCCTTTCAAATAATGGTAAAGTACATGACAATTTAACCCGTGCAGTGAACATTTATCATACCAAATTCGCTACATATATTGGTGAGAGAATCTGGGCACTTTAACTGATTAATGGTCTGCACTTATATAGCATCTTTTTAAGCATTAACGATATTCAAAGCCCTTTACACTGTGACTCATTCACCCATTCACACACACATTCATACACCAATGGCGGCAGAGCTGCTATGTAAGGTGCTATGTAAGGTGCTAGCCTGCCATTGGGAGCAACTTGGGGTTCAGTGTCTTGCCCAAGGACACTTCGGTTTTGTGTGGGCATGTGGATTTGTGTGGGCCGGGATTCGAACCACCAACCCTGCGATTAGTGGCCGACCTGCTCAACCAACTGAGCCACAGCCGCCCCGATTACTGTTTGTTTGTGCACTGTGGAACACGCTGACATTCATATGCATCGATGAAACTGTCTTCATTAGTGTTGACCCAGATTACCAATCACTGGTGTTGGTTACTATAGTGACGAATGTTCAAGAGATGTCCCAAAGGGATGTCGGCAATTTACCGCGCATGTGCAACCTGCCGATGCCATATTGTAAACACAGTACAGCTCAACTAATAGCATAACATAACACCGCTAAACTAACCAGTTAGTAAACTTTCATTGAAACCCCTAAATATGCTACATATGAATAACTTTATCTTTCAATTTGCATCAAGTTGCATCATAATTAAATTAGACGAAATACCATTAATTCACTGGATTATCCAACATTGTCATTACCACACGACTATTTAATATATAAACTTTTTTTTATTTCATTCTTTCATTTCATTCACTCATTCTTGGACCGTGACTTAAAACTCATCCCTAACGTTTCCTCTCACCGTATCAATTGTGTATATTGTTTGTATTGGGATTTCAGACCCAGAATGCCCCCTCATTTTGAGTTTCATTAACATTTACAAAGGATTAGCTCTGATCTCAGGTGATGTCATTGTATTAAACATCTTAAAGTGTGTGATGATTACATTATCCTTCTTCTCTTTTCTAGTTTGCCTAATGAAAACAGCCCTTTGATAACCTATCTATGCTCCTGATGTATTCAAATGTCACAGCAAACTTCAGCTGAGCACACTCTGAACAGAGTACAGGAATTAATCAGACTTATGATGCACACCTCCTTCATCCTGCTCTCTCTCTCATTCTCCAAATACATGCAGACACAGGAAGTATACTTCTTAAAAAACCTCTCACAAAGCTTTAGATAACTCGGATGACAGTCACCTAAGAATTGCAGTCTAGGAGTCCGTGACCTTTCATAATGCCATACTTGAAGTCTACAGTACAAACTGTAATTTACTGCATTACAATAATATCAAACTCATAAAAAGACCAGTGTGACATTTACCGCAATCTTGCCTTTTCATGCTAGAAGGTCTCTGAGAAAGGGATAAACCACAGTCACTATACTCATCACACAACTAATTTATTGCAGTTATTTCAGTGGTTAACTGAATGATTTCTGTAATTTACATTATTTAAAAAATATTGACAGGTAATTAATTATGTTTTTCTTAATTTTAACGAAGTCTCTTGTGAAGCTGTTGGATTATATGGCGCATTACAGCGGTTCTCCTCCTCTTGCACCAGCGTTGTGCAAAGAACGCCCATAGGCACTTCAGCAACAAAACAGCATATTTTACTTCTAAAAGAGTGGCACCTACGAAAGCGTCTTTTTCATGATGCCTTTTCGTTTGTGTATTATTCCTAGTTGCGGTCGCTATCTCTCTGCTTCTGAGGGCCACGATCGCTGTCTCATATATTTGGGTGCGGTCATCCAGTCGCAGGCTGACGCAGAGCTGGTGGCCATGCTTGCCCGGACGGCTGCGAATGTCGGGCTGGAGTGGAATCCTCTGCTCCACCTCTAACCCTCGCGGCTTGATGATTAGTTCCTGGGGCCAGGAACCAAGCTGACAAGGTTCGATTCCTTGATGCCCCATCTCCTAGGTTGACCTATTTGGTGACACAGTTGGAGACTTGGCCCAGCAGTTTTCAATGGTGAGGAAGAAGACAGAGGCTATCCAACATACCCTGCCCTGGCGTGGCTCAAGACCTCACATCCTGTCAGCTCTTCACCATGGACGTCCCCTGTGGAGACTACACCGGCTCATCCACATCCCGCCCAAGTGGGCCGGCCGCCAGGAACCAGAGAAAGGCTTCAAAGTGCCCCTGAGACAGGCAGCCAGGAAGTCGGGAATCTGCATTTCGGGAGCTGGTAAGCAGACCACTCCTTCCCCCGGTGGAGGATTGGGTGGATAATCCTTGTTTTCCTTTTCTTTTGATTTCGCCACACACACAACTGGCTGCGTTACCCACATTCTCAAGAGAGGAGCAGTTTCCTCACATCTTGGGCCATACAGTCGGTGTCCACGGCCTTCGTTATCATGACCGCCAGACACAGTTTCCTTTTGGCAGGTATGGCGCCCCGGAGACATGCCTCCCGCCCCTGGGTGCCTAGATGGCTGATCAGGACCGTCTGACTCGGCTACGTGATTCAGTTTGCCAGGCGATAGAGCTCTGATGTCGAGTTCTGAACCTTGCTTTGCACAGACTCCCGTTCAAGAAAATTTTAGCAAGCATCCCTGGTCAATATTGGTTTCCGGCGGTAGACCTGAAGGACATGTACTTCCATGTCTCGGATTTACCTAGACACAAACCCTTCCTGCGGTTTGCTTTCAAGGGCCGGGCATACCAGTACAAGGTCCTCCCCTTCGGTCTGTCCTTGTCACCTCGCGCCTTAACGAAGGTTGCAGAGGCAACCCTTGCCCCATTAAGGGAAATGGGCATCCACATCCTCAACTATCTTGACGACCGGCTGATTCTAGCTCACTCGCGGGACCTGTTGTGTGCTCAGGCACCTCAGCTAGCTGGGGCTTTGGGTCAACTGGGAAAAGAGCAAACTCTCCCCAGTTCAGAGCATCTCTTTTCTCGGTATGGAGTTAGACTTGATCTCAATGACAGCGGGCCTCATGAGCGCAAATGCGCAGTCGGTACTGAAATGTCTGAGAATGTTCAGGCAGAAGACATCGGTCCCACTGAAATTATTTCAGAGGCTCCTGGAGGCCATCACCAACTACAGGACAACATCAGTTGCCTGTGACAAAGATGCCTCCCTTCCAGATGCGCTGAACGACTTCTACGCTCGGTTTGAAGTGCAGAACGACGTGATGGCAAGGAAGACCACCCCTCCTCCCAACGACCAGGTGCTCTGTCTTACCACGGCAGATGTGAGGAAAACTCTACATAGAGTCAACCCACGGAAGGCTGCTGGACCAGACAACATTCCTGGCAGAGTGCTCAGAGGATGTGCGGACCAGCTAGCAGATGTTCTTACCGACATCTTCAACATCTCTCTGAGCAGCGCCATCGTTCCAACGTGCTTCAAGGCCACCACCATCATCCCCATGCAAAAGAAGTCTTCAGTGTCCTGCCCCAACGACTACCCATCATCATGAAGTGCTTCGAGAGGCTCGTCGTGAGGCACATTAAGACCCAGCTGCCCCCCTCACTAGACCCACTGCAGTTTGCGTATCGTTCAAACCGTTCAATGGACGATGCCATCGCCACAACCCTCCATCTGGCCCTCACCCACCTAGACAATAAGGACTCATACGTTCGAATGCTGTTCATAGATTTCAGCTCAGCATTCAACACAATCATTCCCCAGCACCTGATTGGAAAGCTGAACCTGCTGGGCCTGACACCTCCCTCTGCAACTGGATCCTGGACTTCCTGACTGGGAGACCTCAGTCAGTCCGGATCGGGAACAGCATCTCAACCACCACCACACTGAGCACTGGGGCCCCCCAGGGCTGTGTGCTCAGTCCACTGCTGTTCACTCTGCTGACTCACGACTGTGCAGCAATGCACAGCTCGAACCACATCGTCAAGTTCGCCGATGACACGACCGTGGTGGGTCTCATCAGCAAGAACGACGAGTCAGCATATAGAGAGGAGGTGCAGCGGCTGACGAACTGGTGTAGAGCCAACAACCTGTCCCTGAATGTCGACAAAACAAAAGAGATGGTTGTTGACTTTAGGAGAGCATAAGGTGAACACACTCAGCTGAACATCGACGGCTCATCTGTGGAGATCGTCAAGAGCACCAAATTCCTTGGTGTTCACCTGGCAGAGAACCTCACCTGGTCCCTCAACACCAGCTCTATCACCAAGAAAGCCCAGCAGCGTCTCTACTTTCTTCGAAGGCTGAGGAAAGCATATCTCCCAACCCCCATCCTCACTACATTCTATAGGGGGACTATTGAGAGCATCCTGAGCAGCTGCATCACTGCCTGGTTTGGGACTTGCACCGTTTCGGACCGCAAAGCCCTGCAGAGGATAGTGAGGACAGCTGAGAAGATCATTGGGGTCTCTCTTCCCTTCATCAAAGACATTTACAAAAAACACTGTATCAGCAAAGCAACCAGCATTGTGGGCGACCCCACACACCCTTCACACAAACTCTTTACCCTCCTGCCGTCTGGCAAGAGGTACCGAAGCATTCGGGCCCTCACGGCCAGACTGTGTAACAGCTTCTTCCCCCAAGCCATCAGACTCCTCAATACGCAGAGACTGGTTTGACACACACACACACGTGTCCTGAGTTGCACTTTAATTACTGTCACTTTATAACTGTCTGCTACCCCAATAACTGCTATGTGCATAGAACACTATCTCATAGTATGTTATGTTTACATTTTTAGAAACTGTCATCTTTTTGCACTACTGAGTACTGGTCGGCGCTGCACTGTGTCTATTGTCCTGTTCATTGTCAGAAATTTGTTGTACTGTCCCATACTTTTTGCACATGTTTGCACGTGCACTTTATATAGGTATATATAGGTATTTTATATAGGTATTTTATTTCGTTGTGTTGTCTCATGTGGTCCTGTGTTGGTCCGTTGTTGTTTTTATGTAGCACCATGGTCCTGGAGGAACGTTGTCTCATTTTGCTGTGTACTGTACTAACTGTATATGGTTGAAACGACAAAAAAAACCACTTGACTTGACTTGACTTGGAGCATATGGCATCCTCAGCGGCCACACCGCTCAGGTTGATACATATGAGACCATTTCAGCACTGGCTTCAGACTCGAGTCGCGAGATGGGCATGATGCCACGGCACACACTGTGTGCTCATCATTCGTGGCTGGGGCACTCTTTGCACATCTACATGGATCGCACGCAGCGCTTTAGAAGCTCTGAGCAGCTCTTTGTCTGCTTTTGGTGGACAGCAGAAAGGAAATGCTGTAACCAAACAGAGGATCGCCCACTGGGTAATTGATGCCATCGCTATGGCAAATCATACCCATAACGTGCCACCCCCCACGGGGCTGCACTCCCACTCTATCAGAGTTGTAGTGGCCTCCTGGGCTCTGACCAATGGCACCTCTTTAGCAGACATTTGTAGAGAAGTGGGCTGGGCAACACCTAACACTTTTGCGAGGTTATACAACCTCTGAGTTGAGCTGGTTTCATACCATGTGTTGTCAGGTACAAACAGGTAAGTTCCGGATAGCTGGTCGGGTGTACCGCTTGCATATCCTTTCCCCTCCCTTGAGGTGAAGATGTGCGCTCTTTCTCCCAGTCGTGTTAAAAATGGCATGGACCCTGGATGTCCTTCCTCCTTAGCCTTGTGGCTGGCGAGTTTTCGGAGAAACTCGCTGCCGGCCCAGTAAATGTGCTAATTAGGCCCTGTACTGGAGTAGATGCACCACATGCGCTGGTTACCCCATTGGTAACCCTGTGTGATGTATTTTCTGCAAGTGGTTTCCCCGTTGGTAAACTGCATCTGTAGAAACTCCTCCCCCCTCGGGTAGGACCTACCACGGAACCCTTCCACATGACATGCTTCAGACTGGACTCGGTAAGGCCATGTGATGTATTTCCACTCTAACGCCCCCTCTGTTTCTGTGGGGTGTGGTCTCCACGGCGACCTCCTCTTTGGAGGGACACCCCATGATATTTGGCCCCCAGCTGAACAATTTTGTTCCTTTTGAGGAGAAAAAAAGTGAAGAGGCCGCGGCTGGGTCAGTCTGTCCTTATTTTAGAGCAGTTGACTTGTCCTTGAGGTGCAGGGGACCATTTGACACCTACAAGAGCATTGGGGGAGGTTATGTGATGGCCTGGTATGTTGGCTACGAGGCACACAGAGGTCTGCCCATCTCGCACCGCCAGTCCACGTAGCACCGTTCAGTTCGTCGTGATGTTTTCTATAGGGTACTCTAGTACTCTACTACATTGACACATGTCGAGTGAGTGACAGAAGGGGAATGTCTCGGTTGCAAAACTTAACCTCCATTCCCTGATGGAGGGAACTAGACATTGTGTCCTCCATTGAACTAGACATGGTGTCCTTCCTGACACAACACTGAACTACCTGCTGAAATGGCCAGGACCTTGTCTCGGCTCCTCAGTACAATAACTGAATGAGTGGTTGCACACCAGCTCCTTTTATACCTGTATTTCCAGGGAAGTGGCATGCAAATTCCAATCTGCAATTTTCATTGGCCTTTTCTCAAAGACCAGAAGTGTCTGTGGCTCCCAAGGGCGACCCCTAGTGTCATTACATTGACACAATTTTTGATTGTGACATTTTCAACATTGACATTTTCCTACTTTATCAACCAGGGATTAAAAACTGTTCAAGGAACAAAAACAAAAACTAACACATTTTTGGACAGAAAGTAAACAAATATATACCTTTCACTAGTTCTGGAGTGAAAACATTATTTTTAAATGCTGGTAGCCAGTTAATAACTGGTTAATTTTGCATGAAACCAAAGGGTTTATCACAGTAACTTTTCAGAATTACAACACTTCCTGTTGCCCGAAAAAAATAAGCTTCTCTCTTTTTAGTAGAATTAAAGCATGTGCTTAATTAAACAGTAAACAGCTAGTTTAAAAACCAATGTAAAAAAAACAACAAAAAAACCAACAAAAGTTGATGTTTATAAGCCAAACATAAAACATCAGAATAAAACAATTTATATTATAATTATATTATTTTCTAATTGTCTTGAGAATGTTTGAAAATGTTACACTCTTATGCAGCAATTTAGACTATTTGAATTTGTGATATATACTGTATATGTGCTGGGTCACTAAAGACCCGAGGTATGTAATAATGATTGGCAAAACACTAATGCATTTAAGGTTTAAAGTGAAAATATACAAAAAGTGAGACTTAAGTGAGGATTTGAGGGGAGAAACAAGAGATTCTAAGGAATATTGTTCATTAAATCAGGTGACCAGATTGCAAGACTGCAGTGTCTGTATTCTTTTTCACATTGCAAGTGCAGAATAAAATGAAAAGCCAAGGCTTTAGCCACAGAAGTTCTTGTGATTTCACTGTCATATACAAAATAGCAAGCACTACAATATTTTACTGATTGATAAAAAACAGACCATAAAAGAAAAGTTGGTTTGAATCGTGTCAGTCCAGAATTGTAGGTTGTGGAGGATGCAGCAGACCACCTTATCTGGCTTACTATAAAGGGACGGTAGAGCATCACTCCACACTGCGATCCAGTAACCTGAATTAACTAAAGTGCACTCTACTAAGCTATGCATCTGAATGTAGGCCCAGGTATAATGCTTCTATTTACCATTTGATGAATGACAGCTATGTTCTTACTTGAAAATTGTCAAAATTGTATAAGAAAAGCCTTCTCACCGTAGGCAATTACAGTGCAACATTAGTTGAAGTGGACAACTTTTGTGGAAAAAAGTGTAATCTACAGTATATTCAGCCTAATTAACAGAGTGACACTTAACTGCATGGTTAAATATAGTTTCATTTTCTGTTAATGCATGATTTTCTGTAAAACAGCTTTGAAACGATGTGTGTTGTGAAAGGCGCTATACAAATAAAAATTATTTGACTTAACTTAAACTGGACTGCAACTACTCTGTGAATCAACCCCTCAGAGTAACTCATTATCAAGCCTCTGTTTAATACTCTAATCTGTGCATGTCAGTGGAATTGGCCTGAATTTCTTCAGAAGAGCTCTGATTTGTAGAATGGAGCATATACAGTATAAATGCTCTACTCACCACCGTCATTTCCTTCAATGATGGAGTAGACGATTGTCTGGTTTATGGCGGCTGCCAAGATGACTCCCGCGACTGTTCCCATGGGGGCATTCTCAGTGACCGGAGAGAACCTACACACACATGATATAATGCATTAATGACGGGACACTTGAACATAACAATGCATCTAATGAGTTTCTGAAAAACATATATACATTATGTACTAGGGGTGTGCAGGGAAGCCATCATCTGTTCATATGACAAAATTAGCTATTTCGGTATTCAGATTGAACCGGTGGGGATTAAACCGAAAGTGTCTCAAAACTAAATGAAATACCCATTTTAAAATATTACTCCAACATTTATAGTTTCTATTAATAAAAAATACCTTGTATATGCCTTTCAATAATAATAGCCTAATAATAATAACAACAACAACAATAATAATAATAATAATTATGTTATGATTATTATTTTTATGCAACTATTATTTAAAAAAATATATATTTTATTATTTTTTTCTTACCAGATGAAGCTGAATTCATAGGCTACATTAACTGTGGAATATGTTGTTAACTGTGGTTTCTCCTGGTATTTCTGATATTAATATCTGCATGAAACACAATTTCCGTTTGTCTGTGTATAACAAAATTATTCTGAAGAAAGTTGTCAGATAAAATGTGAAATCTTAAGCACACATTTTGCAGTGAATAATAAATACAAATTCAAACATTAAAATAAATTAAAATAAAATCAATAGCCTACAAACGTAAATATTATTTAATTAAATAAAAATAAATAAATAAATAATAATAATAATAATATAGCACCTTACCAGAGGTAGCACAGTTTAAAGAAGAGAAAAAAAGATGGAGCATGTTTCAGTTTCTTCGTTTTACATAAGAAGGAATATTTCCTAATATATTAATGCTCTATGGAGCATTTCAACCTTTATGGAGCATTTTAAAATAAAGTCTTAACCAGACAATATCCTTAATCGCTAATGTCTCCATTTTAAGAGACAGATAGATGGGGTCCGATGTGAAATCTCACCTCAGGTCAGGAATTTAACTTCGCACTTATATGCTTATATACTTATATACTTGTATGCTATAAATGAATACATGGGAATCGTGTGGGAATTGTGTGATACATTAACAAAGACATTTCAAGAAGTGGAAAATGTATATGATATTGTATCTTAATGTTATATGTGATAAATCCCAAATCCCTATTACGTACAGTATATATGTAAATATGTTCGTTACATCACATCTCAAACCATGAGTGTTGAGTTTTTAACACAGAGTGTAAAGGTAAAAATAAACAATACAAAAAAACAAAGACGTGAATAGCATTTTTTAGAAATATGTTGAAAATGATGTTATTTTTACATTGAGCGGGTCGCCCCCTCATGGGCACTGCCATGATGACAGCACATGACAACCTGTGTCATGCGATTAACTAAGTTACAACACTAATAATGACAATAATAATAACATGTTTACTTCACATAGCGCTTTCAGATAACATATAAACAAAACAAGCAAGCCAAACAATAGAACAACAAGCACATGCTTACAATGGAGCCCGAGTCAACTGTATCCTCCAGAGTGTCTAGAGTAATGTATGATATTGATAAAAAGTATTGTGATCCACCAGACAGTCACAACAAAATTAGAGCAAGTGAAAAGATAAAATGTCAAAACAAGAGGTCCCTGCTGGTATCACGAACCAAACTGCTACTACCTGCAGCTCTCACAGATAAGCGGTGCAATATCGAACGCCAAGCGCGAACGCATGGCGGTGTTTAGATGGGACAGAGAGCTTACGAGACGTGGCTGCACAGTCACAAGCTGGGTTTTCATCTAAATGTTTTGTATTTTTTTAAGCACATTTCTAAAAATTTTACAAATTGCTATGCATTTCCATCCACTACATCATGATGGAGCAGCTGAATGACCTCCCTGCTTCAGGGACATTTTTATTTGCTAGATAAGAGCGAGTATCTCTTTTTATTGAATGCATCCACAAGACACCGTAGAATAAGTGTAGCCTAATATTTGATATAATGGGACTGAAATAGCAGCGATGCCCACATGCCACCAGTCTCTGCATACCTAGGACTGCCCTCTCTCAAAAATGTTCTGATGAGAGGACCCAATTATCCACTGATAATAATACATTCTTTTAATTAGATTTCTGTTTTGACATGGATCACTGAAGTGGTCTGCACATGTTAACTAATATTAAGAAGTACCTTTCTTTGTGGTCATATTGTTCATACCTCTGTAAGACAAATATTAACCACTGAAAGTACACCAACAATGTCAAGTTTTATTGTTTTGTTTTTTTCCTCAAAGCTCATTGTCTGCTAAAAGCAACGGTGCAGCCTTTCAAAACTTATAGCCAGTAAACATTGCCAGTAAACATATAGCCCAACAACACAGACACAACTGTCAAGGACAGTTTGAATATAAAAGCTTATAATCCTGTTGCAGAATCATCTGTTCCTTTCAGTAACAAATCATGATTTTCATTTTCGTACATTGGGACGCTCGCACTCATTTGGTGGCGAGACAACCTTCATCCTTGATTTGAAGTACTTAGAGTTTGTTGTACTTAGGCTAAGAGGCTGATTTGTGTCCCCTGGGTTACTGCATGGATACACAGGCTTTTGCAATTCAGGGTTATTCAGAAAGATTATAGAGTAGCTTTATGTAATCCCTCCATCCACACCGCTTTTGGGAAAGCTACTTTTCCTGTATGGAAGTAATTAAGCTACATTATGCTATGCAAGTAAAAAATGGTAAATGTTCTGCACTTATATAGCGCTTTTTTTAACCTTAGAGGTTACCAAAGCGCTTTACGCTGCGTCCCAAACACCCATTCACACTCACACTCATACACCAATGGTGGCAGAGCTGCCATGCAAGGTGCTAGCCTGCCATTGGGAGAAACTTGGGGTTCAGTGTGTTGCCCAAGGACACTTCGGCATGTGGAGTCGTGTGGGCCGGGAATCAAACCACCAACCCTGCGATTAGTAGCCGACCCGCTCTTCCACCTAAGCCACAGCCTCCATCCAAACTAAGGTAATTAAGTTACACTATATGCTACTAAAAAATAGATTAAAGCTATTTAAGTGGGAAAATTATATATTTTCAAAGCTGTATTTTAGTAATGATAAGATTTGGAGTCAAATGATTGTTTCACAAGGAGAGGTTTTGGACTGTATTTTGAATGACTGTGTCAGCGGGCTAGCAAAAAGTAAATACACAGAATTATTTACTGTCCTCAAGTTGTAACTTTTACAGAAGCAAACCATTGAAAATGCTAGACAAGATTCAATTAAAGCCATGTAAAAACACTCATCAATGTCCTGTCAATATGAAATTTCGCTAACTTCCTCTAACAAGATCTCCAAATTTAATTTGTTGTCTATTATATAGTACCTAAATACTTATAGCTTTCCACAATTTCAATAGTGTTCACCAATAGAAGTACTTAAGTTGGGTGCAGAATTACACATATCTTTAGTTTTTCCAAACTCTTAGGGCAATTATGTAACTATAATGGACTGTTCCCAAAGTTTCTGAACATAATACGTGTTGATCAACCAGTTAAATAAAGATAAAAATTGGATCCAATTGCTCTGCATATTGATTGAGCACCCTACCACCAATTCCATCTGGACCCATCCTCACTTTAGTTTTGCACTGTTTAAACAGTTTTATATCACACTCCTCTCCTTAATACAAGTTGCTATTTGACTAACATCCTGATGGTTGCGCCACACAAGTACACACTCAAATGTTCGAAACTAATTAGGTCCACTGAGCCGGCAACCTCATATAATCATCACGTCCATTTCAATGTCATAATTTCATCCAACCTCTTTTTATTTACCCAGGACACTACGGCATTTAATCAGGAAATAACTTTCTTTAATCCAAAAGTTAAGGATGGGTCATGGGCAGCTTCTAACTTGGTTCCCATTTGTTTAATGTTTTCTTTTCCGTTTGTCAGATTCAAGTATTTTGTGGAAGCAATTCCAAACCTTTGGCCTCTTCCCATCTAGACATAACAGATGATTGTAATGAACAGATCACACGTGTTTCATGTAGATATGCAGTGATTCGCTTTGATGACGTTAAACAGTTGAAGTCTAATCCCGAGTAACGTCTTCTTTGATCTTTATAAAATAAGAAAAAACAACAGGCCTTAAATGGAAATACATCACAGATATCAGGACACTTCATTTAGCTATTTAATAAAACATAAGACACTTGCTAATCAGGATATCTACACCAATCCACTTAAATGCAAATTCATTTAGGAGTAAAAAAGGTCATTTATGAATCAAAGCCAACATTTTGTTATTAAATCCCTGTGTCGAATTCCCAAACAGAGGAGCTCTGGCAACATGAAAGGATCCGATCTTAAATGTGTGACGCTTTGGCATACCATATACACTGATCCAAATACAAAATATTGCTATTTGTATAAATGGCATGACCACAGATTTATCTGAAATGCCTCTAGATCTGCAGACTTATTTTTTGGCATATGATATGAGGACTACATTGTCAGCCTTTATTTATATAAATGTACAAGGTACACCAGAACATTCTAATACAGTACTGTGCCAAAGTGCATTATATGTTTCACTAAAGCAAATTATTTGATATATTCTGCTATTAACAGAATCAGTATCAGTATTAGTACACAATATACATTTTAGTTAAACATTACCTTTAAAAATAGAATTGAATAGAAGAACAAGAAGCCCTACAACAGATGGTATGACCCCCAGAGAGCCTGGATCTCAACATCAGTGAGTCAGTCTGGGATTACATGAAGAGACAGAAACAATTAAGACTTGTTAGACAGAAGAACCATAGCAAGTTCTCCTAGAAGCTTGGAACATTCTATCAGACAACAACTAAGAAAAACCATATCAAGGTGTACCTAGGAGACTTAGTGGTGGTTTGATGGCAAAGGTGGTCACACCAAATATTGATTTAGCTTTTTTATGTTTATTGAACTTTGTGTAATGTTAATTGATAAATGACAACTATTTATGTCATTATATTTGAAGACATACATTTTACACAAGTGCCTAAAGCTTTTGCACAGTACTGTATGTAAGGAATCCTTTATATAAATCTTAGATTAGAGGCCACCAATATGCTAGAATACTGTACCAAGAGTTGACACAATAATATTTAATAAGCTTAATGTTCAGTCTTTCTCTTCTGGGAACTGGACCAGAAATATTGAGATGTTATCTTGTTTTGCAGGGGCGAATACATTTGTTTGTCCAGTAAAATGTTCTTTAGGATGAGAATGAGGTCACTAAAACCTCCTGCAACCAACTAGTAATAGCATGTAACACATCTGTTTTTTTTTTCTGCTTGGGATGTGATTTGTACAATCTAAAGGGTAACACTTTACAATAAGGTTCAATTTATTAACATGATCTAACAGTGAACAATAATTTAACAGCATTTATTAATCTTGGTGGATGTCAGCATAAGCTAATGCAATATGAACTAACATGAACTACCAATGACCAATTGTATTTATTTCAACTAACATTAACAAATATTAATAAATGCTCTAAACTATAATACTCATTGTTTGTTCATGATACCTAATACATACTAATGTTAACAGATGGAATCTTATTGTAAAGTGTTACCAACTAAAGTCTATAGAACGCAATAGTGACCGCCTATAGTTTTCTCCAGCTTTGGTAAGTAAGTAAAATGTATTTATATAGCACTTTTCACAGATAAACATCACAAAGTGCTTCACAGTAAAATGTAATACAAAAACAAATTAAATACATTCCCCAAAATACAAACAACAAACACTACAAACAACCATAAAAAAAACCCTCGACTAACCAAAAGCCTGCTTGAAGAGCAAAGTCTTCAGTTGTTTTTTAAAAGAATCAACTGAGTTTGCGCAACGTAAAACAAGAGGCAAAGCATTCCACAGCCTGGGAGCGACTGCCTGGAATGACTGGTCCCCTCTAGTTTTAAAATGAGTACGGGGAACAACTAATAACATCTGATCTAAAGACCTGAGACTCCAGGTAGGAGTGTGCGGCTGTATCAGGTCAGTGATGTAGGTAGGGACTTGGCCATGCAAGGCTCTAAAAGTAAGAACTAGAATTTTAAAATGAATTCTATACTGGACTGGTAACCAGTGAAGTGAAGCTAAAACAGGTGTGATGTGTTCTCTTCTCTTAACGCGGGTTAAAAGCCTTGCAGCAGAGTTCTGAACAACCTGGAGGCTGATGAAGCTCCTTCTTACTCAAACACGTAAAAGACTGTTACAATAGTCTAAACGGGAGGAGATGAATGCATGAATAATCATCTCTAACTCACCTTTAGTCACAGATGATCTTAATTTTGAAATGTTCCTCAATTGAAAAAAGCAGTTTCTAACTAATTGTTTCGAATGAAGCTCCAATGACATAGCTGACTCAAAGACAACACCTAAGCTCCTGAGGCTCGGATGGACAGACGGGCCTAAGTCGCCAATATGTTGCATAAAACATATTTATAAAATATGTTAAATAGCATAAAAGCATCTGCCAAATGCATAAATGTAAATGTAAATGTACTTGCCCTTATATTAACAGTGCAATGACAAACTAGCAGAGAAAAGGCCATGATGGTTCTCATTACTATGGTTATGTCAATGCAGCTATTTATAATAATAATATAATGATGATGATAATAATAAATAATTATAGTGTTCATGAAAAACAGTATAGATTCTGCCTATTACTATAAAATCGTGAAACAGTTTTGTAAGGGTGATGATGGGTAATAAAAATAAATAAATACAAAATAAACCTTATTTTTCTGCATAGCGCAGTGTTCCTCACTGCTGGTTAGAAGGTTGGGGCTGTCTACTATCTGAGGGGTTTGACTCCCTCCATAGTGATTTAAACTATACATTCTCACTAGAATTCAATTGGGCATTGATTCTCGGGCGTGCATGCCAGAAATACAGAAGATTAGAATAAAGCAGATAATTGGAGTTATACTGTTACTCTCGTGCAAAGAACAAGCTTTAATCGCACCGCAAAAATATCCTGTTGCAGATGAGAACCCTTTTGTGCATATGAAGTTCTGAATGCGTAATTATCATTAAATTTGCCGCAGCAGTCCAATCTCCACCAATTTCCCTACCTCCAAAAAGACAGAAATCCCAATTTAACGCTAGGCCATATGTGCAAAATTGGTGGGCAAGGCCAAGGAGGTTAGTTTTTTCATGCAAGCATGCGCTATGTCTAGACGTAAGTGGGTTGGTGAAATTGTGTGCCCTAAAGTGCAAGCTATAAATAAAGACAGACCATTCATTATACATTGGTAGCTAGTGGTAATGGACTGTATACGTAGGAGCCAATGAATGTTCGAGCAGCTGGATGCACTAAACAATTGAGAGAATCAAGGACCCAATACCTTCTGACAAGTGAAGGATAATACTTAATGTGGTGAAGTTGAAAGTTTTTATGACTGGTAAGAGTTCAGATTCAGACTGAAATATAATGATTACTTATTAGTGTAGTTTAAAATTAAGGTTAAAAAGCTCACTGGAACAGCTTTTTTTTTTTCCAGCAAAGTGAGGAAGAGGACGTGAGTGCGATTACACCCACTGTTTGTCCAAAAATCAGCACTTAACACAGGACAAATACCAGGCAGCATCATGGCACTACAAAACTACTCAACCCCTCTTCAAATGAAAGAGCCCTTTCCAGCGCTTTCAAAGGCTCTGCCTGTGGATTAGGTGTTGACCTTTTCAAACTATTTGCGATTGGTGCAGTTGGCAAACAGGTTGCATACTGTGTCAGTCCTCTCCAAACAAGAGGTAAAGGGAAGGCTTCATTCTGCTTAACTGTGGATCATCTTTCTCCATTTAAAAACAACTTTCACTCTTGTAGAATACATGAATACTAAGAGAGCCGTGCTTTATGTGCATTGCTGTTGTACAGCAAATAGGTACATTAGCCAGGCCTCAAGAAAAATAGTGGCCTGATGGCCAGGGGCCAGTGTGAGTGAGATGAGACCAAAATACCAATAACAAAGGAAAAAATACTGCTTCCAGCTGCTCATTCAAACAGATTAGGGGAATAAAATGTGCACTCCTACAATCATCTACAATTAATTACAATATTGCAACATAAACAATTAAAAGTAAACATATTTCATCATCATTATCAGCAGTTGATCATTAGTGATCGCTTGTCATACATGTACTAATGATTGCAAACTGCTTCGCAACAGCTGGAAACACTCACAAGCCCCCATGTGCCTGCAGAAAATACAGTGCAACATTTTCACTCTGAAGGATGCAGCGCATGCATTTATTTAATTAGATCTTATTCTTTTGAAGTTTGATAATCAAATTAGGTCATATCATGATTCCTGTCTGTCTGCCCCCAAATTTCAGACATCTTTAAATTATACTTAAGATTTTTTTTGTAACAGGGATCCACGGGAACTGAGAGTTCTGAGAGCACTAATGCGGATACATGCCTGAACGGTGAAATACAGTACATTTCAAAATTCCTTGTGAGGAATAAATTTGACCTAATAGACCTCCTCATGTAGTGTGTTGTTAATATTAATCAAACAACCATAACAAGAAAATGAGAAAACCACTCACTGCTCTTGGCTGGATAACTTCAGTGGCTTTGAAATGTATTAATGTATTATACTCACAGAGTGAAGACCAGTAGTAGTCTTATGTCACATTTCATTCTTAATGTTTACTTGAATAATTAAAACATAATTAACTAATTATTTAGTATTATTATTTGTTGTGGTATTGAAGCTGGTATCGAGAACCATCAAATTTCACCTCCAACTACTGTAATTTTGGTATTGTGCGTATATACATTGGCAGCAAAAAGTTTAGAATAATGTACAGGTTTTGCTCTTATGGAAATAAATTGGTTATTTTATTCACCAAAGTGGCATTCAACTGATCACAATTTATAGTCAGGACATTAATAACATAAACAATTACTATTACAATAAAAAAAATTAAAAATAAATCAGAACTTTCAAAGAGTTCTTGTCAGAAAATTCTCAATGTGCAACAATGACAGCTTTGCAGATTCTTGGCATTCTAGCTGTCAGTTTGTCCAGATACTCAGGTGACATTTCACCCCACACTTCCTGTAGCCCTTGCCATAGATGGCTATAGGTCTTGTCGGGCACTTCTCACACACCTTACAGTCTAGTTGATCCCACAAAAGCTCAATGGGATTAAGATCCATAACACTCTTTTCCAACTATCTGTTGCCCAATCAAACCTTTTGTTTTTGTTTTTCTGTTTCAAAAGTGGCTTTTTCTTTGCAGTTCTACCCATAAGGTCTGCACCCCTGAGTCTTCTCTTTACTGTTGTACATGAAACTGGTGTTGAGCGGGTAGAATTCAATGAAGCTGTCAGCGTGAGGACATGTGAGGCATCTATTTCTCAAACTAGAGACTGATGTTTTTATCCTCTTTTTAGGTTGTACATCTGGCCTTCCACATCTCTTTCTGTCCTTGTTAGAGCCAGTTGTCCTTTGTCTTTGAAGACTGTAGTGTACAACTTTTTTATGAAATCTTCAGTTTTTTTTTTTTTTTGTCAATTTCAAGCATTGTATAACCTTCATTCCTCAAAACAATGATTGACTGATGAGTTTCTAAAGAAATCGTTTTTTTTTTTTTTTTTTTTGCCATTTTTGACCTAATATTGACCTCAAGACATGCCAGTCTATTGCATACTGTGGTAACTCAAAACCAAACACAAAGACAATGTTAAGCTTCATTTAATGAAAAAAATAGCTTTCGACTGTTTGATATAATGGCAAGTGATTGTCTAGTACCAAATTAGCAGTTTAGAATGATTACTCAAGGATAAGGTGTTGGAGTGATGGCTGCTGGCAATGGGGCCTGCATATTTGAACTTTTTTCAAATAGTGATGGTGCTGTTTTTTACATCAGTAATGTCCTGACTCTACTTTGTGATCAGTTGAATGCCACTTTGGTGAATTAAAGTACCAATTTCATTCCGAAATTGCATTGGCCGCATTCTTAGACAGAAATCTAAGTGTGTAATACTGCTTTTTCTTAATGCCTTCAATGAAAGATACTGTATATGTGGGATGAAAGATAGAGAAGCATCAGCGAAATCAAATGATTTTGACACCACAAACTAAAAATGAGACAAGAGGAGATCTGTAGTTCCAGCAATAAACTGTGTGATGCTGTTTGCGATTCAAATCATTGAACTATGTTGGCAATGATGGAACTTGCATCCATAGTTGGCTATGGTGTTTTTGAGAAACGCACCCCAGATCATATCCTGTTTGGTCCTTAATTCAGTACTGTCCACTTGTGACTGGGTTACCCAATACAGATGTTAATGCCAGGTGTAAACAGGGCCAGTAAGGATATTAGGGATATTATGTTTGAGGGTCAATGGTAAAAATTTAAAGTCAAAGGAATGAGAGGAAAATTAGAATGAGAACTGGTACTTACAGATGATGTGAAAATGACATCAAAAGCAAAGAGCAATGAATAGCTGCACTTGAAAGCTCGAGTAGCTATAAACTCTAAGCTGTTCTCTTTGAAATTGTTGGCCTGATTTCCATACAGGGAACATTTTGAAGTTTACTAATCACATGTACAAGTGTCCTAAAATGAGATAAGGGTGTATGAGAGATAAATTATAAAAAAAAAGCTATGAATATTTGAATAAAGGCCCTAGTTAAAGCCAGATAAAAGAATATGTGGTAAGGCATCACACTTTGATTGACCCGTTCTGGGATAAAAGAAACAAAAGCCATTGAGATGATTAATGGGAACCACGTCTTGTGACTGCCTTTTATTCTCTCTCACATGGGAAATACAGCACATGCAGTATATTACACTGCATAAGAAAATAACAACAGTGTAAAGAGATGAGATTTATCAAAGAAGTACAACATCTTGACTGCTTATATATATTAAAGACATGAAATAGCTTTGTTTATATGTCTATATTTCAAGTGCTGCAAGGTCACAAAGTTTTGAGAGCCAAAACAAATGCACTTTTTAACTGTTTTTTTATTATGCAATTGTAACCAATAACTTTTAATTAAGGGGAAGATTTAATTATATATGAAAGTCTGGTTGCTGACTTTTAAGAGGGAATAAGTTTCAGGGCCTTTTCCAATATGATATTATTTGTTGATAATTCAAATATCTACATTTACATTTAGTCATTTAGCAGAAGCTTTTATCCAAAGTGACTTAAAAATGTGGAACAATGGAAGCAATTTGTCATACAAAGTTCAACAATATCTGCTGTGTTGTTCTGCCAAGTTAACAGGATGGTTGGAGTAGTATAGAAAAAAGCACAGAAGAAAGAGTCAAAGGGACATATTTAATAAAAATTGTATGCAATTAGTGTGGGTTGGTCATGGAACAGATCTGTTTTCAGATGTGAGGAGATTGGAAGTTTATTCCAGCACAGAGGAACAGAGAAAGTGAACGATCATGGAATAGACTATGAGCCTTTTTGTGATGGGTCCCTCAGGCAGCGCTCGTTCATAAACTGCAGAGAGTGAGTTGGAGTATAGACATGGAGAAGTGAATTGAAGTAAGAGGGTGCAGTTCCACCGGTTGTCCTGAAGGCCAGAGTCAAAGCCTTGAATTTGATGTGGGCAGCAACATGTAATTAGCTCTTTTTGGCTGATTGAAGACCAGAAGCACTGCTGCATTTTGCACCATCTCAAGAGGCTTAATTGTGTTAGCTGGGAGGTCAGCCAACAGAGCATTACAGTCGTCCAGTCTTGAAATGACCAGAGCTTGAACCACGAGCTGTGCGACATATCAGACAGAAAAGGTCTGATTTTCCTGATATTGTAAAGCACAAACCTGCAAGACTGCGTGGTTAATGAGATGTTGGCAATAAAATTAAGCTGGTCATCTACCACCAATCCCAGGGCTGTTCTTGTTGGTTTAAGTGTAGTTGAACCAAGGTGAATAGAGAGGTTATGGTCAACAGATGGGTTGGCTGGGATCTGTCTTGGCAAGGTTGAGCTGAAGTTGATGTTCCTTCAATCAGGCCAAAATGTCTAAGATCATCTGGCTGCAATGAAAGGTACAGTGGTAGGACAAGCCAGGAGTGATGTTGTGTACATCGAGAAGAGGAGGGGTCCAAGCACATATCCTTGAGGAACACCATTAGTCAGCTGGTGTGAGTGTGACACCTCTACAGGGGACCTTGGAAGATCTACCAGTGAGGTATCATATATATCAATATAAATAAGGCTATAAAAAGACATTATCAAATCTGCAAACACAAAGTTAATGACTTATGATTTGCATATAATTATCAGGAAAATAAAAACAAACTTGACAAATAAAAATATACAATGGCAGAATTTGCTTAATCCACCAGAGGGATGAATAATGCTTATTTTTGGTGAAACCAGGTGTACAGCAATGACATTTTAATAATACCACATGTTCAAGTTTAATTGTTTTAAAACATTAGTGACAAAATGCATTTCGCAAGTTTGTTAGATCGTAATAATTTCCCTTTTGTAGTTCACTTCGATGCTGCGTTGAGCTAACACTATCAGAATCACACACAGTGAGTCACAAGCTCTCACACCACTTTATTGGCTAATGCCACTTAAGCAATGCACAATACAAAGCTACGTCATGGGCTCCTTATAAGCACTCGCTTTCTGCTATTCCCACAGATTTTATTTACTTCAAGTGCACAATTTGTAGCTTGCTAATTTTTCAACTGCTTGCATTTTTTTTTGTGCACATCTGGTTTTTTTCTAAATCTCGCAATTTGACTGCATGCATTGGTTTTCTCCTCTGTGTTTACACAGATTACTGCATCAATCTTAAACCTCTGCTGATCAGGAACCACCACAACAACAGCAAACAATTGTGTGAAAGATTCACATCGATCTCAAACCCCCGCTGCTCAAGAACCACCACCACAAAATCAACAACAAAAAATTGTGGTACCTTATGGCATCCACACATGTTAACGCTACCTGCACTGCATGCCTCATATAACTACAGATTATGCCGTCATCAGTGAGGGATTTACATGTGATAAATGCAATGAATTAGCCAGGCTGACAGAGAAGATTAAGTTATAGACACACATCTGAACACTAGTGGAGGTCAATGAGAAAGAGAAGCCAGTAAATACAGTTTCGGATGTGGCTAGTACAGTGAGCAACACACACACACACACTTTGGATTAGGCTGTAGAGCCCCCACAGCAGGGCATTTGGGTGATGTCTCAGCAGTATAGTCACTCAGCAGGGAAGGTGCCATTTCTCCTATCTAGCAATATAGCTCTTAGACTTAATAGTGATATTTTTGACTAACTGGGTCCCAGGTCAGGAAGCAGACAGAATGGCTTAACCATCCATCTTCAAGCTGGTCACACAGGTCACATAAACTACAACACATAAAGAAATGTGTTTGCCGCACTATTGTGCCTGTTCTCCACATTACCAAGCACAAACCCCTCACTAAATAATTTAGAAAAAACAATTATTAAATGTATCAAACTTGAAAATATCAAAACCTTAATGAAGTGTAATGAGGTGGAAGCCAAGGCTGAATCCATATGCAGTCGTTTATTAAAATCCACAGCAAACAAATCAAGATCAGCAGGCAGATAGCATAAACTTTAAGGCAGGCAGAGGTAAGACACAATGAGGCAGTCCAATCCAAACAACAGAGCAAAAGGGATAATCCAAGAGGCAAAAACAGAACAAAGCTGGCAATGGTCATACACGTGATAAACAAGACAATGACAAGTGAACGCTTAGCAAGGCAGGTAGACTGGCAATACTTCGCAATGGCCTGTTGGCCAGGCCATGCTTAAATATCTCAAAAACAGGAAGTAACCAGAGAAGCAGAGGGAGTGGCACACAGTCAGTACTCGGGAGAGGGCTCCCTCTCCTGGCGTGATGTTACAGAATCCCCCTCCCTAGGAGCGACTCCTGGCGCTCGACGAGGATGTCCCCGTGGTCGTGGTGCTGGACGATCGGGTCTGGCTCGATGAAAGTCTTTGATAAGTGATGGATCCAAGATGTCATGGGCAGCTACCCAAGATCTCTCTTCAGGTCCGTACCCCTCCCAGTCCACCAAATATTGGATTTGACCCCCTCTCCTTCTTGAGTCCAACAATTCCTTTACCGCATAAGCAGGGGATCCATCTATGTCCAGCGGTGGAGGTGGCTCCTGGTTCTCAAGATTGGGGTCAGCACCCGGGTGGACCGGTTTGAGGAGGGATACATGGAAGGAGGGAGAGACACGATAATTACCTGGAAGCTCCAACTGATATGTGACCTCATTTATCTGTCTTATTATTTTAAATGGGCCTACATACCTTGGGCTTAGTTTCTTGCTTGATAGCCGCAACTTGAGGTCCCGTGTGGAGAGCCAGACCCTTTGTCCAGGTTGGTAGGGAGGATGTGGAAGACGTCGTCTATTGGCCTGGATTTCCTGGTTCCTGACAGCCCTTTGCAGACATACATGAGCATTGTTCCACACCCTCTCGCTACGATGAATCCAGTCATCGACTGCAGGTACCATAGATGGTTCTCCTGACCACGGGAACATAGGGGGTTGGTATCCAAGCACACATTGAAATGGGGTGATACCAGTGGATGAGTGTCTTAACGAGTTCTGCGCGTACTCTGCCCATGGTAGAAACTCTGCCCAGCGATGCTGTTCATGACCACAGTACGACCGTAGATACCTGCCAATCTCTTGATTCAATCTTTCCACTTGACTGTTGGACTGAGGGTGATACCCTGAGGTTAAGCTGACATTGATGTCCAGCTGTCTGCAGAAGGCCCTCCATACTTGTGAGGTGAATTGTGTTCCTCTATCTGAAACAATGTCTTCGGGTATGCCATAAACTCTGAAAACATGTTGAAACAGTGCTTGAGCAGTTTCCATGGCAGTGGGGAGGCCCTTCATAGGTATTAGACGGCAGGATTTTGAGAAGCGTTCAATGATAACTAGGACTGTTGTGACTTCAGTTGATGGAGGTAGATCGGTGACAAAGTCAATTGAAAGGTGTGACCAAGGTCGTTGGGGAATGGGCAAAGGTTTTAACAAACCAGAGGGTAACTGTTTAGGTGTTTTGGACTGAGTGCAGATCGAGCACGACTTGAAATAGTTAGCCACATCCTTAATCATTGATGGCCACCAGAATGAATTTTGTGTGAGACAAAGAGTTCTTGAGATACCTGGATGACCGGAACAGAGTTATGTATGGACCCATTGCATGACTCTTGTACGAAGATTTACAGGAACATAGTGCTTGTTGGAGGGACAACCTTGTGGTGTTGGTTCATTCTGTTGTTCTCTTTGAATCTCCTCCATCAAGTCCCATGTAACAGGTGCAATAATAACTGATGGTGGCAGAATGAATTCTGGCATGGATTCTTTTTGGGATGATCATGTCGCCTGGATAGGGCATCAGCCTGGCTATTTTTACTTCCTGGTCTGTAAGTTACAGTGAATTGGAATCTTGTGAAGAAAAGTGACCAGAGTGCTTGTCGAGGATTTAGTCTCTTGGCACTCTTGACGTACTCAAGATTCTTATGGTCCGTTATAACCTGGAATGGGTGAGTGGAACCCTCTAGCCAGTGTCTCCATTCTTCTATTGTGGCTTTCATAGATAGAAGTTCCTTGTTGCCGACATCATAGTTGCGTTCTGCGTCAGTGAGTTTTCTAGAAAAATATGCACAAGGATAGAGCTTGCCTGGCTGTCCATGGCGTTGAGAGAGCACTGCACCAATTCCATTGTCTGAAGCGTCAACTTCTACTACAAACGGCAGATTGGGATCTGGATGTTTGAGGATGGGTGCTGTCGTGAAACTGTCCTTGAGTTTAGCGAAGGCTTGTGTGGCATTTTCAGTCCATTTTAACTTTGAAGGTTTACCTTTCAGCAGAGACGTCAGTGGAGCAGCTGTAGTGCTATAATTACATATAAAGCGTCGATAGAAGTTGGCAAATCCTAAGAAGCGCTGAAGTCCCTTGACTGTGGTTGGTTGGGGCCATTCAGTGACTGCTGTAATCTTCGAATTGTCCATTTCTACACCTTGATGACTGATGTTATATCCCAGGAATGAGGTTCGCTTGACATGGAATTCACACTTCTCAGCTTTTACATAAAGTTCATTCTCTAGTAGTCTGAATAGCACAGTCTTGATGTGATCCTTATGTTCACTTTCAGACTTGGAGTAAATGAGAATATCATCAATGTATGCAACAACGTACTTGTTCAGAATGTCTCTGAAGATCTCATTGATGAAAGACTGAAAGACTGCCGGTGAATTGGCTAATCCGTATGGCATGACCTGGTATTCATAGTGCCCCCTAGTGGTCAGAAATGCTGTTTTCCACTCATCCCCTTCTCTGATTCTGATGAGGTTGTAGGTGCTCCTGAGGTCTAACTTGGTGAAAATTGTTGCCTCTCGGAGTTGTTCTAGGGCAGAAGGTACTAATGGTAATGGATAACTGAATTTAACAGTGACATTGTTCAAACCTCTGTAGTCAATGCAAGACCGAAGTCCTCCACCCTTCTTTTCCACAAAGAAGAAGCCTGCAGCTGCTGGAGAAGTAGATGGACGAATGAAACCAGAACTGAGAGCTTCTTCAATGTATTCCTCCATGGCCTGAGTTTCTGGGTGTGATAAGGGATAGACCTTACTTTTGGGAGGCATCGCATTAGGCAGGAGGTCAATGGCACAATCCCAGGAACGATGAGGTGGAAGAAGGGTCACTTTAGTCTTTCTGAAGACTTCTTGATATTCTTGGTAACATGATGGAGTGGTGACTGCTTTAGAATCAGGACTTTCAATACTTGTGGTTAAACACGGCTTGGTAACTATGGTGCTTAGACAGTGTGTATTGCAGAACTGTGACAATTGCGTAACCTCACCATGACGCCAAGAGATGACTGGGTCGTGAACTGATAGCCACAGGTATCCTAGGATGATTTCATGGTGTGGGGAATCAATCACATAGAATGAGAGTTGTACGGGTTTGTTGGCTGATGCCATCTCCAATGGGCTTGTTGTCAACAGCGTTAACTTTGAGTGGTGGGTCACAAGGTTGTGTGGGGATGTTGAATTTCTTGATGACGCCTTGATAGATTAAATTCAACGCAGATCTGGAGTCAATCAATGCTGTAGAATCGATAGAGTCACTTTCAGTAGTAATCTTGACACTGATAGTGGGGAATTTAGTGGAAAGAAGAGGAAGATTGTCAACACTCACCCGGCTGGTCATTTTGGTAGTCTTCCTGGCTTTTAGTGGACACATGGCATTAACATGGCCTGCTTCTCCACAGTAAAAACACAAATTGTGTATCAGCCGTCGTGATCTCTCCTCCATAGAGAGTTTGGTAACTCCTAACTGCATGGGTTCAGGGCTGGATTGAGCAGTAGTCAGGAATGGATTGGATATTTGGGAAGTTTGATTTGTCGGAGTGATTCTCTGTGATGGTGACTTGGTTCTTGCAGGGCTATTGCGCATGAGGTTATCAATCTTGATGGCGAGCGTCACATACTCTGAGAATGACTCTCAGGTTCTCTCCCTTGCATGTGAGTTCTGCCTGTAACTCAACATTCAAACTTCGTTGAAACATGGCCTTGAGTGCAACATCATTCCAACCACTCTGAGCAGCGATCGTTCTGAATTCTATGGCGTAATCAGCAGCTGATCGGCGGCCTTGACTCAATTGCACAAGTTGTGTTGAAACATCCATGCCTCCTGCTGGATATTCAAACACATCTCTGATTTGTTGAATGAAGTATGCATATGATCCTTGAATCAAACTGTCCGTTTCCCAGACCGCTGCAGCCCAATCAATTGCTTTACCAGTTAACAGAGACATTAGAAAAGCACATTTCTTTTCATCAGATTCAAAATTATCCTTTTGGTGTTTAAAAAAGATCTCTACTTGCCGGAGAAACCCCTTGCATTGCTCTGCCGAACCATCAAATTTATTGGGTAAAGCAAAGCTTACCTTCTTAGGCATAGGAGGTGGTAACGAATGGAGATACTGCGTGAGGTATTCGTTAGTAGCCTGTAGTTTGCTCAGCTGTTCTTGGTATCCTTTGAGGATGTCACTTTGGCAAGCAAACGCTGCCTGTAGATTAGAAACTTCTGCTGGAGTCATCGGTGGCGAAGTATTATGTAATGAGGTGGAAGCCAAGGCTGAATCCATATGCAGTCGTTTATTAAAATCCACAGCAAACAAATCAAGATCGGCAGGCAGATAGCATAAACTTTAAGGCAGGCAGAGGTAAGACACAATGAGGCAGTCCAATCCAAACAACAGAGCAAAAGGGATAATCCAAGAGACAAAAACAGAACAAAGCTGGCAATGGTCATACACGTGATAAACAAGACAATGACAAGTGAACGCTTAGCAAGGCAGGTAGACTGGCAATACTTCGCAATGGCCTGTTGGCCAGGCCATGCTTAAATATCTCACAAACAGGAAGTAACCAGAGAAGCAGAGGGAGTGGCACACAGTCAGTACTCGGGAGAGGGCTCCCTCTGCTGGCGTGACGTTACATGAAGATAAACATCACATTAAAGTATTTCTACTAAACAGTAGATATCTTTCAACCAAAGCACTTATTATAAATTAAATCATTACAGATAAAAGTTTGGATGTGTTCTGTTTGACTTTAACCTGGCTCAAACTGGATGAATATATTAGATTAAATGAGTCTACTCCCCCAGTGTATTGTTATAAACATGAGCCTCGCCATAAGGGTCGAGGAGGAGGTGTTGCTACAATTTACAGTGAAGTTTTTAGGTGTTACTCAGAGGAGAGGATACAAGTTTAAGTTGTTTGAACTAATAATGCTTAATGTGACATAAAAACAAAATCTCTGTCGTCTTTTGCCCTTGCTACAGTATATAGATCACCTGAGCCGTATTCTGATTTCCTTGGTGAATTTGGAGATTTGCTATCAGATCTAGTAATTACTGTGGATAGAGTTTTAATTGTTGGTGACTTTAAGCCCCACAACATGGTACAAAGATCACACTCATGCTCTCAAGAGAGCAGCTTGGAAAATGGCGCTCAAGTGGAAGAATACAAAATTAGATTAGGTATTTCACAGTGCATGGAAGGATAGTGTCTCTAGCTACAGACAGGCACAAAAAGCTGCCAGGACAGCATATCATAGCAAACACATAGAACATAACCACATAAATCATGGGTGTTTATTCAGTACTGTGGCTAAATTGGTTAGTAATAAAGCCTCGATTGAACCAGATATGCTGTTGCAGCACAATAGTACTGACTTCATGCATTTATTTACTAATGCAAATTAATTAATCAGACATTGAATTGGAATTATGCAATCTTCTGCCACAGCACCTCAGAAAACCGTATCTCATAATTTTCCTTACAAGCTAATTTAATGATTCACAGTCACAGGTCATGAAGAGCTAACAAAACTTACCAAAACATAAAATCAAACAACATGGATGTCAGATCCAATGCCAACTAAGCACACAAAAGAATAATGTTATCTCAGAACCTTTTCTTAATATTATTAACTTCTCACTAGCCTTAGAACATGTCCCAAGAAACTTTAAAATGGCAGTTATCAAGCCACTTATTAAGAAGCCACAGTTTGATCCTGGAGAATTGGCTAAATGTAGACCGATTTCAAATCTCCCATTTATGTCAAAAATACTAGAAAATAAAGTGTCCTTCCAACTATGTTAGTTTCTACAGAGAAATGGTACATATGAACAAATTAATTCAGGATTTAAGCCCCATCATAGTGCAGAGAAGTCCCTTATTAGAGTTACAAATGACTTGCTCTTATCATCTGATCGCGGCTGTCTTCGACACCATAGATCACAACATTTTCTTGGAGATGCTTGAGAATTATGTTGCCATTTATCGCCAATTATGACTAGCATTAGCCTGGTTTAGATCCTATTTATCAGACCGCTACCACTTAGTCTGTGTAAAAGAGAAATTGTCAGATCATAAAAGTTATGTATGGAGTACCACAGGGATCAGTTTTAGAGCCTCTGCTTTTGTCCTTATACAGTATATGCTTCCCCTGGGAGACATTATCAGGAATTGTGGAATACATTTCCACTGTTCACACAGTTCACTACCCTGTAGGCTCAGTGTTGGAGTTTTCGCAAGAGCATTTTGGGTGTGGGTTGCCCCAGCTTCATACCGCTGCTATTGAAGCAGGAACACATGCAAGTGAATGGTGTTTAGATTGATAGATTTGCAGAGTGATAATTTTCTAACCCTTAAAACTGCCCTGCATCTGGCATTGGCATCATTCAAGAGGATCTGTGATTTATGTGGCCAGCCATTCAATCCATTGTGTATGGATTTCTCGCCGGGTTTGTTGCAGGTAGTTTTGAGAACTTGCTTGGCGTTGTTTCTACTCAATTTCACTCAGATGTTATTACTTTGCAGTCCTTCTCTCTTCCCCTACTTGAGTCAGATAAGAGTGAAAGGTTGCATATGCTGTGACCTTTTAAAGCTATGTGAGTTCATGTTGATTGCACTAACTGATTTCTTAAGTCAGAACAGCTATTTGTATGTTTTGGTGGCCGCAACAGAGGTTTTTTGGTCACTAAGCAGGGCTGTCTCATTGGACTGTGGACACAAGGAGTGCTTAGGAGGCATGGAATTTTTTTCCTTGGAGGATGTTTTTTTATGGTGGCAGGGTGGGCCTTTTGTCAGATTTTATAATCTGGACAAGGGTTTAAGAGGGGTGACCTTGTAATTGATTTAATTGTTGTCCGCTTGTGCACTGCTTTACAATTGCCTCATGAGCTGATAGAGTTGGCAACAGGGATGTAATGGTATGACGATATGATGGTATACCGTGGTTTTAAAAACAGACGGTTTCCATACCGTTGACTTTTCCATAAAGATGGTATTGTGTGAACACACATATATATATATACTGTAAATGTAAAAAATCCCAAGTAAATTAATAATATTTCCATTTAATAATGGTTTATTTAATAAAATAAATAAATAAATTCAAAATTAACACGTCATGTCACTCTGTCAGACCAACGGACAGCAGCACATGAGCGCTGTGTAGAACGAAATGTCGGACATGGAGAAGGCTCTTTTCTCCCCACATATGCAGTTAAAGTCCGCTGTGTGGGAGTATTTTGGTTATTTAAAAGACACAAGAGGCAACACCAGAATTGAAGGACACCATATTTGCAAAATGTGTTGGAGAAAAGTGTCGGCTCAGTCGGGAAACACTTCAAAACATGAAGCACCATCCCACAGAATGAATGTGGAAATGAATAAAAGAGAAAAAGTCTGGTAATCAATTAAAAAATATATATCCCCTTTAATAGAATACATAAGCAGAAGCAATACACATTTACAAGACTAGTTACCATTATTTGGAATTGGTTTATAAGCTTACGTTGCTTTAGTGCTTCTGATTTCTAATCGTTTATCTGTAACATTTTGAATGACTAAGGCAATGATGTATTTGTAAAATAATAAAACCCACAGAAAGTCAAATTTACTGTGGTAAAATGTATATATTACCTACAAATGCGACCTGATCCATCATTTTGGGTCTTTTTGACCCCAAAACGCATTTCAAATGAACGAGAACAGTCTAGGCCATCAATAACAGATTAAGATTAAAAATATAATTCACATTATATGAGGTAAATGTCATGCGTTAGATGGCAAGCCGACTCCCCGCAGTTGAAACACAGATTTGCATGCAGATTAAACATTTTAGTAATGTATACTGTATCTTTTAAAATCTCTGATATTTTCCATTTTGTGCTACTTGTAATAATGTACATACAATGATATACCCGCGGGCTGTGAATGTTGCTCAGTGACGCTTCTCGAACTTGAGACAGTGATTGGTGGTCATGGCAAAGACTAAAATAAAATGAAAATCCCTGTCTCATTTCGTTGGAGCAGATCACAAATATATCTTGTTTGGCTCTATTTGATTTCATAAACTTTTTAAAAATTACATCCATTCATTACACTGCAAAAAAATATTTTTCTGAAGATATATTAACTTGATTTCATTTACACAATAAATTTACACAATATAATAAAATGTTGTGTTTTCAGGGTAATTTATAAAAATTCAACCAGTTTTATGCTTAAAACAATGCTCCCGCCTCAGCACAGATAACATAAATATGCTTACTTTTTGCATCATAACCTACCCTGACAAGATATGGAGTATAAATCTGATTTCACATATATTTAAATCTTTTCAATTATATTAAAAACCATTTTACTTATAGCAAAAAAAAAAAAAAGTTTATTTTTTAAACTTGTTTTTTGATTATCTTGTGTTTATGTCATGTGATTCTGTCTGTTTATCAGACAAGTGCCAAACCTAAAATTAAAGCTTTATAAGATAAGCACCATAATACCATGATACCAAGGTATTTTTTGTGATGGTTTTCATACTGTGAAAATTTCAAACCATAACATCACTAGTTAGCAAATACTGGTCTTATGGCATTATGCAATGTTGTCTCTATAGTTGCAGCATGGCACACCGTCAAAGTGAACTATGAAAGGGAACATCTCAGTTACATATGTAATGTAATTCCCTGAGTAGGGAACGAGACGCTGCATATCTCCCCATACTCCCTGGTTGCTGCATAGGCTAGTACCTCTTACAGAAAGCCTGAGAGGATGGCAGCAATTTAAAGCATGTAAAAGGCGCCCATGATGTAGCTCCTTATTGGGGGTCGCTTGAGGTGACATCAGCCTATAAATTGGCATGATTGTACAGGACTTCAGGTTTCATGACTCAAATACAGGATTCCCAAGCGTCAGCTTGACGCAGTCTCTCTTTCTCTACACAGGGAACCAGGGTTAAAATTATATTAAACGGCAACAATTGTTTGTGAAGTGAGATAGACTGCTTTCTTTTCGTATTCCCCTGGTTTTGTCATTTCTGTTATTTTGTGTATGACTGATTTGTACCCCCTTTTATTCATAATATATTTTAATACAAATGCGACTTGCATTATACAATGTCTATTGTATCACACCCCCTCGGAATTAGGTGGGTTGTGGTAGCCTATCAGCATTCGTGGGGTATATTAGGGTGGCTACATGCCACCTACACACACTTCATGAGCTAATGACCACCCCCTTTCCGTTATTGGACATTTCCGCTCCCAAGGTATGTTGTTGTTGTTTGATGTTGGGCTAACCGCTTGGCTCTGGTACCCAGTGATTATGCTAGTTTTGCTTTATGTGATAGCGGTTGTGTGTGCGAGGCTTGTATTGAGCTTCGCTGTCCGACTGCTGCCTTCCTCCAGTCTGCTTGTGCCCTTGTCGTTCTGTGTGTTCATGGCCGTGTTTATGGCTGTGACTCAAACATTTCTGTTAGCTGCTTTTTAAAAAAAAAAATAAGTTAAAACTCTTGCTGTGAAAAGTGCTGTTTTGAGACTATCATAGGGAAGTGTGATCATTCCCTCTGTATGTGTATGTCTTGAGCCAATGAGATATCTTATTTTGCTCCTATTGAAACCATTTCATTTTGTTTTATGTTATTGTTTGTGTGAAGTCGATCTTAGCAGGGTGATTCGTCTTCAGCTCTCCCCTGCCCTTAACTCTAACATTGTTTTTATGTGTGTTAAAACCCTTGTTTGAGTTTTGTTAGCTCTGTATCCTCTTAATAGTTGCCAGAGATTTTTGTCTTTTTGTTGTGTTGGTTTATTATATGATTATTCCATTTTGTTAATTTTCTCTTCCGTGTTCTCAAGAGCTGAGGGGCCAGTATAGGGGGTCTAGCCATTCCCTGCTATATTATGGTAGTGCCCCAGTCACATGCTGACTGATTCACTTGCGTGCTTGTGTGAGTGAAAGTGTACACTTGTGGGTGAAGTGTCTTTTTTTATCGGAAGATTTCTGCGCTTGGCTAACCTACCATCTCCTGTTAAGCCTCAGCCCTCTGTGTTCAGCAAGTGTACATGCTGTTTTATACTTGAGTGTGTGTGCGAAGCCTTTACGAACCACACAGCTGATTGCTGTGCTCACTTTTAAATGATGGAATGCATGTCCGGTGCCCATCTGACTCATGTAATGTTAAAATAAAATAGTTTTGTAATTTGGTATCCACGTCTCTTACACTTTTGTTTAGAAACAATGAACCTGTGTGCCCTTTCTGTTTGTGATTGGGTTAGTATTTCCCTGTTAACAACAGGGTGGCATAGTGAAACTTCTAACTGAAACCTCAATTCGTTTATTTTACATTGCTCTCAGCTACATTTGGGAACATTTACCAGTTATAGTGGTAACACTTCAAAATAAGGTTGTGTTGAAAGCTTGATTCTGATTGGTTGATGGACATTCTAAGGTGTGCAATACTTTTACCGTAAATGCACAGCTATGGTGTTCCAGGTATTGACCACATACATATACACCCGCGCAAACACACATACAAACACACACACACACACATTCACACACACACACACATGCACGCTAGTAGAGACTCGAGTCGCGACCAACAAAAGAGCCTTGATCTAAAAAACATTCCCATGACGTGATCAATACAACAGGAACTTCATAGGAAGTTCATGATAAATAATGTGTTAAATAATTTTAATTATAACAACTTTATTGTAGAGTGCTAACATAAAAATAAGAAGTAAATACTGCATCAGCAAAATCAATATAAATTCCCAAAAACATCCAAATGAATGTTTTAGGCCAATGATGATGATAGTTTAATCCAAAACATAAAAGACTTACAGCATTTAAAGCACAACCAGATATTTCATTATCCACAACCCAATCTTATAACATATAATTACATGAAACGTAATTATGCACAGCACTAGGTGCAAACATGATAATGCATAATCAAACACTAAGCTTAGAATCGAAAAACACCTCAATTACATTCATTATCAATTCTATTGCCAGCATGCCAGTTTGCTGGTCTGAAAGCATCACGAGCGACAGGGTTTTACATGCTAATAAGGAACTCTGTGCAAATGTTGTGGCTGTATGTCTATCCCTGAGCTGGTGGGACCACTCAAAGGGACCACCAATGTCTGCATACTAATCATGCAGGTGCAACAGCACAGTGGAGACGGGGAGGAGTCCCGGGCAGGCCAAACACATCCATTACCTCTGCCAGACTAGAGGAGGGATGACAAGAGACAGCGCGAGCATCAGAAACAGCTCTCCATGTGGCTAATTGGAGTCAGACGGCTCCCAAAGCAGCAATCTATGGCAGATTACATTCCACCAATGTGCCGCTTCAGCTCACATGAAAGTGATACACTGCAGAGCGACCTGACAGCATAACAGCACTCCAGATCAAGGGATGTAATCGTCACCGGCTCTCCAGACAAAACTTGTCTCATAACTCGCTGCCACCTTACACTTTTCGACTGCGAGCCAATTGCTTTTGAACCACTGCGAGGAGCCGGGTATTGTTCACAAATCTTAACCAAAATTGATACTTGATGATGAACATCAAAGTCATTTGTTTCTGTCAAGAGAGGAGCTGTAGTGCTACCCACATGACTTTACTCTGAGAAACTAATCATACTTGTGGTTCAGCAACGGCTCAAGTGCTGCTCATTCACTGCCAAATGAAGCCGTAAAATAGGGGCTCACAAACTGCACTCCGGCAGCAAAGGTGATGGAGGGGAGCTGAAGTCTTGTGATGGATGGCCTGTGAGATCTCATCAGATATCTAATGATCCCACTGCTGCTACTGATAAACTTCTCAACAAGGTGTCTAATAAAGGGAGGCTCAGGGCAAAAAGTGCCCCAAAAATTACAAAAATGCCCAAGAAATTTGAAATGTGGGGGTAAAAATGCCAGATTAAAAAAATTCTTCCGATATGTTTATTTTCTTTTTTTTTTCATTTCAACATATTAACACATGCACACCTGCCAAATACAGGTAGAAATCAGCACTGGTGAGTAACTCCCAATTATTAGCCACTTTAGCAGGAGAACATGTATTGTATTCGTCTCGAGTACAGCAATTTATAAGCAGTAAACATATGCCTCTCATAACTTGCACACACATCTGTGCGGGGCGAATGAAGCACGAGAACTGCCACGGTGCACGTTAGCACGCTCCAGAAATAAGACTGCCAGAGCTCTGGGATAGCACACAGCGAGACGTGGGATTCAGTTGGGCTTCACATGATATCATTGTGACCACACAACTTATGAGACTGATTTGAATTCTACAGAAAACTTTCTAGTCTCTATATGGGGGAAGTCAAATAAGCCCAGAAAATAAAAGGCACTGATGAGGTAGAGACAACAGTGTGCTATGCATCAACATTGATTACAAGTTTTTTAAAATACACTTCATCATCCAAACCAAAATGTATTTACTGCAGTAACACTAACTGATACAAGTGACTAATATAGATGCATATCAAATCAATATTGGCAAATCTATTTTTTTTTTTTGGAATTAAAGTTTGTTGATTTTTGTAAGGTCTGGTACATGCATACAACTAGGGGTACATGTGCAGGGAAGCCTTTATCTGTATTTGTATCTGTTCATATGACCAAATAATCTGTATCGGTCTCTGTATTCGGATAGAACCGGATGTGGGTGGGGATAAAACCGGAAGTTTTCGACCCTTTGCAGATGAGTGGCTAAAATTTTGGTCCGAATGTTCAGATCAAGATTAAGCAAACTGATGGGTCTAAAATTAGAGGGGTCCATAGTGTCCATTATTAGGAATTAGAGAGATCAAAGCTTCATTAAATGTTGGAGGTACACGTCACTTCCTAAACATCTCCTGATACAACTCCAGAAGCATCGGCGCAAGAATGCCAATACATTTTTTTAGAATACTCAACCGGAGTATTCTCAGTGCTACCGATATTAATAATAAAAAAATAGCTTCAAATCTTCCTCAAACACAGGCAGTGTTCATTCTCCTTCTGCCTCTTCTCTCTGTATTGATAGTTGTATTAAAATTCAGTTCCACTGGTTCACGATCAGCGATATGTATTGCCTTAACTGTACAGCTGGCTACGCAAGCTATCAAGCAGTAGTTATTAAGACAAAATCAACCCTTGGATATTGTCAGTCTGTCTCCCTCATGTTCTTCAAGGACTCTTATTTAGAAGTTTTCCTCTGGACTACATCTCCCAGAATTCACAGCCTTCATCACTTCTATCTGTGCCCTATCATCCTCACACGTCCTCCATTTCATCATTTGTATAAATGCCATCCTGTTTTGTTTTTTCCCTGTCAGTCATTGAAGCGTTACGTTATGTTATGATGTTTGGCTTTATTGTTTGTTCCACTCCAGTGATTGCTATTAAACGATTTAAAGTATTTACCCCTGCATCTCCTCTCTTCCACTCCAAGTACCCAGTGTTACAGATATGTTTCATGACAGTGGGAGAAAATAGATGTTTTCTCTCTTTCTTGGGTTGGTCAACCTCCATATATCTGTAAGACCATTGTCACTGCTCAGCATGTGAAATGCTTCTCTTTCCTTGGACAATAAATGTGCCCAGCATGAACTTCTATCTATGACAGGATTCATCACTTCATTGAAGTCACCAGCTAGGATTATCTGACCCTCTCTATCACCCAAAATATTATTGACTTTATAAGACGAGTCGCTCTTGTTGGGCGCACCATTCGTGTACCTCCTACTACGGACTCAATACACACAATTCCTCCCAGAGCAGCTGTCCTTTGCTTCAGAAATACCCTGCCCTGCATGTGAGATTCCTACATAAAGACAATATCTGCCTGATTATTTTGCAAATATGACAACACTTTCCGTCTTTTCACTGGAGAACCACACCCATTGATATTCCATGAGATTGATTTAAATAGCCTCTTGAAAATATCGAATGTATCTGTTATTTTAGTTGAAGTTATTTTCTGAATCCGTGCCTTCCAGTAACCGTTTGTTATCATATACTACTTTCAAACACTTGAGCCCCTTCGAATGAATATCTGTCGTTACCAAATACAGGGAAACAGGGAAAGATGGCATCCTTCCCAAACAATTTCTCTCTTTCCTTTAGCTGCTTAAATCCCCTCGTCTCTTGCAAATGACCAAAACCGGTCTGGGGGTCTGATCTGGGTATGGCAGTGGTGCGATTTGCTGATGCACCCTCTCAATCTCAAATTCCCCACCTGTCTCAACATTGAGCCCCTCACACAATGTTCAATTTGTGCCGTAAGTCTCTTTCAAACCCACCAGCCTCACATTATTTAGTCTACTGTGGTTTTCAAGGACTTGTAATCGGTTCCACAAAGCAGCCACTTGTTCGTCTTTGGCACCGCTGTCATTTAGTAGCTGCTCTGAGGAATCCACAAAGTGGGTAATGCATGCTTCTGCTTCCCCCAGCCTCTCCTGAATAGCCGTCACTGTTGCATTCAACTAATGTTTTTTTAATAATTGAAACATCAGTCACAACGTTGGACATTTTTGTAATTTCTGTGAACAGTCTCTCGAGACATTCACATCTGTAGGGCTGTGGGAGCTGTCTGAGGACTCATCCTGTCCGGGTGGCCATGTCTTCCTTCTTTTACTGACACAGAATTCTCAATACTGAAGTTATTTAGCTTGCTGGGGTGTGCTTAAATGTACTTATGTGGGATATTAGATGATAAAAGTGTATTTAACTTCTAAGCAGTAAAGAAATCTAAAAAATTAGCTGCACCCACATGACTCAATTTGGGTGAATTTAAATTATAATAATAATAATACAAAATATATATTTGGTGTGCCTGTCTTTTGCCTTTAAAACAGCACCAATACTCCTAGGTACACTTTTTCTCCTAGGCACAGTTTTTCAAGGTTAATGGTGGACAGGTGGTTCCAAGCATCTCGTAGAACACAATTCTATGTATTAATATTGTCTCAATTGCTTCTGTGTATTCATGTAATCCCAGACTAATTCAGTGATGTTAAGAAATGGGCTCTGTGGGGGCCATAGCATTGCAAAATTAATGTTTGAAAATCTAAAATTGATATTTCCTATGGACATACTATTAACATGCACCAGTTGATTGTGCACAAAGACCTGGAACAAGAAAAAAAATAAAAATAAATAAAAGTGTTAATGTTGTTTAATGTTTAATCTCTGCACAACTAAATAGGAAACAGAATTTATAAAAAAACATCTGGCAAGCATAAAAACAAGGCTGCTCAGAATCTGCTAGAAGGCTGGTCAAAAGTGACAGTCAGTATCTGGTGTGGCCACCAGCTGCATTAAGTACTGCAGTGCATCTCCTCCTCGTGGACTGCACCAGATTTGCCAGTTCCTGCAGTGAGATGATTCCCCACTCTTCTTCTGCAAGTTCCCGGACATTTCTGGGGGGAATGGCCCTAGCACTCACCCTCCAAGCAAACAGATCCCAGATGTGCTTAATGGGATTGAGATCCGGGCTTTTCGATGGTCATGGCAGAATTCTGACATTGCTGTCTTGCAGGAAATCACACATAGAATGAGCAGTATGGCTGGTGGAATTGTCACGCTGGAGGGTCATGTCAGGATGAGCCTGCAGGAAGGGTATCACATGAGGGAGGAATATATCTTATCCTGTCACGCACAGCATTGAGATTGCCTGCAATGACAACAAGCTCAGTCCGATGATGCTGTGACACACCGTGACCATACGACACCCCAGACCATGACGTATCCTCCACCTCCAAATCGACCCCGCTCCTGAGTACAGGCCTCGGTGTAACGCTCATTCCTTCGACGATAAACGTGAGTCCGACCATCATCCCTGGTGAGACAAAACCACGGGTTTGTGCCCATAGGCGACATTGTTGCCGGTGATGTCTGGTAAGGACCTGCTTTACAACAGTCCTCAGTCCAGCCTCTCTCAGCCTATTGTGGACAGTCTGAGCACTGATGGAGGGATTGTGCGTTCCTGGTGTAACTCGGGCAGTTGTTGTTGCCGCCATCCTGTACCTGTCCTGCAGGTGTGATATTCAGATGTACCAATCCTGTGCAGGGTGTTGTTACACGTGGTCAGCTGTCCTTCCTGTCACCATGTAGCGCTATAGTGTCCTAAGTTTTTATAAATGTGACCTTAATTGCCAACTGTCTGTAAGCTGTAATGGTCTTAATGACCATTCCAAAGGTGCATGTTCATTAATTATTTATGGTTCATTGAACAAGCATGGAAAACAGAGTTCCCCAACCCCCGGGCCACGACCCAGTACCAGGCCAAGGAAAAGTTGCTACCGGGTCACGAGAGAGTTCTGGGAAAAAACTTCTGTGCAGCACTGATATATGCCCTTTACCCTTTATGAGGCACTATCCAAATTTACATAAAAGGTGCGATTTCAGAAAACGTCGGTTCCAATCTTCCTATAGATGAAGTTGCTGTTTACAAACAAACACTCCACCCTGCCCTTTCCTCGATCGTTTGGTAGCCCAGAAAATAACATCTTTCTATGGGCGCTTTGCTCAAATTGCACTGAAACTGCCCAAATAGTGCTATTTTTGGGGTTGAAACAACCCGTTTTCCACCCCAATTATTGGAGATTAGGGATTCTTTAAATCGTTGCATCAGGAAAACAAAAGATTTTATTTAAAATACATTTTTACAATATATTAAGCTTAAAAGATTATTTAAACTGCAGCGCTTACGTAATTAACGTAACCACCCCAGACAGGCCAAACAAAAAATCATCCAAGGAGAGGGGGGCACACAGACAGACCAAGGGAGCACAAGGGGCAAACCGACAGATCAAGGAGGCACAGGGGGCAGACAGGCAGTCCAAGGGGGCACAGAGGGCAGGCAGGAAGTCCAAGGGGGCACAGAGGGCAGGCAGGAAGTCCAAGGGGGCACAGAGGGCAGGCAGGAAGTCCAAGGGGGGCACAAGGGGCACTCTGGAGTCTCTGGGAGCAGAGCCGTAGGAGGCTCAGGAGGTGGAGCCATAGGAGGCTCGGGAGGCGGAGCCGTAGGAGGCTCTGGAGGCGGAGCCAAAGGAGGCTCAGGAAGCTCTGGAGGCAGAGCCGTAGGAGGCTCGGGAGGCGGAGCCGTAGGAAGCTCGGGAGGCGGAGCCGTAGGAGGCTCAGGAGGCGGAGCCCTAGAAAGCTCTGGAGTCTCTGGGAGCAGAGCCGTAGGAGGCTTGGGAGGTGGAGCCGTAGGAGGCTCGGGAGGCGGAGCCATAGGAGGCTTGGGAGGCTCTGGAGGCGGAGCCGTAGGAGGCTCAGGAGGCTCGGGGGCGGAGCCGTAGGAGGCTCAGGAGGCGGAGCTGCAGGAGGCCCGGGAGGCAGAGCCATGGGAGGCTCAGGAGGCAGAGCCAAGGGAGGAGGAACCATGGAAAGCTCGGGAGGCTCAGGGGGCGGAGACGTGGGAGGCTCAGGAGGCAGAGCAGAGGGAGGCTCGAGAGGCGGAGCTGAGGGAGGCTCGAGAGGCGGAGCTGAGGGAGGCTCTGGAGGCTCAGAGGCCTCAGGGGGTGGAGCCGTGGGAGGCTCAGGAGGCAGAGCCATGGGAGGCTCAGGAGGCAGAGCAGAGGGAGGCTCGAGAGGCAGAGCCCTGGGAATCTTGAGGGAGGAGGAGCCCTGGCAGACTCGAGAGACTTGAGAGATGGAGCCCTGGGAGGCGCAGTCCTAGGATGCTTGGGAGGAGGAGCCCTGGGTGGCTCGGGAGACTTGAGAGGCGGAGCTCTGGAAGGCTCGAGAGGCTTGAGAGGCAGAGCCCTGAAAGGCTCAAGAGACTGGAGGGGTGGAG
This sequence comes from Xyrauchen texanus, assembly GCF_025860055.1. Taxonomy (NCBI): domain Eukaryota; kingdom Metazoa; phylum Chordata; class Actinopteri; order Cypriniformes; family Catostomidae; genus Xyrauchen; species Xyrauchen texanus. The sequence continues at coordinate 29,285,685 of NC_068315.1, forward strand.
CCCTGGGAGGCTCGAGAGACTTGAGGGGTGGAGCCCTAGAAGGCTCGAGGGACTTGAGAGGCGGAGCACTGGGAGGCTCGAGAGGAGCCCTGGGAGGCTCGGGAGACTTGAGAGGTGGAGCCCTGGGAGGCTCGAGAGGCTTGAGAGGCGAAGCTCTGGAAATCTTGGAAGGCGGAGCTCTGGAAAGCTTGGGAGGCTCGGACGGCGGAGCTCTAGGAAGCTCAGAAGGCGGAGCTCTGGAAAGCTCGGAAGGCGGAGCTCTTGAAAGCTCGGGAGGCTCGGAAGGTGGAGCTCTAGAAAGCTCGGGAGGCGGAGCTCTGGAAAGCTCAGGAAGCTCGGAAGGTAGAGCTCTGGAAAGCTTGGAGGGAGGAGCTCTGGGAGGCTCGAGGGGTGCTGGCTCTTGGACGGTCATGGCTACTGGTGCTGGCTCACTGACGTCGGAGGCTACAGGCGCTGGCTGACTGACGTCGGAGGCTACAGGCGCTGGCTCACTGACCTCTGAGGCGACAGGCTCTGGCTGGATGACCGTGGTATGCGTTGGCTTGGGTTTGTTGACCGTGGCTGACGAGGGCTCTGGCTTGCTGACTGTAGCTGACGAGGGCTCTGGCTCGCAGACCGGGGCAGACGAGGGCTCTGGCTTGCTGACCGTAGCTGACGAGGGCTCTGGCTCGCAGACCGGGTCAGGCGAGGGCTCTGGCTCGCTGATCCTAGCTGACGAGGGCTCTGGCTCTCAGACCGGGGCAGGCGAGGGCTCTGGCTCGCTGACCGGGGCAGGCTCTGGCTCGCAGACCGGGGCAGGTGAGGGCTCTGGCTTGCAGACCGGGGCAGGCGAGGCTCTGGCTCGCTGACCGTAGCTGACGAGGGCTCTGGTTCGCAGACCGTGGAAGGCGTCGGCTCTGGCTTGCTGACCGTGGAAGGCATGGGCACAGGCTCGCTGACCGTGGAAGGCGTGGAGTAGCGAGCAGAAGCTTCTGCCCTCCTCCTCCTCCTTCGGGCTGACGAGGTTGAGCGCTCTGGCGCAGGAGCAGAGGAAGCTGGGCACACCGGCTCTGGAGCGGACCAAGCTGGCAGTGTGGAGGTGTTGATTCCCGTGGAGAGCACACCCGGGATCGAGAGGGGAGGTTCGTCAGCTGCGAACGTCGACAAGATTAGATCGACGTACTCCCGCCAGGTGTAACACTTGATTCCGGGCGACTCTTGCCACCGGTGCGTAGGCAGGCCGACTTGGTACGTTGCTTTCAGCGCTTCCTCACTCCATCCGCCAATGCTGGTCACGGCGACAAAAAAGTACGTGTATTCGCGGATCGACAGCTCCGCTTGGGCCAGCTCATTGAAAAAAGCCGCTAGATCCATTGTTTGGTCTGTCGTTCTGTAACGAATGAGGCAGCGAGGAGACGCGGATCCAAATGCAGACTTTTATTAAAAAGGTAAACAGGCAAAACACAAAGGAAAAACCCTCGATGGGGAAACAAACATAAACGAGTAAACTCGGGCAGGAGAAACATTCCAGGCTTGACAACATACAACGACCGACAAGAAGAAAACAAGAAGCAGGGCTTAAATACACAGGGAGTGATGACTAAATTGGACACAGGTGAGAACAATGAACAAAATGGCAGTGATGATGACAGGTGGATACTGGGAAGTGTAGTTCTTTAACAATAGATTAGTGAGACACAGGGCAGACAACAGAGGAACGTGACAATAACATACATTTTGATTGCAGACCCCGCAGCACAGACTGTGCCATTTCTAACTGAGCATACTAGTGAATAGGTTGTGTAGAAATTCAGAAGCAATTTTTTTAGCATTAAATCAAATTAGGCAAGATGATACAAATGTTATTTGCATCGGTAACCAAGTGAACTGAACTAATTACCCCTTCTGTCAATTATATATAACATGTAATTGAATAAAGCAGCACAGCAATGCATTCAGATGCAGTACAAATATCCTTTGAGTTAATACACAATAGTGTGTCGACAATGCAATGGTCTACACTAACAGTGCACTTTATTTGCAGCAATTATATATACATATAAACACATCAGATTACCATAATGAATGTCATGTTGACACAAGCAGGGCTCCAATGTTGCTTACATACTAGAGGTTTTGATGCACACTTGGGATTGATCGACCATTAAGATTGAATAGTAGGAAATTAGTTTTTTAAACTCACATGTGCATAAAGAAAACACACTCAAGTATATTACAAAAGTGGGCTCTGGAGTTTAGTTTTTATGCAATTCTGTACAGTTTGTGGCTGATGTCAATGTAATCCTGCAGTAAAATGTTATTATGTACAGTATATTTTGAGTTACTATTTGCTACTGTCAAACCTTCCGATTTAAAGCTTTGCTGCCTGGCGACAGGGATGGGCAGTTTTTTAGATACATGTATTTGAAATACAAAATACTATTTTGTAACTTTGTTTTTTAAAGTTTCGATTTTTTTTTTAAATGTGTATTTAAATACATTTTAAGTTTGATATTTGTGCATTTTCAAAATACTTTGTGCCAGTCAACCTCTTTAAGTCATTCCATTGTCAGATGCTCGGAAGATGACTTGTAAGGAAACAAAACTGCAATGCTCCTGTTAGCTTAGCAGTTGTTTGACTGTCACCAGAGATGTTTCCTGGCAACCCAATTGAGAAACAATGCTGCAACGCTAGCATTTGTGCTACATGTGTGTGGTTATCAAACACCTGTTTCTGCAGGCGTTTGTTAAGCAAGATTTAATATCATATAGGAACTTTGACTCATTTATCGATATTACTTAATAACAGTGAATGTTGCACCTAGGTACCTCGTACATCCAAGTCGGGCATTTGTTACAATGACATGTCACACATTCATGTGGGAAACAAAATACAGAAAAAGCCAGAAGAAGTATGCAATGAATGATGGCAAAAGCCCTTTTTCTGTTGTACCGGTGAATAAACATTAGTGAATAAACCTGCATCACTTATAAGCAACATATATGATTTATTAATGCATGGTATCTAGCATATTATTAATTAATATGCTTAAAACAAACCGTGAAGACTGAGTCATTAGTTGACTCTCATATATAACAAATTAAATGACAGAAGTTGAAATCATTTAGCAAAATCATTGCTTTTCATATTTTTTTATGTCGACACGCCCCTTCAAGCTTCCCAACTCGGAAACTCATGGATCATCTAGAAATTTTCTAATCGTTAATACGACTTTGTGTTGTATTGAAAAATTCTGCACGAGTTTCCCAGTTGGAATTCCAACTTGAAGTGGCGTTGGAAGATAAGGTGAGGATGTAATGGTCGATTCTACTTGCAAAAAAACTTCATATTTGCTGGCAACTGTTATTTAATTTCCATTCAAATATTAAGGTGGCGTCGATACTTCTCGCCAGCCAGTGCAATGCATGTCAACAGTGAAGAAATAAAAACTAGTCAGCAGCCAGCTAGCGAGCTAGTCTAACTATCATTAGTGAGTTTATTAGCTATCGTTAGCTTGATCGTTAGCTAGCAAGCTAAAATGGAACATCATTCAGATTTGCCTTCAGTTAACATGAAGGAATAAAAGAGCAGAAGCAAAGGGAAAATAGCATTAGCACTAGCACTGGACATTAGCGCTAGCTAGTCAGTTTTGCTAGCTAATCAGTTGTTGGTGTTAGCAACTGCTTGTGTATTTACTAGCTAGGCAAGTGTGCATTACTTTTTAATAGAGAACAAGAAAAGTACCCACTGTTTCACTGTGATTTATTTAATAGGGTTCGCCACAAGTAATAGCAGATTGCAGTGTAACCTGGACAGAAATAAGTATAGAAATGGCTGCTATATGGCATTTTGCACTATGTAAGTGTGGCAGGGCGGAGGGCGGGGCCGGCTCGTGATTCTACACACCAGGTCCCTTATCAGGCTAATGAAGCCTCCGAGAGGAATAAAGGCCGACTGCGGAGGTTGGTGCAGGAGAGAGAGATTGATTACGGACATGTCTGTCATATGTGTGTGTGTGTGTGTGTGTGTGTGTGTGTGTGTGTGTGTGTGTGTGTGTGTGTGTGTGTGTGTGTGTGTGTGTGTGTGTGTGTGTCTGTGTCTGTGTCTTTTGTTTCAGTTTATCGCCACCTCCTTTGCATTGAACTGCGTTACAGTAAGTCATTTCTAAGCAGTTGTACACCAAAATGTTCTTTACATTCAGAATAGGAGAACATAGATTTCAGCCTAAAAGTGAAACGTCATTGAATGGCCAATTTTACATGTATTTTGTGTATTTTCAAGAAGCAAAATAATGTATTTTATATTAATACATTTTTGTCCACACAGTATTTGGTATATTGTTTTGATACATTTCCATGAACTGGGGACAGTGATAAACAGCCTCCGGCTAACATTTTACCAATATACTGCAGTTCAGAACAACATGGCACAGTGTGAAAGCAGAGCAGCTGGGGCAGAGGGCAATGGTGTTTTCACCTGTACTCCTCATGTGTGAAGACAGGAATGACTGAAGGCTGCAGGACAGTGATCTCCACTAGACTCTTATTGAACTTCATGGGCTCCCCATCATCATAAGCAATAACCGCCAACTGTTTAGAAAGAGAAAATACATTTTAGAAAAAAAGCAAGGAAGAATGGGAACTGGCATCTAAACATGCCTATTTTCGTTTAAATATATAATTATTAAATATGTCTATTCAATATGCCCCGCCTCATATTGCTGTTTTAATAGGAAATACTGTATGTCAGAACAGGATATAAAACTTTTTTTGGCAAGCCATTTCATGGGGTTCCAAAGAAAAGATGCTGTTGTGCTGTACTCACATTGAATTTAGTGTTGGGTTCTTCGTTGAGATTGACTTTGGTGAGAACATTTCCTGATTTCTCCTCCACGTCAAAGATGCTGGTGCTGTAAGGAAACTGCTCCAAATCTACTTTATAGTGAACTTGACTGGCCGCAGTACCCTGCAAGATAATAAAAACAAATAAAACAAAAAAACTTTAAGCCCCCAATAACTAAATCAGAATTAAAGTCATAATGAAAATGTGACCATTACATCAGGATAATAGGTGGGTAACAGGTGTTAAATACATGCTATTGTTTCAAACAGTTCAAACTGTAACATCCATAATTTACAGATTTAGCCATTTCAGAAGGATATTGGTATTTTAATTCACCAAAGTGTCATTCAACTGATCACAAAATATAGTCAGGACATTACTGATGTAAAAAGCAGCACCATCACTATTTGAAAAAGTGATTTTTGATCAAATCTAGACAGGCCCCATTTCCAGCAGCCATCACTCCAACACCTTATCCTTGAGTAATCATGCTAATTACTCATTTGGTACTAGAAAATCACTTGTCATTATATCAAACACTGCTGAAAGCTATATAGTCTGTTATATAAAGCTTAACATTGTCTTTGTGTTTGAGTTGCCACAGTGTGCAATAGTCTGGCATGTCTTAAGGTCAATATTAGGTAAAAAATGGTAATAAAGAAACAGCTTTCTCTAGAAACTTGTCAGCCAATCATTGTTGACTAGATTTCATAAAAAAGTGTACACTTAAGTCTTCAAAGGCAACTGGCTCTAAGAAGAACAGAAAGAGATGTGGAAGACCAGATGTACAACTAAACAACAGGATAGGTACATCAGAGTCTCTAGTTTGAGAAATAAGATGCCTCACATGTCCTCAGCTGACAGCTTCACTGAATTCTACCCGCTCAACACCAGTTTCATGTACAACAGTAAAGAGACTTTTGAAACAGAAAATCAAAAAGAAAAGTTTAGAGTGGGCAAGGAAATACAGACATTGGACCACAGATAATTGGAAAAGAGTGTTATGGATCTTCATCAACATTGAGCTTTTGTGGGATCAGTTAGACTGTAAGGTGTGTGAGAATTGCCAGACAAGACAGCGACAGCTATGGAATGTGCTACAGAATGTGGGGTGAAATGTCACCTGAGTATCTGGACAAACTGACAACTAGAATACCAAGGATCTGCAAAGTTATCATATATATATATATTACAAGTTTTGAAGAGCATGCAAGTCAACACATGAGCCAAAAGTGCCATAGAAGCACCACAAAATGACGTTTAGCAAAGTCATTTTTCATCTCAATGCTGTTTCTTACAGTATTGGTTAGTTTAAAGCTTTGGGGGGCACTGAGTGAAGACACTGACTACCACACCTGGAGTCGCAAGTTCGAATCAAGGGCATGCTGAGGGACACTGGTTAGGCTTCCTAAGCAACCAATTGGCGCGATTGCAAGGGTGGGTAGAGTCACGTTGGAATAACCTCCTTGAGGTTGCTATAATGTGGTTCTCGCTCTCGGTGGGGCACGTGGTGAGTTGTGTGTGTGGATGCTGCGGAGATTAGTCTCTGCTCAACAAGCTCAACAATAAGATGCGCGGATTGACGGCCTCAGAAATGGAGGCCACTTAACGCCATCTTCCGCCACACGGATTGAGGTGAGTCACTACGCCACCACGAGGATTTAGAGGGCATTGGTAATTATAATACTGGCGACCTGTCCAGGGTGTCCCCCGCCTTTCGCCCAATGTTAGCTGGGATAGGCTCCAGCCCCCCGCGACCCTGTACACAGGATAAGCGGTTGACGATGGATGGATGGTAATTATAATGAGATCAGTCTGGGAATAGTATAATTACACAAAAAATGTATAATTCTGCCATAAAACCTTCATGTCATTCCAAACACGCATTACTTTTAATGTGAAACCAGGGATGGACTGTCCATCGGAAGCACTGGAACTTATCTCAGTGAGCAGGTCTTTCGAGTAGTAGGCTCAAGAAAAATGTCACATTTTGGTGACTTTTCCCACTAGGTCAAATAATAAATTGCCCCATTCTTATTTATTAAGCACCGTCATTTCCTGTTAAATCATAATGTCTCTTTGCAAAGCTAGTTGAATCCAGATATAACAGCCTCAATATTCTGAACAGCAGTGACGAGGTTAACAGGAAAACATTATGTAGTCCACAATCCACACATCACCATTCTTATATATTGCAATTAGTAATTCTAACTGTATAAACTATGGTGTTTGGACAAATTCCTCAGTTTGTTCTTTAGAAACCATAATAACATCTAACTTAAATTAAGAGGAGCATGCTTTCATCTGTGATTACCAAAATCGTATTAATAGAGAGCAATATTCAGGTTAAAAATCAGAGATAAAATTCCCATTTATTTTTCCCATAGACAAACTGAATTTCAAATATAACTTTGAAATAACAGAACTACCATGTGCTCCAAGGTTGTTCATCAAAGATAAATGCTTACGTTGAAGCATCCATCTATGTTATTTCAACTTCTTTGTTTAAAAATCGTGTTTGATAGTGGAATTCACTACATAACTACATTACCATGGTCCAGCAAAGAATGCTTCACCAATCAGAGAACCATGGCCAACCACGCCGGCAAAAAGTGCCTTACAACTCTTTCATGAAGGATTTGATGAAAACTCTATGGAATAAATTAATGTGGGAAAATACTTCTGGAACTCATATGGCTGAATATGTGGGCAGACAGTGCTGCACTCTATACAACAGTTAAACTTTGGATGCTATGCAAGAACTGTTGTCAATATTATAAGTCCAAGTACAAAGAAGAATTTTACAAGGGCTTTAAAGAGCCCATTTTATGCTCATTTACAGGTTCATAATTTTATTTTGGTTTATTTTAAAGCATTTACTTGCTTTAATGTTGAAAAAATTCATTATTTTTCTCATACTGTACATTGCTGCCACACCTCTTTTCACCCTCTGTCTGAAGCACTCTGTTTTAGCTCCTGTCTCTTTAAAGCTCCCCTTTCCGAAAAGCCCAGTCTGCTCTGATTGGTTAGCTGGCCCAGTCTGTTGTGATTGGTCAAACGCTTAAGAGAGTGTATCAGAAATGTAACACCCCTTACCATAACCGAAGTAGCCCTTAGGAGGGCATTATGCAAATGTATTACGCAGTGACATAGCTACAATGGTAGACAAACATTTTGAATAATGTACAGATTTTGCTCATGAAAAATTACAATTACAATTTGAAAAAAATAAAAATAAATTACTTCAAAGAGTTCTCATCAAAAATTCCTCCACGTGCAGCAATTGTAGCTTTGCCGATCCTTGGCATTCTAGCTGTCAGTTTGTCCAGATACTTCCTGTAGCACTTGCCAAAGATGTGGCTGTCATGTTGGGCACTTTTCATGTACCTTACAGTCTAGCTGATCTCACAAAAGCTCAATGGGTTTAAGATCCATAACACTCTTTTCCAATTATCTGTTGTCCAATGTCTGTGTTTCTTTGCCCAATCTAACCATTTATTTTAGTTTTTCTGTTTCAAAAGTCTCTTTACTGTTGTACATGAAACTGGTGTTGAGCGGGTAGAATTCAATGAAGCTGTCAGCTGAGGACATGTGAGGCATTGATTTCTCAAACTAGAGACTCTGATGTACTTATCCTCTTGTTTAGTTGTACCTCTGGCCTTCCACATCTCTTTCTGTCCTTGTTAGAGCCAGTCGTCCTTTGTCTTTGAAGACTGTAGTGTACACCTTTGTGTTTATTTTTTAGTCAGTTTCAAGCATTGTATAGCCTTCATTCCTCATAACAACGATTGACTGATGAGTTTCTTGAAAGCCGTTTCTTTTTTTGCAATTTCTTAACTAATATTGACCTTAAGACATGCCAGGCTATTGGTAAGACTGTGGCAACTAAAAACAAACACAAAGACAATGTTAAGCTTCATTTCACGAACCAATTAGCTTTCAACTGTGTTTGATATAATGGCAAGTGATTTTAGCAATTTAGCATGATTACTCAAGGTTAAGGTTTTGGAGTGATGGAGCCTGTCTAGATATCTTTCAAATAGTGATGGTGCTCTTTTTTACATCCGTAATGTCCTGACTGTGCTTTGTGCTCAGTTGAATGCTACTTTGGTGAATTAAAGTACCACTTTCCTTCTGAAACAGAAAAATCTGTACATTATTCCAAAATGTTGGCCGCCAGTGTATGGCACAGAAGAAATGGCTAGACTACAAACTGGCAGTTCAGGAGCAGTGTTTTCTGTGGGAGAGAGTAACTGCCTTTGGTGTGGATTTTGTACTTTGCAGACCTTTTACATGCAAAAACTTCTATATTCCACACTAATGGAAAAGTAAAATCCACAAAAACATAATAGGGCCTCTTTAAAACCTGGAGCCATATGAATTAAGGACAAAGGTATGAGTTTTTCTTATCTGTAATCAGTTCTAATGAACATTTCAAGTTGTTTCCTTCATTTGCCTTCAGAAAACATTCAATATAACGCATTGAGTCACAGGGACAACTTTAAGGACACTTTTGGATTCAGTTTTAAGCTTGACAGTACAACATACACAATTAGGGTCTGCGGATATTATTCTACAAGTGGAAATATGTAAACATGATAGGCCTAGATACAACTTTATCTTTAGAGGGCATTGTTTTGAAAAGAGGGAGCATGTCATATTCAGTGTCCAAGTCTGCCGGAAGTTCTAGTAATGGTAAAGCACTCTTAAAAGGATTTAAATGAATTGGACAGTCACAATTTGCCTCATTTTACTTTCTTTTTCTAAAGTTCCGCCCCCTGCTTTGAGTTTCAAAAGTCATGAGTGTGCATATGAGAGCTGATGTCAGGGTGCAGAGAGAGGATTAGGGTCATGGGGTGTACTAAAGCAAGGAGTTAGGCCACACTGTGTTTTTATCATACTGGCAGATCATCAATTTGCATTTCCTTGCCGCTCTTGCTGAATCCTGAGGAGTCTAATTAACAACACTCTCATTTCCATAAGAGCAGCCATATCACCCTGTAGCTCTAGACTGGTTACCCTCTGAAGCTAGGCAGGGTTGAGCCTGGTCAGTACCTGGATGGGAGACCTGCTGGGAAAACTAAGGTTGCTGCTGGAAGAGGTTTTAGTGAGGCCAGCAGGGGGTGCTCACCCTGCGGCCTGTGTGGGTTCTAACACCCCCATCTAGTAATGGGGACACAATACTGTAAAAAGGCACTGTCTTTCGGATGAGATGTTAAACTGAGGTCCTAACTCTCAGTGGTGATTAAAATTCCCAGGGCACTTCTTGTAAAGAGTAGGGTTGTACCCCAGCATCCTGGCCACATTGGCCCTTATCCATCATGAACTCCTAATAATCCCCATCCATGAATTGGCTCCATTACTGTACTTTCTCCTCTCCACCAACAGCTGGTGTGTGGTGAGAATACTGGTGCACTATGGCTGCAGTCACATCATCCAGGTGGATGCTGCACACTACTGGAAATTGAGGAGAGTGACCTGTTCACTCTGTAAAGTGCTTTGAGTATAGTGTCAGAAAAGCACTATATTAATGCAAAATTCATTCGTGACACTTTTTTTACTCCCTTCACTTTGCTTTAATATTTTATGAATTTTCAGTTTGAAGAGAATAAATAATTGCAGATGTGATTGCCCCGTGCCAAGAAAAAGTCTTTTTTTCAACATGGTGATATGTATTAAGAAAGGCAAGGCGAGGAAATTGACCAGGTTTGATTCTGATTTGCTTCAGTGCTGGTGATGTTGGCTAATGAATAAAACACACTGATGGGCAGGACGAGATATTAGATGTCAATGTGAAGAGCCAGCTGACAGATGCACTGAGAATAGGGGAGAGGAGAGCAATGCCAGAACCGTATTGATAGACAGCAAAACAAACCAGCGGGCTGAGGAGATATCATTAATAACGACTCCTGTTTAGAAAAAAAAGACATTATCTGCCAGTAGGTAACAATCCTTCAAAAATAGAATGATTTCTTGCTGGATTTGTAAAACATTTTTACAAATGGTTGAAATGTGTATTTAATTTGCCAAGAGAATATGTAAAGGGCATATACAAGATGAAAGTAATTTACAGTAATTGCACTACTTTGGATGGGGTTACGATGATGATTTCTCCTTGAATATCTGCAAAATATCAGCTTAAGGAGGAAATGCCATGTATCAACAGGTAGGCAATTAATAAGCTGTCAAATTAGCTTAAAAAAAATGTGCTCACTCAAAATTAACCAATTGACCCTTTGCTAAGCTCCGCCCCTCTTAGTTATGGTTGCTCGCTCTGACAAGCTCTGCAGAACTCCCCATTGGATTGAATGGGAGACCGCCATGAACGATGCGGTTTTTGGCTAAATATACTCAAACAGAATGGATAATATTTTACATGGGCTAGTATGAAACAAGACATTGTAATTGTTATATTGTACACCCAGAAGACCAAGGACCTTATTTTGGACAACCGATGGACCAAAATAAAAAAAACACACACACACACACACCCCTATCTACGGGGGGCGACGTGGAGCGTGTGTCCAGCTTCAAGTTTCCAGGTGTCCATATCTCAGAGGATCTCTCTTGGGCACTCAACACCTCCTCTCTGATCAAGAAGCCATAGAAGCATCTCTGCTTCCTAAAGAGTCTTAGGAAAGACCCTCAAGTCCTGATGAACTTCTATCACTGTACCATTGAGAGCATACTAAAAAAATGCATCACAGTGTGGTATGACAACCGCACAGTATAAATATAATCAAAGACATCACTCATCCCAATTATGGACTCTTTAACCCTCTTCCATCAAAAAGGAGCTACAGGAGTCACTGCTGTCACACTACCAGACTCAGGAACAGCTTTTTCCCTTAGGAAATGGTAAGAATGCTGAAGGGGAGGGGGCTCAGCAGGCAGCCCCCTTTCACATTCTTACCATTTCTTAATACTACATAACTCTTGCCACTTGCACAGAGTATTATGTATACTGTAAATAACTTTATATCTGCATACAGTATATTTAATTGTTTATATATATATATATATATATATATATATATATATATATATATATATATATATATATATATATATGTATAGTATCCTATATGTTACTTACTATGTATAGTGTAACCCGTGATTGTAGGTAAGTGTAACTGATAACTAATCTGATTAGCTATGAAGTAAAACTGGGCCAATATCAGAAACTCTAGGTACGACTACGGAGCCTGAAGTAGTAAACGGTCAGCAGAGAACAGACAACACAAAACAGGTAAGTTTGAGAAATATATTGTACAAAATTATAAAACAATTATTTACATTCCCTGCCTACCTAAGCCGGCTTTCTGAGTGAACAGGCGCACAATACAGGGACCCAAAATAAATAACTCAAAACAAAAGTGTTACTTTGTGAGATTTTTCCAAACTTAAATTAAAGTTGCTTCCTTTAGAGTCCATGAAAGTTCTTGGTGTGTGTGTGTTTCTTTAAGTATGTTCTTCTCACTACCCGGGTAGGTTTACGTGTGTTCTTATCTGCTTCTCATATGATGGAACAGGATAATGATGGCTCCAAAGATGCCACGGCTGGCCACACCAGGCTCTTGGTCCGTTCACGGTCGACTTCTGGGTTTGGCACATTTTTGTACATTTCACTTCTGAGCCACTTTATACCTCATACCTTACCATGTCTCTGCACTACAATGTTCATCTCCACTATTCTACAGTATATATACAGTATCTACATCATTCGCAACTGCACTTAACCTGCATTTATTTTGATAATATATTCATATTTGCACTTCTAGTTGGATGTTAACTGCATTTCATTGGCTCTTTACTTGTACGGTGCACAATGACAATAAAGTTGAATCTAATCTAAAAAATAAAGTCACTCAACAGTAATGTGAAAGACTGGTAGAGAGAATGCCTCTAATGACACATGAAAGCTGTGATTGAAAATCAGGGTTACTCCACCAAATATTGATTTCTGAACTCTTCCTAAGTTAAAGCATTAGTTTTTGTTGTTTCAAAATGAATATGAACTTTTGTTTCTTTGCATTATTTGAGGTCTGAAAACAATGCATCTTTTTTGTTATTTTGACCAGTTGTCATTTTCAGCAAATACATGCTCTAAATAACAATATTTTTATTTGGAATTTTGGCGAAATATTATCAGTACTTTATAGAATGAAACAAGAATGTATATTTTACTCAAACACATACCTATAAATAGTAAATTTTGCAGTGGTCTCTTAATTTTGTTCCAGAGCTCTACACTGTATAATATATATATATATATATATATATACCTACTTATTCATATGATTATCTAATCAGCCAATCATGTGGCAGCAGTGGAATGCATAAATCATGCAGATACTGGTCAGGAGCTTCAGATAATATTCTCAGATGATTTTTAGTGTCAGATGGGCTGGTTTGAGTACTCCTGTAACTTCTGATCTCCTGGGATTTTCATGCACAACAGCCTCTAGTTTACTCGGAATGGTGCCAAAAAAAGTAAAATAAAATCAAGTGAGAGGCAGTTATGCAAACGGAAACACCTTGTTGATGAGAGAGGCCAGAGTAGTTTGGGCTGACAAAAAGACTACAGTAACTGAAATAACCACTTTGTACAATTGTAGTGAGCAGAATTGCATCTCAGAATGCTCAACATGTCAAACCATGAGGCAGATGGGCTACAACAGTAGAAGACAACGTCAGGTTCCACTTCTGTCAGCCAAGAACAGAAATCTGAGGCTGCAGTGGGCACAGGCTTACCAAAACTGTACAGTTAAACACTGGAAAAACGTAGCCAGGTCTGATGAATCTCAATTTCTGCTGATGCACACAGATGGTAGGGTCAGAATTTGACAACAACAGCATAAATCCATGGACCAAACTTGCCTTGTGTCAACAATCCAGGCTTGTGGTGGTGGTGTAATGGTGTGAGAAATGTTTTCTTGGCACACTTTGGGCCTTTTTATACCAATCAATCATTGCTTGAACTCCACAGCATATTATGAGTATTGTTGCTAACCATGTGCATCCCTTCATGGCCACAATTTATCCATCTTCTAATGGCTACATCCAGCATGATAATGTGCCATGTCACAGAGCAAAAGTCATCTCAAACTGGTTTCATGAACATGACTGTCACTGTTCTCCAGTTGCCTTCCCAGTCATCAGATCTGAATCCAATAGAACACCTTTGGAATGTGGTATATGATACAGTATTACATACAATGTGCTCTTATTTGACCTAGTATGAAGCTCTTTGTTTTCTCCCTGCACAGTATACACACAATATACAATTAGAGTGGCTAAAATAAGTTATTCTGAAAAGTTGAAAAAAATATATATATATATATATATATATATATTTTCAGCTAATGACCCTGCATCAGTGTGGATATGCCTTAACGACTTTAACAACTACAAGACACCATCCCCCAGCACTTTAAGGAATCAACAACTGGTTAATTACCTGAATGTGTTTTACTGTAGATCTGAAAAGCCCAGTCACCCACTCACAAACATTTACTCCTCCTGCCACCACCCTCCTCCCCTCTCCTGCTACTCAACGTGCACTTAAGATCTGTGAAGATGAGGTGTGGCGGGTCTTCTGGAAACAGAAAACAAGAAAAGCACAGGGCCCAGATGGGGTTTCACCCACTTGTCTAAATTCCTGTGCTGACCATCTGGCACCCATCTTCCCACAGATCTTTTGCAGATCACTGGAGCAGTGTGAAGTTCCCTGCTGTTTCAAATTCTCCACAATCATCCCCGTTTCAAAGAAACCCAAGATCAAATTACATAATGACTGGTGTTGGCCCACCTGAAGGACATCACTGAACCCTTTCTGGATCCCCTTCAATTTGCTTATAGAGCAAACCGGTCTGTGGATGATGCAGTCAATATGGGTTGCATTACATACTTCAACATCTAGACAGACCAGGGACTTATGCTAGGGTTCTATTAGTTGACTTCAGTTTGGCTTTACAACATCAACCTCACTCTCCTATGGACTAAATTAACCCAGCTCTCTCTTCATGGCTCTATCTGTCAGTGGATCACCGACTTTCTGATAGAAAGGCAGCAGCTAGTGAGAATGGGGATATTCACCTCCAGCACATGTGCAATCAGCACTGGTGCCCCCCAGGGATGTGTGCTCTCTCCACTACTCTTCTCCCTCTACACAAATGACTGCACTAACAAGGAACCCCTCTGTTAAGCTCCTGAAGTTCACAGACAACTCTACAGTCATCGGTCTCATCCAAGATGATGATGAGTCTGCATACAGAAGGGAGGTTGAACAGCTGGCTGCCTGGTGCTGTCAAAACAACCTGGAGCTGAACATGCTTAATACAGTGGAGATGATAGTGGACTATAGGAGGAACATTCCAGCATTATCCCCATTCACCAATCTGAACAGCACTGTGCCAGCAGTGGAGTCATTCAGGTTCCTTGGCACTATCATCTCACTGGACCTGAAGTGGGACACCCACATTGACTCTTTTTGAAAAAGGCCCAGCAGAGGTTGTACTTCCTTTGCCAGTTGAGGAAGTTCAACCTGCCACAGGCGCTGCTAAAATAGTTCTACTCAGCAGTCATTGAGTCTGTCCTTTGCTCTTCTATAACTGTCTGGTTTGTTTCAGCAACCAAGTCATACATCAGAAGAATTCAAAGGATATTTCAAACTGCTGAGAGGATTATTAGTAGTCCCCTACCCACCCTACTAGAACTGTACACATCCAGAGTGACGAAAAGGGCTGTTAAAATCACTCTTGACCCCATTCACCCAGCACACTTCCTCATCAAACTGTTGCCCTCTGGCCGGCACTACAGAGCACTGGGCACCCGAACAGCCATGCACAGGAACAGTTTTTTCCCTCAGGCCATCCACCTCATGAACATTTAAAACTGCCCCCAAATACTTTCCTTTGGTCAATACAACCATGTGCAATATTAAATCCATCAATTCCTTCTTATTCAATATTTAATTTATATTATTTAACATATTCTACCTCTTTTCAATAAATTACATCACTGGCACACATATTGCACTATTTAATATTTCATTAAATCACCATCTGCTACAAAAAACCTCTGGGACATGAGGCACACAAATATACTTGCACCTGGTCCCATGAGTGCAAATACACACAAAGAACTGCACGTGCACCATCACAAAAGTGACAAATACATACAGAACATATTGGGAACATGCACAATTCAGTAGGAGGAGTAAATGTACACTGAGGCACAAGAAGGGGAGCGGAATTCAAATGATCCACAAAACAAATCAGTCACATTAATAGGGCAAAAGTCTTTCACTACGGGATGCATTGTTCCATCCCACTTCAGTAAATGATTACCGCACAAGCTGTTTATAGGATTTTGTTAATTGAGTATTGCGTTGAAAACATTATTAGGCAAGATGATAAATTAGAATGGTAATTGAACTCTTGATACTAAAAGCCCAGTAGACTGTGATTACCATGCCCTCATTAAGATATGCCACTTCGAAAAATTTCAGCAATCATAGTGCGTAATCATAAGTAAGCCTTGTATTAGAGAAAACAACAACACAATGTAATGAGGAAAATGGACACTTTCTAATTCAAAATATTAGAAACTTTATTGCAGACTTTTTCTTTTACTGCATAATATACTAGAACACTACACCAAATCACTTTATCAATCAGTATTGTTTTCTTGTTTTCCAGTAAAAATATCAAAATCATAATTTAAAGCAGCACATTAAATGAACTTTGTGCTCTCTAGTTACTTCTTTGATTGAAACTTAAGGTAGTAGAAGTTACAGCTTCCTGAATAATTACTTAAAAAGACTGCTTTGAAGCAGCATGTCAGAAGACCATTCTAAAAATATCAAAAAATGCATTACGTGTGTGGAGCCTTGTTTTCTTCAGTAGTGCTTTCCTGTTAAAATTGACCCATTGAAATGTAATTTATGGCAGGCAGTGAGAGATTGTCAAGTGGCTAGATGTACTCCATGCCTCAAAAGATATACAGTAGGTGGAATTCAACAACCACTGTGTGCAACAAAATGTTACATCTCCCATGACTGATAACAGCTTTCTGCATGATCTGATACATTGAAGAGGATAAGTAAACCTCAATTTCAAAGACAGATAAAGTGACACTTTCACACATTTAGTTTGCTCATGTGAATGCTGTGAACAAACTAAACTGTACCAGAGAATTCACTTAAATGAATAGTTCATGCTAATTTATGATACTTTTGTGTACTTTTTAAGCTTTAAAGAGAGGCACTATCCAAAAGCATTGTATTTGAAGGACTAAGATTTTCATTAAAATTTCTACTTTTGTGTTCTACAGAAAAGAAAGAAAGAAAGAAAGAAAAGTATTATGGGTTTGAAACGATATGAAAGTGAGTAAATTATGACCATTCAACTTAGAAGAGTCCTGGAATGTTGATTAAATGCCAAAACTGAAACAGTATTCATATATAACTATTTGTTCAAATCACTCCTATGTTTTCGTTAAGTCTTCAGTATCTAAACGCAAATTTTTATGCTACTAACTTCAATTTTCACAAAGTAAAAATGCAACGCAATAACTTTCCAATTTGGCTGTCCACATTGAAAGCAAAGATGCTGTGCAACATGACACAATTACAGCCAATCAGAATATATTTGATGTTTAATGTACAGTCATGCAGAACAGGATATTGGACCGATGAGATATCTCTACACAAAATCGCCCTTTGATCTCATTTTAATTACAGGCCAGATTCGCCGTCAAACTCAGACAGCAGCAAATTAATATTAATGCATTGACTCAAATAAACATGCTGTGGAGACTGTGCTGGTAATTTAATTTAACACTTGATTGTCTTTGTATTATTATTGTTGTTTTTGTTTTTGTTTTTTTTTTAACTCTTTACTTGGATACTTCTGTTGGACATGACTCCCTGAAAAACTGTAGCACTGCATAAAAACTTGATTGCTTACCACCCTGGAGTTCGCAAGTTCGAATTCAGGGCATGCTGAGTGACTCCAGCCAGGTCTCCTAAGCAACCAAATTGGCACAGTTGCTAGGGAGTGTAGAGTCACATGAGGTAAGCGTGATGAGTTGTGTGTGGATGCCGCAGAGAGTAGCATGAAGCCTCTACACGGGATATGTCTCCGCAGTAACGCGCTCAACAAGCCATGTGATAAGATGCATGGGTTGACGGTCTCAGACACGGAGGCAACTGAGATTCGTCCTGCGACACCCTGATTGAAGCGAGTTACTACGCCACCACAATAACTTAGAGCGCGTTGGGAATGGGCATTCCAAATAAAATTTAAAAAAGAAACTTGATGGCTACATGTCTTTGCTTTAACTTGTTATATAAGTTTTTACACATAAAACGTGTTCATTAGTATATTTGATTTTGCTGCAGTATCAAAAGTTGTATAGATAATCGTGAAATAAGTGTCATTGGTATAAGGGTTGCACTGACCATTTGATTCGTTAAAGTTCTGCCACTACTTTAAACTAGCTGAGGATCACATGACTTCTGTTGCAATGTGCAAATTGCAATGCTCAATCAGTTGAGCGACTGCACAATTAGATCACACATGTGCAAGCTTAGTTAGTCATGCATTTGGTCAATGCAAACCTTAAAATGTACAGCCTTACAAGTTATGCACTGTAGTAAAGTTTAGATGTCATAAAATAACATTGACTGAAAAACAAACAAGTCTTTATAATAATCTGCCAATTTAATCATGATTTGTGATAAAGGGAATACAAGTCATTGTTCTGAAAGTGCCTATTTACAAAGAGCATATTTACAAAGAAACTGCCGGGATACAAAGAACAAGCCACATAAAAATGATTTAGCAAACATTTAACTAAAGCAAGACTATTCTAGGAGACCAGGCTGGCAACTACTTTGGATAAAATCAGGAGTTGAGCAAACCCTGCGTGGTATCGACTACTAAAGTTTTTGGTGACAACCCTACATTAAGTTCCACGTCAATGTATCAGCTATATATATATACAGTTGAAGTCAGAAGTTTAAAAACACCTTAGCCAAATACATTTAAACTCAGTTTTTTACAATTCCTGACATTTAATTTTAGAAAACATTCCCTGTCTTAGGTCAGTTAAGATCACTGCTTTATTGTAAGAATGTGAAATGTCAGAATAATTGTAGAGAGAATCACATTCCCATTGTTTACATACACTTTGTTAGTATTTGGTATCATTGCCTTAAAATTGTTTAACTTGGGTCAAACATTTTGGGTAGCCTTCCACAAGCTTTTCACTGTAAGTTACTAGAATTGTAGCCCATTCCTCCAGACAGAACTGGTGTAACTGTGTCAGGTTTGTAGGCCTCCTTGCTAGCACATGCTTTTTCAGTTCTGCCCACAACCTCGGATTGAGGTCAGGGCTTTGTTACGGCCACTAAAATACCTTAACTTTGTTGTCCTAAAGCCATTTTGCCACAACTTTGGAGGAATTCATGAGGTCATTTGGAAGACCCATTTGCAACCAAGCTTTAATTTCCTGGCTTATGTCTTTAGATGTTGCTTCAATATATCCACATAAATTTCCTTCCTCATGATGCCATCTTTTTGCAGTGCACCAGCAAAGCACCCCCACAACATGATGCTGCCACCCCCATGCTTCAAGGATGTTGTTCTTTGGCTTGCAAGACTAATCCTTTTTCCTCCAAACATAACGATGGTCATTATGGCCAAACAGTTACATTTTTGTTTCATTTGACCAGAGGACATTTCTCCAAAAGTAAGACCTTTGTCCCCATGTGCACTTGCAAACTGTAATCTGGCCTTTTAATGGTGGTTTTGGAGCAGTGACTTCTTTCTTTCTGAGCAGCCTTTCAGGTTATGTCAATGTAGGACTCATTTTACTGTGGATATAGATGCTTGTCTACCAGTTTCCTCCAGCCTCTTCACAAGGTTTTTTGCTGTTGTTCTGGGATTGATTTGCACTTTTCACACCAAACTACGTTCATCTCTAGGAGACAGAATGTGTCTCCTCCTTGAGAGGTATGATTGCTACATGGTCCGATGATGTTTATACTTGCGTACTATTGTTTGTACAGATGAACTTGCCACCTTCAGGCATTTCAAAATTGCTCCCAAGGATGAACCAGACTTTTGGAGGTCCACAATTTTCCAATGATGTCAAGAAAAGAGGAACTGAGTTTGAAGGTAGATCTTAAAATACATCTACAGGTACACCTCCAATTCAGTAAACTTCCTATCAGAAGCTAAATGACTAATTGTCTAAAGGCATGACATCACATTCTGGAATTTTCCAATCTGCTTAAAGGCACAGTTAACTTAGTGTATGTAAACTTCTGACCCACTGAAATTGTGATATAGTCAATTAAAAGTGAAACAATATCTCTGTAAACAATTGTTGAAATTGACTCGTGTCATGCACAAAGTAGATGTCCTAAATGACTTGCCAAAACTACAGATTGCTAATATTAAATCTATGGAGTGGTTAAAAAATGTGTTTTAATGACTACAACCTAAGTGTATGTAAACTTCTGACTTCAACTCTATGTATATATACACACATACACTGATCATCCACAACATTAAAACCATGACAGGTGAAGTGAATAACATTGATTATATCATTACAGTGGCACCTGTCAAGGGTAAAGAGCTACTGTAGCACAAATTGCTGAAAAAATTGATGCTGGCCATGATAGAAAGTTTCCAGAACACACAATGCATCGCAACTTGCTGCGTATGGGGCTACGTAGTCGCAGACCGTTCTGAGTGCCCATGCTGACCCCTGTCCCCCGCAGAAAGTGCCTACATGGGCATGTGAGCATCAGAACTAGTCCATGGAGCAATGGAAGAAGGTGGCCTGGTCTGATGAATCACATTTTCTTTTAGATCATGTGGACAGCCGAGTGCATGTGCATTGTTTACCTGGGGAAGAGATGGCAGCAGGATGAACTATGGGAAGAAGGCAGACCATCGGAGGCAATGTGATGCACTAGGTAATGTTGTTCTGGGAAACATTGGGTCCTGACAGTCATGTGGATGTTACTTTGACACGTACAACCTACCTTAAGATTGTTGCAGACCACGTACACTCCTTCATGGCAATGGTATTCCCTGATGCAGTTGCCTCTTTAAGCAGGATAATGCGCCCTGACAAACTGCAAAAATTGTTCAGGAATGGTTTGAGGAACATGACAAAGTGTTCAAGATGTTGACTTGGCCTCTCAATCTCTATATGATTGAGCATCTATGGGATGTGCTGGACAAGTCTGATCCATAAAAGCCCCACCTCAACACTTACTGGACTTAAAGGATCAGCTGCACACTCTTGGTGGCAGATACCACAGGACACCTTCAGAGGTCTTGTGGAGTCCACACCTCGACGGGTCAGAGCCGTTTTGGTGGCACGAGTGGGACCTTCACGGTATTAGGTAGGTGGTTTCAATGTTGTGTCTGATCAATCATACACAACATTAAAACCACCTGGCTAATATTGTGTAGGTCTCCCCCTTATTTTTTTTGAGTGGTTATCGGAGTTACCATTGAGTTTGTCAGTTCGAACCAATCTGGCCATTCTCTGTTGATCTCTCTCATCAAATACATTCTAGAGACTGTTGTGTGTAAAAATCCCAGGAGATCAGCAGTTACAGAAATACTAAAACCAGCCCATCTACCACCAAAAATCATCCATGCGATTTTCTAATCAGCCAATCATGTGGCAGCATTGCAGTGCATAAATCATGCAGATAAGGGTCAGAAGCTTCAATTAATGTTCACATGAACCCTCAGAATGGGGAAAAAATGTGATCTAAGTGATTTTGAGCGTGGCATGATTGTTGTTGCCAGACGGACTGGTTTGAGTATTTCTGTAACTGCTGATGTCCTGGGATTTTCACACACAATGGTGTCAAAAACAAAAACATACAGTGAGCGGCAGTTCCCTTATCAAAAGCTGCACTTAATGCTGTGCTTGATTCAGCGCTTTGGGGACGTCTTTTAGGAGTGACCAGCTGTGAATATGTGTGCAACACGTCAATAAAACTGACTAGAATTTATAGCCTCTGTTGGTGACATCATCAGAATGCGCCAGTTCCAGGGCTTTAAATAGATGTGCATCATCAGGTCTTTTGTCTTCAGACCACTCTGTGATGTGTTGTGCTTCTCAAGCCTTTCAAATTCTATATTTTCCTCTGATAGGAGTTAATTCATTTTGCAGTGTTCGCAATCTTTTCCTCCTCTTTTCTTCTTTTTCTATCACTTAAGTGTGAAAGACAAAGAAAATGAGTGAAAACCAAAACAAATGGTGTGCTTTTCCCTGTATTTATGGTATGGCTGAATCAGACAAACACCAGTTTTGTTTTGTTTGTTTGGGGCAAGAGCACGCTGCTCTTGCGTTGGAGTGAGGCGGGTGTGAGCATTGTGAGCTTCTCACAGTTAAAATACTGTGCGCTCGCCTCGCTTATTTCCAAGAGCCAGCCCCCACCATTTCATCGTGGGGCTCACGTATGGATCTGGTTGAGGAACGAGAGTCCCTATCACTCGCTCTCTTTCCTGATCCAGCCGGTCCCTAGCGTGATCTTGAAGCGTGCCCTGGCGCCTCTTCAGTTCATGAGAGGGACGATAAATCTGTTGGGACCGCGGATCTCTGAGCATTCCTTGTGTAATAATAAAGCGGTTGAGGAATTGCTCGAGGTAGTTACTCGTGCGGTGGCCAGACAAGAGAATTAAATTAGACGATATATTTCTGTCTGATGGACAGGGAGAGGGAATTCAAAGTCAGTCTCTCCCCTACTTTGATGAACTCTTGATGAGTTGACTTGTTCATGGAAGACACCTTATACTTCCCGTGTCTTTGTGCCCTCAACGTCGACATATTCGAATATCATGGGTGCTAAGGCTCGGGAGTTTAAGACGATGCCACGGGTAGAAGAGACGCTCACGGGCTACTCTCAAAGAGTGGGGATCTGCTCACCACCCTCAGCAGCCTCCAAAGCTAAAAAAGAGAAAGTCCTGATGGTCTTGCGCCCAGCCTTGTGGGGGTAGCTCCCCCTCGGAACGGTGTGCAAAACATCTGCCGGCACCTTCCCAACACCCCCACAAAAACTCTCTATTCCCGCCACCTTCGGTGTTTCGGAAGCTAGAGGTTTCCAGAGAAATGTTGGGTGTTCTGTTGCTTCCTGTTGTCACCCAGGACGCGGAACATCCGACATTCCCTCAACGGGAAGTATCAAAATTGGAACCCATTTCAGAGAATCTGGCAGCTTGAAAGCTGCCGCAGAGTTTTTCTACATGGGTCCTAAAGACAGTAGAAAAAGGCTAAATAATTATATTAGTTTGTCTTCCTCCGCCTTTCAATGGCGTGGTTCCCACTACCGTGGAACCGGAACGAACACATTTACTGTCAAAAGAGCTGCAATATCCTCTGGTCAGAGGGGCCATAGAACATGTTCCCCTTCTAGGGAGAGAGTCAGGTTACTACAACAGATACTTCCTGGTTCCAAAGAAGGATGAGGGATTGCATCCGATCTTAGGTCTTCGAGGCTTGAACCGTTTGGTCAAGGAAATCTAGTTCAAGATGTTAACTGTCAGAACAGTCGTGTCACAAATACAACATCACGATTGGTTAGTCACGATCGATCTCATAGACGCATATTTTAATATTTTCATTTCGCAACAACACAGGAAGTTTCTGAGGTTCGCTTTCGGGGGCGAAGCTTTCCAATATCGGTTCTTCCATTCGGCCTAGCCTTATCACCTCGCACATTCACAAAGTGCATGGATGTAGTACTGGCTCCATTACGACACCAGGGCATCCGCATTTTGAATTATATAGATGACTGGCTGATTCTAGCAGTCACGAGAACCAGCATTACGGTACAGGAATATTGTCTTAGCTCACCTGGTTGCTTCGGTGTTGAAAGTCAACGGCAAGAAAAGCATTCTCTCCCATCAGAGAACGACGTATTTAGGGATCATATGGAATTCGATCATGATGCGGGCACAGCTATCTCCCGCTAGAATCGAGACCATTCAGTATACCCTGAGCAAAGTCAGGCTAGGCAAAAATGTTACTGTTCTTCAGTATCAACGGATGTTAGGTCTCATGGCATCTGCATCCTCTGTGATTCCTATGGGCCTTCTGCATTTGAGACCGTTTCAGTTATGGCTCAAAGCCAGGGGATTTCATCCAAGGGCCAATCCCCAAAGGCAGATAAGGGTTACGTGCCGCAAGCTACGTACCCTTTCTATGTGGTTCAGATCCCGGCTCCTCGCTTTGGGTCCCACTCTAGGTGCGTCTTGTCATTGCACATTGCTTACGACGGAAGTCTCCCTGTCGGTCAGGGGAGTGGTCTTAAGTGGTCATCCAGATCAAGGGGAATGGGAGACCTTGAAATACTTCCTCCAGCATTTGAGAGGCTGCCATGTCCTGGTGCGAGTGGACAACACAGCGGCAGTCTCTAAAATAAATCATCAAGTAGGTCTACGGTCATAGCATTTAAAAAGACTGGTACGACAGATTCTCCTTTTGTCCCACAGAAAGCTCCAGTCACTCGGAGCAGTATATATCCCTGGATGCCTGAATGTGGGAGCGGACTTATTGTCCAGACAAAAAATACCGATGGGAGAATGGAAACTCCACACCGAGGTAGAGACAAAAACAAATTGAACAAAACAAATCTAGCTAAGATTTTACGAAGCAGAAGTAGACCTGACTTTTCCCCAGGAATGCTGAAAGCAATATTGCATCCTCATCCTGACTACCTGCCAAAGGTTCCTTTTCGACCGTACATCTGGTCACTCTTGAAGCCTTCTGTCCTCTGCCGTTTATAACGCCAGATCAGGAGATATTTCACAGACTGTGTCCTGTGTGTGCTCTTCAGGCCTACGTCCACCGCACTACCAGTGGTGAGTCAGGGCATCTATTCATCTGCCATGGGGGCCGTAATAAGCGGGTGGTCGCCACAAAACAGACAATATTACATTGGGTGAGGGATGCTATTGTCCTGGCCTATGAGGCGCTTCGCCAGCAGGAATCAGGGCTCATTTTACCAGAGGATTCGCTTCTTCTAAAGCAACACAGACATTGGACAACATATCATTGGAAAAGAGTGTTATTGATCTTAACCCCATTGAGCTTTTGTGGGATCAGCTAGACTGTAAGGTGCGTGAGAAGTCCCTGACAAGACACATCTTGGCAAGTGCTACAGGAAGTGTGGGGTGAAATGTCACCTGAGTATCTGGACAAACTGACAGCTAAAATGCCAAGAATCTGCAAAGCTGTCACTTTGAGAACTAACTCTTTGAAATAGTTCAAATTGTAATAGTAATCTTTCACGTTATTAATGTCCTGACTATATGTGACTGACATTGTGATCAGTTGAACGCCACTTTGGCGAATAAAAGTACCAATTACTTTCCATAAGAGCAAAATCTGTACATTATGTCAAACTTTTGGCCGCCAGTGTGTGTGTGTGTGTATTTGTGTGTGTAATATATATATATATATATATATATATATATATATATATATATATATATATATATATATAATATGTGTGTGTGTGTTTATGCAATGTATGATGCGACATATTGAAATCAAAACCAGAAAGTTATATCAGTGATGCTTTATACTGCAGCTGATGATGCGCTAGCATGACAGACACACAAAATGCAATTTCCTTTCGAAGCTGGTGCCACTGACCTCCTCTGCCCCTCACCAGCCCTGGCATGTGTGCTGAGTTATGGGCTGAATGGAGAGGCACAATTGCTCTTTTCCTAGAGTTTGAAAGCATAACGACACTACATCTGCAGAGTGCCTTTCACACCAATAGGAACTCCATGAGCATATGCAGTTGATAGATTGACAGGTGGGAAAAGATAGAGAGGCCGATAGATGTGAAAGAGTAAAAGAAAAAAAGTGAAGACAAATTTATGATGATGATAAGAAAGGTTGTTTTAGTGGCAGATGTTCGAAATGTGTGTGACAGTGGTTACGGAAAAGTTTAATATCCTGGGACCCAGCAGGAGGTCACTATTCTATGTCATTATGGTGTCTGAGCATTAGATCCAATGCCATCGTGACTCAGTTAATAAGAAATCACAACATGAATATCATGTATAAATATGTGATATCTAAATAAATAGGTACAAATGTTTTTAAGAAATAAAAAAGTGAAATTATATGTTGGGTGATAGCAGACTGAACATGTAAAATCAGATTACAAAAAAACCAAACAAACACTTAGATTTCAGTAATTACATAACATTTTTGAAGACTGGGCTGGTGTAGTTTCTTCAGTTGCTTCAATCCTCTCCAGTTGAACACATATACACACATAGCTCTAAGTTATTTGCTGATATTCTGGCTCTCCTCTTATCTTTGATTTATTGCTCTTAGTACTTTAAAGTCATGCATCATCGCACCTAAAATATTCGCTATTGAACATCAACTCAGCCAACAATCAATAATACAGATTGTCAATGAGACTCAACTTTAAACTAAAAAGACCTTGATGCTACACTCAGGATTACTTTTAGTTACACTTTGTAAAAGCAATCAAGTCTTGTCTTGCCAGACTCTTCCTATTTGCAAGTTTGGTATACACTATCTGGGTTTCAATCCACACATTTTGTATGCACATTTATATACTGCATGCAAACTGCTGGATGGAAACACCAAGACGCGAATAAAATCTCCAAAATGTGCATGAAAAGTATACGCTCCCTTGAGGTGGAAATTTTTTTTCTTCATAAAAATAAATGTGCATATTATGACGGAAGCACGTTTACCGAATAAACTCCTACTGAATCTATTAGGACCAATTAGTGGACCAATCATAATGGTGTCCTGAAAATCAAAATACTGCAAAGAGCTTCAAGTGCAAATATGTCCAAAACAAACTTGAACTGTTCAGAAAATCAGGTTTGTATTAACACTTTTGAAACATTTCTAATAGATCCACACTGTAAAGTCATAAGGATGGAGGAACGCACACACATGGTGCTCCCAGAACAGTGTGATGTGCTGTCCTGTCGCTCCCCGACATAAGACAAATTCTTTACAGTGACCTTACTTTACCGTGAGTATTTCATTAATAAAAGGGTCACAGTGGCTACATTTTTTCTGGAAGTGACAATTTTGTTCTTTTGTACACAATGAAAATGTGGCTTTTTTTGCACATTGTTTTTGCGATATTATGGTTTTTTCGCTAACATCAAATTCGCAAATTGGATGGAAACATAGCTACTGCTGCATATTCCGGCCAATGAAGTTTTGTTATACATAATAGGTTTTCACTCAATATTTAAGTATTTAAGTGACCATTTCATTCATTGTTATTACAAATATTACCACAAATTATAAGAAATTTTTTCATGACCATTTTCCACCTCCCTGACCTTTAGAATGAAATGGGCCCCTTCAAGAAACATGGGGACATGGTGAAATAAGTAACTGCACCTTCTCAAATGTTGAACCTTTGCTGTCGAGTCTAATGTAGTTTGTGACCACCAATTACAGGCACATTGTGACTGATTGACAACATTCAGTCCGTGCTGAACAAACTTTTAATGACAATAATGAAACAATCAGGGACTTTGTTAGAAATAAACTACAGATACTTGTTTTTTTCCCTCTTGGCATTCTTCGAAATATATGTAGAGCTGTAGGTGCTAAACAGCCAGTAACAGCACAAGGTTTGACAGAGTTTCGCAATTTGAACAATTAGTATTAGGTATTATTATTATTATTATTATTATTAGCTATTACTATTTTCCTTCTGGTTTTATCTATCCTCCATATTACCTTAACATGACTGGGCATGCATACTTCATGTCATTTGTTTTACTTTTTCAAATGGGTCACTTGAACTGTATCAAAACAACAGGAAAGCAATACAAATGTGTGTTAACTGCCACAGCTCGCTGAAGTCACATAAAAAGGTCACAGGTCACATCAATTTCTTTTTTGTTCTTGCTTCCATTTATGTTTACTTATTGAAAAAATGATTCCATCCTTCATAATGTTGGCATTAGTGGTCACACTTTTTCTATATTCACAAAAACTATTTCAAATGATGTTCAGCTGATTTCTGTGATATTCTGTCATTATAAAATAAACATAAATAAATATATTTGTTTTATGCTAATACATTATATATTAAATATACAACTTAGATATAGTTAATTTAGAATCCATCTCAAACAAACCCATCAATGTGGTACTGCTCTGCAGATGGATTAATCTCATTTGCAAATCATAATATTAACATTCTTCCAAAAGTTTTGACTGTTGCATATTTATTACAACTCTGTTGTCAATTGTTAAGCAACCAGACAATGGATTTATCCAACTTAATGTGGCAATAACTCGCTATGATGCTGTACCTCCGATTTTAAAAGACTTGGATGGAGTATGGATTATTATAAGAATGTTGTGATGCAAATTAATCCAAACATACCCAACAATTCACAAATTTCTATAAATTATAAATAACTATAAATAACTTTAATCTTTGTGCACTGCTCTGTTGTTTTCTACTCACTGTAAAGCAGCTGAAATGGTAAAATATGATGGTAAATTGATTTGCTCCTTACACTACAGATGTGGCCTTTGAGATTGCATGACAAAAAATGTAAAAAAAGCATGTGGAAACATGGCATTAGGCAGTGCAGAATAGAGAAGATCAGGGGGCAGTCGTGTTTCATTCTTTGAACACTGATCGCATATGGTTTATATAAGGGTCTGTCTATAATAGCCAGGTTGTCAGCGGAAAACTGAAGAAAGAACAAAAATCACAAAAAGCTGAAGCAAGCGATATTGAGCCAAATCAGCAATGGCAATACAATGGCAAAACAATTATAAGTATACATTATATGTTTCTGCATTCAGTTGGTGGGTTGTCGGAAAAATAATCTCAGTTACTGTCGAAACCTCCATTCCATGATGGAGGGAACGAGACGTTGTGTCGATGTAGGGGTCTCTCTTGAGAGCCTCGGTTACCTCTTATCTTTGAGAAAAGGCCAATGAGCATTGGTGAACAGAATTTACATTCCCCTCCCCCAGACATACGGGTATAAAAGGAGGGAAGCGTGCATCTGTTCAGAGAGGTTTTGAGCACCACAGTGTTGTGGCAAGAGGCACACAACATCTCGTTCCCTCCATCAGGGAATGGAGGTTACGACAGTAACCGAGATGTTCCCCTTCTGTCACTCACTCAGCGTTGTGTTGATGTAGTGACACTAGGGGTCCCTATTTAAAAACAGCACAACACTGAACATGTTAAGTGGACTGCTGATGCAGGTGCAAGCAAGCCATTGCGTGCGAAAATAGCACGTGCATCAGACTTAACGAAACCTTCCCCAATGCCCCAAAAGAGACATCATATAGTTCCCCACATCCCTGAAGGAGGGAAGCGACATAACTAGCCTGGAAGCAGGCCGCGCCTACCGCTGCCTTATCTTTCTCTATGATTTCTCTCCATAGAGTGTTAGATGTGGCTGGGGCCATCTAATGCTATGACACGCATCAGGGAAGGTGCTCTTTTCCAATCCTATTCTTTCAGGGGGAAAAGACCCCATGGAGAACACATCCTGCCCAACAGGGGAGGTTAACATGTGGCAAATACGTCACGTGTTTACCAGCCACACATGGAAGTGGCGCGGTGGTAGGTCCTGCCTCGACGGGGAGAAGCTCTACAAACACAGCAACCAGGGGGCAGAGGGGGCTCTGCCCAACCGAGATGCAGGTCTGCCAACAGAAGGACAGCACCGCAGAAAATACATCACAGGAGTTTTGGAATAATCAGAACCTGTGCAGCACCAATTCTAGTGCCGGCAAGTCAGTGCCTGCGGTGGGTCTGTCTGCAAAATTCCTCCACTGAGTTCGGAGCCAGAGGGCTAGAGAGGAAGGACACCCAGTGTCCGTGACTTGTTGACTTGACTGAGGGAGTAGAGCGCACTTCTTCACCTCAGGGGAGGTGAAAGGCGCTATGCACAAGCGATACACCCGGCCAGCTGTTGTCACCGTATTACCGAATTCTACGTGTTCGGACCTGTCAAAACATGGGACGAGACCAGCTCAACCCAGAGATTGTAAAATCACCGTCACCACCTGCCAACCTGAGGCACATGTGTGGTGCAGTTGGCATGTGAAGGTGGAGGGTCCACGTTCATGGCTGCGCCCCAAACCCAGGAACCAATCGTCTAGCCGCGAGGGCTAAGGGGGGGCGGATAGTTCCAGTCCAACCTGACACTCGCGACGGCCCGGATAAGCATAGTGGACATGTCGCTGTCGGCCTTAGACTGGGCCGGCACACCCGTAGACGTTAGCTCAGTTGAATCCTCAGAGTCAGAGTCCGCCAAGACGCTCTCCGATGCAGCGGCGAAACTCTCATCCAGCTTGGGGGCTCTGAGAAAGACATCAGACTGGCCGTAAGGCAAGCCAGTCTCTTCTTGGAACCGGACAGGGGCAAACAAGCACGCTGGGGAAAGGGTGGTTTGCGGGGATTTACCTGCCAAAACCGCTCCCGTTAAATTAACAAAATCACCCCCAGTGCCAGCCACGCCGACCCAGAGTGGCTTTCCCTCGGAAGGAGAGCCTTGACCACAACGTTACTATGGTCATGTTCTCGCAGTGAACATGAGCCGTCCACAAACGCTGCCTCTGTGTGATCTCTGCCCAGACACGAGAGGCAGCGCCTTTGGCCGTCAGAAGCGGAGAGGTAACGACCGCATCAAGGAATGACACAAATTCGGAAGGGCATCTTGAAAAAGACGCGTCTTTAAAAAGATGTTCAACGTCAATGTGTTTACTCTTTTAGAGAAATATATACTCTTTTAGAGGGCTGTCGAATCGCTAAGGGACGTGGTCTGCACATGCGTGCAGAAGAAGAGAAAAGTCGCTGAAATGCGCCGCATTTCCAACAGCGTATGCTCTTTAGAGTTGAATGGAGCAGCAGTGGGTTTTACTCAGCTCGCTGAAACACAACCACTCGGCTCCGAAGAAAAAATCTGTCTGAACAGACACACGCTTCCCTTCTTTTACACCCGTATGTTAAAGGACTGGTCAATTTGCATAGTAATGTGCACACAAGTTGATGCATGAACACACTAGCCACTGTGAGCTTCTGTCATAGTGCTCATGAATGCACCAGAAAATTCAAAACATTTTTACCTTTTGTGTTTTGCATAAGACATTAACACATGTATGTCTGGAATGACACAAGGAGCTGTAAACTGTGACAGATGTCATTTTTTTGGTGGACTATTCCTTCAAAATGCTTTCTCAAATGTGCAGGTTAAAGGAACAAACACATGCTTGCACACAGAGAATCAAGGCAACTCACCGGTGGGTCCAGGTCCTCTGCATGCACGGTGGTGACTACGGTCTCCTTGATTGCGTTGGGTGCCACCATTCCACGGTAAAGCGTCCGAGTGAACACTGGTGAGAAGTCGTTCATGTCCTGCGCAGACACAGAACATCAAACTGTGATTAGTGCCTCCTCACACTCTCTCTTCGCCTGCCTAACTCTTTTTCAACTGTCAGCCTGTGTGCTAGCTCAGACCCTCATAGCTAGCTCCAAACACTACAACACTAAACATAAATGGCATTTATTCAATGGTAGATTATGTGGTGCATTAAGTCTGTGACATAGAGCTAGGTGCCCGGGGACTTTTTGAGAAAAAGTTGGGTCGGAGATAATTATAGCCACTGAGAGAATGCTAATGACAGATAAAGACAAGACTACGGTGCTAGAGAGAATAAAGTGGCAATGCTGAAATAAAGGGTTTGAATAAAGTGGAAGAGTAGGTCTCTGGAACCCAATATACCGCCGTGAAGTTGGCACCCCATATAATTAAATAATCACCAAAACTATTCCATTCGTTTGTGCAGTGTTTGTGCTGATTTGTGCCGCAAAAAATTAACGTTTGTGCTGGTTTGGTGTTTGAGATATTAAGCATTCTTTTTGGGCTGTGTGACGTCACTCTCCACCCCATCTCGCTCAAATCGATCCAACCCAGTGCTGGTCGTTTGTGATCGGTTTGTGCCGTTAAAACAAACATTGTAACTATTTTCCATCCTTTTATATAGCAAAAATGTTTTCGGGAGTGGTGACATCATTGTCCACCCCATGTTGTCTAAATCACTCCAAACCAGTGTCATTCATTTGTGCTCAATTTATGCCGGTTTGTGCCGTTAAAATGAACACTTTATCTATTTCCATTCCTTAGAAATAACAAATAAGATACGGGGCTGTGACGTCACTTTCCACCCCATGTCGTCCAAATCACTCCAAACCATTGTCATTCATTTGTGCTTGCTCGGTGCAAGTTTCTTACTGTTGCTGTCATTGTTTTATTTTGGATTTCAAATCCAAATCACATATGCCCTGTATTTGTGAGCATGGTAAAGTAAATTTTATATTTGACATTCGCGACAATACTCATTAAACTATCCGTGCAAATCACATTTTCAAGCCCAACCAACCTAGACATGCATGAGTAGGTTTTCTTTGCCTAGCACAAAGCTGAATTTTAAAAAAAGAGAATTTTTTTTTATAACAATTTTATTAGCCCTATAAATCATTTAAACAAATTAACCATTTGATATTATGACATCATTTTCTTAAAAATATCCCTTTCATGACACAAAACTCTGTTTGTGGAATTTACATTCTATATGTTACCAAATATATATAGTAGTGTAAATGTTTGTAATATTCTAATTCCATTAAACTCAATGACCATGTGACCGGGTTGGATCGATTTGACCGAGATGGGGTGGAGAGTGATGTCACACAGCCCAAAAAGAATGCTTAATATCTCAAACACCAAACCAGCAAAAACAAACATTTTTGTGGCACAAATCAGCACAAACAAATGGAATAGTTTTGGTGATTATTTAATTAGATGGGGTGCCAACTTCACGGTGGTAGCAAATATCCCTATCGTTTACTCCACTAAGACAATATTTTATGTTTAACAATAAAGCATAAAGCTTTCAAGACAGACATAGCAAGAGCTTTGAGATTGTTAAGTGATGATATATGTGACTTAGTAAGCCAGAGTCATGTGAGTGGGATTTAGTTTAAACTTTTAAATGTTTAATAGCCAAATTCTCACTTAAGAACTACACTACCATAATGCTGAATAGGGATTCACCTGTTACCATGGAAATAAAATGTAGCAAAAATTGTGTTCAATAATTGAATTTTATTGTATCCAAAATACAATACCCATAATTCTGAAGAGGTATCCACCAATAAGTGTGCTTTTATCAGGGGAAGATAATTGCAGCAAAAATTACATTAAATAGTTGAATTCCTGGTGAAGAATTCCACTACCCATAATCCTGAAGAGAGATTTACTGTACATTTAGTCATTTAGCAGATGCTTATATTCAAAGCGACTTACAAATAAGGAACATAACAAGCATTTTGTCATTCAAAAGTCAACAATATCTGCGGGAAAAGAGCTCAGCAGCGACAATCCATTGAAATGAAGCATTGCGAATGACATAATCAATTAAGCCTCGCTACAATCTCAATGTATATATATTTTATTTTTTTTGCAATAAACTTAAATATATATTTTATGCTTATTATGAATTAAGATAATTAATTTGTTTAATATTTGCAAATGACATAATGGAATCAGTAATTACAATACAATATAAAACTATTAACCTACACTCACCTAAAGGATTATTAGGAACACCATACTAATACTGTGTTTGACCCCCTTTCGCCTTCAGAACTGCCTTAATTCTACGTGGCATTGATTCAACAAGGTGCTGAAAGCATTCTTTAGAAATGTTGGCCCATATTGATAGGATAGCATCTTGCAGTTGATGGAGATTTGTGGGATGCACATCCAGGGCACGAAGCTCCCGTTCCACCACATCCCAAAGATGCTCTATTGGGTTGAGATCTGGTGACTGTGGGGGCCATTTTAGTACAGTGAACTCATTGTCATGTTCAAGAAACCAATTTGAAATGATTCGAGCTTTGTGACATGGTGCATCATCCTGCTGGAAGTAGCCATCAGAGGATGGGTACATGGTGGCCATAAAGGGATGGACATGGTCAGAAACAATGCTCAGGTAGGCCGTGGCATTTAAACGATGCCCAATTGGCACTAAGGGGCCTAAAGTGTGCCGAGAAAACATCCCCCACACCATTACACCACCACCACCAGCCTGCACAGTGGTAACAAGGCATGATGGATCCATGTTCTCATTCTGTTTACGCCAAATTCTGACTCTACCATCTGAATGTCTCAACAGAAATCGAGACTCATCAGACCAGGCAACATTTTTCCAGTCTTCAACTGTCCAATTTTGGTGAGCTCTTGCAAATTGTAGCCTCTTTTTCCTATTTGTAGTGGAGATGAGTGGTACCCGGTGGGGTCTTCTGCTGTTGTAGCCCATCCGCCTCAAGGTTGTGCGTGTTGTGGCTTCACAAATGCTTTGCTGCATACCTCGGTTGTAACGAGTGGTTATTTCAGGCAAAGTTGCTCTTCTATCAGCTTGAATCAGTCAGCCCATTCTCCTCTGACCTCTATCATCAACAAGGCATTTTCGCCCACAGGACTGCCGCATACTGGATGTTTTTCCCTTTTCACACCATTCTTTGTAAACCCTAGAAATGGTTGTGCGTGGAAATCCCAGTAACTGAGCAGATTGTGAAATACTCAGACCGGCCCGTCTGGCACCAACAACCATGCCACGCTCAAAATTGCTTAAATCACCTTTCTTTCCCATTCTGACATTCAGTTTGGAGTTCAGGAGATTGTCTTGACCAGGACCACACCCCTAAATGCATTGAAGCAACTGCCATGTGATTGGTTGATTAGATAATTGCATTAATGAGAAATTGAACAGGTGTTCCTAATAATCCTTTAGGTGAGTGTATAGTCATTGATTATTTGTATAAAAGCACATATTTTTATGTATACAACCGAAACAAGAGCTTAATTGATCATTTCTTAAGCTTGGCTTCTTTTTTTTTCTTTTCTTTTCTCCCCAATTTGGAATGCCAATTCCCAATGCGCTCTAAGTCCTCATGGTGGTGTAGTGACTCACCTCAATCTATGTGAATGAATTTCAGTTGCCTTAACATTTGAGACTGTCAATCCGGCATCTTATCACGTGGCTTGTTGAGCGCGTTACCGCGGAGACATAGCAGGTGTGAAGGCTTTACGCGATTCTCCATGGCATCCACATACAACTCACCATGTGCCCCACCGAGAGGGTAGAGTTACCCCATGTTACTCTACCCTCCCTAGTAACCGGGACAATTTGGTTGCAGAGGAGACCTGGCTGGAGTCACTCAGCATGCACTGGATTCAAACTTGTGACTCCAGGTGTCGTAGTCAGCATCAAAACTAGCTGAGCTACCCAGGCTCCCAATATTGCATAAAATATTTCAATTATGTAATTAAGTTAATTCCCTAATTTAAGTTCATTATCTTGTATTATTTATTTCTTGTCCTCAATTGTCAAATACTTTTTTGCCTCAAACCAAAGTTTGTAATGCTGCACTTCATCGCATTAGTTTCATGACTAACAATTCGTTTTTGAATCTCTGTGAAAATTTATTTCTAAAACTAGTGCTGCTATTAAAGTGAACAGTCACTGTTGCGCTTCACTGATAAGGACATACTGTATACTTCATTGTGAATGGAGTCAGGGGCCGTGAATGTTGATGCCACAGGTGATTGCGGAAAACAGAAGAGATGCAATGTGAACAAATACACTCAATAGAGAAGCCTTCTATAAGTCCAAGGAGAGGCCAGACAGGTTCAGATATCCAAATTACACCCCCCTCCCCCAGCCAATACCCCAACCTTTGTCCTTCTTATGATAGTGTGCTTATTCAAGGATGTCCTCGAGACCAAAATAAAAGGTCTCATGAAAATACTATGGAGGGAAATTGCAATTTTTTCTCTCTTATTTTTCAATCTCACACATCTGTGTGTGTCCTTTACCTCTACAGATGAAAAATAAAAGGCATCTAGTCTTATTGCAGTGGTTGTCACTCATTAAAGTTACTGTGTTGACGACACACACAAGATCAATATTTCTTTTAATATTGCTCATGCAAATCAATGTAACTTTTTATACATTTATTTTAGATATATTACAAGCCATTTTACTAAACAGACTTTTCATTATTAAATTAAAAAAATATATATATTTTTTTTTTTTTGCTTTTAATTCAAAAAGTTACACAAAGCTAAAAGAAAATCCAGTTTTAATGTTAAATAACTTTTTTCTCCCCTTTTGTAAGTCACCATGTACAAAAACATCTGCTGAATGAATACATGTATTTTTTTATAATTGTTTATGATTTTTATTTGTATTTATTTCAAAAGCTTCTTTAGTTTAAAATGGGGGAGTGACCAAATAAATTGGGAACCACTGCCTTCAATGAAATATGCAAGGGAAGTGTTTCTGAAACTGTGCTTTTAACCTCGCTGGGACCGTTTTCTCCATTGGGACGTTGACTTGGGGCCTATGTAACCTACATCATCATCACACTGATATCCCGAGAATTCATGCATCAGGTAGCACATTCATTTCACTTATAATTTTTCATTTTCTACAGCAACTAATTATCAACTAGAAACAGTGCGCACATATATCTATATCAATATCAATACATATTCCAAACACAGACACAATAAGGGGTTCTTGGGAGACTTGAGAGGACATAATAAGCTATGTCTTTCCTTGCATGAAAGTTTTTTGCTGAAACACTTTTCCTTTTAAGCTTAAGCTGATGTAGAATTGGTCACACTGTAGGCTGTTTTGCTACCTAAAACTAATGTTAAAAATACATAAACCTAGAAACTGGTTAAATGTCTAAGAATTATTAACACTCTTGGTTTATGTGCTCTAGCTCTCTTGTCAAAGTCTTATAAGAGAAGAATATAACACAGACTTTAGACACTACATGGCCAAAAGTGTGTAGACACAATACTGGTGTAATGATATAACCTACAGAAAGAGCAAATCTGAACAAAGCTGGTGAATTGATTCAAAAGTATCAAGTCTGGAATGAATCAAAAAAGGGATGAATCACCGGGGCCTGAGTAGCTCAGCGAGTATTGACACTGACTACCACCACTGGAGTCACAAGTTCAAATCCATGGTGTGCTGAGTGACTCCAGCCAGGTCTCCTAAGCAACCAAATTGGCCGGGTTGCTAGGAAGGGTAGAGTCATATGTGTTAACCTCCTCTTGAGCACTATAATGAGTTCTCTCGCTCTCGGTGGGGTGCGTGGTTAGTTTTGCGTGGATGCTGCGAAGAATAGCGTGAAGCCTCCACACGCTATGTCTCTATGGTAACGCGCTCAACAAACCATATGATAAGATGTGCGGATTGACAGTCTCAGACACAGAGGCAACTGAGATTCATCCTCCGCCACCAGGATTGAGGCAAGACACCACGAGGACTGAGAGCACATTGGGAATTCCAAATGGGATTAATCAAAATCCCCATCACTAACAGTGACAGACTACAGATGCACCGCACAGTGCAAGCAAGAGCAAGGCAAACGATAATTTCTGGAAGGCCAACATTTAATTTGTAAACAGATAGATTAATCATGAGGGATATAGTGATTGAAACTTACCATTACAGTGACTGTAACAGAGGCTAATCCTGGGGGCATGTTTCCACTGCCTCCATCCACTGCTTCAACCACAAAGGTCTGTGATGTCCTATTGGGTAAAAGTTTCTCGAAGTCAAGTAAACGAAGCACCCTCAGCTCCCCGGTGTGGGGGTTCACAGCAAACAGCTCCCGTGCGCTCTCTGTCCTGATATGGTAGGTGACATTTGTGTCCAGATCGGGGTCCTGTGCCTACATAAGACATCATTACCAAAACAATTTGCATGAATAATTCAACTCTCAACATCAATTTAAACTCTCAAACTTTGTCTGAACTACATGAGTAGGTTACATTAATGATTAAAAACAGATCCTGTAGTGACCCTGAGGCAATGAGTGAATTAGAAAGATATGCTTCACTGCCAGCCAGACACAGCACGGCTAGAATTGAGGAATTAACCAACACGGCTACTGCATGAACAGGCCAAAAGAATACAGGTTTTTAAAGGAATATTTCGGGTTCAATACAAGCTATGCTAAATCGACAGCATTTGTGCCAAAATGTTGATTATCATTCCCTCCTTTTCTTTTATTAAAAAAAAAAAACATTTTGTTTATAGTAGCCTAGTGTCCATCCACCTTTCACGCCATTTTGTTATCAACAAAGTGAAAATGCGGGGAAAAAATTATTGCGACATTTGCCGTCTTCTGTCCTTTTCCATTCTACGGAAGAGGATTAGGGCCAAGCAATAATAATAAAAAATAAAGCCATCTCGAGATTAAAGTCATTATAATGTGAGATTAAACTCGTTAAATTTCGAGAAAAAAGTCGAAATACAATCTTGAGAATAAACTCATTAAATATCGAGAATAAAGTCATTATAATGCGAGATTAAAGTCGTTAAATTTCGAGAAAAAAGTCGAAATACAATCTTGAGAATAAACTCATTAAATATCGAGAATAAAGTCGTTGTGTTTCGAGAAAAAACTCGTTAAGTTTAATCTCGCATTATAATGACTTTATTCTTGATATTTAATGAGATTATTCTCAAGATTGTATTTCGACTTTTTTCTCGAAATTTAACGAGTTTAATCTCGCATTATAATGACTTTAATCTCGATATTTAATGAGTTTATTCTCAAGATTGTATTTTGACTTTTTTCTCGAAATTTTACGAGTTTAATCTCGCAATATAATGACTTTAATCTCGAGATGGTTTTATTTTTTTATTATTGCTTGGCCCTAATCCTCTTCCGTACCATTCAAATGGCCTATTATCGATAAAAAAATGGTGTGCGTGTTGACGTCTGCCTAAAAAAACTTTTTGACACGTAGGTTTAGTTTAGCGCAACAGAAATCTGCCCTGAAGCCGTTTCCATTTAGAAATGTGTGTTTATCGCTAATTCGCCTCCCAGATGTCCCTAATTTTTTTCCTCTGAAGTTTGGGTAAAATGGGGAGATTATTGAGACAATTCTTTGAAATTAGTCAGTTTACTGTCATTTTAATTAACAAATAAAAGCAATCAGAAGAGGAGGAATTACAATCAAAAGGGAGCTGTTGCCCTTCTGATAGGACTGTAATATTGGTCCTGATATTGAGCATGTCGCAGGTCGGCACCGGTCCCGACCCGAAAGCGGATCGTCATGGCTCTGTTTAAGCTGGAAACCTGCTGGCAGAAGTAGTGGGGGAAACTTTGTCTCAGTATAAGGAGCATCAATCCATGTGTATATGCGGTGTGCACAGCTAATAAAGAAAACAACAATGATGCGGTGTAATATCAGGGTTTATATATGATATATTCCTATTATTCAATATTGTGAACAATCATCTAATCTAAAGCATCGCCATCACAACTGCTTTATGTCCCGCATATTTCTCCAGCAACTTTTAACGACCATCTGAACTTGATTATAATATAAAATACATTTTAGCTTCATAATGCATATTTACATTTTCTGAAGAAGCAGTAAATGTGATCCGCGGTAAAGATGGTTAAAATATTTAAACGTTTTAAAATGTTCAAAAGCTTGTATTCTGAAAGTGAACTCAGCATTGGACAAATAGTTCTCACAGTTTATGGTCTTGAAAAAGTGCAGAACATTCTGAGAATGTCAATCAGCCGACTTTATTCATCTATAAAACAGAGACGGGCTAATTTAAGTTTGTGTAAAGAAACGGCATATATAGGTCTAAAAAATATATATATATTTTTTTTTGGTAATACATTTTTTTAATTCAGTGCTTTTTTCGTTTGGTAATGTATTTTGTTTAATACAGAGAATTGGGCTGTAAGTGTGTTTGTTAGATTAGATTAACATCTTTGTGCACAGAAATGATAGGTTTTATGTTTTGTGGGCTAATTCCATGACTGCCGTCTATATATTTGAATGGTGTGGAAAAGTAACTTTAATAAATAAATGGATGGATACTGCGATTTAAATTAATCGCAAACAGTGGCCATTCATTTGTTCAACGTGCACGAGATATTTGTGTTGGCACTCCTGGAAGTGTCATGTTTGTAGATCGGCTCTAAATGCCGTAAAGATCAATCCATAATCACGTAAAATAAATATGCTTTCAATACTGTCGTCATGATGAACTCATGATAACGATTGGGGCAAACTCTGTCATATGACACTACATTTTCTTTAATCCCAATTTTATTAACAAAAAGTGTTTCCAAACCAGTTTTTCGCAACATTTAATGTATCGACAGAGTTTATGCGCTTGAGTTAAACAGAAAAATATTATGTCGACATTTGTGACATTTTAGCGACAATGTGCTAATTTTTATTATATTTGATAATAACAATAATATTTGATAATAACTTCAGCTTTATTTTGATGCGCTAAAACTTTTTTCACAAACAAATCCTTGGATGAAAACGTAGTTAGTGAGGCACTTAAAATGGAAGTGAATGGGGCCAATTTTTGGAGGGTTTAAAGGCAGACATTTTGAAGCATTTCACTTTAAAACAACTTACATTAATTCTTCTGTTAAAACTCAAATGGCAATACTTTTGAAAAAGTGAGTATTTTAACGTTCAGAAATTGGCCCCCGTTCGCCTCACTGGAAGCTCTATTATTTATTTATTTGTTATAGAAAAGGAGGGATGAGTCAAAATAACTTTTGTGGTAATCAACATCATGCCACAACATTATTCTGTCGATTGAGCTTAACTTGGATTGATCCCTTGGATTGATGTTTCGAGGAGGAAGTGTATAAGTTATGAGGACAACCATGTGCTTTTGGTCATATACCTCAATCAGCAACAACATTAAAACCAACTGCCTAATATTGTGTAGGTCCCCCTTGTGCCACCAATAGCATTCTGAGATGATATTCTTCCCTCCACAATTGTGCAGAGCAGTTATCTGAGTTACTGTAGACTTTGTCAGTTCGAACCAGTCTGGCCATTCTCTGTTGACCTCTTTCATCAACAAGACATTTCCATCCACAGAACTGCCACTCACTGAATGTTTTTTGTTTGTTTTTGGCACCATTTGGTG
This sequence comes from Xyrauchen texanus, assembly GCF_025860055.1. Taxonomy (NCBI): domain Eukaryota; kingdom Metazoa; phylum Chordata; class Actinopteri; order Cypriniformes; family Catostomidae; genus Xyrauchen; species Xyrauchen texanus. The sequence goes on from NC_068315.1 coordinate 29,326,630, forward strand.
TAAATTCTAGACACTGTTCCACGTGAAAATCAGCAGTTAGAGAAATACTCAAACCAGCCCGTCTGGCACCAACAATCATCCATGTGATTATCTAATCAGCCAATCATGTGGCAGCAGTGCAGTACACAAAATCATGCAGATACGGTTCAGGAGCTTCAGTTAATGTTCACATCAACCATCAGAATGGGGAAAAACATGATCTCAGTGATTTGGAGCATAGCATGATTGTTGGTGCCAGATGTGCTGGTTTGAGTATTTCTGTAACTGCTGTAACTGATTTTACTCCCAATGGTGCCAAAACCAAAACAACAAACCTCCAGTGAGTTGCAGTTTTGTGGACAGAAATGCCTTGTTGATGGGAGAGGTCAACAGAGAATGGCCAGACTGGTTCTAACTGACAAAGTCTATGGTAACTCAGATAACCACCCTGTACAACTGTGTTGAGAAGAATATCATCTTAGAATGCAATTCTGAGATGCGGGTTGGCACAGTTTGGCGACACGAGGTGGACCTACACAATATTAGGCAGGTGGTTTTAATGTTGTGGCTGATCGGTGTATAAATATTATATATATATATATATATATATATATATATATATATATATATATATATATATATATATATATATATATATATATATATATATATATATATAAATAAAAGCAAGAAACATATATTGAATGAATATTGAGATTTTTGCTGCAAACTTGAGTTGAATTTAGCGGTTTCTGGAGAGTCTGCGGTCTCTTTCTTCTCACATAATAAACATAATTTCAATAATCAATATTTTGTATACATTTAATTATTTATTTGGTAAATAGGTATGTAATAAGCATACAATAAATGCAGACAAGGTGGTCAGGACAACGACGTGAAGCGAACTGGCTGATTGTATCTTTTGTTGACATATCTTTTGCTATTGACATCGAAGGCTGTGCGTCCAAGCAAACTTTATGGTACTCTGCCGCAGATTAATTCGTCAGCTGATATAAACTAGTAAATTTAGACAGGATGTCAACACGGATGCCAACATTTCATGCCCTGATCTTTGAAAACCATGAATACAACTACCGTACGCATAGAACAAGAAACCACAACCCAGACTACATTAAATCTGTGTTCACTTGCATAGAGAATAAATATAGCTTGCGACCACAAAATATTTAGAGTGGTGAATTATTGGCAGCAGAAAGTATGAAACCATCGAAAGACATTTAGAAACCAAAAAGTAATTTTTAAAAGCTGTCGAGTTTTTCAAAAGACAGCAACATGATTTCAACACATCACAACAAATCACCAAAACATGCATTGCCTAAAGCGCAAAATCCCCAATTTTGGTACTGTGTTGGTTCTCCACATGATGTCCAATGTAATAACATGCCCCCTGAATCAAAACAAGTTGGAAACCACTGATAAAGTGTGTATGTGTGTACTGCTGTCATTGTGTGTGTAGCTGAAATGGCCTCGTATCAGAGGGAGAAATCAGGCAGAAAGTAGAATGAAAGAACTACAGCTTTATGTTCGACAGGGAACATAATAGATAAACCTTCACACTTTTAAAAACCACAAGTAGATTAAAGCAATTACCCTGCTGAAAAGAAAAGCATCACTGTTCAAAGTATATACTCCAAGTCTTCTGAAGCCATAGGAAAACATGGTGTGAGAAAAAAACTATTTAAACAAAATATGTGGAAGTGCGCATGACATTCAGAGCTTCAGAGCGGAGAGAAAGATTTCAGGGAACAATTAAACTTACGTCTGTTACTCAAAAAGCAATCGGATGACTTCTGAAGAAACAGAGCTCACAAGTCACATTTATGGCTGCTATCATACGGAAAACAACATCTCAGACAGTCTTCAAAATTCATTTTTGGGTGAACTATCCCTTTAAGCTTCTCTTTTTAGCAGGGTACATGCATATTAGCCTTTTTCTAAAGGTCCCTCAACAGAGACAAGTAAACTGGCTACATATTCCACATCAATTAACTTCCACCCAGGAACACAGCATGAATTCAAATGGTGTCTTTTCAAGTTTAGAAAGTGAGAAAAAGTGTTTTCCAGAGGCTAATTTCTTCACGTCATGTTTTTGTGAATATTCACGTTATGTCTCTGTGTAACTCACACTGATATTAAGGATGACCGTGCCCACTGGGCTGTTCTCTGGCAGAGTAGCATGATATGCAGACTGGGAGAACACCGGGCTGTTGTCATCCACATCCAGAACTGTGATGGAGAGTGTGAGGGTGGTCCGGCGAGGGTCTTTGGCTCTGTCCCAAGCCTCCACCACTAAATCAAACTGTCCCCTCTCCTCTCGATCCAAAGGCACAATGGAGAAGATGCTGCCATCAGAGCTGATTCTGAAAAGGTCAGTGTGACTGACCAGTCGGTATCGCACATGCCCGTTAACACCCAAGTCCAGATCAGTAGCCTGCATGAACACAAACACACACATTTAAATTATTGTTTTGAAACTATCAATGCTACAACGGCACAGTTGGTATCAAATACTGGATAAAAAGACTTTTATGCCTCCTTATGTCATTTTTGTACCTTCTGAGTTCTGGTCACCATTCACTTGCATTGTATGGATCTACAGAGCTGAAATATTCTTCTTAAAATATTCACAAATCTTAATTTGTGTTCTGCAGAAGAAATAAAGTCATACACATCTGGGATGGCATGAAGGTGAGAAAATGACAGAATTAAAATTTTTGGATGAACTATCCCTTTAAATAGCTTCAGTGTAGTTACTTTTTTAGCTAACTACTAATTTAAAAGAGTAGCTTGAATTTAGTTTATCTACTTTAGGTTATGAGCAGCTTGTAGCTGTTTCGAAGGAGCTTTCCGAACACTGCCTGACACACACACACATATATACACTCAGAGACACCTGTTTTACTAGCGGGGTGATGAAACAATCAACAGAAATGCCAGCAATATGTTCGACTTCCCACAGTGGTCAGATTGGTGCACGGTGCTGTTCCATTCCATCTCTTTTAGCTCACAGACACCAATATAAAGCCTGCCAACAGTTTTTAATCATAAAGTTAAGAGTTGGCCAGCAGGATGTACAAATGGACCATCAGGACAGTAAAACATCCCTTCCCCACCACATGCTCGCAAGTTTCTCCATTTAGCGCTCCCTTAAATATCGGTTTTAATGGCATCAAACACACTCCCAACTGTGTTATCTGCTTATTATAGCTCCAGCACTTGTGCATGAAAGCACCTCTTTGACACTTTGGCAAAGTGCTTTTGTGGTGCTCCGATAAGCCACTAAAACAAAGTGGCCAAAGACTGGCTATACATTTTACAGACATAGATAGATAGCGTGTACTCTCCTCCGGCAAAGGGTTGGGCCAAAACTCAATTACTTTTGCCAAAGCTAAAACCCCCGAAGGGGCCAAACAATGATGAAATAGTCAATGAAAGACTCAACCTTTTGATAGACAGGTCTTTGAAGAGGCTTCCTTGACATTCTCAATTCTTAAAAGAAAAATCTACAACAATCAAGCCCCAAAATATGTATTGAAGTCAGGGACAAAAGGTTCATTCAACATTTACTTCAACTGCTGCCTTTATGAATGCTTTTTTATTATTTTTTTTTTTGCAGAGAGATTTCTTCCATGATATGACGTGTTTCATATATAATTAAGAGATCAAATGTTTTAAAGGGATAGTTCACCCAAAAATGAAAATCCTCTCATCATTTACTCCCTCATGCCATCCCAGATGTTGTCTCCCATTTGCTCTCACAAGTTTCTGTCTTGCATCCACCTGCTCCCGCAAATTTCCATGTTAACCTGCTCTCTATCATTTATTTTTCCACAGAGAGCCAAAGCCATACAAATAGACAAATTTACACAAAAAAAATTTTTATTTTTCCGTTAATGCTATTACCAGATGAGATGATGTGTGAAAATGATGCCCACTTGACTTGCATGAGGTTGGTTCCTAAACACTATATTCACCATTTTCCAATCCTAGTATCACATCCGTTGATAACATTATGTTAATTTCCATTATGTTAATTAGACTTTAGATGAAAGCCCCATTATTTATCTGCATAGCCTGCTCTAAATAATGATTGGATAATTTGATGCACATATATATATATATATATATATATATATATATATATATATATATATATATATATATATATTATTTATTTATTTAAGCAATATCACAAGAGCAAGAGTGCGATATGGCCCTACATCAGCACTGATGTGATTCGGCCGCAGGCCGAGTGCTGTAGGTAATCACAGCAGTGCTGATTGTTGGGCCATATAGCATGATTGCGAGTGTGATATTGCTTATATACAACAGTTCAATGAACAAGTACATTTTAAAAATTAAGAAAAACTGAGTACGGTCATAAAAAACACATTTTTGCATGGAACTACTTTCTTACACGCCGGATCAGAATCTGCCGTTGCTGGTTCAAAACAAATGATGCATCCGAGCCTTCATTAGTAATTAAACATGTCACTTCAGAAATTGTATCACAGCTTGTGCTGTTTCAAACAAGTTATTGGATAAACAAGGATGTGTGTGTGTGTCAGAGTTTCCGCTAGAAAAAAATGGTGCCGGTCAAAGTGACCGGCAGAGGTTTCATTTTACGGACATTTTGATGATATGCCGGTCAAATATCAAATATAATTAGTCAAGTTGAGGAAAACTGGAGGCAGGCTATGTAACTTAAAAAAATGACATAATCAGGCCGTATAGAATGCAACATGTTTATTAGCCTAACTTTCAAATAGAGGAAAAAAACATGAACGTCCGATTGGCGTCAATCAATTCTTTTTACTATGGTTTCACATTCATAGTTTAACAAACCCCCCTTCCCCACATAAAATATCTGAATAGCAGCCTATTGTTTTTACTCAAGCGAACTTAATTATACACTCTCAGTATGTCTCATTTAGCTGGTAACATTTAAATTGGCCACCGTGAAATGACTCCTTGTCAAATGAACTGGAACAAACAAATGACTAGGCCTTTAACATTGTCTCGCGTCATTTTAGGCTACTTTTTACGCTGTTTTGCAGTGCTGAATTGTGCAGCTGCCGACTTAAAATCAAAACTTCGCAGTGTCTCTCCACAACTTGCAATGCGCATAAGCCGCGTAACCTTGTTCTCCGCAAGGCGACTTCGCTGCTTCGTCTTGATCCGATTCTGCAGCGAGTACCCCCTCTCTGCAGAAACACTTGAGACAGGGATTACACAGGCTATCTTGGCGAGCTTGGTCCACTCTGGATACATTTCGTTGAAATCACATATGAGGACTTTGCAGGCTGTGGAGAAATGAAATCCTCCATAGCCACGGAGCGCTGTCATGACAGCGAGGGCATCACGTCGCAGGCTTACGGCATCGATAAGAGGAGCGGTGTCCGCAGACTCAATGCTTGTAAAATGGCAAATAATCCTTCTGATCGCTGGTTCTGCATATTCTTGAAGAGCTATAAGATAATATAATAGGTGAGAACGATATTAGAATTATAGGCTTACAAAAGAATGCTGCACTTCGCTTATTACAAATAGGCCTGTATGGGTCATTCTATGGAAATGTCCATTTTTCTGTCCCTAGCCTTTACAAAAATATTACACTTAAACACTTTAGGGTTACAATTTCTTTACATTTTAAAATAAAACAAAGTTATTTGAAAAATTACACCTTCTTGAGCCATCAATGGCAATATTTGATTTTTATTAATTCTATAGAATTCCACCACAGAAGTGCTCGTCCCCACATTCATGTACAGAGGGAAAGTGCTTTATTTTGAGGCCAATAACAAGTTTTTACACCATTTAAAATACAATAATGTATACATAACTATCAAATATATTTGATATTATATTTATACTATAAAATATAAAAAAAATTCTGTCACAATAAATACAATGTCACATCCGACTATGTTCAATGAGAGCAGACACTCAAATTATTCGACCCTCTTGTGAATCCGTTGCGTCGTCCTGCCTTTTCGCAGTGCGAACAGAACATTTTTCGTTACCATCAACTATCTCACATCTTAGCCATGGGAACTTGTCACTCCATTCCGACCGATACGCCCTACACTTCGGCTTTTTCTCCGGCGGTGGTGGAGCTGTCTGGCTCTGGACATCTGAGGCTTCAGGCGTTCCAGATTCACCATCGTCCGTCGCGTCTGGCCTCTGAAAAAAGCTTTTAAGGCTAGTCTGCCTGGGCCTGGCCATATTTGAAACATCTCACTCAATCGTGCGTTGTTTATGTCTATATTACAGCCGTTTTAGGCGTGCGCTTTATTTGAAATGCAGCATGCGATGTTGTTTAATAACTTTCAAACGGTATAGCCTGTTTCTTTATAACATAGCCAAAGGTCGGTGTATTTTTGCTTTATACATTTTAGGCTTATTCTCAAATTCAGATTGTGTTAGGGGGACGGGATTATTAGGCAATTTTAATCAGACAATTTGACCGGAGAGATTTAATTTTGTCGGACATTTCATTTTTTTCCCGGCCAATGTCCGGTAATTACAGGACAACGGAAACCCTGGTGTGTGTGTGAGTGTGAGTGTGTGTGTGTAAGTGAATGAGAGAGAGAGAGAGAGAGAGAGAGAGAGACGGAGTGTGTGCGATCGCCTGTTGCCACTCCCAAGCAGAGATGCTGCAGCTTTCTGAAGATCAGCTTTGGCATACAATGGGGGTATTTCTCCTCATTTCGCAGTAGCTGGTGCACAAAGGTCGATCAATATAGAAACCACAATGTCCTCTGCCATTTTAAAGAACACCCATTGAGTAATTAATCAGTCTGTTGTGTCTCTCATCTGCGATGAGCCGCAATGCTGAAGTTGTTCGTTTAAATCAGTTTATTTCCCAGATTTAATAGTGCAGTGTAGTAAGAGTAGTAAGCGATTACAAAGAGCTATTGCAAATAGATGCGGATTGGCTTCACATCACCTGACTCATATTACACACAAAAATGATCTTTTGCCACCACCTGCTGGCTAACATATGTAATAAAAAAAAAAAAGACAAAGAGTAACTTATGCACTGCTCTTACACTTTAGTTTAGAATGGTAGGAACACAGTGAAATGTCAGACCATCAGTGCTCATGGAAAGTCTCATCCAGTTTGAGGACTGAAACTAACTGTTGTGTGTGTGTGTGTATATATATAAGGCTATTCTCTGACTTCCTGCTTCTGTCCACAACTCAGAGAATTATCACCCACTCCCAGTGGTCCAGTGATATTTACATGGAATTGCAGACCTCTAGTTGAAATCTCATTTTAATCATTGAATATATCAGGAATGGGTATTTACATGACAATGGTCTCTTTTTTAAAATCAAGGTTTAACATTTTAACTAGTGCAAATGTAATTACTAATTATACTGTATAAAGAACTGCCATTTTTTTTTAAAGGTGCACTAAATAGCTTTTTGCTCGAATCATCTTGGACTTACAGTAACACCTAGTGGTGTGGATGCAACATCATTCAAAATCAATAGTTTTCAGTTACAGATGCCATTGTAGAAATGTACTATTCACAATCACAAAAAAAGTGAAAGTGTCCAATAACAAGACTTACTGAGATTACGTGAGTGGTATTCACCTGGTCATGTGATTTTAAAATGGCAGCCCCTATCAGGGCGCCCCTGCGCCATGTACAACCAAAAAGCTTTTAAAAAATTACTGATATGAATAGAGTCCTCATCTCATGTGAGTGGTCATGGTTTTATACATATGTTTCAAAATTACAATTCATTTATTTAGGAGTAAAACTTTTTTGATGGGGAAATAATCAATTCTGAATTATAGATATCTATAATTCATATCCTACACATAATTAAAATTCCAAAAGAGCTTGCAATAGATCATCATTATTATGGTTATTTGAAATTATTTAGGCTAACTGCCCTGTTCAAATATATACTGATATATATATATATATATATATATATATATATATATATATATATATATATATATATATATATATATATATATAGAAAATGGAGGTGGAAAACAAACAAGACAAAGATAAAGTACGGAGATGGCAGAACTTTGTGTATGTTGTTTATCGCTTGCTAAGGTAAGCAAAGACCTGTAACGAAAGCATTCATCTTTTCAGTAATCAATCGAAAGTTAATTAAACTTCAATATAGAAGCACAAAAGAAACTAAACATGATGCTTGCTCACGTAGTGGAAGTCACACGATGTCTGTGGGAGTATTAGTGTGATGCTCCCGCTATGATGTTTGTCTTAGTACACAATAACGGATTATAACTATATATATATATATATATATATATATATATGGAATATCACAAATTTAACTGAAATTGATCTCCTGAGAAATCACACCTGTCTAACAGGCCTGTGTTTAGAGAGAATTGACTACATGACTCTCTCATTTACCCAATAAAAATGTACTCTGCAATATGCGTCATTCATTTTAAGCATGGCTAAGTCTTGCAAAAGCTACTTTTTTTATTAATGTGACCAGGAAATACTGTGAATGATTCATCTGTGAACTTTGTGTCCCATGAATCTACAATAGAAAACACAGATTTTGGGCTGTTTTCATCTCAAAACCCCATTTTCAAACTAACCTGGTTGCAGGCCTACTAGCTGGAATTTTTGCACGTTGAAGAAGCATAAGAGTGCTTGTGGTTTTGCTTGAGGCATTTCACTTCTGAATGCTTACAAATTTTGAGGCAACATGAAATCGGGTTCACTGAGGCTCTTCTGTCCATGAAGTTAACACAAAATCAAATAGAGTTCAAATAAGTCTGGACTCGTTCTCGAGTTCAGAATCGGACTTGAGTATGGTCTCGAGTCCAACTATAACCATACATGGATAGTTGAGTCCCTGATATTGACACGTTGGTTGTGAAGTTTAAAAGGAAGGTTAATATATTGATTTGCTGGCTTAGTGTTGAGTTTATGGTTGCGATTTAAATTCAGATTCATAACCATGTTCTCAACAAATCTAGTACAGACTCTGTCTTGACTCAAACTTGATTGGTTGAAGACCAAGGCCAAGTTCACGATAATTTGGGATACATTTTAAGACTAAGAATAATTAACTCACTTTAATAACTTAATAGATTGCCTTTAAAACTGCAAAAATAAAAATAAAAAAAAATAAATTTAAATGTATCAAATTTAAATGTTTGTTTTTGTCTTGTTTTCCGATAAAAATATATACATGCTTAAAACACGACACATTTACTTGAGAATCCAAATTATGCAAGATAAACTTTGTTTCAAAGAATATATCTTGATTAAAATATTAAAGTTTTATCCCAGTGAAAAAAATGTTGTTATTGTTTTAAGCATAAACCTCACTAAACTTTGTGAGATGTATACTTAAAACAAGAAAGAACGATATGCTAATGGGGTAAGAAAACTAAACTTTTTCCAAAAACAAGTTTTACTATCTCACAGTTTTAATTTTTTGTCTTTTGATGGAAATCTTTCATAAATGAAGTGAATATTTTAGATTGTTATATTAATTTATTTTTGTCAATTTTACTCTGTTAAGTAAAAAATAAAAAGCTACTTCTGTAACAGACCAATTTTTAACCATATGTTTAAATATTTTGAAAAATGTATAACATCATTTACAATTAAAGATAAATATGTAAGATTAAACAACATGAGAAAAGTTTCCTGAAACCCAAGTTCCTGAAATAACATATAATGAATATACCGAAGTATCAGCTACATTTAAGAAGTTACTCTATTGTGAATACCTCAAGTTAAGACAGTTTAGGATACTGTGTTACATGTAGCATGTTTATTAGGAAACGGCGCATTTACAATTAAATTTAATTGCTTCGGACCAGGAAGACCGAGGTTCGAGCCCAGCCAAACTGTCTCATCCTCCAGTTCTGTCCACTTGAGATCCCTTTCCCCTGAGTATTCACCCCTTCCTGGACTACATTTCCCAGAATCCCTTTCCTCCCGCCATTTACTCACACACCTGTTTTCCATTCACTCATCAACTCCCTGTGTATATATTCACTGCTCAGGCTTCACTTCATTGCAAAGTCTTGCCAATTCACCCCATTGTCCTGCATTTCTGAGCATTTCTCTACATTGTTTGATTTCTGTTTATGACCTTAGACTGGTTCCTGGATTTTCCCCTTTGCCTCTCGTATTGGATTTATTGCTTCGTGTGGATTTGCTTACCTGGTTTGACCTCTGCCTGTTTGACAACTCTGCTAATTAACTCTGCATATAGATCTTCCCTCAGTGTCTGACTCTGACTCATTACAAAAACAAAATCATTTTAAGTGACGTGGCTGCTTCAGACAATGTGCTTTTCATTACACTTTCTTTTTTTGGACACTATTGGTTAGGTTTAGTCAATCAAACATTATTGATTGAGAATATAAACAATTACTGTTCAAAACAATGTCCTTACCTGAATTCACTATGCTAAGCCTATAAAAGTATTTGTATTGGGAGCTGTCATGTCGGATTTGGCTTTTTTTGTTTTTGTCATTCATCCTTATTCAAAACACTTGAATAATCTAATTAAAATTAGCTGGTAACTGGTGGTGGTTTGTCAAATCAATGTAAAAGTGCTTTGAGTGTCAGAAAAGCATTAAGTGTCAAATTCATTCAAAAATAAATGAGTGCATCAAAGCAAGAAATATTTCGGTTTTAAATATTTAATCCTATAACATAATATCAACATGAAAATAGTACGTTATTATGAATCTGGCTCTGAATATCTCCCAGTCATGATCACACACAAGCACACAATGTCAAGGAAGCTCAAATCATGAGATTCATCCACACAGAGGAGCGTTGCCGTATCACGACTGACGTAAAGTGTTCCTCTGCAAATTGCTTGCAATTTTAAGTTTCAACCACAGATGTCACCAGAGAGCACAGCTTTGAAAACATCATCTGATTATGACACCATTTCACACGCTTTTGGTGCCCCCCGCCAGAAATTTTACTAGAAAACTGTGGCGAAACATTTAGTAAGGCATGTGATTTCATTTTTGCAAAAATGTTGCCATTATTACGTAATGTTCATTAGATCAGGCGGATCTTTCCGGTCTTGTCTTTTTGTTGATGAGATTAACTCTGCAATCTTTGGAAATTTGATTTTGTTTTAAGGCTTTTAGATCTTCATTCTATGGAAAACAAAACATAAAATACTGATTAAGAAAAAAGATTCTTTGCAGTGAATGAAGTGTTATGAATCCCTCTTACTTTTCAACCCCTCCCCTCCAACCACCTACCTCCTTTCTGTGCTTATTATGTACTGTAACACCCACTTTTCATGATCCAATCATTGCCCAATGAATAAAATCAAGTCCCAAACTACATAAGCCAGATTACCGAAGTAAAATGGGACATGGACTACATTTCATGTTGACTAAAAAGGCCTGACTGTGTTAACAGGCAGGTAATGAAAGAAAGTCAAGTCCTCTCCATCATTTCTAATAAACAGTCAAACTTCACACCAACTTTATCTTCTCTGTTCACAACAAAAGTCCACTTATTTATTTCACAGAAATCATTACTGCATGTTTTGATGAAACGCCGAAAAGTACATCAAAGAGGACGCTGGCAGAAAGTTAAGGTGTCTGCTGCTGCCCACATCAAAATAGAAAATACACACATTTACAAAAAAGCTTCCTGATGAAACACAAACACAGAACACTGGACAGCAAGTCAACCGACATGTTCTTCTCTCCAGACAATAAGAGTAGACTCTCTGGCTGAACTTAATCGACTTTAAATAAGTTTACATTTCTCATGCGGTGGGATAATTGGAGTAATTTGGAATGGGCACACTGGCCAGTCCACGAGAGGAACGGCAGGTGCAGAATGTGATAGTAGTGATATGGAGCTCTGTGGGCATTTCTTTAATTATATGGAAACATCCACTGCTCCGCGTTAGCCGAAGAGGATGTTTAGCTAGCATTTTGGACCATATCCAACCTACCTTTCTGGGAAACGTGTCAGGAGTGCCAAATGAGTAAAGGACAAGTGCGGTTTGGTTCATAAAACTTGTAATACTGTGCTGCACGCGCACACACACACACACACACACACACACACACACACACACACACACACACACACACACACACACACACACACACACACACACACATCTACTGATGCCAATAGGTGAACAATTATAGTTAGCAGTAGGGATGGACAGAATGACAGTATATAAAACAGACAGTTTAGACTATAAATTATGATTGGATGAGTCATGTTTATGGAGCCAATATAGGGACGAAGGTATTTTTAATCTTTAAAATAGAAACATTAATGAAAGTACAATCTTAAGTTACAAGTCAAGTTGCAAGTATTATACACAAACACACACACACACACACACACACACACACACATAAACTCAGCTTTTCACAAGTCCTGACATTTATTCTTAGAAAACATTCCCTGTCTTAGGTCATGTAGGATCACTACATTATATTAAAAATGTGAAATGTCAGGATAATAGTAGAGAGAATTATTTCAGATGTTATTTTCTTCATCACATTCCCAGTGGGTAAGAAGTTTGCATACATTTTGTTAATATTTGATAGCATTGCCTTTAAATTGTTTAACTTTGGTCAAACATTTTGGGTAGCCTTCCACAAGCTTCTCACAATAGGTTTCTGTACTTTTGTCAGGTTTGTAGGCCTCCATGCTTGCAAATGCCTTTTAAGTGAGGTCAGGGCTTTGTGATGGTCACTACAATACTATGTCTTTGTTGTAATTACAACATTCGTTGTCATTGTCCATTTAGAAGACACATTTGTGACTAGCTTTAACTTCATGGCTGATGTCTTGAGATCTTTCTTCAACATATCTACATCATTTTCCTTCCTAATGATGTGGGATTGATTTGCACCTTTCAACCAAAATATGTTCTTCTCTAGGAGACATAATGTGACCCCGTCCTGAGCGGTATGATGGCTACGTGGTCCCTTGGTGTTTACACTTGCATACTATTGTTTGTACAGATGAACATGGAAATTGCTCCCAATGATGATCCAGACATGTGGAGGTCCACAATTTTGGCTGACTTCTTTTGATTTTCTCATGATGTCAAGCAAAGAGACACTGAGTTTGAAGGTAGGCCTTAAAAAGATCCAGGTACACCTCCAATTGACCTATCAGAAGCTAATTGGATAATTACCTAAATGCTTGACATTTCTGGAATTTTCTAAGCTGCTTAAACCCACAGTTGACCAACTATAATTGTGATATAGTCAGGTAAAAGTGAAATAATCTGTCTGTAAACAATTGTTGGAAAAATTACTTGTGTCATGCACAAAGTAGATTGGCTAACAACACAGTTGGCTAACAAGTGGAGTCGTTCAAAAATTTGTATTAATTACTTCAACCTAAATGTATGTAAACTTTTGAATTCAACTGATATATATATATATATATATATATATATATATATATATATATATATATATATATATATAAAATGCAATTGTCCTTGTTCCGTCGCCGGACACAAATTCTGAGTAAACTGTAAACGCTGCCAATTAAGACTACATGTTAACCAGTAGTCACTTCCAAGCAATATCCAAGCTGCTGCTCTGCAGTGTTATAATCCTGATTTTACAACATAAATTAATCCTCTGGGGTCAACGGACACGCTGGCGCATCCTGCTGGAATATTTTGTCATTACAGGGGAAACAACATATAATTATCTGTTATTTTGGGGCAAACAGATAAGTGTAAGACATCATTAGAGACTATAAAGGGTCTACTTTTATTTGTGTACTCACAATAACAACAAAACCTTGTGCTTTTGTAAAATAAAGAAAATAATAAGGGTGAGCTGTAAGCAGTCTCTGGGTTTGCCAGCATATATCTGAAACACATAAAAAATAATGAACTGAAACTCTGCAAATACTTATCACACAAACATGAAACATATGTCTAAAGAAAGCTTAAAATGTCTACTTTTAAATAAAACACTTCAAATTTAAAACAAATATTCTCCTGTAATGTAATCTGTATGAAACAAAGCAATGTACAGTTTTTACTGGTGCAGCAAATTATCTCTAATGTGATCCCACCCACCAGCAGAGCACGCTATTCATACACTAATGTGCTGAGACGATCAATGCAAATGGTAAACGCCCCTGACTGTGCCGTAAAAACAAAGTCATTCACTTTTCTGCACAATTGAATGACAGCAGAAGAAGAAGAGCGGGACTGTATTTTGAAGAGAGACTTGATCCAGCCGAGGATACAATTTCGGACGTGTAAGTAATTTAGTTTTAATTAGTTGACATGCTATTTTATATAAACGTACATATTTTACTAGTGGGACTGTTTCCAGACTTGCCAGCCAGGATTCAGAGTATTGAAATTCGAAATATGACTCCTAATAAGCAAGTTTTAGTTACATTTAAATACTGTTTCGGATAAAGCAGGTATTTAAATTGTATGCTGTATGATATAAATATTATATGTAATATGATATAAAAAATAATATGAATGTTTAGATTATATTTTAACTAGTGTTTATTCTGCCTCATTATCATCAGCAAAGCTTGTGCTTGCAAATATGTGTTCAGATTAAATGAGTAAAATGCACTTTAAATATGCCCATATTAGAAAATGACCATCTTATAATGATTCCTGAAGGATCATGTGACACTAAAGACTGCAGTAATGATGCTGAAAATTCAGCTTTGATCACAAATTGCATTTTACAATATATTCAAATAGAAAACTGTTCTTTTAAATTGTAAAAAGAGTTCAAAATATCACTGTTTTTACTGTATTTTGGATCAAATAAATGCAGCCTTGGTGAGCAGAAAAGACTTCTTTTAAACGGTAGTGTAGGTCTAAAATTAAGTCAAGTCTTTATGTAAAGAAAATGTATAGTCAGATTACTTCTTTTAACTTAAAACTTGATTTTGATCATTAAGTCTCCTCACATTCATTCTCTTTCTGTCACATTCCTCATTGATAGGCCCAGGGGAGAGGGGTCTTTTGTCTCCTCAGGTCTGAATTACAATCAATATTCATTATAGTTCACGCCTCCTCGCATATGACCTTTCAACACTAAAATTGTTTAACAAAAGTTCAATTACTATATTGTTTTGTATGAATGAGTGATCAGGATCATTTTGTAGCAAAAACTCTAGGCTACAAGATCCAGTTCTCAAAAGTCTTGCAGACAAATGTTTAGTATGCGTTATATGGCCTTATTTCAATGACTTAAAAATTTAGTTTTTTTCAAAAACCATGCATAAACGTTATTTTCTCGAAAATACAAACATGCACATACATGTTGCTCGCATATTATTGTAGCCCAGTTTGTGCTGAATACAGTGTTATCAGACTTTAGCTATTAATGTGTTTTTAAGCAACAGAAAAAACACAAATGTCAAGGCATGTCAAAATTCTCCAGGGCTCAAAACACCCTCAGACCCCAGAGGGTTAAAGACAATGAATGTGCTGTGATTTCATCTATATTTACATGTAATATGATCACACATAGAGAAAGTTAGAAGCGACAGAATGTCTTATTTTTTCTCTCTCACAGCCACAGTCTAACAGTGAATGATAATTTTTTTTTTTTTTAAAGAAAATTAATGGTCAAATATTTTTTTTTACATTAAAACAAAGGAGCAGCAAATCATACAGATTATTGATTGGTCCTTGGCAACTCTGTTTACAAATGCTCACCTAATTCACATCAATGTCAGCTGCCGTGCGGTCAACTGAATGTGCTACCCCTCTGTCTGCCACTCACTGCATAGAGTAGACTCGGAGAGAAGGTGTGCCTGTGATGGGAAAGCAAGGACTCGTGCTCGTGTGGCAGTACAGGCGACTCTTCTACAGAAAGTAGCTAAGATTTGTCAAAAAAAGTCACTCAAGGATCTGAAAAATTGCTAAATCTAGCAACAAAGTCGCTACAACTAATATGTCATTGTTTTCAGACACATCCATTTTCCTAGTCCACACTATAACATGAAGACAGCATTTTCAAATGTATCCACTTGGGAGATCGTTCTCAAAAGCACAGTTTTTGCTGTCTCAGTGAGGATAGAAGGCCAAACATAGAGAAAAAAATGCATTTTCAAACAAAAACGAATTAGTGTGGACATGGCCTAAGTGGTACATAATGTGACTCTGGTGTTGCACTGATGGTGTCAGATTTATTATTTATGTATCTGTTATGAATCTTTTGTTTTGTTTTACATCTATCCACAGTTTTAAATCAAACAAATTATAATACAAATCAAGAGAAAAAAATTATATGATTTATTTTTTATTTTTATAGTATTATTTTCATGGTCTATCCAAAACATTACAACAACTTGGTCTTATAGTATAAGATACTATACCTACACTGCAGCTAAACAATTTTGAATAATGAAAAGATTTTGCTTTTTTGGAGGGAAATTGGTACTTTAATTTACAAAAGTGGCATTCAACTTATCACAAAGTATAGTCAGGACATTACTGATGTAAAAAGCAGCACCATCACTATTTGAAAAAAGTCATTTTTGATAAAATCTAGACAGACCCCATTTCCAGCAGCCCATCACTCCAACACCGCATCCTTGAGAAATCATACTAAATTGCTAATTTAGTACTAGAAAATCCAATGTCATTATATCAAACACAGCTGAAAGTTATTTGGTTTGTTAAATGAAGATTAACATTGTCTTTGAGTTGACACAGTGTGCAATAGACTGGCATGTCTTTAGGTCAATATTAGGTTATAATATTATTAAAAAAAAAAACAGCTTTCTCTAGAAACTCATCAGTCAATCATTGATTTAAGGAATGAAGGCTATACAATGCTTGAAATTGCCAAAAAAAAACTAAAGATTTCATACAAAGTTGTACACTACAGTCTTCAAAGACAAAGGCCAACTGACTCTAACAAGGACAGAAAGAGATGTGGAAGGCCAGATGTACAACTAAACAAGAGAATAAGTACATCAGAGTCTCTAGTTTGAGAAAAATATTCCTCACATGTCCTCAGCTGACAGCTTCATTGAATTCTACCCGCTCAACACCAGTTTCATGTACAACAGTAAAGGCAAGACTCAGGGGTGCAGCCTTATGGGAAGAATTGCAAAGAAAAAGCAACTTTTGAAACAGAAAAACAAAAGAAAAAGGTTAGAGTTGGCAAAGAAACACAGACATTGGACAACAGATAATTGGAAAAGAGTGTTATGGATCTTAAACACGTTGAGCTTTTGTGGGATCAGTTAGACTGTAAGGTTTGTGAAAGTGCCTGACAAGACAGTCACATCTATGGAAAGTGCTACAGGAAGTGTGGGGTGAAATGTCACCTGAGTATCTGGACAATCTGACAGCTAAAATGCCAAGAATCTGCAAAGCTGTCATTGCGGCACGTTTAGGATTTTTGATGAGAACTCTTTGAAGTAGTTTAAGTTCTGAAAAATCTTTTCAAATTGTGATAGTATTTTTTCACATTATTAATGTCCTGACTATACATTGTGATCAGTTGAATGCCACTTTGGTGAATAAAAGTTCCAATTTATTTCCATAAGAGCAAAATCTGTACATTATTCCAAAATGGCGTGTATGTGTCTCGTTGTGCGCATCATAGCGTATCGGTTCCTGTTAAAATTAATACTAGACGCGCTACAACAATTACTTTTTTTTTCATTTTCACACACATCACCAGTAAAACGACAGATGATCCATACATAAACATGCACTTTTCACCCTGTTTCTCACACAATGCTTGTCACCTCAAAATCGTATCACATCAAAACATGTTTGCCATAGTGCATAACTTGTAAGATGATACATTTTAAGGTTTGCATTTCATAATAAAAAAACACTGGTGTACAAATCCTGGAAAGTATGTCGACACATGAGCAAAAGTGTCATAGAAGAATAATTTTTAATTTCACAACTTGTTTTTATGCAAAGTTAGTGTAGGATAGGCTTTGGTTTTGTTGATTTAAACAGTGGATATTTCACCTTGGACTTGCCGTGATACATGGAATGAACCATGTTATATAATTCTGCAAATAATTGCCACAGTCATGCACTTTTCATGAGATCAGGCTTCATTACAACACAGTTATTTTTAATATAGACCATTATTATGCAAAAGTTCCAGCTTTGGGAAAAATACATTAATACCACCACAATATGGGATTTTGGTTATTCCCTCCACCCGTAGTTAGTTGGTTACACATCCAGAAACATGGTGCTTGCCCATCTTATGAGATGTTAAATTAAAGTATCAAAGTCTAATGCATACTGTATTTAATATACAGCAGATATGTGTTAAGGAAAGCACTGCTAATAAACAGTCTGCCAGCATTAGCCTGTGATCATTCCAGTGACAAGTGCAGCTCTATTAATCTAGACCGCTAATTACAACTCTTTGCAGCTTAACAGAGCCCAACAAGGCTCCTCATTACAGGATGTCCCCGAGGGTTTATTTAAATTACATTTCTTTAATTGGAAAATCACAAACAGCAGAGTGGGCAGGGACTTCGGCGGGTAGCCTGGTGGTGTATGTCAGTTGGCGAGAGTGAGATGAGGGCTTGAGAGGGCAGAGGAACACAATAGAGCTGCTGGCGTCATACCTGTGCCCCAGTGGCCCCTGATTAACACCAGTCATATGAGACTCCCGAAGAGATTGAAATCCTCAAATAGAACATCAGAAGAGCAACAGTGAGCCATGGATCTATGAAGCATTTTAAAGGAATAGGATGTAGGATTAACAAAATCTCAGTGTTTCCTGCACCATTTCTGAATCTACAACTCCAAGGCAATATACAATACAATATAAAGTGAGTTATGAGCTTTCAGTCTGAATTAAATTTTAAAAAGTGAGAAAGACATTAGTAAATAGACAAACATATAAATATATAAGGGATTTCAGAAACATTTTAGTAGTGACAGGACACTTCTATTAAAACGAATGGAAGAAATTGGAACGCCCAACGGTTAATGTATGTAGAAAGGAAGTCCCGCTTTATAGTAAAAAGAGTCAATCACTTTTTAGATACAGACATCACCTGTCAATCAACGTGAGAATGTGCATGTGCATTAGCTATACAACCCAGGATTGTTTTTGTTTTAGCATAATCTGAGGTAAAGAATCACAATTTATGATACCAGTGTTGTCAGATTTTACTGCTGATTTAAAATATGTTCTTTGATTTTTATCCTGACCAATAATTTTGAAGATTTAGATTTTTACCAATTGCACTTGTATGCCGCTTGTGTACATAGAAAATGGCTGCGCAAGAACGTTCCAAAGATGATCCCCAGTGGACTGACTTGGTAAATAGACTTTGGTAATTCTCATAAAACATTTGAAGACAAGTCCTGGCCGAATTTAACACTAAATGGATGAATTAATTTAAAATAAATTTAATTAAATATGAAATTATATTTTGTTTAACAAAAATGAAGCCTACATATAGGATCATTAAGAATTGTGGCATTATATTCAGAATATTTTTTTTTCTTTTTAGCACTCATTCAGACGTTTTCCGTTTACTATTACCATTGTTATCAATTATGATTCTTATTACCATAACACAGGTATTTATGTATTGTTTACTGTAGTTTTACTGAATGGTATGCTGTTGCACAATGGGTTTTTTTGTATGTTTTGTTTATTTTTTTTATTAAAATTAGAGAAAACGAAAAATACTAGCATGGGAAAATTATATCCATCCATCCATCCATCTTCAAACGCTTATCCGAAGTCGGTCGTGGGGGCAGCTGCTCCAGCAGGGGGCCCCAAACTTCCCTATCCCGAGCCACATTAACCAGCTCTGACTGGGGGACCCCGAGGCGTTCCCAGGCCAGTGTGGAGATGTAATCTCTCCACCTAATCCTGGGTCTTCCCCGAGGCCTCCTCCCAGCTGGACGTGCCTTAAACACCTCCCTAGGGAGGCAGCCAGGGGGCATCCTTACCAGATGCCCAAACCACCTCAACTGACTCCTTTCGAAGCAAAGGAGCAGCGGCTCTACTCCGAGCTCCTCACGGATGACTGAGCTCTTCACCCTATCTCTAAGGGAGAAGCCCGCCACCCTTCTGAGGAAGCCCATTTCGGCTGCTTGTACTCGAGATCTAGTTCTTTCGGTCATGACCCAACCTTCATGACCATAGGTGAGGGTAGGAACAAAAATTGACCGGTAGATCGAGAGCTTTGCCTTCCTGCTCAGCTCTCTTTTCATGACAGCTGTGTGATAGAGTGAGTGCAATACCGCCCCCGTTGCCCCATTTCTCTGGCCAACCTCCCGCTCCACTGTCCCCTCACTCGTGAACAAGACCCCGAGGTACTTGAATTCCTTCACTTGGGGCAATACCTCCTTCCCTACCTGGAGGACGCACTCCATTGGTTTCCTGCTGAGAACCATGGCCTCAGATTTAGAGGTGCTAATCCTCATCCCAGCCACTTTACACTCGACTGCCAAGCGATCCATTGAGAGTTGAAGATCACGGACCGATGATGACAGGAAGACAACATCATCTGCAAAAAGCAGCAATGAGATCCCCAGCCCACCGAACCGCACACCTTCCCCACCCCGACTACGCCTTGATATCCTGTCCATGAATATCACAAACAGGATTGGTGGCAAAGCGCAGCCTTGGCAGAAACCAACCCCCCACATGGAATGAACTCAACTTCGTGCCGAGGACCCGGACACAGCTCTCGCTTTGGACGTACAGGGATTGGATAAGCCCTAAGAAGGGACCCCCCACCCCGTACTCCCGCAGCACCTCCCACAGTCTCTCCCAGGGGACCCAGTCATACGTCTTCTCCAGATCCACAAAACACATGTAGACCGGATGGGCATAATCCCAGGCCCCCTCCAGGATCCTTGCGAGAGTAAAGATATTGTCCGTCATTTCATGGCCAGGATGAAAACCGCATTGTTCCTCTTCAATCCGAGGTTCGACAATCGGCCGAACCCTTCTCTCCAGCACCTTGGAGTAAACTTTACCAGGAAGGCTGAGAAGTGTGATACCCCTGTAGTGGCGAGGCGACCCTCTCGTCCACCGGGGTAAACTCCAAAGTAGCGGCGCTCAGCCGGGGGCTCGTGAGTATCTCCACACCCGCCCGTCGCCTCACACCCTGGGAAACTCCAGAGAAGAATAGAGTCCATCCCCTATCCAGGAGAATGGAACCAGAGCCAAAACTGTGTGTCAAAGTAAGCCCCACTAGATCCAACTGGTAACGCTCCACCTCCCTCACCAGTTCCGGCTCCTTCCCCCCCAGTGAGGTGACATTCCACGTCCCCAGAGCTAGCCTTTGCTGCCCGGGTCTGGTCCGTCGAGGCCCACGGCCTTCACTGCCACCCATATGACAGCGCACCCGACTCCAATGGGTGGTGGGCCCAAGGGAAAATTATATATGCAGTAATATATATATATATATATATATATACACAAATTATATATACAGTATACTGTGTGTATATATATATATATATATATATATATATATATATATTCATGCACTGTATATTCCATGTTGCGGTAATGACAATGTTGTTGTTTTTTTGCATTGTGGTAATGCGAATTTGGGGATTAAATGTTCATCCATCTTCTATGGCCGACTGTCCTATGCAGGATCACGTGATAGTGCTGGACCCTGTCCCACCTTTCTCGGACCAAAGGCGGGGAAACATCCTGGACAGTTGGCCAGTCCATCTCAGAGCAAACACACACCGACAAACACTCACACCTACGGGCTATTTAGGAAACCCACACAAATGTGAGAACATGCGAACTCCACAGAGAAAAACCTTCTTGCTGTGAGGTGACAGTGCTACCCACTGAGCCACCATGCTGCCGAGGATTAAATGTGCAGGGGTAAAATAAGAAAAATTTGTGGAGGTAAAATTTGTAAAATTGGGGGTAAAACTGTCATGAAATTTCACAATGTAAAAAAAATTATAATAATAATTAATGGCTCTAAAAAAAAAGGCTTATTCTTTATAATATGTCTTAATTGCTTCTTTTGATATTAAGTATAATAATATTCCAGGACATTTTCTTGATAGGTTTCATGAGGGTTTGGGAATCAAGAACCAGTTGAGAACTTAATGTTTTCATCTGTTCTTCAACGTCTATCAAAGTGAACGGGACACCATGCGTAACTGAATCTACTGCACCACAGGAAAACAAACAAACAAACAAAACTATTGAAACCAATGAAGATGAATGAGCTTGCAGTCTAAATTGAGTGATGACACAATAAACAGTCAAAACATCGGTCTAATGTGATGCCCTCGTTGGTCACATGCAACAACAAACACACAGCACAACCAGAGTAGTAAAAAAAAAACCATTGTTTTATCATTCTCATGTTGTTCTAAAAGTTCTTCCATTGGACAGAAAAGAACATAATAGGCAGAATGACCATCCACTTTGATTTTATTTTCAGAGAAAAAACAAGAAAAAACAAATGTGCAAAATATGTGTAAAACTTTGCAGATTATATCTGGGCCTACTTATGACTATTAGCCTGTTTTCCATAAGTACAATAGAAGGAGAGAGCTCAGGAAAGTCCACAAACAAAATTACACAAACTCTCAAACAGAATGTTCTGGCAGTAAATAATATCCATCTGATTGCCATGACTCCAGAGGGCAGAAAGCAGATGCACAGCAAGTAGTTGTGTATTAATCCTTTGGCAATATTGTATGTAAGAACAATCATGCCAATAAAGTACTTTACATTGTAATTTGTAGTATGGAGATCAAACAGACAGAGAGGGAGAAGAGAATGAGTAGAATTAATTCTGGATATGGGCATCCAGGCTTACCTTCACTTGACCTACAAAAGCGTTGGACTTTTCCTCTTGAACTGTGAGATTGAGGGGCAGGAGCGGATCGAACACTGGGTCATTATCATTGACATCAGTCACCACTATATTCACCATAGCAGTCGAAGTCTGCCAAACAGAAACATTCAGGTTACTTACATCTTTCAACGCAGTTCTCTAAAGATAAACATAACACTCATTTAGGATGCGGTTCTCGGTTCAAACTTAAGGCTAGCATGTAAACAGATTCAACCGTTAAACTGTTATATTACATACATTTTCTTTTTGGCTGGAGGCGGACAGTGTTTGCTTTCATAAACAATTATCCATTTATATTGATTAATTTACATAGAATTTGTGAAATTGCTAACATATTTGCATTCATCATCAAGCTATGAATGGGGTCTAATGAAAAATATCCACAGCTGTTAAGCGGATTAGTGCTTCAGAGAATAGATCGCTGGCACCAAAATTAACATGCTGGCGGGAGAAGTCTATCTTCTGAGAAATGATAATTAACTGTCTCCATTTCAAATAATTCACAAAGTGTCTTATTTTAAAAGATGAGGAATGAAAAAATACAAACATCTACACATAAATATGCACCTTGTGTAAACGTACACAGCACCACTTTACACATATTGTAGTTATATGGTTTTACCATAACAAAGTTACACATTAATCAAGAATATTTTTTGTAAGTTTGGAACACCATTTATTTAAACACAACTCACTTGAATATGAATATGTAGACCTGTCTTTAATTACAAGCTGCCATATTAATTATCACGGTTGATAAAAAATGACTCGCTTTTCAGTAAGAGAACCAGCTGTTAAGTGTGTGATTCATGTGAGAGAGTGACTCTAACTCGCACCTGATTAATTGTTTTATGAATCTTTTTGTCAGACTCATTAAAAAGAACCTGTTCGTAAAAATGATTTGTCCGCAAATTGGACATCACAGTTCGTGCTCTCACTGTGTTTGCCGTTGCCTGCTGTGATGAGTAGTTGAGCTAATAAGCCTGGCCTTTTAGATGTTCTTGTCAGGCTGGACAAAGTGATTATTACAAAACTTAACAGCAGAATTAAAATACTCTATTAAGAAACGAACAAGCAAGCAAGCAAGCAAACAAACAAACAAACAAACAAACAAACAAAGCCAGGCCTTTTAGAAGTTTCATAAAATAAATAAAAATAAAACAGGACCAAATACTTTAGCAAGATTAAATGAGCAAGTGAATGAATGAACAAACAAACAAACAAATAAATAAATAAAATACAAACAAATGAACAAACAAGCCAGGCCATTTAAAGTTTCTCACTAGACTGCACAAACCGACGACTACATAAAAAAATCTAACAAAACCAAATACATTTGCAAGAACTGCATGATCAAGTGAATTAACAAACAAATTAATGAACCAACAAATGAACAATCAAGTCATGACTTTTAAAATTACACAACGGAAACCAAATTATTTTGCAAGAATTGAATGGGCAAGTAAATGGAAAAAAACTAAAATAACAAACATTCAAACAAATATGGCCTAAAGAAGTTCTCACTAGACTGCACAGAGTGAACATTTACAAATAAACAAATCTACTGAAACCAAATATTTAGCAAGAAATGAATAAGCAAGTAAACACACAAACAAACAAACAAACAACTGAATGAACGAAAGAACGAAAAAGCCTGGTTTATTTTTAAAGTTCTCACTACACTTTACAGAGCAATGCTTATACAAATTCAAATGAAACTAAATACTTTTGCAAAAAAATCATAAGCAAATGAACTAACCACCAAACAAACAAATGAAAGAATAAATAAGTAACAAACAAGCTAGACCTTTAATAAGCTCTCACTAGATAAGTTCTCACTAGACGTAATTATTGCAGAAAGTGACAATTACATTACAAATCAAACAAAACCACTAATTTAGCAAGAAATTAAAGTGCATGTGAAGGAATGAACAAATGAACAAACAAAGAAACAAAAAAGTGAATTAATAAATGTACAAACAACCCAGGCCTTTTAGGTGTTCTTACTAGAATGAACAAAGTTCAAGACAGTTATGTATCAAATCAAATGAAACCAAATACTTCTGCAAGAAATGAATGAGCAAGCGAAAAAACAAACAAGCAAACAAATGAATGAACAAATGAATGAACAAATGAATGGTGATTTCAAGATAGACAAGGTACAAATGTAAATGTTATTTCAAATAACAAATAACTGGGAAGAGAAATCAGCCATGGATTTTACATAGAAACTTGCCCAAAAGTTGTTGGGGGTCGCAGCCCTTTTCTGCATATCGCTGCCCCCTTTGGCATATCATGGCGGTGTTTGTGGCCCATTCTACATAACGCAGTGTTTCATTTCAGCTTATCGTGGCCCATTCTGCCCGTTTCGCGATTGGCCCGGTTCTCACGATGGCCAGTCCGCCCCTAATTGGCCTCAAAGTGCGTTGGCCCACATATACTGTAGATTTAGTACACCTTTTTAGTTTTATTCTTCTGTTTTACAGATACATATGTGCTTATTTAGCTATACAATGCAGCCTGAAGTACTCCAATGTGGCCTATTTGTGTACTCCGCTATTTAGAAAAAAGTCAAGGCATTTGCAGAAGGCAAGCCACTCTAAAACCAAGCAGATTCAGCTGCAAACCAAAAACCCATGGACTAAAAGTATTTCTCTCATAACCCTTAAAGTTGCTTTGTCTTTTTTATGTTTTCCTGCACCCATTTATGCAGAGTCAGAGCCAATCTTGTTACTTCCTCTAAACCATAACGCATTGGGGTAATATCCCAGTTGGGCAAGGATAAAACCTATTTTCCATTAATTAACATTCGTGTCTTTCCCAACCTGCTTATTTGTCAAGGCTTTAAAGGCTGGAGAGTTTGGCAGATTGGCTGTGTAAATGTTTAGTGTGCAGTCAATAAAGTCTACTCAGTGGAAAAACACAGATGCTAACAATGTAAACTGATCTATTTGTCAATAATAACATAAATAGGTTCACAAAAATGGTATCTTGTGAATATGAATGCGAAGGATCCAATTAATGTTGAGGACATCAAGGGTGCAACTGTATTACGAAACATGTGAATTCACAAAATAACATCTTGTAAAGGGGTATTCTAGCTACAAAACTCACTCACAAATGTATAATGTCTATTTTACAATAACAATAGAAGAGAATTGAAAATGAAACAAATATTGTATTTTGTTGGTAGAGTCACAAATGCCGCTTCACAACAGAGTTCAGACAAATATCAGTACTATCTGGAAACATTTCTACTGTACACTCAATGCTAATACCACTGTAGTATAGTAGCGCTGGTATACTGTGTAACATTAGTCACATACAGGACATTACTATGGCTTGCGAGCAAGTTGTACTCTACACAATTAGCTAAATGATATAACTACAAAACTTTCTATGAATTAAAAGATGTTATTAATTTCAAAATCAAAAGTCTGGCTAGACTAAAATACCATCAATGCCCCTTATGTCCTACAAAGGCAGTACTTCCCACAAGGCTGGAAAGCTCTCTATTTTGGACTTTTGCCTTCGCCTTGGAGAGGTAATCTGGCTCTCTGACCGCTCCCTGAGCAAAGCACCTCCCTAAGCACCAGGGACAGAGGTCAGGCACTGAGTGTCACCCAGAGCCCTTAGAAAGTGCCTAATTTTGCGATCTCTCCTCTCCGCTACACTTTGGAAATGACAGCGTATTTAACTGGCTAATGACCATGTGGTTTAGCAAAGGTCACTGTATATTAAAAAAACCTTTCTTATTCGCATCTGCTCCCTCAGGTCTTACATCTCACATTTACCCTTAACTGAAGAAGAGAGGTCATGTCGGGACACTTGTGGGTAGATGGGGAGAAACGATGGAGAGTTTTCTCATCTTACTTTCATGAGCTAAGCACACAGGAGCGTCTTTCTCAACAGAGCAGGAGAAATGAGACATCACAGATCTGAGAATTCTGCCAATTAAGGTGTTATGATTGACTCTGGGGGTTATAAAAGGAATAGTTCAGCCAAAAATGAAAATTCTGTAGTTTACTCAGACCCCTGTGACTTTTGTGTAAGGGTATATTCAGTTTTACAACTTCGTTGCCTTGACAATGTCAACCTAACCCACTTTAAACACTACAACTACAGTGATACAGTGAAAATGGCTATTTATATAACTTAACAGCTCAAATAATAAACAGGTTTTAACAGAAAGATTAATGTAGGTACTTTTATAAAATTATAAGCTTCAAATGTCTGCATGTAAAACCACCAACAATATACCCCATTCACTTCCACTATAAAGGACTATTTAATTTATGTATTTTTTTTTAAATTAGGGATAATTCAACATATTTGTTTTTGTGCTGATCAACATTATGCCACAAATGCTATTGATTGAGTTTAACTTGTACTGAACCTCAAATATCCCTTTTAATGTCGATCTATTCCTCACACTAAACTATCATATGACTTCAGTAGACTTGGTACATTGTCCTAGAGTTAAAGGTGAATGTGTAATTTCTGCACTACTAGTGGCACCAAACGGATTTGCAAATATAAAGAATGTTTTCAAACAACATTTGCAAACACCCCTCAGACCAATCAAGCCCTTTCACACTCTCCTGTTCCCTACGAACAAATGGGCCATACTAAATAAAATCGAACATTTAGCACTGTAATGAACAAGACCACTATAACATAAACACATCGGGCAAAAATCATGGCAAAAGAATCTGGTCATCCGATAACATTGTTGGGATGGAACGGCAGCTGGCATCGGGGGATCTAGCACAAAAGATAGGATAGTTCTTGTTAACTATAAGCGTAACAATACATAGCCAGAGTATCTTATGAAATTATCTGAAGCTCGACTGTAATGAGCTAACTTGTATGACAATACCAGAGTGTAGCTTACCTGTTGAGAAGCAACACGGCAAGATTTGAACCCAAGAAATTCCCTTAAAGTCCTCCACATTGTAATGTTCACTCTGGTTTTACTCCATTCTCTGACTCTTTGTCTTTTAGCAAGTCTTCGCATTTTGGCGAAGCTAAGTTTCATTCCCTCTCTAGCATGTCTGCCATGGATGTTCACATTCTCCCAGTTGAACAGTTTACTACAAGTAGCCACGCCCCAAACTCACGCTATAGGTTGAGCTAGAAAGGTATGGGTAGAGCTTAGCGGGCCGCACAAAATATAAACATCAATGTTTTGATAGTGTCTGAGAGGCTCAGTGTTTACACTTTTGGGGGAGGTAAACCTTATACTTATAGTTGTCTATAGCTGGGATATAAGACCGTATATTGAAATAAAAAAAGATACACACTTCACCTTTAAATGGACCACTTTTATGATACATTTATGGTGCCTGTGTTTACTGTAGTGTAGGGTGAGAACCACATGAGTAAATAATGACCGAATTTAAATTTTCCATTTTTAGGTGAACCAATATAGGAAAGAATTCACCTTTTTTTGTTTGTTCAGGTTGAAGCATGGTTACGCTAATGTGACACTAAAGGCATTGACATATCACAAATCCGACTTTGATGTAACATAATCCCTCTGTTAGACAACGCCCTCAGCAATTTGTATATAAATGGGCAACATTGTGCTTCAGCATGATATTTATGTGCTCTCTTCTGGGTACGGCAAGAGATTATCCTTGAGTTTGAGGTGAGCAGTTTACTTGTGTGTCCTTGACGCTGGTTGTAAATCCAGACATCTCTTTCATTGAGGAATACTAAGTGAGATTTTCTCGGATGGTTCAACCAGTAAGGAAATTAACTTTGAGAAAGTGGGAACAATGCTTCATAATTAAAAAACCTGTTTGGCTCGTTAATCTCCATCATTACAGCATAATCACTCCATTGTAAGATGCACCTAATTTTCCTTTATTTAGATCAATCACTATGGGCCTCGGTGAGAGTGGACAGCACAGGAGAGACCAGTCACTGGAAATTACTTTGAGACATTATAAATCAAAGGAAGTCAAATACGTTTGCAAGAAAAAGCAAAAGGAAAAAAGTTGAGCAAATGAACAAACAAACAGACAGAAAAACAGTGAAAGAAATCAGTGTGCTGTAGAGCCTTTTGATTGATTGACTGAATAAATTGATCAAAAGTACATGTCCTACCATTTCCTACATGCTGTCTACATTGGACACGAGCAACGTGTCATATTGCATCAAAAGCAAATCACTCCCATTATAATCTATCATGCTGTCTCCACCAAGAATGCCAATTAGAACGCAATATGTTGTGATGCGCGTTCAGCCGAAGAACTGATGAGTTTTATTTCTGACGTGCTCCAGTGCTACTCAAGCCAATTTGTTATATAGTCCACCTACAATAAACAAAATTTACATACAGAATATCATGTGTGAATATTATTATTTTATTTGTCATATATTTATTTCTGGCCGATATATTAAAGGCATCTGGTGATGTTTCTGGTCTCTGGTCTACAAACTTAAATCATATTTTGCTTCTAACCATATGTATACAGTTTTAGCAAAAGAATATATTATATACAGTTGAAGTCAGAAGTTTACATCTTAGCTAAATTAAACTGAGTTTTCTCAATTCCTGACTTAGTTAGTTAGTTAGTTAGTTAGTTAGGATCACTACTTTATTTTAAGAATTTGAAATGTCAGAATAATGGTAGAGAAAATAATTTATTTCGGCTTTTATTTCTGTCATCACATTCCCAGTGGGTCAGAAGTTTACATACACTTTGTTAGTATTTGGTAGCATTACGGATAAGATGAAGGCAGACGTGGAGTGAGGATCTATTTGCAGGTTTATTGAAAAAACATGAAAACAGACAAAACAGGAAGAAAGGAAATACCCGCAATGGGGAAATAAAACAAAAACACGGAAAACATAGAAAGGTTGCACAGGCAGGATAAACATAGAATGAGCACGGAAACAGGTGTCCACAAACATCAACAATCGACAGGGGAATGGAGATACAGCAGGGTTTAAATACAAAGGAGACATGATGATGACAAACGACGATCAGGTGAGCACAACGACACAGGGCTGGCAGTGATGAGGGCCGGGAATCATGGGAAGTGTAGTTTTTACAAAGGGAATAGGAGTTTGAGACAAAGACTAGTGAAACACAGGGCAGACAACAAGGGAATCATGACATAACCCCCCGTCAAAGGAGCGGCTTCCAGACGCTCCTCAGAAACAAAAAGAAAAAGGAAATACTAAAAAAAAATAAAAAATTGTCCGGGTGGGGTGGGGGCAAACAGACAGACCAAGGGAGCACAAGGGGCAAACAGACAGACAAATGGTGCACAAGACAGGCAGTCCAAAGGGGCACAGAGAGCAGACAGGCAGTCCAAGGAGGCACAGAGAGCAGACAGGCAGTCCAAGGAGGCACAGGGGGCAGACAGGCAGTCCAAGGAGGCACAGACAGCAGACAGGCAGTCCAAGGAGGCACCGGGGGCAGACAGGCAGTCCAAGGAGGCACAGGGGGCAGACAGGCAGTCCAAGGAGGCACATGGGGCAGACAGGCAGTCCAAGGTGGCCACAAGAGGACTGGATCAGGTGGCCTGGGAGGCGGCCTCAGGACCACAGCCATGGGGAACTCCGAGGGCGGAGCCGAGGTAGGCGGAGCCATGGACTGCTCAGGAGACCACGTCGTAGGAGGCTCCGGAGGCGGAGCTGAGGGAGCCACTGGAGGCGGAGCCGAGAGAGCTCAGGAGGCGGAGCTGAGGGAGATTCTGGAGGCTCAGGAGGCGGAGCTGAGGGAGGTTCTTGAGGCTCAGGAGGCGGAGCAGAGGGAGGCTCTGGAGGGTCAGGCGGCGGAGCTGAGGGAGGTTCTGGAGGCTCAGGAAGCGGAGTTGAGGGAGGCTCAGGAGGTGGAGCTGAGGGAGGTTCTGGAGGCTCAGGAAGCGGAGCTGAGAGAGGCTCTGGAGGCTCAGGAGGCGGAGCTGAGGGAGGTTCTGGAGATTCAGGAGGCGGAGCTGTGGGAGGCCCAAGCGGCGGAGCCGAGGAAGGCCTAGGAGGCGGAGCCAAGGGAGGAGGAACCATAGAAAGCCCTGGGGCCTCAGGAGGCTGAGCCATGGGAGGCTCAGGAGACAGAGCCAAGGGAGGCTCTGGAGGCTGGGCCGAGGAAGGCGGCACCGTAGGATGCTTTAGAGGCGGAGCCCTGGAAGGCTCAGGAGGCGGAGCCGAGTAAGGCGGCGCCTTAGGAGGCTTTAGAGGCGGAGCCCTGGAAGGCTCAGGAGGCAGAGCAGAGGGAGGCTCGGAAGGCGGAGACCTGGGAGGCGGAGCCGTAGGAGGCTCAGAAGCAGAGCAGAGGGAGGCTCGGGAGGCTCAGGGTGCTCGGGAGGCGGAGCCCTAGGAGACTCGGGAGGCGGAGCCGTAGGAGGCTCGGGAGGCTCAGGATGCTCGGGAGGCGGAGCCCTAGGAGGCTCTGGGGGCGGAGGTCTGGGTGGTTCGAGAGATTTCAGAGGCGGAGCCCTGGGAGGCTCGAGAGGCGGAGCCCTGGAAGGCTCGAGAGGCTCGAGAGGCGGAGCCCTGGAAGGCTCGAGAGGAGGAGCCCTGGAAGACTCGGGAGGCTCGAGAGGCGGAGCCCTGGGAGGCTCGAGAGGAGGAGCCCTGGGAGGCTCGAGAGGAGGAGCCCTGGGAGGCTCGAGAGGCGGAGCCCTGGGAGGCTCAAGAGACTTGTGAGGTGGAGCCCTGGGAGGCTCGAGAGACTTGAGAGGCGGAGCCCTGGAAGACTCGGGAGGCGGAGCCCTGGGAGGCTCGATAGACTTGAGAGGCGGATCCCTGGAAGACTCGGGAGGCAGAACCCTGGAAGGCTCAGGAGGCGGAGCCCTGGAAGGCTCGAGATGCGCTGGATCTTGGACGGTCATGGCTACAGGTGCTGGCTCTGGGACGGTCGAGGCTACAGGTGCTGGCTCTAGGACGGTCGAGGCTACAGGCGCTGGCTCACTGATGTTCGAGGCTACAGGCACTGGCTCACTGACGTTCGAGGCTACAGGCGCTGGCTCACTGACGTTCGA
Organism: Xyrauchen texanus; assembly: GCF_025860055.1. Taxonomy (NCBI): domain Eukaryota; kingdom Metazoa; phylum Chordata; class Actinopteri; order Cypriniformes; family Catostomidae; genus Xyrauchen; species Xyrauchen texanus. Next base: position 29,358,474 of record NC_068315.1, read on the forward strand.
GGCTACAGGTGCCGGCTCATTGACGTTCAGGGCTGCAGGCATTGGCTGGTTGGCGGAGGCTGGAGAGCAGAGGCCTTTCTTCTCCTCCTCCTCCGGGCGGATGAAGTTGGCAGCTCTGGTTCGTTGACCACGGCAGGCGTGGGGGTTGGCTCACTCACCGTGGCTGGCGAGGAAAGCCCAGAGGCGGGAGACCGGATCAGGAGAGGTGGCTCCCCGGCAGCGAACTCATCCACAATGAGTCCCACATACTCCCGCCAGGTGCAGTCTCCGGTCTCCGGCAGTTCCCACCACCGGTTTTTGGGAACACCGAACCGGTACGCCACCTTCAAGGTATGGTCATCCCAGCCGGTGTAACTGGCCACGCTGGCAAAGAAGTGGGAGAATTCCCGGACAGACAGGTCCGATTCTGTCAGCTCTTTGAGGAACCCTGCTAGATCCATTGTGGGTCGATTGTTCTGTTACGGATAAGATGAAGGCAGACGTGGAGTGAGGATCTATTTGCAGGTTTATTGAAAAAACGTGAAAACAGACAAAACAGGAACAAAGGAAATACCCGCAATGGGGAAATAAAACAAAAACACGGAAAACATAGAAAGGTTGCACAGGCAGGATAAACATAGAACGAGCACGGAAACAGGCGTCCACAAACATCAACAATCAACAGGGGAATGGAGAAACAGCAGGGTTTAAATACACAGGAGACATGATGACGACGATCAGGTGAGCACAACGACACAGGGCTGGCAGTGATGAGGGCCGGGAATCATGGGAAGTGTAGTTTTTACAAAGGGAATAGGAGTTTGAGACAAAGACTAATGAAACACAGGGCAGACAACAAGGGAATCGTGACAGGTAGCATTGCCTTTAATTTGTCAAACATTTTGGGTAGCTTTCAAAAAGCTCAAAAAATTGCTGGAATTTTGGCTCATTCCTCCAGACAGAACTGGTGTAAATGAGTCAGGTTTGTAGGCCTCATTGATTGCACATGCTTTTTCAGTTCTGCCCACACATTCGGATTGAGGTCAGGTCTTTGTGATGGCAACTCCAATACCTTGACTTTGTTGTCCTTAAGCCATTTTGCCACAACTATGGAGCTATGCTTGGGGTCATTGTCCATTTGGGAAACCAATTTGCGACTGAGCTTTAACTTCCTGGCTGATGTCTTGAGATGTGGCTTCAATATATCCACATTATTTTCCTTCCTCATGATGTCATCTATTTTGTGATGTGCACCAGTCCCTCATGCAGCAAAGCACCCCCACAACATGATTCTGTCTGCCCCATGCTTCATGATTGGGATGGTGTTCTTCGGCTTGCAAGCCTCACCCTTTTTCCTCCAAACATATTCATGGTCATTATGGCCAAACAGTTAAATTTGTGTTTCATCAGACCAGAGGACATTTCTCCAAAAAGTAAAATATTTGACCCAATGTGCACTTGCAAACTGTAGTCTGGCTTTTTATGGTGATTTTGTAACAGTAGCTTCTTTCTTGCTGAGAAGCCTTTGAGGTTATGTCGATGTAGGACTCATTTACACGTACTGTGGATATAGATACTTATCTATCCATTTAACTTTTCTACCAAACTACATTCATCTCCAGGAGACAGAATATGTCACCTTCCTTTGCAGTATGATGCCTGCGTCGTACCATGGTGTTTAGACTTCCGTATTATTGGTTGATGAACATGGTACCTTCAGACGTTTGGAAATTTCTCCCAAGGATGAACCAGATTTGTGGAGGTCCACAATATTTTTTTCTGAGGTATTTGCTGATTTCTTTTGACTTTTCAAGCTGCTTAAAGGCACAGTTAACTTAGTGTATGTAAACTTCTGATCCATTGGAATTGTGATATAGTCATTTAAAAGTGAAATAATCTGTTTGAAAAATTCCAAAAATTGTTGGAAAAATTACTCGTGTCATGCACAAAGTAGATGTCCTAAATTACTTATGTCAAAACTATAGTTTGCTAATATGAAATCTGTGGAGTCGTTAATTTTTTTTAATGACTACAACCTAAGTGTATGTAAACTTCTGACTTCAACTGTAAGTATATTTGAAATGGACAGTTCACCCAAAAATGAAAATCCTCTCATCATTTACTAACTGTGTATGACTTAATTTCTTTTACAGAACATAAATGAAGATTTTCAGAAGATTACTTCAGCTCTGTAAAAATAATACATACGACTCCAGTGGTCTATATCCTATATCTCCAGAAGCTATTTGAAATGTGTGGTTGAGATACAGATCAACATTTAAGTCTTTTTTATTATGAATGATTATCCTTCCTGTCCAGTTCTGGCCACCATTCACTTGCATTGAATGAACCTACAGAGCTTAAACAGCTCTTTTTAAAATCTTTTTATGACTATCATTTGAACTTGAACTGCAACAGTGTTTGATTTTCAATGCGGAATGACTGAAAAAACAGGCTAGTCTTACCCCATCTGGCTTGCCATCGGAGGCTGTGACGGTTAGCGTGAAGTGATCCGTGACCTCTCTGTCCAGTGTTTGTGCCAGCAACAACAGCCCAGACCTGCAAGCAAAGACCATGTTGAAAACGGAGCCCAAGGTCTAACTGTTTTAAAGGAATAGTTCACCCAAAATTGAAAATGATGTCTTCATTTTCTCACCTACATGTTGTTCCAAACCGTATAAGTATCTTTTTTCTGTGGATCACAAAAGAAATGTTTGGAGTAATGTACTGGTCGCTCTTTTCTTCACAATTTTCATGAATGTGGACTGGATGCGAGAAGGATGCAAAAGGACCATAAAGGTAGTCCTTTTGATTCATGTGCAATACTTCAAGTGTTCGGAAGCCATATGATAGATTTGTGTGACAAACAGACTAAACATTGCTATTAACTGAAAATCCGAGTGATTTTAAAATAGCGGAAGTAGCAATGTGAATGAATCGTACTGAATTGGACCTTTCCAATCCATTCAATGAACCGGTCTTAGCGGTCCTCAAGTTAAGAGCTCACTCCTGGGGAAGATTATCATTGAAAATCAACATAATTTTTGTCTGCATCTCACACAAAGTCACCAAATGACTTCAGAATATTTGGAATACAGTGTACAAATCATATTGACACATGTTGGATACTTTTATTGCACTTTTGCATCCATTTTGAAGCTTGAACTTTTCAGTCCTCATTCACTGTGGTTTTATGGGAAATGATGACCAGTATATTATTCCAATTTCTCCTTTTGTGTTCCTTGAAACAAGTCATTAAGAGATAGGTGTTTGGTACAACATGAGGGTGAGTAAATAACAGACTTAACATGTTTGGATGAACTATCCTTTTAAATTTCCAGCAGTTCTAGAGGGCAATCATGAGTGAAAAGTTGCAAAAGTGTTAAAATTCACATCACATTCAATGGTAAAACACAATTGGAAAATGTCATACGTACAATAAGCCATGGCCAAAATTCAGACAAAGTGAATCATTCTCCATGGAAATTAGTTCATCAAATATAGGTCGGATGGAATTAAATGCTGCTGAATTAAATGGCCCGGCAATATATTCATCATCTGTAAAATTCCTAGCAAGGCTTGTGCCACTTTGAAAGGCTGAGGACATTTTGCATGTGCTCAGGGACGATTAGAATTGCATTAATTGTTGTCAGGCAACAGTAGCCATGAGAGAAATCTTGTGCTCCATTCAGATGAGATGGGACATTAGTGGTCTGGTCACAGTGTTGTAGTACACAATGCATTTGGCCATACATTTGAATTTGTTTACAATGTAGAGCAAATTGAATTGAGAAATCGTGGAAGAGTCAGGGAGCCAAACACCAAATTGTGGGCTGAGAATGTCTGGAGGCCGCACAGGGCTCACGTTAATTTTGAAGTGTGGTACTACATTATATAAAAAATACAAACCTTAAAAGCATTAAAGCTAGCATATATTTAATGGCATTTGATGAATGACATTCATTAAGGATTATTAGTTCACCGTGATGAATGATGCACACAGCTTTTGGGAACTTTGAAGAGTTGTAACTCTTTTAACATCTTTTGGTGGCATATTCTACCAAAAAGGTGCATTTTGGGTACGTTATTATGGTTCGGTGTTGCCATATGGCAACAATGACTTTTCTTTCAAATTCTCACCTTAAGAAAACGTGAAAACCTAATACATAGTTGTAAATAAATCATATGCTTCGAGGGGAGAAACCTGAAGAAGTGCTCCACAAATTGCTCTATTAAACACAATTATGTATGTTTTTTTATTTCATCATTACATATTTCATTAACTGATCAACTTCACCTAATACAGTTACAGAAAATGCTGAAAATATAAATGCTGTCATATGGCAGCGCTGTAACACAATGGAAGCATTGCCATGTTTCCTTATGACAACAATACCACAATGTAATTGCACTAATACATTTTCTCATTGGAATTTTTTAGAGATAGTGGCATAAACTATATCATTGCATTTATTCATTTAGTTGGGAAATGTTTACCATTATATAATTGCATTCATGTATAAATAACTCATCATTTAAAACCCCAATGTTTTGGGGAAAAGGCAAGAAAAGTGCACAGTTAGTTCTTCCAATTGATAACAGTGAGGATGATTTAGGCTTTAGTAACAGTGCAAAATACATTGATAATCGACAAATTACAAGAAAAATAGTTTCTATGTCAGAAAATTAAACAGGAAAAATAAATATGAACAAAACGCCATATGGTTAAAGCCTTTATTTATTTTTTTTATAACTATTAGATATGTCTGATAAACGATTATCTAAAATATATTATATATTACATATTGTACTATTCTGGTCTTTAGAGACCTGGCACTTATATCTATCAAACAAATATGTACAAAATGCACAGATAGTATATTAATAATAACATTTTCAAAATACTTTCCACATTTTTAGAAAATAATCAAATAAATATATTTTGATATATTTTGATGACGTAAATTTCATAACTTAAAGGGACAATGCAATAAATCAGGAATAATCTAGAACAGGATTCCTTATTTTCAAACTGAATCTTCATGAGATGTAACTGGCTGTCAATCACATGTTGACATGACACAAAACACATGTGTGTTCTACATATACGTTACACATACAGTATGTATTTTCTCAGGCACTTATTGAGTCTAAATTGATGCACAACTTACATTGTTTAAGTAGTACACCCAAATGACAATAGTCATATCATACTGTTCATGTGTTACACTTGCTATAGTTTACTTCGACAAATGGCAATGTCAAATGTAAATCATATCAGTCACTGCAACATCAGTGCAACCTTGGGTAAGAAATTGCATGTCCTGTATGTGTGCACGCATATGGAATGCTGATAATTCACCATTGTTGCCAATTCATTGCTGCATTGAAAGTCAACATGATATAATATTTTTTGGATTCACTGCCTGTTTCGCTTGCTAGCCTGCTTAGAATTGCTTATTCCTCTATGTTCATTGTTTATCCTTAATCTTTGCCATATTACTGCGCACATTGGTTTTTCAGCTTTTCTGCTTTTTCAACTGCATGCATTTTACAATGCCTTCCTCTTTTTTTCATTTTTTTCCGCTTGTATACATATCTCGATTCGACTGTGTGCATTTGTTTTCTCCTCTGTGTTACATGCATTATTGTATCAGTCTCAAACCTCTGCTGATCAGGAACTACCACAACAACAACAAATAATTGCGTGAGGGATTCACATCGATCTCAAACCCTCCTGAATCACCACCACAAAACAACAACAAACACATGCGGTAAGTCATGGCATCAGTGATGTGCACTTCATGTTACATGATTCAAATCGTTTCATCCATCAGCAGTGAGGGATTTACCTATGATAAATGTAAGGAATAAGTCAGGCCGACAGAGAAGGTTAAAGAGTTAGAGATACACACCCGAAAACTAGTGGAGGTCACTGAGAACGAGAAGCTGGTAGATACTGTTTCAGTTGCGGGTAGTACAGTGAGCAACACACACTCTTTGGATTCAACTGTAGAGCCACCGGCAAAAGGGCATTTGGGTGATGTCTCGGTGACATTATCGCTCATCAAAGCGAACCACTCTCCTGTTTCTGTTAGGATTTCCAATTGATTCTCCCCACTCAATGAAGCTGATATACATTGCAGTACAACAGTAATGACTTAATTTCTTTACTGATAAAATTTAAATCATCAGAAATAAAATTGGAATTATGCAATTGTCTTCTAAAGCACCTCAGAAAACCGTGTCCCATAAATTTCCTCATGAGATAATTCAATTCTTTGCTATCAAAGATCATAAAGAGCAAACAAAACTTATCGGAAGATCAAAAGCAACAACATGTATGTTAGATCCAATACCAACTAAGCTATTAAAAAGGTGTTCCCTGTAATCTCAGAACCTCTAATATTATTAACTCCTCACTGTCATTAGGACATGCCGCAATACAATTTTAAATGGCAGCTATCAAACCGCTAATTAAAAAGCTACAGCTTGATGGAGAATTGGCTAGTAATAGACCAATTTCAGATCTCCTGTTTATGTCAAAAATACTAACAAGGTAGTGCCTCCCAACTATGTTCATTTCTACAGAGAATGGTACATCTGAATTATTTCTGTCATGATTTAGGCTCTATCACAATGTAGAATACTGCACTTATCAGAGTTACAAAAGACTTGCTCTTATCATCTGAATGTGGCTGTATTTTTCCTTCTAGTGCTTTTAGATCTTAATGCTGCCTTCGACAGCATAGATCATGACATTCTCTTAGATAGCCTTGAGAATTATGTTGGCATTTGTGGACTGGCATTAGCATGGTTTTGGTCATTTTTTTTCTTTTATCAAACTGCTGCCACTTTGTCTGTGTATCAATTTTAGGGCCTCTTTTCTCCTTATATATGCTTTACCTGGGAGACATTATCAGGAATCGTGGAATAAGTTCCCACTGTTATGCAAAAAATTCCCAAATTTACATTTCTTAAAAACCCAATGAAATTTAACAAATCTCCAAATTAGCATATCAATGAAATCAAAGATTGGATGGCCAGAACTTTCCTCCTACTCAATTATGACGAAACATAGGTACTAATTATTGGACCAAAATCCTTAAAAACAAGCTGCTAAACTATAATTTGACTCTCAATGGATGTACTGTGACATCATCTTCAACAGTGAAGAAATTAGGTGTTATATTTGACACAAATCAGTCATTTGAAAATCACATTTCCAATGTTTGAAGAACAGCGTTTCTTCCAACTCAGAAATATTGCTAAGTTACGACACATGGTCATGGTAGCTGGTGCCAAAAAAATTATTCATGTGCTCATGAGCTCAAGACTAGATTATTGTAATGCATTACTGGAAGGATGTCCTTCAAGTTCAATAAATTATCTACAATTAGTTCAAAATGCTGCAGCCAAAGTGCTGACTAGAACCAAGACATATGATTACATTAGCCCCATTTTATCATTGCTACATTGGCTACCTGTTAAATTTCATATTAATTCATTTAATTAAATTTTGTTAACTACCAACAAAGCTTTCAATGGTCTAGCTCCACAGTACTTATGTGACCTTCTATTATGCTATTTTCATCATGTTCATTACGAACGCAACATTATGATCTGTAAATATGAATATTTCTGATTTAATGCTATAAGACATTGGGTCTGTGAATTAAAATGAGCCATTTCTCATCCTAATTTTGTGTTCAGTTTAAAAGGGTTTATTAAGTTATCCAGAAAAGAGCTGTGAAAGTTTTTCTCTTTTTCAGTGTTGTTGCTTTATTAATATTCACTACAATTTTATATGTATGAATCATATGCAATCTAAAGGACTGTGGTTATTTATATAAAAAATATTATATTAGTAGATACCATGTGCCCCCTTTGTTTTTCTTTACATTTTAAAAGCAACATAAAATTAATCTGGATTTATATGCATCAAACGATCATGTCTTGTGCATGCACTCTTTATATGTACAGTACATAGCAAGGTTTAAACATGGATTTACCAAATAAAAAAAATTTTAATTCGCAAATTGCACTGACTGAGAATTTTTTTTAACATTTGGGATATTGACCAGCAGTTATGTGCCACCTTATCCCAAATCATAAATCGAAAGCAACTCTATGCGAGAGCGGAAATCTTTACCAATCAAATGCTCAGTTGTACAATGGAGGCATGAAAGCAGAATGCTGCACCTGCAGATTAGAACACACTGATCTGCAAGATCAAACATGTTTATTGGTTTTGATGCAGGGATTTTTTGTGTGTGTTTGCTGGGATTCAAGGAAAAATACTTTCCCAATATACAGTATTATTAAGCTTATATATTCAATTGAGGGTGCTCTAACATTCGCAACCCCACTGAACAGGGCCTGCATCTAGCTGGCAGCTGCACTGACATGATGGCAAAATGACAAGATAGGTACATTACTTATCTATTCATTTATTATCAAATAGTTGTGTGGCCTACTAGCTCACATTTTGCTGCACTACCATCGCGTAGCAGATCCTCATGCTCTCTGGCATTGTGACACGTATGATTCCAAAAGGACTATTTGCTAATTCTCAGAGTCTCTTCAAATAAAATTTCCTCGTTCTTAACTTTGATTTATACTTTGCATTTATTTAGGCTATACGGTTTACAACTTCACTAAAACAAGCGCTCCATAACCTAAGGCCTATTGCTTATTTCGCAGATTCCCAAATCAGCATATCACAAAGCACATTCTTGGTTGAGCGAGCGGCGTGAGTGAGCGGAATCTTCAAAAAGGCGCCCACTGCTCAGGCGAAATTATCACCACTCTGCTCAATACACCGCTCCGCTCACATGCTCTGTGTTAGAGTTTCATTTTCTGTTAACCCTCTGGGGTCCATGGACATGCCGGTGCATCTTGCTGGATTTTACAACATAAAATACATCATTTTGGAGCATACAGATAAGTGTAAGACATCATTTGAGACTATAAAGGGTCTACTTTTATTTGTGTACTCACAATAACAACAAAACCTTGTGCTTTTGTAAAATAAAGAAATTAAAAAGGGTGCGATTTCAGCAGTTTTTGTGTCAGCGAGCATATTTCTGAAAACACTTCACAAAAATGAACTGAAACTCCGTGAATACTTATCACACAAACATGAAACATATGTCTAAAGAAATCTTAAAACGTCTACTTTTAAATAAAACAATTCAAATTTAAAACAAATATTCTACTGCAATGTAATCTGTATGAAACAAAGCGATGTACAATTTCTCCTGGCTCAGCTAGTTATACCCAATGTGATCACACCCACGGGCAGAGGGCGCTATTCATACGGTAATGTGTTGAGGCAATCAATGCAAATAGCAAACACCCCCGACTGTGCCTTAAAAGAATCAAGTTCATTCACTTTTCTGCGCATTTGGAAGATAGCATTATACACAAGTGAGGAAGCTCCTGGATAGTGATCAAGAGTTAACATTTTCCTCTGAAGAAGAGCAGGACTCTTTGATTGATCCAGCAGAGAATACAATTTCGGATAAGTCATTTAGTTTTACTTACATATTAGTCGACATGCTATTTTATATAAACATGTACATATTTTACTAGTGGGAATGTTTCCAGACTTGCCAGCCAGGATTCAGATTTTGAAATGTGAAATATGACTCCTAATAAGCAATTTTTAGTTACATTTAAATGCTGTTTCGGCTAAAGTAGGCATTTAAATTGTATGCTGTATGATATAAATATGATATGTAATATGATATCAAAATAATATGAATGTTTAGATTATATTTTAACTAGTGTTTATGCTGCCTTGTGCAACAAAGCTTGTGCTTGCAAATATGTGTTCAGGTGTAAATTAGTCAAATGCACTTTAAATATGCCCATATTAGAAAATCAGCATATTATAATGATTTCTGAAGGATCATGTGACACTGAAGTCTGCAGTAATGATGCTGAAAATTCAGCTTTGATCACAAATTGCATTTTACATTATATTAAAAATAGAAAACTGTTCTTTTAAATTGTAAAAAGAGTTCACAATATCACTGTTTTACTGTATTTTGGATCAAATAAATGCAGTCTTGGTGAGCAGAATAGACTTAGTTTTAGACCTACACTACCGTTTAAAATAAGTCTTTATGTAAAGAAAATGTATAGTCAGATTACTTCTTTTAACTTAAAACTTGATTATGATCATTAAGTCACCTTACATTCATTCTCTCTCTGTCACATTCCTCATTGATAGGCCCTTGGGAAGGGTCTTTTGTCTCCTCAGGAGTGAATTACATAAATATTCATGATAGTTCACAACTCCTCGCATATGACCTTTCTAACACTAAAAGTGTCTTACAAAAGTTAAACGACTAAATTATTGTATGAATGAGTGATCAGGATGGTTTTCACATCATTTTGTAGCAAAAACTCTAGGCTACAAGTTCTCAAAAGTATTGTGGACAAATGTTTGGATGTGTTATATGGCCTTATTTCAATGACTTAAAATTTTAGTTTTTTCAAAAACCACGCATAAACGTTATTTTCTCAAAAATACAAATATGTAAACACATGTTGCTCACATATTATTGTAGCCCAGTTTGTGCTGAATACAGTGTTTATCAGACTTTAGCCATTAATATGTTTTTAAGCTACTGAATAAAGCAGAAATGTCAAGGCATGTCAAAACTTCTCCAGGGCCCAAAAGACCCTCAGACCCCAGAGGGTTAAAGCATGATTTTTTGGAAAAGCTTTGAAACAATGTGTTTTAAAAAGTGCTATTCAAATAACAGTGACTTAATTGAATATAGTTCTCTTTTAATAAACAAAAATAGTTGTCTTGTGATAGAAACAAAAAAAACAAAAAAAATTACACTCTTGCATACTATGGGTCTGTAATGAAGACTCAGATGAGGTACGGTCCATGAAAAGCTAGACAAACTTGTAGTCATATACAGGCAGGGGACGTTGAGGGTGGCTTCGACAGAATTCTGTTTTAAAGAAGTGGTCCATAATTTTGTCAGCTAGCACACAAGAGCGTTCTTCTGGGCCGTAACACTTCCAGTCCACAAGGTAGTAGATTTGGTGACCTCTCCGTTTAGAGTCCAGGAGAATATTCTCATGGTAAACCAACTCGCCACCCAGATCCAGAGGAGGTGGAGGTTCGATGGGAGTGGAGCCAGGAGATCGAGATACCGGTTTTAAGCAAGAGACATGGAAAGCGGTAGAAATACGATAGGGAGTTGTAGTCTATAACTAAGTTAAACCGACTGATTTCAGGAGACTTTAGGCTGTCATTAAAGGGTTAAACATTTGACGACTCATGTAAAAAAAAAAACAAGGGAGAATCCTTTTGCTTACCTATGCAACCATAGTGCATATATTCCTAATATCTGGTCAAAAGTTCACCACTCAACATGTTTGAAAGACATGGGAAAATGGTAAGCAGTACATAGTTTCAGAATGTTTCATGCAAAATTTTATTTTAACATGGTTGGCAGTGATTGGATGATGCTGGCCATTCATTTGAATACTGTAATAATTATTTATTTTAATTTCTATTGTAATGTCTGTAAGGTCTCATAAACATGAAAACCAACTCTCCATTAAAGTTAATAAACAAATTGATAACAAAAAATCGGACTTTCTATTGCTTGGTATTATACAGCATGTTACTGTTAATAATCAATACCCCTATGGAAATAATAAATGGGGTATTTACTTCCGGAACCACACTGTTGTGCTCTATTGCGATAATTATCAGCAAGATTTTAGAAAGGCTGCATTACATACAACACTGCCTAAATCAGTGCTTGGAGACATGGAAAGTGGTGGAAATACAATAGGGAGTTGTAGTCGATAACTGACAGGAGTGATCTGAAAAATAATTTTGAATGGAATAATTTTTGCAAGGGAGCCCCAGGCGTAGGTCCTAAGTAGAAAGCCAAACTCTTTGTCCAGATTGTAGGGTAGGGAATGGGCAGTGATGAAGATTAGCTTGGAGCTTTTGACAATGAACTGCCTGTTGGAGATGTACATGTGCAGACTCCCAGACCTGGTTGCTTCTGTGCATCCAATAATCCACTGTTGGGACAGTATGGCTGCTGCGTTGCGAGCTCAGACAAAACACTGCAGTTTATTGTTTGTTTTGTTTACATTTTTTTTTTTTTTGTCTTGGATGTTGTCTGCCTTGTCCAAAAGCGTTTGTTGACAGCAAACGCTTTTGGACATTGGTTCTGCAATTACACACAAAAACTGGACTTCAAATTCCTCAATGCCAACCTGCTGTTTACAAACACGCCAGCGGAGCCCTTTGTCTGGGCTGCCCGGGCGCGGAAACGCAGAAGGAAAAGGGGAAAAAGAGCCGGCGTACTCAGAGACATCATGCAAATCAACCCCCGTTACCCAGTATACTACTGGCAAATGTTCAATTTCTGGACAACAACCTCTGCGAGCTGAGAGCGCGGATCTCTTTCCAACGAGAGACGAGGGATTGCTGCATTATCTGCCTTACAGAAACCTGGTTGATTCCAGACTCGGCCATCGAACCGGCAGGTTTCTCCGTGCACTGAGCGGACAGAGCGAAAGACCTCTCAGGTAAAAGCAGAGGTGGTGGTGTATGTTGTATGATCAACAAATCATGGTGTGATCAGAGGAACGTACATTTCATCAAGTCTTTCTGCTCTCCTGATCTGGAATATCTCATGCTTCTATATCGACCATTCTGGCTACCGAGGGAATTCAGAGCGGTCATTATCGCTGCCATGTACATCCTCCCACAAGCTGACACAGACCGGGCACTCAAGGAAATGTATGGGAGCATAAATGAGCAGGGAACCGCGCACCCTGAGGCCACGTTCATTGTTACTGGGGACTTCAACAAAGCCAATTTTAAAACAATAGCACCATAATACCACCAACACATAACTTCAACACATGAGGGGACCGGGTTTTGGACCATTGCTATTCTTCTTTCCGGGATGGCTACAAATCCCTCCCCCGCCCACCATTTGGCAAATCAGACCACTCTTCCGTTCTGCTTCTGCCCGCTTACAGGCAGAAACTGAAACAGGAAGCACCCACCCTCAGAACAATCCAGTGCTGGTCGGACCAATCAGACTCTGCACTACAAGACTGTTTTGATCACGCAGACAGGGAGATGTTCCGGTCCGCCTCTGATGACGACAGCGAGGTTTACGCTGATAGCGTAACGTGTTCCATCAGGAAGTGCATAGAGGACGTTGTGCCAACCAAAACAATACGGATCTTCCCCAACCAGAAACCATGGGTTAACGGCGATGTTCGCACGGCACTTAATGCGCGGACATCCGCTTTTAATTCCGGGAACGCATAGGAGCATAAACAAGCCAGTTATGCCCTGCGTAACATTATTATCAGGGCAGCCAAACGCCAGTACAGGAACACAATTGAAGGACAGTTCAACACCACCGACTCTGGAAGTATGTGGCAAGGAATTAACATCATCAGACTACAATGTGAATAAAAACTCCGCCGTGAACACCGCTGTCTCTCTCCCGGATGAACTTAATCAATTTTATGCTTGTTTCAAGGACAATAACACCGCACTCGCAGAGAGAGCACTCGCGGCCAACTCTACAGAGGTTGTTCACTCTCCGTCTCTGTTACGGATGAAACACGATCCTTCCGACGAGGTAAGATTCCCTTCCTCCATATAAACATATAAAACAGGCGGTGTGTAAAAAGCTCGGAGGATAATCAGAGACTCCAGCCACCCGAGTCATGGGCTGCTCTCACTGCTACCATCAGGCAGGCATGCAGCATCAGCACCCGCACCAGCCATCTACATGACAGATCTCTCACGATCAATATATCAGCACTGCACTTTATTAATCTATTATCTCACACTGTACTGTCATAATTATATTCTCCTCAATACAACTACTGAATACATATTTTTTATATACTCTTTATTTATTGTTTTATTGTATGTGTATTCTATATTGTGTGTATTGTTTACTGTACATTGTATATTATTATTGTGTTGTGTAATTATGTGTACATTTGATATGTAAATTGTGTTGTGTAAATATGTTGTTTATTGTAATTGGTGTATGTCTCGTCGCTGTCATGACTGCTATGTTGCTCGGAACTGCACACAAGACTTTCATCTACTGTTGCACTTGTGTACATGGTAGTGTGACAATAAAGTGATTTGATTTGGTTACACACTGATTCAGAAGATCACGGAACAGCTCATTCATGAAAGCCGGAAACACTGAAGGGGTATTGGCTAGTCCATACGGTATGACCCTGTATTCATCATGACCAGTGGTTGTGAGGAAAGCAGTATTCCATGCATCTCCCTCTTTGATAAGAATGAGGTTTTAAGCATGTCTCAAATCCAGTTTGGTGAAGATGCAAGCCTCACTGAGCTGTTCTAAGGCTGTAGGTACTAGAGGAAGAGGATATGGGAATTTAACGGTGATTGCATTGAGGCCCCAATAGTCGATACAAGGTCAGAGACCACCATCCATCTTTTCAACGATGAAGAATCCAGTTGGGAGATGTAGACGGTTGAATAAACCCCATCTGAAGAGCCTCTTCTACATAGGCATCCATGGCCTTTGATTCAGGCAGGGAAAGTGGGTATACCCGGCTTTTAGGTGGCTGTGTACCTGGAAGGAGTTCGATGGAACAATCACAGGAGCGATGGGGGGGGTTTTTGGAAGAGGGGATTCTGCTCTTGAGGTTGTACCTTAGTCGACAGTAGATTAACTGGTTTAATATGTTAGATGCATTCAGAAAGGCAGTTCAAACACCACTTGATTATCTCCCCGTCAGGCCAGGAAATGCTAGGGTTGTGTTTTGCAAGCCAAGGATATATGATGAACAGGTGTGTGTGATCATGAAGAGAGTGCTGCTGGGATTTGTAGTTCAGTGAGCTGGAGAAGAGTATCTTGTAACGGAGCAAGGGGGACAGGAACAGCTGATGTCGTGACAGGGTCTCTAATAACCCAATACACTTTTGGTACTTAAACCAGATTTATTTTTTTGTGTGTGTTACACTATTTTTAAGAGATAAGTTGAGGAATAATAAAGTGGTGTGGGCACAACTCCAAAAACGGATGAGGTAAAGAGGTCTCTAAAGACCAGAGACCACATTTGTAGTACACAAGACAATTTTTTATTTTTTTTATTCTGAATGGGAGCGTGAGCTGAACTTGAAATTCACTGGCTATGTTTTCAGTTGAAAACATAATTTTTATACTTGCTAAGTATTTCATAAATTACAAAGTATGCTAATAAATAGCATTTTTTGAAAGTCTCGGTTTTCAGTGGAGGAAAATGCAGTTGTAGTGCGAATGAAAAGTATAAATGTATAAAACTCCATCTGTTCTTGACTTAAAATGTAGTGTGGATGTGGTCTCAGAGTAAAGTTATAAAACAAGGATTTCTTAAATAACAGTAAATATGGCACACTTGTTTAACATTTACAGTGTCTCATTACTGAATTTGTTGTTATTCCCAAACTTAACTGAAAATCATAGACAAATACAAAGTATTTCATGTTTGCAAAGATGTGGACTCAGCCCCAGATGGTATGCCAAGATGAAATTGTGTTTACGTTTCCGGATGAAAAAAAAAATGAGGGCTTTTGAGGAAGATACGTTTTCCAGATCAGTGGGATCAAAGCTTTGAAAGATACTCAGAGTGTTGTTTGAGATGCATAGTAGTAAGTAAACTAAATCTTTATAAACAGAATTATACTCTATATTCCACTTTGTTATCGAGCTGTCTGTGAAAGTCAACACACAATTCTGAAAATATCTGTGAAGCTTTCTGTACAGCCAGTTCTGTACTATTTTAGTAAAACCCACTACTAAATGCCATAAAAACACAAAGAAAGCTTTGCAGTATTGCTTTGCAGGCTCATCAGCAACCTTCTCCTGTCTGTCTTGGTGGTTCTTGGCCAGATTAAGATGCAAAGTGGACTTTATGCATATGGTCAAAAACTGTGTTTGTGAGTCTAGCAATCAGGCAAACATCCACAACAATCCTGTCTTAACATAATATGCCCCCTGCAAACATTGGAGATCCTGTGGGATATATGAATCCCGTAGCAGACAGTCATGTGTTCTCCAAATGAAATAAAGAAATGCAAAGCGGCATCTTCAAGGCTCCGGAGGACCTCATGTGTATTCATCACACATTCACAGGAGAGCAGCGTCTGTACACGTCAAATAGCATGCATGCAACCTGAATCATTCCCCCTATTGAATAATCTCAACTGTAATGATAATTGCAGAAAATAAAGTTATGATTGTTATTATAAGCAGCAGCTGCAAACATAATCCATGCCAGACCGAGACGATAATGGAAATGTCATTTATATCTGGGGTTTCAGAATAACTGAAAGGGAATCAGTGGATGGAATATATATATATATATATATATATATATATATATATATATATATTGCTTGTTGATTCACAAATGCCATGTTAAAGAGGCAATTTAATGAGGGATCAAATGTCCTTTGATCTTTTGAGATAAAAGATTTTGTTGTAGGACGAAAACATACTGTTGCTTTCATAACTCAAAATGTATTGAAACTAAGCTGCAAATGACCTGATCTTAAGACAAGTGTGAGACTTTTGATTGCACACTTTGGTATCTTGGCAAATCTGAGCACAATCTGAGACATTATTGAGATCTCTTCTGAAAAGTGAGATTATGGGGTATTTTTATTAGGAGAAAAAAAACTTAAAAACTCAATTAGCTCCTTTTTAATCTCAGTGCCATCAAGGAGAATCGACTGAAATAAATAAAATATCTTATTTGTGATTTTCTTTCTAATTGATTGCGATTGATTGATGAATTGAGAAGTAGAGAGAATATTGAAAATCTGTTGAAAATTCTTACATAATGCCATTTTTAAATTACATTTTGTTTACTATATGAAAGGATAGCCCCACACTTTCTGCCTCCATGAATTACTTTTTTTTTTTTTTACATACATATACTTTATATTATCATATTACCCTCCAGCCACACTTTCCTAGCCTCCACAGTTACACAGTCCCATCTAACAGATAGCTCTATTTGAAACTCTGTTGGGAGCAGAAGGCATTGTGGAAAAGAGCAGAGGAGGGGAAGGGGGGCGTAACTGTGTGAAACGAGCACAGATAGTCCAGGAACTGTAGCCACATTTGTCCAGTTGATCATTAGTTTTTTTTTTTGCAGGGACAGTAACCGCTCATTAAAATTGCATGCTTTTTTTTGCATATCTTGCCTTGAGAACTCAAGAATTGGATCAGAAGTGTTGCTTTGGGCAATGACTGAAATGCCCTAGAGTTAGAGACAGACCTCTAATGTTGTTTACTTGCTTTACTGAATGTTGAATAAAATAAAACATTCCTAAAGTTTCGCTCTAAAAACATTTAAGTGATATTTTGCCTCCACCACAAACCAAAGCTGAAAAAGTCCATTGGGAAAACGTGTTAAGCTGCTTTTGAAATAGAGGAATACACACACACACACACACACACACACACACACACACACACACACACACACACACACACATATATATATATATACACACACAGAGAGAGAGAGAGAAAGAGAGAATACACCCCCTCTGAAACGTAACAAATTCAGCTCATTCTCTTTACAAATAAAACACTGATTAGCAAATTATTCTTTTGAATCATCACACTCAAATAGACAGTTGGTTAAAGTGTTACTTATACCATTGAATCATGCTCAGACTCAATGCAGACAACAAATGGACCACATGAGAGAACGGTCAAGTAAATGAAGAAAGAAAATGATTTAATTGCACAAAAGAAGACAAGGGTTCAAGAGTATTAGCAAAACACTGTTACCGGGTCAAAACACAGTAGGAAAAGTGACACAGAAATTCAAAACGGATGGACATATGACCAGATTAGTGAAATGTTGCACATGCCTCAGAGCTGGCAAAAGCTGTGGGAAGCCAAAGTTACTTCTTCAAGACACACTGTGCTTACTGACTTTCTAAGTACTAAAACATTGCACAACTGAATTTACTCATGGGTGTTCTCATTTTTGCAACCCTCTACTTAAGCAAATCCACTTCATTTAATTATTTTAAAGATAGATAACATATCTTTCAATTTTGTTACCAAGCATATAATACATTTCATTTTTGTCATCTTGTTCTGTGTATATACGTACCGTTTTATATATATATACACAGTAGAACTCAGAAGTTTAGATACACCTCAGCCAAATACATTTAAATTCAACTCCTGACATTTAATCGTAGAAAACATTCCCTGTCTTAGGTCAGTTAGGATCAATACTTTAATAATGTGAAATGTCAGAATAATAGTAGAGAGAATTATTTCAGCTTTTATTCCTTTCATCACATTCCCAGTGGGTCAGAAGTTTAAATACACTTTGTTAGTATTTGGTAATTGCCTTTAAATTGTTTAACTTGGGTCAAATGTTTTGGGTAGCCTTCCTCAAGCTTCTCACAATACGTTGCTGGAATTTTGGCCCATTCCTCCAGACAGAACTGGTGTCAGGTTAGTAGGCCTCCTTGCTCACACATACTTTTTCAGTTCTAGGCTTTGTGATGGCTACTGAATTGCTACTTTGACTTTGTTGTCCTTAAGCCATTTTGCCACAACTTTGGAGGTATGCTTGGGGTCATTGTCCATTTGGAAGACCCATTTGTGGCGAGCTTTAACACTCTGGCTGATGTCTTGAGATGTTGCTTCAATATATCCACAACATTTTCCTTCCTCATGATGCCATCTATTTTGTGAAGTGCATCAGTTCCTCCTGCAGCAAAGCACCCCCACAACATGATGCTGAGTGGTATAATGGCCATGTGGTCCCATGGTGTTTATACTTGCATACTATTGGTTTATGAACGTGGTACCTTCAGGCATTTGAAAGTCTCTCCCAAGGATGAACAAGCCATGTGGAGGTCCACAATTTTTTTCTGAGGTCTTGGCTGATTTATTTAGATTTTTCCATGATGTCAAGCAGAGAGGCACTGAGTTTGAAGGTAGGCCTTAAAATACATCCTCAGGTACACCTACAATTCAGCACACCTCCTATCAGAAACTAATTGGCTAACTGTCTAAAGGCTTGATATAATTTTCTGGAATTTTCCAAGCTGCTTCAAGGCACAGGTAACTTCGTGTACAGTATGTAAACTTTTGACCACTAGAATTGTAAAATAGTCAATTAAAAGTAAAACATTTTTGGCTGAATCTTTCCTTTAATGAACCCACTAATAAACCCTTAACAAATGGAATATTAATGTGTTACCATTTCTCACTCACACATATACAGTGGGGTCCAAATTGAAAACTGTTTTCATACCAACTATTATTGTCAGCGTAACAATTTAAGCGAAAAGCTGAACTGGAAAAAAAACAAACAAAAAAAAGATTAGAATGAATTTCTACCTCATTACATTTGGTATGCCACCCCTTGGTATATTAGGTATGCAAGGAAAACTGACCTTTTTTGTACACAGAGGCTAACATGGTTGAAGCTGCATATTTACTTAGATATGATTAGTGACCTAGAAATAATAGAGAATATTAAATATTTCTTCTTCATTGATTGCCATTACTTTTCTTTTAAAAAATTCTGTTTATTTCTTGGTTTAATTGAAAAAGCAAATAATCTCCATTTTCAGATTTTTGGACTGCACTGCATATACAGAGGGGAAAAAAGCAAAATAAAGACAATATCTGTGTCTACATCACAATTAAAACATCTCAGTCAAACACAAAATTGTATGGATTTTTGAAGAGCAGCTGTGCACTTGCTGTTCAAACTGAGCTTACTTTTGGGAGACTTCAAAGATGTTGTCTGGATCTCCGCTCAGGATGGAGTATGTGATGGGATCTCTTTCACGGTCTGTTGCCTGCAAATGACAGACAGCATTTTTGTGTTACACTAATTCAATTACATTCAGACATACTCCGCTTGACGCTCCTCCAGCCTCAAATCTTTCATCAAATCAGGAAATCTCAGACAGCAAAACACAAAATATATATTTACTTTGTCTGAACTTTGGACAGTAATAAATCCTAGCATGCAAAGACACTTCAGTGCTTATACTGGTAACACAGAAGAATAAGTGATTCTCTAGTCATTTACTCGCCCTCATGCATCCCAGATGTGTGACTTTCATTCTTCTGCAGAACACATATGAGGATTTCATGCAATGCAAGTGAATGGTGACCAGATCTCTGAAGGTCCAAATATCATATAAATATCATAGTAGCCAAATGTCTCCAGTGGTTTAATCCATGTCTTCTGAAGCAATCCAGTTGGTTTAGGGTGAGAACAGACCAAAATGTAAATCTTGACAGCAGTCTCCTTGGAAATCATGATTTCAACATAGATTAAACCACCGGAGTTGTATGGATGACTTTTTTGCAGACTTTTTGTGTTTTGTTTTTTTTGACCTTCAAAGTTCTGGCCACCATTCACTTGCATTGTATAGACCTACAGAGCTGAAATATTTTTCAAAAACTCTTCATGTGAGTTAAGCAAAAGAAAATCATACACATCTGGGATGGCATGAGGTTTAGTAAATGAAGAGAGATTTTTTATTTTTATGAGAACTATCCATTTAAATCAATGTCCTTACTTTCAGTGCACAAATTGTCAATTTAAAGGACACTTATGGAGGGGTGTAAAAAGTACTCAGAAAGTATACTTGAGTTACATTATGGATACTGGCTGAAAATGTAACTCAATTAAAAGTCCAAGTATCTAGCCAAAAGCATTCTTGAGTTGAAGTAATAAAAGTATTCACATTAAATCGTATTTAAGTTGTGAGTGGAGATTGTGTGACAGAGGATGTTGCATTCACAACATGGTCAAATAATCATGTTACAATAACTAAAAGTTTGCAAAATAATTTTTATGTGGCCTATTCTATTGAACAGCACGTAATACAGCAATTTCCTGATGGAGTGAACACTAGAGGCGCTAAAACAACAATGACATTTATCCCTTTCACTCAAATCACATGTAAAACGGCAGATTATCAGTTCATAAACACTTACTTGTTCTGTTCTTCACACAGTGCTATCTTATGACATATAAACCCTTTTACTATAGCACATGACTCATTTCAACGTTTGCATTTCATAACCAACTACATTTACAAGCTTGTTTAAGTGTAATCAAATTGCATGGAAGCTCAACTGATAGTGTTGAATATGCGATACAAAGGACTGGGATATGAGTCATGACTAATTTTTCAGCTCACATTTGCTTTTTATGACACTATCAGTTTAAGGTTTAGGGTAGGGAGGAAGGTTTTGGTCATTTAAATCCTGATAGAACATTAACCTTAAAAACCTCATCTGTTAGAGAGAACGTTTCACTCGCATTTCACGCCACACAGTGGACACTCGCCCTGAGACGTGTAATGAATCACATAAATGAATGAATGAATGAATGAATGAATGAATCACATAAAAAAGCATCACACGTTTTGCAAAAACATGGCCACAGTCACGCAATGTTTGTTGCATGGGAGAAGGCATTCACAAATGTCAGTGATGATGTCAGAGCTTAACAATATAAATAATAGTTTAATGAAGAAATAAACCAAAAGAGACAAACACACACACACACACACACACACACACGACGGTCTGCTGCCCATAAACATTCTCTCTCTCTCTGTCGCACCATCGTCTGCAGTCGGCCTTTATCCCTCTCTAAGGCTTGATTAGCCTAAGGGACCGGGTGTGTAAAATCATGACCCAGCCCCGCCGTCCGCCCTGTCACAAATTAAAAATAATCTTTGAAGAAAGTTAGTTGTGTTGTTGGATTTGTGAACTGTTTTCTGAGGTTTGCTACAAACCTTGCTGTTGAGCAGATGGATGAATTCAATAAAATTCATAATTAATATTGACAAAAATTCCTTTTATTTTATAATCATTATTAACATCATTATTGCTGGTTTTATAGTTATTATTATAATGAATAGTTGCCTAACAATAACAATAAAAATTCAGCAAAAATGGAGTATGATACATTTTGACTTCATAACTGTCTAATCTGTAGCAGTAACAGGCGTTTCGAATAAAGTTTAGGACAAAACCATCAGTGTTTCTCACTTCTTGCTCATAGTTTTGAATGAATACATCACATTCTTTTGAATGGTCACATACGGTCTTAATAGCACAAATATTTAAATGTATCCAAATCTAAAATCAGATATGAAATTCCACCTCTGCAGATGGTCAGAACTCCATACAGTCGCCGCGCGACACTTCATTTGAAATGACTGATGACCTTTGTCTGTCGTTTGTCAGATGTAGAGAAAAGGCGACTTCAGTCCAGTAAGACGAAATAAAATTATCTGCAAAAATGTAGTGAGTACTTTTCAAGTTTAAATAAAATTGTAAGGAATAAAAAAGTATTGTTTTTGTAAATGTAATTAAGTAAAAGTACAAGTATTATTTTTTAAATTGCATTCGAGTAAAGTACAACCCCCCCCCCCCAAAAAAAAAAATACTTAAGTATAATACTTAAGTATTTTTACTCAATTACATAACACCCCTAGACTTATAAAATGTGCTTTATTCACAAAAATCAAAAAACTCTTTGCTAGTTGCAATTAATGTTGTGCTGGATCACAATCCAAGGAAAGCAGATCATAAACAGTTTAAAGCTGAAGAATGTTAAAATACTTTCTCTTAACCCTGCTTGATTTGCAGAGACAATTAAAATGAGCCATTCATAGGCTGATTTCTTTGAAAACCACGTGTAAATCAACATTCACAAAGTAAAAATATAGCCGACACAGTGACACGATTGAACGTGATACGTGTAATTACTTTGGGGTGAACCTGGATGCTAAATCAATGCAAACAGCATGTGCAAATAAACAATGCTATAAGTGTGTGCAGTTTATTAGGGAATTCATAAGTGAATTCCCCCTTTTTGTTCAAACATTATAGAGATCCTAATTTGAACAGTGCAAGGTGCTGAAACTCAGGTGGTGTCGAGAGGACGGGTAAGTCACCTGTATGTTGAGCAGTGTGGCTCCAGTCCTCATAGCTTCACTGATCTCCAGGCTGTATATGAGCTGAGGGAAACGGGGAGGACTCTGGTTGTTGGGTGGCAGGATCTCAATATAAACTGTTGTGATGGAACTTCTGAGAAAACAGGCACAGTATAAACATTTAGAAACATAACATTTCTGTGACTCTAATATAGTACATATAATGCATCATTTAACCAGCCAAAGCCGGTTTATTGTCTTAGCAGGTTAAAGCCAGTCTTAGTTGGTTTTCAGCAGGTATCCAGTTGGTTTAGATGTTTTCAGCTGGTTTCACTGTCTGAAAAGCTGAAAACTTCCCAAAACCCTATAAAACAAGCCAATAGACCAGCTTAGACTGGATTAAGCTGTTGTTTTTTTTTTTTCATCAGGGGACTTGAAGGGCACTGTTTTCTTGACTGTGTAAAGCACAACACAACACACAGAGCCAATTTCTCCAGAGCGCTAATTCTTAGTGTCTTAGTCTCTTGTTTGTGCTATCTATGGGTGCATGTATCTATGGGTGTATGCGCGCAAACTGTGGGTGTATTGAATGTTAATGTAGTGGCGCCAAGTGCAATTTGCTATTTGGACTTAGACGTTTGAAAAGCATGTCTAATCTCAACGCAAAGTCAAAATCAGTTCCTGCATTTGAAGTTATGAGATTCCACCAGCAGGTGGTAATACAGTTCATGTCCAAACTCTGAAAATATAGTGGAAATGATGTCCCTGACAAACACTGTTGTAGCGGTTTTATTAGGGGTCATGCCCTGCCACGAAACTTTGTATATGTCATTAGGACCATGCTCTGAAGATGCCTGAGGAGTTTGTGTCCGGCACCACCTAGTGGTGGAAATTTTATTATTATTTGTTTGTTTTTTAATTTGTGAGCTTCTAACTTTTAGTGGCATTGGTCTATTTTCACAGGACTGGTCTCGATAAGTTTGGGAGGACTTTGCCAAGCACCACGATACAATATTTGCTATGATTCACCTAAAGGCCTGTTGCCACTTTGAAAATAGTTCCAAAACTACTTTACTAATAGTTTCAAAGCCGTTCGTCCAGTCGGAACGAAACCACCAAAATAAGAAGCGTCATTAGTACATTTCTTAATATATAAGCGAACAGGGCAAAATTTTGCTCGTAACTGCCAAAAACAGGCCAATGATTTTTAAAAGTGGTCTCTGCTTTTACATAAATTGATATAACTCTTAAGTGAAATTAGATATTTTAACCAAACTTAACACACTTATATAAGGGCTCAACGTGAGAACACACAGAAAACATTGTAGGGATTTGTGGTGCTATAACAGGGAACAATATGAAAGTGGCTCTAATCTTGAGAAAAATGGTCATAGAAGTTTTTTTTTTTTTTTTTTTATCTTTAACTCCCACAGCATTCATCAGAATTCTAACTTAAAATGTGTCACGATGCTTTTTCGCTGCTCATGCTGCCGATAATTGGCTGTATTGCTGCTTGCAGCTATATTTATTATTATTTAGGCTATCTTTACAATTGCATTTATGATCTAATTTGTATGGGAATTTATGCACCTGTAGTTAGAATCAGAATCAAAATGAGCTTTATTGCCAAGTATGCTTACACACAAGGAATTTGTCATGGCGACATAAGCTTCCAGTGCAAGAGAATGCAACGCATATACAAACATACACATTTAAACATATATACGTATAGTGACCAAAAGAAAAACTTATAACAGATAAAAAATGAGAAATATAAAAGTGCAATAATGTTGTTAGAATATTTTCTATACAGATAAACAGCTTTGTGCAGGTGATGCAATGTCTTGAAGAAGAGGTAGGAACGGATGTATTTAACATTGCACTTGGTTGTATTGACCAAAGGAATGTATTTGGTGGCAGTTTTAAATGTTCATGAGGTGGATGGCCTGAGGGAAAACATTAGCGCCAGCCAGAAAAGAACAGTTGGAAGAGGAAGTGTGCTGAATGAATGGGGTCAAGATCGATTTTATCTGCCCTTTTCATCACTCTGGATGTGTACAGTTCTAGCAGGGTGGGTAGGGGACTACTAATAATCCTCTCAGCAGTCCAAACTATCTTTTGAAATCTTCTGATGTCTGACTTGGTAGCTGAACCAAACCAGACAGTTATAGAAGTGCAGAAGACAGACTCAATGACTGCAAAGTAGAACTGTATCAGCCGTGCCTATGGCAGGATGAACTTCCTCAACTAGCAAAGGAAGTACAACCTCTGCTGGGCCTTTTTCACAATGGAGTCAATGTGAGTCTCCCACTTCAGGTCCTGTGAGATGGAAGATCCCAGGAACCTGCATGACTTCACAGCTGCCACAGTGCTGTTCAGAATGGTGAGTGGGG
The DNA here is from genome assembly GCF_025860055.1 of Xyrauchen texanus. Lineage (NCBI taxonomy): Eukaryota > Metazoa > Chordata > Actinopteri > Cypriniformes > Catostomidae > Xyrauchen > Xyrauchen texanus. Next base: position 29,383,851 of record NC_068315.1, read on the forward strand.
TCAATGTTGGGGTGTTCCTTTTAAAGTCCACTATCATCTCCACTGTTTGAGAGCCAGCTGTCATAGAGTGATTTTTAAGTCACTGCTAAAGAGGCCGGTTGAAAAGTTGGAGAGCGTAAAATGTCTGAATTTGTATTTATTTATTTATTTATTCATTCATTCATTACCACATCATTATTTTGATTATATTTTCGTTTCATTTGAAGGTTCTGAGGTCCTCTCTGTTTTTTGCACCGGCATGCGTTTGCAATTTCACCAAACCCAACTGTGCCTAGACTTAGTGCATGCTTGCAAGAATATACCAACGATTCATAGCAATGCCCATAGACTTTTCACGTATGACTAACCGCATAGCATTGCGCTAAGCAATAGCACTCTTAAAATAGGCCCTGGATTGTCTTAAACAAGCATACATAAACATCATAAATAAAAAGCACTGAAGGTGCAGTGTCTCTGATCTGAGCACTTCTGTAAATACACATCAAGAAATGACAAATAATAGCCTTTCTTTGGCTTCTTTTCTTCACATTAAGTTCAAAACTCACCTGGTACTATTCAAAGTTTTATGGCACACTGTATCAAGGCACTCATCAATGTGTGTGAAATTGCAATTGCAACATATTGGGGTGTGTTTTCAGTTTGGAAAAGCTTCAATATGGTGGGTTTCAAAAGAAGGATTTGATGCCAACGCACTCATAAAACTTTGAAATAGGGAAAAAAAGAGATGAAAATAACTATCTGGTTCTCATGAGCTGAACAGCCATCTGCCCAAAAACATATAATAACACACCTGCTGCCTCTGGCTTCAACCATAAACCTTTCATTAAAAACTCCATAAAATAGCAACACTCTTCCAATTAGTATTACTCTTTGGGGAATAACTTTCACTTTAGCTATAGATTCTGTTTTTTTTTTTTGCATATTGGATGCTTTCGAAAGTGTCTCAGTTAAAGGTATAATTCAACAAAAATACTAATTTGTCTATTTTTACCAGCCCTCGCCGATTCCAAACCCATGTGCTGATATTTTTCTTCTTATATCTTATTTTATTTTGATTTTTTTTACTTATTTATATATTTATTTATTTATATATTTTTGCACAGACCATATCTGTGCAGCTCACCAAAAAAATTATGGGATTTTCATTTTTGGGTGAACTATTCTTTTAAAACTGAGCAACAAATACAAAGTAAAACAATACAATTCCTGCATCCACATGCGCCAGATTCCATTTCAGCTTCATTCTGCTGTATTGATCCTGTGGTCAACAAGAATTACAGAGCACAGTGGCTAGTATGAATTGGGCAGGAGTGGAGGTGGCGGCAATTAGACAGAAAAGCCCTTAATTTCCGCTCTTCCAAGTGTCAGGTGGACAAGAGCTGGGGACATAATCTGCAGAGTGTTCTTTACGATATTTCCGAAGCAAAATCTGTCCCCCTGTGGCATTGAATATATTGAACACTGTGAGGTTGACTCAAGGGCTGGGTTATATCAAGTATTGAATATATAAAATCTATTTGAATTGTTTGTGAAATATTTTTGTGACCCACTGCATCATTTTGAGTCACACTGGCCCAGAATCATGAGTGTCATGTACTAAAGTGAAAAAAGGGCATTATTTGGCATTTTTAACATAGGCATTTGCCTATTTCTGAAAATTTGACTAAAGTTTCCATGAACTGTAAATGCACATTATCTTGAGGTAGCCCCCCTTTTTGTCATGGAGCAGCTGAATGACCTCTTTGCTTCGGGGAGAGTTGTATTTGCTGTAATAAAGCAATTGTACATTATGATATTAAATGCTGCCAGGAGATGTCGCAGAATAAGTGAAATGTCTCACACAATGAGGGCTCAAATGGCTGTTTTCATTCGCCGACAGCCTCCATATAACCTAGGAGTTCAGGTAGATTTTGAGGTCCCACTTTAACGACGAACTGTGGGTGAAGCAATTTCGTTTAACTAGAGCTACGTTTGAAGAATTGTGTGCCATGGTGGGGCCTTTCGTTGAGCCAATCACGTCAAGCTCTCGCACACCTATACCATCCAATGGGCGCGTTGCCATCGCATTTTACAAATTGTCATATACACCATCGTTTGAGCAAATAAGACGTTTTCATCCATTTAAAGCACATTTTAATTCATGCTAATAAAATATACATAAAAATAATTGAGTGGAAACGCAGCTATATATATATATATGTGTGTGTGTGTTTCTACTCTGAAATTGGTTGTATCCACTGCATCTGTTGTTGCATCTTTAAAAGTGTTTTTATAATTTTTTTAATTTAGCAATATCTTCTCTACAGTTTACATTAAATGAGAGATGATCATTTCAGCCAATTGCATTGCAACTTTTGAAGGGATAGTTCACCCCGATATGAAAATTCTCTCATCATTTCCTCACCCTCCAGATGTGTTTGACTGTCTTTCTTCTGTAGAACACAAACATTTTTAGAAGAATGTCTCAGCTCTGTAGGTCCACACAATTCTAGTGAATTGTGTACAGAACTTTGAAGCTCCAAAAAGCAAAAGAGGGCAGCATAAAAGTAATCCATACAACTCCAGTGGTTAAATCCATGTCTGCAGAAGCCATATGATAGGTGTGGGTGAGAAACAGATCAATATTAAAGTCAAATTTTTTCTATCAATCTCCACTTTATGGTCCATTTGCATTCGTTGTGAACATATATATTGATCTGTTTCTCTCACACACCTATCACATTGCTTTATAATACGTGGCTTTAACCACCAGAGTTGTATCGATTACTTTTATGTTGCCTTTAAGTCCTTTTTGGAGCTTCAAATTTCTGGCCACCATTCACTTGCATTGTACGGACCCCCCCCCCCCCAAAAAAAGAAAGCCCATTGTGACTTCCAACTCATTTAGAAAGAGCGAGTCACTTTGTAAACATGGCACATTTCAGTTAAAGTGCCATCATTTATTCATCCTTACAAAAATGCATAAACAATCATTTTGGAGACAAAATAAAAGCAACATTGTGATTATCGCAGTGATTTCAATGTGCTTTGTATTTGGCTATTACGTTTTCTAATTGTCCTAAGAGTAGGCACTGGAAGTTTGATCCGTTTCAAATGATTGAAATGAATTCAAAAATCTAATTAACTATTCTCTTGCATAACCACTCAAACTTGTTCACAGAATTCTCAGTATGACAAAACAAATAAATAAATAAATTACATTTTGGCAAATATTACTGTTTATTACTTTGTTTTATTAATATTGTTTATCAATATCATTATTTCTTGCTTCTACCATTAAGTGTGGTACCATTAAGTATTTGTCAGCAAAGGTTGTATAATTGATTGAAGCCATATAAGAACACACACATAATAAGGTATTTAATGAATATCATCAAAATGATGAAAAATATCAAGATACATTTTTTTTTTATAAAGGTAAAAATAATAAAATACAGTACTGTGAAAAAAGTTTTAGGCACTTAGTGAGGAAGTCTTAAAAAATAATGGCATAAATATTTTTCATTTATCAATTAGTGTCATACTAAGTGCAGTAAAAATAAAAAAGCTAAATCAATCTTTTATATGACAACATTTGCCTTCAAAACAGCACCAATTCTCCTTAGACCTGGACACTGATAGAATCAGTCTATTTAGTCTTAATTGTTTCTGTCTCTTCATGTAATCCCAGACTGACTCACTGATGTTGAGATCCAGGCTCTCAGTGAGAAAATACCATCTGTTGTAGGGATTCTTGTTCTTCTATTCAATTTCATTTGCAAAGGAAATGTTGAAATCTAAAATATATATTTCTTATTTATACACTAATGTAAAACAGTTAAAGGATGGGCAAGGAGGAGGCGAGAACCGGCTTGTCAACATAAATAATAATTTAATAAGAAACTTCAAACACAACATAAACAACCACACATGCGGACATGCCCGTAATTCTCTCTCTCTCTCGAACAATCGTCACCGGCCGCCTTTATCCCTCGTGCACCGCATCAGGCCGATTGGGGAACGGGCGCGCGATATTCCGACCCGGCCGAGCCCCCCTCCGCTCCACAACTAAAATTTCCAATGTGCACTTATATACAGTACTGTGCAAAAGTCTTATTTGTAAGTTATATATAAAATATTATACTATTTATATCAGTATTATATTAATTAATATAAATGTTTATATTTATTTATTTATATATATATATATATGCGCGCACACACACACACACACAACAGTTAGTTTCAGAACTACAATCTGATTGGACGAGAGACAATCCATGAGCACTGATGGTCTGACACCATCAGCACACTGATGCTTCACTCTGTGTGTATCACTCCGCTTGTGTTCATGCCATTCTAAACAAAAGTGTAAGAGCAGTGCATATGTGTTAAGAGCTACTGTTTGTCTTTTTTTTACATTATATATGTTAGCCAGAAGGTGGTGGAAAAAGATCATTTTCGTGTGTAATATGAGCTAGTTTGGTGACGTGAAGTGAATCCATCAGCCACTGTTTACATACAACAGCTCTTCGTGATTGCTTGTATTACTACTACTAAAGCTAGGAAATGGCTTTAAACGGCTTTAAATGAACAACTTCAGCATTCCGGTTCATCACAGCTGAGAGACACAACAGATTAATTACACAATTGGTGTTTTTTAAAATGGCAGAGGCACATTGCGGTTTCTATAGTGAATGACTCTTGCACACAGGCTACTGTGAAATAGGGTGAAATACTCCCCTTGGATGCTATATTTCCACTGAGAAAGCTGATCTTCAGAAAGGTGACAGCATCTCTGCTTGGGAGTGGAAACAGGTGATTGCACACACTCACACACTAACTCACTCAAACACTCACTCACTCATATACACATACACACACACACACACACACACACTCGCTCTCAAACACACACACACACACACACACACACACTCACTCACTCACTCACTCACTCAATCAATCACACACACACGCTCACACACACACACACACTCACACACACACACTCACTCACTCATATACACACACTCACTCATATACACACACACAAACACACACACATCCTTGTTTATCCATTAACTTTATCCATTAAGTATCATAGCACAAGCCGTGATACTATTTCTGAAGTTACATTTTTGAATTACTAACGAAGGATTGGACGCATCATTTGTTTTGAACCAGCAATGGCAGATTCTTATCTGTCACGTAATAAAGCAGTTCCATGCACAAATGCATTTTTTATGACCATACTAATTTTTTCATATTTTATTTTAAATGTACTTGTTCATTGAACTGTTGTATAGAAGCACTGTCTAAATCAGCACTGCTGTGATTACCTACGGCATGATGCTGAATCACAGCATTGCTGATGTAGGGCTATATCGCACTCTTGCTTGATATATTTAGATATAAAGCCAAGCCCTAGTTGATTGTACTGTTTTAAGGGAGATAACAATTTTTTTAAGCCCCTTGGGTTTTCAGCTGATTTACCTTCTTTGGGACATAGGGCCGTTGTCTGAGGCCCTCACCGTGAGGGCGTAGGTGCGACCCACAGTCAGGTTGACACCAGGCACCACAGTGATCAGTCCCGAGCAGTCATTGATGCTGAAGTGTCCCTGATCCCCCGCCAGGATTTCGTAGCTTACTTGCCCATTGGGACCCTCATCAGCATCTACTGCTGTCAGCTGAAATTATTATTGATGCTGTCATTTTGCATTCAAGGTATTACTAACAAAGCAATACATGTGAATACAAATAAAATGCATAAATACATACAGTACCGTGCAAAGTTTTAGGCCACTAGTGAAACATGTTGCTTAGTTAGGATTCCTTAAAAATAATGCCATAAATAGGTTTCATTTATCAATGTATGTCAAACAAAGTCCAGTCAACATAAAAAAAAATGCTTAATCAATATTCGGTGTGACCACATTTGCCTTTAAAACAGCACCAAGGTACACCTGGACACAGTTTCTCTTGGTTGTTGGCAGATATGATGTTCCACAGTTCTTCTATCTATTTAGGATGTCTCAATTATTTCTGTCTCTTTATGTAATCTCAGACAGACAAAACGTTCAGTGGGGGGCTCTTTTGGGGGCCATGCCATCTGTTGCAGGGCTCCCTGTTCTTCTAGTCTAATCTTTTCTATTTGCAAAAGAATGTTTAGTCATCAAAAATGAATATTTCCTATTGACACACTAAAGCTGAAGATATAAGTAACCATGTTTGTGAACCATCTTATGTGCCTAAGACCTTTGCACAGCACTGTACATACAAATAAACATTGCATTACTATAACAGTAATGATAATGTAAAAAGAATCCCCATTGACAATAATGTGAATTACCAAAATAAATAAAATAGAAAACAAATAAATATAAAACAACAACAATAATAATAATAATAATAATAATAATAATAATAAAGTAAAACATACAAACAATTTACCCTAATGACATTATCTGGGATGCAAAATTGCTTACAATAATTTCATAATGCAAATATTCTTAAATGCTCCTGAAATGCAAAATGTAATGTCAATTTGTTAGTATGTTTCCAGTCAAGATGAAGACTAAACAGAGATCTGAGCAATTATCCCAGCAACATGACCCTCATAAACTACAGCTATTAATTGAAATGAGTGGATTAATGGCGCAAAAAGGGAGTAAGTTAATGATTACCTGTAGGACTGTGTCCCCGGGCAGCATGTCTGTGTACACATTGATGCTGTATGAGACATTGGGGAAGGTGGGCGTGTTGTCATTGGCATCGATTACAGTGATATTAACAGTGACTGGAGAGCTCTCCTGAACTCCATCTGATGCAATCATCTATAGACAGAAGGGAGTAATGAAACCATTAAATATCAGACCGAGGTTGAGACACAGATGGTCGTGGTGTAATTGTGGTGTCCATTCAGATACACTTTACATAAACAGAAAAAAGGGCAAAAACAGGAAAACTTATTAGGAAAAAACACATTTATCAATACATTTATGACTAGGGTAATCCATTTAACACATTAATTTACTACAATAAATTTAGCAAAATTACAAAAAATAAATAAAATAATTCATTCATTTTTCACGCAATGATAAACATGATATCTACATATGTGGAAAATATGGAAAAAACATTAGTTATTTTTAATAATAAAGATATTTTCATTAACATTATTAAATGTATTCCTATAGATTTATTGTACATTTTCACAATGCAAATGAATGGGTTCATCCAAAATCTGAAAAATGCTGCTTTCAGAGGATTTATATTGAGTTAGGATGAAAATAAGGTTAATTTCACACTCTTCTGAGACCAGTGCAGACAGACAGCACACTGGAGCTTAAGTCATTCACTAAATTGGGACCCCCAATAAGAGGTTTCATGGACGATCTCACTGTAACAACCACAATCCATGTGGAGGCGAGGTGGGTGCTAACAGTGCTTGAACGCATGACATACAGAGACTCCCAGGATGAACAAGTCAGACATGCAGGCATTAATACAAGATTAGGACGCAAGTGGGTAGCCGACACCTCTGTCACACAAGCTGAAAGTATGCTGAAGCTACGTGGCAATATTAGAATGCCACGCACAGGGAACCAGGGCCTCGGAACTTCCCATTTCCAATAGTGGAAGACAGATACCAAGGAGAGAAGAACCTTGATCCAAGAAGAAGTACGGTATCTGGAGGAGGAAGGACGAGGATCAAGGGCTGTGGAGCTACCATCCCAGGGAGCCTGGACCAAATGGGACCTTCCCAAGAGGAAAAAACATGGGTGGATCTATGGAAACTGGAGCCTTTCCGCATCTCCTTCTTGCTGCAATCGGTTTATGACACGCTCCCAACTCCAACAAACTTGCACAAGTGGGGTAAGAGAGAGGACCCACTATGCAAGCTTTGAGGAGAGGGGCACCTTGGCGCACATCTTGTCAGGGTGTAAAACAACACTCACCCAGGGAAGATACAGACAGTGCCATGATAAGGTGCTCATGCCGCTTGCTAACACCCTGGAGCAGGAGAGATGCAAGAAACGCCAAACACACAGGAAACCAACACCATTGATCAAGTTTGTGAGAGTGGGAGAAAAGCCATTAACCACAGTAAGAACAACAAACAACCTATTAAAAAAGGCCCAAACATGGGATATGATGGTAGACCTGAGAGGAAGGCTGCAGTTCCCCCAGGTCGTCCAAACAAACCTAAGGCCAGATGCAGTACTGTGGTCTGAGGAGAAGAAGATCATCACCCTGATCGAACTTACAGTCCCATGGGAAGAAGGGTGCGACCAAACCTTTGAAAGAGAGGGTGCCAAATACCAGGATATTTTGCAAGACTGTCAGGAGAAAGGATGTGTGGCTGTTCCCAGTCGAGGTTGGCTATAGAGGATTCCCTGCCCAGTCAGTATGGAGAATATTCACAACCATTGGAATGACAGGAAAGGAGAGGAAGACAGCAGCTCGCAGGATGGGGGGGCATCAGAAAGAGCCTCTTGCTGGCTATGGAACAGGAGAGAGGAGACAAGCTGGAAGCCAGGAGGAGTTGGGCAGTGATTTGGCCACCACTGCCGACCCACCAACAGGAGGGTGTTGCGGTTCAGGGTCGAAACACCCAATGTTTGTTGGAAACCGTCTGACGACATCAACTCCTCCTGGCCAAAGCTACATTCACAGAAGGTCAATGTAGGATAAGCATCTTTTAGATGTAATCATTCTCAAGGGAGCAAGAGAGCATCCTGTAGCTTTCTATGCAGTAAACTCCATTCACTCCTAAAATCAGACCAAAAGTTCAGTTTCTGGTTGTAAATGATGTTTGGACCAGATGCAGCAATGTTCAATGTGCTTTGTGTTGTGCTGAAAAGCAATCCTTGTTGTGTTAGCTGAGAAAGTGTGTAAAATACAAGACTTGTGTAACGTTTACCCGGTCCTCGTTTCCTCCTTGAGAAGAAAGTCAGAGGCCTTTGACACAGAGTGGTTTGTAAATTATATTCACCCTTTGCTGTATTGAAAGCACTAAAACTACCCATTACTATATGATGTTTAACCTTGTGAATTGCATTCTATTTTGTTAATTTCAAATCAGATGATTACAACACCCTCCAAAAAAGTTGGGACATTCGAGTGTTTGCCAATGTGAAACATCACCATTTCTTCTAATAACACTTTTGGGCACTGAAGACACAAGAATTTTGGTTATACAGTATAATATTCTATACTACAGTATACAATATCTTAAAGCAGAAGAGATAATAGTATCACTAAGCAGCCATTTGTATGAGACACACTAGCCTAACATGGCACAGTAGCATCACCGGCGGGACCTGAGCTCCTCTGTTCCTGTTGACGATACCAGCTGGTTTCAGTTTCCAAATGAATCAGTGCTCGGCTGGCACACAACAGAGTGCATTGAATGTTAAGTCTCGCTGCCAGTGTCCCAATAGCCATTGTTGACGTGCTAGCCGAAGAATATCCATTCATTCACTACCCCCTGTTGTACTTGTCTTGTGCCGTCATCACACACTCAGCAGATGGTCTTTTAAAAGGCAACTGCCAAAAAGAAACAGTGATGTCATGTGATCGAGATGCAGAGAAATGTTTCCTGGGTAGCTGTTACCAAGCAGCCAGGGTTGATAAGGTCTAGGGGCTCACTTTGCATAAAAAACAAACCAATACACAAACAAGTCTGATTTGCTTAAGACACTGATGTATTAAGTTTAGAAACTTTTGGTTTACATTTTACATTGATTCTGGCAGATAATTTAGGTGGTAGAGTCTGGTTTTTGAGTGTGCAGAAATTAGGGTAATGGGAGAGTATTGTGGAAAACTATAAATGAGTTTATCCTGAGCAGCAACAGTTATCTAGTGTTATGTAATGACTATATCTGTTTTAAAACATTGGGCCAATCAGATGAATCCAAGGGTGGGATAAGCATATTTACTGTACATATGGACAAGCATATTAAAGCTTAAAAGTGTAATTTCTGTGCAGAATTGCAAAAATAAACAGCCTTCCGAATACGCACCCAGTCTGCCGTGATAAAACAAACAGATAGTTCCACCCCCAACTCATGCTATTTGCTGAATCAGTGTTGTTGTGTCCAACATGACCCTACGGGAAGCCGGCATGTTGTTTCTGACAGTTCCAGTAACCTAGTAATACCCACACTGGCCACATATTACCTGTCAAGTGGAATCTCCTATTAGACATTTCTGCATTGGCTTCAGTATGTTTACCTTCACTTGTGGCGTGACAGGAAGTGTGTTGAAGTAGCTGCGTGGGAGACCTGGATTTGGATCCCTCTCCCTCTCTGTGTTCGCATAATCACAAGGACTTAAATGTCACAGAAATGACCCATTTTATACAGGCGCTCCTTCACATTGTAAAACAGCACAGACGGACAAAAAGAAAAACGCACTCAGTGCGAACGTCCCTTACTAAACTTAAAATTAAAAATTTTAAAAACGCTTAAATAAAAATTACCATGAAAATGAGCGAAAGAAAGAGAACGGGCTTAGCATGAAAACAGTACATTTCTATTTGGATTATTGTCGTTGTTTTGGCAGTACAAGGTAAATGAATGAAATAACGAAATGTTTTGAATGAAATGTGCAGCAGTAGCCTATTACATAGTAACCGGTGTGATTTCAGTGATATCTGTCATATAGTGTCGGCGCACTTGCAACCATGGTGATAAGATGGCAATCGCAAGTATTCCATTCCCCCTCCTCTAACCCTCAAAATTTCCGTCCTCCCTTCACTCTATCTATTTAATAAAATGCTAAATTGAACTCAACCAAAATAGGCATCTGGATAAACACAGTGGCCCCAAAAAGTATTTGGACACTTAAGCCACACTTACTAAATGTATGAAGTCATTGCATTACAAAATATGAAAGCAAGTGACATCTGCAAACAGCAAAAATGATCCAAGACCTTTTGTCAGAACTAACAGAGCATATATAAAGACAGTTCCCCTCAAATTCTCACAGGTGTCCTAGCAGAGTAACTTCATGTGTACTTCATCACATTAGCCATAGTCATGTCATCCATTAAGTTTGACAACATGAAAGTGCCCAAATGCTTTTTTGTCTTCATTTTGAACAGTACATCTATTGTTTAATCATTTTAAACCTATCTTCGATTTAGTAAAAATCTGAACACTATTTGGGGCTACTGTGACATTAAAACATAATTTTGCAAGGTTGGGAGAAATTATATAACTCCCTGTGATCTGAGGCACTAGTTTAGAAGCCTGTGTGACCTATGTTTAGACTGAAAGAAGTGAATTTAGGGTTTGTGACATCTACAAAGGGCAAACTTGATGCCGTAATTTGTTCTTAAAGCATCAAGACCTTGGGTGAACCATACTTGAACAAATAACAGTGGAATAGGAAATTGCTGTTGGCAGTGAGGCAGCGTTCCTCTGTTTTGAGGGGGGATCAATCTAACAGTCATGACATCATCTCAGCGACACTCAACAAAGTCTGGTGCGTCAAATCAGACACAAGCAGCATTCCTACATCACAGCTTGCTCCAGGGTGCTGCAAAGGTAGAGTCCTTCACAATGACCCCCTCGTCCCGCTCAAACAGGAATTGAAGGACGTTTACCACCAGTCAAGGTGCTTTATTATTGAAAGGCACCATTACTGATCCTGTTGTGCCATCCACATATAGCCGGTTGAGGAGGAAGGTTAGCGTGATGAAAACCTCTACACAGAAGCAGATAGAAATGCATAATGAGAGGGAAACTGTCATGTCATAGACCTTATTCAAGCTAGCGTCATCTTTGATTTTTAATGGGAATGACAACGAGCCTCTGAGGGATAGACTTACAGTCTCTTCAATGGCACAAAAGGTATAAAGCTCCTAGATCGCATCTGATTTTCCACAACTCATGCCTGGAGTTCTTTATATACTGAATGTTCTTGAATAGATATTTTATCAATGTGTTGTCCATGGAACGATCCAAAGACACTTTATACTGCAGAACATCCAATTGAAGAGACTGTACATCAATCTATCACAGCCTCGTTGTCACACCAATTAAAAATCAAAGATGGCACTAGTGTGAATAAGGTCTATTATGTGGTGGTTACATTTTTCAATAAATGCATTTACACTGGTTACTATCTTTTATGCTAGCAATGCACACAAACCAAAGCCTTCCAGTTCATAGTTAGGCTAAAATTTACTTTAAATGACGTAAACAAATGGGAAGCCTTTATATGCATTTTAATGCATTCATAATGCCACACAATACACATAGAGCCTGTATTTATGCACCTGTAAATAATCAAAACACAGATCTAAAACTACAGTAGCCCTGAACTGCACTGTAAATAAAATAAATAAATAAAATCACTAGGTGAAAAGAAAAACCAATCGGTTACCTAACATAACCTCGGTTCTCTCTAGATGAGGGAACGAGTATTGCGTAAGCTAGCTTACGCTACGGGAAAGATTAATCTTTTCTGAGATATTGAAGCCAAAAAATTATCCTTAATTTTCTATCATTTGTCAACGCAGTGCAGCAACTGCAGACCTTGAGCGGGCTAGCTAGCGAGCTCATTGGTTGCTCTGCGGCAACTGCTGCAGCCTATAGACGAACTTGGGCGAACTTGCGTCCAATGAGAGGCGTCCGCGCGCTTACTGCATCAAAGCCCGCCAAAACGGGCGTGGCTAGAGTGCATATAAGCGTAGTTCGTAGGCTGGAACCCTGGTTTTCATTGAATGAAGCGAAAGTCGCTCGTGGCGCGAAGCACGGCCGGCTACGCAATACTCGTTCCCTCATCTAGAGAGAACCGAGGTTACGTTAGGTAACCGATTCGTTCTCTTACGAGAGGTTCTGTCGTATTGCGTAAGCAAGCTTACGCTACGGGAACCCATTGTCAACGCCGTGCGCGCCAAGCATCCACTGCATGAGCCCCGGGGTGGGGGACCCGGGGAGCCCTTGTGAGTGGGGAAATAATATTTGGCCGGCAAGAGTGCGGGCCAGTGTGTGTGTAATACATAAGTACATAGTGGGAAGGGAACGACAGAGCGGCGGTGCCGGTCTGTGTGGAATGAGTCCCATCAGTGCAGCTCACCAGGGGAGCTGTAGCGTATTAAACCGCTAGTAGTTTTGCCTGCAGGGCGGGCACTTCCAGATTGTAAAATCTGACAAAGGTGGAGGGGGAAGCCCAGCCCGCTGCCACACATATGTCGTGAATGGAAATCCCGCTGGACCATGCCCACGATGGGCAGGTGGCCTGGCACGTGTGTCGCCCTCAGCGAGCGCAGGTGGCACTGGGACCAACTCAGTATGCGTTTTGTCAGATGGAAGAGGTTCCTGGATCTGGTATGCGTTTCGTCAGATGGAAGAGGTTCCTGGATCTGACACCGCCCTGACGGTTTAGGTAGGATACCACAGATCTGTTGTCCGAACGGACCAGGACGTGGTGACCCTGAATGACCGGGAGAAAGCGCACAAGCGCGTACTCGACCGCTATCATTTCCAGACAATTTATGTGAAGGAGCTTTTCCTGAACTGACCATAGGCCAAAAACCAGAGAGCCCTCGCAGACCACGCCCCAACCCGTGTTGGACGCGTCTGACGAGATGACTTTCGGCGAGATACAGCTCCCATCGTCACTCCCCGCTGATTCCATTCGGCCACTGTCCAGGGCTGCAGAGCTGAAATACAGGTCTGAGTCACCTTGATCGGCTGGCGGCCTGTGGCCCAAGCCCGGCGAGACGCGCGGGTGTTTAGCCAATGCTGAAGCGGGTGCATGCGCAGTAAACCCAGCTGAAGTACTGCTGCGGCTGAGGCCATGTAACCTAGCAGTCTCTGAAATTTTTTTAGAGGCGTGAGGCTGTTCATCTGAAAGGACGCGGCTAGTCGCTGAACACGGCGCGCGCGCTGTGTAGATAAGCGAGCCGTCATTGCCACGGAGTCTAGTTCTATTCCAAGGAAGGAAATTGCCTGACTGGGCTGTAGTGAGCTCTTGGTCCAATTGACTGCAAGACCCAAACTGTTCAGATGGCTGAGGAGAACTGTTCTGTGAGACAGAAGCTCCGTATGTGACTGTGCCATAATCAGCCAGTCATCCAAATAGTTCAGAATTCGCAAGCCCTGACTCCGCAGGGGTGCGAGCGCCACATCCATGCACTTCGTGAAAGTACGGGGTGCTAAAGACAGGCCGAACGGAAGGACGGTGTATTGATAAACCTGGCCATCGAGCTGAATCTCAAGAATGGCCTGTGACGGGATTTATCTGAATCTGAAAGTAGGCATCTTTCAGATCGAGAGAGATAAACCAGTCCCCCTGGCGCGTATGCGCGAGGAGTTTCCTGATTGTAAGCATTTTGAATGGTCTTTTTGCAAGCACCTTGTTCAAACCCTTGAGATCTAATATTGGTCTGAGGCCGCAGTCTTTCTTGGGAACAAGAAAATAACGACTGTAAAACCCCGACTCGCTCAGCGAAGGCGGCACTTTCTCTATGGCCCTTTTGCACAGAAGGTTTGCTATTTCTGAACTAAGCATGCAGGCTGCTTCCGTGTTCACAATAGTTTCGAGCCGCGCTCTGAAGCGGGGAGGGCGGCGATCGAACTGTAGCAAATAGCCCTGTTTTATTGTGCTTAACACCCATTTGGATATCCCTGGGATAGCTTCCCACGCTTTGAAGCGTAACGCTAGAGGGTGAATGGCCAAATCGCCCTGATTGCTGCACACAGCGCGCTGAACAGAATGTGTCACTCGCAGACAGCAGGGACAGGCTGTTCTGTGAGTGACTTCCCGATTGAGGTGAATGGGGAAAGAGTCACATCTGTTAAGTGATGCGCGAGCATAGTCACGGGCACGGGACTTACATACAGAGAAGTGTTTGCTGGCCGTGTGACAGAGCGGGCAGAGAATGGGCGCAGCGACGTATTCGTGAGCGCGTTTATTGACTCTAACACTCGAGCGGGCTGTGTCTGCTTTATGTGAGTGGGCTCTGATCGGGACACGGGAAGTGTAATGCTTGTGTGTAGAGGTGAACACTGGATTGTGGGCACATTTTCTACACATAAGGCTGGTCGTGTGACAGAGCTGCCAGAGAAGGGCGCGCAGCACGGATTCGTGGGCGCGTTTGTTGACTCTAACACTCGAGCGGGCTGTGTCCGCTTTATGTGAGTGGGCTCTGATAGGAACACGGGAAGTGTAATGCTTGTGTGTAGGGGTGAACACTGGATTGTGGGCACATTTTCTACACATAAGGCATGTTTGCTCTTTACAAGATTTCTTTGGGTCGCCGTGAAAGCGGCGTTTGAGTGCAGGCAAGCGGGCAGTATCACCGGCTTGTTGGCTGCTGAATCCACCACTGTAGTAGCCTGAGAGAGGGGGACTGACAGGGGCTGAAGCTTTGACGGTGGTCCGGCCGCGGCGGACTGAGCCGTCGTTTTTTCAACAAGGCTAGGAGGACTTCGGTTGCTCAGGTTTCAGCGCAACCTTAGACCGAGGACCGCGGGGGGGTGGCGGTCTGCAGCGGCTGTCTGAGCACGATCGAGGGCAGCCGCCCTGTCGATGCTGAGAAGTCTGACTTTGTTGAGCTGGGCGCTGTGAAGAGGCTCGTGCAGGAGGCTGGTCACATGGGCGGCCTGCAGAGGAGCTAGCGCGACGCAGCAGGAAGAGGTTCAAGGCTTGGGTGGCTTTCTGGACTTCTGAAAAGCGGTCAACAATGCCACTCACCGCGGAGCCGAAGAGACCGGTCGGAGAGAGCGGTGCGTTGAGGAACGTGGAGCGCTGTGCTTCTCCCATGTCGGCTAGCGTTAGCCACAGGTGTCTCTCGGTCACAGTCAGCGAGGCCATGCACTTCCCTAGAGCTTTGGCTGCAGCTTTGGTGGCGCGAAGGGCGAGGTCTGTCGTGCTTCTTAGATCTGTAACAGCCTCTGGGTGCCTGCCTTTCTCATCCCACTCCCGAGGAAGGTCCGCTTGGAGGATCTGTAAGACGGCCATGGAGTGCAGAGCAGATGCGGCTTGGCCGGCGGCGGAATAGGCGCGGCCAACATAGGCGGAAGTCGCTCTGCAGGCCTTAGACGGGAGCACTGGCTTAGACCGCCATCTCGCGGAGGGCGGGCAAAGGTGTGCTTCTACCGAATCCTCGACCGGGGGATGGAGGAGTAGCCCTTCTCGGTGGCGCCGTCCACCGGGCGAGAGGGTGGAGACGTGGGAACGGATCCTGGCCGAGAAAGGCGCTGCTCCACAACTTTGCAAGCTCAGTGTGGAGTTCGGCAGGAAGGGAGCGGCCCGGCCGCGGGTGTTGTCGCGGCGACGGCTCTGAAGAAAGCAGACGCCGAGTCTGTTGGGAGCCTGCTCAGGGGCGGTGACCACTGAGCCCGAGGCGGTCGACGGCCTGTGTGAGGAGGCGTGTTAGTTCCCTTCGACTCGGCGCGGTCCTGCTGGATTCCTGGGCCGAGGAGGAGGCGTGGGAGCCTGACCACTCCTCGCTGTCCGAAGCCATGATGGAACAGCCCTTATCCTCCGCCTCGTCCTCCGAGATGGCCGCAGTGCGGCCGCTGGGCGGCAACTGCGCGTCCCGGGGGGGCGGGGAGGGTGAGAGCGATGCTCGAGGGAGAGGCTCCGGCGAGGCAGTCTGGCGGCGCGGCAGGTTCGGTTCTGAGCGCTTCGAGTCGAGCCCGCAGAGTCGACATCGGAAGCTCCTCGCAGAGGTCGCATCCGCCTTCAGCGAGGGCGAGCTCTGCATGCCCCAGTCCAAGGCAGAGAGCGCAGATGATGTGGCGGTCTCCGCCGCTGAGAGGGGCGAGGCATGAAGCGCAAGTGGTGCGAGGCATCTTAAAAAAGACGCTCGTTACTCTTTTGTGAAGTTCGTTAAGAACTAGCTTGCTCTAAAAAAGGATACGTCGCCGGATGGCGTAGCTCGCAGGATGGCTGAAGGTGGCGGAGACGGCCGGCTTCTTCGAGCGCTGTCCAAGCTTGCTAGATGCCCCTCGAACGGCGACGCGGCTTCCAGTTCAGAGATGCGAAGAGCTTCGCTGAAGAGATGAAAATCAGGGTTCCAGCCTACGAACTACGCTTGTATGCACTCTAGCCACGCCCATTTTGGCGGGCTTTGATGCAGTAAGCGCGTGGACGCGAGTTTGCCCAAGTTCGTCTATAGGCTGCAGCAGTTGCCGCAGAGCAACCAATGAGCTCGCTAGCTAGCCCGCTCAAGGTCTGCAGTTGCTGCACTGCGTTGACAAATGATACAAAATTAAGGATAATTTTTTGGCTTCAATATCTCAGAAAAGATGAATCTTTCCCGTAGCGTAAGCTAGCTTACGCAATACGAGAGAACCTCTCGTAAGAGAACATATATTTTTTTAAATTATTAGTATTATTATTTTAAATATTGTTTCTCTATTTATTTTCTCTTTAAATGTTTATTTTCTGTCTACAATGTAGACAAACAATGTAAGGAAAAAATAAAAAATTTTTTTGGCAGAAAACAAATATTAGATATGATAATTCCAGTATCACTGCACTAGATATCAGCACTTACGAAACACCACTACTCCAATCAAGTAAGAGGAGTGGAACTGCTTCATAGAATGTGCTTACAAAAAAGGTAAGCACATATTGACAAGTAAGCGTGCCAACACGCAATTGCAGCAAATATGTTTCCATTATCCATGGAGATGCAATTGTGTAACCTTTTGTGTGGGTCATAATAATATGACCCACACTACCATAATTCCCCAGGACCTAAAAATGCCATTGTTGTTTTTCATTTATAGGCAGTTAGTGCTATAATACACTTCACTGTGTCATTATAATATATGATAGAGACTAAAATGACCATGGAAGCGCTCAGCATTGTTAATTCAAACCCATTCAAAACAAAGTCAAAAAAGGAGAAAACCATATGTCACCTAATTGAGATCCACAAACACAAATATCACAGCACAGAGATGGCACTCAAAGATAATAAATGATATATGGCTAAATTCTGATGCAGGCAAAATATCAGTGCTGGTATTAATAGATCTTAGTGCTGTATTCGACACTGTCGACCACACAATACTCCTAGACAGATTGGAAAACTGGGTAGGGGTCTCTGGGACATTCCTCAACTGGTTCAAGTCTTATCTAGATGGGAGGGGTTACTATGTGAACATACGTAACTATGAATCTGAGAGGACACCCAAGACGTGTGGAGTCCCACAAGGGGGAGACTTGGTCTTGCACCATTTCTGTTTAACCTGTATATGCTATCACTAGGTTAAATTATGAAAAAGAACCAAATTGCATACCATACCTATGCAGACGATACCCAGATTTATCTAGCCCTATTCACAGCCCCATAAACTCCCTGTGCCAGTGCCTTGAAATGAATGGTTGGATGTGCCTAAACTTCCATCAGTTAAACACCGACAAGACAGGAGTCATTGTATTTGACAACAAAGGAGAAACTCCCAAGGTCTCACATCCCTTGACTCAAGACGTCTAACGACAAAAAGTCAGGAATCTTGGTGTCATTTTGGAGAAAGTCCTTAGTTTCAGTTGTCACATCAAAGCAATGATCAAATCAGCAAACTATCATCTCAAAATATAGCCAAAATTAGATGTTTTGTTTCCAGTCAAGACTTCATGCATTCATTATCAGTAGGGTCAAATACGACAGTGGACTCCTAACCAGCCTTCCCAAAAAGACCATTAGACATCTCCAGCTCATACAGAATGCTGCTGCCAGGATTCTCACCAGAACAAAAAAATAATGAGCATATCACTCCAGTACTTAGGTCTTTACATTGGCTTCCAGTCACATTTAGAATTGATTTTAAGGTATTATTACTTGTTTATAAATCACTCAACAGCCTAGGACCTCAATACATGGCCGCAATGCTTGTTGAATATAAGCAGTCAAGTCAGACAGATATACAGAGGGTTCACTCAAAACAAAGTTTTCATTCTGTTTTATTTTATTTATTTTTATTTATTTATTTAAATAGTTTTTTATCTTGTATTTTCTTTATAATTTTGTTTTATGTAGAGCACTTTGAATTGCCATTGTGATAAAATGTGATATATAAATTAACTTGCCTTGCCTACAGTATATAACACAATTTCAAAGTCAGTGAAACATGGTGCTTTTGTGTGAATTGTGTTGCAGGTCCCTGAGAGAATAAGCTGATGGGGTCACAGTGGTTTTCAACATCCATATGGCCTGATTTAGTACTATGCCTTTTAAGCAGTGTTGCTGAATTACTAACAATAATTAGTGTCACTACTAACATAACAACACTGTTCACAATACATCCTGTGGCGGAACAACCCGACTCTCCATCTCGTCAGTGTCTCCCCACCTCTGAGGGCCGTCCTTCAGCCAGGCTCACGACGGGAGTTGGGACGCTGGGGGTTTGGAGCATGTGTAGCGGCCAACGGAGCATGTGCCTCTCGCACCATGGACCATAAAGAGGAGCGCGTGCAGTTGCTGGACCCTCCTCTGCACACTCCCCTCCTGCAAGACACCCCTTTCACTGCAAGGACGCCAGATTCCCATTTAATTTGGACACTGTCCCCCTTGGACACTCTTTTCCCCATTTTTGAACATTTTATGTTTATTATTATTATTATTTTCATATTGAGTGTCTATTTATACTAAGTGCAAATAGCCCATCTTGTTGACAAAGGCTATTTACACTAACTCCACCCACCATTGCTGAGACAAAGCTCAAGAAGTGTCAAAAGCTTGATCATTTATATATATATATATATATATATATATATATATATATATATATATATATATATATATATATATATATAATTATTGTTTACAAATATTGCCTCAGACACAAAGACTACAAGAGTGCAAATTGACTGAAATCCCAGATGCAGTTTATTGTGCTACTCCAATCCCACATCAATAATTACCAAAAGAAAAAAGTGGAACACAATATGTGACTTTTCATTAGAAAAGCTCGAAATACACATGGCTGATTCACTGAAAAATTGAATCCGATTCAAACTGCTAACCTGAGCTCCTGAGTTCAAACCCACTGTTCTTTTAGGGCGATTCATGAAAAAGATCCTGTTCAAAAGAATCATTTGTTCATGGCTCTCTCACACTGGGTTTGTTGTTGCGTGTGGTGCGGCAAGCTTGTCAGAAACAAAACAGGTCAAAAGTGGTGTGAGACACACAAGTGCACGCTCTAAAGATGTACTCAATAACTCACCAGATGATATCTGACGAAACTGCATATGAACACACACAATCCGACAGTAGCGACTAGATTTTAAATTATTGTCGGAATCAATTATTTTTGTCGCATTTGCAAACATTTTAGTCACAGTCTGGTGCCCTGTGAAGGTGGCACCAGATTAATAAATATTAATAATGACTGTGCTGACGAAGACAGAGGATCCCGGCACCGGCTGCAGTA
This sequence comes from Xyrauchen texanus, assembly GCF_025860055.1. Lineage (NCBI taxonomy): Eukaryota > Metazoa > Chordata > Actinopteri > Cypriniformes > Catostomidae > Xyrauchen > Xyrauchen texanus. Next base: position 29,404,238 of record NC_068315.1, read on the forward strand.
GCGTAAAGGGATATTCAAGAAGCAAAGGGGCAGTCTGTGGAGAGTGTGTAAATGAGTGTGTGCGTTGTGGAAGTCAGGAATAGATTCATGAAATCCTCCATTTGAAGCTTAGTGAGTTGCAGAGCAACACCCAGCAGAGTAGGGCAATCTTTCTTCCGATGCGCAGGCAGAGATGAGGTATCCTCCATTGAAGATAAGCTGACACGCAGCAAACTGGAAGGTAACCACACTCTCAACATGCGGGCAGTGATGAGCAACCAAACAGATACAGAAGACAGGACCAACTAGGCAGAAAGAGTGAGTTAAGCAACTTCACATCAAACAACAATCTACCAAAGATACTGAGAACACGAAGGGATTAAGAAGGAAGTGAATTAGAGGGGTACCAGGTGCTGATAGCATGTTAATTAGTGGCATGATCAGCGTTGACCAATCCAAAAGGCATAACCAAATATTCAAAGTGCTCCCTATGAGTGTTAAAACCCAGACAAGGTGATAAGTATTGCGTAACTCCAACTTTGTCAAGATGGACGCTCCCTACAAAAGTTTAAAAGCTGAGGATATAAACGGCTGAGGATAGTGATTCTTCACCTTGATGTCATTCAGACCCCAATAATCTATACAGGGTCAAAGCGAACCATCCTTTTTCTCCATGAAGAAAAACCCCACTCCTGCTGGTGACAAGGAAGGGCGGACGAGACCGGCTGACAGAGAATTATTGATATACCTGTTCATGGCCTCCCTCTCGGGAACCGAGAACGAATACAGCCATCGCTGAGGAGGTGAGGTGCCACTAAGCAATTCAGCGTGGGACAGGCTGAACACTGTCCTAGAGTCATGGTATGTCAACGGAACTGGATAAATCCACCGAAATACAAGACTGGACAGGGATGACAGCAGAATTAAGACAAACAATAAGGAATCCAAGCAAGAACAGTGTTGGTTGACCAGTCTATGTGTGGGTTGTCCGTTATCAACCAAGGATGCCCCAACCCTACTGGTGCCGATGGAGATTGGATCAGGTAATAGGACAACTGCTTCATATGATTTCCAGAGAGGAAGGTGACAGGCTTTTGGACTGGGTGATGACAGACAGCGGCATGCCAGTGAGGGTGGTGATGGGTTCATCCAACTGGACCATAGGAAGCTGCCATTTAGAAGCCAAGTCAAAATCCATAAAGTTCTCTTCAGCTCCAGTATCCACCAGGGCTGAGACTGTGTTACAGGGAGATCCATACCGCAACTGGGCCGGGAGAATTGTCTGAAGTCCAGTGGTTTGTCCAATGAAGTTGCGCTCACCCCCTTCCTACTGATGAGCGGTGTCTTTTACCAGACAGAAAGCAGAGAGATGGCCACGTCGAGCACAATGAAAGCATAGTCCATTAATGAGGCATCACTCTTTCATCCTACGTGAGATCGGAGTTCTTACTACTTGCATGGGTTCGGTGTCAGGCTGTGATTCTGGTGGCATGGCCAAAGAAGCAGACTGGGTAGGATGGCCAGTCGCCCAGGCAGGTGGAAAGCAGCGGTGACAGCACAGGGCCAGGCGTTGAAGGACTCGGTTAGCCAGATACACCAAGTCTAAGCGTGGAGGCAGATCCAAAGATTAAATCTCATCCAGGATGTAGTTGGAAAGCCCATGCAGAAACCGATCCCACCTTCCAGTGTGGAGTGTGATCAAACAAGCCACCTTAATTGTATCCGACGGGAAAGCAGAGTGCTTAATGTGAAAAAACAAGGAACATTTTGAAAGGAAAGTGGAGATTTCTTATAAAAAATTACTTAAATATTGATCTGTTTCTCACCCACACCTATCATAATGCTTTTGATTATATGGATTTAACCACTGGAGTAGTATGGATTAATTTATGCTGCCTTTGTGTGCTTTTTTGAGCTTCAAAGTTCTTTCAGAAAGTCATACACACCTGGGATGGCATGAGGGTGAACAAATTATGAGGAAATGTTTGCTTTTGGGTGAAATATCACTTTAAGTAATTATTTTGTAACCGAGATGTAACAGTTCGATTCTGTTGTCACTGTGATTGTCCACTTACAAACAACATGAGTGTTCAACACCAAATACACTAGAGATGCATTCAAAAACAAGAGCAATATATCCAATATTAGCACCAAAAATCCATCAGTGACAAGTTATAAAGATTAGTTTACCCCTGCAAAAGAATTGCAGATCACTTAAAAGCATTTGCATGAAGGCGTCTCAACTCACTGCAGGAAAAACTGTTATTTTTCCAGTTAATACTGTTGTCATGGCAAGTACATATCTCTGATGAGCTTTTCAAGAGACTGGAAAGATTTGCATTGTATTGAGTAATTTGAGTAAAATGCAAGCATGTATGCAAGCCCGTTTGATTGACAGATCGCACGCAAGCACACATTTACTATGTATGAATGCACACGCAGACCGGCCGCCACTCTCATGACATCAGCCATGCTCAGATATTATTACTATTGTTATTATTTTAATTATTATTATTGCAACATCCTCTTGCAGTTGAATTTCCTCACTAATGTGATTCAGCAATGTAGAGAACTAGCGTAAATCCTGATGAAAATTAACATCTCATAATTCATACAGATTTGAAAGGCTGCTGATAAATGTACTGTATTTCTGATGATGATTTCATCGCATGGGCCACAAAAGATCACTCGAGGGACACGGCCCACGTGTTGAGTAGCGCTGGTGTAGGGTTTCTGAGGGACTCTATAAACAATAACAAATAAACAATAAAAATTCAGCAGTCATGGCCCTATACTGTATGTTAGTATGTAAACAAGTGTGTAATAGTACTATCTGTCACTATTTGAGCTAGAGTGCAAATAGCATCTATCGTTATTAGCACTAAGTGCAAATAGCCTCTGCCAAAAAAAACAAAAAAACAAGCGTGATCTGAAACAATGTTGTCCTTGTGTTCCGCCACCAGACAGCAATTCAGAGTAAACTCCACTTCACCTTTGAAGGAATGGAATGCCTTCAAAGCCAACATGAACCGCCATCTTGACTGTTTTGGGTTGTATGGATCACGTAACTTTGTCACATGACAAGCAAATACTTCATTGTTTTCGAATCTCTCTGTTTTTCTATTCAACACTATAATGTGAATCTGCCACTTTCAAATTCTTCCAGTAAGGTCAGTGTTTTCGAAAAGCTCTGTTTTCGCTGGACAGCGAGTATTGGCGCTGACTACCACCCCTGGAGTAGCGAGTTCGAATACAGGGTGTGCTGAGTGACTCCAGCCTGGTCTCCTAAGCAACCAAATTGGCCCTGTTGCTAGGGAGGGTAGAGTCACTTGGGGTAACCTCCTCGTGGTCGCAATTAGTGGCTCTCGCTCTCAATGGGACGTGTGGTAAGTTGTGCGTGGATCACGGAGAACAGCATGAGCCTCCACATGCTGAGTCTCAGATGTGGAGGCAACTGAGACTTGTCCTCTACCACCCGGATTGATGTGAGTAACCACGCCACCATGAGGACCTACAAAGTCATTGGGCATTCCAATTGGGCATTCCAAATTGGGGAAAAAAGGGGATAAAAAAGAAAAAAATGTGTCTACTTTTTTAGTTGGCATACTACGGTTTCGTAAAAGCAATTCCCAAACTTTTCTATTCAGAAAGAAACAATCCATCACACGCAGAGGAGACCACATGGATCGCACTTTACTCTGATCAAAATTACTTTTACCATACAGTGCAGTATACAACTTCAAAAATAACCCTCGAGTGATAAAGCAAGTAGTGTGTGGAGAAGCAAGTTTAGACAAAGTCCTTGAAGTGAAGACTGCAAGCCTCAGTGACAGAGATGGAGCTTATCAGGCTTGCCAAAGTGAGGTGGCACAAAGCCCTTACCGTGAAGGCATAACTCTGCTGCTCTTCACGGTCCACAGGCTTCAATAGTGTCAGGTAGCGTGCTATCCCACTGGGCGTCACAGCGAAGATGCTGTTGTAGTTGTCCAAAGAGATGCACACCATGGGATCTTTTGTCTGCAGTGGAAATAAATCACCATAAGAGCTCAGTGTCACAAGGCAAAGACATCAGAAGATAGAGCATGCAGGATAGATATATGGTTATGCAAATTGATAAGGATGGATAAATAACACTTAGGGGAGCTCACTAAACACATTGCAGAAACATCATTTTCTTCTTATTTATTTGTTCTAGTAACAATACTGTAACTAAACATCCCTACAACAAGATACAGTTTATTGAGAAGCACATCTGAATAAGATTAGACTTGTTTTAAGAGAATATCTCTTGAATTATGTTTATTTTTCTTACCCCACTGGCAAATTGATATTTCCCTGTCTCAAAAACAAATCTACTAAAATGTAGAGGTTTGTGAGAGGTTTGAGCTACAATAATAAAAAAAAAAACATTACACAAGACACTTGATTCGGGATATTTTCTCTGAAACCAAATCTTATTGATTACACAATTCTGCTTCTCAAGTAAACGTATCTTGTTTTGAGGACTTTCAAGATATTTGTTTCATAAAACACAACCAGCCAACAAGATTTGTGGAATTGTGCTGTGCAAATTGTGTTCCGCACATTTTATGTGACTGTTTGTGCCTTTTAGTGAATCAAGCGCTGAAACCATGCAGACAGCATGCGCAAATAAACAATGCCATCAGTGGGCGCAATTCATTCCTAATCAATTCACACCTCAAAGTCAAAGAAAATCAATTTAAAGAGTGCTGTCAAGAATCACAATATAAGAAGGAAAACAAATGAAAAGGGGGTAAATCTAAAAAAATGAAAGGCACTACAGTAGCCAGAGGTTTGGTTTTAAAACATTTCAAGTAAATTAATGAGCATAAATATCTTAAGAATGTATACGAGATAGCAAACACAACAGCATTCTAAGACTCAACTAGCATTTGATAATGCACTTTCATGATTAAATTGACATTTATTTGTAAAATAAAAAAAGTGTTTAATGAGGCATTGAAAGGTTAAAGTTAGTTAATTATCATGTATGATTACATTATTTAATGACTGCCTCTTACATAAATCATGAACTGTCTCGTTGCTACATCCTGAAGGTCCTCTGAGCTTTTCAAATCAATTATATAGCAGACTGAGAGAACATAGAAAATCACAAAATGACGGTGCTTGTTTTTTTTTCAGCTATATGAATGCTTTTATTCCAACAGAACAGAATCTATATGAGCAATTTGCACTTCACTGCAATTAAAATACATGTCTGACCCGAGAATGGCTGCAGTAATATAAACAATGGAGGCTTAATTTTGTTTATGGCCAACTCTTTTACATTGGGCATTATGCCTCTCTGCAGTGCTGTACATTTTAATGCTACATTATTTCATCTAATATGCTGACACTGCTAAAAACATACTGAAAACCAGAAATGATGGCTCTCAATGACTGTCTACATGACATTTTTTTTTACTTAACTTTAATTAAAACAAATAAATAATTTTCTTTCCAAATGTATTGCAGATTTTATAAAAAAACAAATGCGGTTTTAAAAGGTCTTTCTCTGTTATTTAGGTCATATAAACACTGCAGCTGCAAACAGTTGTAACTTACTGAAATTTGATGGAAATAGTCAGTGAGTTACAAGACTGCAAAACATTACTATAGTATCACTATGTCAATCATTGTGAGTTCATGTATAATAAGTAACAAAGATAATTCAATGAAATGGCTTGAAAAGCACTGCTTTCAGTCCAGTGTTAATGTATTTCCAATTAAAAAAGGACGATTGGAATGGAAAAATCTAAGTGCTCATCCCTTTGTATTGGGGGAGGGATATTCTCATTTTAGAGCGTATTAGATTTGTCACAAATCTGAGTAATGCGAGATGAGTCATCAATATAAGTCTGTAAATTATAAATACACCTGTAAATTTTTGGAGTATATGCTTGCATATACATGGCTTCAAGGGTTATATGCATGGATGGGGGTTACATGGGGTCATAAATTCATGTGTTTCATTAATTGCAAACATTAACAGGTTAACATTGGTAGTTCCATTACAGTAAATACACAAACATTTTGATGAAGCATGAACACTGATTTGAAGGAGTCATGTTAAAGTGGCTGTTCCAGCTGATAAAACGAGTGGATTCTGTTTGTGTGTTCAACAAACACTCTTAACTATTCAATTTCTGCAACAATTTCCCATTATGCTTCTGTTCGCAGGGTCGTAATCATGCAGAGCATTAGGCAAATTGAAAGGTAAGAAAAGAGACAGGAAAACTGAGAAAGAGGAGGAGTGAGTCTCTATTCTCACACATATCACTACTTTCATTAATACATACAGGGATATCACTGGGGTTCAACTTTAGATGGGAGAGAAAACATAAGAGGGTTTCCCATATCTAAAACTTACAAGATAAAAGGGATCGTTCACTCAAAAATCTAAATGATCGTCATTTGGGTAGTTGACGCATGACCATGATGTTTAGAAAAACATTTACAAAATAATGGCATGTCCGTTGCTGTTCATGTTAATTACTTATTAGGACTCCTAAAACAATTACATTAAAGTGTGCTGACCAACAGCCCAAAGCGTCTCATAAAATATTCGAATCAAGCATCCCAGAAAAACATTCGATAGTAAATGTTCCACTGAGGTAAAATAATCTGTTTGTTGCCGGGGGCCAAACATTTTTCCTTATTTATCATAGCTAGCATTTTAATTGTAAGTAATTAATTTGAAAAACTAAACCAAACACCATTAATACTATGTATATATTGAAATAGTCAGGGGTATTCAATTTTATTTTATTTTTATTTTTTTAGGATCAAGCCATAAATTCCTTCTTAAATATGACTTCATAACCTTCATACCTAAATAACAAAAAGGTTTGTCAACTTTACTTTAAAAAAATCAACTGTACTTTAAATAAATAAATAAATAAAACAATGAATTATAATTGAAACATTTTAGGGCTACAACTATCAAAACTAAGAGGAGAATTACGATCTGCTATAGCCCATATCTTTGGCAATATCAACCCACATAAGAAAACAATGGCCATTGAAGAACAAACTGATTTGATGATGTTCGTGAATGAGAACAATGACGCACATCTAGAACAAACACAGTCACTGATGCTTCATTATCACCTTTTATGAGCACTAGACACTGAACAGATGAGACATGCTCGACTAAAACAAACTTTTTAGTGCAGTTTCTTTGAAGGTTTGCTTTCATGATCAATTTATCTTTTGTTTAATAAGATGACACTTCTGCACAACTGCTATGTTACTAAATCTTTATTTCTGTAGATTTAACCACAGTGAAGCAGTTTGTATAAATACATTTGATTGAATAAGACACAATCAGATATCCTCGCCTAAACTGTGTTGGTTAATGTTTTGGAAAGAGGTGTGACTAAACTATGGCCAGAAAAACTCAAACATGCACGCTCCAGTCCAGATCTGTCCACTAACTGGTGACCCCTGCATGCTGTTGTTTAACCCACTGCTGAGATTTGTGCAGAGAGCACTCTTATGCAGGTCAGGCTGCGACTTTATATAGTTTTATTGAATTTAAGTGAATTTTATTAAAAGGGTAAATAGGATCTACATAGCCATGGGATATGTATTTAAAAAAAAGCATTAATCAAAATTTTTATATATACACAGTACTGTGCAAAGGTCTTAGGCACATAAGATGTTTCACAAAAGCATTTGGTTATTTATATCTTCAGCTTTAGTGTCAATAGGAAATATAAATGTTAGACTCCCAAACATTACTTTTGCAAATAGAAAGATTAGAATAGAAGAACAGGAAGCCCTGCAACAGATGTCATGGCCCCCACAAAACCCCCCACTGAACATCGTGTCAGTCTGAGATTACATAAAGAGACAGAAACAATTGAGACAGCCTAAATAGATAGAAGAACTGTGGAACATCTTATCTGCCAACAACCAAGAGAAACTGTGTCCAGGTGTATCTAGGAGAATTGAGGCTGTTTTAAAAGCAAAGCTGGTCATACCGAATATTGATTTAGCTTTTTTATGTTTACTGAACTTTTCATGAAATTAAGTGATTAATAAAAACTATTTATGAAGACATCCTCACTATGTAACATTTATCACAAGTGCCAAAAACGTTTGCACAGTACTGTATATACATACACACACAGCATATAAACTTAAACATGAATTATTGAAAAATTACCCATTCACTCACACTTATGTCAGGTTTGAATGGAATTTTAATTTTTGGTGAACTATCCCTTAAAGTTAGGACATATCTATCAGAGTACACTAAGTTTTAAGTACATTGCTTTCCGATCACTAAAGCAGACATAATTACAAACACGAAACACTAACAAGAAAATTAGCACAGTAAAAGCACCTCTCAAACAGTCTCTAATGTGAGCCTGAGAATGTTTCTGTTTTCAATTTTAATTTTCCTTTTTTAATGCTCCACAGAGCAGGCACTTTGAATAACTTCAGAGCACCATTTCCATATACACAATTCCCACAGGATATGTGAAAAATGACTGCCATTTGAGCACAAAGCACTGGAAGAATCTGAGGCCTCACCTCCTCAATGTCATTATCCATGGTGATAATGGCGAGGGGTGTGGAGATATTGGCACTGCTCGAGATAGTTGTGCCCAGCGGAGCAGATTCAGAGATGAATCCATGATAAGTGTCCACCTGGAAGTAGGGCGCCTGATTGTTCTCATCAAGCACCTCAATGTGGAGATTAGCGAATGCCGGGAGAGGGTGCCCGTTATCCTGCTCTGCCTGAAGAAAAGAAAGACGTCAGTTGATAGATCTACAAGACAGAATGTGAGACTAAGATGGAATACTATAGTTTCAAAACACTGCTTTTTATGGCTGATGACTACTGCACATATAAAAAGGACAATAGGATAAGCCTCTATGGGCAAACGAGGGCTTAACACTATCTACAGACTTGGCACTCTTAATTAAATAAAAGCATGACTGATTAATTCAGGTCATTCCAAAACTTAATTCTCTCCATGTCTGGTATAAAGGCCTCTAAAGCATTTGAGTTTTTAGTGTAGTGACTACTGAACTGCACACAAGCCTACCTCACCAGATAGAGCTGGAAAATATAGCTAAAAAACCATACAAATAGACATTAAACAATGCACATTTATTGATTTTGGTTCATGTAAATGTATAAAAACACAATTGTTCATTGCTACAGTAGTTCATATTGCATTAACATATTTGGTAACACATTACTCTAAGGATGTATTATGCATCATGAACTAACAAAGAACAATATATTTTCACAGTATTTATTAATCTTGATTAATATTAATTTATAAAAATAAGTTTGATCATGTTAGTTCATCATGCATTAACTAATGTTAACATGTACAACTTTTGATCTTGAAAATGTATTTGAAATTAACATTTAATAAATTAACCAAGATAAATAATTGATGTAAAGAAAAATCATATTATACTGTATAGTATTCATTGTTAATTCATGCTAACTACTGCAGTTATTTAAAAAAAGTTAAAACCTTATTGTTAAATGCTGCCACCAATTTTAACAAATACAACTTTGATCTAACTTTATTTTGCGTGTCCTTAACTACTATATTCTAACATTAAAATACATGCAATGCAATGTACTTAGTGTGTAAATACATGTTGTTCCACACAATTCTCACAAGATTCACATTTGCTGGTACTGAGGCTGAGGTAATGCACAAGTCTGTTTAGTAGTAGAAGAAGGGTTTAGGTATTAGAGGTTAAGGTTTAGGGTAAAGTTTGGGGTAGATTTACGGTTAGGGGCAGCAGTGTAACTCCAGATGTGATTAAATGCAGAGACTTTAAATGTAAGTACAATGCAATAGCTCTTTTGTACATTATAATTGCATGTTTGTTTGTTTGTTTTTTTGCTCCAATATGGCACAAAATGTTGGCACTGCTTATATATATAATGTATATATAATTTATATATATATATATATATATATATATATATATATATATATATATATATATATATATATTAGGGCTGTCAATTTAATGCGTTAATTCAGTGCGATTAATTTTAATGCAATCAATCGCAATATCCCGACACATAATAAGGAATATTCCTGAGAAATGCAAGCTTGTAGTACCACCTGTTTACTCCAGAGGGTAGTAAGTGAAACTTCAGCTGAATGGGCAACGCACAGTTTTTACAGTGATCAAAACCACTCTTCAGCTGCATTACGTTCTTGCGTTCTAAACACTTGGAGCACAAATTCGAACTAAGGGATCTCAAGATGTCTGATGAAAGTGTAGAATGAAGGGTCCTTAAACAAGCCCTCATAATAAATCTTGAACTGATTGACAAATTCACTTGTGAAATGGATTGCTGTGAACTGTGTGCCAATGATTGACTTATGATCAATAATATGGTAGTAAACAATACATTGTATTCTAAAGCCTATTTTTGTATTATCTTATCAATGATTAAATCTTCTGCTACAAGAATGTAATGCATTTTAATTATCTGAATATTTTATATTTTATATAAATATATATATATATATATATATTACGGAAGAGGATTAGGGCCAAGCAATAATAAAAAAAAATAAAGCCATCTCGAGATTGAAGTCATTATAATGCGAGATTAAACTCATTAAATTTCGAGAAAAAAGTCGAAATACAATCTTGAGAATAAACTCATTAAAAATCGAGAATAAAGTCATTATAATGCGAGATTAAACTCGTTAAATTTCGAGAAAAAAGTCGAAATACAATCTTGAGAATAAACTCATTAAATATCGAGAATAAAGTCATTATAATGCGAGATTAAACTTAACGAGTTTTTTCTCGAAACACAATGACTTTATTCTCGATATTTTTTTTTTAAATATTTAAAGATTTGTATATGTGATTAATTGTAATCGGACACCATGTAATTAATTCGATTAAAAATGTTAATCAATTGACAGCCCTAACACACACACACACACACACACACACACACTACTTTGCAAATGTCTTCGGGACATTCGAATTTTCACAAATGTGAAATTTTTCACAAAATGGATATAATTTATATTTTATATATTCTGCTTGTAGTATATTAATAGGAACTATAAATATTACATTTTAACATTCCCTTTGCAAATAGAATATAAACACACATATATAAGTGTGTGGCAGGGTGCAGGGCGGAGGGCGCAGCTGGTCGTTATCATACACACCCAGTCCCTTATCAGGCTAATCAAGCCTCTGAGAGAGATAAAGGCAGACTGCGGAGGATTGATTAGCCTGATAACGGACCGGGTGTGTATGATCACGACCCGGTCCCGCCCTCCGCCCTGCCACAAAGTGCTTTCAAATCATTGCAATTTTGACAATTGTGCTGCACGGAAATTCCAAATAATTTTGGAATTTCAAAATTGCATGGATTATGACCTCCATTAAAGAAGAGTCGTTCAAGAATGTCTCAATTCAGAAGTGATTAATAATAGCTACTGATGACAAGTCAGTCTTAAAAACTGTTACAATAAGAGAACCAAAATCATTGTAAAAGAGAGGCAAGAAAGATGTAATTACAGATAATAATATACTAAATTGGCAAAAATGATCTACTCTTAAAGTCAACATTAAACACATTTTACTTCTGTAATGCAGAATATAAGAAATGGATGGATTTTATCCACCGGGAGTTGATTGGATCATGAAAATAGTTTTATATACCAGAATGGAGCCAGGTGACCAGGTGGGGTTGAAATGCAAGAGGGATTTGTAACCTCAGCCAAAGTGATGCCATTTCAAAGTCAGAGCAAGTTTAATGAAAACTTATAAAGATGTTTTTTTCCCCATGTGGAATGATGATGTGCATATAAGTCAAGAATGATAATAGGGTACATTTTCATTTCATGTTCACTGCAGTGGACAAGCTGAATTACAATGAGCGATTTTATCAGTTCTGTTCCAGTTTACGGTTCCTGTGTTCAATCCTATATCTCTAGTAAAGGACCGCAGACAAGTGTTTAAGAGTGCTTAATGCAAATGTAGGCTACATTATACGAGCATGACCCAGTCCTGATGTAATATGTGACAGAGAGTGAATGTACCATCACTCGCACTTCAAAAAATAAAGAAATCAGTTATAACAAACTGAGTGACAGCGCTTATCTGACAACAACTCCAATTCATGCTCTAGGGCAAGTTCTGAGTTGCATATACAGGTACTTAAAGCACAGCTCGCTTGATGGCTAAATGTGCAAAGTCTCCGAGTTACTGACAGGCCGTTTCACCATCAGTGTCAACGAGACTTGACAGAGCTGTGAAAATGAAAGAAAATACAGCATCTAGTATGACAGAGCACTTTCCTTATTGCCAGCAAATGAGAGATTTGAAGTGTATTGGATCAACAAGATTACCTCTCACAGGCATTCCTTTCGGAATGCAAGAAAATAAAATCAAGAAATGCCAAAAGAAGAAATTATATATATTATTATGGGGGACTGATGTATACTCTCTCAAAGTGAGGCATTATTAAAGAGATAAATACATCTTCAGATAGAGATTATAATTATGTTGCTTAGTCACAACTAAACTGTCTCACCAGCCCAGAGTCCATTCACTGACCAAATCTGGAAAGAGCTGGATTAAACTACCAGTTTCTATCTGACTGGCTAGCTTAAAGCAAATATTGAGAGTCATGGGACTCACCAGTCCATCTGCTAACAAAGTTACGTTTACAAGGTACTGGGGTTGATACAATTGCCCTGTTTCCACCTGGTATTAAAATGCGTTTTCGTGATTCGATCACATGTGGTCAGCCAAGACGCATTCCTGTTTCCATCTGGTATTACCAAGCAACTCAAATGCTTTTTGTGTGACTATGTGAGTTTGGATTTGGAGGGAAGGGTCTCTGATATCATGACAACTTCCATCAATCACTAACAGTTGGTTAATGCATCAAAATAAACCACAAAAAAGTAATAAAAGACGTTTCGGACCCTGTTTCCACCTGTATTTAGCGCTGACCACTTGTGATCGGATCACCAAAAAACACATCTGAGTAATAGGTGAAAACGTGGCCAATGAGCACTTTTGAGGAAGAAATAATCACTGTATTAGCCAAGGTTCCAGGTTAGTGGTGCCAAATCTTTGAAGGATATTTTGAAGGAGTTTTGATCGAGTCAGTTAGCAATGAACGATCAGTCCACGATCAGAATTATACAGTTTAATCATGAGAACTTTATTATGTACAACTGTACACCTACTCATTAATGTGATTATTTAATAAGCTAATTGTGTGTCAGCATTGTAATGCAAAAAATCATGCAGATACGGGTCAGGAGCTTCAGTTAATGTTTACATCAACCATCAAAATGGTAAAAAATGCAATCTCAATGATTTTGACCATGGCATGATTGTTGTTGGCTGGTTCGAGCTGACAGAAAGGCTATGGTAACTCAGACAACCCCTCTGTACAATTGTGGTGAGCAGAAAAGAATCTCAGAATGCACATGTTGAACCTTGAAGCAGATGGGCTACAACAGTACAATACCATATTGGGTTCCACTTCTGTAAGCCAAGAACAGAAAACTAAGACTGCAGTATGGACTACCATCTGCATATCACAGCAGAAATCAAGATTCATCAGACCAGGTGATGTATTTCCAAATTGTCCACCATCTAACGTCCAGTTTTGGTGAGCCTGTGCCCACTGCAGCCTCAGTTCATGTTCTTAGCTGACAGCAATGGAACCCGGAGTTATCTTTTGATGCTGTAGCCCATCCGCCTAAATTTTCGGCATGTTGTATGCTCATACATGCTTTTCTGCATAGCACTGTTGTAACGGGTGCTTATTTGGGTAACTGTCATCTTCCTGTCAGCTTGGATCAGTCTGGCTCATATACTGGTGGCCCAAAAAAATTTACAGATTTTGCTCTTATGGAAATACATTTTTACTTTTATTCGCCAAAGTGACATTCAGCTGATCACAATGTATAGTCAGGACATTAATAACCTGAAAATTAATATTACAATTATCTTAAACTACTTCAAAGAGTTCTCATCACAAAATCCTCCATGTGCAGCAATGACAGCTTTGCAGATTCTTGGCATTCTAGCTGTCAGTTTGTCCAGATACTCATGTGACATTTCACCCCACACATCCTGTAGTCTTGTGGGATACGTCTCACGCACCTTACAGTCTAGTAAATTCCACAAAAGCTCAATGGGGTTAAGACCCATAACAGTCTTTTCCAATTATCTCTTGTCCAATGTCTGTGTTTATTTGCCCAATCAAACCTTTTCTTTTTGTTTTGAGTGTTCTCTTTACTGTTGTACATGAAACTGGTGTTGAGCGGGTAGAATTCAGTGAAGCTGTCAGCTGAGGACATGTGATGCATCTATTTCTCAAACTAGAGACTCTGATGTACTTATCCTCTTGTTTAGTTGTACATCTGGTCTTCCACATCTCTTTCTGTTCTTGTTAGAGTCAGTTGTCCTTTGTCTTTGAAGACTGTAGTGTAAAACTTTTTATGAAATCTTAATTTTTTGGGCAATTTCAAGCATTGTATAGCCTTCATTCCTCAAAACAATGATTGACTGATGAGTTTCTAGAGAAATGTTGTTTCTGTTTTGCCATTTTTTACCTAATTTTGACCTTAAGACATGCCAGTCTATTGCATACTGTGGCAATTCAAAAACATGTCTTGACTATACTTTGTGATCACTTGAATGCCACTTTGGTGAATTTAAGTACCAATTTTCTTCTGAAACAGCAAAGTCTGGTTACAAATTTTTAGCTGCCAGTGTGTTTATTTATATATATATATATATATATATATATATATATATATATATATATATATATATATAATAGAGCACAGACATGCCAAAATAAGAGTCCCATGAGTCAATAAAAAGTCCCATGTAATGTACCACATTTTTCTTCTGGTAATCATTGATTGGGATTGGAGTAGCACAATAAACTGCCTCTGGGATTTAATTCAATGTGCACTCTTGTAGTCTCTGTGTCTGCGCCATCTTTATCAATATTGTAAAATAATTTACATTTTATATATATATATGTGAGATCCAGCTTTCTATCTTTTTCTGAACAACAAGTCATTACAATAGTAACTGATACTTTATATCAGATACTGTGTTCTCTGTCTGAACAAACTGATCAGATTTTATCACATGCATAATGACAGAATATCAGTCCTAAAGACGGGGTTAAAAAACTAAAAGAGATTAATATGCAGTATTAACAAATTATTAGTGGGCAATTATTGGCCAGAATAAGCTACAATATGGGCCAGAATAAAATATTACACCAATAGTTAAAAGCCAGGCTATGAAAAACTAGTACAAAGCTAAAGCAACATCAAGACAACGGCAACGCTATTTGACATCATTGGCTTGCACCAAATTTTCTCGTATCATGCTCTTTCCAATATAAGCGCAATGCCATAACATTTACTGCAACCACTAAGACCTTCCTTTCGCCTAACTACAGCAGCCCACAAAGTACCTGGGCACCTGAATACACACTTAAAATGAACGTATTCCAATGTATTAGAAAATAAAATCTCAAACCAACTGCAAATAAATGATGCTTGAGCTGTTCTCAGAACTAACTTAACTTATCTAAGCCCTTTTAAATAATGACTGGTAACCTACTGGTCCCGTGGTGATTTTAAGGAATGCTTGAAGTCAGTTCCCCTCAAGTTCACACATGTGTGCACAGGAACCACAGGTGGAGATAATCACATTAACTACGACAAGTTTGATAACCTGAAAGTATCGAAATACTTCAGGACAATGCATTGTATTACATCCAAGTGACATATATGTGTAAACAGTTGGATTCAGGGCCTCATGTAGTGTGCAGGCTACGTGATTCGATTTTGAGGGGTTGAATCCGAGGCTTAGTTTTGCTTGTCTTGTTTTGGAAACTGAGATGTTGACTGGCAGGTTGACATCCTGTTATCACAATAGAAGCGATGTTTTTGCAGCAGTGTTAGAGCCAGTGTACAGACTGAGGCAACACTACTGTATCTGTTGGCAGTCAGTGATACAGTGTGAAGTATATCATACAGTTGATCTTGTTATATGACAGCAGTAAATATTTAAATAATTATACACAGTTATATTTGAATAATTAAAATAATAAACAAATTAAATTATTATACATACTGTATAAACATTATTGTGGCAGACGAGAAAAGCATTGGTAAGACAATACAAATAATGGCTTAATCATTTATTACTTTATTTATTCCTATATTACTGAATTTAAGCATTTTATTGGCCTACAGTCCACTATCTGAGATAGATTTATTTTAAGGGCTTTTCTAAGATTGTTTCAATGTACACATGCATCAAACGGACATTTTTGGAGCATTTCACTTTGATTGTCTTGAGTCCTAAACACAGCATTTTTAGTTCCTTGTGTCGAGCTGAATAGTTGAATATGTCTCAAGATTTCAGCATTATGAATTGTGCTCAGTGTAAGAATGTGTTTTCTTCTAGTGCTATCGTTGGTGTCAAGCAAGACTGAGAGTGGTTTATTCTTTGTTTGTAAGATGCATGTATCTCCAAAAACGTAATTTTTCAAGAGCATGGAAAAACTCTTTCTCATAAAAAAAACTTAATTGAAAACAGCATAATGGTCACATTTAGCAACATGAATAGAAATCTATCATTACACATCTGTTAGTGAACTGTAAAAATATTTTAATTGGACTTACATGGATTTTCGTTAGCGAGCATGGACAATCACAGATTTCTTATTATGGGTTCCAATGGTGCTTGTTCAGTTACAGACTTGAGACTACCTGTCTGTGTTCCCAGAACTCAATTGGTATGTAACCAATTGCTAGAGAATTTATTTCTGGATAAAATCTGAGATTTCACATACTATTTTAGATCTAAATAAGTTTTATGTCTAGGGTTTCTAGTCCGGTTGATGACTGGACCGTTTGGTTTCGAGGCATGTTTTCCGGGTTCAACACATACATAAATTGCCTGTCAGAATAAGTTTTCACTCAAGGATTCGCAAAGATGGAAATATGGCAATTGTATATGGTGGTTATATCTACTTTTTAAAGCCACTTGACATTGTGTGTGAATGAATTGCTTTGGTTATCAGGAAAATCAAAGAGCCAGTGTGATGTAGGTAATCTCTTCACTACACTTCAGCTGGACAACTGAGGTCAATTAATTGATGCTCTTCAAAACATAAAGGAGGTAATTGTTAAACAAATAGCCTGATTAAACATATTTTCATTAGTTATTTTGATGCACAATTCAAACAGTGGGACTAATATACACATGTATAGTCAGAACATTTCTGATGTAAAAACAGCACCATCACCATTTGAAAAAAGTAATTTTTGATCAAATCTAGACAGCCAGCAGCCATCACCCCAACACCTGATCCTTGAGTAATCATGCTAAATTGCTAATTTGGAACTAGAAAATCACTTGCCATTATATCAATAAAATGAAGCTTAACATTGTCTTTGTGTTTGTTTTTGAGTTGCCACAGTATGCAATAGACTGGCATGTCTTAAGGTCAACATTAGGTCAAAAATGGCAAAAGCTTTCTTTAGAAACTCGTCAGACAATCATTGAAGATTTCTATACAAAGGTGTACACTACAGTCTTCAAAGACAAAGGACGACTGGCTCTAACAAGGACCGAAAGAGATGTGGAAGTTCAGATGGACAACTAGACAAGAGGATAAGTACATCAGAGTCTCTGGTTTGAGAAATAGATGCATCACATGTCCTCAGCTGACAGCTTCATTGAATTCTACCCGCTCAACACCAGTTTCATGTACAACAGTAAAGTGAAGACTCAATGGTTTCAGGCCTTCTAGGAACAATTGCAAAGAAAAAGCAACTTTTGAAACGGAAAAACAAAAAGAAAAGTTTAGAGTGGGCAAAGAAACACAGATATTTGGCAACAGATAATTGGAAAAGAGTGTTATGGATCTAAACCCCATTGAGCTTTTGTGGGATCAGTTAGACTGTAAGGTGTGTGAGAAGTGCCCGACAAGACAGTCACATCTATGGCAAGTGCTACAGGAAGTGTGGGGTGAAATGTCACCTGAGTATCTGGACAAACTGACAGCTAGAATGCCAAGAATCTGTAAGAATGTTTGATCCTAAAATGTACACAACCTTTACAGTACGTTAGCAAGTGTTTCTCTTTTGAATCATTTGGAAATGTTTGTTGAATATACAGATGGTTAAATTAAATTTGTGAACTATGGTGGAGGGGAAGATTTTCAGCATATGATTTAAAATTCAAATTGTTATTCACAAATAGCTAGTGAATGGCTTTAGACAGCATAATCTTATTAACATAGTTACTGTGGCAACGTTTCAGCCAAACAGATGTGCTTCATTACACATTCCACTGCAGTTTCCCTGTGAAATGTCCAGTCGGAGGACAAAAAGCAAGTGAAATGATGTCCTATCAAATTAGTTTTTTATGGTGAATGTTAGATTATTTGATCTTTAATGAGTGAATCAAACCTCGCTAACCTAAAACATTAACCTAAACCTTACCAATAGTTTCATAAAAACAAATGAGAACTAAACAAAACAGACATTCTTACCCTAAACCAACACCTAAACCAAACCGATAGTGTCCTAAAAGCAAATGAGACACAAAAAGCACATTTTCTGAAGCAACCACATTATCTTGTGTAACTTCTATGACACTTTCGTCTCACATGTCAGCTTGTGTGCTTGTCTGGGTCTTCTGAATCCAAAGTCCAACACTGTCAAGTGAGCAACCGTGCAAGCTAATAGCATTGGAATAAGTGTGTAAATGTAGGTGGGTCTGTAATACAAGTGTTAAAATGTATTATTTTTCAAATGATGCATTATAGTAAAAGTGTTTTGATATCATAACACAGTAGTGTATGAGTAACGGAGTGAAGAATAAGTGTTTATAAAGTCATAATCAGCCGTTTTAGTTGTTTGACAGTGAAGAAAATGCAAAGTTGTTGTAGCACTTCTAGTGTTCATTTCACCAGGAAACTGAATAGAAATGTAGAATGTGGCGAGTAAAACCCAGCTGCTAAAAATGTAGTTATAGTAATGTTCATTATATAGTACTAATTTGGCTTATGGAATATCTCACGCAAGTCAAATGGACTACTTTTAAGGTGTTTTTTCTGTCCTTTTTATAGCATGACAGTTCTTGACAGTGCCAACTTTCTTCAAAGCATTTCCCATTGTGTTACACTGAAGAAAGAAAGTCATTTTTAGTGTGGAAGTTAATCTCTTGATGTTATTCTCTTTAAGGATATATTTATTCATGCAGCATTGCTCAATTAACATTAAATCTATTCCAAGACTCAGAATTGGCATATTTCACTCCACATTTTGCCTACACCATAAACTCTGGCTCACTGAAGCACCTCCATGTAGGATGTGTGAACCTCAACACTAGTATCACTGTATGCAGGAGTCTTGTATCCTTTGATCCTGAGAAGAGCTATGGGGTTCAACTCCCAGTGAGGGTTGCTTGTTTCATCAACATAAGCTCATGTCCACCTTCTGTTTCCCAGTGTGAAAAATCTGGTGGCAAGCACAATGTTATTTACGGATCATCACTCCGTTACTGCATACACCAACATTCCAGATCTGGAAGTTCAATTGCTTTGCTCATGAGCACACTATGCACAATCCAACGTTTTCCTTATCCCTCTGCTCCAGCATCTGGGTCAGCATCTACCATGCATTTTCCATGTCCCATCATATGTCTAAACGTATTAAACTCATAATTTGTAAAGAAAAGTTTGTTTTAGTTAATCACAATATCACAATTAGAAAAATATAAGGGTGATTTTTGGTCATGTACTTGGGTGCTGTGCTCTAACTTAAAAAAATTAAAACCATCAATGAATGCAGTTACATGCACACCAAAATGCAGATAACTACCGCAAATAAGCTTAAGCAAAATATCGGACAATGCAAGTAACTATGCTGATTTATTTTTTATGTGAGACTTCAAATCATCTGTTTATTTTCTCACTTTTGTATGTATGTATGTACATGTGTAGATTGAATAAGCCACTCAGAACATTGGTCAAGGTTATTATGGGCAGAACAGAATCAAAGCAATGGGCAAAAATCTTGCAGTTTATGAACTTACCCCGATAAAGAAAAGATAATCTAAGATATTTACATTACCTTACATATTGTAAACACATGTAAATAAACACAATTGTATAAAGAAATATGAAAGTGTTTTCTTTATCTCTAAACTAAATAGTTTAAACAAATCATGTTTTGTTGGGAATATTGTTTCATTAACGGAACAGTTCACCCAGAAAGGATCATTTACTCACCTTCATGCCATCCCAGATGTTTTACTTTTTTACTTGTATTTCTTCTTCTTTTAAGAAGAATATTTAAACTGTGTAGGTCCATTCAATGCAAGTGAATGGTGACTAAAACCTTGAAGCTCCAAAAAGCACATAAAGGCAGCATACACGTAATCCATACGACTCCAGTGGTTTAGTCCATGTCTTCTAAATTGATTTTGGATGAGATAGACCAAAAAGAACATACCTTTTTCCACTATAAATCTTGACATCAGCAGTCAAGTCACCCTTACGCTCATGACATCAAGCTCGATTACACTTCCTAGTGCGTCACACATTCGCAGAGCGCTAGATGGCGCTAGGAAGAGCAATCAAGTTTAAAATTAGGATCACCAAGGGCACTGCTGATGTCAAGATTTATAGTGAAAATGGAGTTACATTTTGATCCGCTCTCATCTAAAATGTATTGGATCGTTTTAGAAGACACAAATTAAACTATTACTTTTTATGCTGCCTTTATGTGCTTTTTGGAGCTTCAAAGTTTTGATCACCATTCACTTGCATTGTGTGGACCTAAAGAGCTGAAATAGTCATCTAAAAAGCTCCGTTTGTGTTCTGCAGAAGAAAGCAAGTCATGCACATCTGGAATAGCATGAGTAAATGAGGAGAGAATTTTCATTTTGTTGTGAAAACTATCCCTTTAAGCAAACAATTTAGATATGATGCCTTATTTCCATCATGTTTGTCTTTTTGTAATTTAACAAAGACATTAGCACCAAATCCCTTAAGTTTAGAAAACCATTAGTGATACGTTCCTTACAATTATAACAAAGTATTTTCTAAATGTTACGTTCCATTCAACTCAAAAAGCCTGAATTTCCAACTTCCTACATGGAAATGTAATGGACCGTCACTTGAAGTCGGACTTCCAACTTGGAAAGTCATGCTGGAATACAGAACTCTGATTTCGCCAAGATGCAGGTGTATGACATCATGCAAACAAATCGGTATTGTGGGACATGTACAAAGATATCAATAAATATGAACTTTAAGCAAATCCAACCCATCATTCTGTCATCACAATATAATCAGTCACAGATTCATTTACCAAGTCTTTAAAAAAGACATGAATGACCCAGCTATCAAAATATCTGAAAGTTCAATGGTGATGTTCTATGTTGTTATTACCTTAATGACAAGATCGAAATGCTGGTGCTGTTCCCTGCTGATGGGCTGGAGAAGCCGGAGCTCGGCTGTGGTGCGGTTCAGGGAGAAGTAATCCGCGTAAGATGCAGGTTTCCCTATAAAATTTAGGAGGCAGGAATGATGGATCCATAAGATAAATGACTTCTATTCAAGTGTTTGCCACTGATAATAATAACTCAATAGGGCACCATGATTTTGAAACATGTTCTGTTGCATACCCATTTTCAGAGCCGTGATTCAAATAAATACTGCCTCTATAAATAGCCGTGCATAATGTTGGGTCCTTTGTTGATAGTTAAAAGCATGAGGCTGCTTTCACAGCTGTGGTCTACATTACAGTATGTTCTGACATATCCCTGACTGGAGGTCTAAAGATTTCGCTGGTGCACTTTAGATCCCCGAGTCAGGTCAGGAGCAGCATGGTTCCGTGAGCCCGCTGCTCTGTTTTCAGGTTTCATCTTGGCGCGCAGCAGGTGGCTGAACCTTGCCCGCAGCATAAATGCATTTAACTCCAGCAGAATTCCTACCCAGTGCTCTGCCTCCCATGGAAAAGCATTATTTCCTCCAATAGTGACTGAATATCGGGGTATGCATTCCAATATGAGCACATTTGTTCCTTATCTTCCTTAAAATACACTATTAATATTCACCAGTTTATGTAATTTGTCCACTATCAATGTCCAAATGTCAATGCATCAAAGAGGAATTCTGGCATTGTTATTAATGAATTATTGTTTTAATTAATATAAATATGAATATGTGCATTCATAAAGAATTTATAAGTTAATATGTGAACTATTTATCACGTATTGCATGAAAGTCACCCTATTTATTAACACTGTTATAACTGCATAACAGTGATTTATAATGCATTTATAAATGATTTATTTGTCATAAAAGGCCCCTTTATAAACCCTTTAACACAGGGAACATTCATGTGAAGTGCAATTTCATTTTTCCACGATCTGACATTTTTTAGAACCACCCAATGTCACCATAAACTCAAATCACCATTCATTTTCTTGTGGTGAAAATGACCTTTCACAGTGTTTGTAATACAATCGTGAGTACTTTTCCACACTAAGGCTAATAGCTAGCATTTTAGCTATCCATAATACACACAATTAAATAATATTCACACGTTTTTCATAATGAAATAAAGATACAGCTTGATTGGAAATAACACAATAAATATATCCTGTTCACTGATGATGTTTACCTTTATTTTACTTTGTTTACTTCACATATAACATGTCACATATATATATATATATATATATATATATATATATATCATATATATATATATATATCACACACACACATACACACACACCCAGTGTCCACTTTATTACACTTACTTCCTTATTCTGAGTAAATTCTAGACTGGTGTGCTTGAAAATCTGAGGAAATCAGCAGTTACAGAAATGCTCAAACCAGGCCATCTAGCACCAAACATCATGCCAAGGACAAAATCAATTATATTTTTGTATATATTTTTTCCATTCTGATGGTTGATGTGAATGACTTTATGCAGTGCACTGCTCAGGGCCAGCCCTAGAAATTTGCAGCAATAAGCCGATTTCCAAAATGGGGCCCCGCTACCAACAAGTACACCTATCCAAACACACCCAACATCAATAACTAAGCAAGTTTAAATTGTGCAAATACATATATTTATTCAAAAGCATAAAGCTTAAACATGCAGATCTATGAACTGTAGTTTATCAGCACAGGTAAATCTACTTCAGAAGTACAACTAAATAAATACATTTTAAACAAACAAATACAGTTTACATGCACAGATTAATACATAAATGTAATGAAATCCTGTGCAAATAAATAATAACTAATTAAATTACCAAATTAAGGTGTGGTAGGCTTCACTAACTACAAATAGTGGCATATGCTATTTGCACCATGGTGCATAATAAAACCGTTTACAATCTAACGGCATCAGTGTATGTAATGTAAGAATTGATGACAGAACTTAACTACATTACTGACACTAACACAGCTGATGTGTTATGTTATGGTACCTTGTCAATACTGTCTTTAAATTCTGAGTACGACTTTAGAGAGAGTGGTCTCTTTAGAGAGTGGTCTCTGAGTCGCCACCATGCCCCTCGCTTTTGGCCGGCCTGTAAGATGCTGAGCCGCTGGAAAAACCTGCCAACCACGTGTTCCATACTGGGAAAGTACCCAGGAAAGTACTGGGATACTGAACCCTGATGTTCGCAGGGGCCCTATGCAACCGCATATGTAGCTTAATAGGAAGTGCCGGCACTGCTGCAACATGATTGACTGATTGGATAATTGCATGAATAAGTAGCCTTACTTAACAGATGTTACAACTGTACTTAATAAAGTGGTCACTGAGTGTGTGTATATATATATATATATATATATATATATATATATATATATATATATATATATATATGCCCCTTCATTTTTCACATTGTGTTATGTTACAGCCTTATTCTAAAATGCTTTTTTCACATCAAGCT
Organism: Xyrauchen texanus; assembly: GCF_025860055.1. Lineage (NCBI taxonomy): Eukaryota > Metazoa > Chordata > Actinopteri > Cypriniformes > Catostomidae > Xyrauchen > Xyrauchen texanus. Next base: position 29,428,259 of record NC_068315.1, read on the forward strand.
ACACCCATATCCCATAATGACAATGCAAAAAACTGATTTTTGAAAACTTTGCAAATTTATTATAAAGAAAAAAGTGAAATATCACATCAAAATAAGTATTCAGACCCTTTGCTACAACACTTAAAATTGAGCTCAGGTGCATCCCATTTCTATGGATCATCTTTGAGATATTTCTACACTTTGATTGGAGTCCATCTTTGGCAAGTTAAATTGATTGGACATGATTTGGAAAGGCACACACCGGTCTATAAGCTCTTATAGCTGAAAATGCATATCAGAGCAAAAACCAAGCCATTAGGTCAAAGAAACTGCCTGCAGAGCTCAGAGATAAAAAGTTTTTGAGGTAAAGATCTGGGGAACACTAAAAAAAAGTGGCTTCCATAATACTTAAATGAAGTTAGATTGTAACAACCAGGACTCTTCCTAGAGCTGGCTGCCCTGCCAAACTGAGCCATCGGTGAGAAGGGCCTTGTTAATAGAGGTGACCAAGAACCTGATGGTCACTCTGGTTGAGCTCCGGATATCATATGTGGAGACAGGAGAAACTTACATAAGGACAACCATCACTGCAGCACTCCAACGATCTGAGCTTTATGGCAGATCGGCCAGACAGAAGCCTCTCTTCAAGGGTCTGAATACTTATGTCAATGTGATATATAACTTTTGTCTTTTTTAATACATTTGCAAAGTTATATAATTTTGTTATAAGTTATGTATAGTGTAGACTGATAAAAAAAAAAACTATTTAAATCATTTTAGCATACGGCTGCAACAAAACAAAATGAAAAAATAAGGGGTCTGAATACATTCTGAATGCACGGTGTGTGTGTATATATATATATATATATATATATATATATATATATATATATATATATATATATATATATATATATATATATACTGTACTGAAGTTTGTTTGTTTAAATAAATATCAAACCCTGGAACATAAAAATCCTTGTTTTTGAAGAAACACCCATATACAGTAAAGTATTGGAGAGACCTACCAATAAGGATGGAGTACATGATGCCTGGGCGGTCTGGCGGTGGTTGAATGTTTCTGTCTTGATCCACAGCTTGGATGGGGGGTGTCACATTGACAGGGTTTACCCGGTTCTGGAAAAGAGAATTATTTCATTATTTAGTTGTTACATGAGGATCAAAAGACCCAGTTTTCCATCTCCAGTCAAAATAGTATGTCACTGCGTGATAACGTCTTTCTCTGCTGTGAATCAGCAGCAATAAAGGCAATTTGGCACCGTCATGTCATGTCATGTCATCTCGCCACACGCATGTAGATTCAGAAGAAAGCAGATGGCGAGGGAGATCTGTGGGAGACATTTTCAGGAAAAAAGCGATAACTCAATGACCACATGTCAGAGACTGCATCAATATTCCTGATGGAAATTTGCTTTTGGAAAACGCTCTCCATTACCGCATACTTTGGAAAACGAGGATCTTAGGAAAACGAAAACGGATTGGATTGGTCTGCACAATTCATAGCCACATTTAGTCTCTGTCATTTATGGGTTTCAGAGTTCTGTCTTTTCATGTTTCCCGAGCCAAAGGGATGAGTAAACCTATCTGCAGCTTTCTCTCTCTGTCTTGGGCATAATATCAGCAGTCAGTAAATAAGCTCATCTATAATTCACGCAGCCTCTGGAATATGGCACTGTTACAGTGAGTGGCGTGGGTGAACCCGCAGACGGCAATGAAAATCAACCTTCAAGAAAAAAAACAAGCCACTCTGCAAGTCAGCAAAGAGCACAGAGACTAATCTCCAGACAGCTGTGCCAAAAGCTTGTTCCGTAAGACCATTTGTCCATTTGGGTGGCTGGTGCAAGTGCTTGACAAGACACTGACAAGCAACATGCCTGACAAGCTTAAAAAGGAATTTAGTAGAAGGTGAAGTAAAGAGGGCAAAGCTAGATGTTTGACGAAGATGACAGCTTAAAACTACTTAATACGTTCCGGATGAATAAATTTGACCAAGACATCACTCTTATTATTTTGAGCACATCAAAGTAACATAATTATTGCAAAGCTGTTGTCAAGGTTATGAGTGTTTTTTGCTGCATTGCTATATAGTTGCCAGAGTGTTTCTAGGTGGTTGCTTACTGGCCTATGTTAAAGCTCATCTCGGAGTCTTGATGTGGTTGCTAGGGTGTTCTGAGTCGTTGTTAGGCTGTTGCTAGAGTGTTTTGCATGGTTGATAGAGTGATCTGGGTGGTTGCTATGGTGTGGCTAGGTGGTTGCCAACTGGCCCAAGTCAAAGCCGACCTGTATGTATTGATGTTATTTCTGAGTGTTTTTAGTGCTTTGAAATTTGGTTGTCAAGGTGTCCTTTGTGGTTGCTAGGGTGTTTCTAGGCTGTTCTGAGTTGTTGCTAAGGTGTTCTGGGCATTTACTATGGTGTCAAAGTCCACCCCTATGGCTTGATGAGTGTTTTTGTTTCTTTTTTTTTTGGTAATGCGGTTGCCAAGGTCTTCTGAATGTTTTAACCACATTGATTTGTGTTGCTAGGTGGTAAGTACAGTAGGATGGTTTGAGTGGTTGCCGGGGTGTTGCTAGTGTGTGATGGGTTGTTGCTAGGTGGTTGCTAGGGTTTTATGGGTGGTTGATATGGTTATGCTAGGTGGTGGCCTAATTGCCTTAGCCTTACCCTTATGCCTTGAAGTGGTTGATTGGCTGTTGCTGTGTGGTTGCAAGGGTGTTCTGGGTGGTTACTTGGGTGTTTCTAGGGTGTTCTGGGTGGTTGTTAGGGTGTTGCTAGGTGTTGGCTAGGGTGTTCTAAGTTGCTGCTAGGGTGCTACTAGGTGATTACTAAGGTGTTCTGTATAGTTGCTTGAGAATTTCTGTGTAGTTGCTTGAGAGTTGCTATGTAGTATCTAGAGTGATCTAGGTGGTTGCTATGATGATGCTAGGTGGTGCTACTGTCCCAAGTCAAAGCCCCTCCCTTAGTATTGATGACATTTCTAAATGTTTTTAGGTGGTTCTTACCCGCTCGTGTCCACCAAGCAAATATAATAGTTGAGTAACTAAGAAAAGTAATAGCACACTTATCTGCAACAATCTACCTAATTTTAGGTATCATTCATGTATTTAGCACAAACAGTGCAGGATGACTAACACACAGAAGTTTAACACTCAGGGTAGGCATGGACAAACTATGGCCCGTGATCCGGATCCGGCCCTCCACATGGTTTAATCCATCCTGTGGCTCATTTATCCTGAAAAACATTTTCATTGAAAATGTCAATAATCTTGCTCTGGGACCTAACTTGCCTCCATGAGCTTTTAACATGCTCAGGGTTGCCAGATAACAAGAGATGCAAATCTCCAATCCCGCAATTAGTGTGTTATACTTGCAGAAATTAGACATTGAATATTCTCTTAGACCAATGTAATATCTAATTTGCCCATTCTGGCAACCATGCATGAGAGTGACTCTCCATTGAAAAAGCTTAGCTATCTGTAGTGCGATATTCTGCCCAAGGAAAAATGTTATTTAGCCACTCTGTCTGCGAGCAAACCCTCTAAGTGAGAAACTTTAATATTATCCAAACAGAGATTCTTCCTATTCTTCCCTAGATTTTTCCTGTAGCTCAACATGGTACAAGCCATACTGAGATCATGAGTATAAAAAAAAAACAAATTTGATATGCCTATATACTCAGCTGTCAGTAGATAAAAATGTTTAATCACAATTATCTCATGCTTTTTCATAGTTAATTTTAAAAGTGCTGAAATTTGACTCATTTTTGTATATTCATATTTCCTGTCAAAAGGCATTTATTTCCTTCTTTGGAAAGAACAACACAATAGAACAAAATAATACGTAACAATAGTGCTTTATTAACATTTTCCAAACTCCACAAATAACTATTCAAGTAACATTAAATATTTACCAAAGTCTAAGTGGGATGTTGACTGATTGATAGAACTAGTATCCATTGCAATGTGCATTAAATCTCTTAAACCCTCATCCTCCACATTATTTATCATCATCATCATCATCATCGTCTTTTCACTTTGAATATGGAATGCACACGATTTGTTGCGTGAAAAAAATTATGCGTTATACATTTTAAATCAATCACATGCGTTAGCGCGTTAATGCTGACAGCACTAAATAATATTTAAATGCATACCTTGAATGCATTATCCATCGTTTTGGATAAAAGTGTTTGCCAATGCATCTCGGCATCATTGGCACACAGAGAGATAATCACTGACATGCAAGCAAAAGCCAGAGGAAAGTGTATTTTGTGTCAATTATAAATGTTAAGTCCCTAGCACCAATATGCACACATAACTCCTGCAGTAATCATTCATCATAGTCACACAGTCAGTTGTATTCAGATGCGTGCCGAATGGGAAGCCCAACCACTGGCGGACAAACCATTGATGAAGCCTGTGTCATGGCCCACTTAGTGCACACAAGTATAATGCTTTGAGTATAAAATAACTATACAGGTCTGCTTTGCATCAAACATTAAAAGAAGCTTTCAGAATCATTCTATCACTTTTTGTTCTGTCATTTTTTACAATAATAATAACCCCTGACGTACTGTAGAAAGAAGGTTAATTGACAGGGAAGTATTGATGGTAAACAATTTATAATTATACTCTGCCTTTATCAAGTTATTCTAATGCCTGATAGAGAAGTAACTGCCTTTGTGGAGCAATACTTCAGGCAATTGAAGAAAAGTTCCATCAGTCATAAATACAATTCAGAAAATGGTGCATCATGCATTAGAATGAGAACACAACTATTTCTGGGTTTAAAAGATATAATAATCAATCAATTCAGAACATTGATTATTGATTATCTCAAATTGTCTTTATTTCTTATTTCAATGGAACAGAATGTCACCCAGTCTCAGTTAAGCAGTGTAAGAAAGTTAACCGGGAACACAGACATGACTACTATTAGAGTTAATAAGCAGTAGCAGAGAATCAGCATGGTCAAGACTTATTTCTCACAGTTGCTCTGTAATTCCCAGTCCCTGCTATTATAAAGTCTCTGATGGCTGTAAATCACAGACTCATGGGGTCTTCACTGGGCAGATTACACATAATTTTCCCTCAGTCATCCATTATCCACACAGATGCTACATTTGTATAGTCATAGGAGAAAATGCTCAAGGGAAAATGACTTAATGTAATATATTTGAAGATGTTTCTAATTTGAGTCGTTGTAAACCAAAGTAGCTCACAATTCATTTGAGTTTGTCCTTGGAAAAAGCAACTAGACTGTGTGTGTGTGTTTTACACATTAGCTAGAATAATGTTTGCCTGGTGTGTTAAAGTATAAGAATGGCACACAAGTAAAGCTTTGAGACAACACAAGTATGTTTGATTACAATCCATGCAATTTGAAATAAATGAGGTAAATACAAATTATAACATATTTTTTATAATTAACACATAACCAGGCCCTGGCAGAATCTGCAGACTTTGTTCACATTTTCCATGCAAATGTTGGGAAAACAAAATCTGCATATATATATATATGTTTTTATTAATTTTTTTCACCAAATGTATCTAGCCGTCTTGGATTTGGCAGTATTTAAATTTTTTTTTTATTTCTATTCATAATTTTCCATTTGAATTTCATAAAATCCTTCAAAAAAGAGTCATTAGCCAAAAACCAAAGCAACCAGCTCTAAGCAGTTTGACAGTTTGTCATAATATAATATATGAATATACAGTTGAAGTCTGCAACAACTGCTCTGAAGCGCTGCCTCTCTCTGTGTTTCTAAAGCGACAAATTTATGCTCCTGGTGGGATAAAAAGATCTAATTAAAACTGGTTTAAAAAGAATTATTATGGCATGAGTCTGTTCACTGCACAAATAAATAAATAATAATAGTAAATGTATTTTTCTAACTCAATAGTTGCCTTGTTTTCCAGTAAAAGATTAAATTAAAACATGCTAAATATAATTTAAGCAAAATATTGCTTAAATTCTTAATATTAATATAATAAGAACATTAGACTTGTTTGCCAAGAACATATCTTGAATTGAAGCTGAATTATGTCTTTTTTGTTGGTGTTAAGATATTGTGTTCCATCCCAAACTGCAAAGAAAACTATTGAGGAAGCCATCTGATTTGATCTGCATTAGGTTTTTAAAGCAGTTTTACTAACTCACTGAAAATAACTGAGTGAGTAATTAATTATTAACAATTTGGACCTACAGTAAACAGTTCTGATTCTAAACAGTCAACAGAAAATATGAGACACAAAACGTGATTACTTATTTTCAATTTGATTAATGTTTTCAATTTCTGAATGTCTAATTACTTGATACTTATGTTAGATTCATGAAAAAACTCTATTATATTAATTTCTGTCACTTGCCATGTGTTCTTATTTTATAACTTTATCCTTGTCTTGAATAATTGCTTGAGAACTTGAAACAATGTTTACTTAATTTAGAAATTAGTTTTTGCTGTGGTTTTGAAATTGGTAACAAGAATTGAGAAAACCCACTGGTATTGCTTTTAACTGAAACGTTGGTATTATGACAACACAATAAGGCAACCCCCCAATTTAATGTGAATGAATATTATCAATTTTGTATTGTTATAAGCAAAAGTATGACACAAGTTAGTAAGGTTTGTGCTGGAAACAAGATAAAAAGAAAATTAAAATAATTTTGAGAATTTGGGTAAGAAAACAAATCTAACTCAAGAAACATTCTCAATATCTTATGCAGTTTTTCTACTCAAGTAAATTTATTTTGTTTTTAGGATTTTGGGATTTTTACTGGAAAATAATAATAATAATAAACAAATCCAGCAAAAAAATAAAAATAATAATAATAATGTTTTTGCATTAAAATCCTTGGAAATCCATACCCTCCATAATGGTAACCGTTGACACATAAAATGCATGTGGCAAAATCAGAAGATTACCTAATCAAAGTAATTACTGAATTTATGGAGCATCTCTGTTGATATCAGTGGCTGCTGCATTTTCCCACTCGTCCTTTCACATGTGTGGTAAAAATGAGGAAACCCCATTACTGCAAATCTGGCCCACGTATGCTCAATAATCATCCACATGCAGGAATAGGAGAGGACCTACAATAGCAGCCATAGTTCAGCTAAAAAACATTTTCACTCTGAAAACACACTGGGATTCCCAAAGGTATTTGACTTTGGGGCTGCAGCATCCATTTCCAAAGGACTTTGCAGGGAAAAGATGGCAAATGAGAGGCGGTTGCCACTTGAGTCTGGCTTTGCCAGACATTTCATGTTGCATTAGGTGAGGAGAGGCTCTCAACAGATACAAAAAGCACCTGTCAGACATGATCAGTTTGTCTCTGTGAAAACAGCAATGCTCCTAGCACCATCCAGACGCCATCTGTGCAGGAGGAGAGCAACCAATGTATTTAGAGATATTGTCTCTAAAAGGAAGTACATCATTAAAAAATATTTTCACAATAAATAAATGGTGAGGGATTGTGAGGGTACGTTAAACTACAGGTAAGATGGGGGTTTATAGAAATAGGTGGAGAAGCTGGAAAAAAAAAACAACTTAGACAAGCAAGAATTTCCAGGCTGGTCCAAACAGGTTTATGCTGGTTTGGTGCTGGCCTAGCTGGTGGACCAGCAAAACTTAGGTGAAGCTGGTTGACTCCGTGGTCTTTCTATTGAAGATGGTTGACCAAGGAAGTCTTGCTAGACACCAGCATCTGAGGTTGGTTTATATTGGTTGGTACTCATTTTGTGCTGGCCCAGCTGGTGGTCTTGATTTATCAAGTCTTGATGGTTAATAGAGTTAAGAATCCTGCTGATGGCACAGCACACCAGCATCCCAAGTTGGTTTATACTGGTTTTGGCATGGCCAAGCCGATGAACAAGCAAAACTTAGCCAGTGAAGCTGAGTGACCAAGGATGTATTGTTGTTTAAGCTAGTTAAAAAGCCTGATGAGGACATCAGCACATCAGAATCCCAAACTGGTTTAAACTGGGTAGTGTTGTTATGTACTGGTCAAGCTGGTGGACCAGCAACACTGAGCTGTTGAAGCTGGTTGAGCAGGAGAGTCTTATTGTTTAAGATGGTTAAAAAGCCAGGTTAGGACACCAGCACACCAGCATCCCAAGTTGATTTATTTTGTTTTATCTGGTTTGTGTTTGTCAAGCAAGTGAACTAGCATGACTACGCAGGTAAATCTGGTTGACCAGCCTGGTCTTCCTTGTGCAGCTGGTTGGACAGGAAGTCTTGTTGGTTAAGCTAGATAAAAGCCTGGTGAGGACACCAGTATCCCAAGCTGGTTTATACTGCTTAGTGCTGGTTTTGTGCTAGTCTATCTGGTTGATCAAGGAAGTCTTGTTGCTTAAGCTAGTTAAAAAGCTTGGTGAGGACACCAGTATCCCAAGCTGGTTTATACTGGTTAGTGCTGGTTTTGTGCTAGTCTATCTTGTTGATCAAGGAAGTCTTGTTGGTTAAGCTAGTTAAAAAGCCTGGTGAGGATACCAGCATTCCAAGTTGGATTACACTGGTTAGTGCTGGTCAAGATAGCGGAACCGTAAAATGTATCAGTTGAAGCTGGTTTACAAGCATGGTCTTTCTTGCAAAACTCGTAGACCAAGGAAGTCTTGCTGGTTTAGATAATTAGGAAGCCTGGTGAGGACACAAGCACACCAGCATCCCAAGCTGGGTTATACTGGTTAGTGCTGGTCTTTCTGGTGGATCAAGTAAGTCTTGCTGGTTACGCTAGTTAAGAAGCCTGGTAAGCACACCAGCATCCCAAGTTGGTTTACACTGGTTTTGTGCTGGACAAGCTGATAGACCAGCAAGCTAGTGAAGCTGGATGATGAAGGAAGTCTTACTGGTGAAGATGGTTCAAAAGCTTAAGAGGCCTGGTGGGAACACCAGCATCCCATGTTGTTGAGTTCCAACATCAGTAAGTAAAGTAAAACTGTTTGAAAAGGTGCATCTAGGCAGGTTGTCAGTTTGGTACAACTTTGATTTTTTTTTTAAATTTCAAGCAGCATTAACTTTGTTCTTCTTTTTTTTTTTTTTCAATTGTAATGGGTTGGCATTATTATTGTAAGCAGATGACCAGCTGGGCTTTTCAGCAAGAAATGATTTGGATTTATTTTTTGCTCTATTTCAGGTACATTTATGTTCTGATGGTTCAATTTTTTATCTAGGCAAGAACATGAGTGAAATAATTAAATACAAGAGCTTTGATTGGTCTGTAGCAGAGGCAGTTATACAATCCAGGAAACACATTACAAGATAGTGTGCAAAAAGGCACAAGATAGCAAGACAGAAAGAGAAACAAAGAAGCGCAGCTGTGAATGAAGAGGGTACAGAAAAAGAAGACATCAGCTTGAAAAAGAGAACAGCTGTGGGGTGAACAGGCCACCTGAGTCATGCCAACCAGCACGGAGTGCAGCTCCCTTTGACAGCTGATAAGAGCGAATGGCGACTTCACTTTAGAATACCTAGTCAAAAGGCTCCAACGTTAAAGTAAACATGATTTAAAACACCTCGTCGCTCATTCTGGCTGTCAGACAAGCATGCACAGGGCAAATGGGCTGAAAAAGCTAAAGCTCTAAAGTACTCACACTACTGTACCACAATGAACAAAAAGCTTTTAGGGTACTTTTACTATGGTCAGGAAAAGTAACAGTGAAATTACAGCTTTACTTAAAGTAGCAATGAAGAGTTGTTATAACCATTTTTCTAGCCCTGATCAAAAGTTCGGGGAACATGTAGGCCTACTTGACAAGTAATAATACAGAAAAAATATGTCAACTGGCAATTTCCTCAAACAGGGTACAAAACAGGGCTTACAGGTCTTAAGAAAACAAATAGTTGATTGTCAACCTCAGGAAGTCAGAGTAAATTTTTATGAGGTTTGAACATTTTGTAACCCTGTCACAAAATATCTGACATGCCGTTTAAAATCCTAGTTTGTGTGATATTGTTACTTTCCATGAGCATCAGCATGATTCAGAGGTTCTATTTTTGCTCTAAAATTAGATTTGTATTCTTATAATGTATAAGTTTAGGGTTGAGGTTTGGGGGTAATGTAAAACAAATACATTCTTCACTGTATTACATCATTTACAACTAAAAACAACAATTCAGTTTTGGTGCAAATCTGAGAATATATATATACACAGTGTAGGCCATGTGGTAACTAATGACTTTAATAGTCAAATACATTTTGTCATAGCAAACCTGCATCCAGGTCCACTTTTCAAAATACTATCAATTCCCATTGGATAGAATCATGTTTCATCCTTAATTTGTCTTTCATTGAATATCTTGTTCCACTCACAAATCTGTTGCATTGCAGATGTAAAATGGTTTTGTGGGTTTCATGCACAAAACCCAACAATTTGCAATATTTAAGTCAAACATCATTGCACTTGAGAGTTGGCTGAAAATAAATAAAATTTTCAATACATGAACCATATCTGAAGCTAATAAAAATGCTGATTTAGGTTGTTTTCCCCATGGCCATAATTTCATGTTTATAAAAAAGCATTTATCACATAAGAAGGCTGGTGATATCCTAGTGCTCAAGGCTGGGAGCTGCAGACATTGCAGGTGCAATGACAGATAGTGGTGACCTGTAAACTGCAGAGTAACTCAGAGCCCTATCACCACAGTGCCCTTGAGCAAGACAAAGTTTGGCACAAAACACAACACATTTGTATTATTTATATTTCACAATTGCATTATGTAGCCTACACGTTCATGCCCACTCACAAATTATTCTTTAATTTAATAAATTATTCTTTATTTATCTAAATTATGTTTAGTTTCACTTCAAAAAATCATTTTTAATGGTAATTAAAAAAAACATCTGCCCACACACTTGTGACTTGTTTAAACTACTGTATGCACAAAGCAAAGCCTGTTTTTCTGTCACTGTTTTTCCTTTAAGCCATCATACTGCTCAGGAAGGAGACTAATTATGTCTCCTTGAGACGAACATAGTTTGGTGAGAAAAGTTCAAATCAATTCCAGAACAACAGCAAAGGACCTTGTGAAGCTGCTGGAAGAAACAGGTAGACAAGTATCTATATCCACAGTAAAACAAATCCTATATGATCATAACATGAAAGGCTGCTCAGCAAGGAATAAGCCACTGTTCCAAAACCACCATAACAAAACCAGTGGACAAAGATCTTACTTTTTGTATAAATGTCTTCTGGTCTGATGAAACACAAATTTAACTGTTTGGCCATAATGACCATCGTTATGTTTGGAGGGAAAAAGGTGAGGTTTGCAAGCCAAAGAACACCATCTCAATCATGAAGCGTGGGGGCGGCAGAATCATGTTGTGGGGGTGCTTTGCTGCAGGAGAGACTGGTGCACTTCACAAAATAGATGGCATCATGAGGATTGAAAATGATGTGGATATATTGAAGCCACATCTCAAGACATCAGCCAGGAAGTTAAAGATTGGTCACAAATGGGTCTTCCAAATTTACAAATACCCCAAGCATACCTCCAAAGTTGTGGCAAAATGGCTTAAGCACAACAAGGTCAAGGTATTTGAGTGGCCATCACAAAGCCCTGCCCTCAATCAGATCGAAAATGTGTGGGCAGAACTGAAAAAGCATGTGCGAGCAAGGAGGCCAACAAATCTGATTGAGTTACACCAGTTCTGTCTGGAGGAATGGGCCAAAATTCCAGATTTCAATATTGTGAGAAGCATGAGGAAGGCTACCCAAAATGTTTGACCCAAGTTAAACAATTTAAAGGCAATGCTATAAATACTAACAAAGTTTATATAAACTTATATAATCAAACTTTCACTTTTTAGTACTTGGTTGCAAATCCTTTGCAGTCAATTACAGCCTGAAGTCTGGAATGCATAGACATCACCAGACGCTGGGTTTCATCCCTGGTGATGCTCTGCCAGGCCTCTACTGCAACTGTCTTCAGTTCCTGCTTGTTCTTGGGGCATTTTCCCTTCAGTTTTGTCTTCAGCAAGTGAAATGCATGCTCAATCGGATTCAGGTCAGGTGATTGACTTGGCCATTGCATAAGATTCCACTTCTTTCCCTTAAACTCTTTGGTTGCTTTCGCAGTATGCTTCGGGTCATTGTCCATCTGTACTGTGAAGCGCCGTCCAATGAGTTCTAAAGCATTTGGCTGAATATATTGCCCGAAACACTTCAGAATTCATCCTGCTGCTTTTGTCAGCAGTCACATCATCAATAAATACAAGAGAACCAGTTCCATTGGCAGCCATACATGCTCTTAGGATCTCATATGGAGAGTTGACAGCAACCGATTCCAAATGCAAATAGCACACTTGAAATGAACACTGGACCTTTTATCTGCTCCTTGTAAATGGGATAATGAGGGAATAACACACACCTGGCCATGGAACAGCTGAGCAGCCAATTGTCCCATTACATTTGGTCCCTTAAAAAGTGGGAGGCACATATACAAACTGTTGTAATTCCTACACCGTTCACCTGATTTGGATGTAAATACCCTCAAATTAAAGCTGAAAGTCTGCAGTTAAAGCACATCTTGTTCGTTTCATTTCAAATCCATTGTGGTGGTGTATAGAGCCAAAAAGATTAGAATTGTGTCGATGTCCCAATATTTATGGACCTGACTGTATATATATATATATATAGCTCTGGAGAAAATTACAAGACCACTGCAAAATGATCAGTTTCTCTGGATTAACTATTATAATTTTTATTCCATAAAGTACTGACCACATTTCTCCCAAATTCCAAATAAAACAAAAAACTGCATTTATTTGCAGAAAATGACAACTGGTCAAAATAACAATAAAGATGCCATGTTTTCAGACATCGAATAATGCAAAGAAAAAAGTTCATATTTGTTTTTTAAACAACACAATACTAATGTTTTAACTTAGGAAGAGTTCAGAAATCTATATTTGGTGATTCTGAATCACAGCTTTCATGCATCTTTGCATGCTCTCTACTAGTATTTCACATTGCTGTTGGGTGATTTTATGCCACTCCTGGCACAAAAATTCAAGCAGCTCAGCTTTGTTTGATGGCTTGTGACCATCCATCTTCCTCTTGATCATATTCCAGAAGTTTTCAATGGGGTTCAGGTCTAGAGATTGGGCTGGCCATGACAGGGTCTTGATCTGGTGGTCCTCCATCCACACCTTGATTGACCTGACTGTGTGGCATGGAGCGTTGAATTGCTGGAAAAACAATCCTCAGAGTTTGGGAAAACTGAGCAAAAGGAAGCAAGTTTTCTTCCAGGATAGCCTTGTACGTGGCTCAATTGATGCGTCCTTCACAAAGACAAATCCGACAATTCCAGCCTTGCTGAAGCACCCCCAGATCATCACTGATCCATGATCTGGGGGTGCTTCAGCTCCTTGTCATTTTCTACAAAGAAATGTTCTGAAATGAAAATATTTTTACTTGTAATTTTCGAGAAATATGTCAGCACATCATAGAATTAAGCAAATATGTAAATTTTACTCAAACACATACCTATAAATATTAAATCCAGAGAAACTGATAATTTTGCAGTGGTCTCTTAATTTTTTCCCAGAGCTGTGTGTACATATATAAATAAATGCATGCGCTAATGTATGTGATTAATTTAAAAAGTTTAACGCGTTAATTATTCCTAGGGCCTGCAGGGCTTTTCATGTTGATTTCAAAGCCACATTTGACGCTGGCATTGACGCCCTGACGCGAATAATGAACTCGGTTACATGATTGCTGTAGCAAAGGGGATAGCCAAAGTCTGCAGGATGATTCATATTGTGGAGGATGTGAGTATAAGAGATTTAGTGCCCATTGCAATGAATATGCAACCTATGTGGGGACTAGTTCTTTTAATTAGTCAAACTCCCACTTAGACTTTTGGAAACATTTAATGTTACTTGAACTGGTGCTATTTTAGTGCATTTCTCAAGTCGTCATTTTTGTTTGTATAGCGCTTCTCACAACAGACATCGTTACAAAGCAGCTGTACAGGAAATGATGCTATAGCAGAAAATAAAGCTGTTACATGTCTTACATGTTATATGATAAAAAATGTGTTTGTAGATTGTGCCTTAATAAGTAAACAGTATTTGTTTTTACACCCCCAAGTGAGCAAGCCAAAGGCAACCACAGCAATGAACAAAACACTTCTCTTTTTATACTGTGGAAGGCTTTGTTTGGAAAATGTTAATAAAAAATTATATTGTAATATATTGTCCCCCCCCAAATTGAAATAAATGTATAGTGACAGGAAAAGAAGCATATTTAGAGTCAAATTTCAGTTTGAGTGATTAATCACGATTAACTACAGAAAATGATGCGATTAATCCCGATTAAATATTTGAATCGACTGACAGCACTAATATATACTGAATATATCTACACACACTCTTGGGGTCCAAGAGTTTTAATGGTTAATTATAAATACATTAGGCCTGTGAATACATTTTTAACTTATTAATTGCAAAGTTTTCTGTGATTAGTCAATGGTAATCATGGTATATTGGCAAGGTAAACTTAAGTGTTCACTGTCAATTAATTATTAGAAACTATAAACATAAAACAAATTGAATGCTAAAGTTTAATTTGCTGAAATGTAAAATCTAAAAACGATCAATTTTCAGGCTGCCGTTCAGTTTTCTCTCTCCCGCAGTTTTGTTTTTGACACTAGTTCAGATGACAGTGAGTGAATGTTTTTGGCCAATGAGAAGAGATCCAGCAGCATGCCCATATAGTCTCCGTACAGTAAATCCACTCCCATGTTTATTATGCTCGGGACATGCCTCGCACATATTGAGTAAACATGCACTTCTCCACACAATCACTTCCTGTGAATGTATTTATGGTTGTTTTAGTTCAGCATACTGTAGTGAAAAAAAAAAACTGCACTAATTGCATGCTTTATTTTTTTGCATTAAACAATCAACGATTAATCTCCTAAATAAATGAGATATAGAGATAATGCAAGAAGCACTAAATATAACTTTATGTCAAGATCATGAGAAATATGTTTGGTGCCGATAAGAACCTGAAATGTGCATACTGTCCTAGGATGTATTCTTAGTTCACAAATTAATCAGCACTGCTTTTTCCCCACACTTAATATTTTTAACAGACTTTGTTCTATACTGAGAATCAATGGACATTCAGTTCAAATACTGCACATTAATTTAGCTCATTTGAAAAACTAAAAAAATCTCTAATTCAAGAAAGCCTTTCTTTCCCATGTTTTTGAGTCTGCCTTCTGTGTGGATTTTCTCCTGAAATGCAAAGGAGCAACATCATTGTTGCTTTAGTCATGATGATTTTCAAGACCAGAAATGCAAGATGTGTGCCAGTCAAACTACAAACAATTGCCAGGTAAAGTTTGAAGTTTGGCAAAAATATGTGGAAAAGCTTTGCATAACTTCTGCAAGAGGGTAAAGAAAACACTCACTGGATCTGTGAGCTCCAGGATGCTGGCACGGTAAGTGAGAGGTTTGCAGTCATGGGTATTGTCTACCAGGCTGCAGGGCAGGAAGACGGGGCCCAGGTCATCCCCGTCCAACACATCCACCGTGAGTGTGGTGGTGGCTGTAAGCCTGTCTCTTGGGTTTGGAGCTCGGTCCTGGAATGAAATACTAAATGTGGATCAGGGCTGACGTCTTAATAAAACTTAATCAAAAGTTTGTAAAGATTACAAATGTATTCATAGACCACTGATGACCACTGCTAAAACCTTACTATTGTTATTATTATTTTCTCTCCACTTATAGTAAAAAGACATTTTCCCCAAAGTATGTGAAAATAAACTGTACACTGTAAAAATGCCTGTTAAAAAAATTAGGACTCCCTTAGGACTATTTCAGACATGTAGTTCATTAGATTTCATCTAAAATTGTAACAATGTTGCATTTTCTCCTTAGCTCGGTTCACTTTCTAAAGGCAAAGTTTCAAAATGGACTAAAATTTAAGTGATTGTACTAAAACTGATTCAGGAATTATTAAGCATTCATCAACTTTACATGCGATTATATCTAATCAAGTCAGTAAAAAGTTCTCTACTATTTCCTAGAGGGCCAAATCCATGTTTTGATTATGAATGCTAGTCAGTGACGTGCTGACTTTCAGATTTCTTCTCCAAAGATCATTTAGGTTTGCTGGGTCCGATTGCATTCTCACCACAAGTGAACCGTTCCAGAGTTTGTTTAAAATCACAGAGACTTCGCCAAGCAGGTTTCTTGTTTTGGTGCGGATCCAAGTGCGCTTCCTGTGTTCATATATGCCTAAACTAACCGAACTAAGGAAGAAAATGCACCAGGTTCCAAAACAAATGCTGCAAACGAGTCGGGTGTGAAAACAGCCTTTAGAATTGGGCAAAAACAAGCTGTCTTAGAAAGCAGCAAAATTATACTGCATAACTTTTGAAATGGCCTTTGTCTTGGAATCCTGCCTACGATGCCTTCAAATGCCGTCTAGGTATGCTGCATCCTAGGTTTTAGAAAACCGCTTATGTCACGCTCAGTTAGCCAGATGCAGTTCTGGCCATCTTTCATTCCTTTATATCTGTTTATCCCCATCTCGTTCAGACTTACATTGGCCTGAATGATGACCAGGTATCGTGTTATCTCTTCGTAATTCAGCCGCTCCCTGAGAACCACCGATCCAGACAGGGTGAGGGGGATGTCGAATGTCCTGTTTGTGGTCTGTGGAGATGGAAAGGGTAGGTCAAAAGGGCTTTCCTCTCAGAACACACATAAAATGCTCACATACTCGCAGCTGCATGAGCAATTCATCATCTGTCTGCCTCAGTGAGGGAAGAATGCTGATTGAATTAAGAAAATACTACTTGACATTCAAAACCTACTGAAGCTTTTTAGCAATACAGGTGGAGACTCGACACTTTAAAGAGGACATGGAGACAGGATGTGTCTTGGTCTTTCAAAATACAAGTGTTTGATGTGTAAATGACTGCCAACAACAGTCACTGGTTCCCTTTTACTCACCTTATGGTTTCAAGAGGTTGCGAACAAAGTGATGTCACAGCTGAGGTTAATGTGCATTCCTGAAATCTCTTGCTTGAACTTCAGTTTAAAATGTTACTTAAGAAAATGTTACTTTGAAAAACTGTCCAAATGTAGCACTCATTGGCAAGCAAAGTGAGATATAATGTTAATTACATTGCGGCCACAACCATGAGCACATTGGCATATGAATAAAATTAACAAGTTATTATTGCTCAATAATTCAAAACGTAAATTAAGATAGTCAGCAGCTTTGTGGGGGAACTGTTGCTCAAAGAAGCAGCCAATCAGAATATATGTCATTTTCATATAGAAGTCTTAAAGGGGTCATACATTTTATATTTTTGTCTTATTTTTTATATAATGTGCATTCAATGAACACCCTCTCGCATATGAAAATAATAACTGGTAATTGGTCTGCACACATACACCGATCAGCCTAATATTGTGTAGGTCCCCCTCGTGCCACCAAAACAGCACTGACCCGTATCTCAGAATAGCATTCTAAGATGCTATTATTCTCACCACAACTGTACAGGGTGGTTATCTGAGTTACCATAGACTTTGTCAGTTTGAGGCAGGCTGGCCATTCTCTGTTGACCTCTCTCATCAACAAGGCATTTCTGTCCACAGAACTGCCACTCACTTGAGGTTTTTGTTTGATTTTGGAAAAATTTGGTGTGAAAATCCCTGTAGGACTTTAAAGTGCACCAGGCAGTGAAACATTCCAAAGGACACACAAAGCAATAAGCGGACCTTCTGGAAGAATTACCTTAGGGCCTTTCCAGGCCATAAAACTATGAATTTATACATTTGGTGCTGAAAGACTCTCCCATCTGCATCCTGTGACACTTCACTAAACAAAAGAACTGTAAGAAAGATTGGACTACACTCGGGGAGTCCCCTGATGAGAGACTGAAGCTCCTTTCAGGTTGTTGACTTGAGATAATTAATTGTTGTGCCAAATGGCTGGTCAGAAGATTAGCCGTACTGCTTAACAGCAAAACATCTTGATTTAAACATAAGGGCCATTGGTCAAGGAGGTCCTGCACCCCACAGGACAGTGAGACACTGCAGACTCAGTATGACTTTTTGAACTTCTGGCTTTCAATGCATATGGGACCAAACGCACAAGATAATTTTATACACCAGGTTTAGCCTGACTATAACATCTACAATAACAGATATTCAAGCATCTATGTTAATGGAATAACCATTATAACTTTGAATCTGGTATGCTATTAGGAAGCTCACAGTCTAGGAACAAAGGAGGTGAGGTCCTCCTATAGTAAGATCTGAAATCCCAAGACTGGGTTTACTAATATTTTACCCTCATAAATACATGGAATTAACATTGTTCTTGGCTTTCTTATATGTATATCTACCTTAGATATTGTCAGACTACCTCATGTAATGTTATCCTTGCTTTAACCATATGATTTATTCTTATTACTCTTTTAATTGCTTTTCATGAATGTTATTACCATTGCAATTATTATCATTACCCTCATGTTTGATATCTATGAAGTCCATAGATAATTTGTAGAATGTTGATGTTGGGTAAAATTCTATTGTTGCTATCAAAGTTTAGGACTGAAATATATTTAGTCAGAGCAGATAACGAAGAAAAGCATGTAACAAGTTAATTATATGCTAGTTATCTTGAAGTGGGAAAAGCTGTTTACACCCCGTGGTCAAGTTAATTTATTTTGGGTTGTGCCCAGTCAGAAAGATTAAAACCTCATGACACCGAATGAACCATTGAGCCACTGTGCTGGATCCAAGTCAATGCTGAAAACAGAGTCCATGCCTACTAAGAGTCCACGCTGACCACCAAATCTATGCTGAACACAAATTCTCTGCTGAGTCTACGTTTTCTTTTGAGCTGTTAGCATTATCATCCAGTCTATGTTTTCCACAATGTCTTTTTCAATAGTAGTTTACTTCATCGCAACAGACTTCGGCCCTTGAACGTAGCGCAGCAACCTAGCTATGAATGAAACCCAGCTCATTCATCCCTTGACTCGTCATTCCTGATTGGCTTCTCTGACCCCTCACGACATCTTTGGCTTGACTGCCAGACCGCTGTTACAACGAAAGAAACAACTCATCAACTGACCAAGAAACCAATTACAATATTCCCATGTCATCGATAACGCTATTGTGGGCTAATACAAAGGTGAAACGATAGATTGAAGGTTCCTTCTGCCATGGTTTACTAAATTTCATACATTGCCATAAATCAATATTCTGCATTTCCAGTATTCCAAATATTGTTTCCTTTACCATTCACTTGTGTGTGTACGCTAGATTAGTTTATGCATTTGTGAAGGACTCCAAAATCAGATGGAAGGAGGACACAGTGAAGCGGGTTTTTCCAGACTCAGGTAAGGCTTTTAATCGGCCACTTGCTTTACAGCTTCACAAACTCAACATTCTCAGGAGGCACTGAGGCACTCAAACTCATTAGCTTCACAAACGTAAACGCATTAGCTTCACAAACAAACATATCAGCTTCCACGGCTCCCTTGTGCCAGACTCTCTCTGCCTCTCTGCTGGTGGTGTTTATATGCCGCTCTGCCCATGCTCACTGGAATTAGAGACAGGTGTTGGACATAATCTAGCTCAGGTGTAAGTGCCTTTACCGCTTTCTCTCTCTCCGGACGGCCACTCAACCATGCCCCCGCTGCCACATATCCCCTCCGCCCGACTCAGGCCAAGGACCATCTGGCCTATCTACCACCCCCCCACCCCATTTCTGGAAAGGAAGTCAGCACAGCCATCTGTGCCCCCGGTCTGTGGACCACCTTGAATTTAAAGGGCTGGAAAGTCATATACCACTGGGTGATCCACGCATTGGTATCCTTCATGCCATTGGAGTGGGGTGTGAACAGAGCACAGGGTGAAGGCCTGACTCAGTATGTAGTAACTCAGAGAGTGGACCATCCACTTGATTTTCCATGGTGCTGTACTTTGTTTCCCTCAAAGAGAGCTTGCGGCTGATGTACAGCACCGGGCACTCCTCCCCCTCCACCACCTGCGAGAATACATCCAACAGCCCTCTGTCTGCAGCATCCGTCTGCAATACGAAAGTTAGAGAAAAATAAGGTGCATGTAAATGCATCCCCCGGCAAAGTGCGGCTTTAATCTGCCCAAATGCCTGTTGGCACTGCTCAGTCCACTGGACCGGGTCTGGAGCCCCCCTTTTAGTGAGATCAGTTGACTTGTGACATCCAGATAATTAGGCACAAACCTCCTGTAATAGCCAGCCAGCCCCAGGAACTGTCTCACCCCCTTTTTGGTCTTGGGTCTTGAGCAGGTCGCAATCGCCACAGTCTTGTCAATTTGGGGACTCATCTGGCCGTGGCCCAAGTGGAATCTCAGAAACCATACCTCCACCCGTCCAACCACACACTTCTTGCAGTTTGCTGTGAGCCCCGCCCGTCGCAGCAATCTCTTTCTCTAAATGATGATGTCATCTAAATATGCAGTGGTGTAAGCCGAATGCAGTATGATGATTCGGACTATAAGGCGCTAAAACGTGGCAGGAGCCCCAAACAAACCGAATGGAAGCTTCACGAATTGGTGTAATCCAAACGGTGTGGAGAAGGCTGTTTTTTCATGGGAAATTGGTGTCAAGGGGATCTGTCATAACACTTTGGCAAATACAAAGTCAAATAAAATCAAGTAGTGCCACTCCGATCGAGCAACTCATCAACGCAAGGCATTGGGTATGCATCAAATTTAGACACTGGGTTGATTTCTCTATAATCCACACAGCTGTACAGACCCATCGCTCTTATGAACTAGAACAAGCAGGTTTGACCAATCACTGATAGACCAATTCTTCTGGTAGCAGGGAAAACATGTTTTAAAATTCCTGTTGCAACCTGGCAACCTCTGCGACTTGATACAGTGAGAGGTGGTCTCTGCAAGTGACAGGGATGATATGTTTAGGTTTTGTATTCACCTCTGGACCGAGCTCGCCCTCTCTGGAACTACTATAGCCAATATCACAAGGACCGCCTCTTGAGGTTGAGATTATATATTTGACATGCGCCCACTCTATTGGTTTGCTTTACCTCATAATTGAGATCCCCAACTTGTTGTGTAACCTCAAAGGGTCCTTGCCACATGGCGAGCAATTTGGAGCTCGATGTGGGGAGTAATAAGTGTACGTTATTTCCAAGTTCCCTTGTTATACAGTCAGCTCTTTAGTTCTTTAACTTGAAGCAAATTCTCCTGTGTTAGTTGCCCTAAGATCAAGAACATATTGAATTTCATTCTTACTGGCTGAATGTCCCTCCTCCCAAACTTTACATATGATATCAAGTACGCCACGCGGGCACCACCCATACAGCAGCTCAAATGGGGAACACCCAGTGGAGGCTGCCGGGACCTCTCGTACAGAGAATACCAGGGGATCTAGCCATTTGTCCCAATTTCAATATTCGAGATTAGATCATTATTCCCCTTTTAACCAATAATGAGCTAAAATTTCTTCTACTCAAACCAGCCCGTCTGGCACCAACAATCATCCATGTGATTATCTAATTAGCAAATCATGTGGCAGCAGTACAGTGCATAAAATCATGCAGATATCAACCTTCATGGGGGAAAATGTGATCTCAGTGATTTGGACCGTGGCATTATGGCTGATACCAGATGGGCTGGTTTGAGTATTTCTGTAACTGCTGATCTCCTGGGACTTCCATGCACAACAGTCTCTAGAATTCACTCCGAATGGTGCCAAAAAAATTTATACAAAATAAACATCCAGTGAGTGGCAGTTCTGTGGATGGAAATGAATTGTTGATGAGAGAGGTCAACAGAGAATGGCCAGACTGGTTCAAACTGAGAAAGTCTACGATAAAACAGATAACCACTCTGTACAACTGTGTTGAGAAGAATAGCAACTAAGAATGCTATTCTGAGATGTGGGTTGGCACTGTTTTGTTCGCATGAGGTGGGCCTACACAATATTAGGCAGGTGGTTTTAAGATTGTGGCTTATTGGTGTATAATAATGAAAAAAATATGAATGAAAGAAAGATTATATTTATATAGCACTTTTCTGACACTTGGGGAATCTCCTCAACCACCAGTGTGCGGCATCCACATGGATTGTGACAGCAGCCATAGTGTGCCAGTACGCTCACCACATACCAGCTATTGGTGAAGAGAGTAGAGTGACAGAGCTCATTCATGGATTGGGATTATTATTGAGATTAAGAAGGGCCAGTGGGGGGAATTTTGCAGTATAGTCATTATACTGGGATATTAGGACCCACACAGACTGCAGGATGAGCCCCCTCCGCTGGCCTCACTAACAACTCTTCCAGCAGCAACCTTAGTTTTCCCCAGGAGGCCTCTCATCCAGGAACTGAACAAGCTTAACCCTGCTTAGTTTATTCAGTACTTGGATAATATAATATACTGTATATTTTTAAATATAATAATTTAGATTATTCAAAGACATCACATTGTTGTCCAGACAAGTATTAATTATGCAATACTACTGTAAATGTAGCTTAAGTCGTCAATATATTGTTTGCTTTATTTCCATATCATTGAAAATACTGTAAGCCTATTACTAGCCTACATTCAACAACAATTCATTTTGAATTTGAGTTTGTCAATCTGAGTTGGGCTGTTCTCACACTACGCATTATTATGTTCCATTTGTACACATGCATCAGACAGACGCTTTTGAAGTGGGACATTTTAAGGATGCTGTGTCATATTAGGATAAATGTAGTAAAAAACATGAATTCCACACTTCAAGTTTGAATTACCTTGTTGGTAGGAAAATTCCTTTTGGAATTTACATACAGTAAGGGGGCATGTTTTTTTGCTTTTCATGTTTATATACTAACATGTAAAATCAACAGCCTTAATTGTGAATAGGGATGTCCCGATACCAATAATGGGATCAGAATCGGGTACGATAATGCCCTAATGCACTTTTACTTGTGCTCGTAAAAATGTTCCAATACCAAAAACTGATACCATCTGACATAACAATGTCATTCTGTAAACATTCAACACCAAAATTAAAATCAGGTTGTGTCCTAATTTGAATATAATCTGCAAAGGCTGCGATTTAATGAAATAAATATATAGTTTGTATGTGCTGCATGCTTCAAATGTGAGCACTTAGGTTAGGATAAGGGTAAAACTGGAGCAGAGCACTAATTCACTTTGTTGTGCGATGCACAGACTACATATTTATTTAACTAATTAAATAGCAGCCTTTAAATAAAAAGCCACCTGCATTTCCATCCAAGCAACACAGAAACACTTCAAAACACTTCAAAAAAATCCCATCAAAATAAAATCTCAATTTAAATGGGAAAAGTATGACAGAAACATATCACTATGGTTGTAGAAAAATCCTGCTTTCTCCTTATTACCTCACCATGACAGGAAAGACCAAGTTTCTTCTCAGACAGAGGCATCACCGTGTAAATGTGGGAAGTTCTGTGTTAATGCATTAGAAGAGATCAGCTTTTGGAGCTTAGTTATAACAAATGCTCTTTTTGGAAGAGAGGAAGTTCTGAGTTTCACAAGTTAAAGTATCAAAGTATGCCAAGCTTGTTTATCTCAAAAATGTTCCTTGTGATATGAGCCCTTTAAGGGTACAGTAGCAAAAACAGCATGTTTAATTGATAAGGTAAGAGAGATGATGGAATATGGCCATGAAAACTAGATTAGGACTATAGAAAAATTGAATCTATATTTAGTAAATACATATAAAGTATAATACAAAGTAAAATGCCTAATAAGGTGGCATACCGGATCTTTAGGGTTGTACTGAATGGTGTATTCAATTTGTCCATTAGGCCCATCATCGATGTCAACAGCCCCGTTGTTCCTAGTAAAACCAGAGAAGATGGTGGTTCCAACAGGTGTTAGCTGGAAAAGATAATAACAAAAAAATGATATTACGTGGTGGAAACATTTAAGATCTGTTTTGTCTCTCTTAAACTCCCTCGGTTGTCTGTCCATCAAACACAATGCTGTTTAATCCTGAGTTGCTGCTGTCATTTCATCATCTTACTTCCAGGTGCCGGCGAGTTGGCGAACCAGTTTACGCCTTAAGCATCTTGACCACTGTGTTAAACAGCTCTCTTCAGAGGGAAAGACTGATGGACAAGCTCTTGTAAAGCAGACAGCACTAACTCTCTTCTGTTTTTCATAGCGAGGTCCTGCTGTGGTGCAGCTCTCAGAAGTGAGAGGTAAAAGCAGGAAAAATAGGAAGCATTAAGTACAAGAATCCTGCGGAAGCTTGAGGCACCTGGGAAATCAGGTATTAGTACATGTGCTGACATATTAGAGAGAAAAAGAGACAAATACCTGACAGAAGGGAGTTAAGAGGAAATTTCAAGATAAAAACATCTGCCTTAGATATAGTTATTCCACAAATAAAGTTTGTGGAAATCGTTCTGAGCAAGGAAGACATTTAAAGGTATTGCACTGGGCAATGTAAAGAGAGTAATTTAACCCTCCCATTGTGGTCTGTCATTTTTGACCTTGGAGAGGTAAATAATACATTTTAAATAAATCATACAGTCGTTTTTAGGGTGGAAATCAACAAGACTTTATCAAGACTATCAAAATACACTTAATATATACAGGTCCTTCTCAAAAAATTAGCATATTGTGATAAAGGTCATTATTTTCCATAATGTAATGATAAAAATTAAACTTTCATATATTTTAGATTCATTGCACACCAACTGAAATATTTCAGGTCTTTTATTGTTTTAATACTGATGATTTTGGCATACAGCTCATGAAAACCCAAAATTCCTATCTCAAAAAATTAGCATATTTCATCCGACCAATAAAAGAAGTGTTTTTAATACCAAAAAAAAAGTCAACCTTCAAATAATTATGTCTAGTTATGCACTCAATACTTGGTCGGGAATCCTTTTGCAGAAATGACTGCTTCAATGCGGCGTGGCATGGAGGCAATCAGCCTGTGGCACTGCTGAGGTGTTATGGAGGACCAGGATGCTTCGATAGCGGCCTTAAGCTCATCCAGAGTGTTGGGTCATGCGTCTCTCAACTTTCTCTTCACAATATCCCACAGATTCTCTATGGGGTTCAGGTCAGGAGAGTTGGCAGGCCAATTGAGCACAGTAATACCATGGTCAGTAAACCATTTACAAGTGGTTTTGGCACTGTGAGCAGGTGCCAGGTCGTGCTGAAAAATGAAATCTTCATCTCCATAAAGCTTTTCAGCAGATGGAAGCATGAAGTGCTCCAAAATCTCCTGATAGCTAGCTGCATTGACCCTGCCCTTGATAAAACACAGTGGACCAACACCAGCAGCTGACATGGCACCCCAGACCATCACTGACTGTGGGTACTTGACACTGGACTTCAGGCATTTTGGCATTTCCTTCTCCCCAGTCTTCCTCCAGACTCTGGCACCTTGATTTCGAATGACATGCAAAATTTGCTTTCATCCGAAAAAGTACTTTGGACCACTGAGCAACAGTCCAGTGCTGCTTCTCTGTAGCCCAGGTCAGGCGCTTCTGCCGTTGTTTCTGGTTCAAAAGTGGCTTGACCTGGGGAATGCGGGGATGTTTCTACTCCAGACTCAGTCCACTGCTTCCTGCAGGTCCCCAAGGTCTGGAATCGGTCCTTCTCCACAATCTTCCTCAGGGTCCGGTCACCTCTTCTCGTTGTGCAGCGTTTTTGCCACACTTTTGCCTTCCCACAGACTTCCCACTGAGATGCCTTGATACAGCACTCT
This sequence comes from Xyrauchen texanus, assembly GCF_025860055.1. Lineage (NCBI taxonomy): Eukaryota > Metazoa > Chordata > Actinopteri > Cypriniformes > Catostomidae > Xyrauchen > Xyrauchen texanus. Next base: position 29,454,009 of record NC_068315.1, read on the forward strand.
GGGAACAGCCTATTTGTTCAGAAATTTCTTTCTGTGTCTTACCCTCTTGCTTGAGGGTGTCAATGATGGCCTTCTGGACAGCAGTCAGGTCGGCAGTCTTACCCATGATTGCGGTTTTGAGTAATGAAACAGGCTGGGAGTTTTTAAAAGCCTCAGGAATCTTTTGCAGGTGTTTAGAGTTAATTAGTTGATTCAGATGATTAGGTTAATAGCTTGTTTAGAGACCCTTTTCATGATATGCTAATTGTTTGAGATAGGAATTTTGGGTTTTCATGAGCTGTATGCCAAAATCATCAGTATTAAAACAATAAAAGACCTGAAATATTTCAGTTGGTGTGCAATGAATCTAAAATATATGAAAGTTTAATTTTTATCATTACATTATGGAAAATAATGACCTTTATCACAATATGCTAATTTTTTGAGAAGGACCTGTACACACATAATAAATAAATGTACAACTGTACAAGGACAGGTAGTTCAACAGTATGTTCTGAAAGTAAAAATCCTATTAATTTACTCCATCAAGAAACTGATTTTTAAAAACAACATATAAGCCTTTAAAGACAGACCTACCATGAGCGCTGAGGTTGTTAAGGGATGATATATGCTTTTGTAAAGCACTAAGGTCTGTGATTTCATTTAATTTTCACTTTCTAAAATTGTGTTGATTTGACAGTGAAGAACTGCACTACCCATAATCCTGAAGAGGGTACCACCAATCAGAGAAGTTGCTGTTACATGGAAATGGAATTCACTGCAAAAGAGTGACTTTTAAAGCATTGTGATGTCGCAATTGTGTTGACTTCCAGACTCTCAACCTACTAATACTGTATATTTGTAATATTGTTTGACCCTCTGGGGCCAAAGGATGTCTACTTTTAAATAAAACAATTCAAATTTAAAACGAATAATTTTAATAATTTTAATTATAATATATTATATATATTTTATTTTTCAATGTTGGGGTTTTCATGAGTATTTGAGTATTATGCGATGGATTTTAATTAGTTGTCATAATTTTAAAGAAATTGTAATTAAATGTATTTTAATCTGAACTGTCTTTATGTCACGTGTGTATGATTTCATAGTAAGTGTAATTTTGTGTAGGTGTAATCACATATTGAAGTTCAATGTTAATCTATTTATAGTCATATTTTACAGCTTTTCTATGAGCTATCATTTGGGTTAAAAGTGCTATCCAACTTGCTGGGTTAAAGCTGACGTGTAATTTAATCCATTGGCAGATTTGTATAGATATACATATTTTTTTCATGTTTAATGGTACATTATGTAAAAATTTTCATGTAATATTCACCTTTTTTCCCCACAACGTGTGAACGGCTTGTAACGCAACTTAAAAAAATTACCTATTAAAGCCTATTAAGGATTGATTTGTGTAATTTTAGCTAACTTGATCGTGCCTGCACAGAAACTGACATAAACAATGTTAATCTGTAATTATTCAGCAAGGTAAACTACAACAACACATGAAATGAATGCTAGACAATGTTCAAGCTCAATGTTCAAAAACATACTCAATCTATTATTATAAAACAATAGTGTTTCGATACATCAAAATGTCAGTTGTGATGGAATCACATCAATACTGAATTGTGTCAACATATTTATAATGTGCAGTCTATTTTATAAACAGCTACTGTCATCATCCACCAAATTTAGCTAATGGCTATTGATAAAGCTGGCTAGCTAGCTAACGCCAACATAGGCTATCATATAAATGCAGTCAATGTATCATGCAAAGAAAAGTGATTACTTCAATCTACAGGCTTGCATAGTCAGGCCTATATCCACACTTTGTTTTAGCCCTGTTCCAGCACTGGAGAGTCAAATATAAAGTCTCAATATTTGTAGTAAAACAATCATAACTGTGTCATTTTAATTATGCTACCTCATCTGTCACGTTGTCTCTTTGTACATTACGTCATTGTTTTGGCTGATGCTAACGTCGCTATGGTGTGTGTGCACGAGTGTGTGCACGAGCAACAGGTAGCTGGCTGCAGTTCACTTAACGGCCAGAGGTGTCATTAATAACAAGGATTTCTGAATCTTACATTTTGCAACTTTAAGTCTAAAATTCACTTAATTTGGTCAAATTTCTCTTAAAACAAGGCATAATGTCTTATGCCATTTTGCTTGACAAGTAAATAAAGCACATTTTAAGAATGTTTAGATAATTTAACAGAAAACTAGAAAAAATACTTGTCTTGAAAATACGTTTTTGCAGTGTAAACAGTAAACACTGGGTCTGGGATACTATAAAAATATCGCTTCAGCAAAATTGACAATAGTGACTGAAAATTTCTAGCAAAGGTGTAAGTTTGGGGTGGAACCAACTGTCCAACTAATGAGAGACATCATTTTTGAAATTCCATTTGTTTGTACAAAAACTGCACACTTCGCCTATAATTAATCAACTCATCTTGCTGGGTTGGATTACCCAACATCTGCCTGATCTACATTTACCCAGCAATGTGTTTAAAACTACCCAGAAAGGGTTGTTTTTAATCCAGAGTTTTAGGGGAGAGTTAATTGTTCCTCATGACCATATTAACCATTGCTTATCAAGACATGCAATCAATCTCAATGGACTGCAGGGCAAAAGAAGATACTGCCATTGAACACAAAACCTTCTAGTCATTTAAAACCGCTCACTACCCAATTCACACGTCCATTCAATGCTTTTTCCCCAACATTATTATGGACTTCATAGTGTCTAATAAACCTGTTCCTTTTAGCTCTCTGTGGACTTCTACAGTGTACTTTGTAGTGCTTGTTTTCTGATAGATAGACTGAGCTGTGTTGGTTCCTCTTCTCTGTGCGTCAGTCAAATCTTTCAAACTCTCCTCGAAATCGATAGTGGGCAATCCAGCCAGCTGGTTTTTGAGGCCACTCCAGGGGAGGCTGCCTGCCACTGAAGCTGCCTCCTAATGAGGGAAATCTCTATTGACAGCTCTCTGGGGAACCACTTTCAATTAGCTGAAAGCCCCAAACTCTACATGCAGTCAATTTAGCGGAAGAAGATCTCCAGAGACCAAGACGGGATTCCAGCAGACCCACTTCTTGGCTGATGTTGGATGACTTAATGGTAACTTGCTACTGCTTATTTATGTACCTTTGACATGTACCTTTACTGTAACATAGCACTTATAGGTCTCTTGAAGCACGCTTTCCCTTTAAGAGTGCATGTCAGCTTTTGTTGCTCTGAGTTTTTAAATATATTGTTTAATTGTGTTGTAGTATTTGTATTTATGTATTTATTTAGTATTGTCCCATGTGGATTAATAAAGCTGTAAACTGTTTATTAGTTATCAATTATTATTTGAAAATAATCAGCTTATTTCAATATCAGTGCATCTCTAAACGCATTGCAAATGGAATGGAAAAATACTAAGGAACTAAATAAGCAAAAGCTGAGCGGCAGATTTATTCAGTAAACTACAACCCTTCTGGGGTAATTACACAGCAGTCAAAGAGTGAGAAGGTTAACAGCTAAAAGCTTCAGTTGCAAACCCCACAAGTGCAATTCATTTACAACAAAATAACCTTGGAGTCAGTAAAACATCACACTGGTACACTCCACTCAGTGAATTTCCAATTACAATCACCATTAATGGCAAACGCTCAATTTGAAAACTTCTATGAGAATTATTGCACCGGAATGAAAGTGCAAATTGGTGAATCTGATGTTCGATGTTCTGTCGTCCTCGTTATGCAGAACCTTTTTAACTCTATAAATAAATAAATAATATACTTGTGTTGTCATTTAAAGGGGACCTATTACGGCAGTGTTTGGTACACAACCACAGTACAATGATAAAAGTCCACCCACTCTTCTTTCTTATATTTCTATTAATCAAAATCAGTGTGTCAAAATGAATGGTTTAATTTCTGCTCTAACGTGACCTCGCCCAGGACTGGTGACAGACTCCACCCTATTATCATAGCTCCTCCCCTGAGTGATCTACATACAGGCCACCATTTTTTTTTTCACACAGGAACAGATACAATGAGAAGAAGAATGTCTCAGCTTTGTAAGTCACACGTGTTCAGTTGTTGGCTGTAAAAGTTTCCACTGCACAGTACAACTCGACTCAACTCAGCTTGCTTTTTTGGGGTTTTCCACTGTGGATAGCACCTAGTACCTGATACATTTTTTAGTACCACCTCAGTCATGGTTCCAAGCGATTCCAAATGTGACGTCAAAATCCAGCAGATCACTGATTGGCCAGGAGAGTGCCCTGGACGCAGCCATGATGGAGGATGTTACGTTTTGTTACGTTAACTCTATACTCCGCTTGAAAGCTTAACTTTATTTAGTTGACCAGCTACTGGAAGCTTGAATCTAAAACAACCAGGCCAATTTAATGGCAAGCCAACTAACATCATAAAACATCACAGAATCCTGAATAAAATACAGTATTGTGCAAAGGTCTTAGACGCATTTGATGCTTCGTCTTCAGATTCAGTTTTAAGTGATTATTTTAGTGATTTAAGAAATATCAATTTTAGATTTCAACATTCATTTTGCAAATATAAATGAATAGAAGAACAAGGAGCTCTAAAACAGATTATTTATTTATTTTATTTTGAATTTCCCCATTAAAAAAAACAACTACAATGGCACCTGTATCTAAAAACTATTGATTTTGAATGATGCTGTATCCACACCACTAGGTGTCACTGTAAGACCAAGATGACACAAACAAAAAGTTACTGAGCGCACATTTAAAAAAAAACCTTGTCCAAGTGTAACTAGGAGACTTGGTGCTATTTTAAGCTTATCACCGGAAATATTTATTTATTTATTTTGTTTGTATAGAATTAAACAAAAATTATTCATGGCATTATTTTTGAAAACATCCTCACTTTACAAAACTGCCTACAACTTCTGCACTATACTGAATATGATAGGGGCATGATGCACTGCTCGAATGACCCACCTAAAGAAACGGCAAACGTGACACATGGAAAGTTCATCACATCTGCACAATTAGAAGAGAAGTAGAAGAAAAGAAAAAGTTCTAAACAGAAACTCACCTCATTAATCGCAACATAGTAGCGTGGCTGCTGAAAGCGTGGGGCGTTGTCATTGCGATCCCGTACAACTATCCTCACCTCATGCAGTATCACCGTGCCAACAAGCTCATTAGTACACTGAACCTGCACCACAATGGACTGAATGTAGGAGGGAGGCTGACAGAGAAAGAGAAAACGAGAGATTGAGCAGTTCATTTGCATAGTGTGCATGCAGCAGGCCAACCGAAAAATGACCACTTACAAAGTGTTACATTCTGGTGAACAACTGGTTTCTCAGCTAGGAGCTAAGGAGAAGGTTTTAAAACTATAGTCCTGCCTGACCCAAAAGAAATATGAACAGATTAGGGTTGTCACAGAAATGTTTAATGGAATTAATAACACAATGTTAATTAATCAAATAAATCACAAATTATTGCATATATCCAAATATTGTTGAAAATAGCCCCAAATGAAGATAAAATAAAAATCAGATGAGTAAAGCATTACATAGACATTACAAAAAGTGGCTTTAGAAGTCATTATATTCCCACATCATTAATCATAAGCCTAAAATTGCCCTGGAATTGAGTTTATCAATGTGTGAGGTAGAATTAAGGGGGCGTTCACTTTTCTTTTTTCTGTGTACACATGCCTTAGATGTAAGTTTTTTTGTCCTTTTGTGTGACGTCTCACTGTTTTAAGATGCCACGTTGAGTTCAAAGTATCTCAGCTTTAAAAAAAATTGACCTCAAGCATCTAGTTCCATTGTGTTACTGTACACCCTGTTATTTGTAGCTATTTGTAACACAAGAACTCGTTAAAATGAATTGTACTAAATTAATGTTTAATTGACAGCCTTAGAACAGATACATCACAAGAATGTCAAATCTATGGGTTACTTACATCTCGGTCCAGAAGTCGTCCGGTGCTGTTGAGATACAGGCGTTGTTTGACCGGGTCCAGGATGACCCAGTAGTCGTGGTTGACCCGTAAGGATAAAGAGATGGTGCGATCAGGGTCTTCTGCTCTTCCATTTATCTGCATGTTCTCCACCAGAAGAGTTCCTGCCATGAGAAATTAACATTTAAATTAGTTCTGTAAGTGTAATTTCCAAAAAGCCCTTGTGGCATTTTTTTCCCCATAATGTATTTTATTATTAACAAAAAACTGATTATTTGCTTGTCCTTGCTAGATTTATACAAATGCAAAAGGACACATGCAAATATACTGTAATTAGACACAATGAATCCTCATAACAATAGAGGATTTTTTGTTTTTTTATCTTTTTCAGTTGTTTTTGTTTTCAAAAGGAATAGAGGAGCTAGATTCGCATTTCCTGAAGGAAATAGCGGTGCTTGAAACGTAGTACAATAATAGTGTTTAAGATAAAGGTACGTTTAGCACTTGGTTCTGTGTAAATGAAAATCTGCAGGAGGTTGTTTGGGCTGAGATAAAGCTGAAGCATGTACATTTGTGTTAAAATACTTTGTCATGGCTTAATATGCAGAGACAACTAAACGTAATCCATATGAAAGTTAATAAAAAAAAAAATTAAACACTGTGTCTCTGTGGAGCTATAAAAAGTTATCTGTTTGTTTTGTGCAGCCCATCCAGCCCGACACAACAACATTGACTCAACCAATGGCATGGGTTGGGGTGGGAGTATCTGTTTGGCTGACCAATGGCAGATGCTATGGGGTTTTCGGAAGGCTGTTTGAAAACACATTTAATTTTGCAATTGTGATCAGTGGCACCAAAAGTACACACTTCAGCTATATCTTTAGAATTATAATACTTAGGGTTAGGGGTTTAGAGTAATGCCTAACTAGAATGTTTGAGCACATGACTTGACTGTGCCAGGGCGGAGGGCGGGGCTGGGTCGTGATCATACACACCTGGTCCCTTATCAGGCTAATCAAGCCTCCGAGAGGGATAAAGGCCGACTGCGGAGGATTGTGCAGGAGAGAGAGATAGTTTACGGCCATGTCATTCATGTGTGTTTTTGTCTGTTAAGTTTGTCATTAAAACTATTATTTATATTGTCAAGCCCGTTCTCGCCTCCTCCTTTTCATTGACTGCATTACATTGATTAATATAAATATCAGCACTGCACTGATTTAAGCAATCTTAATAATTCAATACAAGTTTTCAGTTGAATCTGAGTCCAGGATCATTCAACATAGACCTTTATCACCTTAATGGACAAAAACTCTACCTGTTACTGTACCCTGTAACAGACAAAATAAAGAAATCATAATAAACTTTACACCAAAACAGCCCTATAATAACATTTATACTATTCTTAAATCTCCTGCGTATCAGATTTAGCAAGCAATCCCTTAAGTTAAGAAATCCTTCACAATTGTAAGGGTATTGTCAAGCATTTTCTTAGCGTATGGGGTTTCTTGATACCGGCTGCCGATCGTTCACTTTACTACACCCTATAACATTTGAAAGGCTTTACCGTTAAAGAGCTATTCTAGTGAAGGGGGGTGGTTAATGAAATGAGCGGCCATCTCATGGGAGTCATCATTCCCAATGATTACTATGCATAAAACAGCCACGGAATACCGAATCCATGTTAAAGGGCCAAAAGCATCTCATGGTGCCAACACTGTTCCCTTATGATCATCCGGTGTTCAAGGATATTATAGAATCATGAATACTGTTTAACATGTTCAAGAAATATTTTATGAGTGCCGGTTATTCACCCCCATTGTTAGAAATGTGACAATACTGTAAGAAACACTTTGTGACACTGAGGGGGGTATTCACCGATAATGAATTGCACCCACTGATAGTGTCATTAATTTGCTTGTGCTGTCTGCTTTGTTTCAGCGCACGATTTATTAATGCAAATCAGGTAACGGCTCTAACACACCCAAAAATTCAGTGCTCAATACAATTTGCAAGGCCCAATTGCCTAGATGGATCTTTGTATAGACGATACGCACTTATAATTCAATAAACATTACTACCATGATCACTATAAAATACACACATTTTATAGTTTAGAGCTTTTTTTCTATGGGCGATAAGAGCAGAATATTAATTGTGCCAAGCAATAATGCTGAGTTTTGTGAATAAGCCATAATCTATAATAAGCTTCATTTGTATTGAACGAAATGGATGGATTCAATGGATAGAAGCTTATCGCATGACTTCAGAAGACTAGGGATATAGCACACAAGTCTTGTGCACTACTCTTATGAAACACTTATGGTGAATTTGGTGATCATTTTGGATCTTGATAGCACCATTTATTTCTTTATGTTGAAAAAAAAGTGGGCAGAATGTTCTTAAAAAATGCATTTATGTGTTCCACAGAAGAAACTCATTGGGGTTTGGCATGATAGCAGGATTAATTTTGGGTGAAACCTGGTGGAACTGTTTAGAGAATTCACCTTTAGGTGTTTTATGTGCACACGAGGGTAAAAAATACACCAAAAAAATCAAAGGATATTTTCGTTTGTTGTTGTCTTTATTTCTATTTTTTGATTTTGTTTGAGAACACTAGGGGTGACAATACACTAATGATATTCCACAGCCATGTCAAAGCAAGAAATGTGTTCTTTTTGTGCCGTGGTTGTATCTCGCTCTCAGCGTACACCTACACCTCTTTCACTCTATTCCAGGTTGCTCATTACAGCCTCTCCTCCCTCTCTGTTTAAAGCCGTGTCTCTCTCAGCATGTGGCGAGATAGTTTTCGGTGTCACACTGATGGGTGATGAACATCTTTTTGGCGAGCACCGGGACGAGCTTAGGAAGCAACACTGCATTCCCTCTCTCGTCTTTCTCAAACAGCGGTGAGCCCAGTCCTGGAGGTCCCCTGGCATATGGCTTGCAGCAGGCTGCTGCCCTTGCAAGCTGGCAGCACATCTGTGCAGGGTATACTGGGTGATGCTTGGCACAGCATGTTGAGTTGTCTCTACTCACAAGTCAATGTGCCTTCCTCTAAGCCTTTATAGTTTCAGAATGCAACAGAAGTGTTCTGGAAGTAAAAATCCTGTTCATTTTCTCCACAGAGAATCTGATTTTTTACAATAACTTTTGAACGTTTCAAGACAGACCTGCCATGAGGTCTGAGATTGTTAATCGATGATATTTGCTTCAATAGAAGCCATCAGTCAGCATTATTTCAACTTAAGCTTAAAAAAATTAATAAATCATAAAAAATACACTACCCATATTTCTAAAGAGAGCTCCACCAATCAGAGAATCACAGCAATTAAATTGCTGCATAAGACCTCAACAGCGAAAGGCCGACTTCCATGAAGGGCTGTGAATGATATTATCGAGTTGGCCCCCCCACATATTTGTATTTATCTGATTTATTTATTTATTCAAAATATACAAACAAATACTGTTACAAAATAAAATAACCACAGACACAAATAACTCTTAACCAAAGAGCAAAAAGATCAATGCTTCACGAAATACATATTTGTGTCTTTTATTGTCAAACACTTGTTTTACTTTGTAGCAAATGGTCATCATGTTGTGATTCGCTGGCTGGTTTGATACGTGGATAAGATCTCTTTATTGAAGAATTGGAGTTTATCCGCCGTTCATGCTTTGCGGAGCCAGGCTATTACATCCTGACACTGGTATTAAAGAATCATATAATTTACACTCCTTAAGTTTTCTTCTTTAGCATGGCTGTAAGAGGATATTGGTACTTAGTACGATCAAAAATCAATTGCTTTGCTATTCTTTCCAGTTTAAAGCAGTTGAGAGTATGGAGCCAGAAATATGCCAAAACAATTTGGAGTTTTAAAATTTCAAATTCAAACCTATTTAAAATACAACATAATATTAAATTTGGCAAAATCACACTTATAATTCAAATTCAAAAGTCTGTAATTCAAATTTACACAATTAAAATTGTTTTGGCATATTTTTGGCTCCATATTGAAGAATGAGTTTAAATGACTTCAACCTAAGTGTATATAAACTTCTGACTTCAACTGTAAGTAGGCAATTTTTTCTACAAAACGAAAGTAAATCATTTATGAATGAGCCTTTAGATCAAAAGTGTTTTTTTTAATTATTTAAGATCATGAGAAACTTACAGTAAATTCAGTCAAGTGTTGAAACCTTTGAGTTGCAATGTATGTCAGCCAGTGAATATTATTCTGATAGAATCTGATAGAAATGTTTTCTGTTGTTTATTCATAAATTATACATTAATGTCAGGAGCTGCTATTCCACCTTCATATATTTTTTGTGCTTGAAATTCCACTAGACAAAATCAAATATGAACAGAACTGCAGAACAACAGGAGACACGGACTTTTAAAGTCTAAAGTCATGCTCTCGTGTTCTGTACCGTAACTCTCAGAGTTACACAATGCACAATGCTGACAAAAGAGTTTAAGGCTGCTGAATTTTAGAGGACCAAATAGACAAATAAAAAATGGAAAATACTAATGACAGGCACACAAATATGCAGTGAAACCCTCAGCAATTAAGGAATGCATTACTATTAGTTAAGGCTGTGAAATAAATGAAAAAGTTTTAAACTAATTAACCGCAAAGTGTTCTGTGATTATTCACGAGTAATCGTAATTAAACTATGATTGTTAATACATAACAACAAGCATTAAAAAACATACTTGCAGTATATTTACTCTATACTTTGTCTGCAGGAAAAGTCATAATTTATATTAATTATTTAAATATGTACATGTTAAAATTTTAATTTTTGTATTTTCTCAGTTTTAAAAAAAATTATTGGATCAAATGGGCAGATTCAATTCAAATCAAACTTTATTGGCAAAATAAATACATTTCCCAGCACTAATATTAGTATATGGCTAGAGATGTGAATGCCCCCTGACATTTCCTTATGTATTTAATAGGAAAGAAAAGTAATATGGGTTTTGAACAATGTTGAAGGTGAGTAAATGATACAATTTAGATTTTGATGTGAACTTTACCTTTAAGGTAGAGTTAAGGTATCACACTTGTCTATAAGTAATATACAGTACTTTGTGTAGCACAGTAGGTCAGACAAGCGCATGTGCGAGAAACACTGTCTGCGTCTAGTTTTGGTTCGACTAAACTTGTCAGGATCAAAGACTTACCTACCCACCTGCAAAGTTGTGCATCCAAACAAAGCTGCAAAAACATGGTCGTCTTGACTTAGAATTTATATTACTTTTTAATTTCCGTCTCCACTCTTGTTGTGACTGCAAGGCTATATTTCAGACACATTAGTAAGCGGAAACATTTGTCTTTTTGCAGACAAAAAGCAAAGACAAAAAAGCATCTTCCTCTTCTCGTTTGTTGTGATGGAGAGTGAAGAAGCTGTTAAATAGCCTTGACTCCCAGAAGCTCAGAGCTACGGTGTACTCAAACAGAGATGCTAGTTCTTATTCCGCTCAGTCCTAAAATGTCACACATAAATAACGGATGGAAACAAAGACTCGACTATTGATGTGACCTTTTTATTTTTATTTATTTATTGCCGTATAATGAAATTGAATGGGAACAGGCATTGTCAAGCTCCAAAATCACAAAACTGTTCAGTATTAAAATGGATTGGGGGACAAAAAACAACAACATCAACAACATAATGCGCATAACTGATTACTGGTTCAAGTACTATTTTGATACAAAGTTGGGGGAAAAATGTAATGATACAAGCCTTTCTGCTGTATCGGTAGTACTGATTACAGATTCCATTCGATACATACTTTCAAACACACTTGCTGAATGATGAGCGCTCGCGTGAACGTGTCGGCATGCATGAATGGACAAATGTACATCTTATGGGGTATTAATTTAAAGTCAATTTTTCTGTAGTGAATGTAAGCCTAATAGACCTGTCACTGTCTATTATGTCCATAATATTAATGAAACAACCATATTGACAAGAAAAATAGAAAACCACTCACTGATCTTAGCTGGAAAACTTTAGTAGCTTTAGTAAGTCAAAGTTTAACCCAAAGTTAGGAATAAGGAAAATAAAACTATGCAAAACTAGTCAGCTTGTTTTAATAGCAGGCCTGATTCAGTTAAACTCAGACAGCATCAACACAATAGTAATGTATTTTATCTAATAATGGCACTATGCCTACTATTTTAGTAATTTTATTTTACATTTGACCATTTTGTTCCCTATTTCTGAATGTTTACTTATACTATTGTTATATACCTGCCATATATGCTCTGTTCACCTACACTGCACATTGTAAACAATGTTTCTAAGGTAACCTGACAAAGTTGCAGTGTGTTACCGGAATCAGCTGTTTATACTTTTGTTGGTGTGAACCATTAAGGTTGATTCAGTTTATTCAATTATATTTCTGAATTCAATAAAACCTAATTTAGATGTTCCCACAAAAAGTGCATTTTTGGCTTACCAAAGTGTAAAACTATTAATAGAATGACTGTTAATGTTTGTAATAACTGTTCAGGTGCTTGCAATGTGTAAATTTGTTCTTTAATGTATATTGACTTTTTTTCTTAATTAATAAATACTTTAAAGTAGTTAACTGTAAAAACTAGTTTTTACTGACCGCTAAAAGTCGTAATGTGCAATTGTTATCGTAAAGAGCAATTTCTACCATATCAGATCCTTAAAATTAGTTTAGTAACATTTTAAAGTAAATGGAAGCATAGCGTAGTTCTAGCGGGAAGACTAGCAGCTGTACATCATCACATCATTAGCTGGGTAATTCCTAGCAAATCGCATGTAAGCCATTGCTTGATAAGTCTGCTCACAATCTATCACATTGCTGTTTCAGTGTGCTAACACGGCAACCTCCACCACCCCACCACCACCAGTTGAGCCCTGTCCCGCACAGGGGTAGGCTCCTCGCCCCTGCCTCCTATCTCCGGCAGGACTTGACGGTTCCGGGTACAACTCACTCGGACCGCCGGACGGGGCCTACGCTAAAAAGAGAGACATTACTTTCTGTTTTACATTTATCAAATAAATGGCATCTTAAAATTCACTCAAGCCTGCGTGTCTTCCCGATAGAAGGTCCTATACTGTAGGTAATACTAAGTGATATTTCACCCACAAATGTAAATTATCTCTTACTCACCCTCATGCCATCACAGATGTTTTTGACTTTCTTCTGCAGAGCACAAATTAAGATTTTTAGAAGAATATTACAATGCAAGTGAGGCCAAAAATAACATTAAGACAGCATAAAAGTAATCTATAAGACTTCAGTGGTTATATCCATGTCTTCAGAAGAATATGATAGGTGTAGGTGATAAACAAAGAGCCATTTTTATAATTACAAATCTCCACCTTTGACCAGCCCTGATCATGTGAAAGTGAAAGTGTAGATTTATAGTAAGAAAGGACTATTAAATATTGATCTGTTTCTCACACACACCCATCGTATCACTTATTTAAACTTTAAACTTATCACGGATTTAAACACTGGTGTTGTATGGATTACTTTTATGCTGCCATTATGTGGATTTTGGACCTTCTGAGTTCTGGTCAACATTCACTTGTAGTGTCAAGAGCTCAGACATTTTTCTAAAAATCTTAATTTGTGTTCTGCTGAATAAAACAATTAACACATCTGGGATGGGGTGAGTAAATGATGAGACCATTTCAATTTTAGGGACGAACTATTCCTTTAACATTAGTTAATGCATAACATGCCATGATCTAACAAATTACAATATATCTTTTTTAGATCACTTATGAATTTTTGGTTAATGTTAATGGTGCCATCCAGAGGTCAGATATTGCTCTGTAACCACCGCACATCTGTGGACATCTGCTCGCATCATGAGCATAAAATCAATATTTTAGGAATAATGTACAGTTAGACAGTTGTTATTGCACAATAAACCCCTTCAGAATGATACAAGACCCCTCTGCTTTGCGTCAGGGCCATGGTAACTCTGTTGGGGTTTATTGTGTGATAACAACCGGCTGACTGTACATTCAATGTGTTTATTAGCATTTTAACTTTTGTTGTTGAATTGTAGTTGCAATTTGGTATTGGTATCGACCCTACTAATAATCAACAATCCCTGCAATGGAGAAATGTCTAGCAATGTTTTTGTTGGCAATGTGCAGTGATCTCTAATGTGGACATCAGCGATGAAGTGTTTTTTGGCAGAAGTCTAACTGCTGAGACAAGCCTGCTTCCCAAAAGCTAGAGCTGGCCTGACTGCCTGGCTGGCTGGCGCTTGTCAGAAATGAATGTGTGGATGGGGGCCAGTCCAGTGCTGAACCATACTCCATACAGTAGGGATCACAGGTTCACATATGAGGTTATTGAGCTGTGGTGCTCCAATCTTGTGTCAGAATGTTGCCTATGACCAGGCCAAGCATCCCAACTGGCAAGACTAGAGAAGACATCCCCGTTGAAGACCACTGTGGTCATATTAAAATCAGCTGTCTCAGAAATGTAGTGGGTAGCTCAGTATGACAATGAGACCTTGAGGAAGAAAGAAATGGACACTGAGCCTCATTTAAATATGAGAACAAATCTAATAACGCCAACCAAATGCAGCCCTCTAATTGACATAGTTGGCGCAACTATTGGCTCAAGCGCAGGCAAACCTGATCATTAGGCAAGGGTCACATTGGTCAATTCTGTGGCTCTAATTGGATGCAGAGAGGATGATCATAAGTGCTTATGGGCCATTTAACGAGCGCCAGAGGGAAGCACGGTCAGATGAACATGAGTTGATGCAAGACATGTGGGATGTCAGGGAATATAAATGGATACCCTTCCACCCCTCAGGCATGAAGCCAGACAACAGGTCAATTTATTCTCAAGACTCTTTGAAGATCTCCTACTAACCCAACCTACACTGACACCCAAAATGCACACTCCTACCAGTCTAGCTTGCCTAGTTCAACAGCCCTTCTGCTGAAACTCAACAGTGGATATAATGACGACCCTTCCATCCCTCATTCTTGTAGCCAAACCACTGGTCAGTTTTTTTCTTCTTAATCGTCCTCAAAGGCTTCCAACAAACCTAACACCCAAGGCCCACACTCCAACTGGTTTATCTTATATCAATAGTCCTTCCACCCAATCACCAAACTGTCACTCAGTGGTAGCATTCATTACCCACCAATCCAAGCTTTCCACCTTCGTGTCTCTACTGCAGAGCTGTTCAGACTTGACATGAATTTGTGTGCAAACCCAGAAGGCTAATTCACCATGTGTTCCCTAAGGAATTTCTAATGGGTAATGAGAATAGAGGCTGTTGATTTTTGTAGTAACGTTAGGTGTTTATTTATTTGTTTATTATTATTATTATTATTATTGTTATTGTTATTATTACTACTTAAGACATGATTTGCTTTATAAAAACATTACACCCAGTATTTCATAAAACCTGATTTATAAATGTATATACTGTATATACATACATATATACACACATACTGATTAGCCACAACATTACCACCAACCGCCTAATATTGTGTAGGTCCCCCTCGTGCCGCCAAGACACTGCCAACCCAACTACTCTTCTCACCACAATTGTACAGCGCATTTATCCGAGTTACCATAGACTTTATCAGTTAGAACAAGTCTGTCCATTATCTGCTGACCTCTCTCATATTTTTTGTTTGTTTTTGGCACCATTCGGAGTAAACTCTAGAGACTGTTGTGTGTGAAAATCCCAGGAGATCAGCAGTTACAGAAATACTCAAACCAGCCCATCTGGCACCAACAATCATCCATACGATTATCTAATCAGCCAATCGTTTGGCAGCAGTGCAGTGCATAAAATCATGCAAATATGGGACAGGAGCTTAAGTTAATGTTCACATCTACCATCAGAATGTGTAAAAAACGAGATCTCAGTGATTTGGACCGTGGCATGATTGTTGGTGCAAGACAGGTTGTTTGGAGTATTTCTGTAACTCGACTAAATCAACTAGGCAATCGCAGTCCCTATATATGCTTGCCTCATTCTTACCTTCATTGTCTGGTCTCAACAAGGACTGCTAAGACTGCACTTGTGGAACAAGTGTTCCTCCTTCTTCAGGATATTATCCTCTCAAAGATCCTCATCGTGTTCCATCTTATTATCGATCTCCAATGAAAGTTCCAGCTCTTGTGTTCATAATATCCATCGGTGTTGTGCGCTTCCTAACAGTGATGGTGTATAATGCTCCACTTAAAGTAGATTTTTAAGAACTCTCAAAATGTATTAAATAAAAATAGTAACAAGAGTATTTGTTGCCACCAACATTTTGAACTTTAAGTTATTTTATCATTACTTGTGGTTGCATTTTTACCCCAAGACCCCCCCACACCGACCCCATGTTTCATTTAAGATGCAGAGTCACAGATGTTTCATCAACAGATAAGTACTATTAAAGAAGGAATGAAGGAGTAGAGAGCAATGAATGAGTCATGCTCAGAAGTAACACTAAATTAGATATTTAAAAGATGGTTTAACTAACACAAACACTAATTTTATATTTAGCTGTAGTATAAATACACTATGCTGTTGAACAGATCAGGGCCATGTTTCAGGTTGCAAATTAAATATAATTAGCATCATTCATTTATATATCTAATTATATCGAATGGTTGCTGAGATGAGATGGAAAATGCTGGATATAAATGCAGGCTTTTAATGAAGATGATAATAGTGAAACAAACAAACATGAACTGACAAAGGAATGAATAAAACTAGAGGGTATTAATACGTACAAGGGCTAATGAGGGAATGGAAAACAGGTGAGAACAATAAGGAACAGATGCCAGTGATGAGGGCAGTGCATACTGGGTAACGTAGTCTGGGGAACACACTTCAAAATAAGAGTCCTATGAAACATGAGGGAGACTGTGACACTAATTTCATTAAATGTATATGACAGACAGACAGACAGACAGACAAAGAAAAGCAGCCAATAAGTGCCCAACATAGATGGGAACTCTGGGCCTTTCACATCTCTTTCTGTCCTTGTTAGAGCCAATCATCCTTTCTCTTTTAAGACTGTAGTGTACACCTTTGTATTAAATCTT
The DNA here is from genome assembly GCF_025860055.1 of Xyrauchen texanus. NCBI lineage: Eukaryota > Metazoa > Chordata > Actinopteri > Cypriniformes > Catostomidae > Xyrauchen > Xyrauchen texanus. The sequence continues at coordinate 29,471,026 of NC_068315.1, forward strand.
CAGTTGTTTGGCAATATGAAGCATTGTACAGACTTAATTCATCAAAAAAATGATTGAATGATGAGTTTCTAGAGAAAGCGGTTTCTTTTTTGCCATTTTTGTCCTAACATTAACCTTAAGACATGCTAGTCTATTGCATACTGTGGCAACTCAAAAATAAACAGACAATTTTATGCTTAATTTAATGAATCAAATAGCTTTTATCAGTGTTTGATATAATGGCAAGTGATTTTATAGTACCAAATTAGCAATTTAGCATGATTACTCAAGGATAAGGTGATGGCTGCTAGAAATGCGGATATATATATATATCTATCTCCGGACGCAAATATAGTCTCAGAGCTGGGATTAACCGTCTCATCACAAAACAACACCGTAATGTCATGCAGTGCCATCTTTAAATCAACTGTGAAGCGCCACAAGAAACACAGAAAAGACATCAGTGTGCATCATCCTCGTATTACACACCCAAAGCATTGGTTAGGAAAGTTTGGTTTGAGATTTAGCTGTTATACATGGAGGGGGAGAGAAGGTAACCGGGACCTATTAAATGCATCTTTCGCTGTCTGTCAAGACGAGGCGAGATGATTTATATCGTAATATGATAAAACATAATTTCAAATAGCAGCACTGTCTGCTCAACATGTGCATCTTTAACAGCTAGAGGGCAACCCGTGATCACACATTGCTAAATGAAGCTTTGAATGAGACATGCAGTGTTTTGACATTTTGAAATAGAGCAAGTCCACATAGTGATTTCATTCTTAATTCAATCAATCATGCAGCCTTAATGTATACCATATGGATGTCTCAGAGGTCAAAGTCTATGGGTTTGAGCATTTTGGATGGTTTTCTCCTTGTACAGTAAGTGCTACTTTTAGAACTGTCATGTCAGCAATGCTGGATTTTTCTTATTAATGTTAAAATTACAAAGAGAATGAATTAAATTGTACATGTTCTGAAGAGTGTCAACCCTTAAAAATGTATGGCTATTATTATTTCTGGATTGAGTATTTCAATTAATCCCAGCCCGTATTTGATATGCGTGTATACAGCATATCGAATCTATCATGTCAGTTATTTACACATACTGTAAACACATGCGCACACACACCCAAATCCTACATTTGAAATGGCAGCAGTGTCAGGAAAAGATTAATGCGATACTTAACATTACTGTATCTTTCTTAACGATATAACTTGTTAGTATAATTAATTGCAGTAGCAATTACTAAGCTGCAATACATGAACACTGTATTATAAAATGTGACCAGAAGTCACAAAAACAACAAAAAAGCATCTGTGATCATTTGTGCCTTTACACCAGCTGAGGAAATGAGAATGAATGAATGAACGAACGAAGGAAGGAAATTATCTGCAAATTAAAAAAAGAAATGTCTGAAACATTTTATTGTTGCCCTGTGACAACTATGATTTCAGTTTGAGCTTTTTCAAGTATCAAAGTTATGTTCCGTTATGAGGCACAGCTATTAATGGGTTTTAAAGATAATGCATGCATCTGCGAGATGGGGATGAATGAAATGAGTGGAAGTGGAGAAAAACAGCATATTATCCATGATTTGAGATAAAGGCATCATCTCATTGCGTACATTAAGACGGATAATAGCCTTGGATGAATATGATAATCCTTAAACTCTAATAATTGTGTAAGCAAAAGCCACTAAAGCTTCATCCATTATTTTTAGAGTCACAGCACTGAAGGGGGAAAAACCCATGGTAATTTGCAAAGAACAGATTACCACAAATTATTTTCTTAATTTGACCAAGCAAACGCTTATCTTACTTCTGGACAGAGGCTTAGTCTTAAACTAGTTCATCTCTGCAGTATTCAAGGCAAACAGAGGATAGATAATCATCCATAAAGTCAAAGTGTAGGCGGAGATAAAATTAAAAAAAACTGAAAATTCAAGGAAGTGTCAAAAGACATATTCTGTGTCAAGACACTTTCTCCAGAGCAAATATAGGAACTTAAAGGGCTCAAACCACAAGCTGAATACTAAAATCTAAAGACCCTTTTCAAGGTCAACATGAAATCCAAATTGACCCTAGTTACTTTGGTTGCGCTTGTTATTTCAAAGACAAAATGGTTGTCTTTGTAAAATTTTTTGAAATAATTTGTTCACTCATATCTCCAAATTTTGTATTGTGTTTGATAGAATTTTGCTGTGGAAAAGAGAGTGATGGGAAATTATATTATTAATAGCTTTGAAATAAAATGTCAGAATCCTTCGTCTTGCTAACACTTTATGTAATCTAAATACAAGCAAATAATATTATCACACTCTTTCTATACAAAATTACAGCATGGCTGAAAATGACACTCAATAAATATATTCTGCTCACAAGTGATATTTACCATGGGTTTTCTTTGTTTTCATCAAAACATAATTCATCTCATATCTCAAGCATGTTCTTCAGACACTTTTGTCAACTTGAAGTACACTAACTTAAAAAAATATATAATAATTGAAGACAAAAATGTTTGGTGTAGTGGAAATGATGCCATCTTTTTGAAAAATGGATAGAAATAATTTTCACCAAATAAATGTGAAAATGGTTTATACTTATCTCACTCTTTGTTCTTATTATCATAGTTTAAAACTATAGTAATGATTCGTTTTTTTATCATATATTTTGATAGTTTAACATTGAAAGTGTGGGTCTGGAATGCCCATTCTTCATGATCCATACACTTCCCCATAGATTTTTTTATTGATTGACTTTTTCTCATTGAACATCCTGTTTTGCTTCAAAATGTGCCAGATTAAATAAGTAAAATGGGTTATGAACAGCATTACACATTAACTTGTGACTTTCTTCTTCAGAACACAAATGAAGATTTTTCGAAAGAATATCTCAGCTCTGTTGGTCCTTACAATACAAGTGAATGGGTTGCCAGAACATTAAAGGTAAAAAAAAACAAAAAAAAAGCATAAAAGTAATGCATTAGACTCCAGTGTTAAATTTATTTTTTATTATAAATCTCCACTTTCACTTCCACATTCTCCATTCATTTTTTGACGATTTGCATTCTTTGTGCATATTGCCACCTACAGGTTGGGGCTGGTCAATGCTGAAGATTTATAGTAAAAAAAGGACTTCAATATTGATGCGTTTCTCACCCTCACCTATCATATCAATTCTGAAGACATGGATTAAACCACTGGAGTCATATGGATCACTTTTATGCTGTCTTTATATGCTTATTGGAGCTTCAACATTCTGGCCACCATTCACTTGCACTGAAAGGACCAACAGAGCCGAGATATTCTTCTAAAAAAATTGTTTGTTCAGCAGAATAAAGAAAGTCATACACATCTGAGATGGCATGAGGTGAGTAAATGATGAGAGAATTTTCAATCTATCCCTTTAATGGAACAATCCTAAAAGGGCTGTATTAATCCCCTAAACTAGGTTGTGCAAAACAAATGGTTTTCTAAATGAGTTTGAGTTGTTTGTGTATATGTGGACAGCTGAAGCTCTGATCCTCTATCATACATTTAAGCTGTATCTCTTGTGGTCAAAAGCAGATAGAGCTGTCAACCTTCCACTGGAGCCTTCTTACAGCACCACAGTATTAGAACACACAGCTATAGAGAGGATGAAGAGACGATACAAAGACATCACTTGAAAAGGCCCATCAAAGCAGCAACACACTGTACACCATTTGTGACACAGCGCCCTGGTGAGGTGCACCATGGGAGGTCTACAGTATGTGTGAAGAACAAAAACGGCTTTCATTAGCACAACAGATACATCATTTTGCCCTAAAATGTTCTCTGTTGGATCCAGGCAAATACATTCGCATCTGTCACCATCAATTAGCACACATCAGAGGCAAAGCATACAGATTTTCAAACACAGTTAAGCCAAGATAGAACAAAAGTTGACAGACATGGATTTTCAAAATGATCTCATTAGTTTTCTTAAGCATTCTTGCTTCCAGCACACATGCACTTTTAATGTTTGGATAGACACTGAAACTGAAATATCAAACTATAGACAAAAGCTCTTCTACTTAGTGGTGAAAACATATTTGGACTCTTAAGCCATGATTACAAATCAAGGCTGTCAATGTAATGCATTGACTTTTATTGTATGTTGCATATTGACTTCCAAAGTTACTTTTTGTATTATATATTTGATGCTTGTCTGCCAAAATCAAAATAAAGTATTTGACTTATCTGAATTATTTATTATGCATTATATTTATTTAATTAAATATTGATTATTATTCATTTAATTATCTTTATTTGGTGGCCTTCCTCGGCAAATACTGTTATAGACAATGTGATTAATTGCGGTTAATTACATTAATCAATTGGCATATTGTGCAATTGCATTTATTCATTTGATATTTTTATTTTGAATGCCATTGCATTAGATATAAAATATCAAACCAAGCTGCATTCATTTTAAAGAAAGACGCACATGCACACTTTTCAAACAGAATATTTCACAACAAAGAGGTTTGTTAGATTTTAAATGATAAAAGAATAGATATACTTTTCAAAATTAAGATTAAAAAAAGGTATTTGGGCAGGTTACAAATGAACCTCAGCAAACAAAGTCAAGCCCAGTGATCTAAAACAGAACTAAAGTGCTGTTTAAAATTCCAACCACACGCTTTAAAAGCCACTGTCCTTCATTTTATTTTAATGAAATACTGGCAAAAAAGAAACCAATGCAACATAAACCTACCATTAGGGCTCTCCTCATCTATGGCTACAATAGTAGCAGGTGGGCCTGTTCGGGAGAGTTTGCACTCTGAAAAATAAGGACACAGAGTAAAAAAAGAAAAAGAAAAGAAAAAAAAAAAACATCAGAATATCATCAAGTCTAGACCATGGCGTAACTCATACTAAACAAGACATTTCAATTTCAGCCCACATTAAGTCACAACCTGCACATAAAACAGGATCTATGAGAACTGTAACCTATCCACCATTGGGACCGCAGGACCACAAGTCAAACATAGATTTACAAAATGACTTCTTTATGTGTATAGCAGGACTGTTACCAATGGGGTTCCTAAGGGTTAATAGAGCTGTGCTCTCACCCCAGATGAGGAACAAAAGAGTAAGAGAAAGATAAGATTCATGGTCTTACCGTCATACTGCCAGTCTGGAGACAGAGATAGTGTCATCGGCAGAGAGCGGGAGGATGATGGAGACACAGAAGACAAAAGAAACACAAAATCAGATTTCATTGGAAATAATAATAATAAAAAAAGACATACTGTGTATATGGACAACTTCAGAAGAAGCCAAGTAGGACATGTTTCCAGATCAACATCCGTTGTTAGTCCTGACTCAACGTTCCTTTCTAACCCTGCCCCTAACCCCAATTCTAACCATTAAATACCCCTGAAATCAAAGAGATGTGAATGTTTGATAAGAATATTGGTCAAGTGCCAACCCCAGCCCTAATTCAAACCTGTTAAATATGATTGGCTTAAAGGAATATTGCTGAAGGACCAACAAGGATGCTGATCCAGGAACATGTCATATTTGGAAAAACGACTTTAAGGACAATATTGAATGAGCCAGATGTAATTTCTATAACAGCACTATAAGAACAACAAATACTTGATTTATACTTATACAATTTATACAGATAGAAGTTATTATATTTTTAAGAGCTATGGACTAGCCATTAGCATTTGTACTTCAGAAATCTTGAGTTGGACACAAAAAAAAAGCATCTATTTGCACCCTGGTGTGAATAGCATCTGCCACACAGTGCAGCTATTTGCACCCCAATAGTCTGGTGAAACCACAGAAATAAATGATAAAGTAAACAATAGATCTGGTCACTGCGACTGTTGAGGAGTGCAGAGAAGGGTTGGATCGATCACACTCGTTTCCGTGGTTTAGCATCACTGTATTACTAATATTGTAGTTACCATGTTTTTATGACAGAAACCATATTTTAATGCAATAAAATGTAGGATAATAACAATAAAGAGTAGAAATGTAGTAACAACTAAATCAGTGGTCAACAACCTTTTTAAAAGTCATATGCTTCAAGACACCATTGACACCCACACTCCCCTTTTAAAAAGCACTTCATTTAAAGCGCATGTCCATGCTTTTTAATACAATCAAAATGTGTATGTTGTTGTGTATGTACCGTGTTAAATATATATATATATATATATATATATATATATATATATATATATATATATATATATATATGTATATTCGAAGGTAATCACAGCATTGCTGATTTAGAGGCATATAGCACGATTGCGAGTGTGATATTGCTAATACAACAGTTCAATGAACAAGTACATTTAAAAAAATAAATAGGAAAAACTGAGTGTGTGTGTGTGTGTGTGTGTGTGTGTGTAGAGAGAGAGAGAGAGAGAGAAATGAAGCATGTGCGATCACCTGCATCTGTTGCCACACCTAAGCAGAGATGCTGTAGTGTTTAAGTCAGCTTTCCGAAGATAATGTAATTTTTGCCAAATGCATCCTATTTTCTCTGTGGATAACAGCAGGGGTATTCCTCCCAATTTCGCAGTAGCCAAAATAGGGAGGAATAATACACAAGAGCAATTCACTATAGAAACAGCAATGACCTCTGCCATTTTGAACAGCTGGTTTGGGGCTGTTTTGGTGGCACAAGGGAGACCTACACAATATTAGGCATGTGGTTTTAATGTTGTGGCTGATTAGTATATTATATATATATATTATTTTTAACAGAAGCCACATTATCTAGTATTTAGACATTGCTTTTTAAACTGTTAAGGGACATTCACAAATATGTAATTAAAGCTGAAGTTAATGGAACTCCAATAATATTCACTGTATTCAAACAGATTCTAGAAAACTCCCGAAGTCTTCCATTAGATGTACAAACAACTAGTCCTGCCCCAAACTCACTCCACTGGTCGAGTTAATGTTGCTGTGTCGGGCTGAACGGGGGATGTTTTGACAGCGCTAGAGCCACATTTATATTAAATCAATTTACAAATGGCTTACTTTTTGTTTACTCTCTGATTACACAAGCTTTAAGTAATCAGTAATATTTCTTTTCAAGGTGTGCTGACACCTAATGGCATAAATAAGTGCCGCAACAATGCAAGAGCAAACATTTTTTGTTGTTTTAGATGTTTTTGTAGAAATCTGCCTGTCGAGGTCAGTCATGATTAAATTATTCCACGAGTGAACGTGTCCAAATACAGTGGATTATTTTGATAAAACAAGTAATATTCAGCTGGTCATAAGATCTAAACATAGCGGCCTGCACCACATGTAGAATAAAGTAGCTTTTTCTGAACATTTGTCAAAAATGCAACTAATGTCCTTGTTTAAAGTTTAGCAATTAGCAAAAAGTCACTGAGTGCACCAATGATGCACAACGGAATAGAACAAAATGCAGGCGTCTTTTTAGAAGTTTAACTACTTAAAGGTGAAGTGTGCAACTATTTTTATGTCAAAGTACGTTCTACTTTCCCATTGTATTGTTCGTTGACAATTATAAGAAATTCGTCGGTTTACCTCCCCCAAAAGGACAAACACTGAGCCTCCCAGGCACTATCAAAACATGTTATATTTTGAATGTCTCGCTAAGCTCCACCCATCCCTTTCAAGCTCAACCTATATAGCATGAGTTTGAGGCATGGCTACTTGAACTAGCTGATCAACCTAGGCAGACTCGTACAGAGAGGGAAAAAAATTTGCTTCATCTACAGATTTAAAGCCAAAATTCGAAGACTTACTAAAAGACACAGAGACCGAGAATGGAGTAAAACAAGAGTGAACATTGGCGTCGCATTTACAAGGTGAAAGACACACACACATACATACATACACACACACACACACACACACCACCAATGATAAGATCGCTCTGGCAATAACGAGCGCCAATAATGAGATTGTCATGCAAGACTCTGAGTCGCTAATACAAACCCCCACTCCCAAACCCACCACTATCCACTCTCTTGATTTACAGTATCAAGAAATGAGACAGTGCTACGCTGCAGTCCTTGAGTGACTGATTAGATTAACATGCTCCATCACGGCAGGCGAGGTGAGGTCTACGACTACCAGAGGTTGCTGTTGCTAGCGGGAAGAAGCCAGTCTCAAGCCGTTGGTCTCTTCATCCTGTACACCTTTATCCCGAAATTAATGGCATGTTATGAGATGAAGACAGCGGCATATAAATCATACAAAATCGACACTGTGAATTCAGCAACACAGATCAGTGATTATGAAAAAAACAAAAAAAAATATTTCAGGGGTGTTGCGCAGCTTTACATCGGAGGACAAGACAGAAATTAATTCTCTCATTACTCTACGGTTAATAGTTGGAAGAGTGAACGAAGGTCTGGAAAGGTTAAAGGAAGTTTACTCACCCTAATGTCATTCCAAACTTTTTTCTTTTCTTTTTTTCATGGAACTCAAAAGGAGAAATGTTGAAGAATGTACAGGCCACAGTTTTCATAGAATTTATATAAATAAGGACATGGGCTGTCGAGATCGAAAATGATAAATAATACCATAACACAATTACGTTTCATAAAAGAAGTCCAGATGAATTGATTGCTATATTCCAAGTTTTCTGAATCCACGCAATTGCTTTGTGTGAGGAACAGACCCAAATTGAAGTTGTTATTCACTTATAATCTTCCACTTTGCAGAAACTCTCATATATAATTTGCACTTCTACACATTCAAACTTGCAGTTATGTTTGATAATGACACCATTGCCATCAAACCTATCTTGTGTCTAAAGTTGCATCTAAAATTGTCATAATTCAATAAATGTGGGCAGTGGAGGGGACGATTTTCAGCTAATAAGAATGTAAAGTTCAGTCTCTTCCTCACACAAAACTATCATATGGCTTTAGAAGGCTTAGAACATAGCGCACAAGTGGTTTGGACTAATAATATGGAAAAAAAATATTTATTTTAAATTTTCAAAAAAGTCCCCATTCGCTTTCATTATGGAAAAGAGCAGCCAGAACATTCTTCAGAGTTTCTCATTTTGTGTTCCATGGACAAAAGAAAGACATACAAGTTTGGAACGACATTAGGGTGAGTAAATAATGACAGAAATTAAATTTTCAGGTAATTTTCTGTTTCAAATGTTCAGATGATCATTTAAATCTAACATCACCCCAGTGGTTTACTGTGCAAGTATACGGATGAGGACAATTTGCATCTGCTGTGCTTGTGTCTCCAAGGCCTGTCTGTGGCCTGCCGCTCATGAAGAAGAGATTGATAGCATTGATAGCACATCAGAAGTGTTGACATATTAAACTGAAGCAGGTTACTGCTCTTCGCAACTGGGCCTGAGATGGCGAGCAGGATTTCAAAGGAAAGACCAACTATCTAATGTTCCCATTAAAGATGCATGGCTGCGGGGGCCCTTTTAATACTGAGCAAAGGTACAGAATGACTCTGGGAGTTGTTATCAGGAGAAGCATAGTAATTACTGTTGATGAGCTTTGAACAAATGACATTCCAACAAGCAGCCTTTTTCTACAAAATGACAATAAGCAATTATTTTCCAATGTGGCATGTTTCTGGTAACGAAATTCTAAAATGTTATTTTAGCTTGAAAGGTGACCTAATTTTCTGTTAGCCTCAGCAGAGGTGAGAACTCCATCACAGCATGACTCTCTCATCTCTGAAGATCTAGAGAGGAAAAAAGGCACTCTTAAAGGAATAATTCACCCAAAAACAGAAATTCTGACATTGTTACATGTCATTCCAAATTCATATATTTTGGAAATTTAAGAATAGAAGATTTTTAAGAAACTCCATGTATTTTTTTCATACTATGACAATTCATTCTGGGGTTGTTAACAAATAACTAAGGCTGTCTGAGATGATAAATATTTGAAATATTTTTAAAATATTGTTTAAAACACATGTAACACGTTTGTAGAAGTGTAAATGTTTGTAAAACGTTGGTGTAAAAAATAAAATAATAATAATTTTGTTGTTTTATTTTGTAGAAATTAATGAAAATCTCAAGTGGTGAAACCACTTTTATATATATATATAATGTATTATACAAGTTTTCAAACATAATTTTCAAGATAAAACTTATTTTCTTTTTACAAATATTCTATATTTTTAAATTACAAATCTAAAATGTCATAGGGTTACTCCATTCAACCTGGAAAAAGTATTGTGCTTAAAAATTTTAAAACATTTATAAAAAATTATAAATAAATAAATACAGTGCACCCTTTGCAAATAGGATCAAAGAAGCCTGTAAAAAATGTCTTGTATTGTTTATCCTTTTGATCTTTCATTAAAAATATTCACCAAAAAATATTTCCTCTAATAGACATCAAACAATTGCAAACACAACATCTGTATATATATATATATTTTTTTTTTGGAATATATATATATATATATATATATATATATATATTATATATATTTATTTTTAATTCATATTTTTATTCAAATATATATGTGGCACAATTATTGGCACCATTTTATTCAATAATTTATGCGACCTCCCTTTGCCAAGATAACAGTTCTGTGTCTTCTCCCATAATGCCAACCATAATGTGGTTGGAGAACACATAGCAAGAGATCCGAGACCATTCCTCCATACAGAATCTCTAAAGGTCCTTCATATCCTGAGGTCCATGCTGGTGGACTCTCCTCTTTTGTTCACTCAACAGGTTTTCTATGGGGTTCAGGTCAGGGGATTGGGATGGCCATGGCCTGCTGTAAGATCCAACCAGGGCCCATTGTAAGCTTTCTGGCAGAGGCAGCCAGGTTTTGTTTTTGTATCTGTTGGTATTTGAAAGAGTCCATGATGCCATGTAACAGAAAAAGATGTCCAGAACCTCTGGCATTAAAACAGCCCCACAACGTTAAAGATGCTCCACCTTATTTAACCGTGAGCATTGGTTATTTCATCTATGTTTGTGCCAAACCCATCTCTGGTGTGTGCTGCCACAAAGCTCTTTTTTGTTTCATCTGACCATAGAACCGAGTCCCATTTGAAGTTGTGATGCTTGAGTGTGTTGTTGGATGAGAGCAGAGGTTTTTTTTCTTGAAACCCTCCCAAACAACTTGTGGTGATGTAGGTGAATTTTTGGTCACTCGAACCACCCTTCTCACCTTGGGTGGAGACAATATAGACACACATCTTCTTTCAGGCCAATTTGTAACATCTCCAGTTGATTGACAATTCTTAATTATTGCCCTGATGGTAGAAATGGGCATTTTCAATGCTTTAGCAGTTTTCTTATAGCCACTTCCTATTTTATGCAGCTCAACAACCTTTTGCCATACATCATAACTTTATTATATGGTCTTACCCATTGTGACGGATGACTAAGAGAATTTGGCTTGTGCGTTACTTATATTTATATCCTTGTGAAACAGGAAGACATGGCTGAACAATTTAATGTTCCTAGTCACCCAGATGTACTAAAAAAAAATTATATATGAATGGCAATATACTTCAGATATATTTTACTCAGAAGAATTTCTTGGGGTGCCAATAATTGTGGCAACCGTGTTTTGGAAAAAAATATTTATTTAATTATGAGATTTTTCCTTACTTTCAATTATTTGACTTCAATTAAAGGTTAGATTTTTGTGACTATTTTGAATGAAAGATCAAAAGGATAAACAATTAAGATTTTTTTTTACAGATATATTTACCAAGGGTGCCAATATTAGTGAAAGGCCACTGTAAATAAAAAAAAAAAAAATCACACACAGTCATGTGGGGTCTTCTCTGTGTTATTGTTTATCACATGACAACAAAATGGCCACATACATGTTGGTAACACCACCTGGTTTTAATTTGGTGGACAAAAGTTTTTCAAATATTAATAATATATATATATATATTTTTTGTTTAACTGCTTGTTTTTTTTTTTTAATAAATGGGATTATTTATTATCCAAACTTATGTTATAATATTTTTTTTCCTCAAGAATTTCAGCTATTAAAGAGACTTGCAGGGTATTATCATATTATTTGATTAATTGTTTTTAATTATTATTATTATTATTATTATTATTATTATTGGAAAAAGTTTATATTTGCCATCCCAGATTTGTATGAATTGTTTTTTCTTCTGAACTCATACGAAGATTTTTTTTTTATATCTCGGCTCTGTTGGTTTTACCAATGCAAGTGAATGGTGGCCAGAAATTTGAAGCTAAAAAAAGCACATTAAGGCAGCATAAAAGTAATCCATAGGAATCCAGTCATCAAATCCATATCTCCAGAAGCGATATGATAGGTCTGGGTGAGAAACAAATAAATATTTAAGTCGTCTTTTTTTTTTTTTTTTTTTTTACAACAACTTCACCTCCCTGATCAGTAGGTGGCAATACACATGAAGACTGTGAATCGCCAAAAAGCAAAAGAAGAATGTGGAAGTGGAAGTGAAAGTAAAAGTCAAGAGTAAAAAGTAAAAAGGACTTAAATATTGATCTGTTTCTCACCCACAAGGATATTTAACGACTGGAGTCTATGTTTTTCTAAAATCTTTGTATGTGTTCAGAAGAAGAAAAACAATTCATCCACATCTTGGATGGCAAGAGGGCGAGTACACGATGAGAGAATTTTCTGTTTTGGGTGAACTATCCCTTTAAGAGAAAGTGGTTCAACACACCTTGTTTCTTCCTGGAGAACGCAGCTTATGTAGCCATGTAAAAGCATTGGCAGCGTTCTTACAGGTTTTTGAAGGATATGCATGTGTGTGAGCATACTGGATAACGAATGACATAGGATGTAGCCATACATCATATCAACAAGTCAACACAGCAGAAAGAATTCAACATGTTTGGGAATACAGTGGCAAAAGCACATATACTATAAACTATTCCCACTCATGTATACCAATTTAAAATATTGACAACTGTTGCTCATGTGCTCATACAGTATATATGGGCTCAAGTACACTGGGGGGATCCCGGAGATTTAAGTAAGAGGGAAACCCCACTATTGCAGTGCAATTCCGGTGCATGTTTCTGTATGGAAAGCAACATCTCCAAAATATCTGGAAAGCAAAGCAACAGATAATAAAATAGCGAGTCTACCTTGGATGTCATGTTTGTTATATTATGTTTATTGTAAGAAATGATGTTGCTGTTGAGAAAGCTGCTTACTTTTCGAGCCGCATGTACTGTAGGGATACAGGAGTAAAGACTATGCCGATAACACAGCTCATGTAAACGCATTCGCAGATTCCGAGGCTTAAGTAGGTTTCTCACAATAAACAAATTTTTGGTCTCCATGTAAACAAACTCTATCATGACAGAGTTTTCATTTTTGGGTGAACTGTTCCTTTAAATGTATGACACCATGTAACAGTCGAAAATCAAAGAAAAGTTTCACAGCAAAATCAGTGGTGTGAAAGTGAGACGCTGAGGGCCACCGAGTCTCTCAGACTGGACGAATGTCTCAGATGAGATAACACATCTCTGAAAGCCTGGAGAGGAGCCAATGGGAGTAATCACAGAAGAAATCAATACTGCGCAACAAGCCTACACACAGGAAAGAAACAGATCTTGGAACAACCACAAATCCAGAGGTTGAACATAACAAAATAGTTGGTTCCCTACTGAGGTTAATCACAATTTGACCATTATGTTCTTTTCTATGCGATACAAAGATTTTCCAGCCTCTATTTTTTGTTTGTTTTTTTGGAGATGACCAAAAAGAACTTTCATTTAAATAATTGATTGCCTTTTTAATTTTGCACTTTTTGGATCTAACAGTTACACAGAAGCTTTGAAAGTTAAACTACTGATTCTAATCTTGTCATTATTTTATCATACATGTTACAGTTGAAGTCAGAAGTTTATATACACTGTGGTTGAAGTCATTAAAACTCATTTTTTAACCACTCCACAGATATAATGTTAGCAAACTATAGTTTTGGCAAGTCGTGTGGGACAACTACTTAATGTAATTAATGTAATTGACAAGTAATTTTTCCAACAATTGTTTACAGACAGATTGTTTCACTTTTAATTGACAATATTACAATTCCAGTGGGTCAGAAGTTTACATACACTAAGTTAAATGTGCCTTTAAGCAGCTTGGGAAATTCCAGAAATGATATCAAGCCTTAAGACAATTAGTTTCTGATAGGAGGTGTGCTGAATTGGAGGTGTACCTGTGGATGTATTTTAAGGACTACCATCAAACTCAGTGCCTCTTTTCTTGACATCATGGTAAAATCAAAATAAATCAGCCAAGACCTCAGAAAAAAATTGTGGACCTCCGCAAGTCTGGTTCATCCTTGGGAGCAATTTCCAAATGCCTGAAGGTACCACGTTCATCTGTATAGAAATTAATATGAATATATTGAAGCAACATCTCAAGATATCAGCCAGGAAGTTAAAGCTCGGTCACAAACATGTCTTCAAAATGGACAATGACCCCAAAGTTGTCAAGGTATTGCAACAAAATCAAGGTATTGCAGTGGCCATCACAAAGCCCTGACCACAATCCAATGTGTGGGCAGAACTGAAAAAGTATGTGTGAGCAAGGAGGCCTACAAACCTGACTCAGTTACGCCAGTTCTGTCTGGAGGAATGGGCCAAATTTCCAGCAACTTACTGTGAGAAGCTTGGGGAAGGCTACCCAAAAGGTTTGACCCAAGTTAAACAATTTAAAGGCAATTACCAAATACTAACAAAGTGTGTGTAAACTTCTGACCCACTGGGAATGTGATGGAAGAAATAAAAGCTGAAATAAATAATTATCTCTACTATTATCCCGATTTTTCACATTCTTAAAATAAAGTAGTGATCCTAACTGACCTAAGACAGGGAATGTTTTCTACGAATAAATGTCAGGAATTTTGAAAAACTGAGTTAAATGTATTTAGCTAAAGTGTTTGTAAACTTCTGACTTTTACTGTATATGAAGGGCTGTCAATTTATGTGTTAATTTATGCATAAAATAAATAACACAATTAATCATGCCATCGATCCTTTCATAAATTCCATAATAAGCAACCATACCACCTTGATATGGCAGTAGGGGGCAGTCAGCTCAACCTGTACAGGCAACACACATCGTCAAACCAATGAGCAACCAGCAGCACAGCCTTAAGCATGAGTAGGGTACAACAAGTAGGGTACAGCTTTTTCTGGTCACAGTGTATCGAGCTAATGAATATTGTATAATAAATAAATAATTATCAATAAATACTATTTTTTCTTTATTTAGAATATTAATGGAGTGACATAATTTTGTGTGAAAAGTTAACAGAAGGTTGTTTTGAATAAAATATATATTTTTAACAAAAGGTGGTGGGGGGGGCTGTATATGACAACCTCTGTGTGGAATATTGAGAAGCCTCACAAGTGACTGATTTGAAACGTTGTACAAGAGAGCCATAATAACTCCTTACCCAAAGCACACGAGAGGCTTGAGTTTAGCTTAGCATGTTGCTAAGGTAATGATGGGATACTCTATTAAGCATTAAAATACATCAAGTAAAATATTATGTAAAATAGTAAATTGTTCATTTAAATTTTGTTATTATTATAATCAATATTAGTACAATTTCTTTGTGGCAATGTGCAATTGTTACCTTAAGGGTTTGTTTCTACTTGATCGAACCTAAAACCTAATATGACCTAACAACAATGACTGTTTAATTCTGGTATTGAATTAAACATATTTATAAACAACATTTCTCACTTCAGCCATCATTTTGGAAGGATTTATTTACAAAAAAATATAATAGTGCTACATTATTGCAACACTGACAAAAGTCCCCAAGCAGATTTCCCAGCCTTTTATTAAATAAAATCATATTTTGCAAGTACCAAAAAACAATAATTGCCCTCTCCCTCTCTCTCTCTCTAGAAATTCATTTTTAGTAGAATGATTATATTAAATAAAAAGACCTATACGTGTATACAACATAGGAGAATATATGAATTAAATGTATACAGTGTGAATGGCAGACACATATCTAGCAGCTAGTGCGGCTGTGCTGTCGTCCTCTCCAAATATATAGGATATTTTCTCTGTATCACTGAGTGTAAGGAATGATGGATTCAGTGTTTCAAATTTGGGGGAAAATATTTCTCTCGCAGTGTGGTACTTGGGACAGATGAGAAGAAAGTGTTTGTCATCCTCTAGTTGTTTAGGTCGCAGTGTCTTCATATCCTCTGCTCTCTCAGCTTTATGTCTTCCTCTCTCTATTTCTAGATCGTGATCACTTAATCTGTATTTTGAGAGGATTTTTCTCTTTAAATTGATTAATTGATAAGTAGTTTGCCAATTGTGTAGTTATATTTAGGGCAGAATAACATTGGAGTTTGTTTTGAAGGTCAAATGGAGTTTTGAATGTTCTATCATGAGTATCTTTTAGGTTTTTATCTATGTATTTAATAATGATTAAGGGTTGTACCTGGTGTCAATCATAGGTTGAGTTTCATACAGTTTAAGAGCAAGTGTATTTAGAGGATGAGACACTGGTGTGATCTTATTGGCAAGGAGGGCTTTATATTTTATAGACTCAGGATCAGACTGATGGAGGTGATGCCAGAATTGAACAGATCTCTTCAGTATTGCAATGTTTAGGGGATAAAAGCCTAATTCAGTCCTGTAGCCGCTATTGGAAGTTCCTCTATGTACCTCCAAAATATTCTTTGCAAATTCCAAAGAAAAACTTCAGTTTTATCCCAATTTTGAAAATGTAAGACTGGTCCCCATATTCCACATCCATATAATAGAATTGCTTTATTGATTGAGTTGTATAATTTAATCCATTTTTGAATTGGTTGAGCTGGTGCTGTGCTATAGAACCTCTCCTCTGTAGCTGAACTAGTATTTCACCGAGATCTGGCCTTCTTCTGGAACACCATGACTCTGGTTTTGTCCAGGTTGACTGTAAAGGCCCACTCCTGACAGTACTCTTCCAGCAAGGACAAGCTCTGCTAAAGACCCTCTGCGGTGGAAAACAGCAGGACTAATTCATCTGCATTCGGCAGACATTTGAACTCTGTGTCATGTAGAGCGAGGCCAGGGATACTGCTGCAAAATCATTTATATAGATGTTAAACAGGTTTGGACTCAAAACTGCATCCCTATCTCACTCTGCATCCCTGCTGGAAGAATACTGTTCTGTGACTTCTCATTTTGATTGTACATTTACTGTTTGCATACAGGGGTTGTATAATATCATATGTATTTCTGCCAATACCAATTTGAAGATGTTTGTAAAATAAACCATTGTGCCAAATGGAGTTGAATTATTTTTTTTTAATCTTTAAAACTTGCAAATATTTCTCTTTGTTTGTCACTGATGTTTTTGTAAATTAGAGACTCAAGTGAATAAATGTGATCGGATGTGCGCTGCTTTCGTAAAAAGCCAATATGTGATTTATTTAGGATGTTGTGTTTTGAAATGAACATTACTATGCGGCTATTTATTATACTGCAGAACAGCTTTCTAAGGGTACTGCCCACGCATATGCCACAGTAATTATTGGGGTCAAATTTATCTCCTTTTTAACCTCTTAAGATCCTTGCCATTTCTGGGGATTTCCGCCTGGATTTGGCCTACCCAAATTAAAAAGCTTCCCATTCCCACATACTTTGGCCTAAATACACAGTTTTGGTGTCATTTTACAGGGAACCCTTTGAAGTTGCATAAAACACTGCTAAAAATTTAAAAAAATTAAATATATGTTGTCTGAACAGTAATAACCCTCCTAAAAAAAGAGGCGTTTTTTGATTTTTTTTATATAAATTCATTTTTGAAAGTGTATAACTCAAGCCCTGTAAACCCTAGCAGCAAGCAGACAGTTTTGGCTGTTTCCACTAGATGTCAGCAAATACCTGAAAAAGGAATTTTGTCTGTATCATGTTTAGTTTAATATCTATTTCAATTTATTTGAAGGGAGGAATATTACATTTTTTTGGTGTACTTTCCGCCTACCCAAATCTAAAGTCTCCCCATACCCATATACAGTGCTATAAATGCAAAATCCCAGTGTAATTTTACAGAAAACCCTTTGTCATTACGTAAAACACTGTTGAAAGTGGTAAATATGTGCTCAGGTGTCTGGTGAGACGCGTCTGTGTGTTTTGCGCACGTAACCTACCTAGTGATCACTTCACAGTCAGGATGCAATATCACAGCCCCTGATTGGTCTATTTGATCTTGAGAGACATTGCCGGAAAGCGGAGGGTCTAAGCTTTACGGCAATATATGCGTTATCCGTATCGGATGTTTACATATTTTCCTGGATTGTTGAATATCATATAACATTACTTTGTGGTGTTTCTGCACTCGAGGGATTACTTGGGCACACAACCACAGAAAACACTGAAAAACGGCTCATTTTGCAGAGAATAACCTAAGGTAAAGGATTATGTAGCATTTGTGGCTAACTGTGCTGTCTAGTGCGAGTAGCACGGCAAATATTCAATAATTTCACTTGTATGTTTACAAATGTTGATTGTATACTTCATGATTCATTCGAAGTGTATTAGATATGTGATTATACCTCAATAAAATGACTTATTGGAACTTCTTACTGGCAATGAGAGCTTTCATTTGATACATGGTTTGTACACGTGCGTCATATTTGAGCGATATGAGAAATATGCGTATTCAAAAACGCACATAATTATGACACGACTTTTGATGGGTGGAACTATGTAATTTATTGTAAATAAGTTACTTAGTGTAAAACAAATGCCAAAGTGATGCATATCTCAAGAAAGTAGACATTCTAAGCTTTCAAATGGTACCAGATATGAGCTCATAACTCCTCCGCATACATTTAAAATTGGAAGTAAATTATTACTGACGTAATTTTAAATCCCGGATCCGGGATCGTGGATTTTAAGATGGGGGGATCAGTCCTTCAGACCAGATCTCAGGGAAGATACCAGACCAAAAAAAAACAGAGTTTAAGCTGCTGAATTTAAGCAATTTGTTGCTAATGTTTTCTTGTCCACATGCTTCTTTTAATTTAAGATTTTTTATATGCTCTATTATTTCTGACATTGTTATAAAAGTATCCAATGGATTCTGATAATTTATTTTATTTTTATTCATTTATTTGTCAGGGACCATGCACAAAAACATTAATCTCACAAGAGAAGAGATGCTTTGCACCAGATTTAGCTACTAGCTAATTTCCATCTGCAGTCCCTGGGTTGTAATTATTTGTAATTATTTCTTTAAATTTTCTAGTTTTTGCTTTATTTATTTTTTTAGGCTGGTTGAAAGCTGCGATATAATTTTTGATATCGATTTTTGAACTAAGATTTCTAAATTGAACTGCTCTAAAGTGACATTCTGATATTGGGTTTTCAAATTTCTTATAGATATTCCAACAAGTGCTTTGGTCTATTGATTCATTAACGTACGGTAATCAATTTTGGATTTAAAATATGTTTCTCTTTTGTTGCATCTATGTATTTGTAATTCTTCAGACATTGAGTAAAAAACACATAATGGCTTAATGTATGGTTCAATATATTTGTTGTTAGAAAGCCTCAGTTCTTTTCTGAAACATTTACATTCATTATCAAACCACACATCTTTTTTATAAAATTTTTTATTTTTTATGTGTGTTTTGTTTTTTAATGTTAGACAAACAAGCCAATATATGATTAAGGTTGTTTGTTGCTAAATTTATTCTATTAATATCTGGGGTGAAATCAGTGGACATAAAATCATCCAGCATTTTTTATATAATAGAATCATGTTTTCTTTATTTCTTTATTTTCTTTGATTTTCTCCCAATTTCCAATGCACTCCAAGTCCTCATGGTGGTATAGTGACTCAATCTGGATGGCAGAGGACGAATCTCAGTTGTCTCCGTGTCTGAGACCATTAGCTCGCGCATCTTATCACGTGGTTTGCGGAGCATGTTACCGCGGAGACATAGTGCATGTGGAGGCTTCATGCCATCCAATGCGGCATCCACGCAACTCACCATGCACCCCACCGAGAGTGAACCACATTATACCACGACGAGGTTACCCCATGTTTCTCTAATCTCACTTGCAACCAGGCCAATCTGGTTGCTTAGGAGACCTGGCTGGAGTCACTCAGCATGCCATGGGATTCAAACTCGCAAACTCCAGGGGTGGTAGTCAGCGTCTTTACTTGCTGAGCTACCCAGGCCCCCACTGTTAATGTTTTCTTTGAATTGTTCAAGGTTGGATTGGTTGAGTTTGTGTTTCAAAGGAAACAGTTTTTCCAGATACAAGGTGAGGATTTTTGGTCTTTTCACATGGTTGTTTCAAGTAAAGCACTGTTTGGCAGTCATCAGAAATGGGGAGTTGAGGTCTGACTGTAAAACCACTAATAAAGTTTGGATCAATATCTGTTATTGAATAATCAACTAAACTGGCTCCTGATCTCGAGCAATATGTGAATCTACCAAGAGAATCTCTCTCTCACTCTCTCTCTCTCTCGTTAAAAAATACATTAAACGGCCAGACATTTTAAACAGCATTTAAAAGAAAACACAGTCACGTGCACAAATAGAAATAAGCAAACTTTTCACACATCACCACCCTTAAATAATTACCATGAATTTACTATAGTAACACTATATTAACAATAGTCTTTTAAACAGAAATTGTGGAGGTGGGGGCATGGTGGACCGTTCATCCAGAGAGAGAGAAAGCGGTAAGGGTGCACACACCAGAGAGATATATGTCTCATACTTGTTTCTTACTGCATTGAGGAACCACACCAGAGACTGGGAGAGAGAGTCGTGCTTCAACAGCCAGTCAAAATGATAATGTGTTGAAGCTGAGAAACTGCATGAGTTATTTGTTATTAAAATCCAACCTTTTGATTTGAAGCCCACGTTCTCCCATTTCCTCCTTTCATCCGTCCTTGAACACCAGTTACACTGGTGCCGAAACACGGGAGTTTTGGAGGAAATATACGTCGACATGGAGTCCTCACCGTTGGTGGAAGTTATCCAGTCCCTCGCCAGCATGCATCATGCTCAACATCAGGCCCTGCTTGAGCTGCGCCAGGACCAGGGTTTAAGGGGGTGTTCTGGGCTCAATCAGAGGACCGGCAGGCTATCCGGAGCTTACTGTACCGGAAGAAAGCCCCAGCCGCGACCCTGGACACAGCAGCACGCATGCATCTGGTTGCCCTTATGAAAATGGTGGTAGAAGATGATCCAGAGGTATTCTTGGACCTCTTCGAGATGATGGCCGATATCTGGAGCTGGCCGCATGCGCAGTGGCCAGCCAGACTCATCCCACTGTTGCCGGGGAAGCCCATATCGCTTCGCATCAACTACTGACGGAAAGTATCCTGGTGTATGACAACATAAAGAAGTCCATCATGCAACGGGTCGGTCGCAGCCCTGAACATCAAGACAACGCTTCCCTTCAATAAAGATGGTTGCGTACGGCCGCCCGTTTGCCTTCACGCAACAGCTCCGTGACGCCTGCCTGAAGAGGGAGTCATCTATTTCGTGGTGCTGGAACAGCTGATCCATTGTCTGCCCAAAGGAATGGCAGAGTGGGTCCAGTGCCACCGGCCGGTGTCCCTGAAGGAGGCCGTCCAACTGACTGAGGACAATTTGTTGGCATACCAGAAGGCGGAGACCTCTCTATCCACACCCTCTTTTGTCCCCCCTTCTTTCCTCTCTCACTCTGTGCCTTTTATACAGCCCTTCCTGGTTCCCAGAAGGTGAGGAAGTGTCCAGCCAAAGCCGGCTCCCCATTCACAGGGGGTTTTACCCTGCAGCAAGTGGTCCCGATGTCTCTTCGCCCTCCCCCTCAGGTGGTTGAACCCGCTGTCGCACATGCAGTTGTAACGCCTGGGCTGGCCTGCTGGAGTTGCTTGGTAGATACTGGCTGATACTGGCTTGTCTTGAAGGCTTCAAAGCCTTCAAGACAAGGCTTTGGGCACAGAAAAAAGGGTGAAGGTGAAGTGTGTGCATTGGGATATTCACAATTATCTTGTAGTGGCACTCATAAAATTTTGGGTTTAGTTTGCGGTTAGTTCCTGCCTCACCCATCCACTAATTTTGGGAACTAATTGGCCTGAATTTGAGACGCTATTAAAAGGAATATGCATGGATGGGTCCTGCAACAAAGTGTTTTGTATGTAATATGCAATGTGCTGGCTGGGGAGGCGGCACAAGAAAAAAGCCGTCTATGTCAGCCCTGCATCAGGATGACGCAAGGGAAGGGGAAGTCTCGGTTTACCCATACCTTAGAGGATTGCCTGCAGGGGATTTCCCTCTGGAGCAGATGCGAGACAAAACCCTTCGACCGAGTGAAAGTAATTGATTGTCAACGTCTTCAACCAACCATTGCACTCTCATATTCGTATTTTCTATTACACATGATCGGTTGTATCGAGTGATGCAGGATGCTCAGACAAAAGAAGATACAATCCAGTTGTTGATACCGAAGAGCCGTTGGGAAATGCTACTCCAGACGGTTCATCATAACCCGATGGCGGGTCACTTAGGACAAGAAAAAACACTAAACCATCTAATGGCCAGCTTCTATTGGCCAGGCATTCACTGGGATGTTTGCAGGTGGTGTACAACATGCCATGAATGTTAGCTGGTGAATCCGGACAGCCACCCCAAAGAACATCTTTGTACCCAATTCCTTTGGTCAAGGTCCCCTTTGAAAGAATTGGCATGGACTTCATCGGGCCATTAGAATGAACCGCACGCAGACATCGCATTGTATTAGTTCTAGTGGACTATACAACGTGATATCCGGAAGCAGTGCCCCTGCGCAACATCTCAGCATGCAGTGTTGCAGAGGCATGCTTAAGAATTATCTCCCAAGTGGGGATTCCAAAAGAAATCCTCACTGATCAAGGCACTACATTTCTGTCATGAACACTACGTAAACTGTATGATTTATTAGGCATTAAATCGATTCACACAAGTTTTTACCACCCACAAACAGATGACTCGGTGGAACGATTTAATGAAACCCTAAAAAACATGATTCATAAGTTTGTATGCGATAAGTGAGCAAAACTCCATATTTGGGATAATAAAACACAGGAGAATTTGCTCCAAGCTGAGGAATGTCAAAGCCAACTGTATGACAGGAGCACTCGGCTACGGGAATTTGCACTGGGAGATAAAGTGCTTGTATTACTCCTAACATCCAGCTCCAAATTACTCGCAAAGTAGCAAGGGCCCTTTGAGGTCACACGATGAGTGGGAGATCGATTATGAGGTAAAACGAACAGAGCTGACGCATGTCAAATATACCATCTCAACCTCCTGAAATTATGGAGGGAGGCGGTGCCTTTGACGTTGGTGACGGTAGTTCCGGAGAGGGCGAAGCTCGGGCTGGAGGTGAACGTAAAAGCCAATCATGTCACTCTGATCACTTGCAGGGACCACCTCTTAGAAGTCACAGAAGTTGCCAAGTTGCAGAAAGAATTAGCAGACGTATTCTCTCCTCTGCCTGATCGTACAAACCTCATACAGTACCATATCGAAACTATGCCCAGGCTAGTGGTACATAGCCGTCCCTACTGGCTTCTCGAGCACAAGAAAAAAGTAGTTCGGGAAGGATTAGATGCAATACTCGATATGGGAGTAATAGCAGAATCAATCAGTGATTGGTCCAGTCCGGTTTCTAGTCCCTAAGAGTGACGGGTCAGCTCAGTTCTGCGTAGATTATAGAAAAGTCAATGTGGTGTCAACATTTTAAGCATACCCAATTGATGAATTGATGTATTGATGAATTGCTCAGAATGTTGCTTTTATTCGATGCTGGATTTGACAAAGGCTTTTTTGGCCTGGTTGTTCTCTAGGGTTCCATTTGGGTCACGTGCAGGTGCGTCCCAAAATTGATAAGTGGGGGACAGGCCAGATAGCTCCCTGGCCTGAGTTGGGTGATGGGGTTATGTGGAGGTGTCTAACATCTGTTTCTGCTTACAGTGAGCAATGAGGAAAGCGATATAAAGAGGAACCACGCCAGAGACTGGGAGGGAGGGAGAGAGAGAGAGATATAGAGAGTGATAGAGTCATGTTTCAACAGCCATTCAAAGGGTTTATGTGTGGAAGCTGAGAAACAGTTGGAGTTATTTGTTATTAAAACCCAACCTTTTGAGTTGAAGCCAACGTTTCCCATTACCTCCTTACATCCATCCTTGAAACCAGTTACAGAAATATATTCATATTAAATATTTCAATATTACTACTTCAGCTCTATTCAGTTTATAATAGGCTACATTAGAGTGGGGGAATATCATTAGTTTTTGGCATTTAATTGTTGCAGTTTTTAAATAGGGCTGCAACTAACGATTATTTCTTCTATGTATTGATTCATTGGATTTAAAAAAAATAAAAATATATTATTTCCTGTGTTTTTATTCTGTTACATATATATGTCTGTACACTGTCACTGATTAAATACATTTGAAGTATTTTAAAATAATATTGTAGGTTTAACTTAACAAGAACATTCAGAATACAAAAAACGCCAGACAACAGGAGTTGTGGAAAATTAGATGGGATCTAGGTGTTTTATACAGCTTTCTACCATTTGTGCCATTGAAGAGACTGTAAGTCTATCCCTAACAGCCTCGTTGTCATTTTCATAAAAAAAATCAAAGGCGGCACTAGCATGAATAAGGTCTGTTGCGATCAGTTTGAGGAGGATGTGCATGCTCGCTTGCTCGGTGAAGTTTAACGGAGACTCACATGTGGTAAAACTAACATGATTTTGAATTAATAACATGTTTACATTATAAAACATAGAAAATAGCAGTAAAAGTTATGCACTGATGAGAAACAACTCAAACTACACAAGGCCTCTTTTAACGCACCTGATACAGCAAATGCTCCACGTTAAACTGTATGCTTATTATGATTTTCTTTGAAGTTTTTCTAAAGTGCTCTCGATAACTGAGGTCTTTTTCCGCTTTAATTTGTCTACATTCTTTGGTGGTGGGGGTCACCTTGCAACATTTTTTACTGGGCTGTAAAGTGACATCACTGATGGAGCTTCTCCATGCTCATGGCATCCAGCTAATCGATAAATACATTAGTTGTCGATGATTCCCATGATCGATAATATCGAATAGTTGTTGCAGCCCTATTGTTTTATGTTTTTATTTTGTACTTAGTGTGTAAAAGTGTTTAGGGAACTGTTACTATTATATATATATATAAAATGCAAAATAGAATCAAGGGCTTTAAAGCCTAGACCTTTGTGAATTATTGACAAAGCTAGTTTACCTTTTGTGTAAAATCTGTTCTCTCCTAATGCCCTTATGCCTAAACTTAAATCAAAAAGAGCCTGATGAAGGGAGTCCCAATTCAGTTGCCCTGTCAGAATAATTTAGCCTTATAAAAGTTAGATGTTAACTTTTTGCTTTTTATAGATGTGTGGCAGGGCGGAGGGCGGGGCCAGGTCGTGATCCCACACACCCGGTCCTGTATTAGGCTAATTATGCCTCCGTGAGGTTTAAAGGCTGACTGCAGAGGGCCGTGCGGGGAGAGAGTGACGTAAGAGTTACTGTGTTTGTGTGTGAAAAAGCTCGCTGTTTAAATGTGCTCTGTGCACGTTGTGATAATTAATAATAAAGAACCTCACCTCTGAGCCACTGCGTCAAGTGTCATCCCTTGGAGGAGATCGTTACATTGGTGCCGAAGCCCGGGAAGGAGGAGGGATACGCCGTAGTAGAGTTCTCGCCACTACCGTCCACCCCAACGGAGCAGCCATGGCCATCTGCCGGGGGACGAGGAGCCCAGCCACCTGAACGAGGACGATGGCCGCCGACCGCGAGGGGAGGAGGGGCTCCTAGCCGACCACCTGGAGCGGTCAGGGCCGCTGCCAGGGGCGGAGGAGTCGCCTACCGGCCGCTGAAACGCGACAGGGTTTAAGACCGCCGACCGCGAGCGGGGCTCACTGCCGACCGCCTGGAGCGAGAGAACCGCTGCCAGGGGCGGGGGAGACCCCTTCTAGTCCCCGAGAACGCGGCGGGGTGTTCCGTCCGCCAGGGGCTGGAGGACTGCCTCAGATCCGCCCGGAGAGGCGCGGCTGTCGTCCGATAAAGGTGGAGGAGTGGCCGAGGAACAAGCTGCGGCGTATCGGAGAACTGGCGAGTACGTTTTTTTTTTTTTAATCTCTCTCTCCTCTCTCTCTCTCACTGTCGCTCTGCCTTGGCCTTTATCCTCTTTTAAATTTTACAGTTTTTTGGGGGGGTACTACACTGTTACAGGAGTACCCTCCCATTTTAATCATTTCTGTTTCCCTCCCCTGGTCCCCTCCCTCGTCCAGGTAGATGGAGATGACCTGCCGGCAGACAGCGCGGAAGGCGCGCCCTCCCCCAGGGAAAGAGGGGGGGATGTACGTCAGGCCGGGGGCTCCCCAGCCTGAGAGAACGAGGGAGGAATGTGGCAGGGTGGAGGGTGGGGCCGGGTCGTGATCCTACACACCCGGTCCCGTACTAGGCTAATTATGCCTCCGTGAGGTTTAAAGGCTGACTGCAGAGGGCCGTGCGGGGAGAGAGTGACATAAGAGTTACTGTGTTTGTGTGTGAAAAAGCTCGCTGTTTAAATGTGCTCTGTGCATGTTGTGAAAATTAATAATAAAGAACCTCACCTCTGAGCCACTGCGTCAAGTGTCATCCCTTGGAGGAGATCGTTACATTGGTGCCGAAGCCCGGGAAGGACGAGGGATACGCCGTAGTAGAGTTCTCGCCACTACCGTCCACCCCAACGGAGCAGCCATGGCCATCTGCCGGGGGACGAGGAGCCCAGCCACCTGAACAAGGACGATGGCCGCCGACCGCGAGGGGAGGAGGGGCTCCTAGCCGACCACCTGGAGCGGTCAGGGCCGCTGCCAGGGGCGGAGGAGTCACCTACCGGCCGCTGAAACGCGACAGGGTTTAAGACCGCCGACCGCGAGCGGGGAGGGGCTCACTGCCGACCGCCTGGAGCGAGAGAACCGCTGCCAGGGGCGGGGGAGACCCCTTCTAGTCCCCGAGAACGCGGTGGGGTGTTCCGTCCGCCAGGGGCTGGAGGACTGCCTCAGATCCGCCCGGAGAGGCGCGGCTGTCGTCCGATAAAGGGTGGAGGAGTGGCCGAGGAACAAGCTGCGGCGTATCGGAGAACTGGCAAGTACGTTTTTTTTTTTTTTTAAATCTCTCTCTCTCTCACTGTCGCTCTGCGTTGGCCTTTATCCTCTTTTAAATTTTACAGTTTTTTGGGGGGGTACTACACTGTTACAGGAGTACCCTCCCATTTTAATCATTTCTGTTTCCCTCCCCTGGTCCCCTCCCTCGTCCAGGTAGATGGAGATGACCTGCCGGCAGACAGCGCGGAAGGCGCGCCCTCCCCCAGGGAAAGAGGGGGGGGGGATGTACGTCAGGCCGGGGGCTCCCCAGCCTGAGAGAACGAGGGAGGAATGTGGCAGGGTGGAGGGCGGGGCCGGGTCGTGATCCTACACACCCGGTCCTGTACTAGGCTAATTATGCCTCCGTGAGGTTTAAAGGCTGACTGCAGAGGGCCGTGCGGGAGAGAGAGCGGACATGTCCGTCATATGTGTTTGTGTCTTTGTTTTAAGTTTACCATTAAACTATAATTTATATTACCAAGCCGGTCCTCGCCTCCTCCTTTCCATTGAATACGTTACAAGATGTTATACCTTCCTGTTGTTAATTCCAGTAAATTTACATCTGCATACCTACTCAAAATCAATGCCTTGCCATCGAATGAACATTTTGGTGGGGCAAAATATGCTATATTATTGGTAATTTCACTTATTTTTGTAATATAATAATAATAATACTTTAATTATTAGTTTATGTCTTTACATTTTTAATTTTATAAGGCCCCAGACCCCCACCGGTGCTACCAAATGGGATGAAGAACTTGATGGCACTGATGCAAACACTCTAAAATGTTAGTCTGGAGCCCTGTACAGTACATGCATACATACAGAACATGTGTGTTTGTATGCATGTATACATTGACTAACATGAGTAACAGACTAACCCTAATATGCCTAATATGGTCTTGTGCCATGCCTGGGCAGGGCACAAGACATCCCTAAGTATATTTCCTCTTGGAGTCCAGATTAAGGAAAAATTTAGTGGATGGATTTACTGCCACAGGGTTTCCATGAAGAATCACTAGAACAATAAAAGGACAGGGCAATGCGGGAATGACATCCGTGTCAACACTGCAGCACATGGCTGCTTCTCCAGCGGGACACATCCATCACAGCTGAGGTCAAAGATCTAAACTTCTACCTTCTGAGTGGGATGGATGTCTCTACAGGGATCCATTCAGCACTGTCTGCTGTTCGGACCTTTTCACGTTTACTATACATCAATCTGCCCTTGTGCTTGAGTCAAAACTGTACTTGGCAGGATATATGTAAAAGATAAGCATATTCTTCAAAAACTACCAATCAAAAAAAAATTCTCTAAATTGAGCAGTTCTATTTTTTTATAAATATGTAAAATCATTTTCAAAATTCTATTTTATTGAAACTTTTATATCAATCATCTGCCTGTCTATGTCTGCCTGTCTGTCTGTCTGCCTATGTCTACCTGCCTGTCTTGACTGCCTAGAATCCCCTCAGAATACATTTACAATCACTCAGAACTGCATAGCAACAGCCTAGAAACTGCCTAGCAACCACTCAGTACACCTTAGCAGTAGCTTAGCAACCCACAGCAATGCCCTAGTAACCACTTATTAACCACCCAGATCGCCTAGTATCGCCCTATCAACCACTTCCAACATCTTGGAAATCACACAGAACATATTAGCAATTGTTTAGAAGCAACCTAGCAACCACCTAAAACACATGAATAACTACCTAGCAACCACATAGCAAACACTCAGAACATCTTAAAAACAGCATAGCAACACCTTAGAAACTGCTTATCAACAACCTAGCAGCACCATAGCAACTGCTTGGCAATGCACAAGCAACCACTTAGAACATCTTATTAACAACCTAGCAACTTTTCGGAATTTCTTAACACATTAGCAACCAACAACAATCTTGGTAATCTCACTGAACACATTAGTAACTGATTAGCAGCTCCCTAGCAACCACAAAAATAGAGCTAAACACCTACCAACAGCACCCGAACAACCACTCACAAAAACTTCTCTCAAATTGCCCAACCCGGTTGAAACAAAATGGCTTAAACTAGCCAAAACTGGTTTGCTGGTCTTAGCAGGTTTAAGATGATCCTAGCCAGTTTAGCTGGTATCCCAGCCTGACAAGCTGAAAAGTGTCCAAACCCCCTATAAGACCATACAAAAGACCAACCTGACCAGGCTGGGAGACTAGCTAAGACCAGCAAACCATCTTAGGCTGGTGATGTTTTTCTTTTTCAGCTGGGACATATTCAGACCTTCAGACTTCAAATTAACCCTCAACCTTTTTTACTTTTAGACAATGTTCTGTCAAAGAAAATTCAAAAGATAGTCATGATTAACTTTTTCGGCATGTCAGGTTGAAAGAGATGGAGTTTGAAAACAAGATCAGAGGGAATTGCACTGTGACACGGCAATGACACACATACAGTAATTGGCTGGTTTATCCTCATTATGTATCCCATCGCTTTCAACCACAAGCCAAATTTACTTTAAAGTCTATAAGAGGACTGACCTCTTTTAAGATTAAGATTCAACTTTATTGTCATTGTGCAGAGTAGAAGTACAGAGCCAATGAAATATCCCTTATATCCATATCCTGAAATATCCATATCCCAACTGAGCTGGGGTCAGAGCACAGGGTCAGCCATGAAACAGCACCCCTGGATTTGATAGGGTGAAGGGCCTTGCTCAAGGGCCCAACAGTGGTATCTTGACGGTGCTGGGGCTTGAACCCCCAACCTTTCAGTCAGTAACCCAGAGCCTTAACCGCTGAGCCACCACTGGCCTTTGAGTTCAGCTCAAAACTGAACTGACTCGCAGAGTGTTCCATCCCTGAAGGAAACATTATTTCAGTTCTAATAACCACTGAAAAGTTTAGAGATAAAGCATATCTGAACTGCAGAATCATACAGCCTTATGAAAAATGGATGAGATTATATTTCTTGGAATGAATCTCGGCCTTGTCCTTAGTTTGCATTCAGCGGACATTGCGCCTTGGCTGACCTACTCCGGCTCAAATCGTGTCCCTGAACAGAGCGGGCACATCTGAATCTTCAGGGGCCATGGTATTGTTTGTTCCCTGAACTATAGAGGTCATAGTCCAAGTGAGAATGAAGCACATGTGGGCATTTACTCCAGTTGTTTCATGGGATTTGAAATGGCAGGAACAGGAATTTACTGAATTGGAATTTAAAGTTTTACGTCTAAACATAAATAATTATATTAGATCCCTGGCCTGTATTCACAAAACCTATTATCTTACACTGGGAGTTCTCCAATGAGGAGGGGGGGCGGGGTAATTACTATTCCAACACAGTTAAAATTTACCCAAGGAAATAAGATCTTCAGTTTACATAATAATTTTGGGTTGATTTACTTTATAATTAACTGTAAAATATTTCTTAAATTAGAAGCAGTAAATTTTGATAAAATTATACAACATGTCCTCTATTAAGTTTATTTAAAAACTACCACATAAAAGCATCATAAAAATCTATTAAAATAAATTGAAATCACGATGAGAGACGTGGCCAGTGATGGAAATAATGAACATCCAGTAGGATCGACAGAAATGTTTAATTTGAACACAGAATTTAAGGTAAAACATGTGTTTTTTTTTTTATTTTCTTTGTTTTTGTAATATTATACTTGACATATTGAAAGGAAATAGACATTTTATGCAAGTTTTATATCGGTTTTATCCGAGTGGCACAGCTTTTCAAGTTCATATAATGTTCAGCTGCCAGCTCAGGAACCTTTACAAAGGGCTGAATGAAATCTTTTATCATGGGTTAAGATAATGTGATAAAGTAACATTACATTTGTTGTTTTGTAATTAAAGTGTGACCACGATTTAAGTTATCATGCGGTGCACATTTAGAATCTGAATATTTCTGATGCTGCAGGTTTTGCCACCTTTTGTTCACCTTCAGTTTGAGGACAATGAAGTACTGATTAAATGCAGCAACATGGCTTGTGCACTGTTAATATAAAGGAACATTGTTTTAAAGAACTGGATGCCAGATCAGATGTGATTTTATGTATTAAAGTTTTACTGTATTGTGCATTTGAACATTCAAAGATGATTATCTGTGAAAGATTTGTTTTGTCATCCCATTTGTACACACGTTGGTCAATAAATATTCTTCACAATGACTTTTGTGTTTCTGGTAAGTAACTGAAATAGATTTGGTTAAAAAAAAAAAAATCGACAATAATTAAAATGGAAAAAAGAAATCGGTATATATATATATATATATATATATATATATATATACTATTTCTTTTCCATTTAATATGTCATATATATATATAATCATATCTATTATATATATATATATATATATATATTTTTTTTTTTTTTTACCCAATATTTAAAAAAGTTAATTTTGCCTATTTGACAAAAAGGTAAATTCCACTAACTACCCAAGATATATTAGCTATACTTTTTCTGATATTCTTAACCCATTTCTTGCATGCTAAAATTGAGAATTTGGTACAAATTGCTGCCTTATTTTTTGGGGGTAAATTCTATAGGTTGTTTTGTTCAGCTAAGAGTTTTTGCTTAAACAGCATTCACAAAACTGCTAATAGCAAGTTTTACTAAAGACATCGTAAATGTAAGTGTAAGGCGGAGTTGACCTCATTGCTATGGATAACATCAAATTTTATTAGAGCACTCTTTTAAATCACCCAAAGTGATTGGTAGACAGGGAAGCACTATTTGTCAGCAAATTCCTCGTAGACAGAAAGCAGGATATATATATCAAATATAATGGATAGAAAGATTATATATTTTTTTTCCATTTGTTGAATATTTGTTTATTTGGTGCAATGAAACAAGCATGCGTCCCATCTACTGCAGGAGCGGGGCCAGAAGGGTGGCACGGGGTGGCAATTGCCACCCTAAAAATGAGCTTTGCCACCCAACTCGGACCCCGCTTGCGTCCTGCAATGGCTTAGCCCCGCTGTCGCGTGTATCGTTCCAACAATGGGAGGACACGGCATTCCGCCACAGTAGATAAATCCCAAATTATCTCTGGTGTGATTGGGTTGTTTTCGGTTTGTGGGAGAGTTAACCAACTTTGCAGTCATGAAAACACCGCAATATAGAAGATACCTTTTTTAAAGGTCAATATCTAAATTATAATGTAATATTATAAGTTTATAATATTAAAACACACTCTATTGTGATTCAGGTGATACCTTTTTAAAACGCTTATGTCATAATAATTTTCTAAAACATTGTTTTTAATGTGGATTGACGACAAGCATGCTTTGGATCATTTGTGAGTCACTCAAGGGATTTAGAAGTCGTCTAAGCTGTCGTGGGTTTAGGAGCTACTTTTAGCATTAAAATGCTTCATGACTCACACTTAGATGAAAATAAGAGTCCTAAAACTAGGAGTGACACATTTTTAAGAGTTGCTCCTAAATTTCCTTCTTGGGGGGTTTCTCCCAATTTGGAATGCCCAGTTCCCAATGAGCATTTTAAGTCCTCGTGGTCGCGTAGTGATTCGCCTCAATCCAGGTGGCGGAGGACGATTCCCAGCTACCTCAGCGTCTGAGACCTTCAACCCACGCATCTTATCATGTGGCTCGTTGAGCACGTCGCAACGGAGACATAGCGCGTGTGGAGGCTCCACGCCATCCACCACGGCATTGACGCTCAACTCACCACACGCCCCACCGAGAACGAACCACATTATAGCGATCACGAGGAGGTTACCCTGGCAACCGGGACAAACCGGGCTTGCTTAGGAGACCTGGCTGGACTCACTCAGCACACCCTGGGATTCGAACAAGCGAACTAGCAAACTCCATGGGTGGTAGCCAGCGTCTTAACCACTCTTAAACATTTAAGAGTACATTAGAATATAAATGACCTCAAAGATTTGGACTAAAAGCCACGAAACAGATTTTGATTTCATGGGGACTTTAAAAACAACACTTATAGATATTAATTCTGTATTCTGCTCTGTACATCAAATCCGTTCAACTCCGAATGCTGGACAACCCTTATTCTTACTAGGGCTGGGCGATATGACGATATATATCATGGCGACGATGTGTCAATCGAAAGAGATTTTGCTATATCGTTTATATCGTGATATGTAAATATCCACGTGCACAGCGTGACCATATCTATCAGTGGGCATGCTTGATGTGAAACTGAAACCAGGCTTGAGCGGGGAATGAATTTGGCGGTTAGTTGGTTTAACGCCAGATTCACTAATTATGCAGTGGCTGATTCTTTGCAATTCTGATTTAAACAATCTTCAGTTTCTTGAGGAACGTTTATAATAAAACTGGTCAACAATATATCAGACTGAAATGTAGCATAATGGGAAATTGAGTGTTATGGTAAGGTTGATTTAAAATTAAGCATTTATTTTATTTTTAAATTTGTTTGTCAAGATCAAGATGGAGAGAAAACGATATAAGAGGAAATAGTTTTCATTTAAAAAGTATTTATTTTACAGACTAGATTTTTCAAAAATAGGCATTACAATATGGTTATTTATTATGTTAACCAGTTTGTATTGGTTTTCCTTAATAAAATGACTATATCGCAATATACATCTTTATCGCGATATAAAATGACTCATATCGTGATATAAGATTTTGCTCACATCGCCCACCCCTAATTCTTATGCATTGAAATATGGGAAGTGTCAGCACTTCATTTCAAGTCCGCAGGGGTAAGCATCCTCCCAAGAACATGCATAATCTAATAGAATCTCATTCACTTAGTGATGAACCTCGGCAACCGAAAGAGTATAAGATCGTTTGAGAGACAAAGCCAGAAGGTAGAAAAGGCAGCTCTCTGAATAACAGGATCCCTATGAATGAGTCTAACTGTTAGTTTTTACATTATTCAGTTTTGGTGTCAGCTATGCAATGAGTCTCACTGTCTTTAGGAATGCATCACTGTTTCAATTCAGTTGAGCACACATGAGAACAAAAGATGATCTTTGCCAGCTCCAGATCTCACCTTGAACTGGCACGATATTGGCTGGGACTGAATCAGTGTTTGTAAGCAATAGAGAAAGGTTGAATTGAAATACAGAAAGGCTCCATTGATCTAGAGTTTGAAGTGGATCTTCAGGCTAAAAAGAGTCGTTCAATTAAAAACTCTATGGGCATGTGATGACATCATGTGAAGTGAACAAAAAAGAGAAGTTAACACAGAACTTTGGACACCGTCACATTGGTACAAGGTGAGGTCCATTACTACCATGAGCACTACAACCAAACGCAATAAATCATGGTAACGTGTACATATCTCTGCTATTTCTTTTAAAAGATCCATTTACAAAGTTCCAGCACTGGAAAGAGGGTGAGTCAATAAATCAATGTTAAGTGTAGAATATTCTTTATCTTCATTAGACCTGGACGTCAAATGCAAATGAATTCTTTAACACAGTAATATCTAGGTTAAACGTGCTGTAACATTTACAATGTTTACATGTACACACATATTGCGATGCGATTACAGTGATTAAACCATGGGTGTCGCTAGACTTTAGTGAAAACTGTATTTTCAGAAGAGTATCAGCTCTATCTCTCCCTCTCTCCCATGCAGGTGTCAGCAGCGCGTTGAGCAGTTTAGTGCGAGTACGTGTAGTGAGCAAGCGCTTTTAAGCCCAGTTACTGAATATAGACTTCTAAACCTTTCAAAACCAATTTGACATGCAAATGGCATTATACTGCATCTACATTAGCGAGCGACACACTAAAACTATGGCTCCTGTTTATATTAGAATGAACAAAACCATTAACATTACAAGCGCGTGACGTTGGAGCGATCTATAGTTCTAACTATTTTCATATCTTGGTGCTCCATCATCAGTCATAGTGCAGCACATTTGACATGAAAGGCAGAAACAGCAAAAAGGCTTTGTGTACCAGCTGCATGGAGAAGCGAGACACTTAAACACCGGTTACATCTCTGATCTTCATCTCTCCATCCAGGCATGGAGATTAACAGGGGCTCTGGGCAAAAATGCACCCTAAATTCAAAACATGGGAGCAAAAAAATGCCCCCGCAAAGAGTACCTGATGTTTTAGTGATGACATCTGATAAAAGACTAGTTCCCTATACATGCATCGGGATTTTCATTTGAATTTGAAAAGCTGAACATTATTCGTCCGCCATTTGTGCAGATGTTGCCGAGTCAGTGGTGGATGCTTGCGCCATAAACATGCACAGACAGGCACTCCACATCTCGCTCCGCCTCAGTTTGCTGTCGTGCTCCCATGCTAAATGACCAGACCACTTTGCTCCTTTCATTCAAAAATTCACATCATTTGCTATAGCCTACTTCCATGCCCATCGGCTCTTATGCACCTGTCTGTTTGAAAAGTCTCCTCACCAGTTAGAAGCCAAAAGTGTGGGAAGGATGGTTGTTATACTCCTATTTTAGTTGCTTTATTAACATTTCTTCCACTCTGACCAAAGCGCGCTTGCGCCACTGCTGCAGACGAATGATGTTACACTCAAGCCCATCGCGAAACGGTGCTGCGCTTTTCAGCTTCATGTGAAACGGCAGTTTCATATACCGCATAAAGATGGCAAGGATATCTATCTATCTTTCATTTGAGTTTGTCCTTGTGGGCACATACATATTTGCAACAATAAAATGAGTATTTGCAAGTAGCATGTATACAGGATTAAAGAGGTTTGCACAAATCATGTAAACATCTTAATCTACTTATTCATTTTGCTCTGATGTACATGTACAGTAAACAACCATTGTTAGCAGGTTCCAAGCCAAGTGCCAAATGGGAGTAATATTTTTATTTCTGGAGTAAATAAAAGGGCTAGGGACTGTTCACTCTGAATGCATTTTCTGCCATCCATCTGTGCTGTTTATTGTAGTTTCTGCATTTAAGTGTGCTAAATGGACGTCTTTGACCATTTTGCCATAACTGTTTTTCCACCGCAACACTACTTTGTTCCATTTGTTGCATTGTGGCTAGCTTTTTAAATGCAAGTGAAGTCATTTATCTGTATTTAGCTTTTCACAAAACACATAATTTACACACACACACACACACACACACACACACACACACACACACACATATATATATATAAATAAACAAATAATGTACAGATTTTGCTCTTATGGTAAAACATTGGTACTTTTATTCACCAAAGTTGCATTCAACTGATCACAATGTATAGTCAATACATTAATAAAATGAAAAGTTACTATTAAAAATTTGATTTTTTTAAATAAAAATCTTCAGAACTTCTTAAACTACTTCAAAGAGTTCTCATAAAAAAAATCCTCCACGTGCAGCAATGACAGCTTTGCAGATTCTTGGCATTATAGCTGTCAGTTTGTCCAGATACTCAGGTGACATTTCACCCCTCACTTCCTGTAGCACTTGCCATAGATGTGACTGTCTTGTCAGGCACTTTCACAAACCTTACAGTCTAACTGATCCCACAAAAGCTCAACGTGTTTAAGATCCATAACACTCTTTTCCAATTATCTGTTGTACAATGTCTGTGTTTCTTTGCCCAATTAAACCTTTTTTTGCATTTCTTTTTCAAAAGTGTTTTTTCTTTGCAATTCTTCCCATAAGGCCTGAAACCCCTGAGTCGTCTCTTTACTGTTGTACATGAAACTGGTGTAGTGGGTAGAATTCAATGAAGCTGTCAGCGGAGGACATGTGAGGCATCTATTTCTCAAACTAGAGACTGATGTTCTTATCCTCTTGTTTAGTTGTACCTCTGGCCTTCCACATCTCTTTCTGTCCTTGTTAGAGCCAGTTGTCCTTTGTCTTTGAAGACTGTAGTGTACAACTTTGCTTGAAATTGATTTTATTCATTGTATAGACTTTCAAAACAATGATTGACTGAAGAGTTTCTAGAGAAAGCTATTTATATTTTGCCATTTTTGACCTAATATTGACCTTAAGACATGCCAGTCTATTGCATACTGTGGTAACTCAAAAACAAACACAAAAGACAATGTTAAGCTTCATTTAATGGACTAAATAGCTTTCAGCTGTGTTTTATATAATGACAAGTGATTTTCTAGTACCAAATTAGCAATTTAGCATGATCACTCAAGTATAAGGTTTTGGAGTGATGGCTGCTGGAAAGTGGGTGTCTTGGTTTGATAAAAAAAAAAAAAATATGTACATCAGTAATGTCCTGACTATACTTTGTGATCAGTTGAATGCCACTTTGGTGAATTAAAATACTAATTTCCTTCCGAAACAGCAAAATCTGTACATTATTCCAAACTTTTGGCTGCTACTATATAAAAAATAAAAACACTTTTGGCAAGTAAAATTATCATTACTTTTGTCATTGATAGGTGTGGCAAAAAGTTGGACCAAGGTTTTTTCTTTTTCTTTTTTTTTTTGAATGTCTGTCCAAGTGCCTGTTCCGAGAGAAATGAAATAAAGAGTTGAAACCTGAGTGAAAAAGCAGTTTCCCACTCTTTGCAGGAGAGGGATCAGTGTAGAGAGATTTAAAGCTTTCATCTCCATCGGCTCCATCAATAAAACACTAGGAACTGGATATCTGTGCAACAAGAAGGAAACTGAAAGGTGAATTCCAGTGGTTTTCCTGCATCATTGCAGAGTAAGAAAATAATGGGAGGCGAATTTAGACGTGCTGCAGACACACTGTGAAAGTTTCTGCCTTCACTATCTGCATGAAATTTCATCCATCTTACTGTCATGCCAAGGTCATTATCGAGTCTGCAGAGGAGAACGTTTTCTAATAGTAATGTATATGCTACAATGAATATGGTCAAGAAAAAAAAAGAAGAATAAAAAAACCTTAACAACGAATATATACAAATCTTAACACATGAAGTTTCTGGTATTAACAGTGGCACAAAATTGCCCATAAACAATCAATCAAATAATCCCATGAAGTATTGTGTATGACGTTCTCAAATTAAAAACAATGGAAAATGTTAAAACAACAATTTAAAGTTGTAAATTTAAATTTAAAGAGAATACATTTACATTTTATTGTAAAACAATATTAAGATATTTGCAAATATACATGTAGTCTGAGAGCGTAGGGAAACTGAATCGATTGCATCATTCACAGTGTATCATGGGAGTGGGCGGTTGCTTCAAGCTTGTTCGGCAATCTTTGTTGGCCATGATTCTCTGACTGGTGAAGCCTTTCTCTTCAGAATCATGGATGGCGTTGTTCTTCACCAGGAATTTCAATTTCAAATATGCTTTCTACAAAGTGTAGTTGAGTGATGGATTCAACAGAAGCATATACCATCGATTAACAACCTCGGAGCTCAAGGTAGGTCTGTCTTTAAGCTATCGATGAATGGGATTTTTACTTCCAGAAGTCGACTGTTGCACTCTATTGACTTCAATTACAGACAAGGGGAGAAGACAGTCCACTCATAGCACTAAATCGTACCATATAATATGGCGGCTCCAGTCTATTTTTAATTCAGAAATAACTTTTGTATCAATATATTTTGGTATGTAATGAATTTTCAATATTTTTATAATTTACATTTCTGTCACTTCATCTGTCACCCTGCATAGATTTGTGTGCTCGTAGCAATGCATCCACCACAGAGTATATGTGTGATACTGCCAATGATCCACATAACCATGATGCCTACCTTTTGGTACAGCATTCACATCTGGAGTGCACCTATAATGCCGTAAAGTTATACTGTAAATATGTAGGCAGCTCACTAGATTTTAGAATATTTTAAAGGGATAGTTCACCCAAAAATCATAATTCAGAAGTGTATGACTTTTATCATAAGACTCCAGTGGTTAAACCCATGTCTTTTGAAGTGATATGACAGGTGTTGGTGAGAAAAAAAATAATATTTAAGTACTTTTTTACTATCAATATCCACCTTTCACCAGCCCCAACCAGTAAGTGGCTGAATATAAAAGTGAAAATCACTTCCACCTCCTAAGCAACCCATTTGTCCTGGTTGCTAGGGAGGGTAGTCATATGGGGTAACCTCCTCGTGGTCGCTATAATGTGGTTCGTTCTCGGTGGGGCGCGTGGTGAGTTGAATGCCGCAGTGGATGGTGTGAAGCCTCCACACATGCTATGTCGCCGTGGCAACACGCTCAACAAGCCATGTGATAAGATACGCGGGTTGACGGTCTCAGACGTGGAGGCAACTGGAATTCGTCCTCCGCCACCTGGATTGAGGCGAGTCACTACACAACCACGAGGACTTAAAAGCGCATTGGGAACTGGGCATTCCAAACTGGGTGAAAAAAATATTATAATATTGATCTGTTTCTCACCCTCAACTATCATATCGCTTCTGAAGACATGGATTAAACCCCTGGATTCGTTTGGATCACTTTTATGTTGACAATTTGTGTTTTGGACCTTAAAAGTTCTAGACACCATTCACTTTTTAAAGACCTACAGGGTTGAAGTATTCTTTTAAAAATCTGATTTGTGTGTTTAGCAGAAGAAATCAAAGAACATCTGGGATGGCATGCAGGTGAGTAAATGATGAGATCATTTTTTGGGTGAACTATTCCTTCAAGGCATTATAAGCATGCTCCCAACATGAAGGTTATTGAAGGAGGTAGGCAGCCTAATCATGTTGCCTTCAAAAAGATACCTTCCTTTGGCCAAATTCTAAGGCAGCATCACATGTATCATTCATGCAAAAGAACATCTCAGAATACCTTGAGCCGACACATTTAGAAAACACAAATGTGATCTGAATTCAGGACCTTCAAGCAGGAACACTGAAGATATTCGATGCAAGACAGACATTTTTCATCTGCAGCTCAGGCAACTTTATGAAGAGGGACTAACCTTCTGAATCTTGACTTCGGCTGGCAGCAGTGAGCAGAAGAACTCCAATGCCTATTCCCAACCATTTAAAAAGCCACGACCTCTGGCGCATCTTCACGCCTTACTGCATGCTCACCTGCAGACATAAATAGAGAGATTACAGCCTGTTCTAAAGAGGAAGTGCTTCTCACACGCAAGCAACATAACGATGAATCATCCATTCCAGACGTGCTGTATGAGCCATATGTCAAGACTCAAATAGGGTAAAAAAATTGGGTTTGAAAATTGAACTCTTATAAATGAAGTTGTTTTGTTATGTTGTTCTTGTTTTTCTGTTTTAGCAAATGGTCGGTGAAAGGGTGTGCTTAATCTTCCAAAAATGTTGATTGTCAACCCCAGGAGGTCAAACTAAGTATTATACGAGATGTTTTATTTAACAATTATTTTTAGTGATGCTTGCAATTTTTGCAAAACTAAAATGTGTGCCTTCTAAACAGCTTAAAATCCTGATTTGTGTGACTGTTATTTTTTAGCAATAAATCTTAAATAAATAACAATAAATAAATAAATGACAAAAAAAAAAAAAAGATATTAAATAATAAAATAAAATAGAATGAAATCCAGAAAGGTAATCAGGTTTGCAAATTCCATCTAAATACAGTAGAGGACAGCTTGGAGCCAAAGTTTGTTTTAAAGTTAATAAAACAAATATCAAAATAAAATTGTATTTCTCATAAATTAATATCTATATCTCTATATATTTCTTAAAATAACTTTCAAAACATTGGTTTGAAGTTTTGTCCTTGAGAAATACAGATATCCGATGTGTTTAAAACATGTTATTTTTATGCTACTGTATCTTATAATGGCAATAATTCATCATATCTAACAGTTTTCACTAAAGAAACAAAAATTGTGTGCCTTGAATTACTTTAAAAAGTAATGTGACACCAAATTGTACTCTATTCGTGAAAAGTACCTCAAATAATTACTAACCTTTAAATATGGTGCATTTGTATCATAACAGACCTCCGGGAGATTTTGATACCCAGTGACCGCTTGATTTTCATCTCTTTTAGAAAATGATTCACCATTTGACATAAAAAGCAATCCAAAGGACTTTGAAGTTTACTCACAGAACTTTCTAATTAATTCTGGTATAAAAACAGACAATGAGTCAATTCCCCAGCCATAATTACTCGAGTCATTTTACATCAGAACAATAATAGAGAGTTTGGCTTTGGGGATGTTGCATCAAACCGAAATCACTTATAATAACAGTGGGGAGGAAGTGTACGCTGCACATATAACCTTTCCCTTTGAAGTTTGCAGAGAGACTGATAGTGTTCTCCGTATGAGAGATATAACCACCCAAAGCAAAGTGAAGCTTTGATGTTCGCAACATGTCTGAGGGGTCAACGTACTGCTTCCTGGAGAAGACTCAAAGAGCAACATGTTTTGACAGGTTTGGATGTAGTGGAGTGATAAGCTTTGCCCCTGGAGATATAAGGTCAATTTATTTATATTATGACTAATCAGTAAAGGAGACCGAGTCAAAACTGAAACATTTACAATGGTAAGAATGTGTATAATATCATTATTTTAAATCAATATGAATTATTTTAAGCAGCCGTGTGGGGGTATTTAAAAGCCAACCTGGTCTCAAAGAATCACATTATTATATATACATATTTGCAATGAGTTTTACATGAAGCTTTCTAATCCAGGAATGCAGAGTCCTTCCATCCAACACACAGGCCAAAATGACGGTGACACTCAACAACACAATTTTGCAAATAGATGCACTTGTATTGTCCTGCTCGACCCTCTCAGAGCAGGATTCGAACCAGCAGCATGGGAGGCTGGCACACTAACTAGGAGGCTAAAGGCTACAGCCTCTAGCGTCAGTCGCTAGGAGTGAGGTTTACACACACTGCACAGCTAACTACCAGCTGGATATGATTACACTCACCCACCTAAACCTCACTCCCATCCAGGTCACGGCACCACTGTAACCAGTTCTACTCGACCCGCTCCGAGCAGGATTCGAACCAGAGTCTCCAGCATCGGAGGCGGGTGTGCTAATGAATAGGCCTCTGGCATCAGTCGCTAGTGCGCCTCTTGAGGCCAAGGGAGTGAGGTTTGCACACTGCACAGCTTCCTACCAGCTGGCTACCATTACACTCACCCCCCCTACACCTCACTCCCATCCAGGTCACGGCACCACTGTTACCGGTTCTACTCGACCAGCTCCGAACAGGATTCGAACCAGGGTCTCCAGCATGGGAGACAGGGCGCTAACGAGAGTCTAGCGTCAGTTGATTGTGCGCCTCTTGAGGCCAAGGGAGTGAGGTTTACATCCCTACCAGCTGGCTACCATTACACACTCACATGACACAAAACCTAAAGGGAAAGTGAATACAAAAGTGCAAATACTGCAATAAAAAGTAAATATTAAGACACTAATTTACAATAATACAATAATTAACCTTTTTTACTCATGCTGGAAAGCTGACATCACTTGTACATTTTGTTATGGTAATCGAAATATATTTAAATTGCCCAAAAACAAATGGATTAAGTGAACCAATTTAAATTGATTGCACACAATGAAATTAAGTTGTCATTTTAAGTAACTTTATTCAACAAAAAGAAAAAATAATATTTTTGGGGCGGTCTGAGTAGCTCAGATAGCATTGACGCTAGCCGCAAGTTAAAATCCAGGGCGTGCTGAGTGACTCCAGCCAGGTCTCCTAAGCAAACAAATTAGCCCGGTTGCTAGGGAAGGTAGAGTCACATGGAGTACCCTCCTCATCGTCACAATTAGGGGTTCTCGCTCTCAATGGGGCGTGTGGTAAATTGTGCATCAATCACATGAAAATGAGAGTAGCATGCCACCCGGTTTGAAGTGAGTAACCTCGCCACCATGAGGACCTTTATTTTTTTGGAATATACTTTTCACACCATCCCTTACACAATGCTATCTTATGACCCTGTTTTCACCTGGTACTATGATGTTTTTGGGTAATCCGATCACATGAGAGACCACCGTTTACACATGGTTGCTCAAATGGGTCTTTTGTGACCACTTGTGTTCAGATTTCAAGTGGAAGGTATTTGATTTCATAACGACCTCCATCAGTCACTATGTTAGAGAGATATTGCATGACAATAAACCGCAAAAAAAAGTCAGAAAAGACAAAGAAAGCGAAAAATCGGCACACTGATTCTCGCAGAAGCAGTTGAAATTTGAACACAAACATTATTTTGAGCAGAATTGTCTGTTATTTTAATTAAGTACCAGTATTAATTGAGCTTCAGATGTGCGTACTTGTCATCTGTGCCAATGCATGTCGATAGAGTTGTTCTAGAGCAACTTCACAAAACCAGCAAGGTGCGTGGAATTGTTTTCCATGCATGTTGATATCAGACACACTGAAGAATATCCATGAAGTTATTTTTCTTGCATACGTATCCAATTTTTAAAAATGTCTGATCTGACTGTCATTTCCTTTTAAAGCTGCACATACCTGGCAAAGTTTAAACTCTTGTTTTAGCACAGAGGTTAATTAACAGGTGCAAGGTGATGCGTCGCTGGTGTTCAGTACACATCAGCATGGATTAGTGTTTACACCTGCAGAGCTGAACGAACGCAAAGGATTTTTTCTACTGGCCCAGTCGGGTCAGTGCTTCAGATCTTTACTTGCCATGCAAAAACATTTTTAAAAAGCTGCTTTTACCATCATGGCTTTAAAAAAAATGTGTCCGAAGCTAAATATGTTTTTATATATATATATATAAAACGTTTTTAAGCCAATTTCCTCCAAAATTGTATCACATAATTTGCAAGTTATGATTTATGCCTTATGTAATCCCATACAAGTGTTTTACAGATTCATAAATGCATCATATTAATCTCACCTGTTTAGTCATGCTGGCAACTTTTGGCTGCTGTGTAATGTTTTCACAAGCAGGATCAAAGATGTAATCACTGAGTTAAAGATTTGATTGTCAGCTGAATATAATAAACAGTGGTGGTGGTGTAGTGGGCTAAAGCCCATAACTGGCAATCAGAAGGTCGCTGGTTCGATCCCCACAGCCACCACCATTGTGTCCTTGAGCAAGGCACTTAACTCCAGGTTGCTCCAGGGGATTGTCCCTGTAATAAGTGCACTGTAAGTCGCTTTGGATAAAAGCGTCTGCCAAATGCATAAATGTAAATGTAAACATAAGAGACCATGTTTTTAATCGGTTGCAACGTTTAATATACAGTAGGTATGTAGATATTAGGCCTAATCTGTGAATTAAGAATGTGGATATAAACATGTAATCAGGCAACCCAAACATCAACAACACTGTCACAAATACGACCATGGATGGCTCTACAATAGAGCTGAAAAGATTAGTCAACATTATCGGCAATGTCGACAATAAAAACATGTTGACAAAAATGTAATTGTCGAATAGTCATTTGATCTCATTTAAGCTAACAGGAGATCACATTAAACTGTAATGATGACACGCGAGAGCAGCACTGCTATTCACGCAAGACTGAGGAGAGGAAGAATTACACCTTCCAAACAGCTTCAGATTATGTAGATCGCAAAGTACAAGGGAATTATAAAAAAAAACAAATAAGTATATACAGAAGCATTCTCGTTGTGGAATAAGTGGACCTGGAGCTCTTTAAAGGATCTTAAATGCAGTTATATTTAATGCGTTATAGCTTTATTAAAGTTCAAATAATATGGAAGCAGATCGTGTAAATAACTACAAACTCCGAAACTGGCGGTCAGCGTCTCTTCTATCAGTTGCGTGAATGTCCCGAGACTGAAACTGCATCCGGCTGATACACACTCTGTCGCGGGGACGCTCATCCCTCGAGCGCGCACACTTAATGCAGCTAGATTATAACGTGATGGCTCGTGACTTATTGAATCATAATATATGTCTGTGGATTTCTTATTGTGAAGAAAATTGGTAATATCCAGCTTTATTAATAAGAG
Organism: Xyrauchen texanus; assembly: GCF_025860055.1. Lineage (NCBI taxonomy): Eukaryota > Metazoa > Chordata > Actinopteri > Cypriniformes > Catostomidae > Xyrauchen > Xyrauchen texanus. Next base: position 29,515,934 of record NC_068315.1, read on the forward strand.
AGAGTTCATTTTTTTTGTGAGTTAAAGATGGATTGAAGTGAACAGAAAGGTGAGAGAGAGGGTAGTCTTCACCCCATTATACACCGCAACAAAATACGTTATTGATTAGTTTTTGTTTTCCAATAAAAATATCTAAAACTCCTTTAAAACAATGTACGTTGTATTTAGCAGCTATACTGCAGAAAAAAATATTGTTATCTGCGAATGTCGAATATAATATTAAAAACAAATACTTCAAAATATCTAAAAATCCTTTAAAAAGATGCATTCACCTGAGAATCAGCATATCAGATATTTAGACTTGATTTTAGAAAATAGATCTCGAATATATGTATAATTTGACTTTACTGCACTTGCAGAAGTAAAACCATGTGAAAAAATACACTTATATACAGAATACACTTACATTTAAGATAAATTATCTTAAAGCAAGTCTAAATATCTGATATGTGTCACGATTCCCTTGTTGTCTGTACTCTGTGTCACTAGTCTTTGTTAAAAAACTCCACTTCCCACAATTCCCGGCCCTCGTTACTGCCAGCACTCTGTCATTGTTCGCACCTGAATGTCGTTTGTGATTATCCTGTGTCTGTGTATTTAAACCCTGCTGTTTCTCCATTCCCAGGTCGATCGTTGTTTGTGCATGTCTTTATTGTCTGAGTGATCATATCCTGCCCGTACTCTCCGTTTTTCATGTTTATGTTGTGTTTAACCCTCGTGGTTGTTTTGTTTGTTCTTGGTTTTGTTTTATTTTAGTTATCCTGTTCACCCTTTTGCTCATCTCATTAAAAGAACTCACTCCTCGTCTGCCGCCTCCTGCCGTACGTAACAATATGTTGCTTCTTAATTAAATGTATCTTGTTTTAAGGATTTTAAGACAAATTTAAATGGAAAAAAGACAGAAACACTTGATAACATTAGGAATTTTTGCAGTGAATTTCTTTACTGAATTAAACTTACAAGTATTTATTTCCCTTTAATTCAGTGAATGTCTTTGAGGGATTTTTAAAAGATGATTATGTCTTCTGTATTGTTAGTAAGCACGTTTAATACAACCTTTTAAGTTGGGGCACAAGCTGAATAATCATTAAAGAGCTAATGATTAATCGTAGCAATAATTACCAAATAATCGTTCTAATAAGCATTAGATTAATCGCTCTCATTGCAGGCCTTCCTGCATGTGCTATTAGACCTCTCCAAATGATCCAGAATGCAGCAGTGCGTCTGGTCTTTAATGAACCTAAGAGAGCACATGTTACACCACTCTTTGTCTCTCTCCACTGGCTGCCGGTTCATGCACATACTAAATTCAAGGCCCTGATGCTGGCATACAAAACAGTCACTGGGTCTGCTCCAGCATACCTTAAAACATTTATGCAGAGCTACATTCCCACCAGAAGCCTGCGGTCGGCTAAGGAATGTCACCTTGTCATACCAAAACAAAGAGGCACCAAAACACTTTCCCGGACTTTCAGTTTCATCATACCATGGTGGTGGAATGACCTTCCCAACTCAATCCGTGTAGCTGACTCACTCTCTATCTTCAAAAAACGGCTAAAAACACATCTTTTCCAAAAGCACTTAACCGGTCACAAAAAAAAATAAATAAATAAATAAATATTTACATATCTTGTTGCACTTAAATCTGTTTTGTATACTATTATGATGATAGTGAAACTTTGTAATATGGCACTTTTTGTACCACTGTCTCCCTAAGATGATTCGCTGATGTTCCTCCTCTTTTGTAAGTCGCTTTGGATAAAAGCGTCTGCCAAATGAATAAATGTAAATGTAAATTAATCGATTATCAAAATAATCGTTAGTTGCAGCCCTACTCTACAATACTTTGGTAAGGTTAATATAGTATTGGCATACTTTTCTAAAAATAAACTATAGTATGTTATATATATATATATATATATATATATATATATATATATATATATATATATATATATATATAAAAATACTAATAGCCTAAACACATTTAGAATTTGTAACTAAAACCTTCCATTTCTAATTAAAATAAAGTGTAGTACTTTAGCCCTAACAGATTTAATCAGCAGTAAAAATCTAAAACTTAGTAAGAACGATGAGGTGTATTTTAAAAATGGATCACGTGTATTTGTCTCCTATTTACCTTGTCAGTACTGTTGATAATGAAGGGGTTCTGTTTGATAGGTATGCATGGAGAGAGAAAAACTGTTAATTACATGTGTTCCAATGTGTGGATTACTAATTTTCACCAACATGTCCAAATGACAAAAATTGGGAATTTTGCACACGGTGAACACTGAATGTGTGGGGATACTTAATGTTGTAAAAACCTGTTCTGAAATTCATGAAGTGGGTTTTTTTCCTGCCATTTCCTACACATTAGTAATTGCTGCTGATAAGACACTTGGAAAATAGGGAGGACATTTCTAGGAAAGCGCGCTCTGTGTCTGCACACTCTTGTGTGCTACATGACTGTGTCTCGTCACCAGAGCTTAATTTGTAAATTGCGAGGTCCCGGAACATAGCGGGGCGACCAATCCAGCAAGTGATTAGGCGAGGGAGAGGTAACGGAACATTTGAGCAATCACATTAGTGGACCAACTCAAGTGATTAACAGCTTGCATCAGTAGCTTTTATTACAACGTGCACTTGACAAACACACCAAAAACAGAATAAACAATGTAATCAACACATTCAATGCCACAGTAAGTTACTTTTAGTTGTTTTAGATAGACCATAAAACAGACATTTCTTTCCCCTCTGTCTCTCTATTTCGTGCTTTGCTTCTGGTGTCTTTTGCAGTGCTAAGTCCACACATGGAATGGGGTTAAACTGAGATTGTGGGGGTCCAACAAGGCAGAGAAATAGACGCGATGAAATTGTGGAGGTGTAGAGATGCTCGGTCGGCATTGCAAATTAAGTTTATTTGAGAAAACTCCTCTCACACTCTGTAATTGAAATCGGAACAGTGTTGACCGCAATCAAAAAGACTTTTAATCCCACTGGGATGAGCTCACCGCCATTCTCTTGATATTCCCTCAAACCCCAATGGCAGATCGAGAGCTGTCAATGCCAAACTGCTGACAAAGTGACTCTTTGTGGTGTCTATAATTACGGTGGCCTGTTTGGTTTCAGACGTTGGGACTTGTCTAAAATAATCCATTAAATGAAGATGTCTTTTCGCCATCATTCTGCACCCCACCAATTACAGAAGAGGTCGTTTATTAACATGGAAATAGGAATTGTTATAGCGGTAAAATGTAATCAATCAACCCCAAAACATGGCATGGACTCCACACTCCAAATAGATCATTTCTTTCTTTTATTAGGTATATAGCAAGTTATTGACGACATTATCATTCTAATACTTGATTTTTCATAAAACATATGTAGGTTACAGGTCAGCATTAATGTCTTTCAGTGCCGCATGAGATGGGGGATTCCCTAAAACAGGTACCGGATCTAAATTCAGAGGTACCGGATCCGGCTTGTTCCGGCACAAATTAAAGCCCTGCTAGTCACGTCCAGTATATTATGTACTTGCACGTCTTTGCAAGCTTTATAGAATCATGCTTGCTCATCTCAGAGTGCTCGGTTGGAAGACTGTTTGCTGTTTGTGTAATTTGTGTGCCCTGTCACTTGTTGTTTGCTTGCACTATTGTAATAAATACAGCGCTGGTAAGATCGGGCAAGTGATCAAACTAGCAACTGGCCCAAATCCCTCTCAAACTGGACCCAAAAAGATTTGTTGCAAAAAGATAGCCACAGTTACGTCATTTTCATGTCATCAGGCTGTACAATAATTTATCCAATAACATCTTAATGTGCAGAGACTACTGTAAGTAAGCTAAAGGTTTGTAGGTAAATACATCTCAAATGGCAGTTGTTTAGCTGGCACATGATCACCTGGAAGCATTCAATCTGCTTGCTACCAACTTTATGCAACGAATCACTCTGGAACCACAGGAAAATGACATCATGACATCGCTGTTTGGCTGATAATGGCACCACAAGAACATGTACGTCTCAAAAATATCAACAAAACAATTTATCTAGAGACAACGATTCAAGTTCCAACACATAGCCTACCTAATGGGAAAAACAATCCACCCTACATATTTTTCTTTATGAATATCCTGCATCAGATATGCATCAAAATACAGAAGTTAAACATGTTTGTGAATGCTGCTTCATGTTAACAAAGAATGACCATGGCCTTCAAAAAAGTTAAAAAAAAAAAGCAAAGTGCTTTTTCCGTGCATAAACAACCCTCAACCCTCTCATTATGAATGGTCTTTGTTCTTCCAAACCAAACGAGTCTTTGCAAACATGAATGTAATTTCATCCTCCCTGTTGTCAGGACAGAAGCATATCTCTCCCCATTGTTCCTCAATACAAAGGTCATACTCAGGACAATCAATGAAGGATTCTTCAGCGTTATGCCTTGAGAATGCAGTTGATTGGTTGTAGAAACAATATGCCAGGGGGAGAGTTCTCTAAATGGGTTTCAAGCTCAAATTATTTTAGGTTTCTATAACGAAGACAAAATTGAATGCTTTTGTGTGTAGCCTTACATGCAATGCGCAATAGAGTTATGGGCCTCAAATAAGCTAATGGCACAGAAGAGTTCCACCCCAATCCCTCAAAGTAACAAAGACAACACCTGCTTGAATGTGCAAAGGTTTCCCTCAGCCTCAATTTCACAAAGAGGGCAATCAAAATGATCATATTTTTGAGATGGCAAGCAGGGGTTGGGGGAGCCCCTGACTGGGTTATAAACCAATTAAAATATGTCTACTTTTGCCAATCTAGAAATATTTTACTCCACATAAAAGCTGCACAAAGAGGCTAATTTTGTAATATCTTTATACAGATTTTTCAATGCAGTTATATGCTGGATTTCCACCAAAAAGTTTTAGAATTTTTTAAGTTCGACCATCCACTACGTAATTCGTATTATCATGAGGGAGCCACCTTGACATGGAGCAGCTAAATGACCTCTCCCTGCTTTGGGGACAGTTTTAATTGCAAGATTGGAGCATGTATCTAATTTTATTAAATGCATCCATGAGACACCGCAGAATAAGTGTAATATCTGTGGGGGCTGAATAAAGCTACAATGCCCACACATTGCCAGTCTCTGCATACCTGGGAGCAGCTGCTCTCAAAACTGTTCTGGCAGATTGTGAAGACCCACTTTATCGACCAGCTGTGTGATAAACACTTCCGAATAAGCGCTATGTTCAAAGAATTGTGTGCCAAGGTCGGACCTTTCGGTGGGGTAGCTACATCAAGCTAAGTTTTGCAAAGAAACCATTTCAATCACCTTAATGCACATTTTAACTAATGCAAAACTATAGAAAATCTACCTCCTCCTAGCGCATTACATTTTAAGCATATTTAGAACGTTTATTCGCGTATAAAGCGTTTCCATTCAGGTTTCTTATGCGCAATTTCAAAACGCACATAAAAATAGTTGGATGGAAACCCACCTCTAGAGTCAGCATACACAGCAGACCCAAAAACATGATTGATATGAAGTAGCAGTGTAAATAAAGCCATACAATTTCAGGTACACCATTGGCCATGACAGTGAACATTTACAAAGGGACCCTCAGTATTTGGTTTAAGCCTGAGATTTAGAGTTTGGGGTGTGTCAATAAAAGAGTAATGTCAGAAATGTTTTAGTTGTATCTGAACAATTAGTTTCTACACATATTTTGTACTGTTGATGAAGAATATTGATAACACTTGCCAAAACATACTACTCATTTTGTTGGTTTATGAGGAAACAGGCTTGTGTGACAAAACAATTTCCCCATCATGTTCAGGGGCGGCATGGGAAGAATAAAATGCATAAGAAAAATCCAACCTGGTCTCACAGAATCACGCTACAATGCCTAATGTAAGTGTCATGGAAGCACCACAAAATGACATGGTTGTTTCAGCTTGTCCGTTTTCCATCTCACAATTAGATTTTTATGACACTATCGATTAGGTTTAGGTTTAAGGTAGGGAGTTTTGCTGATTTAAAATTTGAGAGCATTACGTGCAAGGAACCAAATATTTTTATAATTAAAAATGTTTTTGCCACGTTCACAATTTTAATGAGATCATACTGGTAAACCAATTTACCTTACTATCAACAAGCAATTATACAGTAAAAGCATATTTAATTAATTTCCACAGTGACTTTTTCACACTGATATTGTGTTGTCATGGTACCAAAATTACAGTAGTCGGTACAGATACTAGTTCAATTTCACAGTTCTCGATAGCAATTTCGATACCACAGCAAAAAAATATGCTAATATGATAATGTGCTATTGAAAACACCAGTGTAGTTATTTTTAATAATCAAAACATTTGTAATAAGTATAGTATAATAAATATAATTTCCCAGAAGTCCATGTTATAAAGTTTAATTTAATTTCATCAACAAAACGTTGGCTAATCATTTCATTCTTAAAACCTTTAATAAGTGAAAATAGAACTTTTCAAAATGTCTTTTGCCAAACATTTATTCAATAGCAGTCTTGCTTGTGATATATTGCTTAATTATTATTATAGTATTGTTATTACAGTGAATATTACAGTACATTGTACTATACAGTTATAATATATTTTTATTTATAAATTTCAGGCATCTGGCTTTTATTTTGAATCATGCTTTTATTATGACATTTTGTTTTATTTATTTTTTTTGCTGGAAGCTTCACTTTTCTGTATAGTTTGAAGACTTAAGTCATGTCTGGAATCTCATCACTTTACACTGGCATTTGAGTCTGACAAATGAAATTTAGGACACAGTATTGGAATGTTTATATTTTAGATTTGCTGGTGTTTGTGTATGTGATCATTTTGAAATGTTATGTATAATTGGCCAATCATAGTGCTAACAAGGCACTACCTCCTCTCTTGGACTTCTAGGACTATCGGGAACGCAATGACTTTAAAAGGGGTTTTGACATGAGGAATCCTATTTTCCTTGATCTTTTCTTTTTTTTAATCCCCTTTTCTCCCCAATTTGGCATGCCCAATTCCCACCATTTACTAGCCTTGTGGTGGCGCGGTTACTCACCTCAATCTGGGTGGTGGAGGACAAGTCTCAGTTGCCTCCGCTTCTGAGACAGTCAATCTGTGTTCCTTATCACGTGGCTCGCTGTGCAATAGAAAGGAGGAGACGATAACTGGCTTGATGACATAAATAATATTTTAATGATTAACTTAAACCAAAGACAAACACACACACACATGACGGACATGTCCGTAAACGATCTCTCTCTCCCGCAGTCGGCCTTTATACCTCTCAGAGGCTTGATTAGGATAAGGAACCGGGTGTGTAGAATCACGACCCGGCCCCGCCCTCCACCCTGCCACAGAAAGCATTTAAGCTCACACAAATCGAAGAAAAAGAAACCGCTAATGAAGTAGACAGACGCAGTTAATTTACATGATGACCATATACACTAAAATAGTTATCATGTTTATACTGTGTCTCATGTCATGTTTTTGTTGAGAAAAACAAGCATATCCACGTGCTCAGTAAACTACACTCGTTTATACACACAAGTTTAAATTATGGAATGTCCCTTACCTCCCCTAGCATAGTCTTTCTCAGATGCCATGTTTGTGGTTTACAGAAGCATCGCGGGGATTACGTTGCAACGGGGATGCACATATACGAGAGTAAAGTGTACACCGCTTATCCAGTACATTTAAACAGTAGCCCACATTCTCACAATAACCCTGAACTGTTTGCTCAACAAATGTGATCAACTTGTGTCAACACTCAACAGCACCACCCAGTGCATTCTGTATTAACTGCCAGTTTTAGTTTGTGTGTTCAGGATTTAACATGCATCTCACTGTATATATGACCAGCACAGCAAAATTCGAATAGTATTTTTACTATTCAAATAATTATTGCAGAACGATTATTCGACTACTCGTGCACATCCCTAATACTTACTTTACCTTATTTTTCTGTTCCCCTGTCCAGCAGTGGTGACCAGTGAGATGGCAAGAGAGAGAGCAGGTCAGTCAAGAGCAGAGAGCCAATCAGAACAGTGGACATTTACTGTCAAGTCTTAAAGAAGAAGCAGCATCTAAACAGAGCTTTTCTGACAGAGGATCGGAATGAGGGTGAAAAATACAAATATATGACTGTTTTTTGCAATCGCGCAACTTTAAAGACCAGGGCCCCCCCCCAGCAGTCAAGGGCCCCTAGGCACTGGTCCCATTGGCCTTGATCGGTAATCCATCCCTGCTTCCAACGCGACTAGATCTTATTCATTATTATTCACAAAGGTGAAAAAAATCAGACTTCATGCAAATGAGGGGCAAATTTCGAGAGCTCACTGTCTGCAGTCTGAATTAGTTTGATTCGAACATTGATAGATCGTTAATCTTATTAATGATATGATGAACTGAGCACTGCTGCAGTTCATATTAAAACACTCTCCCCCTGCAGAGTCTGCATTTGTGGGGACAGAAAAATCAATTCCTTGTCAAATTAGAATTATATCTTAGTTTTACTGGCATAATGCCGCATCAGTTATCAGATTTTCAAGACCAGACGTGCAGTCCACCAATAACGTTAGATCGACAGCAGTAGGATTGCCTACTAGTGACTCCACAGTACAGAGACTAGCGACACCAAAAGAGCTAGTAGCTGCATGTGTGTACAGGGCTTTACAGTGTCAAAGACTTGGTGAAACAAGGGACACTCCCTTAAGATGACTGTTAAAAAGACATGGGGTAAAAAGTAGGCAATACTTGAGAATTCAAGTCATTCACAATACAGGGAACGAAGCACAGATGTCAAAAGCCTACTGCATGATTTTTTTTCCCCAAATTCTGATTCTTGCCAGCAAGCGAGGCATTCGCTCAAAGAGTTAAAGCACTACTATTAGAGAATTGGGGGTAATGATAAAATCAGTCAACCTCAATGCTGCACTGAGTGGGCTGGGAATTTGACAGAGATCAGTAATGTAATGGGCCACACTGAACCTATCAACATAGCTAATCCATTACACTCTTCTGTGTGTCTCTGCTGTGGAGCAGTGCGCCATTACCACACTGCCACTAGAAAACAGAGGTCAGAACATAACGAGGCTGTGGCAAAATGCAGTGTGATGGAACTGTAGTGATTTATTCTGCCACAAGACAATTAAAATACAGCTAAATCAAGCACTATTGACCATACTGTAATTTTACGCATCAGCCTGATATTTGACACTCTGCTAAACACACGTTAAGTCTACCTAGTCTTACTGAATTAATGTTACAACATTTTTGCAAACTGAGTTTACATGCAGTTTTCAAATTTTGCCGCAGTTTTCTGATGAAATGAACACTGGGGGGGGGCAACAACTGTGTGTATTATTCACTTTCACACAAATCACGAGTACACTGGGCGATTATGAATGTATTAACACCAATTCTTTGCTCTATTTCTCACACTACTATAATATCATATCGAAAACACTTTTTCTCCAACACAACAAAAAACTATACATTTCAATGCTTGTATAACAGACCCACCTACATTTACACACTTATTCCAATGTGATTATCTTGTGGGGTAGCTGACCTCATAGAAAGCTGGACCAGGAACTCGGAAGACCACAGTTCGAGCCGTGCCAAGCACACAAGTTGACACGTGAGAAAAAAAGTGTCATAAAAGCGACATGAAATTACACGTCAGCATCAGAAATATACTTTTCATGTCACATTTGGTTTTAGTACACTATCGGTTTTGTTGGTAAGACTTTTCAATAGGGCTTAAACTCATGATTATTTTGATAATCGATTAATCTAACGATTATTCGACTATTTGCAATTAATGCTACGATTAATCATTAGCTCTTTAATGATTATTCAGCTTGTGCCCCAACTTAAAAGGTTGTATTAAACGTGCTTATTAACAATAAAGAAGACAAAATCATCTTTTAAAAATACCTCTAAAAGACATTCACTGAATTAAAGGGAAATAAATACTTTTTTATTAAGGTTAATTCAGTAAAGAAATTCACTGCAAAAATTCCTGATGTTATCAAGTGTTTTTGTCTTTTTTTCCCCCATTTAAAATGGTCTAAAACAAGATACATTTACTTGAGAATCAGCATATCAGATATTTAGACTTGCTTTAAGAGCAATTATCTTAATTGTATTTTGTATATAAGTGTATTTTTCACTTGGTTATACTTCTGCAAGTGCAGTAAAGACAAAATATACTTGTATTTGAGATCTATTCTCTAAAAGCAAGTCTAAATATCGTATATGCTGATTCTCAGGTGAATGCATCGTTTTAAAGGATTTTTAGATATTTTAAAATATTTTATTATATTCGACATTCTCAGATAACAATATTTTATTTTCTGCAGTATAGCTGCTGATGACAATGTACATTGTTTTAAAGGCGTTTTAGATATATTTCTATTGGAAAACAAAAACTAATCAATAACGTATTTTGTTGCGGTGTATAATGGGGTGAAGACTACCCTCTCTCTCACCTTTCTGTTCACTTCAATCCATCTTTAACTCACCAAAAAACGGAACTCTCTCTTATTAATAAAGCTGGATATTACCAATTTTCTTCACAATAAGAAATGCATAGTGACATATATTATGATTCAATAAGTCACGAGCCATCACGTTATAATCTAGCTGCATTAAGTGTGCACGCTCGAGGGATGAGCGTCCCCGCGACAGAGTGTGTATCAGCCGGATGCAGTTTCAGTCTCGGGACATTCACGCAACTGACAGAAGAGACGCTGACCGCCAGTTTCGGAGTTTGTAGTTATTTACACGATTTGCTTTCATATTATTTTAACTTTAATAAAGCTATAACGCATTAAATATAACTGCATTTAAGATGTAACACCGGGGTGTTTCCTTTAAAGTGATCCGGCTCCGCTTATTCCACAACGAGTGTGCTTCTGTATTAACTTATTTAGTGTTTTTTTTATAATCATTGTCCATCCATCCATCCATCCATCGTCAACCGCTTATCCTGTGTACAGGGTCGCGGGTATAATCATTGTATTTAATATAATTATTTGTATAATAATTGGCTAACTAAATCACCTGAAGCTGTTTGGAAAGTTTAGAGTGCATCTGGACTGTGAGCTGTGTAATTTTTCCTCTTCTCAGTCTTGCGCGAGCTGCAGTGCTGCTCTCGAGCCATCATTAGAGTTTAATGCGATCTCATGATACGTTAAATGAGATCAAAAGACTTTCACAATTAAAATTTCAGTCGCAAATCTATTTTTTAACATTAACATATAAACTAATACTAAACTATACTTTTACAGCATTTATTAATATGAGTAAATATGTTAATTGCAACTTATACTAATAAACTTTTAAAATCAAAAGTTGTTTATTGACTTCAGTCACTTGTCATATCTAGACTGGACTACTTAAACGTTCTTTTAGCTGGCCTTTCTGCATGCACAATTAGGTCTCTGCAAATGATCCAGAATACTGATCACTTCCACACACAGTTAGGGAAAGGGTTAGTTTACGGCCTCTGTTTATTTTTTCTGCCGATTTAAAGCTCTCACCTTATTTGGAGCTCGGCCTGCAGAAATATCCTTTACAATGCACTGAATGTGTAATTATGTGAAGAATGTTAGCGTTTGTCTGCCACGAGCCCGCGCATGCATTCCAAGAGAAGGGAAGAATTTGAACTGCTCTTTTGAAAAGGATATATTTGGGAACATGCAGGTATGAGAAAATGATTATTCCATAACTACGGCTGGGTGCCTGTAAAGACGCAAATTATATGCAATTAATAGTGGTTCACTTCCGTAATTTAGGTCAATTATGTGACATCAGCAGCAAACTGTAATGGAGTTCACATGAACAATCTCACAGACCACCTTTTAAAGCAGATTCAGGTGCGGTTCACAGTGTGCACCCGATTTGGGAAAACAGCGTTGACATCATCCAGACAAACTGAACTTTGACATTAAACAAACCAGGGAGTGCACCAAAATTGCTAGTGTGAAAGCACCCTTAATGCTGGTTTTACTATAGTAATATTGTAGTAACCTTGAATGTACTAACCGTGGTTAATTTAGTGGTTACTACAAACACCATGGTTAAACTATGGTTTCTGTAGTAAAACCATGGTTAACTTAAAGGGAATGTCAGACTAATTAAATATATAACAGGTGAATTCTGCAATCAGAACTGAGAAATAAATAATAATATCCAACAGTTGACTGTTGCCGATCTAAATTAACAGCCTATGTACGAAAGAATAACAAACTGCAATACTGAAAATTGACACTAGGTAGCAGTTTTATACAATGACCAGATAATGGGCAGAACACAGATAAAAATGGTCTGACACGCTGATCTATGTGCACGTATGTGAATAGAGGGGCCACGACTAGTCTGTCTGTGGGGAGATCTGACATTTTCTGCTCTTGCAGCTGTCCTCTGAGTTTATTTACAGATGATACACTCTTTGATGATATTGGAGGCAGGTTTTTGAGCTCTGATGATCCATAAGCCTGCTGTACGCAGTGCACCTTCTGTAAAGTGATGACCTTGGTGGACTACCTTCCCATGGCAGTGCTTATGTGATAAGCTGGATTGATCAGGAGATGTTTCTCACCTTTTGTAATGTCTGCATTTGACAAGCGTCCTCCCACTGTAATCTGTCCTTCTTCATCAAGAATGGGATTCGGATTCTTAATAGGACTTTGACTAGAGATCTTTTCGCCACTGTACAAAGACTTTAACTCTTCCTGGAAGATATCTTGTTGGACACATTTAATAATGGCTATTTCTGCTTGTGCAAAATTCACTATACAACATATTTTGCATTTTGCAATGCCAGCCTACACATGAGTATTTTTGCGTGTAACTGGAATACGTTTTAGCAACGTGAGTAAGAGTGGCCACCCCTCTCACAAGAGATTTCCAACTGGAAAATCTACTGAATCTGTGGGATCCCAGCTGACATATATTGACCTTCGTGGCCAAGGCTGTTATCTCAGGTCTGATTTCACTGTCCGATTCTGGATCGCTTCGATTGAAAATGTAATGCTCATCTTGTTCACTTGCATGGGCTTGACGCAAAAAACGCTGGACCTGAAAACCATATTGTGTTCTGTAATTCAGCAGCTGAAACTGGTCTTATGGCTTTGTCTGCTGGAGTCTGACTGGTAGCCATGTAATGCCACTGCTCCGGGTTAGTTGATATCTGGATCCGTACAACTCCGTTAGATACATAAACATAGAATCACCGAGAGGCATTGTTAATGTATCCCAGTACAATTTTGCTATTAGAGTAGTATTTCACTGAATGTAGATCAATGTCCATTTCGCTGGTTATCGATTCTGCAAGCTCAACTGCTAAAACGGCTGCACATAACTCCAAACGTGGCACTGTATGGGCTGGTTTTGGAGCCAGCTTTGATTTGCCCATAATAAAGCCTACATGACACTGGCCATTATCCTCAACAGGCTTGAGGTATGCTACAGCAGCTATTGCCATAGTAGAAGCATCAGAAAACACACATACCTCTTTCTGAACAGTAGAAGTCAGTGACACTGGTACGTAATTTATGGGAACACTAAGCATTTCAAGGTGAAGTAAATCATCAGTCCATATTCTCCACTGAATTTCTCTGTTTGCTGAGAGTGGTGTATCCCAAACAAATTGGTCTACAGAAAGGTCTTGCACTAATGCATTTCCTTATATGTTATATTTCAGGGCAAAGAGTGTATGCACAGTTGACACGTATGCCTTTCTGACTAATACAGATGATCGGTTACTATACTTTGCTGCAGACAGCTCTGTTTTTGCAGAAGTCTGGTTACTGCTTGTTGAGAACGTGAAAATTGGATCATTCTTGATCGTTGCTTGATTAACAATGAATCTGGTGAAGGAACTGAATGGTGGAAAGGAAAAATGTTAATCATCCTTGTACTTGGAGCCTTGTGCAATCCACTTATCTTGCAAACTGTATGGCAGCTTTTTGATGATTAATTTAACTCCACAGGCAGTGTCTAGATAAGCCAGTCCTGGTAAGTGGCCTCCTGACTTTGCTGCATCAATTTCTAACAAAAGGTCTCTAAGCTCGCTCAACTTTATCTTGTCCTTATTAGAGATTTTAGGAAAATTCTCCAGTTTCTTTAGCGGAGCGTCCTCAATTACCTCAGCGCTACGATAGCATTCCTCTAATCTCTGCCACGCCATCTGAACACCAAGTGCTGCATTATGGACATGAACTGACCTGATTATTTTGGCCTATTGTGATGATTCTGTCCTGAGCCACTTTACGAGCAGGACTAACTCCTCTCTGGCAGTTCAATTGAGGTCTCTTATCACACTCCGAAATGATGCCTTCCACGGCCAATAATTTTCTGGGCACTCATCGAATGTCAGTAACCCAGTACTCACTAACTCTCGTCGTATCAGAAACCTAGGAGCTTTTGGAGTGAACTGTGGACATGTAGAATCTGGAAACTGCTGTGATGCATGAGACGTAGATTGCATTTGAACCTGTTCCAACTTTTCTTGAGACAGAGAATGATACTCCACATACTCACTGGTTCTTTGTGCTGAATCTTGAATAGCTAATTCTGAGAAGTCCTGAAGCGGATCCTCCGGTTCTACTGCGGCTTCATAAACTGCTGCTTCGGCCGAGGCTGCAACTGCTGCCATTTGTATTTGTAGCACATGCAAATTAACTTCTAATACTGATTTGCGTCTCACTGCTTCCGCTTCTAATTGTGCTTTCCCTTTTATAATTGTTGCCTCTTTTTCAGCATAAGACACCTCTGCGCATGCCGCTTCGGCTTTTGCTCTAGCGCTAATAGCTACTGAACTGGCAGATGATCTACTCGAGTGTGAAGAATATCTGGAGCTGGATACTTGAGATCGCCTCTATAAAGCTTGCTGGGCTGTTTCAGCATTCTTATCTGCAACTGCAATCTTTCCCTTTTTGTTCACAGGATTGTGCAGCGTATGATGGCAAATACAGATCTTGTTAAACTTACCCCAAACTTTCCATGCAACGGCGTCACTCTGAAGAAGCGAGTCAGCTAGTTAACAAACATAAACTAAGCGGTTTTTCCTTTCCAGAATGTTTACTTATGTAATCCTTTTTTTTCTTCTTTTTTTGTGAAAAGGTATATGCAAAAGGCTCCAAGGCAAAGACCGTTTGCGTGCTGAATTGAAACTGAAACTGCATGTTGACTGTTCCCGATCTAAATCAACAGTGTGTATGTATGAAAGAATAACAAACTGCAATACTGATAATTGCCAGCTATATACAACGACCAGATAATGGGCAAAACACAGACAAAAATGGCCTGTGTGCGCTTCAGAATGAACCAGTGACACGCTGATCAGTGTGTATGTGCGTGGGCGCGGGGTTCATGGGCTCATCTGCTTTGTGAATTACTGCTGGTTCAAGCATTCACGCAATTCCAAAACATTAGTGACCGCTATTAAGTTTTTATACAAATCTACAAACGCGGAACTGTAAAGAAGAGTTTGACAGCAGTTCACAAGATGCGAAACTCATAAATGTCAAACAAACATGGCCATTTCTGTTTCATAATAAAAGGTCCAGGTGAAGGTAAAATAAACCCGACTGCATGCAGTGTCAAAATAAAAAATTAAAAACAGTTAAGGGTGAAGTAAATAGGACAGAAATATATGAATTTATCTTTAACAAATCTTATCCTAAAAATAATATTATATTATATATAACAAATTGTCATTCGATCACTTGTGTTATGTGTTGTCATTTTGAATAATTTTTTGGGCCGCACCTGGTAATTTAAATTAAAATTCACCCATGATTTACTCTTTACCTTTCATTTGTTAACATCAACATGTAGCCTAACTGGTCAACTGGTTTTAATCATCAAAAATATGATTTACCATGACTGAATCAACTGGGCTACACCAACGAATGTAATTTTATACGGTTGAGTCAGGAAAAACAACAAATTAAAGTAATACATACTGTATAGGCACAAATCACAAACATTTTACAGGATTTGATTCGGGTGAAGAGGTTTTCTTTTAAGAATGTTGATAGTTTATTCCTCTGAAATCAGAATGTCTAAAATAAAACATAGAAGGAATAACTTAAAGGGATAGTTCACCCCAAAATGAAAATTCTCTCATCACTTCTGTTGTTTTTAAATGTTGTGGCAGCGGGGGCGTGGTCAAGCGCCCGTCCGGGAGAGAAAAGCGGTAAGGGCGCTCACACCTGAGCTAAATTATTTCTAACACCTGTCTCTAATTGCAGTAGCTTGAGGAGAGCGGCATAAAAAGCAGCAGCAACAGAGCCCAAGGGAGAGCCCGACACAGGCCAAGAAGCTATTGTGTTATATTAGTGTATGAGAATTAAAAACAACCTTACCTGAACCCTGTTGCTGTTTCCGTCCCTTCCTCACTGGAAACTTGCTACAAATGTGCTCTATAAATAAAGGTTGACTTGACATGACTTGACTTACTCAAACTACTGGCATGCCAGATGTTTTCTGCAGAATACAAATGAAGATTTTAAGAAGAATATTTCAGCTCTGTAGCAAGTACAAAACAATGCAATGAATGGGTGCCAAAAGCTAAATATTTTAAAGCTCCAAAATCCACATGAAGGCATCATAAAATTAATCTATATGACTCCAGTGGTTAAATCCATGTATCCATGTCTTTAGACACAATATTATAGATATGGTTGAGAAAGAGATTGATATTGAAGTCATTTTATATAATAGATTCTCCTCCTTGCCCAGTAGGGGGCAATATGCACAAATAATGAGAATCAACAAAAACAGAAGGAGAAAGTAAAAGTAAAGGAAAAAGGACTTAATATTGATCTGTTTCTCACTCTCACCTATCATATCACTTCAGAAGATGTGGATTTAACCAGAGTCGTCTGGAGTACTTTTATGCTGCCCTTATGTGGATTTTATGCTTAATTTTGGCACCCAATCACTTGCATTGTATAGACCAACAGAGCTGAGATATTCTTCTAAAAATATGTGTTCAGCAGAAGAAATAAAGTCATACACATCTGGGATGGGATGAGGGTGAGTCAATGATGAGAGAATTTTCATTTCTGGGTGAACTATCCCTTTAACTACTTTAAATTATGAGTATATTTTAGCTTGGGAAGCTACAGTTGTAATATGGCTTCCCCAACACTGTAGGCTACATTGCTCTTCCCATTAGTTTAAAGGAATAGTTTACCCCAAAAATGAAAATTCTGTTATTATGTGTTCATCATGTCATTCTTGAAATTTTACAGCATGCAACCCAAGGGATTTGAAGCCATACAATTGCTTTGTGCGAGGAACAGACAAAAAAAAGAACTCCTGAATTTATAATCATTTTTATTTTTGTCCTTTTTGGAGCTTGACAGTTGTGGTCACTGTGTTCTGTTAATGAATGTAAAAGAGCTACTGTATGTGAAGTTTCTCCTTCTGTGCTCCATGAAAGATAGAAATGCATATGGGTTAGGAACGGCATGAGGGTGAGTAAATAATCACTGAATTTTTATTTTGGATGAACTGTTACTTTAAGCACCGAAGCGTGTTTTACTGTCCATTAGGGGAGTGGCCGAAATTAAGCTTTTACTATCTTCGGCATGTGGTTTGCTGCCTTAGAGTATTTTCTATGAATCACGACTTATACTGCAAGTACTTATGTCTACTTGCCACATGAGCAGTGATGCTTTTTGAGCTGTCATCCACTTTAAAGTAAAAATTATTTTGCATATGGATAGTGAAAAACGATCTATATTCATGTCTATATTCAAATAAGACATTTTCAGACATACACATAAGAGCCAAGGTACTGGCTCAAGTACATTTCCTGAGATGAATGGCCAAAATATGGTGTAAAAATTAATAAATGAATCGAGTTATCATCTGAGATTG
This sequence comes from Xyrauchen texanus, assembly GCF_025860055.1. Classification (NCBI taxonomy): domain Eukaryota; kingdom Metazoa; phylum Chordata; class Actinopteri; order Cypriniformes; family Catostomidae; genus Xyrauchen; species Xyrauchen texanus. Next base: position 29,533,856 of record NC_068315.1, read on the forward strand.
CAACAAAAGAAGGTTTACGGTTGAGTGGGTCTCTGATTCATTCTGTGATTAACAGTGTAAAAGAAGCAGGGTACGTGCATTTGTGTGTGCGTAAGTGAGTTTCCTCTCAAACACAAGGTGAATTTATTAATTCCTTGCTTTGTTTATTTCCAGGAAGCATTCCTGAAACAGTTTGCTAAGATTTTTCAGTAATGCTAAAACTGGGAAAGAAATATGTAATCTATGAAAACGCCTCCTATCCTAGCATCAGACTGACTGGAAAGGAACTTCATGCATAAAATATATTGAAAACAAATCTCTGCAAACTAATGAAAGCTTTTATTTGTATTTAATTATTATTATTAGAAATTAGATATTTTTTACTGATCCACAGTTATTGACCACCTAAGTGAGGGCCTTAATAACTTAAGTATACCCTGTCCCTAAAACAATTTTTTTTTAAAACGACCATGAATAAATCCTGCTGATTCATTCGATCCTTGTGTTGCATGTTGCTGTATGCGGACCATTTTATTTTCAGACCATTTTTATCTCAAACCACATAAGCTTGTGAACAAAATCATGGAGGGTTTATGACTTCTGATTATTTGAGCACACCACCCGAGCATTACAATAAATTAATACATTGCGGTGCAATAATGCATGCAAAGGCTTAAAAGATGCATTCAATCTGAAGTGATTACATGCTTTGAACACAATGTAATTTAAAGGGTTAGTTCAACATATTTAAATTCCAGCATTATTTACTCACCTGCATCATGTTCCAAACCCAAATGCTTTTATTTTTTCATGTGCTATCTTCTAAATCTTCTGAGGCCATACAATTGCTTTGTGTGAAGAACAGGCCGAAATGCAAGTCTTTATTCACTGAAAATCTTCCCCTCAAAAATCGTATTCGCAATTCTGTTTAAATTATAAAATTGCGATTTTCAACATGTCATGCAAGGTTTACCATCATTGTTTCCACATGGGTCATAAACGCCTGTTTGAAATGTGGAATGGGCAATGAGATTTGAGTGTTTAAGCGAAAGACATGATTTTCAGCGAAGAAAAACTAAAAACAGAGGGAAAAGTTCTCACAGAAAGAAAATATAGCTCACTGAGTCATAAGGAGTCCCTTCATATTTTACTTTTGAGCTGTTTTTTGCCGTTTTTGGAGCTTGGCAAGCAAAGTAAATGGTCTGCACTTATATAGCGCCTTTTTAACCTTATCGGTATTCAAAGTGCTTTACACTGTGACACATTCACCCATTCATACACACATTCATACACACATTCATACACCAATGGTGGCAGAGCTGCCATGCAAGGTGCTAGCCTGCCATTGGGAGCAAATTGGGGTTCAGTGTCTTGCCCAAGGACACTTCATGTGGGCCGGGATTTGAACCACCAATCCTGCGATTAGTGGCCGACCCGCTCTACCGACTGAACCACAGCCGCCCCAAAAGTCACTATTCACTGCAATTGTACAGTAAGTAAGAGAGCAGGATGAACATCCTTCCAAATGCATCCTTTGCATTCCACAGAAGAAAGAAAGTTATATAAGCAGGGATGCAAATTCATGAGGTACTTTTTTATTTTTATATTGAATAAGCTAAAAGCACCAATTCCAGCTATTTTAATGATTCAATTATAGCAAAAATAAAGATATTTTGGTGTGGCTTGCTTCAGTTACACAAATGTGTTCGGTTTCATTAACTGATTAATTCAATGCCCCTTTCTGGAGATGCCATAGGTGGCACCAGATGAGCGTCTTCTGTGCTATGAGCGAGTCATTGAATCATTTTGAGTCATTCAAGACCAAAATCTACCATGACACTTTATAGCGTTTGACTTATTGAAAACAATTGTTTTAAAATAAATAACGTTACAAAAGAGAGGCAACGATGACATTAGACGTAACGATTGCTAGTAGGGCTGCACAATTAATCAAAATAAAATCGAAAACTGCAATATGATTATTCAACTGGAAGGACTGCGATTTATTTAAATAAATAAATAAATATTCTGCTCACTTCAAAGTTTATTTGCGCTGCAGTTTTTATTTGCGCTGCAGTTTATATTAGGTTGGAGCATTGTTGGTGTTTTCAGAGCGGTTATGCACTCCACAACTCCCTCTCATGCTTAGAGTAACAGAAGTGCTCTCAGTTCGGTTCCGTTTGCTTACGAGCGCTAAACGCTTTATTTAAACTAAACTGGCGCATCCTGCATGAAGCGCTTTTTATTATTATCTGCGGATGCAGCATCTCAGTCACCGTAAGGCACAGGTATCATAATAATAACGCAGAATACAAGATGGGGTATAATTCAAACATCTTTATTAAATGCACACATATATGAACATACATATAATAAATCTATATGAAATATTTAGTTACTACACTATAATGCATTACTAAATTAAATATAATAAAATAATGAATACAAATACTTAAATGGTGACAAACTAACCAAACTTTTCACTTTAAATGTAATTACACCAATGGGTTATCAGTTCAACTTCAGTTTGACATTAAGCCTCATTCTTTAGGACTATCTTATATACAGTAAAGAATAGTTTGTATAAGCCTACTAGTTTTTAAGGCCTTGAATAAAGAGTAACATTTATATTTAAAAAATAATATTTTGTATTTATTGCATTATTCATTCAATCAACATTATATTTGACAGCAAAAACTAGGCAACAACTATGGTTTTACCAACAGGGAAATTCTGCTAACAGTGACATTGAGCAGAAAAGCTTACATAGAACCAGTTTTGATAGCTGCTGATAAAAATTAAATGATCAGCATTGATTGATGAGATGAAAAGAAAATTGGAGATTGTATCGGATGTTAAAATCCTGATTGGAGCATCCCTAATATTCAAGTTGACTGTTTCAAAAACTAATGATGATGATTAGTGGGCTGAGACCCTATCACAAAATGGACAAAAACAGGTACATGTTGGACGGTAACATTTGATTATGAAGAAGACTTTGTTTCACGGTTTATATATTGATTTGTTTGTGGTTGAACTGAAAAAAAGTTCTCAGTTAGATTTTTTTAAAAGGGCTCAAGTGTGAAATCCCAAGTAGCCTTTTTGCAGTTGAACATGTGGAAAACATTACCATCATAATCGCAGTTCAAATCGCAATATGAATTTTTGTCCAAATCGTGCAGCCATAACTGCTAGTCATATCAGATAAAGTAAAGGTAGTAAAAGGTTTAGAGACTGCCATTATTACCAGTATTTTGTTTTACATTGCCCTTCCTCGAAAATGAAATAAAGCACTGCAGTACCACAATCCATTATAAAAATGCCCCATTAGATTGTCTAATGCTATCTAACGAACTACCATGCTAAGAGAGCTACCTGACTAACTATCCGTTGTCACCACCTCTGAAAAAGCCAAGCCTATGTTGATTCGTGTTTTATTATTACGGGCTCTCCTGCTTTCCCTTTTTGCTTGTTCTTGACTCTTCTCGGTTCTTGGTTTCTTCATTTTGAAAACGGTTGATTCCCCAGAGGTTGCCTTTTCGAATGATCCATGGTCAGTGTCGTTCATTTGCTGTGGCTACAAACAAATACAGTCACACATATCGTGCTGTATTGCTGGACCTTCTTTTCTTTATTTACTTACATGACGTAAACACGCACGGACAACAGATGGAAGTATGCAATTTCCTGCCAACTCCGTACCGACAGCTCTAAACTATAAATAATTATTATAGGCTTACCATAGTGAATCAAGGTGAAAAAATGGTTTGGAAGACAGATTGTTGGTGTACTTACTTAGTAATGAAATTTTTCATTTCTAACAAAACAATCTGACATAGTGTAGCTTTAAGGTCTTAGCGTTTTCTTTGTGAATGTTATTACCAGAGGCATCGTGCACCTATTTTTTTTTTTTTGAGGGGGCACCAAGCTCAACTGCATTTAGACTGACAAAATTTGACATGTGAATAAAGATGTCTGCCAGACCTTCTTTTAATTAAGATTAAATTATCCATTCAAAATGCCCTTGGCTCAAAACAGGCTGCACGTGCAAGTGAACTAAGAACATGCCCCTCTAATTTAGTCAGTCATTCATTCATTCATTTGGTTTATGAATGAGAAGTTTCACGAGTGCCGCTTCTTCAGAGCCCTTCACTCCATTCCTGTAAGACACCGGGATCACTGTCCAATCAAAGCATGCGTTTGGACTTCGCTGTAATCAATCAAGCGATCTACCTTGGTAGGAACGCGAGTGCTATGCACACAATTGGTCACAGCTGTAATCGATCACGAGGTAGTCCAAAACCCACCCACCACCACCAAAAACAAAAACGCTACAGCTCTGCGTGAATCGCAATAGTGACAAAATTTGGTTTCAGAATGGCAAATTTCACCGAAAGGTGAGGAGATTGCATCCCTGTATGAGTCTGGAACAACATGAGGGTGAGTAAATGATGACAGACCATTCATTTTTGCCCTTATTATTTCTTGAATGTATGTGAAAATTTTTGGCTCGTTTTATTTCACAACTCATGGCTTGCAAGCATAGTATGGAATTAAATAAAAGTAGCTATAAATCAATTCTAATCTGACAGCTAACCTACTGGACGTCCACAAGCTGAAATGTATTTAGAAAAGTCCTCGAAGCCTTGACAAAATTTAACCAAAGAGCAAATGCACGGTCACAAGGGGCTCTGTCAGAGGGATTGATGGTCTACCCCCATAAGAGGGCCAGAACTCCTGCCTCTCACACTTTGTCCTTTCCAGGTTTTGCCAACCCCGGACTGAGAGCCCTGGCAGGTCACTTCAGGTGTGTCGAAGTGTGAGGGCTGTAACTAATTGAAAGCTGCAAAGATGCAACTAGGGTTGCTACTTTTAAAGATGTAAAATACAGGACACCCTCTCTAGAGTTGTTGACTCAGGATGTGGTGCAAATGGGAGGGCTGCTTGCTTTCTGATTATATTAATGGTTAGGGATAGTGATGAAGTCCTCACGCTACTAAGGTGGATTTCACACTGGGCAAGTCTGCTTGTTCCCGGCTTCCTCCACATCATCGGTCTGGTTTCAGACTACTCGTGATTCTATCAAACCCTGGTGCTTTTCCGTCATCAACTTGCATCATCACGAATGATGCGGGACACAAACAAACCCGAAATACACCTGGGATGGGCACGAGTACTCAGGTACTCGGATGTGGCAGCAATGATAGATCATGAAAACGATGATCGATGGCGATTATGCATGACGTGACTTCTCACTTAATTCGAAATTCAGTGAAAATGACCTGAAAACTAAACACAAATGTGTCAAAAAGGGAGCTTATTTTCAATTTTGAGATGGATTACATTGTGATTATGAGGGGTACATTGATTGTTAGAGACGTCTCCAATAAAACTGATATACGCTGCTGCAATGCTCTCGTTACGATAATCAAAAGAGTGTAATGAACAGTGTTTTGAACATCAGTCTCTGCAAAACGTTTGCTAAAAATATTTTATTATCGTTAAATTTAAAAAACTTTGACTCGTTACTGGATCTTATTTAATAAAATTGAATGTTTCTCACTGACTGTAAACCTCCCTGCCCTGGGTGATGTAACACCTGCATCTCGACGAAATGGGAGTTGAATATTTCCGCACAAGTTTCCATGTTTGAAGTCCGACATAAAGTGTCATTCCATTGCACTTTCCCCATTTGATAGGTGGAAATTCCAACTCTCAAAGTTGTATGGAACACTTCATGAATCATCACAGAAACAATAATACAGAGCATCGTGGAATTCCCCACATGAACAAACCCTTGGGGAGACAGTGGACTCACCATGCTAAAGCAGCACATATACAGCAGGTGAGAGTTTCAAACAGCAAGACCGATCTCAGCTAAACGGAACATTAAAACGCATATTAAAAGTGCACTGGTTATGGCGTCTCCTGTTAAGCCAACTGCAGTTTGAAAATAGACGGTTCAGACGGTCACTAAAAAAAAACTGTTGCACTAAAATTAATGGTAACCTAATTGACGTGCACATTCTTTCACCGAGTTGGGCAGTGAATCTTCACATGATGACAAAATATGATGCATTATATTTTGATTATGCAATCTTTTGTACATTTTGTAACAGATTATTTTATAACAGCCTATAATAATGAATAGACGATACATGGTAACAAGATGCAACTCAGCAGCCAAAGACATTTGTCAGGAATGTTATTATATACACACAGTTATGTACATGTCATTGCCCCTCGAGTACTTGATGAGTACTTGAGTAATTTGTCAGAGTACTCGAGTAGACTACATTTTCCTAATTCTCTCATTTTGAAATTAAGATATGAAAAAAAAAGCAACTCTCGCCACAGATTAATCAGTAAAACCGATATATCGGTTTACCTCTACGTTGCATGGTGTAATTCAGCAGATATGCATGTTCAGGAGAAGACGACTATATCTGATGCTTAGAAAAGATCTTTTTTGGGAACATAGCTGGTTGTATGCTCGCTCATGCACATACTGTAAACAAAAGGCACCTCAGCTCTTCTGTGTACCACAACATTCCCCTGCCACTCATGATGCAAGTGTTTTTGAACAACTGATGATGCCATCATGCTTAAATCGGCAAAAACGCATGAGCAATACATTTTAATTCCTGAACAAGTGTGGACCCAAGTACAGGTTGCTTTCTCACTCATAAAACCATGCCACGGTTCCATTGCAACTAAGCTCAGACCACCTCCTAGTCTTCATTTGAACCCTAATGCACTTTTTCCTACATTGTTTACAAGGTTCGCACAAGGTCCTTATGTACTTAAATTTAGCTCTAAGAAATTTTATCACTGGAATACCTAGAAAATTGCTAGAAAATACTTACAAAAATGTTTTGTTGAAAACTGCTTGAAACTGAAAATTTAATTTGTGTAATATGTGTCCAGCAAAGATGAGATCCCGCACTCCACTTTTATTAAATAATCTGTATTTTAATATCCTCTTTGTTCTTTACAGTCTATTAAAAAAGTCAAACAAATATTACATTTTATCCCGAATAGCACCGGTGGGCTAAAAAAACCAAGCTGTGTCAGAAATCGCCACATGTTTCCATTAACATGGTATAAATATTTGGGGGTTACCTCCCCCCCATCCCCCCTAGAATATACACTCCTGAATGAATGTAAACTTAATGCTATTACATGTAAATTGTACATATTAGTTCAAACATTGACAGACATCGTGAGAAAACCATATCGTCCCATCCCTAATGAGAAACTTGTGGCTTGACAAGCTCCAGTTTTAAAGTACCTTCCTCAACACTGGTGTCAAATGACATTTATTTTCAATGACAGGCTTGCTTTATCCCACAAGCCCTCCGTGGAGCTTAGACCAGGTGGCCAAGATGAATTGGAGGGATGAACGTCCCCAAGTGTCTGATTACAGAGGCCCCATTTGATGAGGGTGCTCCAGCTAAATGAGCATTTACTATGGTTGCCTAAGAACAGGACAAATCCTATTAGCCAATGTCTTTGAGACAGCCAGAGACAGTGAAACAATGATGGGCAGCCCAGCAATGAATCAACCCACACAAAGCACAATGGGTGGGGAGGGTGCACAGAAAAATACAGAATCTCAGGCATGTAGGGCATAACTCAAATTCAACGGATGCTTGGCTTGTGGCCACATTGAAAATGTAAAAATAAGCAATATAAATAAAAGAATTCATGTTAGAAATACATATATATCATCGATCAGCACTCTCCCGTCTCTGGTGCACAAATATCAAAAATCCTGCTGGACTCACATGCATCTGCATGCTCCAGAGATAGCGTGCGACACTCAACACAGACACAGATGCGCGTGTCAGATGAGAAGCAAATTTAGCACTTATGAAGTGTCGAACGCAAGATGAACGTCAGTGAATGTCACTGACATTTTCAGTGCCGGAAAAAACCATGTCCATGTCTCTTTAATTCTCTCAGTCTCACTTGTAGCTCTGCCTGCTGATAGATATTCATACGCTGAGCACATGGATATTTACATATTGTGATATACACGATATAGCAAAATCTTTATATCTTGGGGCGGATCTAGACATTTGTTTTTGTCATGGCATGGGATGGCATGGGGTGGCAAGGGGGTGGCATGCAGTTTATGAAGCAAGCGCCTATGCGTAGTTCTTATTGATTAAGGTACCAAGCTTCATTGCAACATGTACTAGTTCATTAATTGGAGTTACAATCAAATTATAAATGTCAATGAATTTGTGATACAACTGCATTACCAAGACATTGTCTATTAAACACGTCTCAACCCATAACTAACAGTGATGTATCCAATAATATTCAGTGAATACTTGGAAACAACTGAGAAATTCATCTTTTACCTCTTTTTTCCAAGTATTTGTCCATGTGGTTATTTTTGTTGAGGAAATAAGCTCGAGAGAGCCCAAACACTCTAAATGCGCTGCAATAGTAGGTAGACGATTGGTCGATGCTGTGATTGGCGGCTGCTGTAAACAATCACGGGATTGGTTGCTGCTGTAATCATTCAGTGGTTCAAGCAGTTTGACATGAATAAACCCCAACACAATGTCAAAATCAATGAAAATATACTTGCATTTATATGTAATACATTTGGATACTTATGCTGGAGTGGCAGATGGGGTGGCAATGCTTTTTCTTAGGATGACATTTGCCACCCCATACCACCCCGGTAGATCCGCCCATTTATATCGTTGACACGGTATATATTGTCTTATCGCCCAGCCCTAATTCCACCTGCACGTGTCTATTTCCTTAAATATTTTAAAAGGGTAAACATGACCTAATGGTAATGTAGACCCACAGGGTGACTCACAGTGACCTAACCTGCTGCATAGAGACAGACACCATCATTCACAACACAGGAGCTGAGAAACATGTGGAGGGGGTGAATAATTAATGAGTATGGGAGGGGCAGAAGCCATTTGTGTGGATGACCAGCAGCATATGGGAACTAAAAACGGTTTACCTTGCCTTTGGTAACATCTAAAAGTAGCCTAACTGGTCAACTGGTTTTATTTAAGTCAAAAATATGATTTACCATGACTGAATCAACTGGGATACACTAACGAATTTAATTTTATACGGTTGAGTCAAGAAAAACAACTAATTAAAGTAATACATACTGTATAGGCACAAATCACAAACATTTTACAGGATTTGATTCGGGTGAAGAGGTTTTCTTTTAAGAATGTTGATAGTTTATTCCTCTGAAATCAGAATGTCTAAAAGAAAACACAGAAGGAATATCTTAAAGGGATAGTTCACCCCAAAATGAAAATTCTCTCATCACTTCTGTTGTTTTTCAATGCGCTCTATAAATAAAGGTTGACTTGACTTACCCTCCTGGCATGCCAGATTTACATGACTTTCTTTCTTCTGCAGAATACAAATGAAGATTTTCAGAAGAATACCTCAGCTATTTAGGTCCATACAATGCAAGTGAATGGTGACCAAAATGTAAAGCACCAAAAGCACATGAAGGCAGCATGAAAATAACCCATAAGACACCAGTGGTTTAATCCATGTTTTGAGAAGCATTATTTGTGCATATCACCACCTAATGGGCAGGGAGGATAATTTATAGTAAAAAAGGACTTAAATGTTGATCACTTTCTCTCCCACACCTATCATATCACTTGTGAATTTAACCACTGGAGTCTTATGAATGAATTTTATGTCACCTTTATATGATTTTTTTGAGTTTCAAAACTGTGGTATCCATTCACTTGCATTGCATGGACCCACATAGCTGAAATGTTCTTCTAAAAATAGTTGTGTTCAGCAGAAGAAAGAAAGTCCTACACATTTAGGATGGCATGAGAGTGAATAAATGAGAGAATTTTTATTTTTGGGTGAACTATCCCTTTAAATTGCTGGTATTGGGATAGTAGCGTGATAGACTGTGAAGAGTGGAATCATGCATGGAGCTATTTCTACCCGATTTAAAAATGACTTTCATTGGTGTAACCTAATGTAGTAACAATAGTTATCGACAAAATATAGTCAGCATACTACAATTATTGTTACTGTAAAACTGTGCCAAGTTGTCACCAATGTCATAAAAAAAAATATTTAAAATGACAGTTTTTTCTTTACTGTAGTAAAATCGCATTAAAATAGTGTTTACCATTGTACTTGTAATTTATATTTCTTTAGTTTTATTTTTTGTAAATTGTGGTCCAACGGTTGAATGCAATGAAGTCAAACTGTCCGTGTCTCTTAACGTCATGCCTCCTTAACATTCAAAAAGTCTAAATCGGCGATACGACATCTGAATAAGTGATTTGATCGATTTCTGTGTCACTTTCGTTTAAATGGATTAAAAACGTGGAGGCAACAGATTGCGAGAAATGTGCGGTGTAATAGGATGAACACGCGGTAATCCCAGTTCCTGTTGAAGCATTCCTCGTGTCAGCCAGGGAAACTGTGTCAGGTACTAGTTGTGGCTTTTTTTCCCTCCATCAATACATATTTCAAATGCGAGTATGTCAATGCGTTCTGTGCGCAATTCACAACACTTCACCTTCACTTCCCCGGCGCCGCACGCGCAAACAACCGACATCAAGCCAGCGAGTGTTTGTCTTCACGCGACACAATTCACCTCACATACAAACCGAGGTCCAAATGTGATTCTAAACTGCCGACCCCAAGAAATAACCCTTCACTTATTCACTCACCTGCTTATCTAGAGACCTGCCAACCACTGGAATAACAATCCAAATGTGTAGTCGCGTTGCGATCAAAATCTCGCCAACTTTTCTTCACGCGCAGTGATTCAATGAGCGACTTACCGCGTGAGTATCAAAGCCATGCAAATCCTCCACAGACGGCTGGTGAGTATCACAAACTACTCCTTAGTGTACTGAACACATCCCGAGCTGTCGGCTATTCGAGCTCTGCTGCCCTCTGTCTTTAATTCACTCCCGTGGACAGCGTAGATTCCCACGCAGCGTGAAGATTTCACGAAGTTCGGTGGCAATGCAACATCCAGCGCGTTGATAAGTTTAATATGCCTATATGTGGTCTACGCTGCCTTAATAGTGGACATCGATGTTTCACAGGACGAATGAATTTAAAAGAGTGACATTGCTCCTGCCGTGTCGCGGGAATAGCCTAATCTCATCACAGCGTGAATATGCCACACTCGGGCATTTAATTTAGCTCCTGACCTGGACGCACAAAAAAGACGCGGGCTGAAGACCTGAAATCTTATGTATTGAAGAGCGCGATTGATCCAACGCAAAAGGTTGTGAGCAGTAGAACTGATCCAGACTGTAACATTCCTGGTGGGAAGTCGATGTCTAGAGATGATCCAAGTCTTCAAGACATTGAGAGAGTTTGGGAGGGGCTGCACTGGGGGGTATAAATATAGCCCATGGGTTAAACGTAGATCTGTATTAAGGCAGGGGAATGCTATCAGTCCATCTGTTCCCTGAGTGGGATTACATTAAATCCTATTCAGCTCCAGTATTAAGAAAACCATCCACCAAGAGGCCATCTAGCAAGGAGAAAGGAAATTTACAAGCTGTTTGAGATACAGGAAACTTTAAGCAAGCAAGCTTCTGGACAGTCGTGTTAAGAGGATACCTGATCAGTCAAAACTGTTTTGAGTGATTGTGAATAGACCACTAGCACTTAAGATTTAGCCCTGGAAAGTGTGTGTGTGTGTGTGTGTGTGTGTGTGTGTGTGTGTGTGTGTGTGTGTGTGTGTGTGTGTGTGTGTGTGTGTGTGTGTGTGTGGGTGAGCGTGTATTTATCACTTTGTGGGGACCAAATGTCCCCATAAGGATAGTAAAACCCGAAATTTTTGACCTTGTGGGGACATTTTGTCGGTCCCCATGAGGAAAACAGCTTATAAATCATACTAAATTATGTTTTATTGAAAATGTAAAAATGCAGAAAGTTTTCTGTGAGGGTTAGGTTTAGGGGTAGGGTTAGGTTTAGGGGATAGAATATAAAGTTTGTACAGTATAAAAACCATTATGTCTATGGAAAGTCCCCATAAAACATGGAAACACAACATGGGTGTGTGTGTGTGTGTGTGTGTGTGTGTGTGTGTCACAAGGGTCTTTATGATGTTTGTTTAGGCATTACATAATCAAGAGCAGATGTTCATTGATTTCAAAATCGGTTTATATTTTTATTAGGCAAATTAGGTGATTTATAATAAACATATGTTCATATTGTGTTGCACATCTCAATTTAAGCTTTGATGATAGGAATGCTGCTTACTGACCATGCAATGTAAAACCTGCAATTGTTACCTTGAAAACAAGGGTGTAGCAGCCATGGGGGACATGGGTGAAACTTTGGGATGATTGAGCGACCATCCTGTCAATCACAGGTGAGATTCATGAGCAAAAAATGCGCATTTATCCATGTTTTTATCACCATTGTTGTTGATCTAAATTAATAATCTAGAGATGAGGAACACACAAGCAAGAGATATTTATCGGCATATCATTCTTGATTGGCAGCATTACGTGAAATACAAAGAAAGACAATCCTTTTTTTAGCACAAATTGTAAGTGGAGTTTATCAGCTCTTCTTTAAGTTACATTATGTTTGTAAGGTAATAGTTTGATCTGTTGTTTTTGCCAATTTAGGCAGATTACTTGATATGTGTTAAATATGTAAAGCTATTTTTAATATCAGCTCCTTTTTTTACCTCTATGTTGGTGTAGAGTCGACAAACTGTAGGTAAAAAGATTGATCTGCTGTATTCATTTTGCTGAAGTCAATAGATATGTAGACACGCTTTTTTATACATGAAAAAATATGGACGTTGTTGAAATTTTAAATAATATACGATTGATTATTTTTGATAAAAGTCATGCTCAGTAGCTTACAAACTGTAGGGAAATAATAGATTTGCGTTGTTCTTATAATGCTTAAAACATCTGCTCAAGTGTCATTGTAGGTCTGTAGGCATACACACTTTTAAAGGATAAAAATGTTCTTTTGATCGTTGATTCAGTGACTAACTCATTTCACACAAGACATTCATTTCTCACCACCTGCTGGCATCACCAGAAATGGTCACTGAATCATTTAATGGATCTGAACGAATGTTAGTGAACGTAGTCAAACCACTCGAGCCACTTGGATACATTTAACTCCCACAATGCACAAACACAGAATTAAAAAATTAAAATGGTTTGTCATTATTGTAATTGATTAAATAATTTATTCAGGACCAGCTTGGGCTCAGTATTTTATTGCCATGTGTGAAACAAAAGCAAGCGCTCCACAAGATGCCCTTTTTTGCAGCTAATTATGCTAAATTTAGCAATTATTTTGCAATACTTGAATCTTTAAAATATTACAAATATTAAAAGTAAATAATATGTATATATTAATATGATACTGTAATTGTGATACTGTGATATTGTAATTACTGAACTGTAAGTGTTGGGTCAGGGCGAGCCATCTACTCACACTTTCTGTTACGCCCCTGCTAAAAGGGATAATTCACCCAGAAAATTACTCACCCTCATGCCATCCCAGATATGTATGACTTTCTTTCTTCTGCGGAATACAAATTATGATTTTTAGAAGAATATTTCAGCTCTGTTGGTTCTCACAATGCGAGTGAATGTGACCAAAATTTTGAAGCTTCAAAAGCACATAAAGGCTGCATAAAAGTAATCCATACGACTCCAGTGGTTAAATCCATATCTTCCAGAGTGATATGATAGGTGTGTAAGAAACAGATAAATATTTAAGCCATTTCTTAATATAAATCTCCACTTTCACTTTCACATTTTTCTTCTTGTGTTTTTGGTAATTTACATTCTTTGTGCATATCGCCACCTACTGAGCAGGGAGGACAATTTATAGTAAAAAAGGACTTACATATGAATCTGTTTTTTTACCCACACCTATTATTTTACTCCTGAAGAAATGAATTATTTTTATTTATTTTATTTTTTTGCTTTGCTTGAAGCAAACCAGCTAATTTAGATGTTACCTCAAAGAACACAATTCTAATCACCTTTTGGCTTCACTAGTTTATTTGAAAGATTGTTCTGGGTTGAATACAATTAAATGTTGATTGCCACTAAAAATAATTTCAAATCGACCATTGTTTATATATATATATATATATATATATATATATATATATATATATATATATATATATATATATAAGATTAAATAAAAATGAAATGACAGAAAGATTCCCAAAGCATCTTAAACTGTTTAAAGGAGACCACATTCATTTAGTTACACATTTACAGTAATAAAATGGTATTAAATACTGTTTGGGCAGAAACTATTGTTACCATGGACATTTTGTGTAAAGAGTGTTCCAATGATTGAATGAAATTAAGTCAAACTTTAGCAATACCAATTAAATGTTGATAAACACAATAATAGTTTCGACTTGTCCCTTATTTATTTAAAGAAATGTGGTTACAATAAGGCACTTATTGTAAATGGGCCAGTCCATACATATAAAAAATACACATTGTTTAAAAAGCATGGCCACAAAATGTAAACATTATATGTTACAGTAAACATGATTTTATTGAGATAAAAAGCAGGATCTACCGGCATTACAGCATGTATGAAATTGCCAGCGTTAAGATGTTATGACATCAAAGTTGTAATACTGGATATAGCCTATAGTAACTTTACACAGATATTGTTAGTAAGTGATTTTGTCACATTAAAACCAATAAAATATTTACACATATAATGTTTATGTCTCATGTCTATACTTTTGAAACAGTGTGTTTTTTTATATGTTTATGGACTGGACCCATTCACTGTAGATTGTCATTACTGTAACCGTGATTTTGGCTCTCTGTTAAAATAACCAAGTGACCATTAGAAATAAAAACATTTTGGTAATCAAAATTGCAACCTGAACGTTTCTTTAAATGGCCCTGCGGTGTGACAAATAATTTTCTTTAAAAGTACAAATATTTCACGTGCAGTACGGTCATTACAACTGCTTGCATTGTAATAGATGCTGCTTAAATTCGTTTTAGATCAAGTAAAGCATATTAGCACAGATAACTTCTAAAATGATTTCATGTCCACTACGTTTTAAAGTGTTAGTCCATCCAAACCTATTTGACTTTCTTTCGTCCATGGAACAAAAGGAGACGTTAGGCAGTATGTTTGCCTCAGTCGTCATTAAATTTAATTGTCACTTTTTTCCATACAGTAAAGGAGAAAGGTGACTGAGGCTCTTCTTTTATGTTCCACATAAGAAAGTAAGTCAATAGCCAGATGGGTCTGCAACATCATGAGATATACAGTAGATGCATTCAAACAAGCAGTTAATAATGCAACTACTGGAACAAAAAGACCACTCCAGCAGAAAGGCAGTCCATTTAGTGTGGCTTCTAATATGCAACAATATAGCACAGTAACATTTTTATAGCAACTGGATAATGCCAATCATTACTAGCAAACAGCAGCAGAGATTATGCATCCTCACTTGGAGTATTTTACATATTTATTATGATTATTTATTATTTTTTTTGCATTCAAAGATGACTTATCCATTGTGTCTAAAAGCTCTTGTTGTGTTTATCACAATATCAATTCTCTTACACTACCAACCCACTATATTCTACACAGCCTCATAGAGACTCAATCCCCAGAGAGCCTCATGAAACCAAACAGCCAATAAGGTCTTGACAGTTGAGTGCCAGAAAATGCTATTGAAAACATTTTGTGCTGGAATTTATTCAAATGACACAGCCCTCAATAACTTCCACAGTTCCACTGCTCAGTGTCAATGGTGACGCATAGCTCATTTAAGGCAAGATGTGTAATACAGTGTACTTTTAGGTCTTTGTATTGCTTTTTAAAGGCCTGTCAGTCCTACTATCCTCATGCATTGCAGTACACAGTTGAGGGCATGCATTCAGAAACCTTGTTTGTATTCACTTCATTGTAAAAGCTAAAAATAAGCAGTTGTCTGCACTAATGGATGAGCGTGCTTGTGTATCACACTAAATACATGCCGTGTAGAAGAAAAAAAAAAACTTTCCATAATATCAGATCTTAAGGCAGGTCTGCTTGGATTAAATTGCTAATTTATTTTGCTTAATGCAACACAACCTCCTCTTCTTTAAAAATAAATACAAAATAAATCACTGTTAAAGTGAGGAATTTACAGTGGAGCTAATCTGTAAATTCTAAAATACTTGTTTAAAAGTATAGTAGCAAAAAGTAAAAACTATGTGGTGATTTTAGTGTGATTTTACATGATTTTAGTGTGATAAAATTGCTTGCTAACTATTTCTGTCCAATTTTACAACTTCATTGCCATGACGACATAAAGCTGAAACCCTAAAATGACTATTCAAATGACAATTCAAAGAGCTTTACAGCTCAAATACAACACAAGTTTTAACAGAAGAATTAATGTAAGTGCTTTTATACATTTCTGCCTTTAAACGCTTCAAAAAATTATTTTTGTCAAAATACTTTTTGTGGTAAACAACATTATGCTACTATTGCTGTCAATTGAGCTTAACTTGTATTGAACATAGAATATTACTTTAAGTAGCAAAATATCATACAGTTTAAAAATAATTAAAAGTACATCATTTCTAAATATGTAAAAAGAAATACAAAATACTAATACTGGCCATTTAGGGAAATAAAGCAAATTGGAAAAAACAAAAAAACACTATATCCTGAAAGAGCATGCAATGATAAAGGACATTTCAGCACTGTACGCTGTCCATGGTCCTGAAACAATCTCCTTTGCAGTAAAGTTGAGGAAATGAATAAAATAAAATTTATATATATATATATATATATATACATATTTAGATGGCTTCTACAGTTCAGATTTTCTTCAGGTATATCTAACATTACTGTATGTGGACAGGAGGCTGACTTGTCATGTTGATGGGCTTGATTCACTATAAAAAGTGAAAATGTGCAGTTGTTACCTTAAAGCTGAAGTGTGGTATTTCTGTGCCACCAGCATCACCAAACAGAACTACACAAACGATGATTGTTTGTCATCCCACTTTATATTGTGTCATTCTCTACTATGTACTTGCACTGAAAAAATAAACATTTGACACAATGTACTTATTTTGTGCATACTGTAAGTGTTGTTCTTCAAAACTCTCATGAGATTCACATTTACGGATACCAAATTTGGGGTATGGGTAGGGTTAGCGGTAGATATACGGTGTGGTTAATGATAGACTCAATAGTGTTATTACAGATGTTATTACATACTGGTACTTCAGTTATTTAATACAAGTAAGAAAAATATTGATTTGCTTGCCAATAGAATTACCATTATTTTACATTCAAAATGAAAGACATTTATATCTTTTGATGAGAATGGATCTCTAGAAACTGATGTTGAAAAGAGCTGGGCAGCTGTGCACATTTTCAGATGTAGAGATTATTTTATATTTGACCCACTGTATTAGAGTTTGACACCTTGTTAGTGTGATGTCAGAGACTACACTACTCACAAGCACACACACGCTACACAGCAGCTACCTTATCCTTACCTCCATTCAGACACATGCACACATTGTGTTCATCTTTTTCCCCTATGCATGACTAAGCTAACTCGACTCCCTACCAAACAAATCAGTTCATGCAACATTAAAATGTGTGGGTGATAAATCATTTGAGTCAATTGTACTTAAATTTTTGTCATATTCATACTTCTCAATGAAAACTCACACCATGATATCTGTGAAATGTGCAGACCAATGAAAGATCTATGAAGTCCGTGAGCTCTCAGACCCAGCATGAAATCCCAGCCAATCAGGTGGCTTGTCCATAAAAGCAAAAGGCTAGAGCACAGTCTATTATCACAATCCTAATTGTTATTTTCCTGGTGATGGAGTGGAGACTCTGGGGTTGGTAGTGTGACAGATCTTTAAACTAACCTGCAATCTGCTTCAAAGCAGCTATTCAACAAGAGAAGCACATTACACAGCTGATTGTCACTGATAACCACACTATTTAGGGGCAATATCTTCCTCTTTGTAATGTCATGAAGTATTGTGATCTGGATCTCATTGTGATGAAACAATATGGATGAAATTGTGGTTTATTTAGCATTTTGCATTAGTAGATTTTGTATATACACTGATCAGCCATATATATATATATATATAAAAGCTGGGAGAAATTTCAAATGTTTTGCTATCTCTCACTATTCTAATCAACTGAGTTAGACCCCAACCCCAATACAACCAAACACACTCTTTCCAACAACATGATATCCCCAATATCTTTTTTAATGTTTACAGAGAGCAGGGTTTTACTTTGTGTTTACTTTGTTTTTTGTTTTTACTATAACATTGTAAAAAGTGTTAACTTGCTATCATTACCTTAAGTAATAGTTCACCCAAAATTCTGTTATCATTTACTCACCAAGCCCCTATTACTTTTTTCCTTCTGCAGAACACAAAAGGAGACAAATTAATAATAATTTGATCAAGTCCTATTGTCTGAATTCAGAACAATGGCAGTGGATAGTGACTCAATTTAACACTTAATAAAGCACCCAAAAATGTCATTAAAGTAGTCCTTGCATCATATTCCAAGTCTTTTGAAGGCATAGGCCACTTTTCGACCTTTGGGTTGAACAGTGCTCATCCCAAAACCGTCTTGTTCTGTGCTAATCTTGGCCAGTTAGCGTGGTTCAGTACTGCCACTCCCTATACAAATATTACGCAGTCTGCGTAGGGCTCCAACTCCTTAGGGAGGCACAATCTTTCCCTAGACTGCTGCTATTTCTCGCACCGATAGCGATCACGGAACACAGACGATGACCTCACAGCTTGCACCATGTCAAATTATTGCCTTGCATCCCTATTTTTTTTTTAACTTTGATTAACTTCACCCAAATAGTGCACTTGGCAAGCTGGAAAACAACTAAACACACTTAAGTTACCTTAGCATTAGCAAATTGAAAATTGTGATTTGCCATATACTAAAGCCATTCTACCAGCACAGTTGAATACGGTTGAGTAGGATTAGCAAATCATGTCAAGAATTCCAGGCCGAGAGTGGTATATATCACACCTTGCCAAATTGTGCTCATGTGGAAATGTACATTTTGGGTTAGATCGAGTAGAATTGATCCTGAAGTAACAACTACGGGTTACCACTTTTATTCAGTGTGGAAAACAACAAAAACAATAACAAAACAAACAAAACAAAAATCCTGTTGTTTAAAAAGAAAGGAAAAAATGGCAGCTGTAGTTGCCAGAATAATTATGTAAAAAATACAGTACAAATGTAAATAATTTTACAGAACAACCTGTACATTTTACAGTTTAAACTGTTGTAATTTACATGACCAAAGTAAATTCTGTTAAATTTACAGTTAAAGAAAAGTAATAAACTGTAAACTTCTGAAACTGTAAAAATATGCTTTTTACTTTGTACGGTATTCTTAATCACTGTAAATATTACAAAAGACCACATGATGACATGAAGTTCACCAATAGTGGCTCTTCCAGGAACAATGACCGATAATCATATAGAGTCAGTGCTCGGTGTCACTCACACAAACACTTAACTCCATCAGGGTAACACATGTGAGATTTAAATAACGCAGTAAACATTAACTAAACTACATCAAATATAACACAGAACACCCCAATGTACCTAACTGATATTAAAAATAAGAAGAAACATAAAATATAATGAAATATGATGGGTCATGCAGGGAATTGTGGGAATGCCGATTACTGTTTCTTTTTATTGTAATTTTAACAATAATTTACTGTAAAAAGTACATGTACTCTCTTGTTAAACATAATATACATTTTTACAATTAATTATACAGGAAAATCATACTTTTTACATCTAAATGTCATTTTTACAGCATTTTATTGTAAAAACTACTATATTGTCTTTTCAAATATATTAAACATTTTTACTGTATATTTTACAGTTAATACTCGTTAATCAATGAACGTTTTTTTCTGTAGAATTTTTAGTCTTTAACCATTAAAATTACAGACATTTATTTACAGTGTAGATGTTATGAATATACATGAATATTCTTACAAATAATCAGGCAGCAGCTCCGTGTATTCTCATCAAATTCTATTAAAAATCATGGAAGATTTGGCCCATTCAAATATCTCAGATTCTCTCTAATCTCCAGAAAACCTCATTTCTGACCTGCCTCTCCGGAGGCATAATTAGGAATGATTCATGTTTTACTTGCCAACTTTTCTCAGGAAACTTCATAGCCTTTGAATCCACATACAGCAGGATTGCTCCATAGAAACTTGAAAGATGCAAAATATGCGGTGAAAGTTTTGTGGGAGCTAAAAGTCATTACTGCGATCCTGGAGAATCTGTAAGAAGGTGATTACAGCAGATTACTTCCACCTGCTTGTAGCTCTGGTCTGTGGCACCTGAGAGACAACATGCCCACAGCGATGAACTTTCACTAATGAAGCTAATTTCAAGTGAACTAGAAGGACGCCGCAAGGTCCTCCGCAGAATCTGCTTCCCCGTAAACGGTGGCAGACAGCTGATAGACTTTGTGGGGGGATTATAACAATGTACCTGCTTATTCTATACCACTCCGCTGAGCACTGTATCCAATTTATACACTACGTAGATGGCCATGAAGATTTGCCTTGTTAACAAAGCGAGATTTGAGAGCTGATCTTGGTGAGATCCAAGAGCCCAAGAGCTACATGCCAACAGTCTTTCATAGCTGTGTTTGGTGAATTATGTTTAATGTTTTAATGTTTCTGTAATATGAGCAATATCACAGAGGCTGATGGTAATCACAGCTGTGCTGATAATTCAGTGACACAGCATAAATGTTCAGTATGCAAGAAATTGGAAAGCTGATACAGAATTCCCATACAGGAAATTAATTACAGATATCAAGTTACAAGTTAAAAAGCTCAGCAAGGGATTATTATGCTAATGCTTATATGCTTATTACACGGCTACTAACCAAATAAATAAATAAATGGACATTAAATGTTAGTTAGCATTTAACTCAATCCTTGTACTATCTTTATATAACAGATTTAATTTTGTGTACAGTTTACATATGTTTTTGTGTCCTATTGTGTATTTTTATATAAACTATATTCTATTCTATTATATTATATTCACTTATTTTTATTCTTTATTCTATTTTCTATCATTTCTGTCTTGTTGTTGTATTGTTTGTGCACTTGAGGCTTCTGTCACCAAGTCAAATTCCTTGTATGTGTAAGAGTACTTGGCAATAAAGCTCATTCTGATTCTGATGTAATTATGTGAGAAGAAATAAACCGCTGAACAGCTGAAATCCACGTCTGGTTTGCTTCAAAGTTCTATGTTGTTTATTTAGTCATCAATAAACATCTGATTTCCCATTAGGAATCTTATTACAAGACCACTTGCTAAATAAATAAATACAAATGGACATGAAACATTGATTTGAGGTGAAATTATTTTATTAGCTTACTTAGAGAGATTGCACAGTGATCCGAGAAGCAGGAAAGATGACACGCAATACCTGGATGAGCGGTCTGATATGTGGATGTGCAGTTGTTACTCAGAGATAACAGACCACTAGATGGTGCTATTGACCAATCAGAATCGAGTAATCCAGAGAGGTGCATAATCATTCTTGATATCAGCAATGGAATTACTACAAGTGAAAAAGCCCTCACCTGTCTCGTCATTCCACACTCCTTGCCATCTGCTGGATCCACCCTGGCCTCCTGGCCTCTCGCCAGCTCCGCCCTGGTCGCCTGGTTCGCCATGGTGTCCGGGTCATTCTCCAGCTCCACCTTCTGCTCCGCCATGGGCTCTTGCACCCTCTGGTCTCCCGTGGTCTCTAGCCTCATCTGGTCCCCTGGTTTCCCTGCCTCAAAGTTAATGTTCGCCCCTGCCCCAAGGCCCAGGTCTGCCATTACTTTACATAATTACACTGTACTTGAGTTCTACATCATATTCGTCAACTAATCTTCATCTGCTCCTGCTCTGCCAATGCGTTACATTATGTAATACTGATATATTTTCTTTCTCTCCCCCCACAGGAAGTGCCCTTCACTGGCCCATTTTTTATTATTATCCTTCTATCAGTAAATAAATAAATTATATATATATATATATATATATATATATATATATATATATATATATATATATATATATATATATATTATATTTAAATGTGTTCTGAAATATGTACAAAACCAGTCATAATTACTAAAAAAGAAGTTGATATTAAGATCTAATGTAATATATTGTGATAATATATGCAATATGAGATATATATAAACAATCTTAGTGGGCTGGTCATTTTTGACCAGGAACACAATGTGTTAGCACAAAATGAACACAACACAAGGGTTAAAAGTCCAACATTATGAAGTAAATGTTATTTCTGTCTGATTATTATTGTGATTTTGGGTGAAAAACAAACTGCATCTGGGATTTTATTCATTTTGTACTCATGTTGTCTCTATCTGTCCCTGTCACAGTATGAAATAATGTGATTTTTAGAACATTCTATTAATCGATTTTAAAAATGATCAGCTGATAAAAGGGTTATTTGCCTTTTCCATCACCTTAGTTATTGTATCAGCAAATTCTTTAACAATCAATTTTGCTCTAGTAAAAAAAAAAAAAAAAAAAAAATCACAATAACTTGCTAAAATAAACATTCTTGATATTGAAAAATGTAATTGAGGAAAAAAATATTTATTACATATGTAACTACATTTTCACTAGTAGAATTACATAGTGATCTCTCATTCACTTCTATTCAATATGCAATTACATATAAGATGTGATTCATATCCTGGAATTCATATCTTACATGCAATTAAATGACGAAAGGGCTTGCAATAATAGGCCTGACATAAATAGAAAATTTACTACAAACCACACAGCTATTTTGTCATAAAATATGCAAAAGAAATTGACTGATTTTCTCAAACGTTTGTTTGTGTGGTATTTTGTTTGCCAAGGTAGTAAATCTTTTCGAAGTTCGGAGCAGCAGTGCTGTGTAAGCAGTAAAACTGGCGAATATTTCTGAACACGAGGCAACATTTGCAGTATAAATTAGAGTGCTAGCATGATTTGTTAGAGGATGTTATTTTCGCTCCATCAATGGTTTCTACAAGCTCTTGACTTAATTGAGTCAGGCAGTGCCTGCTGTATGTGCATACATGTGACAACTGAAAATCCAATTGCATGTTACTACAATTGTTCACCCAAAAATTAAAACGTGAAATGTTTTTCCATACGTGTATGACTTTCTTTCTTCCACTGAACACAGAAGGAGGGGGAGATTATTACTGAATAATAACTTAAATTACTTGTGCTCTTGCATCCTTTTATGAAGCTTCAAAACCTGAAAAGTGACCATTCATTGTAATTGTGTGAAGAAAAAAAACAGCAGAGTCTTCATTATTTCTCCTCAAGTTTGCAGGTATAAAACAAGATGAGGGGGAGTAAATAATTAAAGAAATGTAATTTTTGGTTGGCCTGTTCCATTAAGAAACACTCAGCAAGAAGTCAAAAGTGACAAGTCAGGTCACATGACTTCACAAGGCCACAAAAAAATCATGCTTCTGACTCAATATTTTGCTCTCCATTAAATGTAAACTTACTACATGATGCTGGCATCACTGCAAAGATTAAAATAAGTGGTGTTATTAGATCAAATGGCACATGTGTGCAAGATTGCAAAATAAATAATAATAACTGAGGTTGGAGATTCGAACTCGGCCATCAATAATATGATCAGCAAAACACCATAGCGTACAATTCATTTGAGTTACTAGAGAGTGACAATTTGAAGGGGCATCTTTGTATTCACATGAGTGTGTGTTCGGTATGAAATGGTGCATATAATCCAGCAGTGTGTCCATGTCAACTTGTGTCTTAGTTTAGAAGCTGATAGTCTTGTCTGATTGTGACATTGTGTGAAATGTAATTTTCTTGTCGAAACGCTACACCCAAATATTATGTGATATCATAAAATCAGTGAGTAATTCAATGAACAACAATCTATATCTATGAATATATTCAGACATAAATATCGACACTTTTACTTACCCACTGCTCATGTGTAGAATGTTCACCACAAGCCCTTCAGAGATTTGAAAGGTCATCAGAGGATAAAATTAATCAACCCCTCTTTTGTAGTTTGAACAAGAAGTTATAATCTGGTGGTCTGCAGTATGGCACACTATTAGACACAATAATCTATTGCATACCAACATGACAAACCATTTCACCAAATGTTGAAATGACAGGGAAGTAAACTCGTTGACAATGAGCAACAATGGGTAATTTTGGCTACTTGTTTTTCTGATTTTCTGATGTTGATCTACAGTGGTGCTTGAATGTTTGTGAACGCTTTAGGATTTTCTATATTTCTGCATAAACATGACCTTAAGCATCAGCCGATTTTCACACAAGTCCTAAAAGTAGATAAAGAGAACCCAATTAAACAAAGTAGACAAAAATATTATATTTGGTATTTTATTTATTGAGGAAAATGATCCAATATTACATATCTGTGAGTGTCAAAAGTATGTGAACCTTTGCATTCAGTATCTGGTGTGACCGCCTTGTGCAGCAATAACTGCAACTACATGTTTCCGGTAACTGTTGATCAGTGGTGCACATTGGCTTGGAGGAATTTTAGCCCATTCCTCTGTACAGAACAGCTTCAACTCTGGGATGTTGGTGGGTTTCCTCACATGAACTGCTCGCTTCAGGTCCTTCCACAACATTTCTATTAGGTTAAGGTCAGGACTTTGACTTGGCCATTCCAAAACATTAACTTTGTTCTTCTTTAACCATTCTTTGGTACGACTTGTATCCTTAGGGTCGTTGTCTTGCTGCATGACCCGCTTTCTCTTAAGATTCAGTTCACATACAGATGTACTGACATTTTCCTTTAGATTTGCTGTTATAATTCCGAATTTATTGTTACATCAATGATGGAAAGCCGTCCTGGCCCAGATGCAGCAAAACAGGCCCAAACCATGATATTGCCACCACCATGTTCTTATACTGGAATGCAGTGTTTTCCTTTCTCCAAATATAATGCTTCTCATTTAAACCAAAAACTTCTATTTTGTCTCATCTGTCCACAAAAATGTTTTCCAATAGCCTTCTGGCTTTTTTAATTTGTTTTATTTAACCTTTATTTAACCAGGAAGTCCCTTGAGATTACATCTCTTTTTCGAGGGAGACCTGGCCAAGAAAGCACACCGAACATGGTAAAAAAGTTAAAAGATCAATCCAACAAAAAACAGACATAAGAAATGTCCCTCCCAATGTTGTTTATAAAAATAGAAAACAACACAGGGGCTAAAATTGAACCTTGGGGGACACCCTTAGAGATTTCCAAAAAGCTTGACTTATGTCCATCTGTGTATACACACTGTACACAGCACACTGTGTATACACTACGTTGGAGTTTCTAGCCGGAAGGAAGGAACTCTACAAACACGGCGACTGTTGGCAGAGCAAGCCCCGCCAAAGGGAAGATAATGGTTTGCCATCAGGGAAAACGTACAGTGGAAAATACATCACATGGGGTTACCAACAGCCAACCAACACATATGGAGCATCTATCCCAGTACAGGGGCTGACCTGACAGGGCATAATAACGTAAGTACTGGGTCTGAAGCTCTCTGTGCGGTCCAAGTAAACACACAAAAAGCGCGAACCAGATACAGCAATGAAAAGGCTGGGTCTGCCTCCTCCTGGTGCAGCGCTTGCAAGTTCACCACCACCGGGGAAGGTGTTCTTTTTCCCACGGAGAAACGACACTGCGGACACCACATCCTGCCCAAAGGGGAGGTTAACATGTGGAGAATACCCTGTAGTAGGTTCTCCCTGGAAGGGAGAAGCTCTACAATGCAGCGGCTGGTGGCAGAGCAGAACTCTGCCCAAGGGAAGACACGGATTTGCCGTCAGGGAAACCGTACCATGGAAAAATACATCATATGGGGTTACTGACAGGGAACTACAACATATGGAAAACCTATCCCAGTACAGGGGCTGACCTGACTGGGCATACTAACATAAGTACTGGGCCTGGCATTGAATTCCTCTGCCAAATTTGCCTGCCATAGGGTGCTGAGGGAGGAAAGACATCCAGGGTTCACTGGTCCCAGGAACTCACATGGACTAAAAAGCACATGTTTTTCCCTCAGAGAGGGGAAAGGCACTATGTGCAAGCTGAACACCCGGCCAGCTGCCCGCATACTTACTTGTTCGTATCTGTTAACACATGGGTTGGTGCTCTTCTCGTGCGCCATCATTAGAGTTTAGTGTGATCTCATGTTAAGTTAAATGAGATCAAATGATTATTTGACAATGGACATTTTTATTGACAATGGTTTTTTTGTCGACGTTGTCGATAATGTCGACTGATCGTTTCAGCCGTATTATCAATCTTTTAGGCCTGAATTTGTTTAATCATTACGGTCTCTTGTAAATAATTCCCTACTTAAATCCACCTGTTTTCATCTATTTCTATTAAACTCTTAATATTCCATTGCTCTCCTAGTTTGTGATATATTTTCTCTCATTGAGATTCTCTTAACATTATTATTATTTAGATTTTTTTTACAGTTAAATACCTCACATTTCCTCTGATTTCTTTGCTCTTATTCAGTAGTGTGCTGTTTAAACATGTATTACATCGAATCAGAGATATAAAAAAAAATGGTGGCCAGTCTCGGGTGCATGGTGGATCTGAGCAGCATGTGGTGGAGGCATGGCTTTGATTTACACCAGTTGGTGTTATTAGAAGACACAGTCAGATTTAACACTGCCACTGTCTGGCAGACAACACTATTTTATTACCAAATAATGTAAAACCTCCATTTAATATTCACCTTAAAAACCCTGTCTGAGTATGACACAATTTTACTACTTTTTGGCGGCACAGCTGGACATTTCACTAGGAAACTGCAGCCAAAAGTGTAATAAGACAAGTCATTTTGGATTGCAAACATGTTGCCATAGTCACAAAATGTTTGTGAGATCAGGCTGAACAAAAAAAGAAAAGGAAAGAAAAAAAAAAGAAAACTATATTCACAAGAAATTTCATGCATAGAAATAACATTTTACTGTTACTGAAATACAGAAATAATGATGCAGTCTAAAATGTGGATCAGTATATTCTATTAAACATAAAATTGCAGTTGAGTTATTTTTTTATTTGTATTGATTTATTCATCCATTTAATTATTTTTTGGTTTGTTATTTTGTGAAATGTAAAAAAAAAAAAAAAAAAAATCTAATCAAATATCTCTAACTAAGAACATATGAATTGCTGTATTAAAATAACGGTTCTGTAAAGCCTTCCATTGCATGTTTTACAGGTAATATTAACAGGCTCAGCTTGCCTTGAAGTTCCTGTTTTGAATATGGTTACATTATTACAACATACAGTATATTTCTTTATATCTTCCAGAAATTAGCTATATATTTAGCTGAATGACCATCGTTCCACAAACCCCCTCTCCCTCTGTTCATTTAAGTCTGCTTTGAGGAGATGATGAGGAATTATTGGTTATATGGCCATGAAACCCATGTTTGCTTTACTTTTTAATTACCTGTCAGTTCCTGCCAGCTGTAGGCCTAACACATGTCATTGATCTGCATAAAGATTTAAGCAAGAGCCAATTTGGCTAGGTCATCTAGATATGAATGAAAAAAACATATTTCCTTTTTATAGCATAGTCAAGTAATAGAGCCCTGTGGGAACATGCAGAAGACAGTAATGTTCTTGAACAAAAGATCTACTTTAAAAAAATCATCTCAGTTGTGTTACAAGAACAATTTATCTGGGAACTTATCTTCTTCAAAGAAATAAGTACTTTTAGACAAAGCAAGCTCCCTAAAGCCTAAATTTGTCTTATGATGCAGTTCAAACAGAATTAAGAAAATTAGATTTTACTCATTAATTATCTTAACAAGTTAATTGTCATTCAGCCTTAACTATAAAGATGTAACTGTCTGTTTTTGAATGTCGGTGTACAAATGACTTAACCCTAACCTAAGCCCTGGTTAATGTTGAGATCAGTCAGACTATATATATAATATACACTCACCTAAAGGATTATTAGGAACACCTGTTCAATTTCTCATTAATGCAATTATCTAATCAACCAATCACATGGCAGTTGCTTCAATGCATTTAGGGGTGTGGTCCTGGTCAAGACAATCTCCTGAACTCCAAACTGAATGTCAGAATGGGAAAGAAAGGTGATTTAAGCAATTTTGAGCGTGGCATGGTTGTTGGTGCCAGACGGGCCGGTCTGAGTATTTCACAATCTGCTCAGTTACTGGGATTTTCACGCACAACCATTTCTAGGGTTTACAAAGAATGGTGTGAAAAGGGAAAAACATCCAGTATGCGGCAGTCCTGTGGGCGAAAATGCCTTGTTGATGCTAGAGGTCAGAGGAGAATGGGCCGACTGATTCAAGATGATAGAAGAGCAACTTTGACTGAAATAACCACTCGTTACAACCGAGGTATGCAGCAAAGGATTTGTGAAGCCACAACACGCACAACCTTGAGGCGGATGGGCTACAACAGCAGAAGACCCCACCGGGTACCACTCATCTCCACTACAAATAGGAAAAAGAGGCTACAATTTGCAAAAGCTCACCAAAATTGGACAGTTGAAGACTGGAAAAATGTTGCCTGGTCTGATGAGTCTCAATTTCTGTTGAGACATTCAGATGGTAGAGTCAGAATTTGGCGTAAACAGAATGAGAACATGGATCCATCATGCCTTGTTACCACTGTGCAGGCTGGTGGTGGTGGTGTAATGGTGTGGGGGATGTTTTCTTGGCACACTTTAGGCCCCTTAGTGCCAATTGGGCATCGTTTAAATGCCACGGCCTACCTGAGCATTGTTTCTGACCATGTCCATCCCTTTATGGCCACCATGTACCCATCCTCTGATGGCTACTTCCAGCAGGATAATGCACCATGTCACAAAGCTCGAATCATTTCAAATTGGTTTCTTGAACATGACAATGAGTTCAGCTGTACTAAAATGGCCCCCAGTCACCAGATCTCAACCCAATTGAGCATCTTTGGGATGTGGTGGAACGGGAGCTTCGTGCCCTGGATGTGCATCCCACAAATCTCCATCAACTGCAAGATGCTATCCTATCAATATGGGCCAACATTTCTAAAGAATGCTTTCAGCACCTTGTTGAATCAATGCCACGTAGAATTAAGGCAGTTCTGAAGGTGAAAGGGGGTCAAACACAGTATTAGTATGGTGTTCCTAATAATCCTTTAGGTGAGTGTATATATAAATGAGAGGATGAAACTTGGATGAAAAAATAATAGATTGTAAAAAACTAAAAGAAAAACTTTCTATCGATTAAAATGTTTAATTTAATTAATTACATGACATTAATTAATCAAATATTAAACAAATATTTGAGAAAGGCCCTTTTAAGAACAATTCAGCATACAGTATAATGATTCAATAATCATAAATTGTTATATTTAAATAATTATAAATATATATTATACATATTAAAAATCATATTGCATTACATTATTGTGATAAACGAGTACTATAAAAAGTGACTTTAGAAGGCAAATGCTGTTATTTCTATATAATGAATATAAGCTTATTGAATATAAAGTCCACGGCGATCCATTTTGCTAATTAATTTGTCAATCTGTCTGACATTGATTTATTATCAGATGGACGTTTTGGAGCATCTCGATTGCATTATGTCATAAACACGGCGTTTTTAGGTTGCTGTGTTAAGGTAAACGCAGTGTGAATCTTAGAAAGACATGTCTCAAGATCCCTGCATTCGAATCTGCACTCAGTCTGGCTGTGTTAGAAATCAAATATTGGGTTCAGCACTCGTATTTCATATTAGAGAGTTAGGTTTCAGAGGGAGGCAGCTCACTAGGTGCGTTTCAATCGAACATTGGGGTCCTCCAAAGTGGACTTCACACATCCATATTAAGAGTACAGCGTACTGTACATGTTCAGTTGGAAAGGCACTCTAAACGGCACAGGAAATACTTGAATAATTGATACATCACTTCACAGCAAGGGGAGAGCTAAATTTACCCACCAGTAATTGCGAACCATCAGAGTACTGACGCTAAAATAAAATAAACAAATGGGGTTTGAGATGCTGGTGTTTTAATTATGCTTAATTTACCTTAGGCGTGCTCTCTATGTGGTTGTGTGTCAGTGTACAGCGCATGAGATGTGACCATTACATTCATTATCATGACAATTGGTTATATAACACATATCATAAAATAACCATTAATTTGTTAACCATATTTATTATATTAAACAGCAACAGTCATTTAACATATGGTTACAAGTCTGGAGAAATATATTAACTTAAATATATAACAATTCATTTTTTTAAGTACAGTATATGCTGTGTACAGTATATACAGTACAATTATATACATGGATGTAAGGTTATTTATTGTGCATTTATATGCATTTACACAAGTATATTATGTCATACATAAACCCCCTAATCTGTGTGAATTAATCGTTGTCTGTTTGATGAAGTGGCAGGGTATTTCTAATGAAAACATTTTTCCAAGTGAGGTGATCTTTAACAGATACCCAGGGCTAGAGTGTAGGGAGCAGTGAACACTGCGTAGGGACTCTGTGGATTGGAACACACTTAAAGTGTTCTTTTTGAGGTCCTTCAGCATTATGTGAAAGTCAGGAGGTGGTAGTGCCTCCACATTACTGTAATTATGCTGTGGCTGATTATGCCGTCAATGGGATAACGGCAACCTATTATTTTCACAATCGCTCTACAAATCAGTGAAGTAAATACAAAGTAAATAACCTCCTAACTTGAAAATCACAATTTTCTGTTGTCATGGAAATTTTCCACCTGGAATTCACACAAGTGCGAATGCTCCAAACACATTACAGGACACAGCACAGTTTTAAGCTCAGCTTTAATAATACCACCCAGCTGGGGGGAGAAGCTCCTGTGTCTTCCAACAAAACACACACATGGCAGGCTTATATAGGTTGTTAACAAGTGACATGTGATTTGACCTCAGTAGATTTCTCATGTGATATGAACTCAGCAAAATTTTCTTGTAGGAACAGTATATGTGTTAGAAATGAAATTAAACTTTTCACATTCTACATCATTATAATTATTATGTTGTAAACTGGGTTAATGCAGATGTACACTGTACAGTTTAAAGTGCCGCGTACCTCCATCATTATGTAGGGAAATGTATTATGGAATTAGCTGTGTTCGACAACCATTATAAGAAAGATAAATTACAAATAATCAGATTATTTGTCTGAATAATATTCTCCACAATTAAAATCGTAATACAACATCTCGTTTTATCCGCTCACAATTTCTATTGTAAGAAATTAGCTTTAATAAGGGAATTATGATTAATTCACTTATAGGAGTAATATTATTCTCATGGCTTATTGAAAATAATATCACATATATTTTCGGGATAGCTTCAGGGCAGGATCTAAAAGAAATTGTGATGAG
This sequence comes from Xyrauchen texanus, assembly GCF_025860055.1. NCBI lineage: Eukaryota > Metazoa > Chordata > Actinopteri > Cypriniformes > Catostomidae > Xyrauchen > Xyrauchen texanus. The sequence goes on from NC_068315.1 coordinate 29,565,377, forward strand.
ATTGTCAAAATATACCACAGTCAAATGATCTTTGAATACAAACAAGACTTTATTGCTATTCTAAACATAAAAAATTATCTAACACATAAAAACATGAAACAGGTTGGTGAGTGTAAGATTATGTATGCAGAAGAATTCCAGCAACATGATTTTAATCTATGGAAAAACCCAGCCTTTCAGTTTGGAATGTTTCAATGTCATAAATTACAAGCCTTCAGCCGGAACCCCCACACAGTTAAACCAGGCTGTTCTGTGTAAAGTTACAAGGACCATCAGATTTGCACAACTCTTAAGACATTCCTTAATCCAGAAACATATCACACAAAGTCACAGTACTTTGCTGAATCAACCTTCCAAAATGTACAGAATACATTTATATCCACAGTTCATACAATACCTAGTCTTGCTAGGCATTCGGACAATTAACATCCATGAAAAAAATGTCATGTTTAATATGTAAGTGTTTGCTGGTGTATGCAGAGAAAGCTGATGACAACGAATATCATGTCTCTTGTACCATTCTCAAGATATAAAAGTTCATGATTAAATATGCACTATTTTTGAGCGGGACATTTTTAAGACGCTGCAACAAAGGGCCATAAATTGACTGTCGGAAAAGACAGCCCAGTTGACCATGTGACTCTGAAAAACCACTTCTGATTGGCGCAGGACACCTTTGGGGAGGCGGCCAATATCAGTTCAAATATTTTCAAACAGGAAGAACAGGCTCTCTTGCCTCTCTTCTCTTCATCCTCTCTTCTCGTGGCTCTTGAGGCTCTTCTGCCTGTACGTGCTTCGTCTGGTCGCTCCGCTGACGGCCAGGTCCTTGCCATGTGAGGTCCAAGGAAGCTCGGGACTCAACGTCCCGAGAAAGCTTGTCACTCTCTACAGTCCACAAACACATTAGAATACACTTCGATCATACAGAGGTAAAAACATTGATGGAACGAACTTTCGACCAAGCGCCAAGAACCAAGCAACACAAAGAATGCAAGGAAACACCACAAAGACACGCAAGTATATCTCCAATATTATGCTCAAAGTGCTGGTGTATTAATCAAATAATTTGTGTAATCCGATAGCAAATCAATGTAGACTCAAAGAAGGATAAATGGTTTTTAAGGTATAGTCAACAGACTCTGTGAAGTTCATTTTCACTGTACTGATCCATTATTTCACATTCTGTCATTTTTCACCAACTTGTCTCATGTATATATGTGCTAGATTAGATTTATGTTTAGAATAGTAATAAAGTTTGTCTGTGTTCAAAGACGACGTGACTGGGGTATATTTTGATAAATAATAAAAGATTTCGTTTAAAAGCAGTACCTAAATACGTGTGATCATTATTTTCAATAAGCCATGCGAATAATATCACTCCAATGAGTGAATTAATCATAATTCACTTATTAAAGCTAATTCCTTACAGTAGAAATTGTGAGCTGATACAACTAGACATTGTATTGCGATTCAATAGTGGAGAATCTATTAAGACAAATAATCTAGTTATTTGTTATTTATCTAATTTATAATGGTTGTCGAATGCATCTAATTCTGTTATGCATTTTATTACCTAATAAGTTACAATAAGGACAGTTTAATTTAGCTCATAGCTCACATATTTCAAGACCCTAAATTCCTTTCTAAATTTAGCATACCGAATATCCTTACATTTAATGGTGTGAGAATAAGGGCAATTTAAAGTTCACTCCTAAATGTCGCATTTCATTTATTCCCAACATGAGTAAAGTGACAGAATGTGAAAGAAATTATCAATCCAGAAAAAAAAGAACTTTATGGAGTCTGTAGACAATGCCGCAAGAACCATTTCTTTGAGTATAAATCAATTTGTAATCGGATTAACCAAAGTATTTAAGAGAGCCAAGGAGAAGACCCTTGAGTATGAAAGTTTTGAGCTGAAATTTTCTGCACCCCAAAGGTGTCCTGAGCTAATCAGAAGTGACATTTCAGAGTCACATGGTCAGTTTGTCTGTCTGGGTTCTTGATAATTTACACTCGAAATTGTACATTTGTACAATTACAATTGTAATCATGAACTTTTATTTCTTAAAAAACGGTGCAAGAGACATGACATCTGTTAACATAAACATGACATACTTTCTTCTTAAATTACAATGATCATTTAGTTATAATGCATGATAAAACTTCCTACTAATTAGTTTGTTCGTTTTAAACACGAATAATACATTACACATAATGAAAAACATAATTGCCAGGATTACGATCACGTTAAACCTTGAATGAGCATTCTAGGCACTTTTGTAGATTAGGTGCAGGATAAAATTACATTAGAGTAAGTTTTGCGTTTGTTTCAAATTTCTTAGATTAAGATGAGATGTCCTGAGATACATTTGCATACACTTACAAATTTAATTTGTACATTTCAAGTTATGAGCATTAGTTTGTCCTCCTAACGACAAGTTCAACAGTTCCCAGTCTGTTCAATCTTTCTCTTGGAATGTGTTTTCCAGTGGTGGGGATTTTCAAAGTGTGTGTTCGGACAGATCTGCCCTTGTTTCTCAAGATGTCTAAGTTGCACACATGGACATCCTCATCTCATTTAGCTGGGTCATGCCAGACTTTAAGGAGCCATTTTTTAATCTCTTAGTTTTATAGCTTTCCAGGGGCCTCTGATCATGGGAATTAATGATTCTTTGGCCCATGAGATCCTACATTTGTTAGAGATGTATTGTATATCCTTGATCAAACAAGTTGTCATATGATCGGACTTCAGCAGTATGTTTGTTATAACTAGGAGATATTGTGTTGTGCTCTCAAACTGCATTTTCTAGCTTAGAGTATGTTATACATGAATAATGATGTTTGTGGCAGCGGGGGCGTGGTCAAGTGCCCGTCCGGGAGAGAAAAGCAGTAAGGGCGCTCACACCTGAGCTAAATTATGTCTAACACCTGTCTCTAATTGCAGTAGCTTGAGGAGAGCGGCGTAAAAAGCAGGAGCAACAGAGCCCAGAGGGGAGCCCGACACGAAGGCCAAGAAGCTAGTGTGTTGTAGTAGTGTGTTGTATTAGTGAGTGAATTAGTGTGTGAGAATTAAAAACAACCTTACCTGAATCCTGTTGCTGTTTCCGTCCCTTCCTCAGTGGAAACTCGTTACACTGGTGCCGAAACCCGGGATTTGCAGGAACAGTGGTCCAAAGCTATGGAACAGAGTCGCCCCATAGGGTCCTCCCAGCTGGCGGAAGTCCTCCAGTCCCTCGCTACGCTCCATCAGGGCCACCAACAGTCTCTGCTTGAGCTCCGACAGGACCAGGATCGTCGGTTCTTTGAGATCATGCGGGCTCAAGCAGAGGACCGGCTTGCCATCCGGAGCCTCCTCAGCCAGGAGGCCGCTCCAGACGCAGCCGCGACCCCGGACACCCGCGCCACACTGCCCCCACCCGCGCTACAGAAAATGGGGCCGGCAGATGATCCAGAGGCGTTCCTGGACCTCTTTGAGCGCACGGCGGAAATTTGGGGTTGGCCACGCGACCAGTGGGCAGCCCGCCTCGTCCCTCTCTTGTCCGGGGAAGCACAACTCGCGGCACAACAACTTCCGGCAACAAGCCTCCTGGCTTATACCAACTTGAGGAGAGCCATCCTGCAACGGGTTGGTCGGACCCTGGAAGAAAGTCGCCAGCTCTTCCGGGCCATGAAACTGGATAAATCCGACCGCCCGTTTGCGTTCGCCCAACGGCTCCATGATGCCTGTCGGAGGTGGCTGCTTGCGGGGGACCGCGACGTCAAGGAGCTCATCGATCAAGTGGTACTGGAGCAGTTTGTCCAGTACTTGCCCCGGAAAATGGTGGAGTGGGTCCAGTGCCACCGCCCGGCGTCTCTGGAGGAAGCCATACGACTCGCGGAGGACCACATGGCGGCGATTCCAAGGGCGGATGAGCCCTCTCTCTCTCTCTCCCCTTCCCCTGTGTCTTCCCCTGTTTTTCTCCCCCTCCCCTCTTCCCTCTTGCTCTGCCCTCTCCCCAGGGTCCGTTCCTGCCCCCCCGCAGGCGCGGAGGATTCATGAGACCAACTTCCCGGCCGTGGGAGAACCCGCCTACCCCTTCCCCGTCCTTCAGCCGCTCTCCTCCTCAGGTGGGGGCGCCCGCCAGCATGGGTGCGGCCGTGGCGCCTGGGCCGGTCTGCTGGAGGTGCGGAGACCCGGACCACTTCTGGGATCAGTGTCCGCTGATGGAAATAGGGACGGTGGTGCAGGTCTCCGACTTCCCGCAGGCTGCCCCCGATCGGGCTGGAGCGTACCGTATTCCGGTAAGGATCCAGGGGGGTACATACCAAGCATTGTTGGATACCGGCTGTAACCAGACCACCATCCACCAACGCTTGGTTCAACCCGGGGCTTTGGGATTAGCTAAACTGGTGAGGGTGAGGTGTGTGCATGGGGATGTTCACAAGTATCCCATGGTGACTTTGGCGATTAAATTCAAAGGAAAAAACCATAATGTGGAGGCAGCGGTTAGTTCCCGCCTCACCCATCCGCTAATCTTGGGTACTGATTGGCCGAATTTCAAGGATATTTTAGAGGGTATTTGTGCGGATGGGTCCTGCATTAAGAGGTGTGCGGTGTGCGATGCTTTGGCAGGGGAGGCGGAGCCGGGGCCGTCCTCGGCTGCTCGGAATGACGAGGGAAGGGGCGAGGTGGCCGCCCCTCCTCTCAGGGAATTCCCTGAGGGGGACTTCCCTCTAGAGCAGTCGCGGGACCGAAACCCTTAAACATGCTCTTGGCCAAGTGAGAGTAATTGATGGTCAACAGCTCCGGCCGGGCATCGCCATTGCATACCCATATTTTTCACTTATTAAAGATCGGTTGTACAGAGTGACACAGGACGCTCAAACAAAGGAGGAAGTGACACAATTATTGATTCCACGGAGCCGCCGGGAAATGGTTTTCCAGGCGGCTCACTATAATCCTATGGCCGGTCACCTAGGGGAAAGAAAGACACTTCTCTGTCTAATAGCCCATTTCTATTGGCCGGGCATTGGCGGTGACGTCCGCAGGTGGTGTGCGGCATGCCGTGAATGTCAGTTGGTAAACCCACCGGCCACCCCAAAAGCGCCATTGCGCCCCCTTCCATTGATCAAGGTCCCCTTCGAAAGAATTGGAATGGACCTCGTCGGGCCATTAGAACGGACAGCACGCGGACATCGCTTTGTGTTAGTCCTAGTGGATTACGCAACGCGATATCCGGAAGCAGTGCCCCTGAGCAACATCTCCGCACGTAGTGTTGCAGGGGCACTCTTCAAAATAATCTCCCGGGTGGGGATTCCGAAAGAAATCCTCACCGATCAGGGCACAAAGTTTATGTCACGTACACTTTGCGAGCTTTACTGAACTATTGGGCATTAAGTCGATTCAAGCACTAGCGTTTACCATCCGCAGACTGATGGCCTAGTGGAGCGATTTAATAAAACACAAAAAATATGATTCGTAAGTTCGCATACCGAAGATGCTAGGAATTGGGATAGGTGGCTCGACCCCCTGTTATTCACAGTACGGGAGGTCCCACAAGCCTCCACGGGGTTCTCACCGTTCGAGCTGCTGTACGGGCGACGCCCACGCGGGGTCCTCGACGTCATCAGCGAAGCTTGGGAGGAGGGACCTTCTAATAGTAAAAACGAAATTCAATATGTTCTTGATCTTAGAGCAAAACTCCACACACTGGGGAAATTAACACAGGAGAATTTGCTCCAGGCTCAAGAACGCCAACGCTGGCTGTATGACAGGGGTGCCCAGCTACGGGAATTCGCACCAGGAGATAAAGTGCTTGTATTACTACCAACATCGAGCTCTAAATTACTCGCCAAGTGGCAAGGACCCTTTGAGGTCACACGACGAGTAGGGGATCTTGATTATGAGGTTAAACGTACCGATAGAGGGGGCTCGCGTCAAATATATCACCTCAACCTCCTGAAATTGTGGAGAGAAGAGGCGGCCTCTGTGACGTTGGCAACGGTAGTTCCGGAGAGGGCGGAGCTCGGACCGGAGGTAAACAAAGCCCGCAATCTCAACACCCCGGTTCCTTGTGGAGACCACCTCTCACCGCGCCAACTCGCAGAGGTTTCCGAATTACAAAAGGAGTTTGCAGATGTGTTTTCTCCTCTACCGGGCCGCACAAACATCATACATCACCATATCGAGACCGAGCCGGGCGCGGTGGTACGTTGCCGCCCCTATCGCTTGCCCGAACATAAAAAGAAAGTTTGAGAAGAATTGGACATGATGCTTGAGATGGGAGTAACAGAAGAATCCCACAGCGATTGGTCCAGCCCGGTTGTCCTTGTTCCCAAGAGCGATGGGTCTGTACGTTTCTGTGTGGATTATAGGAAAGTCAACGCGGTGTCTAAATTTGACGCGTACCCAATGCCCCGTGTTGATGAACTGCTCGATCGGTTAGGTACGGCTCGATTTTATTCGACCTTGGATCTAACGAAGGGTTATTGGCAGATCCCCTTGACACCAATTTCCCGTGAAAAAACGGCCTTCACCACGCCGTTCGGATTACACCAGTTCGTGGACGCTTCCTTTCGGTTTGTTCGGGCACCAGCCACGTTTCAGCGCCTCATGGATAGGATTCTCAGACCGCACACTGCTTACGCCGCTGCCTATCTAGACGATATCATCATTTATAGCAATGATTGGCAGCGCACATGCAACATCTGAGGGCCGTCCTGAGATCGCTGCGGCGGGCGGGGCTCACGGCAAACCCAAAAAAGTGTGCGGTTGGGCGTGTGGAGGTACGGTATCTGGGGTTCCACTTGGGTCATGGCCAGGTGCGTCCCCAAATTGACAAGACCGCGGCGATTGCGACTTGTCCTAGACCCAAGACCAAAAAGGGGGTGAGGCAGTTCCTGGGGCTGGCTGGCTATTACAGAGCATTTGTCAAGTCAAGTCAAGTCAAGTGGTTTTTATTGTCGTTTCAACCATATACAGTTAGTACAGTACACAGCAAAACGAGACAACGTTCCTCCAGGACCATGGTGCTACATAAAAACAACAAAGGACCAACATAGAACCACATGAGACTACACAACGAAATAAAATACCTATATAAACTACCTATATATACCTATATAAAGTGCACGTGCAAACATGTGCAAAGTACGAGACAGTACAACAAATTACTGACAATGAACAGGACAATAGACAGTGCAGCGCCGACCAGTACTCAGTAGTGCAAAAAGATGACAGTTTCTTAAAATGTAAACATAACATACTATGAGATAATGTTCTATGCACATAGCAGTTATTGAGGTAGCAGACAGTTATAAAGTGACAGTAATTAAAGTGCAACTCAGGACACATGTGTGTCAAACCAGTCTCTGAGTATTGAGAAGTCTGATGGCTTGGGGGAAGAAGCTGTTACACAGTCTGGCCGTGAGGGCCCAAATGCTTCGGTACCTCTTGCCAGACGGGAGGAGGGTAAAGAGTTTGTGTGAGGGGTGTGTGGGGTTGTCCACAATGCTGGTTGCTTTATGGATACAGTGTTTTTTGTAAATGTCTTTGATGGAGGGAAGAGAGACCCCAATGATCTTCTCAGCTGTCCTCACTATCCTCTGCAGGGCTTTGTGGTCCGAAACGGTGCAAGTCCCAAACCAGGCAGTGATGCAGCTGCTCAGGATGCTCTCAATAGTCCCTCTATAGAATGTAGTGAGGATGGGGGTTGGGAGATGTGCTTTCCTCAGCCTTCGAAGAAAGTAGAGACGCTGCTGGGCTTTCTTGGTGATAGAGCTGGTGTTGAGGGACCAGGTGAGGTTCTCCACCAGGTGAACACCAAGGAATTTGGTGCTCTTGACGATCTCCACAGAGGAGCCGTCGATGTTCAGCGGAGTGTGTTCACCTTGTGCTCTCCTAAAGTCAACAACCATCTCTTTTGTTTTGTCGACATTCAGGGACAGGTTGTTGGCTCTACACCAGTTCGTCAGCCGCTGCACCTCCTCTCTGTATGCTGACTCGTTGTTCTTGCTGATGAGACCCACCACGGTCGTGTCATCGGCGAACTTGATGATGTGATTCGAGCTGTGCATTGCTGCACAGTCGTGAGTCAGCAGAGTGAACAGCAGTGGACTGAGCACACAGCCCTGGGGGCCCCAGTGCTCAGTGTGGTGGTGGTGGAGATGCTGTTCCCGATCCGGACTGACTGAGGTCTCCCAGTCAGGAAGTCCAGGATCCAGTTGCAGAAGGAGGTGTCCAGGCCCAGCAGGTTCAGCTTTCCAATCAGGTGCTGGGGAATGATTGTGTTGAATGCTGAGCTGAAATCTATGAACAGCATTCGAACGTATGAGTCCTTATTGTCTAGGTGGGTGAGGGCCAGATGGAGGGTTGTGGTGATGGCATCGTCCGTTGAACGGTTTGAACGATACGCAAACTGCAGTGGGTCTAGTGAGGGGGGCAGCTGGGTCTTAATCTGCCTCATGACGAGCCTCTCGAAGCACTTCATGATGATGGGTGTAAGTGCGACGGGACGGTAGTCGTTGAGGCAGGACACTGAAGACTTCTTTGGCATGGGGATGATGGTGGTGCAGTGGATCCACTGCCTAATTATTCGGATGTCACCAGCCCGCTGACTGACCTCACTAAAAAGGGGGCTCCAGATCCGGTCCAATGGTCGGAGCAGTGCCAACAGGCGTTTATACAGATTAAAGCTGCACTTTGTGGGGGGCCACTTTTGCATGCACCTGACTTCTCTCTCCCTTTTGTTTTGCAGACGGACGCTTCAGACAGAGGGCTGGGGGCCGTACTCTCGCAGGTGGTGGAGGGAGAGGAACGCCCGGTGCTGTACATTAGCCGGAAGCTCTCCTTGAGGGAGACTAAGTACAGCACCGTAGAGAAGGAGTGTCTGGCCATCAAGTGGGCGTTACTCACCCTCCGATACTACCTGCTGGGGCGGGCCTTCACCCTCTGCTCGGATCACGCCCCACTGCAGTGGCTCCACCGCATCAAAGATACTAACGCCCGGATCACCCGTTGGTATCTGGCCCTCCAGCCTTTTAAGTTCAAGGTGGTCCACAGACCGGGGGTGCAGATGGCTGCCTCTGACTTCCTCTCCAGAAATGGGGGGGGGAGTGGTAGGCAGGCCGGATGACGCCCCGGCCTGAGTCGGGCGGTGGGGGTATGTGGCAGCGGGGGCGTGGTCAAGCGCCCGTCCGGGAGGGAAAAGCGGTAAGGGCGCTCACACCTGAGCTAAATTATGTCTAACACCTGTCTCTAATTGCAGTAGCTTGAGGAGAGCCGCGTAAAAAGCAGGAGCAACAGAGCCCAGAGGGGAGCCCGACACGAAGGCCAAGAAGCTAGTGTGTTGTATTAGTGTGTTGTATTAGTGAGTGAATTAGTGTGTGAGAATTAAAAACAACCTTACCTGAATAATGTTGCTGTTTCCGTCCCTTCCTCAGTGGAAACTCGTTACAATGTTCTAATATACCTAACTATTATAAATTCTTTTGCTTTTGCAATTCTCAACTGCTTCTGTCTCTTTATGTAACATTAGACTGACACGATGTTCAGTGGGGGGTTTTGTGGGTGCCATGACATATGTTGCAGGGCTCCCTGATTCTAATCTTTTCTATCTGCAAAATGTATGTTTGGGAGACTAACATTTATATTTCTTATTGACACACTAAAGCTGAAGATATAAATAACCATCTTAAGACAAATGCTTTTGTGAAACATATTATGTTATGTTTATATAAATTATGTAAAGATCTCTTTGACACTATTTCTTAAAACATAACTGATTACTTGTTCATTCTTGACACCTTATGACCATTCAGATCAGAAGAGGAACCGTATGCAAGTCTGGGTCACACTTTGGACAGTTCTGTGTGTATCAAAGTTTACACCATCACATCCTTGGTGGGTTTTTCCTTCTCTGTTGTGGTTGTACTGTGTTCTTGTCTGATCTTCTTCCTACTCACAATATTAGGGCCCCCTCCTGACACTCGGTGGTCCCCCTAAGTGACTCTTCTGCCTCTGTCAAAGTTAGAGGCACGCCTGGTGTGAGCTGTGTTTCCTTGGCCCTGCTGCTTAGCACTGAGGTGCTCGCCGATCCTTCCCACTCCTCCAGGCTTGACGGTGCCTTCCTGTAGTGGCTGGCATGGATCCAGGTAGACCTCTCCGCAATTTTTCTACAGCGTTGGTCATTATGAGCACCTGGTAGGGCCCGGTCCACCTAGGCTTCCTCCAGTTTCTTCTTTCGCAGTCCTTCACCACCACCCAGTCTCCCGGATCCAAATCATGCAATTTTTCTTTTGCTTCCCTGGGGAGTGCTGCTTTCGCCTGTCTATGAATATCACAAAACACAGCAGAGAGGTTTGCACAATAACGCAACATTTCATCTTCACAATAGTCAGTATCAGGCAACTGCCTCTTTTGTGGTCCAATTCCCATGTTAATGGGCCTGCCAAACAACATTTTTAATTAAGCCTTGCCTGCTTCTGCATTAACACCATTGTTAATGCTTGAATCTAATTTAGTACAGTTTAAACTGAACATTTGAACGATTACACATAAGCAGTAAAATGCAAATCGCCCTCTTGTAGGAAACCTAATGTTCCCTGTGGTGTGTGTGTCCATGTGCGTGTTGCAGTAACTGTCAGCCCACTGTTTTTTGTGAGGCTTCCGTGAGGTGCCATTCACAGGTGTAGAGAATGGAGGAAGGGACAGGGTTCATTAGCATGGTTCAAGCATGTGAGTGCTTCCCAGAGTCAGAATGTCTGGTCAGTACTACCCCTGCTTTGTTAGCCTTTAACATAATGCCCAGAGTACACATTCAATCTCGTCCCAACAAATTTATTGGGCAGCATTTTGACATTAGGAATGACTGTTTTATGTTCCCCTCAGATCATCTTCGATCGAAAGTGGCACCATATAAAACTCTTTTAATGAATCATAAGTCGCCCTAATCATTCTAATGCATTGACCACTAAATTTGGGAGGAGGTGTCAATTATTTGTTCATGATTACAGATTCTGTGGTTCTAGAATCCACTAAAATTGTCATTGTTTTGTTTCCAACTGTCAATGTAATGGTAGGCATAATTTTATAGGCTGAATTGGAAAGCATTGCATATATTGTGTGTGTGTGTGTGTGTGTGTGTGTGTGTGTGTGTGTGTGTGTGTGTGTGTGTGTGTGTTAGATTCTGACTCATGTGCCCTTGGTTCACCATCCTCTGTCATCAACGTTTCTTAAGCTTTTCTATTTGGTTCAGGCTAAAACTACCATTTCTGGAAACCCATTTTCTACCCATAATTGTAATTTTGCACACGTTCAATCTCCATGCTCATCACACATAAGTTTTAGCACATCTTCCATTCTAATTTCTTTTACTATTGTTTTTACCCATCCTTACCAGGTATTTTAGCTTCAGTTGAAACACCAATTAACCACATGCCAACACTTGAGTTTTGCTTTTCCAAACAGCCAGTTATATAATTATCTATACAGTCTCAGACTGCAACTCGAGTTTTGCTGTTCCAAACAGCCAGTCGACTTTTACCTTATACTGTCCCAGAATGTCACTCGACCAATGTGTCCCAGACCATCATTGGTAGCTTGTCAGCTCAAGTGAGTCTTCCCTATTGCTGGACTGTGTCTTCACCCATGTCAGAATTATTTTGTCCTCTGGATGCTGTATCAGGATCTCCATTAACTACATGTTACAGGCATCAGCCTCCACAAACCTTTTCGACTACATCAGGGATTGACTCGGACCCAGAGACCCAGTCCCTGGCTGCGCAGCTATACCGGTGGTTATAGATCAGGGGGCACCCGAGTTAGCATCCCATCCTTGTCGACAAATTGTCATGGAAATTCTCCACCTGGAATTTGAATGTTACAAACACATTACAGGACACAGCGCAGTTTTTAGCTTAGCTTTATTCGTACCACACGGCTGGGGGGAGAAGCTCCTGTGTCTTCCTCCTAAACACTCATATCAGGCATATATACTGTAGGTTGTTTACAAGTTACATGTGCTTTGACCTCAGCAGATTTCTCATTGCATTTCTCTGAGAGCAAATCAGCAGATTAGCATTGAGTTATCCAACCATTACCGTGGTAAAACTAGGTTTACAAATACATGTGAGTTTAAACTGAGATGAATGATACCATGTGTCAGAGATTCAGTCCATAATGGTCTCAAAACTTGAGTGAAGATAAATTTGATCTATGGCATCAGGCAAAATTTTCCTACCCTCAATCTGTTCCTTTTAAAAAATTATAAAATCCTAATAACTGCTCAATTAAAGTGGGCAGATTCAATGATCAATTGAAAGGTTAAACTGTCTTAGAGTTCCTGCGGGTAGATATTTTTATTGATCTTTTTGGAGCTTGGGTTGGCAGTAACTCAGTCAATATGAAATCAAATTGAACTCTCTTTATTTTCTTAATAAACATTCCTGGTCTTTTTGTGAATGATTCATTGATGCATGATATTTCTACTGTAATTGAAGATTTTTTGCTTTTTAAATGTACTGTAAAAGGCTGATGTCACCAGTCCCTTTGACATTTAATCCTCTCTCATCCAACCACCTGGCTCCATTCTGGCTTGCAATGCCCACTATGGACTATCTAATTAACTCCCGATGAATAACATGAGGTCACATATTTTTTATATACCATTTCACTCACATATTTCAGATTAGTCAAATGGGTTGCGAACAGAGACAACTTTCAACAGCTTGACTTTAAGCATTTATTAAGCATTTTAAATATTGATGCTGAAATTCCCCAAAAAACTGTAAAACTTTCAACATAATAGTTTCTCTTCCTCAAACTTAATTGCATTTTGTGTGTTGGTGACACTTTGTTTGAGTTATGAAAGCTTTCCTCAATGGACCTAACTTAAAATAGAGCATTTTATTCTATTTCTATTTATTTTATTTCCACATCAATATCAATTGCATAAGCTTAGTGACAGAGCAGGACTATTTCTGCATTATAACACAAGTGTGAAGACAAGCCTCTTGTTCATTGGGAAAGGAGGAAACAGGAACCGGATTAACAATCAAAAAGACTTTAATTCTACATAAAACACTGAACTGAAACATAACAAAAGCGCACATACAAAACACTGCTGTGTGCGTCTCTCTCTCTCTCTCTCTCTCTCTCTCTCTCTCTCTCTCTCTCTCTCTCTCTCTCTGGCGTCCCGCCTCCTCCTTTTATCTCTTTCCCACTGATTGGGCAACTCAGCTCCGGGCGTCAATCTTCTCGGCCCGGCAGCGCCCTCCTCCTCATCACAAATATTTTATTATTTTAAAATGGATAGTTGCAGTCCTGGATACTGATTGGTCAATACATCATTGCAGCTTTGCTAACATACACAATATATAATATCATTTCTTACAGCCATTATAGCCAAGTACATTAAAAATGTTTAATTAAAGAATCTAGATATATTTTGAATGCATGTTTTCCACAGCATTTCCACTAAATGAACACAATAATTTTTTTGTTTTAATTTAGAATAAAATAAATACAATTGAGATGCACCAATGAATTCATATTTAAGCAATATTTACCTACATATAACCTAATTTTCAAAAACATTTTTGTAAATAGACAGGGTGTGCAGTAACAACAATTTATAAACCTATAATTTGGAACCCAGATTAATATGATTTATTATTGTTCAGTCATGTTTAAAATTATAATATGATACTGAATTATTACTATTTTGCGGGTTATGTTTTATGCAATAGTATCATATTTCTGTCATATTTATTTCATCTTTGCATTCATTTTGACAGAGTATTATAATGCATTACAGTATGTATTTGACTGTATTTGACAGGTTTCCAATGTTGCTCATTACAAATTTAGTGAAATGCTGTCATCTCCTCTATTTCTGTGATACAGTGTCACGTTTTTAGATTTGTATAATATCTTTAAGCGGGTGCAAATGCATTAGCAATGAATGTAAACCGCTCTTAGATGGTGTTACGATGAGCAGGAAGGCAGACGAGGGGCGAGGATCTACTTGCAGTGGGTTTTATTGAAAAAATGTGAAAACAGACAAAACAGGAACAAAGGAAATCTCCACAATGGGAAAATAAAACAAAAACACGGAAGACATCCAATGGGGGAACAGGGATTAACATTGACGGAGAGCACGGGTAATAATAACGAACAAGCATCCATAAACATCGACGATCGACAAGGGAATGGAGAACAAACAGGGTTTATATACACTGGAGACATGATGATGACAAACTACAATCAGGTGAGCACAATGACACAGGGCTGGCAGTGATGAGGGCCGGGGATCAAGGGAAGTGTAGTTTTTGACAAGGACAAGTGAAACACGGGGCAGACAACAAGGGAATCGTGACAGATGGCTGAAAACTGAGTCATCGCCTGTGAACAAAAAACAATGTGTCACCCCTTGAGTGTATTTGCTCAGCTTTCTGTCCAGGGCCCCCAGACATCAGGGGCCCCACGCAATTGCGTTGTGTTTAAAACCACAATAGGTGAAAAGATGGCAGTTATTACATTTGATTAATAAAATAATATATTAAATATATTGAGGCTAGGTAAAAATATTTCTTATGCTTCGTGAACTTCATTTGAACAATCTCGATTTTTAAATCCCAAGATCAATCTTTTAGTCTATGTGCAACCCTCTACAATGCAAATAAATCACTTGCATATGCAACTAGAATTCACACTATGACTAAAAATGTCTGTGATTAACCACTGGCTGGTAAATGTTCATATTTCACTCACCAGTGATGAAGTGGAATAGTGGCTAGTGGCTAGTGGCAAACAAGTTTAGCACAGAATTCCTTTCACTGTGTGTTATTAGTAATGCTGCCTTAATATGCTATGGGAATTATCCTACTTTCCACTTCTGATGTGGTAATAAAGAGTATGTCCCGTTTAAGTGCTCTGTTGTTGGAAAGAAAAGGAAACATGGATGACGCCAGGTACGTTCATGCATATTTCTTGAGGAACTTTTATTTTAACACCATAATAAATATTACTCTATTAGCTTGCTGACAATAATGGGAATTTTGGTAAAAACCTGTCATTCACTACAGAATTCAAACTCTTCTCTGCCATGTTGAAAGTTTACTTCTAATCCAAATTCGGAATCATGGGTATCAAAGTTATACCAGAGTTTTCAAGTAATTATGACATGAGGGGTCATTCATGTGCAACTTCTGAGTGGGAAACTCGTATTTATGATAATTCCGATAGCATGTGAAGGCAGCAGAAAGGTTTGGTTTGACTATTTCTGTGTAATGTGTGTCCAAAGACGATATCTATCTAATCTACAGTTGAAGTCAGAAGTTTACATGCACCATAAGCCAAATACATTTTAAGTCAGTTTTTCACAATTCCTGACATTTGATCATAGTAAACATTCCCTGTCTTATGTCAGTTAGGATCACTACTTTATTTTAAGAATGTGAAATGTAAGAATAATGGTAGAGAGAATTATTTATTTCAGCTTTTATTTCTTTCATCACATTCCCAGTGGGTCAGAAGTTTAAATACACTTTGTTAGTATTTAGTGGCATTGCCTTTAAATTGTTTAACTTGGGTGAAATATTTTGGGTAGCCTTCTACAAGCTTCTTACAATTGCTGGAATTTGGGCCCATTCCTCCAGACAGAACTGGTATAACTGAGCTAGGTTTGTTGGCCTCCTTTGTAGGCTCGCACACTCTTTTTCAGTTCTGCCCACAAATTTTCTATCGGATTGAGGTCAGAGCTTTGTGATGGCCACTCCAAAACCTTGACTTTGTTGTCCTTAAGCCATTTTGCCACAAATTTGTAGATATGCTTGTGGTCATTGTCCATTTGGAAGACCCATTTGTGACCGAATTTCCTGGCAGATATCTTGAGATGTTGCTTCAATATATCCACATAATTTTCCTTCCTCATGATGTGTCACGATCCCTTGTTGTCTGCCCCGTGTTTCACTAGTCAATTGTCACAAACTACAACTCCCATAATTCCCTGCCCTCATCACTGCCCTCACTCAGTCATTGTTCTCACCTGCATGTCATTTAGTCGTTATTGTGTCTGTGTATTTAAACCCTGTTTGTTCCTCAGTCATTGTCGATCGTTGTTTGTGGATGTCTGGATATAGATGTTTTACCCAATTTGTCAATGTTACCTTTGCCCACTGTGAATGTTTCTCCAGCGCGTGTATTCTTTGGATGTTTTCGTGTTTTGGTTTTGTTTTTCCCATCGTGGACGTTTCCTTTGTTCCAGTCTTGTTTGTTTTCACCTTGTCAATAAAAACCCGCACATAGATCCTCACCCCTCGTCTGCCTCCTCCTGCTTGCGTAACAGATGCCATCTGTTGCCATGATGCAAAGCACCTCAACAACATTATTTTGCCACCCCCATGCTTCACGATTGGGATGGTGTTCTTCAGCTTGCAAGCCTCACCATTTTTCCTCTAAACATAACAATGGTCAATGTTGCCAAACAGTTCAAATTTGTTTCATCAGACCAGAAGACATATCTCCAAAAAGATATTTGTCCCCATGTGCACTTGCAAACTGTATTCTGGCTTTTTTATGGCAGTTTTGGAGTAGTGGCTTCTTACTTAATGAGCAACCTGTCAGGTTATGTCGATATAGGACTTGTTTTTACTGTGGATATAGATACTCATCTACCCGTTTCCTCCAGCATCTTCACAAGTTCCTTTACTGTTGTTCTGGGATTGATTTGCACTTTTCGCACCAAACTATGTTCATCTCTAGGAGACAACATGTGTCTCCTTCCTGAGCGGTATGATGACTATGTGGTCCCACGGTGCTTATACTTGCATACTATTGTTTGTACAGATGAACATGGTACCTTCAGGCATTTGGAAAGTGTGGATGTGCAATTTTGTTTTGATTTTCCCATGATACCAAGCGAAGAGGCACTGAGTATGAAGGTAGGCCTTAAAATACATCCACAGGTACACCTCCAATTCAGTAAACTTCCTATCAGAAGCTATTTGTCTAAAGGCTTGACATAATTTTCTGGAATTTTCCAAGCTGACCCACTGGACCCACTGAAATTGTGATATAATCAATTAAAAGTGAAACAATCAGCCTGTAAACAATTGTTGGAAAAATTACTTGTGTCATGCACAAAGTAGATGTCCTAAAGACTTGCCAAAACTATCCTTTGCTAATATTAAATCTGTGAAGTGCTTAAAAATAATAGTTTTAATGACTTTTTAACTGAAATATAGCCATATGAATAGAAAATAGATAATCATATCGAGCCAAATCATAATCGAACCGCAAGCATGTGAATCCATAATACTCTGTATTAATGCCCAGCCCTAGTTGTTCTTCTTATTTATTTATTTTTATCAAAAAGTTACCTTTAAAAAAAGCAACAAGGCACTTATGGCCATGCTATATTGTGAATATAGTCACTTTCACCAATAGTCACACTGTTCCCAACAATGCCATATAGCCAAGATTATATTCACAATATTACATCTGATATATTATTACATCAGTATTACATTTATTTATATCAGCAAAAGGTAAATCTCTTGGCTCACCTGTTTGTAAAAACAGATCATGCATTCTTAATATCTTAATTAAATAACTTTGTGTTGTTGTGTAATCTATTCTGTTTATCTCAGCTGTGGTATCCTTGAAATATTAAAACATGGCTGAATTACACTCACCAAATTATGATGGTGCACACACTGAGCATAAAATAATTAGCATAAAAACATATCGCAGTGCATAAAAACATGTATGCATTTAAATTCAATATGAGAAATAAAGCAATCTTGGGTTTGCATTATTGTGATTATGATAAGCATGTGGCAATGCTGTATGCTTGTCTACATTGTTTTGCAAAAGAAAATGCAGTAATGTACCTTCTTCTAAAAACGGTTAAACTCACAATCAATACATTTACATGAAAATGACCACTTATGCATCCTATGTTTATCGTGAAATTATAACAACAAAAGGAAAGTATGTAAATAAATGATGAATGTGTGTCTCTGGGGATGTTTCAGTGCATTCCTGACGGTTTCATTAATGAAAATAGAAATTGCTGTGCCAAAAATGCAAATGCTTGTTCATCTTTCAAAGAGACATGAACAATCTCTCTGTTTCCTTTTAAGAGCACAAACATTTATTTTCACTGTCCCAAGAGTCTTTTAGACAGTTTATCATCAGCCCATTATGAATCACCAACAAGACAATCCTAAGCTCAACTATAAAAATAAATAAATAAATAAATGTTATCAGTGCTGACACTTGACACAACATTTCCATTAGACCTCCATTAGACTTCCATTAGTTTTCCAAAGAGACCTACAATTTCAGCAGAGGACCAATGGTTTTGTGTAAAATTATAGCTCTCCCAGGACAGCTGTACACCAACAAATAGAAAGGGTTTTGCCACTTTAAATCCTTTTTAATGTGTTCTTAGTTTGTGTAATCAGACCCCATGAAATGGCTTGACGAGCACAGTTTTCTTTCCGGTGTTGACATATTTCCCACTGAACAGGTAGTTGGAAATGGGACATATAGAAGTGCTTTGGATATGCTCCTGAGTAGGGAGAAGTTATCAGTAGTTTTGGTTCATTTTTCCAGAAAGACTACATTTTAAATGCAAATATCTCCTAAAAGTGAATTTTGAGAACTTTTAGGAGTACATTCGCATTTACTGTACAGTAGATGGCCTCAAACGCAGTGATGGCGTAGCTACTTTAAGAAGCTCATAACTTACAAGTTATACATACCAAGTAGCTACAGTCAACTACATTAACCCCTTCATTTGTGCCATCACATATGATGGTTAATAACTGGTCTCTGATGAAACAGAAGTTCTCGATGTCATAGTAAAAATATGCTATTCACAGTCAGTCATGATTAATAATAATAATAATAATTCCTTACATTTATATAGCATGTTTTCTAGGCACTCAAAGCGCATTACATAGTATAGGGGGAATCTCCTCAACCGCCACCAGTATGCAGCATCCACCTGGATGATGCGACGGCAGCCATATTGCGCCAGAACGCCCACCACACACCAGCTATTGGTGGAGAGGAGAGAGTAGAGTGATGTAGCCAATTCAGGAATTAAGTTATTCTGTGATGTAAAACATACTATTAGTTTGGATAATGGAGATAAAGTAGGTATGTCCTAATAGCATTACTGTCTCTCTGTCGGTCTGGGCTTTGGTCTGACGGGGCCATCTTCGTGTCAGCACGTGGTCCCTGTTTTATTCTCTTGTGTCTGTTGTGTTTCATGTCTGGAGTATGGTGTCTGGGTTCTGACTTCCTGTCTAGTTTGGTTCCAGTCTGTGTCAGGACCTGGACATTCATACTCCTCGTCTGTCTGTTATTGACATGGGTGCATTGTGCTTGTGTCATCTTGGCTGCATGCACTCGCGTCAGTAATCTATGTCAGTCTTTGTGTCTGTCTCTCGCATCCGCGGGCACACAATGCGCTTGCTTTGTGCCGCATGCCCGGGTCTTCATGTTTGTGCTGAGGTTCGGTCACTTCGATACGTTTTCGAATGTATGTGTGGCCAAACTCTTACACAAGTGTCTGCTCTTGTCTTTTTTGTCTATTGGCACGAGTGTATATAGCCTTTTTGTCTTGGCGATGTGCATCCATGACAATCGGATGTTTTGCATGCTTGTCGGAACACGCGGCTTTGTTATTGTTTCTAGAGCACCGCATGCTTATCTGTCTTACGTCACACCCCGCCTCCTTGTTTGCTCATTATAGTTTCATTAGTAACACCTGCCCTTTAATAACTTGCTTGATTTCTGTCCTTATTTTAGTCTCTTCTTGTTTGCTGTAAAGTGCAAGTTTGTCTTTTTTCCTGTGTTGTGCGTCTGTTGGTCTAGTTCTAGTCGGTCCTGTTTTCAGTCCTGTTCCTGGTTTTCGTGTTCCTGTTCAGTCCGGTCAATCCAGGTTTCCCGTTACCCTCTACCCCAGTCCTGGATTAATCTTTCCCCCCTACGCCTTGCCTTGCCTTGCCTAATGTTGCAGTTTTCAAATAATATACTGTGAGACTGATGATCTGAGGGCAGCATGTTTATTATGTTTCAGCAACATCTAAAATAATAAAAATAAATCACACAATTAAAAAAAACAAAAAAAACACATATAACAATAATCCCTATAAACAAAACCAAGAGGGTTGACCTGCTCACTTTATTGGTTACAGCTAAACAATTTAATAAATAAAAAAATAAATAATAAAAAAGTAATAATAAAAACATATTTTTTGCTCTCACATTAAATATAATAATATCAAATATATAATATTTCACAGGAAAAAAAAACATAGTAATAACTGCAATATGTAAATACTGTCTATCAATAAGATTTTTTTTTTTTCAAATGTAAGGAGCAGGTTCTTTTTTAATGAACAAAAGCATGTTAACATGTAGGGCCCTATGAATTTTCAAAAATGTTCTTCAATTTAATCATCAAAAGA
Source organism: Xyrauchen texanus (assembly GCF_025860055.1). Taxonomy (NCBI): domain Eukaryota; kingdom Metazoa; phylum Chordata; class Actinopteri; order Cypriniformes; family Catostomidae; genus Xyrauchen; species Xyrauchen texanus. Next base: position 29,585,843 of record NC_068315.1, read on the forward strand.
GTGTAAAAATAAAATACATTTATTAAAACTAATCGAATGTAAGTAGAATATTTTTTAACACAACTTTGCATTATTTTTATCATGGTAAGTACTTTTATACAGATTCTCACATCAAATCAATTGTGTTATTATTATCAAATAAAGTGCTGCATAACAAAGCATAATTCGTGATTTGAGAGCTCTACTCTCTGTCATCTACTACATGCAACAGTGCACGTGATGCTCAATATGAGGTGTTTCAGTATATGAGTAGCCAGCTACACACATTCACTTTGAAGTGCACAGCACATGCAAACTATTTATTAATTACACTGGGACATACCGCAATTGTAATTTCTGCACTGAATGTTTACATAATGACATGACTACATCATATGGTGTTGATTTTTGTTATTGGAGCATGTTTACTAGTATGAGTAGTACTGTACGTGATCACAATATCTGACCAGATTCCGATACCAGTATTGGGAAATCCATAAGATGAAGCCAGTTGTATTCTGCTGGTCATGTTGACAAATGTGCATCCAGCACCATATGTAGAATAAAGCAGCTTTTTCTGTGAAACTGATATGACAAGACACACAAAAAAACAACCTCTAATCGTGTTTTTTATGGGCTATTTATACAAAGAAATGGAAGAAAAAAAAGCAATTTTAGCAAGCCAAGAATCATTACCTCACCATAACCCAGAACACGGCAACTATGTTGAATTTTAAACTTTATGATGGTAGGGTATGTAAAACATTCGGAAACACAGAGGACATAAGCCAGCCACACTAACTGGGCTCAAAGCAACTCACTCCTCATGCCAACTCTATCTCTACACCAGCACGAAAGTAGGTTTCTTATTTCGTCTTGAATAGGAACTGAAAACGTTATGAAATTCAGGGTAAGGGTTTATATGGTTTGTTATGGGCTGAAAATCTTGTTATTACATTGCGCCTTGCACTCGGCAACTGTTGCGGAGGGAAAGGAACTGCAGACTGGCTTTCATTCAAAGCAAATCAAGCGTTGCCAGCAATTCAGAGATCAAAGGAAGAAGACGCTGGAGGTTCTTTCTGTGTAAATAAAAAAGGCTTCATGGCAGCATGTGGGCTTGTCCTGTGATATATTTGATTAATAAACCCAATTACACGCTGTTTGCATAACCGTCCCCCGATCTGTGAGCTGAGCTCTTGGATGATTGACAGAAACCTGTGCAGGTGGCCATAAAACCTTATACATGAAGAACAAAAAACATAATAAACATGCTAGTAGGACACCTATGAGGATTATTAAAGAAATTAATGAAAATTGGTATTTTAAGTAATCAGGAAACCAAATTTTTTGTCTTATACAGTGCAAAGCCATTGTAAATAAAACAAAAGTTTGTCTTCATAATATTCTGAATGTAATGACTTGCACTGCCTCTGAAGCAACTTTGCTTTTTGGCTGAAGTCACCAAAGAGATTTATACAGTTATACAGTGTGGTGGTGTAGTGGGCTAAAGCACATAACTGTATATCAGAAGGACACAGGTTCGATCCCCACAGCCACCACCATTGTGTCCTTGAGCAAGGCACTTAACTCCAGGTTGCTCCGGGGGGATTGTCCCTGTAATAAGGGCACAGCTTTGGATAAAAGCGTCTGCCAAATGCATAAATGTAAATGTTAATGTATCTCCAGCATGGGAGGTGGGAGCGCTAACAAGGAGGCTAAATGCTACAGCCTCTAGCATCATTCACTAGTGCACCTCTTGAGGTCAGGAGAGTGAGGTTTATACACATTGCACAGCTATCTGTCAGCGGGCTCCCATTACACTCACCCCCCTAAACCTCACCCCCATCCGAATCATGGCACCATCGTGACGCTCCTGTTCTACCCGCTCCATACAGGACTTGAACCGGTGTCTCCGGCAAGGGAGGCAGGTGCGCTATCTAGAGGCTAAGGCTACAGCCTTTACAGGAGAGTGAGGTTTATACACATTGCACAGCTATCTATAAGCTGGCCACTGTAACAATAGTCTATAACAATGTGTATTGCACCATATTAATGTATTTACGCTGCTTCATGGTTTATATATTTTAGAGCAATTACAAAAACCATTAATGATGATGGGGCTGCACAATTATGACAAAAATCTTAATCATGGATTAATTCCCTTGATATTGTCATCATGATTATTGATCATGATTAATAGAATTTACTTTTGATTAATTGTTTTTTTTTTTTTAGAGCAAACGTAAGCTAACCCTATCAGGAAGACTCGCAGACTTGAGTGAAATTGAAGATGACATTTATTTGATGAATATAAAACAGAAAAGTAATGTCTCTTTGGTGTAGGCCCCGTCTGGCAGTCCGAAGTTGTAGTACTCGGAACCGTCATATCCTGCCGGAGATAGGAGGCAGGGGCGAGGAGTCTACCCCCGTGCAGGACGGGACTCAACTGGTGGTGGTAGGGTGGTGGAGGTTGCCGCGTTAGCACACTGAAACAGCAATGTGATAGATTGTGATAGATATAAAGCAATGGCTTACATGTGATTGACTGGGAATTACCCAGCTAATGGTGCGATGATGTACAGCTGCTAGTCTTCCCGCTAGAACTATGCTGCGCTTACATTTCCCTTGATTACTTTATTGCAGTTATATTGTAATGTTTTTATTTTTTATTTTTAGCGCACCATTACGGATAGGCTTATGTTTTCAACAGTTCTCTGTTTTCTTACAGTGCTCATCTACTTAAGAAAATTGTAATTACAACATTTTGATGCAGCAGGAACAGATCTAAATGCAATGTTGTAACTGCAACTTTTTATGATTAGTTAATTACAGCAGCCGTAATTGTAATCTTGATTCTTTTTTCGATTAATTGTGCAGCCCTAACTTATGTACTGTACAGAGTCATCTACTTGTACAATACGTTTAGCTTATTGAACTTAGAAATTTAGCTTCTTAACTTTAGCTTTATTTGAAGTTAACTTGACATTGCAATTCTGTTTTACACTTAGTTTCATTCTTTCACAAAATTTTGTTTGAGATGAAACAATAATTGGCTGACCCACTGTTGAAAACCCCTGATCTACTCGGTCAGCATTATGGAAAATAACAAAATCAGCAACATTAAATAATCTGAGGCCATGCAGTTGCTGTCTAGCTCACAAGTGCTAAACGTCTGGAGGTTTTAGCGGAGCAATGATGCAGTAACTTGCATCATTTGCTGTATCACCCCTTTGATGATGGTAAAGGTGGAGATCAAAGGCTTGTCAAATATCTGGAGGGCCGGACACTCTCTCGCTTGTACAAATGTGGAGGTTAGTGATTTCCTTCTTATCTTGATTAATTAGAGTAACTCCTTTAATACATGTAAAGAACTTTGGTGCCTTAGCTTGCACACTTCTGAAAAATCAAGAGCCAGTTTAATTAAATTAAATGTTCCCAGGTCAGGTGTGCTACGATCAGATTTTCTTTCATTCCATATATATACTGTGTGTATATATATATATATATATATATATATATATATATATATATATATTGTGTGTGTGTGTGTGTGTGTGTGTGTGTGTGTGTGTGCGTGTGTGCGTGTTTTTGTGATTTACGAGGACAATTTTGTAAGTTACAAACTGGTAATTACAAGGTTATTATGCTATAAATGTGATTTATGAGGACATTTCTAGTGTCCCCATAATTCAAATCGCTTAAAAATCATACTAAACAATGTTTTATTGAAAATGTAAAAATGCAGAAGGTTTTCTGTGAGGGTTAGGTTTAGGGGTAGGGTTATGTTTAGGGGTAGGGTTAGGTTTAGAGGATAGAATCTATAGTTTGTACAGTATAAAAGTCATTATGTCTATGGAAAGTCCTCATAATGATAGGTAGACCAACATGTGTGTGCGTGCGTGTGTGTGGAATTGCTGTTGTAAAAAAATCTGTGAAACAAAACATTTAAAATTATATTTTAATTTGTATAACTAAATAATTTGTCCAGTTAAAAAATAAATATGAATTACCCTATAGTTAACAGTGAAAATTGTAATAAGTTTTAACAAGACAATACATAAATTTTTGCAGTAAAATATTGCAAACATTAAATAAATAAAACAATCTGGTGTTTTCTGAAATTCCTGCATGACCTATCTTGATTGGTTATATTTTATTTAAATAGTTACTATATCCTATGACATATAAAATGTTTCAATTATATAAAAATGTTACTTCATGAATAGGTCAAAAAGATATGATTATGAAGGAAACAGCAGTGCTTGCAAGCTGCTAAAGAATAGTGTTATCAAGTGCTTAGGTGTTATTTGTAAAATATTAATGTGTAAAATGCCCTTACATATGTCCACATCCACGGTCACACTAATCCATTTCAGTTTAAAAACTCTGTTTGCAGTTTCCTAAAGTCATCGTTTTCCAAAAGTATGCGTTATGGAGAGCATTTTCGTAAACATAGCGAAAGTCTAAGTTTAATATGTAACACTCTTAACACAAAGTACATTATGAGCAATAGTTAGTTATGCTTGCCTAAGCCAACGCCTTATAAATGGAATTGTAATACAGTGCTCGCTTTGCAAAAATTGTGAATAAGGGTGAATATGGGCAAAGTGGCAGTTTTAGAAATGTATCTTTTCCTGGCACTTTAAATTATGATCCAAATATCATATAACCTGAAATTATACCTTTATTGAAAGCTTAGGATGTGTCAAAAGCAAAAAATAAGACATTTTAAATACTGGGGAGAAGATCCTTTGAAAACCCTCTTCCTAGATTTGAAAAAAAGAGAAGAAAATCCTAGATTGTTTCAGTAAAAACAGTTGGACACCCCCACCTTCCACCTGTACCTGAATATAGATTAAAATAACATATTCAGGAGTGCATTTCAAAAAGCATTGTTAGTCAACTATGATCGTAAGTTCCATCTTTACCAATATAGTTCAACGATTTTTCCAGAAACTGTAGTTCAAACTAACTTTTGCAACCAGCATCGCAAAGTTGTATGGTTGGTACTACTGCTCTCTACCTGTTGGTAGAAGTACAGTTTCTTATTGGTTTGCTTTGTGGACATCATCTGACTTCGCTGAGGCTTGTGTGTCTTGTATTCCATATATATATTTCATTATGTCAAGACGTTGATCACATTTACTGTACATGCATAAAAAAAAGAAGAAAAAAAAGACTTGTTCAGGGTTTTGCAGCATTCTGAAACATAATTTAAACATGAATGCAGCCATTTAATAGCTTAAAGGCTGTTAAGAGAAAGCATTCAAACATGAGCAGTTTCTTTTGAACAACATTGCTTTTGTGTCCATGTTATCACACAAATTGAGTTTTTGGCTGCATTCCAAATGGGATAAATTAGCCTCCAAAGGAAGGGAGAAAATCATTATAGATAACTTCAAACTACATTTTCAAAAAAAAATATTTGCTTAAAAACATTATTCCAAATTACTATTATTTTGGATCCCCACATCTTTCAGTCCTCTACTGCTCTCACAATGGATGGTAAAGACTTTGAAGGGAATAGGGCATAGGGATGATCTCTTCTGAATAGACAATGCCGATTTGAAGTGTGCGTATGTGCGTTTGTACTCAAAATGCGTCAGAGGAACCCCAAAGTCTGATGTTGAGAGAAACACACCTATTACATCTGTCTCATTACATGGTGCACGCCAATTTCATGTCTTCAGCAACTTTCTCGCAATAAACGTCTTTCTGGTGTATGTGTAAATGAGCTATTATATTTTATTAAATTTTCCTGGACGTTTTTACTCCACCCCCTGCGTAAAATCATTAGTGACAGTTCTTTGTATTTGGACCAACGTGGTACAAACGATGGATGTGCGACATAGTTATTACGGTCACTGAGAAACTCACAGAAGCCGAGAGATGGACTCAATCATGGGGTTTATTAAACAGGGATAATGGGTGAATAAACGGAGGATGAAGCGACACTAAACTCAGATGAGGGGAATAAATAACAAGGTAAGTAATCAACTGGGTAAGTATAGACATACTAGGGAGTCCGTAGTCTTAGGGACAACATCGACGAGAACAGACAATGACTGTGTGTGAGAGCGGGGTATATATGCAGTCCTTGATTTGATGCTGTTGATGTGCAGGTGCATGTGATCAGAACTCAGGGGAGAGTGAGCAGTGCGTTGGCAGTGAGGGAGATCCATGACAATAATGGGCCCAGTGGATCCATGACAATAATGATCCCAGTGGATCCACGAACAACAATTCTGTTCGCTGATGCAGGTCTTCATTCGCTGGGACACATGTTTAGAGAGTTGGATAAAGCTTTCGAGGCCGATGGGGTCATCGGGCATTGATAGACCTTTCTAGTTGCTAGGTTCTAGCCCCTGTTGGTAGGTTGTTAGAAGGGCCAGTTCATTTCAGCCACTTGCGGCCGCAAGCATGCAAAACTGCAGGGCATAATCTGTGATCAATCTCTTTCCTTGTTTAAGATGATAAAGTTGCTCACTCACCGATGAATCGCCTGCGGCTTGTCCAAAAATCTCCTTAAAGTGTATGAAGAAGTCATCCAATGACTGAATGACTGGGCTGTCCTGATCCCAAAAGGTGTTTGCCCACTGAAGTGCACATCTGGTAAGTAACAAGATGACATCACACAATCTTAGCTCTATCCGTCAAAAACCTCCAAGACTGCATCTCGACCATCAGCGAACACTGCATCAGGAATTCCTGCTGCAATCCTTCACCGCACCTGAATAAGGAGATGGATGGGACCATGGGACTGACCTGTAGAGAAACCGGAGATGGAGATGTGGATGAGGAAGGAGAAGTTGAACTGGCATTTGAGGCTCCAGATGGTGAGATGACTCGACGAAATTCATTCACCAGCTTCTCTATGATTGTGCTGGTGGTGGTGGAAGGTTGGAATACCCCGCTGAGTCCATTTTGGTGGTCTGTTCTTCTGTCACGGAGAAACTCACAGAGGCAGAAAGATGGACTCAATCGCAGGGTTTATTAAACAAGGGAAGTGGATCAGAAATGTAACAAACTGGTGAGGCAATACAGAAACAGATATGATCCGAACGGCAAAACAGGATTTTGCGATATGCAGATGAAACGTAAACTCACAACAGTCTTTTGATCTTTGCAGGAATCATAAAAAACTCAAGAGAGTCCAAGCACTGGGTAAATAAACGGAGGATGCAGCGACACTAAACTCAGACGAGGGGAACAAATAACAAGGTAAGTAATCAACCAGGTAAGTAGAACTTAGGAGAACAATGACGAGAACAGACAATTATTGTGTGTGAGAGAGGGGTATAAATGCAGTCCTGGATTTGATGCTGATGATGTGCAGGTGTGTGTGATCAGAACTCAGGGGAGAGTGAGCGCTGTGTCAGCAGTGAGGGGGAGAGAGAGAGAGAGAGAGAGAGAGAGAGAGAGAGAGAGAGAGAGAGAGAGAGAGAGAGAGAGAGAGAGAGAGAGAGAGAGAGAGAGAGAGAGAGAGAGAGAGAGAGCCCAGTGGATCCTTGACAATTACGGTTTCGGGAAGCAGTCGTAGCTAGTTAATTTCTCCAACAATCTTACTAAGCATTGAGTTATGTAGTTGTTCAGCAAACTCACCCCTGGTTGTTAATTATCCTTAAAACATCCAATAATATTAACCATTTGTGGTGATTTTAAATTTGTGTAAAATATTATTTTTGCATTTTAACATTTAATTATTTGAGTATATTATACATTTTACTTGCAACAGTGTGTAGGCTCAAAGGTTATATAAAACTTCAGAAATCATGCCCATCCACAACACAAAGGTGCAGGCACTCAACTAAAACAAACCATTAAATAAAGGGGGAAAAATGGCTGTATTCATTTGTATTTCATATTTATGTTACATAAATATTAGAATATGAGAAAGACAACAAATTGAAATAATGGGTTTTTCTTTCATTGCATGTAAACACAGCACTACACACATCTAAATACTATTGCTATTTAAGGTAATAATAAATTACTTAAACTTCTGTCCCACTTTGCCAATATGGTAAAGTGGGACAGAGGAAAACTGATTCTGTAGAAAACGTATTGGAGTTACATTACATCATACATTCCCTGATACAATTCTACATCATGAATCATTATATGTAGCACTTAGAAACATTAAGTCAATTTGTTCTTTTTTATAAGCTTAACAAGATATATCTCAACTTTCTATGTCATTTTCTTTACCATTACTTTTCCCACAAGTGGTTGTGAAATATGCACTGCCATGCATCCTGAAGTAACATCAACTTAAAATCATCAAGCTTAGCTGTCCCACTTTAATGTATGTATTCGCAAGTCGCAAAATGAAAGTGCTGTTCTTCACTGTTGGCTTTGCACTAAGCAGACACATCATGATTATATCGACTGGGTTTCGTATAATAAAGGTTCCCTGATTGCTGTGATGAAAATTTTATTCTCTCGTAAAATGTGCAGACCAGCTTTAAAATGCAAAGCAGTACACTATGCATTAAGGCAAATATATGTTTACATGAATTCAATGCAAATTATTCCCAGCATGGCTGGCATAAAAGCTTGTGGTGTTGCAGTGGTCTAAATGCACTTCAAAAGCCCCAGAGGCTGTGGAAATGGTTCTCTGTCCGGGTGTATTTTCACAGCCGCAGCATATCAGCGAATACACAGCGCTCAAGCCTGAGAACAACAGAAGCAATAAGTGAGGTCTAGGCCCTTTTTGAGCACGAAAGCTTTCACATTTGAGTTTAATGGCATCGTTGCAATGGCGCGAGAGAAGCCTAACTGAGATAATATAAATCTTCTCTGTTGCTCTCTGTTGGTTTTGAAATGTCTCACACTAAAAGTTTAAAAGCCATAACTAACTTTTTACACTTTAGTAAATGGCATTTATTAATGCTTGGTAAAAATGTTACTGAAGGTCTTCATATGGCAGCCTTTGATATAGACAACTACAAATTTAGAACAAAGCAAAAATGTTTGCTTTAATGAGTTTTTGGGGTACAGTTAAGAACAATCGACAGCATTTGCGGTGTGAAGTTGATTTAAAAATATCAGGCACTTACGATGGAAGTGAATGGGGATGATGGAAATAGTACTAACTTTATTAACTTAAGTAAAAGTACTGCTACTGAAGAAAGAATTCACTCGAGTACAATTAGACGTACTGAGAAATATGATGACTCAAATAAGAGTATATAAGTCGTTTGCCGAAAAACTACTCACATTATTAAGTTACTCTATCCTCCTGAGACCTCAGCGTGACTGCAGTGTGCATTTTACATTTCCCTTTTTGATTTGCAACTAGTAGCACATAATAAACATGCAAAAAAACAACAACATTCTAAAGCAAATCATTTTCCTAAAAATGTATGTGGACAACATATGTGGACAGCGGGACTAAGTTATGATAAATAATGCCAAACTATTGAAAGTCAGATTTTTTTCAATCAAATATTTTATTGTGTTTCCAGGAGTGTTGGTTATTCGTGTTTTAGAGATGTTACAGACATTAGATCAGAAATGTGCACAATTAATTCTGATTCAAACATCATCCAATCACTGCCAACCATGTTAAAATAAAATTTTGTTAGACAAATTCTGAATCTATGTACTGATAACCATTGTCACATGTCATCTAAACATGTTGAGTGGTCCAAACATCATCTGCAGCCTGAAACTGAACTTTTGATCAGATGTTAGGAGTGAATGCACTTGGCTGCATAGGAAAGCTATAGGATGCTCCCTAATTAGGGAATGGCTTAACCTCCAAGTGTGCTGTCTGTCTGCACTGGTCTCAGAACAGATCTCAAGTTATTTTCATCCTAACTCTGTATACAGCCTACATTTTTCAGCTTTTGGATGCATCCATTGATTCTCGTGATGATGCACAGTGAATATACAGTTGGATATGTTAAGGAAAATGAGCCTGTAGTACTCACACGTTTAGCAGTGTGCCATTTCGCAATAAATCAATGACAGTTTTTAAATGGCATATTAGAGGAAACTAGAGACTCAAATTTTGTGACCCAAACAGGTTTCAATGTAAAAAAAACTTAGTTCACTTTCTTACCAAGTGGTGTATCGAAAGTTTAACCCCTTACTCAGAGTCCAGAGTCTCCTGAACTGAGATGAGTCAGTTTAAATTTTAATTATGCAAAGCCAAAACATAATGCCCACGCATGTGGAGGCAGGGTCTCAGGAGGCTATTAAAATAATATTATATATAGTATATGCTACGCTTCTATTTCTAGAACACCAAAAAAATATTGAAAGAAATGGATGCTTCCTTTCACCAATGATGTATTAAATTCATTAAAAATACTCTCAAAATCATTAATTGCAAATTATGATTATGGATTGAAATAATTGATTTAAGAGGTATTTATTACAATTTTCTTTACCTGTGATGGCAAACATATAATGTGTCACCTAGTCCTTATAAAAGGACATTCTAATTGTGCTAGTTTGGTACTCAAGAAAATGTTCTTATTATTAGAACAATTGAAAATGGTTTCGCTACCATGCGTAAATCAAAATTATTTTTGAAAAAAAGAATATCAATCCAGGATTGAGAGGGAAGTGGACGGCCCAGATGCACAACAAAATGACAATGTCTCTAGTTTGAGAAACAGACTCCTCACAGGTCCTAAACTAGCTGCCTCTAAATGCCAAAGACCTGCATTGCTGCAAGAGGATTTGTGGACAAACAGAACATTTTAAGTATGCAACATTTATTTAAATAGAAATAGCCATTTCTAATGTGCATTGTGACTGAAACACATTCATATTTCAGGTTTATTCTCATTTAAGTATGTTGAAGTATTTTGGCTATTAAATGAACATTACTAATATGTACAAAAACTGTACAAAACTAATATGATGCAATATCATAGAGGAGGAAATGTATCCTCTATGAAATTGCAGCAATTATCCAGATATGGCATGAGATTATTAAGCAAACTGTTATCAACTCCTACATGCCAACTGAATAAAAACAGTTTTAATGAGATATATGACTGATTCAAACACTAAAAGTGGTTGTTCTTTATATGCATTATTGTATTGCAGTTGTAATAATAAAGTCATAATTAAAATTATGATTATTTAACATATTGATAAAAAACAAGAGATGTTTGATCAGTTGTTAAATGTGGTCAGACGGTTCCCTCGTACCTGAATGAATAAAAATAAATATGGAGAAAATCACAGTATTACAATTCTTCTATAGTGACAGGGCAGAAGATCTTGGAGAAGATAGAGAAGAGAGGACACTTGTGGCAGTTTATGCAAGCTGCTGTGCTCATGATGCTTTGCACTGCAGGCTTACATTGTGCCGCGCACAGCACGTTTTAGTTTATAAACAGATTTAGCGCTTATAACTTGCCGATTTGCTCTTCCCAAAATTCTGAAATATTTTGTATTTTGTTGTATTTTATAATTGTGGTGAAAAATAACTGAGGCAAAGTTGAATATTTCATTTTTAATCAACTCAAGTAAAAGTACTATTATTTATTTATATTTAAAATAGAAAAATGAGGGGCCTGGAGTCTCGAGTTAGAATCCAGGGTGTGCTGAGTGGTTCCAGCCTGGTTTCCGAAGCAACCAAATTGGCCCAGTTGCTAGGGAGGGTAGTGTCACATGGGGTAACCTCCTCGTGGTCATGATTAGTGGTTCTCAATCTCAATGGGGCATGTGGTAAATTGTGCATGGATCGCAGAGAGTAGCATGAGCCTCCACATACGGCGTCTCCGCGATGTCATGCACAATGAGCTATGTGATAAGATGCACGGATTGATGGTCTTAGAAGTGGAAGCAACTGAGACTTGTTCTCCGCCACCCGGATTGAGGTGAGTAACCGCGCCACCATGAGGACCTACTGAGTAGTGGGAATTGGGCATTCCAATTTGGGAGAAAAGGGGATACATTCTTTTTTTATTTTTTTTTTTAAATGTACTCAAGAACTCTAACGAAATAGTTGTAATTCATTACTTTCCACCTCTGGGGATGGTCCAAAAACATTAAAATACAAATTGATTTTACGTAAACATTATACTTATTAACATGATTTTAGTGTGAGATAATTACACACTAACCTTATCTGTGTAAATAAATTAAATATTACACTTCAGTGTCATGATGATGTAAGGCTGACAAATGGATAAATCTGCCATAACGCTGGTCATTTTTATTTTATCACACTAAAATGTAATCACGTATAATGGTCAAGTCTTGCGGCTATACTTTTGAAACGTAATGTTTTTTTAACAAGCACCATTCACTTCCAATGATGGTGCCTTACCATAACCACAACTTAATGTATTGCTTTAATACTGTATCTTTTTGTGCTTCACAGTAGAAAAAATAAATACAACATGTGGGCCTATAACAAAATGAGGGTGTGTGAATATTAATTTTGGGGTGACCTTTTCCTTTAAAAAATGTAAACCCTTATTTTTGCCCTGTATTAGAAAAGAAGCAGCATCCAGCATAGATTTACATGAAATAGATAAATTCTAAAACATTCTTTCATGAGTAATCAGTGTGAGGTTTGTCATGCTCAGTTGAACAGACCACAAAGTGAAGCCAGAATGATGCAAGCCTCCCCCAAAGTCATTCATCAACTCACTCAGTAGATTGCACTGCTTTGTAGGCATATAAACGTGAGCCATTTGAGAGAGGAGAGTGCTGCCTGCGAGCTTTGAACTGGCTGGCCCGTCATCTTAAAGTGACAAATATTGTATTCATTTACCTCAGGGTCTCTTTGTCACACTCATTACGGCCCACCGAGTCACTGCATCGATCACCTGCACTACTCAAACAAGCATGAACTCCCTCATTTCTGACTAATAAATCTGCATCTGACCTGTCCAGTGGAATATGACCACACACATGCTTCATTCCAGAAGTCATACTCTTCTTAACATTCACAAGATCATTCTGGCGCATTGCTTTAGACAGAACATTACATGGAAAGACAATACATCTCTCTCTCTGTTTAGTAAGTAAGTAAGTAAAGTTTATTTATAAAGCGCTTTTCACAGATAAAATCACAAAGTGCTGTACAGGAGGATAAGTAAAAACAAACAGTATAAAATGTATATACATATGTAAGATTAAAGTGACTTCATTAAATCTTCATTAAAGTGAAGATTAAAAAACCCATCAACCAAAAGCCTTATTAAATAAACATGTTTTCAGCGCCTTTTTAAAAGAGGCAACAGTGTCTGCCAGACGCATGGACAGGGGCAGGGCGTTCCACAGTCTGGGAGCTACAGACTGAAATGACATGTCCCCTCGGGTCTTATAACGAGTCTTAGGGACTGCAAGCAAGTTCTGGCCAGAGGAACGGAGAGTGCGGTCAGAGGAATACAACTTCAAAAGGTCCAGGATGTAATGTGGGGCCTGACCATTTAAGGCTCTGAAAGTCAGCACTAAAATCTTAAAATCAATCCTGAATTTTACAGGGAGCCAATGGAGATCCATTAAGACTGGTGTTATGTGAGACCTTCGAGGGGCACCTGTTAAAAGTCTAGCAGCAGAATTTTGAACAATTTGCAATTTGTTCAAAGCAGACTTATTCAGACAGATAAAAACAGAGTTGCAGTAGTCAAGTCTTGTTGATACTGAAAGCATGAATTATTATTTCCAGATCTTTCTTTGACAACATTTTGCGAATTTTAGAGATGTTCCTAAGATGATAAAAACAATTTCGGACGAGCTGTTTAGAGTGTGTCTCCAAAGACATGGCCTGGTCAAACACAACCCCAGGTTTTTGAGGCTGGATTTGACAGAGCTGCCCAGAGAGCCAAGGTGCTGTTTGATCAGCGGGATCTTATGGTCTGGGGCAAAAATCAGAGTTTCAGTCTTGTTTGGGTTTATCTGTAAATAGTTTGTGGCTAGCCAGTCTTTGATGGAGAACACACACTCTAAAAACAGAGACAAACGATGAAACTCAGACTCGTTAAAAGAACAATACAACTGGACATCATCAGCATAGAAATGGTATGATACATCCTTGAAACAACCAATAATTTGACCAAGTGGCAAAATGTACATTAAAAACAAAGTAGGACCCAAAACTGAACCTTGTGCCACTCCACAGGACAAATTGGTCACATCAGACTGTACATTGTTCACAGCAACATTAAAGGTTCTGTCATGAATATAGGAAGAGAACCACTGAAGGATAGATCCTGATAGTCCCATCTCATTATGAAGCCGATTGATCAGTAAACCGTGATCCACAGTGTCAAAAGCAGAAGTCAAATCAAGAAGTAAAAGTACAGTGTAGCGGCCAGAGTCCGCTGCCATCATCACATCACTAGAGACTTTGATAAGGGCTGTTTCAGTAGAATGTAATTTTCGAAAGCCAGATTGAAAAGTATCAAACAGGTTGTGCTGCTGTCACGAACATTGAGAATGCCTCCCTCTCCAGCCGTCGGAGAACAGATTCACCGGAGTACTGACCATAGACTACATTTCCCATAAACCCACATACCTAGGTCTGATTGCCCTACAGCTGTTTCTTGTTTACCTTCCACTATTTAATGAACTCTGTACTCACACACTTTGCGAAGTCTTGTTTTGCTCCGGCTACAATTCCAAGCGTTTACCTTGTTCTATATTCTGTCTACTGTGTTTCGACCCTGCTCTGTTCCTGTACCTTGTTAGTTTACCGCCTGCCCTATATTACCTTTGCCTGCTCCTTGTTTATCGATTGTTTGCTGCCTGCCCCGATCTCCTGCCTGTCATCACACTGCTTCTGCCTACCTCCTCTATTCCTGTTTGCCTGTGCTTGACCATTGCCTGTACGACTACTGTGTGTTCTATTAAAGACTGCTTATGGATCCCAACCAGCCTACGTCTGCGTTACAGAAGACTTCGCCAAACACCGATCCAGCGGTAATTTCCCGCATGGCGGAAGAAATCGCGTCTCAAGCAAATCTTTTGTCAGCACAACAACAACAGCTCGCTCGACTTACGTCAGCAGTAGAGGAGATGATGCGCTTCATGCAGACGCCGCCCCAGCCAGCTCCCACACCGGTGCCTGCAGTCCCTCAAGCCAGTGCGGCTGCCGCCGCTGCTCCGCACTACATAACATCCTCCAGCCCCAGACTCGCGCTACCAGAGAAATTCGATGGCACGCCCTCTAGATGTCAGGGGTTCGTCATGCAGTGCTCGATATTTCTCTCACAACAACCAGCACTGTATCCCACTGAAGAGAGCAAAATCCTTTTCCTGAGCTCCGTACTCACAGGTAAAGCTCTTGATTGGGCCAATGCGGTCTGGACCAGTCAGGGATTCGCCCATTTCACCTTCGACTCCTTCCGACAAGCTCTGATCGACGTTTTCGATCATCCAGAAGGTGGTAAGAATGCGAGTGAACAACTTCTGGCTCTCCGCCAGGGCAACCGCACTGCGGCGGACTACGCACTCACCTTTCGTACCCTTGCTGCACAAACCGATTGGGTCGAATCCACACTCAAACTTCTCTTTCGTCAAGGATTGAACACGGAACTCCAATCCGAGCTGGCCTGCCGTGACAAGGGTATGCCGCTCGACCAATTCTTCGCTCTGGCAATCCGCGTGGACAACCTCATTCGTTCCAGACGCCCGGGCCGTTGGGTCCCGCCTCCCACTACAGTGTTCCCGTCTAACGACACAGCGGAGCCCATGCAGGTCGATCGCACACACCTCACCCCCGAAGAAAGAGAACGCCGCCTCTCCAATCGCCTCTGCCTCTATTGCGGCCAGGCTGGTCATCAGCGCGCCAATTGCCCGACTCGTCCGCCACAAATGCAACGCCCCGGGGTAAGTCTATTGATTTCCTCTACTTTAAATGGGACCTGCCTCGAAGTACCCGTTAAACTCATCTACCTTTCGACCAGTGCCGACACTCATGCCCTGATAGACTCCGGGGCGGCGGGCAATTTCATTGATGAGAGTTTCTGTGAACGATACCAAATTCCACTAACTGCTTGTAATCCTCCCCTGACAGTGGCGGCGCTAGATGGTTGGCCCCTGGGATCCGGCAGAGTGTGCTTCACCACCTGCGACATCACCCTGCAGGTGGGCGTACTACACTCAGAAACGATACGCTTCTTTATCATCAAAACCCCTCACAACCCCGTAGTTCTTGGGTTTCCCTGGCTCCGAACACACAACCCTCAAATTTCTTGGCAGGAAGGGCAAATCACCCAATGGGGTCCTATCTGCTCCACTCAATGTCTGCGAGTCGTTCAACCTATCACCGTAGGAGCCACCCACGCTAGAAAGAACCCTGACACCTCCCATGCTATACCGCATGTGTACACCGACCTCAGTGAGGCCTTCAGCAAAGCCAAGGCCGCACTACTCCCACCCCACCGCTCCAGCGACTGTGCTATTGAGCTCAAGCCCTGCTCTACACCTCCTGTTGGCAGAATTTATCCCTTGTCTGAGCCAGAGTCGCTCGCCATGAAAACTTACATTGAGGAGGAACTAGCCAAGGGCTTTATTCGTCCCTCCACTTCTCCAGCGGCTGCAGGGTTTTTCTTCGTTAAAAAGAAAGATGGCTCCCTGCGTCCTTGTATTGACTATCGTGGCCTGAACGATGTCACCATAAAGTTCCGGTACCCTCTACCACTCGTTCCCTCCGCCCTAGAACAACTGAGATCAGCAAAGTTTTACACCAAGCTGGACTTACGAAGTGCTTATAATCTGATTCGCATCCGGGAGGGGGACGAGTGGAAGACCGCATTTTCCACCACCTGTGGCCACTACGAATATTTGGTCATGCCGTTCGGCCTTTCCAACAGCCCCTCAGTGTTCCAATCCTACGTCAATGACATCTTCCGGGACATGCTCAATAGGTGTCTGATCGTCTACATCGACGACATCCTAATTTATTCCGACTCCCTTGAGGAACACATCGCTCAAGTCAGAACGGTACTGCAACGCCTGATTCAACACCAACTATACGCCAAGGTTGAAAAGTGTGAATTTCACCTAAGAGCGGTTGCCTTCCTCGGCTACGTCATCAGCCCGGAGGGGGTGGCCATGGATAGCAGTAAAGTCCAAGCCGTGTTAAATTGGCCTCAACCTAATACGGTTAAGGAGCTCCAACGTTTCCTGGGTTTTGCCAACTTTTATCGGAGGTTTATCAGGAACTTCGGCACCGTCGCCTCACCGCTCACTGCTCTGGTAAAAGGGGGACAGACCAAACTTCATTGGTCCTCCAATTCTCTTCAAGCCTTCAACCAATTAAAGGAACGTTTCACCTCAGCTCCCATCTTACACCACCCCGACCCTGATATACCGTTTGTGGTAGAGGTTGACGCTTCCAACACAGGCATTGGAGCCATCCTTTCCCAACGACAGGGCAATCCACCCAAGTTGTTCCCCTGTGCCTTTTACTCCCGCAAACTTTCTTCATCCGAGCAAAACTACGACGTCGGCAACCGTGAACTCCTGGCTATGAAGGCCGCCCTAGAGGAATGGCGACACTGGTTGGAGGGGGGCCAGACACCCATTTCAGGTCTTTACTGACCATCGCAACCTAGAATATCTTCGCTCTGCCAAGAGACTCAACCCCAGACAGGCCAGATGGGCCTTATTCTTCACTCGCTTCGACTTCTCGATTTCTTACCTGCCCGGCTCCAAGAATGTTAAGGCCGACTCTCTCTCTCGTCAGCACGAAGCCACACCTCAAAGTTCCTCCGATGAACCCATAATTCCTCCCGGGTTGGTTCTGGCTCCCATTCAGTGGGACATCATGTCAGACATCACTCAGGCCCACACCTCCACCCCCCCTCCTCCCGAATGCCCACCCAATCGGACATTTGTACCCCACAGTCTGCGGGAGAGGGTAATTCACTGGGTACATGATGCTCCACATTCCGGGCACCCAGGCACCACAGCTACAGTTTGCCTGTTACGGAACCGCTTCTGGTGGGAGACTCTGTCAGAAGATACTACTGACTTCGTTAATAAATGTCATATCTGTAACATTGTCAAAACCCCCAAGGAGTCACCAGCTGGCCTGTTGCAACCACTACCCATACCTCGACGCCCCTGGTCACACATCGCTGTAGACTTTGTCACCGACCTACCCAGTTCTCAACATTACACCACGATCCTCACTGTCATCGATCGGTTCTCCAAGGCCTGCCGTCTTATTCCATTACCCAAGCTACCCACAGCCCTCGAGACCGCTGAACAGCTGTTCCAGTACGTCTTTCGCTATTACGGCCTCCCAGAGGACATTGTTTCGGACCGGGGTCCCCAATTCACGTCCAGGGTATGGAAAGCCTTCTTCCGTCTCTTAAATATTAATGTCAGTCTCACCTCGGGTTACCACCCGCAGTCCAACGGCCAGACTGAACGCTTGAATCAGGAGATAACCAAATTTCTCCGGACATACTGTCACCTTAACCAGACGGATTGGAGTAGGTACCTCCCGTGGGCGGAGTACGCCCAAAACTCGCTACTCAAACCATCTACCAACTTGACTCCCTTCAAATGTATCCTGGGATACCAGCCCCCCCTGTTCCCTTGGTCCGGCGAGCCTTCGGAGGTCCCCGCAGTAAACGACTGGCTTCAACGCAGTGAGGCGGTATGGGACCAGGCCCACGTCCACCTACAACGGGCAGTGAATCGCTCCAAGGAACAAGCTGACCGTCACTGTCGCCCTGGTCCCAACTACGCTCCTGGCCAATGGGTCTGGCTCTCCACCCGGGATCTCCGTCTTCGCCTTCCCTGCAAAAAACTCTGTCCTAGGTATGTGGGTCCCTTTAAGATTCTCAGACAAATTAACCCAGTTTCGTTTCGTTTACAACTTCCCACTAATTACCGCATTTCTCCCACTTTTCATGTTTCTCTGCTCAAACCGGCTGATAGCCCGAGGGCTGAGGAGGAGGTGTGTTCCAGGCCCCCTCCTTTGATGGTGGGCGGCGAGGAAGCTTTCTTGGTGCGGACCTTGCTAGACTCCAGACGACACCGGGGTCAGATCCAGTACCTGGTGGATTGGGAGGGGTACGGTCCGGAGGAGAGATCCTGGGTAAATACTAATGACATCCTCGATCCCAATCTCATCGCAGAGTTCCACCGGACCAATCCGGAGAGACCGGCCCCTCGACCCGGGGGAGACCTCGTCGCAGGTCGCATCCTCGCGTCCGGAGCCGCTCACAGGGGGGGCTCTGTCACGAACATTGAGAACGCCTCCCTCTCCAGCCGTCGGAGATCAGATTCACCGGAGTACTGACCATAGACTACATTTCCCATAAACCCACATACCTAGGTCTGATTGCCCTACAGCTGTTTCTCGTTTACCTTCCACTATTAAATGAACTCTGTACTCACACACTTTGCGAAGTCTTGTTTTGCTCCGGCTACAATTCCAAGCGTTTACCTTGTTCTATATTCTGTCTACCGTGTTTCGACCCTGCTCTGTTCCTGTACCTTGTTAGTTTACCGCCTGCCCTATATTACCTTTGCCTGCTCCTTGTTTATCGATTGTTTGCTGCCTGCCCCGATCTCCTGCCTGTCATCACACTGCTTCTGCCTACCTCCTCTATTCCTGTTTGCCTGTGCTTGACCATTGCCTGTACGACTACTGTGTGTTCTATTAAAGACTGCTTATGGATCCCAACCAGCCTACGTCTTCGTTACAGCTGCTCCATAAAGGAGGTCAGCTGGCATGCCACTACTTTTTCCAAAATTTTGGAGATAAATGGAAGTTCAGATATGGGCCTATAGTTTTTAGGTTCTGAAGGGTCAAGATTGGGCTTTTTAAGGATCGGATTTACCACAGCGTGTTTGAAGTAGTTGGGGACTGAGCCAGATCTAAGTGACAGATTAATTATTTTTACCACACAAGGGCCGACAATATCAAACAATTTCAATAATAGATTTGATGGAACAATGTCAGCGGGGCTCGAGGACGGTTTCATATTTCCTGTTATGGTCTTCACATCCTGTAGGCTGACAGGAGTGAAGGACGACCAAGACGACACCGGTGAAAACTCAATAAAACAACCAGGAATGAGTGGAGGATTTACACAGGCTAGAGCTGTGCTTGCCAAAACTCACTTTTATGATGCTAGGATGTTCTGGGGGATGGTTAGTGAGTTGCTATTTGGTTGCAAAGTACATACTTACTGGTCCAAGTTAGAAGACACCACCTCCAATACCTTTGATATTCTAATCCTTATTTTGGCTTGGGTTCTTCCTTCAATGTAAATGAATAGGATTTAATTATGATTGTTTAGAAACATATTAGCACCGTTTGTGATTATGGATACGAATGATTTTTCAAATTGTGCACCTAGATAAGGAAAGGTGTGCTATTAGTTTCTAAGCTAAAAGAATTGTGCTTTGGGGTAAAACTGGCGACAAAATCCATTACATTTACATTGAAGGAGGCTATATCTAGGCACTATGGGGTTGGCTCTTTTGACTTGGACCAGCTACTACGTAGCAACCACCCACAACACCCTAGCAACTATATAGCAATGTCTTGGCAACCACCCAAGTATTGTGGCAGCCAGTTTTGTATAGTCAATCGCCATTCACATTTCTTAAGAAAAAGTGAATATCTAGAAAGGGGTGCTTGCTAGCATCTGTTTTTGCATCACGTGTTCGAGAGAAAAAAAACAAACAATAATAATAATAAAAAGAAAAGCACCACGAATACCAAGATTTATATATATATATATATATATATATATATATATATATATATATATATATAGTTTTACAATTTTATAGTTGTTGGAGCAAAAAACAAACAAACACACAAAAAAACACCACCAATGTGACAGCTTTATTTGGGATACTTCAGACTTAAATTGATGCTCACAAATGCTCTGCATAAAGTTACAAAAGTAACAAGACAAATATATAAAACAAACAAATAAAATAAATAAATGTTTACCATCCTTTATGTATAAAAAACACTTATAGGTAATTAAAAGGCAATCTCTGTAAAACACAATGAAACTTTCTCATCTGTGTCTTCCTTCACAAAAAAATAAATTAAATAAAAATGTTTATATGTAAAATGTGATTAATGTTAATATTTGGTTAATATACACATTCCATAATGTATAATACATTATTTATACAATAAAGAGCAATATAAATGGACCCACTTTATATTAGGTGGCCTTAACTACTATATACTTAACCATCTGATACAATGTACATACAATGTACAATGTACATGCTATTGCATTGTAATTACATTTAAAGTACTTGCATTTAATCACATTTGAGGTTACAATGTTAACTTTACCCCTAACCCATCCCTTACCCCCAAACCTAACTCTAATCCTAACCCTAACCCTAACCCTAACCCTACTCCTAATCCTACCCATACATCAACCTCAGTAGCATAGTATGTATTTAATGTTAGTGCATAGTAGTTAAGGCCACCTAATATAAAGTGTTAGCCAAATTTTATTAATATTAATTTATAATTTTAATGACATTTTTTTTTTATTCATTATCTTTGTGTTATTTTTCCATTAAAAATATCTTAACATGCTTCAAACATGATATTGTTCATGAGAATAAAAATGGCTTTCAAATTGTGAACGAAAAATATTTTTAAATTAATAAATATATATATATTATATGTTATATATATTTAACTCTGCATCTCAAGTTAATGTATTTTAGGTCATTTTAGATTTTTTTTTTTTATATATTTAAATGGGAAAAGACCAAAAATACTGAGTAAGTCAATGTTTTTTTGCAGTGTAGAAGAACATGCAGATTTGTATGAAATCCGCACAGAATACTAGAACACTAAAGGACAAAGGGCCAGAGATATATGAGCGAACTGCTCATAATTTGACATCCTCTACAAATGATAGCCTTTGGGTTCCCGTGGCATGATTGATTGTCAGCGTCTGTGCAAGCCTTGTGAATCATAATACAGTGATATTCAGCGCTACATAGAGGAGCACAGATACGTCACCTTGGAATAGAGGTTAACATATCGGCATGTTATACAATGAGGCACCTCTCTCAGTCCTTAAACATTATCAGCACTGTCAATCGTAAAACAGCTAAAACACTCTCACAGAGCACACAGACAGTGTTGGAGTTACATGCCGGTTTTATATTGTTCAGACATACTGCATAAGCACAAAGTAGTTCACTGGGATAATCATTAATAAAAATTATGATGGTGAATAAAAAATATGATTTAAGGTAGGTCACTTTTTCCTGTTTCAAGCAGCTTCTAGTGTTCTACACTTCTGTAAATTAATAACACAGGCAGAAAGGATGGCTGCAAAGTCTTATTTTTAAAGGCCTTAGGTGCAATTTTTGGGTAATGGTTATGATTTTTAGATGAAAATGTACCCAGAAGGAATTTACAATAACTTAGCAGGATTGTTTTTCTTACACTTTTTGGAGGGTATTTGTGGATAACATCACTGTGTTCCAATAGAGAGTAAAAATCAAAAGACCCCAGTGATCGCACATGTGTCTCCTCTAAAGTTTCAGAAGAGATCTCAACAATGTCTTATACTGTGCTCAGATTTTACAGGATACCAAAGTCAGATATTTGTATTTGAACTCACACATTTCTCATCAAATTCCACCAAGACTACAATAGATCTAAAGACTTGACCAATGGGGTAAGTTGGTCTTAGGTTTGTTCAATTAACGGCAGGTGGGGGGTGTTTTAGGAAAAAGTTTAACAATGTTTATTTTTGTATTTTATGCTTGGAGGAAAATGTAGGTTTTGTAATTTTGTGTGATTTAATAATTTTGGGACTGTGTCGCCACTTGATGTCCAGTGTAAAATCTGGGTTCTGAAGCAAAAAAACTGCTATAGAAGATAAGCATCAGTTTACTATTTAATTTCTGACTGACCGATTTCCCTTAAAGCATAGTTCACACAAAAATACAATTATCTCATCATTTACATGCCACCATCATGTTGTGTATGAATTTCTGCTGCATAACACAAATTAAGATTTTTACAACAAAATTTCAGTTCTGTGGGTCCATACAATACAAGTGAATGGGTGCCAACATTTTGTCACTCCAAAAATGTTATAAAGGTAGCATAAAAGACTTCTGAAGACATTGATTTAACCACTGGAGTTGTCTGGATTAATTTTATGCTGACTTGTGTGATTTTTGTGTGATTTGTTTTACAAATTTTGGCACCCATTCACTTGCATTGTATGGACCAAAAGTGTTGAGAAATTCTTTCAAAAATCTTTATTTGTGTTCTGTGTTCTGCTTGATCAAGGGCAGCCTTTGGTGCATAGGAGACCCCTAGGCATCAGTCCTAGAAATACCCAGGTTCCCCATTGCTTCAACAGACTGGCCCAGACTTCACGCCCACAATCGCGGCAGTGGTTCCAACAGCCTGTTGGGGAGAACTGAGAGGTTTAGGGGAACCCAGTGGCATGAACGGGTTTTGGTAAAGGGACTGAATGAGGGGGAGGGAAGGAAGAGAGAGATAAGTGAAGAGGGCTTACCGGGCTTTAGATACACGTCATATGGTCCTCAGCTAGCTGGACCGCCTTGCAGTTGGTGGGACTGAACCCACTCCGCTGTCCCTTCCGCTAGCTGAGCAATTAACTGCTCCAGTACCACCAGATCGAGAAGCTTCTCGCCATCATGATCTTCAGCCAGCATCCACCCTCGGCAGGCATCACGGAAATGTCAGGGAAAGGCGAACAAACAGCCATGCTCCCCCAACGTCAGTGTCCGGAAGCACTGGTAATGCTGTTCGGGGCTTCGGCCAACCCACAGCAAGATTGTTCTCTTCAGATCCCCGTACACCAGGAGATTGTTGGCCGGCAGTTGATGGGCAGCGTGTTGGGTTTCCCAGGACAACAGTGGCAGTAGGCGGACTGCCTAGTGGGTGCTCGGCCATATCCATGCTTCGGCCACTTGCTCAAAGAGCACGATGAATGCCTCCGGGTTGTCCTGAGGTCCCATCTTGGACAACGCGACATATGGCACGGACATGAGTGGGTCCGGGGTCATGGCTGAGGATCCCTCCTGGAGTATGAATCACCATAGCACTTTCCAGTCCACTGCTTGAGCCTTGAAAAGTGTCTAGAGCCACTTCTCCTGTTCTATGTGTAGCTCAAGCTAAGCCTGTTGTTGGCCTTGGTAGATGCCGGAGAGGGTTTTGACTACTTCGGCCAGATACGAGGACTCCATGATGGCATTTCTTCTTCCTTCGATTCCCGTGTTTTTGTACCACTGTGATAGGTTTGTGACTCTTTTTATGAAAGAGGAAGCAATAGCCGGGCAAACGATCCGACGTAAATTTATTTGATACACAAATATATCCTTTTCAGCAACATGAAAGGCACCCCCTAGAATAGGATCTACCTGTGCACCATCACCTCAAGAAACTGCCACTCTTTTCAGCCCTTGCCTCTTCACTGTGCTTTTAGAGAATTTATACATCCTTTATGATGGTGGAATTTGATCAGTTACCGGTCACGGGCTTGAGGACGAAGGGGTAAGGAAACGAGAAAGACAATTAAAAAAATTAGATGCACCCAGGCTCTTGAAGTTATAAAAACTGTTTCTCTGGGATGCACTTCCTTCTTCCTGTTTGTGCCATGTGAGCTCTTATGTGGTCATGTGTCTGGGAAGTCTTACTGCTGATTCAATTCAGATAATCGTCCTCTTGCATACATTAAGAAACTAGATAGAAAGAACATTAAAGGATTATTCCAGATTCAATACAAGTTAAGATCATTCTTAATTACCACAAATAACAATTTCGCCATGTCCCTCCTTTTCTTTAAAGGTACTCTCAGTTGTTTTACTTCATTAAGAAGTTTTACTCCTAAAGAAATTTCCTAAAAGGAGGGAACAACACATTGCATCGATGAGCTGATGCTAGGGGTCCCAATCTCTCTGAATGGATTTCTATCATACCAATTTTCAATGGCAATTTTCTTTCAAATTCCCAACTGAAGAGAAGAGAGGACTCTAAAACCTTTTCAGTGGCAATAAATATTAAAGTCTATGTAACAATTCATTCCCTCCTTTCAGGGAACTGGGGTTACCACCTTAACCTAGACATTCCCTTTCAAGACAGTCAATTCGATGTTTAATCGCAACGCCTTTAGGCCGATCGGACTAAGGGTTGAATCTTCCTATGTGGAATATAAGAGTAAATCACTAGATAAATTATCACAATAATTGTTTTACCAATATTAGGAAGCAATTAAGGTGATAGGAAAAAGGCTTGCACGTGGGGAGCGCTTTTAAATATGGGAGACAGAAAGCTCCCTGTATGTAATATAGGTAACAATAACTAGACTAGAATGATTGCAATAGCTTTTTTATCCATGAAGGAAAATAACTTAAGGTAATAATAAAAAAGGGCTCACCCATGGGGGAGCCTCTTTCCTTATAATAGACAGAAGATAATTCTTCTTACATGTAGACTAGGAATAAATCGCTAGACTGGAATGATAATACAATAATTATTTTGCCGTTGTAGGGAAGCAGTTAATTTTGGTAGAGAAAGGGTTCCCTCTTGGGGAAGATCTTTATTGATAGAAAATATTTCCAAATTTTTGGGAACTGGCTGGTGTTAACTGGCTTACCGCTGGAAGGCACGTGACACATGTGTCTAAGGACACACTGATCTGCAGTCACAATGATGCTGCATAACTTGAGATAGGATTGATCTATTACATCAAATGGTGAGTCAAAACCTCACAACCAACTTGAAGTTGGACAAAATGCCTAACAAGAGGTGTTTGGTAAGAGGAAACACTCTTATGTACAGGTAAGGAAGGAGTTAACCTTCCGAAGTGACTTGTTTCAGAACAACTCATTAGCAATGCTTGCACTGGGCAAAGTGTGTGCAATATACTTTCTTCCTCCGACTGAAAGAGAGATGGATAGAAAGCCTTTTAGGTTATCACCTGCGCTCTGAAGGGAGTGGATAAAACCTTGTAGCCTAATTTAAACTTCAGAATGGCTTTTGAAAAGCCTGGACTAAACTCTAAACAGGACGTTTTACTGATAGAGCTTGGAAATTTCCCATGCGCTTCACCAAAGCGAGGGCTAGTAGTAATGCAGTCTTTAACAAGAGAATGCATAATTCTACTGTTTCTAGTGGCTTGAATGGAGAGCCATATAGTGCTATCAGCACCAAGGACAGGTCCAAATCTGGGACAGTAACAGGGCAAGAGGGTCTGAGACGTCTCGCACCATGTAAAGAATCTAGCTACAAGCTCGTGCTTGCTCATCGAAATACTGCTAACGGACATGGTACGCTGCAATAGCTGCAACATAAATTTTAACATTGATGGGGAGAAACACGCATCCAAGTGCCGAAAGCATTATTTTTCCAAGCAACATGCTAGGGTTTCATTCTGTGATGAACACCAGTCTGAAAAGACTTAGTGCAGGTACTTGATTGCAGCTTACAGTTTATTGGAGGCGTTAACACCTGAAAAATGTGTGCGAGCTGATTAGGGCACGAGCAATGGTTTAGAGAGTTCGGCATGCATTCTTGTGAGAATGGCACCATACATCATGGTGTGTCTTCTCCATTCCTTGGAGAGAATGCGTAACATTTCTGCTGAGCTGTACCGTGCCTCGCCTTACATGCCATGATAGACACCACATATCGTTTGGGGATATGCCAAGTGACATCAGCCCATCCATCCATCCTAACTGATGGATAGAAAATTTCACTGGCATATTCCATAGGCAAAAATGTTTTAGATGGAAAGCAGGAAGCCCATAAAGCTTGTGCCGGTGGGAGGCCTTCCTCAAATCACCACGCTTAATGTCTGAGCCTCGTGCACCTCCCGCCTGTGTTCCATAAGGAGCCACAGCAGTGGTGCTGCAGGAGGCTTTAGGCACGGCAGCATCCTTCGAGAAGAAAGCCAACCATGAACGTAGAGTCTTGATGCTCATGCGTTCACAGTGAAGGGATGAAAGACACAGGAACTACACTCATGATATTCCATCCTTAAAAGGATGCATATACCACAATTGTTTTATTTATTTTTTTATTCCCTTTTCTATTTTGGAATGCCCAATTCCCACTACTTAGTAGGTCCTTGTGGTGGTGTAGTTACTCACCTTTTCCGAGTGGCGGAGGACAAGTCTCAGTTGCCTCCGCTTCTGAGACAGTCAATTCATGCATCTATCACATGGCTCGCTGTGCATGACACCGCAGAGACTCACAGCATGTGGAGGCTCATGCTACTCTCCATGATCTATGCACAACTTACCACATACCCCACTGAGAGCGAGAACCCCTAATCACGACTACGAGGAGGTTACCCCATGTGACTCTACCCTCCCTAGCAACTGGGCCAATTTGGTTGCATAGGAGACCTGGCTGGAGTCACTCAGGACACCCTGGATTTGAACTCGTGACTCCAGGGCTGGTAGTCAGTGTCAGTACTTGTTGAGCTTCTCAGGCCCCCCTTACCACAATTGTGACTCTTTTCAGTTTTTTTGTATGCCTGTGAAAAAAGGCTTATAAAGAGGGTTACCAATCCTCTTTTGATAATTATAAGGATACACTTTGCCAGATACCCAGGGAAAAGAAGATGAAGATCCACTGAACTCTGTGCACAACTCAAAATGAAGGGCGTGATAATCAGAGAGAGATCCATTCTTGAATCTGAATGAGAAGTTCTGTCTTTTTTCTTCTTAGGTCTTTGTCACGCTCCCGTCAGGCTCTCCACCTCCTACCATTCTCTGCTCCCGACCACCAGAGTTCTAATCAGTCTCAGCTGCAGTCACCTCAAACACACATCATTGTCAAGTCTCCCCTTAGACTATTCATGACCGCTCTGCTCCCATGCAGTGTTTTCCTCTTCATCCTGCATTATTCGCCTGGTTTAATTCTATGGTTTATATCCACCTTTTTCACAGACAGTGAAATTACCCAGAATGTTTAGTGTGTTCTTCCAATGTGGATGCTACAGACTTCCGCTTCACAGCTTATTCCATTACCAAGCACTGAAATATCACTAACAACAGTCAAAAACGAGTGAACAGTCTGTATTTACTTAAATCCCTTACTCACTAAAGGCCACGTGTGGACATTTGGTTTCAAAGGCAATCCCTGAATAGATGAGTAAAAAAACACAAACATTTACATGGTAAAGTTACTGGAGTCTAGCACTCTATGCACGTGCCTTGTATGTGTGTGTGAAAGAGAGAGAGAGAGAGAGAGAGAGAGAGAGAGAGAGAGAGACAGACATCCAGCATGCAGAGAGAGAATCTGCGTATATGATGTGCTAGATTTAATAAAAAATTTTGTTGAGCACTTCAATATGAAAACAGCCAAATCGGGGACATTTAGGGAATCTAGAAATCCCGACTGGTCACTTTTCGTATGGTTATGAGAGGTTCCATTTAAAAATCTTCAACTTTGAGGAACGTACCTTTGCATTATTTCTGCATGAACACTAGAAGAGACGACCATGAGGTCATCTAACCGTTGAGTTTTAAGAAGAAAAAATCTATATATAGTGCCGCCTTCTCACACACTCTGCCGAGAACAACTTGGTCTCTCCCTCATTCACATACACTCACAGTGCGACATGAACCTTTTAAAGATGATTAATAAAACAAAGGCTTGGTTTAAATGTTTTTCATCTTTGTTATCTTCCAAAATGACGGACAGTCGTTTTTAAAAACAATGTTTTAAAAAAAAAGGCTTATGAGAATTAGTTTAATTCAAACTCTGGTTATTACATCTGGTTCAGGATTGGCAGCTTTTGGGGGCTTAGTAGTTTTTAAGCCACTTGTATTTGTTATAACACCCTATAACAGCGCATAATTATCCAGAATTATGCTCTCCATCACCAGTAACAGTAGTCTAGCTGTACTGTACATTGCTATGAGTGCATTCCTAACAGTCTTCCAACCCGCCTTATATATGCTCGCTTTCAAATGTGACTTTGAAAGACATCTGCCAATGAAATTGGCATGATGGAAAACCATTCAGAGATATCAAATTTTGGGGCGACCCCTTGCGTCAGCTCATCGATGTAATGTCGAGTGACTGACTTGAAATGGAACCACTGTTTCCACTGTTATTGGCCAGGACAAAAAAGATAGAATTAATTGAAAACACACAGACGGTCTCACAATAGATACCTGTCATTAAACAGCCTGTTATCAGCTTTTCAGCTAAATGTAAATTGTTAAACAATAAGAAAACAAAATGTAAATGCAACATGTAGGAAATATGTCCAATGTTACATATAAATGCATAATTTACATTTCATAAAAATTGTGACTACTTACCTTGACCTAGGGCTGTCTCCTTAAAAATGGAAAAATATGGGGACACCTCCACCAGTGGGGTTCCCTTGAATGTTTTTGCCATCTGACCAGGGTCCTTTCTGGCCTGGCTTGAAAATACAGCATTATGTGACAAATTACGACCAGTATTGATTCGATATAGAACAAATTATTAAATCTTTAAATTTGGGATGGTCCGGTCTTTTACAGGACAGTTGGTAACACTACATCAACCTGACTTCAATACTGAACAGGATCATAATGCAGTTATTCAACCTTTTTGTTCTGCAGTTTAGTTTGTACAGTTAATTAAAACAAGTATACCAAAGTCCTTTTGTTTCAACAGTAAGTTATGCACACAATGATTAATATTGTAAGTAATGGCTGTTAAATGAATTCCAATGCGGGCATTAAAAATTTCCGTCCAGCTATTTTTTTTTTTAGCCAAAAATCAGCAAAAGAATGCATGTTGAAGAACTGTAATCAGAACCGAAGTCATGAATACCATTCAGTTGAATTTAGAAAAAAAAAAAATACAAAAATGAACAGGTTCTCTGTTCTAAAACCTAAATGAGAACCAATGCTGTTTGGTGATAATGCACCATTTTTGTGCTCCATACAACTCTTTGAATTATCATGAGTTATCATGGGCCGGTCATGCCCTCCTCCTCCCTAATTTTATGTATATATAATTATTTGAATTATTGTTTTATTTATATTGAAATATGTTTTTTGGGGACTTTCTCTGCAAATATTGACATATGCGATTTATTTTTATCAATATTATTATGTCATGTCTTGCAATTAATTTGAACATAAATGTTAATCGATTGACAGCTCTACTTTTTATTAATGACAAATGCAAATACAAATACAAATGGTGAAGCATAGTAAATATCTGCATTCTTGGAATACCATTTGGCCAATAAAATTCAAGGACCAGAATTAACTGTTGTAAAAGGTGTGTTCAATGAACTATATCTTTTTCCTGGTCAACAACAGTGGAACCTTTTTGCATCCAAGACTTTGTGGCTAAACAGAAATAGGCTTAATCAAGAAAATAGAAAGAAATCCAGAAAATAATCAAGAAATATTCACTGGAGAGAAAGTGTGGCAACTAACACTGGTCTCCCCTATCAACTGTTTTCCTCTATTGAAATGGAGAGATGCATAACACTCCATTGCAATAGAGGGGAGTTAAATCTAACCTTGGAATATGACATACAATTCATCTGATGGTGTCTGACTGGTGGTTGAAAATAAATGTCCCCTCATTGTCTACGATTCCTTTTGAACCAAGTACAGGTATGATATACACAAGGTATATCAAAGTTACAAGGTATTGTAACTTTATTCCACTAAAGTTACAATTTACATCATTGGTAATTAGAGTACATTTACATTCAAAAAGTATTTTGATTACTGAAGAGATTACTTTGCGTTTTATTGTCATTTGTTTCATTTAATATTTATTCCTTTGAGATGGAAAACATTTATACATATAAATGATGCGATCCTGCATTTGAACAGCGATGAAACACTTTTATAATCAAAACAAGTGAAAAAATCAACCAGTGCTGAAGAAGTAATCCAAAGTATTTCAAATACATTACTGCCCTTGAGTAATCTAATGGAATATGTTACAAGTGACATTTTACAGCATGTACTCTGTAATCTGTAGTGGAATACATTTCAAAAGTAACTCTCCCAACCCTGGATATACAAGAGTAAAATTGCTCCATGCCTTATTGATTAAATGATTGGGCTCTGTTTGCATATCAAGTGTTTTAATTAAGTTCTTTTTTGAATTGTGACTAGTAGCAAGTGCACGACAGTGTTAATTGACTTGATGGCAGTCTCAGATAATTACTTTGATTCAGTTCTGTTCATCAAGGCAATCATTGGAAGCATTCTCATAAATAGTGTATGTGAAGCATGTTCCTCTGTTCGGTTGTAATTAAGACGAGTGCTCGATCTCTTCAATTACGGAAAGTTTTCTGGTTAGTACATCATTATGTTCAATTATGGCAACAGCCTTGACTAGATGTTTTTGATTTGTTTGCTGAATGCTGGTGCTATAAATACATGCTGAATACAAACTAAATACTTGTGTAGATATTCTATATCTATACTCAAAAACGTAAAGATCTGGTCATATGGTTATAAAGTCTATGAAGAAACATTTCATTCTGTTATCAAAAACAGCCAGTTTGCAAAAGTGAAATTGATACACAAAAGGAAATAAATATCAAATATATATTAAGGCGAATGATCTATTGAACCTAAATAAAACCAATGGTTTCCGATTAAATATTTACCAATTAATCCATTTAATTCATAAATATTGCAAGGATGCCAACACTACGCTTACAGCTTTGATTTATTTCCAAATTCCAAAGGCCTCTCACATGTTGTCTGACACAATTTTTCATCGTAGCTTTGTGCTAGATTAGGCCTCAACTGGACCATCAAATATTTACAGTGAAAATCCCTCTTAATCAATCACAAGTCCTTAACAGACGCGAGCTGAATGGAAGGAACTATGCAGCTTGAAGAAACAATGCACCAATGGGAGCAGAGAAGTAGTCTAACATTCTCTGTGTTATCAGTTTTAGGATGATGGAAAGGTTTTGTTTAGTAAACAATTAGGAAAGCATGATGATGATGATGATGATGAGGAAGGTGGTTGGAGGCTCGTAATACCAAACTATGAGCAAAGATTCTCAAATATTTGCCAAGATACAAAAGTGTTCAGAGATTTCAATATAAACTCAAAATTTGTCATTAAAATATTTCAAGACCAAATGATCTGAGCTGTGCACAATGTCTCTGGACTCTAACTGTAAATCAAATATCATTTTTGTTCATTTTTGTTTTCTCCTAAGGAATTTTAGGAGGAATTGTGTGAGATAAAGTTGACACTTGAAATACTGTATATGAGAACTCATGTCTCCTAAGCTATCAAAAAGCATCTCCTGATCAATAAAGTTTTAGTTCTGGGACATAGTTGCAGAAAACAAATGAGAATCTGAGTTTGTAGCTGCTCTCCAAGTGTCTTGAACTATCGCAAGCCATTTTGACACAGGATCTATTATCATATTATTCTTGATATTATTAAAGGAATTCTACTGGTGACAGTGTTCATTTTATTCCATCAGTAATTACATTTGCACTAGAGAAATGTTAATTATTTGATATCAAAAATGGAATTTCAACTAGTAAATAACATAATTCTTGTTATCTTTGTATCTGTGTAATTGTGTAAAAATGTTGATATTTCATGCTCTTTTGGGGTGAAATCCATTGAATGGATCAGTGGTGTCTGTACCTGTTTCTGTATCTGTTACAATCACAAATGTGTCTGCATTCAGATATAACTTGATGTGGGCATGAAACTGGAAGTGCGTCAAAACTAAATATAAGGCCAATATTAAATACAATTGTATTCCATTTATAGTTTCCATATAGCACATACTGTATGTCTTGTAAAAATCATAAAACTATTTTATTATTTTATTTATTTCTAATTATTTTATTTCTAATTATTAGTATTATCATTATTATTTACTGTATATATTTTGTTTCTAACCAGGTGAAGCTCTCCCTCATCATCAGTTCTGACAAACAAACAAAAAAAGCTAAGAGAAAAAATAAAAATACAAAAAAAGATTGTGTTTGAATCAGAAATAAATGACAACAGTGTGACTTCTTAATTGCACAACATTAGGACTTGGTGATATGGCTACCAAAATTTTGTCTCAGTATTTTTCGGCCTATTGATGATATTCAGTGAATATGTCGATAATTATGTATTTGCTCTGAAATGGCTTAAATTGTGCAAATGTGTGTGAACCTGCAGCACTTTGCTTTCACAATTCAAGTGAACCGCTCTGAGAGTGGCACATCTAGAGCCCGGTGTGAACAGCGTGTCATCCTTTCACTCTGATGCACAGACCATGTAGGCTATTAATTTCATTTAATCACATCGTCAGGCAGGCGAGCAGGTGTGTGAGCTGTGGAAGGGGTGAAGTTTTTGATCAATATGAGAGATTTCTTTCTAAAACAAAGCAAGTGCAAGCAACCTGCAAAGAACAAGCACGGCCTGTTTGCAGGTTGCTTGCACTTGCTTTGTTTTAGAAAGAAATCTCTCATATTGATCAAAAACTTCACCCCTTCCACAGCTCACACACATGCTCGCCTGCTTGAGGATCGAGCGAGACACAGATGCATATTATTGTAAATCTGACTTTAAAGCTGCAAGGATGACAAATTACATCACAACCTGTGACGTGCACAGAACGTGGGCAGCAGGGGTGCAAGCCCCTTTCATTCACAAATCTAAAGGTGCCCTTCTGGTCATCCAGGAATCTTTGAGGCAGCAAAAATGTTGTTTTGAATTCGCCACCTGGAGCATCGAATTGGTGTCACTGAGCATCAGCTGTTTTTAATTTAGTATTTTATTCTCTCTGTGTTTCATGAAGTTACAATCGAAACATGACATAATATATCTGTTTACAGCATATACACTTCTCCAGGCCATTCGCGAACTTTCCGATCGGTTGTGTAAAGTAAATTATTGTATTTCATAAGTTATGGAGATTTGTCAGCAAATTAAATAGCACCTGGTAAGAGTTGGTTATATTGCCTTTATGCATTGTAAGGTCTTTAAAACGACACCATTTTAAGTTATTGAGGCGAGTAATTATTCATTATTTTGATGATTTCTTTATAAGCACGGAACGTCAAAAATATGCAAAAACGTTTATGTATTATTAAGCGACTCAAGTGCATGCATACAGTCATTTCCTCATTTATTTTCTGACTAGGCAACATGTATAATAAAAAATATGTAGCCTACATCTTAGCATGTTCACATATTTGCATTGCTTGCAGTGCTTTTGTTTATTTATGAAACACATAGTTAGCATTTTGGCCGTGACTCATAGAACGACACTGACACACCAACACAGAACTATAAATGCAAACCAACACTGATAAAATGTCATCATCAGATTAATATTCCATTGCTACCGCATTTCCGACATCACATGACACACATGTAGTGTAGACAGCTTTATTAATTATAATGGGAGCGGCACCATCCTTTTCAGTGATAGAAATTGAATACGTTTTTTATAGAATACTGCTATTAACTTAAAGAGCTGTCTGATTCAGCCAAACCTAGTTTGTTTTTTGTTTAAACTAGTAGAGACTAATCACTTCAGAAAAATACCACGGTATTATTGACTGTTTGATTATATTCATGTTGTATGTTACTGTCATAGTACTCAAAGATACTTTAAAAAATACCATGGTTTTACTATGACACATATCAAAAACCATGTCTGAAAACAAAAGTCTAAAAAATTGAAAAAAAATATTATGTTTATAATAAAAGAAAAAAAATGTAATACTCAAAAAGCAAAGAATTAGGTAAGTATACATAAGTGCTATTCTTTAAAAATAAATAAATAAAATTAAAAAAATCAATGCCCTTTTTTATCCTTTCGCCCATGTTCTTGCTGAGGTCTGTGCATGCCACTGGAGAAACCCTTAGGGGATGGGTGTGGGTTGTCCAACAAAAGACAAAAGAGCACCAGCACAGATTTTACAGACATGCAAAATAAACAAACACAGCAACTCGGCTATCTGATTTGAATTTGAGATCACACCGTCCTCATTACAACATGATCACACAGGATCTGCACTTTGCTTCCGATGCTTCCATTACACTAGGATCGGCCGCATTAAACCGACTTACAAGTGCCATGTTTGCATTGGCTCCATTGTGTTTCAGACTGATCTCAAAGTAAAATTGGAAAGAGTAGGATGGACTTTCTTTAGCTAAAATCAGTCTGTGCTTACAGAAATTCTAAACACTGCCCCCACGGCCAAAACGGTAAGTCTTGGGCATATGGGCACGTGTGAGCTTGTTTTCAGCTGTACAGGCTGTAAAACAGGGAAGTGGAATGCATATTTCATAAAGTGTACCCCTCAATTCAAATCTCAAGCCTGAACCTGACCAGAAGTGGAACCATAAAAATGTTATGTTAGAGGGAAACATTTGGTTTCAATGTGGAATCCGAACCTGGGTCTTCCACTGTGCTGACGCAACACACTTCTGGAAGTGTTGCGTCAGCAGCGTGGAAGACCCGGGTTCAGATACGGCACAATTGCGTTTGCATAATCAGTGATGAACGTGATTCAGAGGTTGTATTTTTCCCTCTAACATTACATTTTTACACCACTTATGGTTAGGTTTAGGTTTAGGATTTGGGTTGGGGGCTACAGTTTATAAAACATGTACACATATTGCTTTTAGCTAAAGACATGTCAACCTACTGTTTTCAATTTCACTGTGAGATCAGTCTGCAAATTTCATTGGATATGTTTATTTAAATATCACTCTATCTCTGTGCTCAATGGATTATCAGTCTAATTTGTTTATGTTTTTTCTATTATTTGGTAGAATTTGTTGTTCATTTTAAAATCAATATATGTCTTTCTAAATAAGGTATACAGTTTCGGGCTCATCCCTAGAATGCATCTTCAGCCCTGAATCAACCCTTGTCTCTAGGTATGTCCAAGTGTCAATCTCTACCTTTTTTAGAAAGGTTCACTGTGTTTTCAGTATTTAGGGGGGGAACTGTGTTCCACCAGCAATGCTGCACTCCTCCACAAGTCACCTTGAATCAATGTGGTGTTAAATAATGACCTGGAGTTAATTGAAACATCTTCTTAGATGTATTAGAATGGATTTCTCTAGTGCCTTGAGTTGGCCTCACACACAAATTTTGGTGCTCACATAGAAATTTTTTAAGTTAAATACCTGGGTTCCATCAAGCAGACATCAATAGTCAGGATTTGTCATTAGCTTCTGGCAAAGAAACAATACAAAGAAGTTCTTAAAGTGGTCATATATTAAGTTGAAGATAGAAGAGCTTGATATATGCTGAAAACATACTTTAATTTTCAAAACGTCTTGCCAAGAGTGTAAAAAGATATTTATTGAAACTGAGCTAAAAATAAATAAATAAAATTATCATAATAATACGACAACAACAACAACACTTGTTTTGAACTTTTCCAGGTTCAAAACAAGTTAAAGGGATAGTTCACCCAAAAATATAAGGTTCTCCTTATCATTCACCTCATGCCATCCAAGGTCTTTTGCTGAACACAATTTTAGAAGAATATTTTAGCTCTTTAGGTCCATACAATGCAAGTGTGTGGTGACCAAAATTATGAAGCTCCAAAAATCACATAAAGGCAGCACAAAAGTAATACAAACTGACTCCAATGGTTAAATAGATGCCTTCACAAGCGATATTATGGGTGTGGGTGAGAAACAAAACCAAACAAAAAAATTGTCATTGTTTACTATAAATCTCCACCTTTGACAGCCCCAAACAGTAGGTGGCGATATGCACAGAGAATTCTGATCATCAAGAAACAAAAGTAGACGGATTTATCCACTGGATTGGTATGAATTTACTTTGTGATAGTTTGGTGCTTCAAAGTTCTGGCCACCATTCCCTTGCATTGTGAAGACCAACAGAGCTGAAATAGTCTTCCAAAATCTTAATTTGTGTTCTGCAGAAGTAAGAAAGTCATACACATCTGAGATGGTATGAGGGTGAATGATGAGAGAGTTTTCATTTTTGGGTGAACTATCCTTTTAAGATCAATCAACAGCATTTTGTGGCGTAATTCTGATTATTCTGATTAATTCTTCATTCATAATTAAGATTAATTTTGACTGACCCCTCCATTTCTTGGGGAAAAAAAAAAAATCTGGTTTACTGCAAGGCAGTTAAGGCTAATAAGGAAATGTTAAAATACTGTTTAAAGTATATCCACAAGACCTTAACAAGACGTGTACTAGCATGATTTTAGTATAATAAAACCGCTTACAAAAAAATACATAACTAAAATGTTACTAAATGACTAAGTGACATAACTCTGTCAACCCTAAAACCCTAAAATGACTGCAAAAACCACAATTTAAACAACTTTACAGCTCGAATAATAAAAATTTTTCACTATAACCTTGATTTTAGATTTTTTTTTTTTTTTAAGAAATGGGGGACTAGTCAAAATTATTATTTGCAATATGCAAAGCAACATTAAGCCACATATGTTGTAATGTCATAATGTTGATTAAGCTTAAAGATGCAGTATGTAAGACTCAGAAACCCTTGTTATTAATGACACCTGTGGCCATTAAGTGAACTGCAGCCAGCTACCTGTTGCTCCTGCACACACTCCATAGGGACGCGAGCAAGCGAGCATTAGCCAAAACAATGACGTAACGTACAAAGAAACTGAACGTGATCCACCAGCATCATGCTGACAGATGAGGTAGCATAATTAAAATTACAGTTATGATTGTTTTACTATAAACTTTAAGACTAAACTAAAACTACTTATCAGCTAAAAGCACAGTGATACACATACAGCTACATACTACGGAACTATACCAGACAGTTTACTGTTGCATTTGCTATTGTATGTTTTGTATGTCATGTGTTACGATCAAGGTAGCTTGCAATTCTTTAGCATTAGCAGGCAAGATCAAGTTAACAAAAATTACACAGATCAATCCTTATGGCACTATATTTCACATGCATTGCAGTCATGTAAGCTTACCTGTCTAATAAGAAGAATGCTAATTCAGGGCCGGTTTTAATCCCCAAAACCAAACAAAGGTCCCTCTAGGAATCAAATGCCCTGCCGATGTTCACTCTAGTTTTCGCTCGACCACGATCAGGTTCTCGCTTCACCAGATGGGATTCAGTAGAAGGCTCTCGGGAGTGCGCATAATCACATCCTTTGGATTTTCCCGGCAAAACCAACCCGCTCCCTTCGCATCAAAGATCAGTATACAGGCTTTAATAGGCAACCTAGGATGTCTGGGAAGGGATTTTTTAAGTTGCGTTACAATCCGTTCACACATTGGCGAAACAAAAATTTACCCGGAATGGTGTGTTGATCCGTTGAAAGGATCCCAACATTAGAAACAAGTGGCTAGCAAGATCTCTGATCATATCCGTCTGATTTGAGAAAGTTTGAGCGGCACATTTCAAAACTGTTTTGAATCGCTAACAATGTAATTCAGGCTTTGCAAAAATGCTGTTTTTGAAAGATAAGACACTTAAAAGCTTTATTTGACTCAACAGTAAACCCAGCTTGCAGCAAAGCATTGTTGCTCATTTTTCATGTGGAGAGGGAGTTTACATCAGTCTTAAAGGCACAGCAGCAAAAAAACTGCCTGTTTCTATGGGTCAGAGAGAGGGTGGAAAATGGTCTTAAAAAGTACACTATAACCATATTTGACACACACACACACACACACACACACACACACACACACACACACACACACACACACACACACACACACACACACACACACACACACACACACACACACACACACACAAACCTTGAATAAGTTTATAAGTGGACCAAAACATATGACCCTTTAAAACTAAAACTATAACTTAAAAGAAAACTACAAAAAAAACAGAATGTAGCTTTGTGAAATTGATGTTGCATTATACAGGGATTCCAAACATTTCTACCTTCAATATGAAATATCCTCCAGTGCCTTTAATACACAACCATGTTTTTTTTTTCTTTTTCTTTTTAAGTGTTTACCACCTCCATATCTGACAAATATGAAATGCTCATTTTTGACTTTGAAATGCAAGTGCACATACAGCTCTTGTATGAAGAGTCCCGCTGTGTGTGAAAGCAAACCACAATCCATTTATGATGCTTGACTGTTGTGTAGGTCAAAATTAGACATGCAAGTCCATGCTTCTACTAAAGAGTTTGCAGCTTGGGGAAAAGCATATTACAATTTGAACACCCCCAATACCTTAACCACAATGCCAAAAAATAATTTAATATAGCTGTATTTTTGTCTTATTTTCCAGTAAAAATATCTAAACATTCTTTAAACAAGATATCAAGTCTTGTTTTTTACAGAATATCTTAACAAGATTTGTGTCATAACATAGTGACATTTATGATTAAAACAAGAAAAAATGGAAAGAGACATGAACTAAGTTCCCAGTTAAGTTTCTCACCCCATTAGCAAATGTAGTTGGATTTGGACATAAGGCATGTCACCCAAGTTAACTGCATATGGGAGTGTTTGTACTTAGGTATGTCCAGTGTGCTGTTCTTGAGGGCTTTTCCAAGAAACTTTGATAGGATGCCTTAGTCCTTCACTATTTCTTCCAAAGCCCCTACATCAATTAATCAAAATATGCCATTAGCATCCACTAATGCCATAAGCATTTGAGTGTGTGCCTTTATAATTGAAGTTCAAGCTTTCCGAGGATGCTGGTGCTTGCATTACTATACTGTATGCTTTCCATGAATTGCTTATATGCAATTTCTCTCAAATCCCAATTTCCCAATCACTTTTGGAGGTACAGGCATGTAGTTCAACATGATAACATGGGAAGATGACATGTTGCTTCCAAGAGCTCCAAGACTTTCGGCCACATTAAGCCAACTCACTGAGAAGTGGCATCTCATATCAGACATTTTTAGGATGTTAACCTTCCCCTGTGGCACGACTGGAAAGGTGTTGCGTCTGCAGCGTAGAAAACATGGCTTCAGAACCTGACTTGAAACAAGGAAGTAATCACACTTGCAAAATCAGTGACAAGCACGATTCGTTGGTTGCATTTTTCCAGTGACGACTCTAGGGCAGGACTTGCCGGGCTATATTCCTATCAGAAATTTGCATAGCACTGGCAGACAGTCTGAAGACATCAAGGAATGACCTACAAGTGGAAATATGTCAGTCATATATATATATATATATATATATATATATTGAAAGTGCATGGTGACCGAGACTGTCAGTCCCCACATTCTCTGTAACATATTTTGTGTTCCTCATACTACAAAGCCACACACTGGTTTGGATCAACATGAGGGTAGAGAAATTATGACAGGATATTAAATTGGCTGAGCTATCACTTTAAAGAGATTTAGAAAAAAATATTTTAGCTCTAAAAAAATCGCACAATTTTGATGCTCCAAAAAGCACATAAAGGCAGTATAAAATTAATCCATAAGACTCCAGTGGTTTAATCCATGTCTTCAGAAGAAATATGATAGGTGTGGGTGAGAAACAGATCAATATTTGTCATTATTTGCTAGACAGCAGGGGGCAATATGTGAATCACCAAAAACACAAGAAGAATGTGAAAGTGATCTGTTTCTCTGTTTCTCATCCACACTTATCACATCGCTTCTGAAGACACTGAATTAACCACTAGAGTCTTATGGATTATTTTTATGCTGATTTATGTTTGTTTGTTTAGCTTTAAAATGTTTCCATAAATTCATTTGCATTGTATGGACCTACAGAGCTGAGAAATTCTTCTAAAAATCATGTTCAGCAGAAGAAAGAAAGTCATACACATTTGTGGTGGCAAGATTGTGAGTAAATAATAAGAATTGTCATTTCTGGGTGAACTAACCATTTAAGGGCTCTTGTCAGATCTGGATGAATTTGTCAAAAAGAAGAGCGGCTTGGAAACATTTCTAGTTATTATTACAGTGAAAACGTGAAAATGTCCCACAAGGACATTATATATAATGCTGAAATATAATGCCTTCGCTATTTCATAGCTTTTAAAGTCCTGTGTGAATTCCTATATTAGTGTAGATACAGATTTCAGTGTTTTAAGTATCTGGATCATTAGTTCAGTACCTCCGCTCTCTAAATGCAGAGTATACAACCTACGTATGGCACCAACCCTGATCGTGGAACACTCTGTGCATCTGAAACCACCCCCTATCCACTATATAGTGCACTATTTTGAGATTTTGCTATTTTGTGGGAGAGTCTGAATTCTGAGTGAGCCACTCGTTCCCTACTTTTCTTCACTCATTCTTACCCACAATGCACTCTAATTTCAAGTGTACATTTCAAGTACACTCGATGATGGTTCATTTCCCACAGTCCACCATGGGGAAGATGTATGAGCTAGGAGTTTACTGCTTCCTTCACTCCTGCAATATTTTATTTCATGCTGAATGTAGTAAATTACTTTTTGACAAATCATTGCTGGATTAAAATATCATAATAACATATAGAGAGACAAAACATACAGATACATTTTAAAATGTACTCTTTATTTGATCAAATGTGTTTACTCTTATTATTAACACACAGTTTATATTAGAAATGACAAACAGAATGAAGATTTATTGTATTAATATATTATTTAATAAGAATAACATGTAAGGCCCAAGTATTTTATAATTTCGTATGTGGCGTTTCTGCACCAGCTCTGACACTCTCGTCCGAATTCACTCATTTCATTCACTTACTGCTGAGATATAGTGCACTAACTGCCATTCACTCTATAGGAAATAGTGAATGAGTGAACGATTGCAGGCACAGCCACTCTCGTCGCCACGATTGCCTTGCGCCTGCACATCTCACACGTGTGCACTCTACACATCTCGCTCTGCACGTGCAGGAATGCTGTCTGTTCGCGCTGCAGTTGTCGGTCACATGAATGGCAGTGATTTACACTCAACTTGGATGTTTACATGGATTTATACAGTTAATACGCCTGAAGTAGCTGCAATAGTTTACAGTACCCCCGCGAGGGCGTGGAGTAAATGCATAAATACTGCTTATGACAATGCATGTGGGACATAGCACACTGATATATTGCTGCATTGATTTAAAAATGTACACTTAAAACTGATGTCATAAGAGCCCAGTTACAGAATCACCCTGAAATTGACCATCTCATTACACAGAAAAGCCCATGTTAGAATTAGAGACAAAATTTACATCAGCAAGCTGCCTGAAGTTGAAGCTGTGACTTTAATCTTGAAATATCACCTTGTCTTGGTGTTAAATGAAGGCATTGCATGACGAAACTATTCTTTTTTTGCTGTGTAGTGCGAAGTGTTTCACTTTGAAGAGTTTGATGCTGCTGCAGTGATTGAGTGACAGTCTCATCACTCAAGTAGGAGCATCTCATCGCACACAACTGTGAACTTTCGCTCTCGTAAAAGTCCCATTCAATAATCTCTCAATAAATTACACATTAATTCAAATTAAACCCAACAATGTAACAAAAGAATGCCACACATTGTAAAGAAGTAAAAGTAAAACACATTTATCAAAAGTCAAGAAATTTACTTGAGTGAGAGTAAAAAGTTCCCACTTTTAAACCTACTCTAAAAGTACATTTTCCCCCAAAAAGTTACTCAAGTAAATGTAACGGCATAAATGTAACATGTTACTACCCACTTCTAAGTTCAACATGTGTGCAGCTTGTGAGTGACTACTGCAGGTAAATATATTTTACCACCAAGTGTATCAAAACATTCAGCAGCCGAAACACATAAAAAGTACCATGGCATTCCCATGTTTTTTGGACTTGTAGCATTACCTGGGATCACCATGTTAAGGAAATGGTATATGACTAAGTTAATCATAGAGTGCCGTACCATAATGGTACCATGGAATTCTTTGAAGTACTTTGAAACACCATATAAATACAGAATGGCATACAAATATACGGTATAACTGTTACCATAAAGTATCATGGTATTACCATCTGTTAACATCCGATATCACATTGTAATAGCCCAGATGTGCTCACACACACAAGAAATTTGGCCTATGATCAGAAGCTTCTATTACAGAAATAGAACAGCTAGACACAGAATTACAGGATAAGATGAATAGTGTAACAATGCTGGACACAGGTAGATGAAGATGCAGCGTAGAACCCAATTGCAGTTTATTTACAAAATGTAACTATGCAAAAACCCTAACTTCACCACTGAACTAACTAAAACAAGAACTTGATACGACTTGACTATACATTTGGCATAAACATGACTTAACTGAAACTAGACTTGGAACAAAACAACAAAGTTACATTAACAATACTTGACAAGAGACAATGGCAAACATGAGGGATTAAATACACAGACATTGGGTAAAACAATAACAAGAAAACCAATCACAAGACTGAAATTATAAGACAATGAAACATGAACCAATGACATAACAGAACTAAAAACAAGTTAACAAGACAATAAACCAATGAAAACAAGACACATGAACATGGAGGGAAACAGAACATCACATGACAAGGGAAACAGGAACTAAACTTTTCAAAATAAAAGACATGGAATCAAAACACATCTAAACATAAAATACATGAACACCCACATTAAACATCACAAATATTTTCAATATTTCAAAAAAAGGGAAAGTTAACTGTTCTAATTGGTATGAGTATGTAGAGGTAGTAGAATAAATATGAAAAATAAAATGTAAAAATATAGATTTTTTTATTTTTTATTTTGAACACGGAATTGTATAGGTGCACAAGACCATCACCAGCACTGGGTAAATGCAATAATAAGGCAGGTACAAAAGCCCCCAAAATATTTGAACACTTAAGCTGCACCTGGTTAAAAGGAGTTTAGTGTTGTTTATTTGCAGACGCCACTTGGCTGTATTCATTCATTGATACTTGTGGATTGTGCCTTAAGGGAAGTTTTGCCAAAAATGAAAATTTTGCCAGGATAATTTACCCAAGTGGGTATTTTAAATTTCGAAGGGGGCACATATTGGTCACTTTGATGGAAGAAATATTGCTGCTAAAATGAATATAACAATCTCCCTAATACCTTCGTTGTCATTTGAAATGGAATGTGAGTTGTGGCTTTAATATATATGCACATGAATAAGCTCAACTGAAACATCACCAAACATTCAAAATAAATACAATCTGTTAAAATGAAAAGGCTTTGACATTTACATATGCTCATTTTCTCACTTTCCTAGTAATTAATTATTTAAAAATAAGCATGAGGAAAATGTTAATTAAAAAATGTACTGTAACTGAAATTACTAATGAGACAATTATAACATTCCATAGAATAAAAACTGGATTGCAAGCCACACTAACTTAAACATCTCCCGAAGCAGAGAGCATGATTTATGTTCACTTCCTGGTGCTGTGTATCAGAGGTTGCAGCCAGAAGACACTTCTATATTCCTTGCCTTTACATTACATACTTGCCTTTATTGTATGCTTTATAATATGCCAAAAAATAAACAAAAAGCAAATCTAAAAACTTTTGTCTAATAAAGTCTAATCAAATGATCCTCTGGAGCTCACGCTCCAAAAAAATTGCCTATATTTAAGATTTACTTTCATAACAAAATTAAATGAATAAAATCTAAATGTTGAATGAATTAATTATATGGAAGATAGCATTTTTGTAATTAAGAAGAGAGCAGTCAATTGATAGTCACCTTTCACCTGAAACATTCAAGTAGTCACCACAAACAGTTTCAGAATTCATTTGCTTTATTTATTTAATTAATTTAACAATTTAGTTGAATATTCAGGCTGTCAAA
Source organism: Xyrauchen texanus (assembly GCF_025860055.1). Taxonomy (NCBI): domain Eukaryota; kingdom Metazoa; phylum Chordata; class Actinopteri; order Cypriniformes; family Catostomidae; genus Xyrauchen; species Xyrauchen texanus. The sequence continues at coordinate 29,630,517 of NC_068315.1, forward strand.
TTTTTTTTTAACTAATTTAAAAGATAATAACTAAATAATTAAAATGGGTTCAAATACAACATTTTGACAGAGAGGGCACTGCCCCCTAGCAAGGTCAAAACTGAAAAAAGAAAAAATAATCTGCATTTTCGGCTTGTTTTCCAGTAAAAGTATCTAAACATTTTTAATTAAGTTCTAAACGTAAGTTCAGTTGGAGATACTACACACCCGGCCCCTAATCAGGCTAATCAAGCCTCAGAGAGGGATAAAGGCCGACTGGAAGCTGCAGTGGGACAGAGAGAAAGATTTACGGGCAGCTGCTCGACACATTTGTTTGTTTGTCTTTTTGTTTAAATTCCTTATTAAAATATTATTTATATTGTCAAGTCGGTTCTCGCCTTCTCCTTTCCATTAATACATTTACAGAGATAGATTTAGATAGGTGTGGGCACAAATCCAAAAAATGGATGAGGTACAGGGTATGGAATGAGGTCCAGGGTCTCTAAAGACCTGAGGTATGCGTTTAAGGGTTGCGTTTAAGGGTTAAGCATAAACATCTCACAGCCGCGCTGTGCCCCAGTTCTGTTCTTCCTGGAGGTGCATGAGGAACTCTCAAATTCATGGTGGACACCTTTTACTGCCCAGACGGGCTTCTGAGTTCCACTGCTCTCACTACCCTCTATGGTGGGATGGCCAGGGGGAACACGGAGGTTCCTCAGATGGAACAGGAAATTGCGGTGCACCTTGTGCCCACAAAACGCCACCACCTGAAGGAACCGTCGTAGGGTCCCGTCCAAGGCCTGTAAATCCACAACGTCCCTGATGGTCAAGGCTTACAGTGCCGCTGAACAGGCTGCCTCTGCCCTGCATGTCATGCCCTCCTGCTAGTCCACCAGGCCAAGGCACTGCAGCTGAAAGAGCTGCACAATGGTGGTCCTGACAGGGAGTTATGCAGGAGCTGCGCTCTGTGACCAACCTCACCTTCGGGCAGGCGATCTCCACCATGGTGGTCCCATTTCCCCGGGTGGCATGTTCGGCAACACTGTTGAGGACTTTGCCCAGCAGTTCTCGGCGGTCAAGAAGCAGACGGAGGCCTTCCAGCACACCTTGTCTCAGCTCCTCATCACAAACCTGAATGAGTGGTTGCAAGCCGGCTCCTTTTATAACTGAACCCACACATCAAAATGGCAATCTCTGCCACTGGGAGAATTTATTCAGCTGATTCCAGGTAAGTGCCGTTTCATTTTTTTCACAACACATTGTTTCAAAGCAGTTTGAAAATGTAGCAGAAAATTAAGCGGCAATGTCTCTAATATTTTAAAGTCCTCATTGTGCAATTTCAGTGAATAGAATGCCTTAAAAAACAAAAAACAAAACATCTTTAAGTCCCCAGTGAGCAAGCTAAAGACGAAGGTGGCAAGGAACACAAAACTCCATAATATGTATAAAAATAACCTTGGTGTAATGTTTGAGAAGTCTCTGTGTCCACCAGTTATCTGCCTTACCAAGTGTTTATTCTCTGCCATTGTTTTGACTCCTGTTATGACCATTGCTTACAGTATGTTTGCTGGATTAACATCTCTGGATTATTGTTTTGAATTTGTTTGCCTGTGGACCGATTTATCAGTGTTTTGACCCAAGCCTGTGACCTGACCACGGTTTGATGACTACTGTTTGGAATGTTTGTTAAAATCCTCTAATAAATATCCTCAAATGGAATCCTCTCAGTCTACCTCTACGTTACACTTGGGGGAAACCAGGCTGAACAGCATAAATATTATGCCATTATTAGTTATTCATGTGTGATACAAATCATGTTTTAAATTACAAAACTGAGTAGATGTTGGTGTCCAATGTTTAAGGATTTTTTATGAACTGTAAGATTAATGATTAAGTGTCTTTGAAGTCCATCCTGAATTAACTGTGGAAGTGTATGTAAATGCATTGTCCTTTGTTATTTGGCTGATGAAGGCTTTAGTTGGCATTAATATATTGTCTATATATTCAATTTTCAGAGAGTGTAGTCCATCCTATTACTAAGATGATGCAGGCAGAGTTCAGTAGCATTGCACTCTGGCTGGAAACTTGTGTCAGCTTCTTTCTGTGAAGTCCATCCTAAGTCCAAGGTTCAGGCATTGGCCAGTGAAGTATCCCATGGAACCTTGGACTTAATTTCAAGCATGCTTATAGTTATTCTGCCTTCATATGATTTTAGAATTGTCATTCTTCCCACTTCTACAGTCATAAAAATTGCTTTGTTGTTGGACACATGGATGACTAATTTCATTCTTGCATATTTTTTGGGGAACTCTCAGATGCACAAGTAAATGTCTAAACCTGCTGGGAATTACTGCCTGCCACACCTCAGCTGGTGCCTTCAGTTGTCCAGCTATGGGATCATCAGCTGGGAGCCACCTATCACAGATGTTTCACCCCATTAATCCTAGAACATCTCAAAATCGAACATCTGGTGGTAGGGCAGCGGTCAGATTCCTCCTTTTCCCATCAAGACATTTCATACAAGCAGGGTTAAATACACCCCCTCCTCCCCTCAATGAGCAGACCTACCCTACGTCCAAGAATACAAGCTATCAACCTTGCCTACCACCCATCAGGTGCCTGTACCTCACCACATATAGCAATTGTTCCTTATTCCTACATTCTCACTTCTGCACACCCCACTTTTCATTCTTCCTTCTTAATCATATCCAGAAGCTCCCTTTTTCTGCTTCCTCTGCCATTTCTTTAAGAGACGTCTTCAATGCTGATCCAAAGATACCAATGTTTTTCAACAGGTGGTTCATTGATGCTGCAATCAACCCTCAACCTCCCCAGGGTAATTGGCAGCCCTTCATTCATTTTCCCTGCACTTGGCAGCCAGATCAGCATATTTTAGCTTCTTCCTCACACAGGCTGCTTCCAGTCCCCCTTCCGATTGGACAGTACGTTCAATCATTATGACTTTCCTAGCTGATGCCAACCATAACACTATGTCTGGTCTCAAGGATGTGATGGCGATCTCAGTAGGAAATTTTAGTGTGATTTAAGATTATGGCCTCCTGGGCATGGGAAAAGTGCGTGTCTCTAGAAGATATATGTCTGGAGGTTTTATAATCCTTAAGTATCTCCCCTCTCCTCCAATGCATTCATGGAGGAAGAGGGTTGATCACTGCTAAACCAATAAAAAAAATTAATATCGGTGTTAGATTAAAAACTATGGTCTCTCTATTCCCACTGGTGCGAATGAGAGCATTTGTGTAATGTTTCACTACCCTAATGGCTAGTATCATTGCCCTGTCGGGTAGTGCCATTGTGCCAAAGCCCTTAGCAAGGCAATCGTTCGAATTTCATGAATGAGGCCTAATGTCAATGCAATTGAATCAGAATCAGAGCTCTGATTCAATTCTGTTAATTGTGGGTTTTATCATACATTCATTAAATAAGTTGCATTATGAAATTGGATTAAATGTAAGACAAAGTAATATAAAAAAGAGGGTAAATAGTATGTCTGGTAGATTATTTTGTGAATTAATAAATAATATTTTGGATGTGTAATGTGACCAACTCACCTGTTCAGCTCCTACACATAAACACAATCAATGTGTGTTCAATGATATTAAGGCAGCCCGGTGTGCCCTCAAATCAATAAAAAAATTTATGGCAGACAAATGAGAAGATATCAATAAATGAAATGAACATGCCTCTTGAGAACAGAGTTGCAATCACCACAGAAAGATTTTGAATGTACTATTCTGTACATTCAGTGTACTTACTGTATTTCCTATACATTAAATAAGCAACATTATAAGATCTCTGTAACCCCTATCCACTAACCATTTGCACTAGGTCAGAGTTTTTGATAAGGACCTCAGTTCTTTTATTTCTAAATTATATTTTAACCCTGTCTTCTAATATGGATTAACCTCCAAGGAATCACGTTATGCAAGCAGTCTGTTTATAAATCACTTTTAAACTAAAAAAACACCCACACACTCACAAATAAACGTTTAAACCAATAAATATTGTATTAAATGTCAATGAAATTTAACTTTGAATTTAAATGAAATGAATCAAAAATGTGAATTTCACAATGTAAATGAAAACAAAAAAACAAATAAAATGTCAAAACAACCCTCTGTGATTGTCTTTTAACAGTAACTAAACACTTTTTTACAGTTTCAAACCAGGATTGTCAATTTTAAATCACGTTCTGAATGTATTTAAATTTAAGTTATACTATCAAATTACCTTACAACTCCGTAAAACTTTGGTAAGATTTACTAACAAAAACACAATCAAAATGGAAAGGGAAAAAAACAGTCACAATGTCATTAGTGCACTCGAATATTTACACATCCCACCCCGTTGCAGGCCTGATACGGAGCTTGAGTGCGTAGTGGCCAAGAAAACGAAACTGGCCCCTTTGCTCCAGAGAGCAAACAAAAAGAATGTTTGGATGGTTACCTCAATCTGGTTGCTAGTTTACGTTGAAACATATCCGCATTCATCAATGTCAACGTGTACCACAGGTGCGGTGGTTGTTTGGAGTGTCGGATTCTCATGAAACTACTGGACGATGCTCACCGACATTTTCATCCCGGAAACCAAAAGTCTTCAAATTTATCCTGCAACTCCGCTTGGTTTAAGCAGATGACAACAACAGTTTCAGTCTAGACAGTATGTCAACATGCACAGTGTTCAACTCTGGCCGAGCCAAACATGCAGCGAATGCAAACTTACATGAACATGTCCGAAGTAATAACGAGCCACCTCCTTAGTGCAGAAATACGAGCAGTACTTCTGATTACAGGGCAGATTCTCGTTTTAAACACTCAAAGACATCGCTGAAATTGCGTCTTTTCTCTCAGTTTCTCTCGTCTTTCCTCCTTCTCTCTCTCGAACTTTTTTCTCATCCCCAAAACAAATCCTCCCATAGGAAAATCTGATTGGCTCTCAAACTAGTCAGTCTCTTATTTGGCCAATGCACATCAACTAACAACCCAAAATGATGTTAGACACGTTTTTCACATGTACACCCCAACCAAACTCTGATATAGAAAAGAAAAGAAAACAATACATATTAAACAAATATATTTCAAATTACAAAAGAAAACTAAAACAAAGCATTTTATCATAATAATTTCACCCTCAGTAAATATAGAAAATGACAAATATATTCCTCAGGGTTACATCTCTTTCCAACGAGAGACGAGGGATTGCTAATAATCTGCCTTACAGAAACCTGGATGTCTGCAGAGATTCCCGACTCAGCCATCGAACCCGCGGGGTTCTCCGTGCACCGAGCGGACAGAGCGAAAGACCTCTCAGGTAAAACAGAGGTGGTGGTGTATGTTTTATGATCAACAAATCATGGTGTGATCAGAGGAACGTACATTTTATCAAGTCTTTCTGCTCTCCAGATCTGGAATATCTCACGCTTCTGTGTCGACCATTCTGGCTACAGAGGGAATTCGAAGTGGTCATTATTACAGCTGTGTACATCCCCCCACAAGCCGTCACAGACCGGGCACTCAAGGAAATGTATGGGAGCATAAGTGAGCAGGAAACCGCGCACCCTGAGTCCGCACCAAAATACCACCAACATATCAGCTTCAACACACGCGGGGACCAGGTTTTGGACCATTGCTATTCTCCTTTCTGGGATGGCAACAAATCCCTCCCCTGCCCACCATTTGGCAAATCAGACCACTCTTCCGTTCTGCTTCAGCCCACTTACAGGACGAATCTGAAACAGGAAGCACCCACCCTCAGAACGATCCAGTGCTGGTTGGACCAATAAGACTCTATGCTACAAGACTGTTTTGATCACACGGACTAGGAGATGTGCGTAGAGGACGTTGTTCCGACCAAAACAATATGGACCTACCCCAATCAGAAACCATGGGTTAACAGAGATGTTCGCACGGCACTTAATGTGCGGACCTCCATTTTTAATTCCGGGAATGCGGGGGAGCATAAACAAGCCAGTTATGCCCTCCGTAACTCTATCAGAGCAGTCAAATGCCAGTACAGGTACAAAATTGAAGGACAGTTCAACACCACTGAGTCTAGAAGTATATGGCAGGGAATTAACATCATCACGGAATACAAAGGGAATAAAAACTCAGCCGTGAACAACGCTACCTCTCTCCCGGATGAGCTTAATACATTTTATGCTCATTTCGAGGACAATAACACCTCCCTCGTGGAGGGAGCACCACTGAGTCTAGTTGTCTTTTATTTATAATTTTACTTTTTAGCTTAGTGTAGAGGTGCTTGCTAAGCCATTGGTTTATCTGAAGTCAGTAAGTTACTAATACTAAAGACTAATACTAAAGAAAAATGGACTGTGAATTCTCCAGCAGGGTAAGACATTTCATAAAAAATATATAAGCACTGTTCATTTTATCACATGTTTGTGCACCCTGCATACTTAACTGACGAAAAAAACGTTTTGTCTCTGATGAACATATTTTTCATTGCAGTTATAGCATTTGATTAATAGTCTTCACAGTCAAATCATCACTCATTGTTATTCTTCATGAAGTAATCATGAGATGGTAATGTATCTTGCATTATACTCTCATTCTCCATGTTGCTTAGAATGAAAGCATCTGCTAAATAGAAAAATCATAATGTAAATGCATTCCAGCAGAAATGGAGCCTTTGTGTTTGATATTACCTCCTCTAGAATAATAACCTTTCAGGGAGAATTTATTAAGAAGTAATTGCACCTGCTGATAGCTTTGTTTATTTGCATGTACTGTCCATGTTGTTTTAGCACCAAATCTCTAAAGGTATTTAGCAAATCAGATAAATGCGCAAACACGCCCATATAATTTGTGCTGAATGGAATTTTTACTGTAACGGGGTAAGGGATGGGCAACGAGGAGGCAGGAACCGGCTGAACAGTCAACATAAAGTTTAATTATATAAATTAACTTAAAACAACATAAAGACACACAGACACACACTACACAGCCATGTGTGTCTCTCTTTCTCGAACTGGCGATGGTAAACTATGCTTGGGCAGGGCGAAGCCAGAGGAAACTCTGGTGGATGTCCACAGCGGCCCTGACGTGCAAATCGGTCATCCGACCTGGGTATAGGGGCGAAAAACTAATTGAACCATCTAGTAGCTGTTCCCTCCAAAGTTTCCCTCAGGATAGCTGGTGCTCGTTCGCATTTTTATCCGGTAAAGGGAATGACTAGAGGCCTTGGGACTTTAAATGTGTAAGAAGCCCAGCTCGATGGCTTGGAGCTGGGCATGGAATGCGAGAATCCTAGTGGGACACTTTTGGTAAGCAGAACTGGCGCTGCGGGATGAACCGAATGCCGGGTTAAGGCGCCCGATGCCGACGCTCATCAGACCCCAGAAAAGGTGTTGGTTTATGTAGACAGCAGGACGGTGGCCATGGAAGTCGGAATCCGCTAAGGAGTGTGTAACAACACACCTGCCGAATCAACTAGCCCTGAAAATGGATGCCGCTGGAGCGTCGGGCCCATACCCAGCCATTGTGGGCACGAGAGCCGACACAAGAGCTAAGCCGCGATGAGTAGGAGGGCCGCGGCGGTGGTGCAGAAACCTAGGGCATGGGCCCAGGTGGAGCCGCCACAGGTGCAGATCTTGGTGGTGGTAGCAAATATTCAAACGAGAGCTTTGAAGGCCAAAGAGGAGAAGGGTTCCATGTGAACAGCAGTTGAACATGGGTCAGTCAGTCTTAAGGGATGGGTGAACACCACTAGGAAGGGCGGATCAAAAGGGGGTAGGTTTCAGATCCCCGAACCTGGAGTGGTGGAGATGGGCGCCGCATCCAGTGCGGTAACGTGACTGAACCCGGAGAAGCTGGCAGGAGCCCCGGGAAGAGATCTCTTTTCTTTGTGAAGGGCAGGGCGCCCTGGAAAGCACCAGTTCCAGCAGCGTCCGGTGTAAATCTTGTGCCGGGCCGTACCCATATCCGCAGCAGTTCTCTAAGGTGAACAGCCTCTGGCGTGTTGGAACAAGGGAGGTCAGAGAAACCCCCGACATGATGCTCTCCCCTCCCCTACCTTTATTGTAGTGGGGCATTGCACTTCCAGCCACACCTAATGGCAGGTCACCCCCTCCTTTCTGGAGCCCTGTAAGAGACAAGGGGAGGGAAAGGGAAGAGGAAAAGAGTGAGGTGGAGCAACAGAGATAGAGAGAGGAGAGAGAGAGAGAGAGAGGAAAACTTGCTCACCGGTTCCTGGACACACTGTCGCCTGATTCTCAACCACTCCTCCGCCCTCTGGCGGATGACAGCTCGCTCCTCCCCCCGGCGGACAGAAGTGAGTCCCCCAACCCCTGGCGGACGGAATCTCTTATGGCAGGGTTTCTCTGGCAGCGACCCCTCCATTCCCAGGCATGCGCTCGCTCCTTTGGTGGACTGCAGTGACGAGGGCTCCATGACAGCTCATCCCTCCTCATTCCCTGGTTTTGGCACCAATGTAACGGGGTAAGGGATGGGCAAGGATGAGGTAGGAACCGGACTATAAATATGAACTTATAACAACATAAAACATTAAGACACACAGACACACACAACGCGGCTGTGTGCATCTCTCTTTCTTTTGAACTGGTTACTCCGGCTCGTCTTTATCCCCCTCCCGGCTGATTAGCCTGATTCAGGGATCAGGCTAATCCTCACAGCCCGGCCCCGCTCTTCATCACTATGCCAGCTATGCAGCCATACTTAGGGACAAGGAAAGGCACATTCCCTTTCATAGGACCTTATGAATTTACTCCTATTCTAACAGAGAGAACCTGGGAAACATGAGTCAAACCCTTGTCTAGATTACAAAATCTAACAAAAGTAGGCAGAGAGGACAACCCTGCCTCCATAGAGTACAAATGTCCTCCAAGGATGCACCTCTAGCCAAAGCCCATGAGGATGCAACGCTCCTCATAGAATGAGCCTAAATACCAAGAGGTGAAGGCAAACCATACGCCTCATAAGCAATCGAAATTGCATCAACAATCCAATGAGTCAGTCTTTATTTGGAATGTGAAACACCTCTGTTGTGGTCACCAAATCACACAAATATCTGCTCTGACTCAGTCAACATAAACCCATAGATCCCTTACTTTTCATGTTCCTCTGACTGAAATTGGGGAGGAGAGATATTAGTATTACTAGTCTGTTAGCGAAAGGACATAGAGATAACCTTAGGTAAATATACCAAACAATTTGATAACTATGGCACAACATATATACATAAAGGATTGATTGATAGGGCAAATAAATCACCAACACTCTAAAACAATGCCAATAGCAGGGCAGTTTTAAAAGTCAAAAACATATCAGCAACTGATGTTAAGGGCTTGGATGGGGCAGCCGAGAGTACCTCTAACACCACAGATAAATCCCATAAAGGGACGTGGACAGGATAAAAAGGTCTAAGCCTGCACTCTGCACAAGAGACAAGAGAATGTCTACCAATAAAAACTCCAATTCACAAGTGCGTGCTCAGCTGCTATAGCGATGACATAGACTTAAGCATTGCCAGAGCAATCCAGGCCCAGAAGTGCTCCTGTAAAAATTCCAGCACTTAACCAACAGTGCAGTGAACTGGATCAGCAGGAGGTGAAAATATACCACTTAAATGTGTCTAGCCTTCACATTGATGGAGGTCTAGCATTTAGAACGATATCAACCAACCAGTGGGGAATAAACCATCATACAAAAGAGCACCTGTTTAGGGGCCAAAACACCAACAGGAGCTGAACTAGATCCTCCCGAACCCTCTTTAGAATTGTGTGCAGTAGGCTGATCAGTGGAAATGTGTAAAGACGTGCTACCGAGCGGTGCCTGGGTCAAGAGAGGGAACTAGAGGGGACAATGTGATGTCTTGCTTGATGTGAGCAGATCCATGTCCACTCTGCTGAACCTCCTGCAGATTGTTCTACAATCTGAGTATGTAATGTCCATTCTTTGATTTTCACACCCCATCTTGACAGGAGATCTGCCCCCAAATTCAAAAGGACCAGAACATGTATGGCTCGTAGAGACAGTACATTGTCTTGCACCCACGGAAGAATGCGATATGCCAGCCTTAGAATAGCACAAGAGTGAAACCCTCCCTGACGGTTGATGTAGGTCACAACCGTCCTGTTGTTTGTCAGGATGATAGGATACATTTCAGCACCACCAACATATCCAGACAGTTTATGTGCCAAACCAGCTGCTGGCTCATCCACACTCATAGGCCAGATGACCCGGACGAACATCACCAAGATAATTCAAAATGCTTATGTCTTGAAGCCTCAGTGGCATCAAGGCTGTATCCATACATTTTGAGAATGTATATGGTGCCAAAGTGAGTCAGAACTGAAGTCCACTTCACCCCCAAAAGGGAAAATGAGAAAACGCATGTGCTTCGTCACAATCTGAATGTGAAAATAAGCGTCCCTATCTATCGTCACAAACCAGTCCAACGACCGCCATAGCATCGCACATCACACACCGAGACAACATTCTACAGGATCCATCAACATATTTCCTTTAATTAATTCTTAAAATTAGGCCAATTCATTCCCAAAATCAGTGGATTGGTGAGGCGGGAATTAACTGCAGCCTCTACTCTATAAATAAACAGTAACCACCATTGAGATACTATGAATACATGTGAATATCCCCATGCGCCCATTTATCTGTGCCCAATGCCCTGTTTTGCACCAAGTGTTGGTGGATCGAGAAAAAACTAATCTTCCTAGAAGTGCTTTTACAGGGGATTCAACAGCAGTTTAAGACAGCAGTGGTTCCACTAGCCTCCACCAGAACTAATCTTACGATGCTCTCATTTACCATTGGAGAGCATTAGTACCAGTTTAATACTAGGCTTGTTGTATCTGCTAATAATTTATATGCAATGTATTTAGCTCAAGAAAGGAATTGAGCTTAGTTCTGGGAATTTCGATTATGTTTATGTCTGATTAACCTGCGGACAGCGTGGAGTTGATATAATGTATCTGTTAAGCCTTTAGGGAAATACTATTCTCATGGCCATTGAAAATAAATGTACAAATATGTTGAAATATTGTTTAAGCATGTAGCGTAGATCTTTAAATTCAAGTGACTAATGTATTTATCAATATATATCACAGTCAGCTTCTCTTGAATACAAACAAACTATATTGACTAAACTACATTAAAAACTAAACTAGCACACATCTGACAAACATGAACAGGTTAATGAATGAGTTTTGAAAGAGAATGAATGGAAATAACCTGTAACAGGAAAATGAACTTTATGACCTCTATAGAACAGTCATACTCAAATGGCGGACCATGGTCCATGTCCGGACCCAGCAAAGGATCAATACGGACCAAACAGCACCAGTCTTAAAGATATCGAAGTGAACAAATTAATTTCAGAGACCTTTCAAACATGATCAACTGGGCACCATTTACCAAGTTTAGCACAGCCTCTCTCTGTCTCTAGCAGTGGAGAAGAAACACTAGACACGGGCCGTATCTAATCCAATTGTGTGCGTTTATGCAAATTTGTCTCGTGACGAGATCCGCATACTATCCAATCACATGCATTTATGCAAATTTGCCTCATGATGCGATCCATGTCCTATCCAATCATCTATCCAGCAATATAGATACTAGCATCTTTCGCTAAAATATATTGTATATAAAAGATTGTAGCAAAGTGTCTGAAATTAATCCGACTGTTCAGAAAAAACAGGTTTGTGACAGGACAAAGTGCATCCAGAGCGCCTTTAAACAATTACGTTATTTTCCATATAAAATAGCCTTTATTATGATCAGCATGTTTAAAGTCTTTCACAAACAGATTATTTTTGTGAAAATTAATCAAAGATGTCCTCATCTCTGGCATAGATGGCAAGAAAAAACAACCAGAAATTTGATATTATTAGTAATGTAGTGGAGTTCTCATGAGAATGTTTCCATTATTTGATATTTATATTCCATTTATTGGCCTACATAACTTTAGCTTACAGCATTTTAAGCTTTACTATTGTGATGCACATTGTTTGTTGTTGGGAGATTTTCACTTTAAGGAAAATGCAAAAACGGTCCATTCAGACTTTTATATTTTCCCCATTTTCTCTCAGGGGGTACCTCTGAACCCCTATACTGTATCTTTCTTTAGACTCAAGGCCTGCTTAGGTATCTACAAATATTCAAACACAAATACTGGAATTCTGTCATTCAGCATCAATCAAACAGTGGATTTTTTTCTTTTAATATTCATATCAAAGTGCACTCGGTTGAGGAACTAATTGAAATATTTTTATCTTTTGGTAGAATATTACACAAACCCCACTACTTTGGCTTTGTCTCTGGGGCCCCAATGTCATAATCCTTGCCTAATTTTGAAGAGACTGTTTTGACTTTATGATTTTTTCTTTTACAAATTACTATCGCTGCCAACTTATGTCATTTCGTAGCTACAGTATACTGACACCATGTAAGTTATTGTCCGGACCTTTGCTGGGAAGGAAATGTAGAGACCGGACCTCTTGGAACTTTAATTGAATACCACTGTTATAAAACCTTGCCTTAAAACCACCAATACTTCATTTAGTACACTGTGATTTGAGATTGGGTTACTCAAATTATATATTAAAGAGACACCAGCACATTCAAAGAAAGTTTGGAGGTAATTGTAGTTCGATAGTCTTGAAGTTCTGATGCAGTTGGAGGGTCGATTTTAGCAGTGACGTCTACGTTCTAGAGACATTTGGAACTCTGAATGTGAGGAATCTCAGCTCCCTTAAGAGTTTCAGAACTAAAGTGATGATAACATGCAAACTCGTCCAGCAGAACAGGAGAACTCCCCTAGAGCGCTAAGGTGGTGAGATTTTTTAGTTGAAGTTTACTGCACCCCAAAGGTGTCTTGTGCCAGTCAAAAGTGTTTTTTTGCTTTGTCATATGATCAACTCCTCCTCTCCTGCTCAAAGTTATTTATAAGTTCTTTGTGTGTAAAGATTTCTCAATTTTCTGCTCAAAAAGGTACATGTTTTAATCATGATTTTAATAAGAGAACTATATATAAAAATAACCCCAAAACACTTCACACCATCATTTGGGACCCACATAGCAGACCGACTTGGACAGAGTGTGGCCTGAAGCTGGCACTGATGCCCTCATGTAGGCAATGGTATGCGTCATGTCAGCCAAATATGGGCCGTGTTTGTCAATGGCGGCTCTGCATACATGACGGCAAAAAACATGAGCGATTGTTGGTGGGAGGGTTTGTGACCCATATCAAGCTTATGAATCATGAGTCACATTTGAAAAGTTACACAGATTTTATATATATATATATATATATATATATATATATATATATATATATATATATATATATATATATATTATTTAAATGGATCCCTAGATTTTCTTCTTCTTCTTAGAAATAATAATTTTAATAAATGTTAGAATAATTGATAATCAAAAAATCAAGACATTTTTCATTGTTACAATATTTCGTAAGCCAACCGCATGACCCATTTATATATTTATTTTTTCCATCATATTTTTTAAATATTGAAAATGTTTGATATTTATAAAAAATAGGTCAAGGTTGGTCAAGATAACGTTCAAAGAACAAATTTAAATTCAGCAGTAATATCTGACTAAAAAGTTATCATATGTGGAGCTTCTTAAGCTCAGATAACAAAAAAAATTACAAAAAAGTTCTGACTGGTTCAGCAAAGCCACACGGGCATGTGTTCTTCCATGAGTGCTGCGAGTTAAGCGATGTTTCTGTGATAACACTGCATTGCACTATGATATTATCCTTGTGTCTTCTTGTTTGTTATATCTGTAGTTTAAGTAACTTAGGAACAAGACACTTTCAGTGTCTCCCTCCGCTCTCAGCCATAGCTCTACTTATACTGTAGCTCTTGATTTCCTATCCCTCAAGCAGATCTTAGCGTGAGGCTGCCTCCGCAAGTGGCAGCTGCTTGTTCTATCACCTGTGGCACCTCTGCCCCTCTGCTTCTCTACCCCCCGATCTCCCCCCTCTCACCTATAGCCTACACCCTCCCGCACGCCGTTCCAGGTTTCGTTCTTTTGGGGGAAGGAGGCATTATAGAGAATTAATTCTGTATCTCATATTCCTACCTAAGCTAGTGACTTGCTGCCCCGGTTTTGGCTTCTTTTTGGGGTATTTGAGCTCTGGTCAAGTCTCGAGTTTTGAGCCCTCTGCCAGGGACAGCAAACCAAACATGTTTACACTATCCTCACTGCATGATTACATTAACTTGCATTTCATAACAAAATTCAGGAGGAGCATGTTCATTATAACAAAGTTCAGGAGGAGAATGTTCATTTAATCCGACCAATCACATTGACAGAGTAAGCATATATAAACAGCTGCTTACACTCATGATGTGATGATTCATCCAGAATCCCTCCACCACCCCAACTCCTCCCATCTATTCATTAATAACTCAAGTCTATTTAAGTAGAGCTGTGTGTCATCGATTTAGCAGTGGTAAGAGAACCCATGTTCTTGAATGATGTATCACAGTAGCAGATGTGACTTGGACACCTCACCTCTCCAGGCTACCTTGAAAGACCTACCTGAGTAATGGGACTTGAATCGTTCCTGTAATGCCCAGTAGAGAGGGTGGACAGGGGAATCTGATTCTTGAATGATCCCATGCTTGCCTGTCTCAGCGACTTGGTGACAGATATTAGGGCAGTCTGGTATGTCCACTTTTGAAGCTTGACTGATTGTCATATAGCAGCTTGTTCTGAGAGATAGGCCAAGATCTGATTGAAAACTATCCTTTCAAGTGTTTTCGCTACGAATGGGAGGAGAGAGACTGGTCTGTAATTTTATACTTATGTGTACATCTGGAGGGTTAAGCACAGAGTTTTTTATAAAAACAGTTACTCAAGCCTGCTTTAATGCAGTGGGAAAAGTGCCTGCAAGTAGAGATGTGTTAATTATGTGTTTGACTGCAGGAAGGTTGGACGGAGAGAAGGCGGGAAGGAACAGATTCAAGGGGGCAGGTGGTAAGGTTGTTGGAGAGGAGGAATTTAGAGACCTCAATGTTGGTCAGAGGAGAGAACATAGCAATAGAAGAGCTGCATACAGGAGAAGGGTGTTTGAGAGGGTATTGTGCTGAGAAAGTACTGCTGATGGCTTTAACATTATCAGTAAAATAAGTAGCAAAGACATTTGCTGTCAGCTACAGTGCATCTGGAAAGTATTCAAAGCACTTCACTTGTTACATTTTGTTATGTGATTAATTTAATGGATTAAATTAATTATTTTCCTCAAAATTCGAAAAACAATACCCCATAATGACAACGTGAAAGAAGTTTGTTTGAAATCTTTGCAAATTTATAAAACAAAAAAAAAAAAAACAAAAAAAAAAAAAAATCACATGTACATAAGTATTCACAGCCTTTGCTCAATACTTTGTTGAAGCACCTTAGTCACCAATTACAGCCTCAAGTCTTTTTGTGTTGGGCATTCATCTCCCATTCTTCTTTGCAGGACCTTTCAAGCTCCATCAGGTTGGATGGGGAGCGTCAGTGCACAGCCATTTTCAGATCTCTCCAGAGATGTTCAATCGGGTTCAAGTCTGGGCTCTTGCTGGGCCACTCAAGGATAGTCACAGAGTTGTCCCATAGCCAATCCTTTGTTATCTTGGCTGTGTGCTTAGGGTCGTTGTCCTGTTGGAAGATGAACCTTCGCCCAGTCTGAGGTCCAGAGTGCTCTGGGGCAGGTTTTCATCAAGGATGTCTCTGTACATTGCTGGATTCATCTTTCCCTCGATCCTGACTAGTCTCCCAGTTCCTGCCACTGAAAAACACCCCCAAAGCATAATGCTGTCACCACCATGCTTCACTTTAGGGATGGTATTGGCCAGGTGATGAGTGGTGCCTGTTTTCCTCCAGACATGACGCTTGCCATTCAGGCCAAAGAGTTCAATCTTTGTTTCATCAGACCAGAGAATTTTGTTTCTCATGGTCTCAGAGTCCTTCAGGTGCCTTTTGGCAAACTCCAGGCAGGCTGTCATGTGCCTTTAACTGAGAAATGGATTCCGTCTGGCCACTCTACCATACAGGCCTGATTGGTAGAGTGCTACAGAGATGGTTATTCTTCTGCAAGGTTCTCCTCTCTCCACAGAGAGAGTGCTCTGACATGACTGTTAACTGTGGGACCTTATATAGACAGGCGTGTGCCTTTCCAATCATGTCCAATCAACTGAATTTACCACAGGTGGACTCCAATCAAGTTGAAGAAACATCTCAAGGATGATTAGAGGAAACAGGATGCACCTCAGCTCAATTTTGAGTGTCTTGGCAAAGGCTGTGAATACTTATGTACATGTGCATTTTTTTTAGTTTTAATAAATTTGCAAAGATTTCAAACAAACTTCATCATTATGTCATCATGGCATATTGTTTTTCGAATTTTGAGGAAAATAATGAATTTAATCCATTTTGGAATAAGTCTGTAACATAAAATGTGGAAAATGTGGATCAGCCACAACATTTAAACCAACTGCCTAATATTGTGTTGTGCCTAATATTCCAAGTTGCATCTCAGAATGACATTCTGAAATTATATTTTTCTCACCACAATTGTGGTGACACAGAGTGGTTATCTAAATTCCATTGTCTCCATTCCAATTGGTAACTGGTTAAAACATGATTAGAGAGTGGTTAACAGTGTTATTTTTTTTAAATGACAGTTCTCTGTGCTAAGAGTGGGTTATATACCAGTTGCAGTGTTGCCAATAATTTGTCAATAATTTGTTTTTGTTTTTTCTTGTGGGTGATTAGCAGCATATAAAGACACTCATTTATTTGTCTGTCAAACAAAGGATTCAAAAATACATAAAAAATGCAATTCACAAAAACAATTACTTGAATACACCTCTTGATGAACATGTTTTCAATTACTGAGTTAAAGTTAAAAATGGCATGTGGTGCAACCGTTCGGAGACAGTTAAACAAATTATAGTCTCATTATAAGCTTAAATTCTTGAAAAAAGTAATGTTGCCATCATTTTTGCTGAGTAATTTTATATTATTATTTCTTAAAAAAATGCAGTGAAACTATTTTATTTGAAAATATTATTAATATCACCAAATCATGTTGTGCAACCAAAATGTAGGTAGAAATTTTTGTTGTCAAAAATCACAAAACAGAGAATATCCTTCTCTTCAGACCCACAAGAATGTGTGTGAATATTAAAACCAAATAATAGTTTTTTATATCATTAAATCTCAATATTTTTAAATTTTTATGGAAAGGCACATATTGTCCAGGTCATTTGGTGCAACCATGAGAAAACTTCTACGGTTACGCATGTAACCTTGGTTCCCTGAGGGCTAGTATGCTGGCACTTTGGGGAATTTCTTCTCCAACTAACTTGTTGAAGCCCTTGTACAATAATAGCAAATCTCTGATTGGCAATGGTGTTTGAGCTCCGCCCCTTTTAGGCACACAGTTGGCCTATTTAAGCAGGTGCAAAATTACCATTCCCCCAGAATTTTCTGACTGAGGGACAAAGAGCACATCGCTCAGATCTCGAAGCTCTGAGTCAGATTTGCGGCCAGCTTGGGCAATGTCTTGTTCCTTTCATCTAAGGCAAAGGTTCCCAAACTTGTTCCTAGATGCCCTCCAACACTACACATTTTGAATATCTCCCTAATCAGAAAGCTGTTCCCTCGAACGCAAATTTCAAAAACAGCCTGTGGTAATTTGCGTAATTTGTACATGAATGCATGGGCCCTTTAGATCTATTGATGCAAACCAGTCCTGAGGGCGGATGTGTGTCTGAATTATCATTTTGAAAGGGTGTTTTGCGAGCACACAATTCAAGCATCTTAAATCTAGAATGGGCCTTAGCCGCTGTCTTTTTTCGGGATGAGAAAATAGCGGCTGTAAAACCCTTTGTAGGGAAGGCATTTTGGTATTGCGTTCTTTGCATGAAGATTTTTAATTTCTGCTCGTATCACCGGCATGTGAATGGATCATAAAAGACAGAACGTCATTGAAGCAAGATAGCCGGCGTGAAACCAGATTGAATAGACGTACTCTATCGTTTTAAGAACCCAGTCTGACATGGTTTATGTGGCCTAATTGACAGCTCAGGGGCAGCCTTTGGTGGCACCAGAGTGGCAGGAGTGGGGTTGCCAGGCACTGACCCAAAGTAGAGTGGGAGCATGGACAAAAGGCAGAGCAGTTTTTCTTTGGCAAAAGTGCTTCATCACTTGTGACTGTTCTTACACCGTGACAAAGTGCTCTGCGAAGACTTCCACAGCAACGCCAAACAGACCATCTGGTGACACAGGGGTGTCGAGGAGGTGCTCTTCCACAAACGTTTTCAATAAAGTTGAGGGCATCTAAATGCATTCAGTGGGAGACACAGATATAAAGCTGTGCTATAAAAATGCTATAAATGTTTTTCAAACAATTTTTAAAAACAAAATGACTTCAAAGATTTAATATCTATGGCACTTGACACATTTGATATTGTAATGGGGTCCATTTGTGGAGACAAGGAGGAAACGGGAAATGTGACTTCAACTCAAACAAGTCATCTTTTATTTCCTTTACTCAACAAGATTAATGGAACACAGTCAGGGCATGTGTGTGCTCTCTCCCAGTTTCTAGCGTGGTTCATCTTTATATCGCTCCCCTCATTGCAATCAGAAACAGGTGTTAGACATATTGTGCTCATGTGTGTGCACCCCCCATCTCCACAATAATATTTCCAATTATTATAACATTGGACAATCTTTTTTGTCAATGACCATAATGTATTCTTAATGTAAAATATATCCACAAAAATAATTATATTTTAATTATATATTAAATTTAATTATAAAATGTATTTTAATTATTTGTTTAATTACAGATCTGTTTCTAAGTCAGAACCTAGCAGCATCAAATCTGTGGGTGGTTGTGTGCTTGCCCATGCCAAAACAAAAAAAAAAGCCCACCCTCAAGTCTGTATGATATTTCGGTCTCTAGATAATTATTAATGTTGATTAAAAGATTAAATTACCATGATGTTACAAAGTGCAGAGACAGTTTTACAGTCAGCTACTTTTGTTTGCCCAGTAACACGTGTTTATAATGCAGCAGTCAGTCAATGTGATTGTTAACAATCCTGTTAAATGACATGCTATAGTAATCTAATATTATGCTATTGCCTCTTTATGAAGAGAGTGAGTTTACATCATCATGTCTATTATTATTAATTGAGCAAGGTTCCTCAACTAACAATTTTTGGGTTCCATAACATTTCCATAACAGAGCCTTTGGAAATTTTTCTTTACGGAAATAGAACATTTGTTTTAGGTTGTACACGATTGTTCTCAACATTCCATTAACCTCTTAATTTCTAGATCCTTTCTGCAACCATGCTGCAGCCACAGTAAACAGACAAGCCATTGATAAATAATTGGATTATTTTCGTTTATAATTTATTATAATTAATTATCATCATTATATAATATATATCAGCCACAACATATTTTGGAAGACTGATATATCCTTTCTGCAACCCTTCTGTGCTTCAACACTGAAAATTGCAGGGGCCTGGGTAGCTTAGCGAGTATTGATGGTCTCAGACACAGAGGCAACTGAGATTCGTCCTCCTCCACCCGGATTGAGGCGAGTCACTATGCCACCACGAGGACCTAGAGCGCATTGGGAATTGGGCATTCCAAATTTGGGAGAAAAGTGTGAAATTTGTGCCTTGTTTTTTGGTTTCCTAAAGATTTTCTCAGCAACATTAATATGAAGATATTAAGTAAGGAATCATTTATGATGGACTGTTGTATTATTGAAAAATAATGCACATCCGAGGTGGTACATTATTTTTTAATAAGTAATCGGGCCGGATTCAATTATTCCACTTATACTAGTGGTGCAACGATCAGAAAATTTGAAGCTGATACCTATCTCCGATATTTTAACACTAAGCTATACAGATTTGTTCTTAAAGTTCCCTTTGCCACATTTTTGCAAGTTATATGCTGTAGGGCTGCAACTAGCAATTATTTTGATAATCGACTAATCCAACGATTATTAGAACGATTATTTGACTATTGCAACGATTAATCATTAGCACTTAACTGACTATTCAGCTTGTACCTTGACTTAAAAGGTTGTAATAAACATGCTTAATAATAATAAAGAGGACAAAATCATCTTTTAAAAATACCTGTAAATAACATTAATTGAATTAAAGATAAAAAATTACTTTTTATTAAATTTCAGTAAAAAAATAATATTGTAATCAAGTCTTGTCATGTTTTCCATTTAAAAATATCTAAAAAGCCTTAACAAGATACATTTACTTGAGAAGCAAAATATAATATATTTAGACTTGCTTTCAGAGAATGTCTTGTATATAAGTGAATTTTGTATAAAAGTGTATTTGTTCACTTGTTTATTCATCTGCCAGTGCAGTAAAGTCAAAATATACTTATATTCAAGAGGCATTTATATGAACAATTGTATTTTTATGAATTAACATTATGATTAATAAATGCTGTAAATATACATTGTTCATGATACCTAATGCATTAAGTAATGTAAAAAAAGAAACCTTTTAATTGCTAACATTTATTTATATTGAAAACAGTTATTAATAGTTCTGTTGTCAATATCAAAAGGTCATTGTGACATACTGGCAACAAAAAACCATAATGAGAGCATCACACACAGTAGAGATACTTTCAAAAAGAAGAAGAATATATCCATTACAAACTCTAAAACTGCTCCAGTGAGAAATCATTAACATATATGATTTGTTTACTGAAACACAAATCACTAATTATTAAGCAAATGCGTGAAGACACGGTGCTGTTATTGAAGGTTAAACAGTTATATATGTTATTATTGGTATTGTGACCAACATTAATCTGATTTAATTTAAGATTCTCACAGAATCATAGCTGGGATGAGTGACAAATTAGATTGAGAGCACCTGGAGAGCATGCATGTTTGATTGACACCGAGAGCACTCATGTTAAAGAGAGTAAAAAAGCACTCATGATGGCTCAAACAGTCTCTATCGCTCCACACAACTTGTGATGTAACGTGAGTCGTGACAATCAGGTGTACTCAGATTTGTATTTGCATGTTTATTTGTTGTTGAATTTGTTTTTATACCCATTAGCAGACTCTTTATCATCTTCCTGCTCACTGTGCAATGAGTCAGAATGTCTACCGTTATGACTCTAGAAAGATTCAGCATCTTGCTTTGATACAGTCCAAGCCTTCGTTGCTAGTTCAAAAATGTCACTTTAGAACTTGCAACGGAGGATTGCGAGGCTTGCGCTGCTTTACTGGAGCACTTACTGGGGTAATAAGGTAGTGTGTTTGCGCAACTTTGTGTGTGAGTTTGTTTTTGAGTGATAGAAAGAGAAAAACTCAGAAACAGAGAGATCGCTTCTGGGATTACCTTTTTGTTGCAGTTCTCGTCAGAAGTAACATTGTGTAAAAATAGTCAAAATGTAAGTTTAAACAATTCTCAGCATTAGCAAGTGTCGCCATAGTTGTATATAGCTTCTCCTATGTAAAACTTAACTGTTTTCAACCCTGCTGAAATGCAGGTGTACACTGACATGACGGCTCTGTTTTTCACTTGCGAGTAAGTGTGTGCGTAATGCGTATAATGCACAGTGGTGGCCAATACCATTCTTTATTCATGGCAGTGTTTTTGGGCAGAATTGTTAGTGAGCGCACTCCCTTGGATGAAAAGCAACCAGACATAGATGGTCTCAGGATGCTTCACTGTTGGCACGACACAGGACTCATGGTAGCGTTCACCTTTTCTTCTCCAGATTATCGATTTTCCAGATGTCCCAAACAGTCGGAAGGGGGCTACATCAGAGAAAATATCTTTGCACCAGTCTTCTGCTGTCCAATCCTTGTACTTTCTGCTGAATTTCAGTCTGTCCTTGATGTATTTCTTGGAGAGAAGTGGCTTCCTTGCTGCTCTTCTTGACACCAGGCCATTGTCCAAAAATGATTCCGTAGCTGACTCCTCAGGAGGAGACGGTCCTGGCACTTGCTGGACACTCTGGGACGTCCTGAAGCCTTCTTCACTGCAGTTGAACCTCTCTCCTTGAAGTTCTTGATGATCCGGTAAATGGTTCTTTCAGGTGCAATATTCTTTGCAGCAATTTCCTTGCATGTGAGGCCATTTTGATGCAAAGCGATGATGGCTGCACGTCTTTCTTTAGAGGTAACCATTGCGAACAAGAACACAATGATTGGAAGCGCTTCTTCCCTCCTTTTATAGCAATCAGTCTGCTCTTATGATCCAATCAGAATGATAGAGTGATTTCACCTGACTAGTACTCGTTCACACTTTCCCAGGTGCTGCTGATATGATTAGTGAAATGATGTTGGCTGGTCATTTTGTGCCAGGGCCAAAAAACAGTGAAATTTGGGTGTTTGTAATAAAGTTCTTTTTTTTTTTTTGGCCAATGAAGATTTCTGAAATTATTTAAAATACATCTGATCACTCTGCACAATAATCTAGAAACAATTTAAATCAACACCACAACAACTGAAGCAGAAAACTTGTAGGGGGTCAACTGTATTATACCTAAAATGTCCCCTGTTTACATATAAAAATGTTTTTGCTGTTTTAAAATTTGCAGCTGTTTTAATATTTGCAGATATGCAATTTTGTAAAGACAGCCAAAGAGTCACCAAATCTGAGAACAAATTTTTAATTTTTTTAAAATAATATATAAACAAACAAATAACAAACAGGCTCATGACAAATGTTTCAATTAGTCAATACACCATAACATTCTGGTTTTACCCAAAAACTTTAAGCCAAGTTGCCATGCTGTTCTTTAGAATGACTTATGGTAAAATGAATGATAAGCTACATCAAGATTTTAGGTTAGAATTGAATCAGTAGGCT
Organism: Xyrauchen texanus; assembly: GCF_025860055.1. Classification (NCBI taxonomy): domain Eukaryota; kingdom Metazoa; phylum Chordata; class Actinopteri; order Cypriniformes; family Catostomidae; genus Xyrauchen; species Xyrauchen texanus. Next base: position 29,653,420 of record NC_068315.1, read on the forward strand.
ATAATCAGCATGTACAGGTCTTGTAAATGGTCAGCATTTCCTTCAAGATTATTTTAAAAATGTTTAAGCACATTTTTTAATTCACTTGTTCATTTTAAATGATCCAGTGTAACAAGTGAATTTTTAAATGCATGTATCTATCTCAATTACTATGAGTTTAAAAAAGTTGCATGCATCGAAATTATAAGTGACCAATAAGATGCCATTCGTGTAGTGTTTTTTTCTTATCATTATTATGTCTGTCAATGTCTATGTGCATTCTTTATTGAGCGTGACTGTTGTGTGCCTCTTAACAGAGAGTGCTGTTGCTAAAATGAAGCTCAATTCTTCGTTATTGAGCACACGTGTGCCCCTCCCTTGTGAGTGGTGTGCTGTGCATTGAGTATTTGATTGATAAATGGTGTTCATAAAGATGGTGTCACAGTCTGTCTCCCTCATTTTCTTCAAGGACTCTTGTTTTGAAGTTTCCCCTGCACTTAGTTTCTTAGTTCACTGCCCTAATCACTTCTATTGGTTCATCATCATCTGCACCTGCCTTCCATTCCCTCATTAGTTTCCCTGTGTATATACATATACCCTCTAGTTTTCTTCATTATTGGTCAGTCCTTGAAGTGTTACGTTGAGTTAGTGAAGTGTTACATTAAGTTTTGATGTTAAGATATATTGTTAGTTCCACTCCAGCGTTTATTCCACTCCAGCGATTACTATTGTTAAGATTTATTGTGTGTTCCACACCAGCAATTATTATAAAAGGATTAAATGAATCTACTCATGCGTCTCTTCCCCTCCACACCAACGTTACAGAAGGACTGACCTGCAAAAGATATGGATACACTTACCTGTTCCTCCTAACGTCCACCTCTACTCCAGCGATCCCTCTAATCCTCCTCTTCCACTCGTCCAGACCCACATGAGCATGGAGCCAACAGTGTTATTCATGGAGCTGTTCAGGCAGGATCTTCCCCTCTTGGAATACTAAACCAAGTTTCTTCACCTCGCTGCATCTACATAAATACCAGTGTTTTACCTTAAGCCCATTTATGGAACGGGATTAAACTATCACAGACCCACAGCACTTCCAGAGTTGGAAAATCTTCCCATGGCAAATTACATCCTAGCCACTCTGAATATCCATTAACCTTCACTTTCATCGCATTTGTTATAGTTGTTGACTCCTCCCTCCATGCCTTCCACGTCTCCTGTCTCCGCACCTTCCATGGCCGCTGAACATCTGTAAGGTAACTCTTTTACATTATATTTCCAAAAATATTTGTTGTGGGGGGGTCTCATCCTCTCCAGGTTCCGATGGTCGATTCCCTACAGCAGTCAGTGGTAGTGACCACGGAAGTTACATTTCTCCCATATGCTGTGATCCACCTTCTTTGGATCCTCTCCTCAAGCCTCCACTGGCTCCACCCTCAGACCCTTCCACGGCTCCGCCCTCTAATACTTCTGTGGCTCCGCCCACTTCCCCAGAGTCTCCTCTTCCAGAAGTTCTGCCTCCTGACCCAGTCATTGCTCTGTGGCCACCTTCCAGTCCTCCAGACCCAGTCCCTGCCCTGTGGCTACTTCCCAGGCCTCCTTATCCTTTCACAGCTCTGAAGCCACCCCCTAGGCCTCCTGATCATCTTCCTTGGATCCTTCATCTTCTGCGTCGTCATACCCTCCACATCCGTCACTGGCGCCAGGAGTCACCATTTGGGGGGGGGGTGTAATGTCACAGTCTGTCCCCTGCACTAGTTTTCCCAGTGTTCACTGCCCTAATCATTTCCATCGGTTCATCATCATCCGCACCTGCCATTCCCTCATTAGTTTTCCTATGTAATATTAGGGATGGTAAGATTCACTGATTTTGACATTTTCACTTAGGGGTGTATTCACTTTTGTTGCCAGCGGGTTAGATGTTAATGGCTGTGTGTTCAGTTATTTTGAGGGGACAGCAAATTTACACTGTTATACAAGCTGTACACTCACTACTTTACATTGTAGCAAAGTGTAATTTCTTCAGTGTTGTCACATGAAAAGATATAATCAAATATTTACAAAAATGTGAGGGGTGTACTTTTGTGAGATACTCTGTGTGTGTGTGTGTGTATATATATATATATATATATATATATATATATATATATATATATATATATATATATATATATATATATATACACCCTCTAGTTTTCTTCATTGATTAGTCCTTGAAGTGTTACATTTACATTTATGCATTTGGCAGACGCTTTTATCCAAAGCGACTTACAGTGCACTTATTACAGGGACAATCCCCCCGGAGAAACCTGGAGTTAAGTGCCTTGCTCAAGGGCCCAACAGTGGCATCTTGGTGGTGCTGGAGCTTGAACCCCCGACCTTCTGGTCAGTAACCCTGAGCCTCAACCACTCAGCCACCACTGCCTTACATTGAGTTAGTTAAGTGTTATGTTAAGTTTTGATGTTAAGATTTATTGTTAGTTCCACTCCAGCGATTATTATTAAATGATTAAAAGAATCTACTCCTTCGTCTCCTCTCTTCCACTCCAGACACCAATGTTACAGAGGGTGTTGTGTTTGTTATCTTCCCTATTTAGCCTTAAAGTAAACTATTTAGTGCTTTTCTTGTATTATGTGTGGAAGAAAAGCCGGATCAACTGTGCAGCTTTGTTTTCTCTCTCCTGGTTAGTTGCGCGTATGCTTTTTATTCTTGCACCTGTACCCAAAAGTAGCCTACTAATATGAATCTGTATAATTAGGTTAAAGCGTGTTGATGTGGTGAGCTTTAGTGTATAAGAGTCTTTCTCACTGAAGGTAAGGCATTTATTTGGGGTTTAGTAGGGTGATTTATAAAGGTTCCAATTTTATGATTTTAAGAGTATTCGTAATAATTTTACCATTGCAGGTATGGTGTAGCCCTTTATAACGCTAGCTGCTGTTTCTTCATACCTGTTTCTTTACATCTGTTCCTGCGTGCTCTTTCATCAGAGTCGCTTCATAGTTTGTTTTTCCAGACTTGTTGCTCTACATTTGTCTCGTTTGCATTGTACAGTGCAAAACATTAAAGATAGTAGGAAACAAAACTAAAAACTCATGTTATTTATAATAAGTCAAATAAACCACTTTCCATAAACTCTCAACAATATACACAAGTGTAACAGTGGGTGAAAGTCTTGAGTGCAGTTCCAAGCAACATAGCAGTATGACAATTACAATAAACATCTGATGTACACATAACACAGTTACACATCTTGTTACACAACACAATATACAATATAAACTTAATAATATATAATATACAGTATACACAAAATAAAATGACTGTATACAATAAAATACACTGTACCGCCTCCCCACCACCCCCATGTAATCAGTGGAAATAAATATGAAGTGTTGTTCTGACATTCAGCTTTTGGTTGATAGTCTGTTGCCAGTGTGTTATTAAGTGAAGTATAAAATGTGAGTACAGTCTGAGGCTAATAAAGTGCGGAGCTGATATATGATTCGTGAGCAATCAAGAGTTTAAAAGTCTGATTGCTTGGGAGAAGAAGCTGTCATGAAATCGGCTGATGCGGATCGTGATACTGCAATACCGCCTGCCTGATGTTAGCAGTGAGAGCAGCCCATGGCTTGGGTGTGTACTGTATGTTGTGTAAGTGTATAAGAGTGTACTATATGTTGTACTACACGTCCTTCCATGCCCCCAGCCTTGATACATTTTGTGATCGGAAAAAAAGCAAAATTTCCTTAAGGGGTGCAGTTAGCTCCGTTGTACCCTACTGCGCCTGTGGTGGTGAGACAGGTGCCCGTTCATCCTTTAGATCTTCTTGATTCTTCTTTAGATCTTGTTCATGTAAGATATATTAGATCATATTTGGCCTTGTACATAGTGGTTGCATTTTGGGAATCAAAACCAGCCATTTGTGATCTGAGTTTGTGCGATTCATGAAAATGTAAAATCTACCAATAGCAGCTGGGGGTCTATCATTCAAAAAACACCTTTAGCAAGCAACATTAATAATACTAAAGATGTAATTGTTCGAAAAACTAAAAAATGTTTTGAGTGAATTTACTGATCTCTTAAATTTGTAAAACTTCCAATGGCTGACCTGTCAAATAGCTTTACTAATCTCTCACAAAAAACGTGCAGGTCACAAGTGAATGAAGTAAGTCAGATAAACACCTCTAAATGCAAGATGATTAAATGTCATAGTTGTTTCTTGAGAATGTAGAGTCATAAATGCAGAGGCACAATATACTTTGAGTCATAATATAATATATGTATGACTCAAAGTTAAGTTCAAGATTTCAATATTATTGAAAACCGTGCATATTAAAGGGTTGGTTAACCGTAAAATTTTTATTCTGTAATTATTTACTCACCCTCATGGTGTTAAACTATTTATTGTAAATGTTGTTTTTTGTACTTATTTATTTTTCCTTTTTAGAGCTTGGCAGATGTGGTCACTATTAACTGTTGTATGGGAAAGAGGTATGTGAAGATTCTGCAACAAAAAAAATCATTTTGTGTTCCTTGGATAAAATAGCGGCATATGGGTTTGGAACGACATGAGTATGAGAATATAGTGACAGAATGTTCATCTTTTTGGAATAGTGAGCTATTCCTTTATAACATTCAAGGAGCATTCAGGACATGGAAGACATGGAAAGACACTCGGCATAGACACTAGACATATTTAAAATCCAATAATATTTTGAAAGCCCTAATCAGTTTCTCATAAAATAAGCCAGTTTCATCTTAATCTTGATGTGTTTACCAATGGAAAGACATTCTCTAAAAGGAAGCAAAAGCATTTATATGATTGAAGACTTTCTTCTTGATGTGGCCGCTCCCATTAGAGAAGCTTCAGGGGGGATTTAAATTATCCGCCACTCACACAAAAACGTGGCTTCAGTGTTCCCAAGATAATTAGGTGATTCTCATATCTAATTGGCCATAATGCTGCATGTACCATGACCAACACTGGGCCTGACACTCATTTTAGAACTTTAATTATTGCTTGCAGAGAGAACATGCAGTATTACTGAAGTCTTGGATAAATTTGTTAAAGGCCTTTTATAAATGGACTTTATCATGCCGGTTATCTTTTTTAATTATTTTTGTTTTAAGGTGTTTAAGGATTAGTTCACCAAAAATTTAATAACCGCTATTTTTAAACCTGTATGACTTTCTTCTGTGGAACACATAATGAGTTGCAGTAAACCATGATAGAATTTTCATATTAGGGTGAACTATTCCTTTAAGGTTAAATTGATTGTCATAGGAATCAGAGTTTTTTAACAGAGCATTAGTTTACTTGCCTCAGTGTTTCACTGACAGCATGGGCAACTTTCACCTCTGTCATGGCACTGAACACTGAATGATGGGAATAGGAACAATTTCACCTTAATTACATCATGAGTGAGACAAGTGACTGTTGAATAATAAGTAAATTAATTATAATTATTATTATTATTTAATGACTGGGAGAATAAGACAGTTGACATTTTACTAAAAATGCTTCTCTAGTCTCTTTATGCAATAACAAGTCAGGGGGGAAATAAAGACATTTTCAGTTTTTATGCAAAAGGTCTTGTCATTTCTTTTCTACATATTCTCTCAGTCATTAACTTGATAAATACGATAGAACAGGACAAGTTGTCACATAAGGAAAATAGAGTGCAACAATCTAGTTCCGGAAGTAAAAATCCCTTTAATTTTCTACATTTCTTTCAGCATTTTCCAGTAAACATTTAGCATTAGATTTAACATCTGTTAATCGAGTAGTTTTGTATTTTTCCATCGTTTCTAATTAAATTACGTCATTCTCAATACTTCATGGGATTGTAGATATTGTCTAAATTAATAAATTACACACCGTCCCTTTGTCTTTAGTCTGATTTTTAAATCCTTTTTTGCTTCAAATAAAATTTTGAAATCTTGTGATTCACCTCGTTGCTGGTTGGTTTGTTTCAAGGTAAAAAAAAGCAAAAATAGATTATTAAAATATTGCCTGGAATATATTTACTTTTTAAAAGTTGCTTCTTCCCCTTAGTCCATCGAAGCTGTCCGGGCTTGAGTACGTGACACAGCTTGATGCGCCGGGGTGGGGGAGCTGCCGCTGGGGCGCTGAACCTGCCAGAGAGGGAGAAAGGCTGGTGGTCGTGGTGACGGCCAAACACACCAGTTATGTGACCCAGGGACTGAGGAAACTGCTCTTTTGTTGAAAATGCGGGTACTGCAGCTACTGGAGTGTGCGACGAAATAAAAGGAAAAGGGAACATAAGATTCTCCACCGGTGGATGGAGTGGTCTGCTTACCAGCTCCGGGGCAGTGGCTTCTCCTGTCCCTGGGTTGCACGTCTTAGGGGCGCTTTGAGGTCTTCTTAGCCACCGGCTGTGAGATGGTTGGGGTCTGCTTCCTGCAGAAGTGCTCGATGCCTGGGTGGGGCCGCAGGGGCGGGCAGGGGTGGAGCTAGTGCAGCTGCCACAGGGGGACACCCTTTGTGACGGGGTGCGGGATCTTGAGCCGCGTCGGGGCAGAACATGTTGTATGGCTTCCGTCTGCTGCTTATCTGACAAGAACTGCTGGGTGAAGTCCTCAACGTTGTCACCTAATAGGCCGGCCGGGGTGATGGGGGCATTCAGGAACCGTGTCTTGGCGGCCTCATGCATCTTGACCAGGTTCAGTCACAGGTGGTGCTCCTGGACCAACAGCGTGGACATCGTCTGCTCGAGAGACCGCGCCATAACCTTCGTTTGGCGCTACTCGGATACAGGTGCACCACGAGCACCTTATCCACTGGGGGCTTTACCAAGTAGCCCCTGGCTGCCCTGCCATCGATGGTAGTGTGAGCGGGGGAGCCGAGAGATCAGGACTGGGAAGAGAAAGGTGCCTCCCACGAACTCATCAGCTCCTCGTACACTTCCAGGAAGAAGAGCACTGGGGCGCAGCTGTGAGTGTCGCCGCAAGCCCAGATACCAATCATCCAGCCGCGAGGGTTCAGGGGAGAGCGGAGGGTTCCACTCCAGTCCGATGCTCGCGGTGGCCCAGGAAAGCATGTCCGTCATCTCTACGGCCGCCTGTGACTGGGCGACCACACCCGAGGAGGGAATTTCCCATTTCCCATTGGCCTTTTATCAAAGATCAGAGGTGTTTCCGGGTTCTCAAGAGTGACCCCTCATGTCACTACATCGACACAACGTCGAGTGAGTGACAGATAGGGAAATTTTACGATCTTCATCTTGCTTCATTCCACCACTATAGACAATCATCTGCAATCCTCCTTAATACAGCTCAAATCTACTATAATTTGCATTCAACATCATTGAACACATGTATTTTTAAAACGTATAATTACAGAGCCATGACACAAAGGCAAGGCAAGTTTATTTATTTAACACATTTCATACACAATGGCAATTCAAAGTGCTTTACATGTCAATTTTAAAGAAAATACAAGTTACATAAAAAATAAAAACCAATTAAGAACATATTAAGAACATCCATAACTGTGTGTTAACCTTCCCTGATTAAACAGAGGATAACCCAAAAAAAAATCACACACACATCGAGAAAAATGTATTTATATTTTTTTATAAAAATAATAAAATACAATTATTAAAATGATAGAAAAACAAAAGCAAAATGATTCAGTGAAATCAATAAGTGCAGCACAATGCTCAGTCAGAAAATGCAGATAAACAAATGTGTTTTCAGTCTGGATATAAATGTGGCTACTGTTGGGGCACATCTAACCTCTTTTGGAAGCTAGTTCCAGCTGCAGGTGGCATAAAAGCTAAACGCTGTCTCACCTTGTTTTGAGTGAACCCTCTATATGTCTAACTGACATGATCCTAATGGTCTGAGAGATCTGTTCAACAAGCATATCGTAAATGTTTAGGTCCTAGGCTATTGATTGGTTTATAAATGAATAATAGTACTTTAAAATCAATTCTAAATGTAACTGGAAGCCAGTGTAAAGACCTGAGGACTGGAGTAAAATGTTCAAGATATTTGGTTTGGGTGAGAATCCTGGCAGCAGCATTTTGAATGAGCTGCAGGTGTCTAATTGTCTTTTTGGGAAGGCCGGTTAGAAGTCCACTGCAGTAGTCTACCCTACTGGTGATGAATGCAAGAACAAGTCTTGACTGGATACAAAACATCTAATTCTTGTTATATTTTTGAGATGATATTAGGCTGAATTAGGTATTTCTTTGATGTGACTACTGAAACGAAGGTCTTTCTCCAAGAATTCTTGATTTTTTTATCTTTAGGTCCTTTAGCCCCCTTTAGGAATTTCGCCTTTGTTGCCAAATACGATGACCTCGGTCTTGTCATTGTTTAACTGAAGGAAGTTTTGGCACATCCAACTGTTAATTTCATCAATGTACTGGCACAGGGAGTCTGTGGGGCTGTAGTCATTTGGTGATAGGGGTAGAGATAGATCTGGGTATCGTCTGCATAGCTATGGTATGCAATCTGGTTCTTTTTCATAATTTGGCCTAGAAGGAGCATATACAGGTTCAACAGGAGCAGTGCAAGAATTGAGCCTTGTGGGACTCTGCACGTCATGGATGTCCACTCAGATTCATAGTTTCCTATGTTCACATAGAAACCCCTACCTTCTAGATATGACCTGAACCAGCTGAGGACCGTCCCAGAGACCCCTACCCAGTTTTCCAATCTGTCTATTAGAATGTTGTGGTCAACAGTGTTAAAAGCAGCACTGAGATCCAATAATACCAGCTCTATTTTGTCTGAATCAGTATTTAGGCGAATATCATCATGCAGTCATTCGAGATTAAGAATTTGTTCAGCTGATTGAAAACAAACTTTTCAATGACTTTGCTTATGAAAGGAAGATTTGAAATTGGTAGATATTCAATACTGAGTTATCTAGATTGTTCTTTTTAAGAAGGGGCTTGGCAACTCTTTTTTTTCAGGGACTTCGGAAATGTGCCTGAAAGGAGTGACGCATTTACTGTTTCTGGCATATCTTTTTCCAGACAGTTAAACAAAATAAACAAGATACATAACACAAAGCTGTTATTCCTTGTCTTATTAGGAAATTGCCTACAGAACATTCACTAATAATTTTATTTTCATCGTTCAAGTTTAACATGTGCACTGCGCAGCCATTGATAACAGAAAAGTCAATCCATTCCTCTTTCACATTAATGAATGTCGCCAGTGAATCCCAACTTCTTTCCAACCAATGAATTCTTAGAAGCTATTTTTGTGAGAATAATTAAAAACATAAATTAATAAATAAAGTTTCTTCAATAAGTAAAGATTTTTACCCATTCTTCAAGCACATATTAAATAGTATATTGTGGCAGGGAGGAGGGCGTGGCCGGGTCGTGATCATACACACCCGGTCCCGTCCTCCGCACTGCCACATATATCTTCTATTCTTATTATACACAAACACATAGATACATAATACACACTTGTTGAAGACAATTATAATTAAATACAAAGAAAATTCTTACACAAAAAACATTATGCTTTCAGATCAGATCAAGTGAAAGCCTGTTATAAGCTACACTAACACACAGATATCACAGAAACAGAGCGTTCATGTAATCATGGTGTGTGTGTTTTGGGAAGACTGTGACTGCACAAGGGCTAGACAGAAACTTCACTAACTTTTCTTCTGAGAGGCGTTTAAAACAAAAATGGCCCAAAAAAACTATATAATTTAATGATTAAATCAATAGTAGTCGCTTAACAGTTACAGTTAGGTTATTAAGCGACAAAAGGCTAGCCTTATTTGGCAATGCAGACAATAAGTGTAACAGTAGTTACACATACCTGAAGCAGCCTTCTGGTATCAAAGTAATTTCCCATTGGGGACCATATATCAGCTCTGGGAACCAGTTGCAATTAGGCCAAATTGGCGCAACTAACAACACTGACTCCTTGTCCTCCTGTATCTGGCACAGAACTTGATGTACCAAGCTGACAGGGGGAAAGTCATAATTGTATTTTGCTGGCCACTTGTGAGCCTAGTGAAGTCTATGACATGTCGTACCATAGGTGACAATGCGTAGTCTGTGGGGAGGTAAACAGGTCGACGTCTGCTTCCCTGAAAACCTCCCAAATCATCTGAACTGTTTGAGTGGAATTTCTATTACCCAGGCTTGGGAACCTGATGTGACAGTAAATCTGCTCCGCTGTTCAGGTGGCCGTGTGATGTGTGCTGCACGTATGGATAGGAGACTTGATTTACTCAAGAGGAGAATTCGGCTCGCCAGGTTCAACGCTGGGCGAGAACACACTCCTCCTTATCGATTTATATACATTATGCCACGTAGTAATGGTCATTACGCATCAGTACCTGACTCCTTTGCACGACTGATCATAAGGCTTTCAGAGCCAACAGGACTCAGGGTCACATCATTCTTGCACTTGTCTAAGTGCCAAATGATGGACATCCTTTGCACATGGCTCTCCAGCCTGCGTTGGAAACATCCATAATGACAACCATCTGACCGTCTTGGTGAAAAAGATTTCATGAGTGTTTGTTTCAGTGGTCACTCGGTGTAACTGGGTTGGATAAAGGTGTAAATTTGCCCTTTTTTGTAAATTTGTTTGTGCCCTGAGCAATTGCTTGAAGGTATGCAAATTTTGTTTGGACCTCAAGAACATTTGACACAGAGCCCACAAAAAAACAGGCACTTGATCGATTAATATCAAATCACAGCATAACTTTGTTGGAGAGAGCGAGAGGAATATTGTGGGACACAGAGTAGTGTTCCGAGCCTTCGTTGCATCCGTTGTAGACCGGTCACCACATGTGACCCCGCTTAGCAGTTGCCCAACCATCAGGAATGCTTGAGCTGCCCAGAAGGAAACTTTTCGCTGGGATGAGGTCCAAAAAGGCAGACTGCTGGATCCAGGGGCTCTGACTCTACTCTGTGGGAAGGCATAGGGTTAGTCTTGGCAACATACTGTTTGGCTGAATGCTGCCCTGAGGTAGAGTGTGAGTTACAACCATATTGCGCCTCGGTAGGATGTGATTGCAAGCCAGCAATTTCTTATCTGCTTACTGAAACGTGTATGTGAAAGCATTTATAGCATCATCAAAGAGGCCCTGCTTACACACTGGGGCATCAAGCATGATGGTTTTGTCCCTGTCACTCAGATTTGATCAATTCAGCCAGATGTGGCATTCAGAGGACACCAGGCTACCCACAGACCTGCCAGATGGCTTGGGCAGGGGTTTTGGTAGCCCGGAGCACCAGATCTGAGGCACGACAGCTCTTGGACAGCTTCGGGGTCTGGACCTTTATCATCAAATTTTTTCAACATATGAGCCTGGTAGGCCTGTAGCACTGCCATGGTGTGCAGTACTGCACCAGCCTGACCTATTCAAATGTTGGCTTTATCCAACAATGTGGATGTGAGCCCCTAAGGCTAGTATGGGTGTACTGGCCTAGTTTTCCATGCAAGTGAGGAAGAGGAGGTGCATAAGTGTGCCACTACTGCCTCTTCGACTAGGGGAAGATGTGAATATCTCAGTATGGTCCATTGATGTGAAGGCCGCTGCATTTGTGACATACGTTCTTGCCGAGGACAGCAAGTGCCATATCCTGAACAGCTGGTCGTGCAGCTCTGGATAGAATGGTCCCGAGTAGCATGTTAAACATTACACCTACTCAGTAAAAAACATTAATCCAGTTGAGATTGTTCAGTCACGTCTGGGATGGGCCATTCAAGCTGAAGAAAGACCGTGTACCTCATCAGCTCAGTTTCTGAAGCAGATCAGAAACTCTGATGTGGCTCTGTTTCCCACCACTCAAGGGAAAATACAGGCACTTTGCCCATGCACCGAACATGACCATGTTTCCACATCTGAGTTCTCCAGCAATAGAGCATCCCCTTCTTCATCCTCACTACCAAACTTGATTGAACTATGCGCATCGATCTTAGGGCGCAGCAGGTCATCACGGGTGAAACACAATGGCAAAGACACTCTATAAAGAGTATCGGAGGTGTGCAAGGCTTGAGCCAGCAAAATGTTTTCTTTAAATCTTAGGTGAAGCTTCACTGGCCAGTTTGTGTTAACATTTACAGACTTTTTTTTTGTCACTATTGTTTGGTGATTGTTTACATTTAGCTGAAAACCCTGATATATGCTGATTAATAGCAGATGACAACTTATGAGAACTTAGCCCATATGGTGTGACAACATGCCTGTCTCATATTATTGAGACTAGTCAAGATTTGTTCAATGAAATGTATCTTTCATTTTTTTTTTCTGGGACAAATATTCAATAGCTTTTTGTAATTTTGGAGCCATAACTTTGAGGTACAGTGCATGCCTATACAGAAACTCAGAAGTGGGTAGTAACATGCTACATTTCCTCCATTACATTTACTTGAGAACATTTTTGTATGAAATATACATTTAAGAGTATGTTTAATAGTGTGTACTTTTTACTCTTACTCTAAGTACATTTCTAATTAAATGTTTTTACAATGGGTGAGCTTCATTTCATTACATTAATGATTTGAATTAAATAGTTTTTAATAAATGCATAATTTATTGAGAATTGTTTGAATGGGACTTTTACAACTTGGGAGTGTGTTTTGACAGCTGCGCTATGTCTCTCGAGTTGAGTCCACCGTTGCAGCTGCAGCAAGTGCTCAAAACAATCACTTTCTTTCATCACGCAATCATCTGACCGATGCGGCACATTTTTCTCATGGACAAAAGTGAACAAGCTCTAAATTTAAGTAAGCCTAACACACTTCCAAATAAAGATATAAGGTTCAGTTTACCCTTTCTGTACAGAACTAAAGATCTATATTCTTTCTACACACAAAACACTGTAATTAAGTCTCTCACTTCTATGATTCTTGTAGAGATTTCCATGCTTTCCCACAATTTTCTTTAAACACAATTAAAGTCGGCCTGCTCAGTAACAAGACCGCAACAGAGAAGAACTGTTGTAAGTCAAAGGTTTCTGTCAAATTAGCCCTTGCAGTTGTAAAGGCGCAAGAGCCTGGATTCTTTTAATTGCCTTTCTGACTGGAGTCTGTACTTTTGAACATAAAGAGAAAAAGTGATTTTATTTTTAGCATGCTCTTGGTTTTTGCAGGCAAAAATAATATTTTGAAGAGTGTACAGTATAGTCACCTCCTCGTTATTTTAGTCTTTATACTTGAAACCCCCCAAAGAGCTGAAATTATCTTTAGCTGTGTCCCGGATTTAATCCTTCTGCCCTATTCTATAGTGCATCATTTTGTTGTGTAAGTAGTGTGATTAGTGTATTCACACTAAAAATGGAGTGGAATGTTGGACACTTCATGTACTCAGCGGAAATGTAGTGGAAGAGGAGGGGTAAATTGCGATTTCATTACTTATGATTCTGGCCTGACAAAACAACTATAATTAATTATATACCATGGTCTGTTTTAATACTCAATTCTGATTGGCTGGAATGTGTGCAGTTAACCGTTGAATGCACAGTTAGTTCCAGTCAGTTTTAATCACTGATCGATATTAATGCGTTGTTTGTAACCATAGCAGCATAACATTACGGAGCAAGCAGAGTGAACAATTGCAATTGAAAAAATGTCCTAACCACTTTCATCAGCATAGCTAATATAATAGAATTCAGCTTGTTTTGCACAGATGGTGAGAGATTGAAATCAGGATCTATTAAATGTGTCTTTCTTCATCCAGCAAGGAGATGCAAGACGATTTAAACTGTAATGTGTTGTGTATTATATGTTGCTGTGCTGAAGTGCCACCTAGAGGCACTAGAGGGACCCCCCGCTCACACATCACTGACTCAAATGCTGAATGAGATATGCTGTTCTGTACAAAATGCAGATGAACATGTTGTTGTGGTGAAGCGCTACCGTACAGGGATAAATTGTGATTTCTTTAATTCAGTAAATCGTGCAGCCTTAATGGATACCATATCGATGTCTCAGAGGTCCAAAACTGCAGGTTCCAGAGTGTGTTTTGAATGGATTTCCCCTTATTATACAGTAAGAACTATTTTTACTGTCACTGCCATGTTTGTTACATCGGTTTTTCCACATTAATGTGAAAATGGCAATGAATAAAAATGTAATAATTCATTTTCTCTGGAGTGCCAACCCCTCTACATTCTGTGGATATTATTATTTCTGGATTGTGCAATTAAATTCACATTTGACCAAGTGAATGGTCACACTGCTTTTTCTCTTTGTCTGATATAGAACATACAGAGTTGCAGATCTAATTGCCCATAGATAAATTGAACCGTTATTTTTTATTTCTCCAGTCAAAATTTGCACTTTATGAAATATGTTACAGCTGTAACTTGGTATTCAGAAAGACTGCACAGTTGAGCAGTCTTAACAGGGTTTGCTGAATAAAGTATGTTCACCCACTAGCCATGGACAAAATTTCCACAGTGAAACAAAGTTTAGAAATATCCAGCTCATTCTCGCTCTCTTCTCATTAAGCGAGAACACAGCTGGCAGTCCGTTTTGGGTGCCATTCTTGTGTGACCTATAATATATAAGAATCAATTTGCAATGGATGACTGGCTCTGAATTAGAAGAATCCCATTGTGAATTCCCTTCCTGAAATAGCATGAAACAGCACAAGGTTAAGGCTCATTGTAATGAGACTTATTATGTCTGTTTATCAAGTCAATAGCACACATTGGTGACCACTGTCTACACAGTAATTTAGAGAGAAGCTCTTAAAACTCTTTTTCTTCCTTATTTTCTTTTATTTATACAAATTTTGTAACAGAATCATTAGCACAGATGGAAGGTAATTGATTTTTTCCAGGTCTGATGTGAGTATTTAAACTCCTGTAGTGATTTATAGGTTATATTCAATCCTTATTCCTTCCGACTGTGCTCAGGGGTGTAAATTAAATTGCTCTTCATTACTATACATACCATACTTATCACGGTCTCGCTCACCTGCACCGTGTTTCGTGTCATCTGCACCATGTTTCGTGTCGTCTGCACTGTGTTTCGTGTTGTTTGCCCCGTGTTTTCTGTTTCACCCGTCACTAGTCACGTTCCATGTCACGCTCTCTTGTTGTCCGCCTGTGTTTCACTGTCTCTGTGAAAACTACACTTCCCTTCTTCCCGTCTCTTCCGGCCCTGTCACTGTGTTATTGTCCGCACCTGTCCATCATTTTGTCATTACCGTGTCTCTTTATTTAAACCCTGCTGTTTTCCCTTCCCATTGTCGTGCGTTGGCGTTCCATGTCCCTTTCTACGCTTCATCTTCGTTCATTCGTGTGTTCCTTGTTGATGCTCCCCGCTCTCGTTGCTCATCCGTCCGAGGTTACCCTGCTGTCCATGTTCCCTGCTGTCTGTCGTTTCAGGTTTACCCTGTGCTCCGTGGATGTTCGATGCCTGCACCCCTGTGTTCAATCCAGTATTTTGGTTTCCTTTTCCCCTTGTGGATCTTTTCTTTGTTCCTGAGTTTGTTTATTTTTGTGTAATAATAAAGCCGCGTTTGGATCCTACCTCCCGTCTTCCTTGTCCTGCTTCCCACAAATCTTTACAATACTATTTTGGGACTTTTCTTTTTTTTTACTTGAGTACTTCTGAAACATACCTTTAGTACTTTTGCTCAATCACATTTTTGTGCCACTTTAAATGTCCTGAAAAATGTCTATCTATAAATTAACACTTATGAATTTGTTAATGTATATTTTTCTAGTTGCTTTCTGATGGTTCACGAATTGGCCTGAATAATATATACAGTATAAATATGCATATGTGTATGTGTGTATATATATATATATATATATCTATATCTATATATATATATATATATGTGTGTGTGTCTGTGTGTGTGTATATATGTATATATGTATATTGAATATTTATAGATACTGAGGAAATGTTGCCATATTGCATCTAAGTATTACATAAAAAAAGAAAAGTAGGCCTGTAACTTTTCCCCTCTAAACCAGTGAATTCATATGGTGAGAAACTGTGATGAAAAGATTGAAACATCACAGACTGACCTCTTACCTCAATACAAAGAATTCAAACTTCAAATTTGCATATTTGTGGGGAAGATGGTATATTTTAAAATCTTGAATATGATATTATTAGTTTTTTTGTTTTGTTTTTTAACAGAAGCGTGACATTCGTTTTCATACTCCAAAGTCATTTGACCGCTGCTGTGTGCATCACCCAAGTCAACTGTACAGCAACACCATATGCTTTAAAAGTACTGAAACCTGTTATCTTAAATGGTAAAACTTGAAAAAATTAAAAATGAAAAAAATCAGCATACTATTTTACACAGACACGCTTGAAATTTAATCTACAGGGTTCCCACCATTTTTGACCAATGCATTTCCATGATATATATATATATATATATATATATATATATATATATATGAATTTCATTGGTTTAGAGGGTAAAAGTTACAGGCCTACTTTTCTTTTCTTTTTTTTAATGTGATACTTAGATGCAATATGGCAACATTTCCTCAGTATCTATATTTGGTAACACTTTATAATAATGGTCCTTCATTAATAGGTAATTATCCAGGAATTAATGAAGGACAAATGAGTAGTACTACTATTAACTAATATGGAAACACGATTAATTAATCAGTAAGTAATAGTGAACTGATGACTG
Organism: Xyrauchen texanus; assembly: GCF_025860055.1. Taxonomy (NCBI): domain Eukaryota; kingdom Metazoa; phylum Chordata; class Actinopteri; order Cypriniformes; family Catostomidae; genus Xyrauchen; species Xyrauchen texanus. The sequence goes on from NC_068315.1 coordinate 29,670,036, forward strand.
AGGTAGTTCACTGTTAGATAATCAATAATTACTGAATTTGATTTGTCTCATTGAGAACTAATAACTAACCATGGCTAATTTAAAATAACTACCAATTAATTACTAATCAAAATATTAACATGTGCCTAAAATGTGAATGATTATGTTTTTATTGTGAACAAGATCATGAAATGTTCCTTCAGAGAAACATGCACCTCACCGATGTTCTTTGTGGAAATTAATTTATGAATATAACAGCTCTCTAAATAAAGACTACAGTGTCTGGTAGAGTATCATAGTCAGCTTACCTTACAGATATTATCTATCTGTGTACTTCTGCCCTAGACAGTCCATTTGGTAAACACGTACAGTTTTTATCAAATTAAATTGACATGTTTCTTCATTTGCCTATGTTCGGTCTGAACAGAACAGAACTTATGTTAAAGTTTACCGCGTGCAGGCAAAGTGACGGGATAGTGGAGCAAAACCGCACTCAATCTTCTTTCACTTTCAGCGTGAGCATTGAATATGGCGAACCTTGATTGGATTAGAAGCTTGATGGACTTCTTGTAAGATTAATTTATAGTATCTATGACTTAAAAAATTCATTGTCAAAATATTTTGTAAAACATAATACAGAAACATTGTATATTCAAGTGCTTTTACATTAATTAATAATGCATTACCATAACCCTCACTTTAAAATAATGGGCCAAATCAGTAGTAATTCAAAAAGACATCCAGCAATATAAAAAATGCCAAAGTTAATAATTTGTACTGAACGAGATATCCATAAGGAATACACAGGTTGGGTACATACATCCCTATATTTCTGTAAGGTAAGGCCTTGATTTAGAGAGCTGATATGTTCATAAATTAATTTCTACCAAAATAAAAAAAACACTGATGAGGTGCATGTTTCTCTGAAAGCACATTTCATGATCTTGTTCACAATAAAAACATAATCATTCACATTTTAGGCACATGTTAATGCTTTGATTAGTAATTAATTGTTAGTTATTTTAAATTAGCCATTGTTAGTTATTAGTTCTCAATGAGGCAAATCAAATTCAGTAATTATTTATTACCTAACAGGGAACAACCTCACTCATCTGTTCACTATTACATATTACATACTAATTTGTCCTGCATTAATTCCTACATAATTACCTATTAATGACGGGCCATTATTATAAAGTGTTACCCAATATTTATTTTTGTTAGTAACAGAAGGTATTTTATTTTGTATATATAATGGGGAAAAAATGCAATTATTAGAACATAATAAATGTCATAAGGGGCTAATATAACAATTCAATGAAAATTTAACAGCCATTGAATTATGGCACAAAGCTCCAGCTATTGTGACTGACCAACGACTGACAAAACAAAATGTTTTATTTATTTATTTAGTGTAATAAATCATTTTTTTATTAAATTTAAAGTTTTAAAGTGTAGCACTTTTAAATGAGGTATTTTCAAGCAGGCAAATCAGAAACACACACACACAAAACACACACAACAAAATGTATTCTTTCTGTAACTTCTGTAAGAGTGATGCAAAAAAATATTAGGACACTTTTGGACACGAAAAAACGTCACATCAAAAATGTCATAATGTTGTTAAATTTGTAACAAAACATTCAAGTACCATTTCATCTGAAAAACAAATTATACTAGAGCTTTTCTCTGATTATCTGTTATTTTTTTGTTATTTATATTGTTCTCCCATTTTCACATTCCCAATTCCCATTACTTACTAGGTCCTTGTGGTGGCGTGGTTACTCACCTCAATCCGGGTGGCGGAGGACAAGTCTCAGTTGCCTCCGCTTCTGAGACAGACAATCTGCACATTTTATCACATGGCTCGCTGTGCATGACACCGCGGAGACTTACAGCATGTGGAGGCTCATGCTACTCTCCACGATCAATGCACAACTTACCACACGCCCCATTGAGAGCAAGAACCACTTAATCGTGATCACAAGGAGGTTACCCCATGTGCCCTCCTTAGCAAGCGAGCCAATTTGGTTTCTTAGTAGACCTGGCTGGAGTCACTCAGCACACCCTGGATTCAAACTCGTGACTCCAGGGGTGGTAGTCAGCGTCAGTACTTGCTGAGCTACCTAGGCCCATCCCATATCTGACTTGTAATGTAATGCAACATGATCAGTTCCTCCACAGGTGTTGTTCATCTCATTACCTAGAGACATGTTCTGCTAATGTTTGACAACCAGAGAGTGTCCAATCACAATTTACCTGCATTATGAAGTGTTTTTGTTTTACAAAAACAGTGTATTGTTTTATCATTTTAAACCCCCCAAAATTTTTGTTTTCTAAAGAAATGCATTTTCATACATTTTCAAGTGTCCAAACACTTTTTGAGACTACTGTTTCTACTGATTCATCTGAGTTTGACTAGTTTCTTCCAAAACTTGGTTATCAAAATCATATACAGTTCAATCCAGACAAACAGCGCATTGTTGGCGTTTTTCGCCAGCGCTGAATTGCAGACTAATGAGCCAGCACATGAGGTGTGGAGAAGAGCCTGAGATGAATTGGGCAAGCTCTGTTGACTCGTATTGGTGCTGCTCCCCTGGGAGAAGTCACTTTACGTCTTTGAGGTGAACTAAGCTAAGATTTATCACGAAGCAACACACTGGAATGCTCTCTCAACCAGAGTTACATGCTCATGTGAGTGTGACACATGGTAAGAGCTTATCTGCATTCCCTAGGATTCCTGACTGATAGAAAGCCAGACTCACACTGACAGAATGGGAAATATGAGAGGAACAGACAGAATGGTACATTTTTAGAGCAGTGCAAGCCGAGGGGTGAGACACTGATGTGTAATGTTGTTGTTTTGTTTCTTTTGATGCTTAATTTTATGTGTAATCCGTGCAGTGATGACGTCACTGGCTTCAGTCGTGCATTTTTAATCCCATCCTATGGAGAGGATTTGCATGATCAGTACGACTTGCTTTAAACTCAGCAGCCATGCAATGATGTCATAGTTTGAATAAATAATATTTTGAATCCATTAAGCTCTAAAATAAGATATGTACAGTAGATTAATTAAGGCATGTAGGCTTAATAGTACCTAAATCTTAATCATTCTAAAACGTATAACTCATTAACGTATAAAACATTTTTTTATAGTGTTTAACTCAGTGAGCTTTGTCATTGGTTGTAATAGAAAAACGTGTGGCATACTACATAAAAATTACATTTACCATTAAACACACTTATCCATGTTTAGTTTTCATGTAATGGGTAAAAGAATTATGAGATATTTTCAGATTTCAACGTTTGCAATTTTGTTCAAGTTGTATGTCATGTATTTTATTTTGAAATTTAGTTTTGCGGTCTTGTCTCTGTGCTACCTTTGTTTGTTCCCAGGTATGGCTTGTTAATTAGTCTTTTTACCTTGTAAATCCTTGTGTATTTAAAGCCCTCTTGTTCTCCTTGCCATTGTTGAGTCTTGTTAATGTGTAAACTTAATGTTAATGTGCTGTTTTCTAAGTCATAGTCAAGTCTGGGTTTATGTTCTGGTTCCTTGTTTTGTATTATATTCTTGTTGCTGTCTATACCCTTTTTGTCACTTCAGCGCCGGAAGCCTTGTCTGTCCCAGAGCCAGTGCCTGAAGCCTCATCAATCCCAGAGCCAGCGCATAAGACCCCGGCCGCCTGGGCCTCGCTGCCTGAGCCAAGATTGTCTCGTCAGACCATGCTCCACCTGCCTCAGTGTAACATGTTCTGTCTGTGTATGTACATGCATAACAGGAGATTAATGTAATTTCTATCTTTTTTTTTAAGTAATGAAGTAATTTAAGTAATGAAAATTCACAGCACATCTCAAAGTCTGTATTGTGTTTAATAGAATTCTGTGGCTGAAATGAGATTATGAAAATTGCATTTCTTTTTTTGCATTTATTTATTTATTTTTACATATGTTTTGTCTTGCAAAGGCTAATTTCATACAGCTTTTTATCAGTGTAAATACAGACAATTATAAAATATTTTTACCATTTTGTATGTTATATGGCAAATTACCAGGGCTGTGTTTCCCAAATGCGCCGTAGGCTTAAGAAGATCGTAGAAACGATCGTACGAATCATCTTTGAACTAAGGGGTTGTTTCCCAAAAGCATCATAAGTTAAGTAGCACTTGAAAATGGCCATAGATCTACGAGTGCTCTGGAGTAATTGTAAAGCCCTAAGTGCATCGTAAGGAGACAGAGATTCGAGGACACCTGCTGGCCAACAGGCAAATTGTACCGAAACCTTATTCGTGTACAATGTGACTTCAATATCAGGTTTTGTGTTTAATTTTCTTTATTTAGATTTTTAGTTCAAATAACTTACGATAATTCAAAAGAAAAACACTTACAAATTAAATATGAATTAAAACAACTAATTATTTAATCATCATTCACAATCATCATATTTAAATGACTGAACACAGACATTAATAAAGGAAGGAAATTGAACACTGCTGTATATGGACATTAAGTAGTTGGTACTAACAAAGGGACAGACTAATTGTTGCTGGCAAGTGCTGAAATGTTATGGAAATGTTATGTTAAAGAGGGAAATGGGCAGTGCAGTTTGATATGGCCTCAGTGGGTAACCACTGTCCCCAAGAAGTCTCCACTGTCCCTGTGAGTTATACGCCTATGCGTCTTGACCCACAGATGAATTGGTGAAGAAGAATGAGTCATGTGTATTTCTGGCCACCATGTACAGTGCATACGGAAAGTATTCACAGCGCTTCACTTTTTCCACATTATGTTATGTTACAGCCTTATTCCAAAATTGATTAAATTCATTATTTTCCTCAATATTCTACAAACAATACCCCATAATGACAACGTGAAAGAAGTTTTTTTGAAATCTTTGCGAATTTATATTAAAAAAATCACATGTACATAAGTATTCACAGCCTTTGCTCAATACTTTGTTGAAGCACTTTTGGCACCAATTACAGCCTTTTTGTGTATGATGCTAAAAGCTTGGCACACCTATTTTTGGGCAGTTTCTCCAATTCTTCTTTGCAGGACCTCTCAAGCTCCATCAGGTTGGATGGGGAGCGTCGGTGCACAGCCATTTTCAGATCTCTCCAGAGATGTTCAATCGGGTTGAAGTCTGGACTCTGGCTGGGCCACTCAAGGACATTCACAGAGTTGTCACATAGCCACTCCTTTGTTATCTTGGCTGTGTGCTTAGGGTCATTGTCCTGTTGGAAGATGAACCGTCGCCCCAGTCTGAGGTCCAGAGCACTCTGGAGCAGGTTTTTATCAAGGATGTCTCTGTATATTACGGCATTCATCTTTCTCTCGATCCTGACTAGTCTCCCAGTTCCTGCTGCTGAAAAACATCCCCACAGCATGATGCTGCCACCACCATGCTTCACTGTAGGGATGGTATTGGCCAGGTGATGAGTGGTGCCTGGTTTTTTGTTTCTCATGATCTGAGAGTCCTTCAGGTGCCTTTTGGCAAACTCCAGGTGGGCTGTCATGTGCCTTTTACTGAGGAGGGGCTTCCGTCTGGCCACTCTACCATACAGGCCTGATTGGAGTGCTGCAGAGATGGTTGTTCCACTGGAAGGTTCTCCTCTCTCCACAAAAGAAACACTGGATCTCTGTCAGAGTGACCATTGGGTTCTTGGTCACCTCCCTGACTAAGGCCCTTCTCCCCCGATCGCTTAGTTTGGCCGGGCAGCCAGCTCAAGGAAGAGTCCTGGTGGTTCAAACTTCTTCCATTTACAGATGATGGAGGCCACTCTGCTCATTGGGACCTTCAATGCTGCAGAAATGTTTCTGTACCCTTCCCCAGATCTGTGCCTCAATACAATCCTGTCTCAGAGGTCTACAGACAATTCCTTGGACTTCATGGCTTGGTTTGTGCTCTGACATGCACTGTTAACTGTGGGACCTTATATAGACAGGTGTGTGCTTTCCAAATCATGTCCAATCAACTGAATTTACCACAGGTGGACTCCAATCAAGTTGTAGGGCTGTGAATACTTTCTGGATGCACTGTATGTGATCAAACTCTTATGGTCACAGATCACCTGGCAGTTGATTTCTGCATAGCATTTGCGGAAGCCTCTGCATCAGTTCCTCCTGGTGGCATGCATCAGTTTAGGCCCAATGATATTCTGCAGTTGCCCTATTTCACCTTGTGGTAGATTGTATCTCTCAATGACAGTCATGTCATACAGTATATCCAGAGGATTTTGATGCTGCCTGATGAAGGCATTTATAGTAACCAGATTGCTTCGTGGTCATCTCTGTCTTTCTCTCACTCTCAGTTGAAGAACACGGTATAGTGCAACCAAAATTTCCTTTGCAAGTCTACTGAAGTGTGATCTCTATCCTAAATTTATTATAGGAACCATGTGATTAAAGGTTATTAGGCTGTGATAATATTCACAAATAACATGCTGCTGTTTCACTAATTCCATTAGGCCCTACCTTGAAGAAACTGAATGCCTGATTTAATGAGAAATCGTACTGATTATCACTTCAATTTATTCTCTGATTGTAATCAATAATAATGACCAGAGGTTGTGATTCTTATAAATATGTATGCACAGAACAGTGATGGTAAAACATGTCTACAATAAATTATAAATACATCTCAATAGTTGTAAAATTGGTTTAACTTCAACCAATAGGGGCTGCTGATTGGGAACTAGTTCACTACAGATGTCCAATCAGAGACATGAAGAAACAGCTTGAAATTCCTTCGACCCTTTATTTTCACATCCATAAATTCCACAGTGTTTCACTAGGGCTTTGTGCACATAGGTGTATATTTGTGGGTGATCTAAAAGGGACATATAAATAAAAATAATAAACAATAATGAAAAACACAAGATTAGACTAAACTAAATTGATACACATGTTGCATATAGCATGAGCACTTCCATAAGCAATAATCAGCATTCACAGAAAAATGCACAAACTCATTTCCTTGTTAAAGTGTCCTTTAACAAACTAATATAACATGTCAAGCATGTTGTAAATTCAGAATGCCCATACATCAGTTGATCATCAATATATTGGACAACAACATCAACAAAAAAAACATGCATAGAATGTCTATACTGGTATACCTCATTTCTAAACCAGCAACTGGAATAAGCTTTAAGTGTATATACATCCACTTACTTGGTTTAAATGCATGCACACAAACACCATAATGTGAATAAAAGAACTAATAGTCCGTTTGGTTTGCACTCACTCCATACTGAGCCATACTCTGCAAACACTAATTAATGCCACCTGCTGGAGTTGGGCGGAGTCGAGCGTTTTATATGCTATGGCTCTAACAGCGTGCTGAAACATTGGCTCAGGTCAGTACAAGTCTCGTGTCAGTACCAGTAAATTCATTATTAGCCTTTTTAACAATAGTCTTGATTAAACAATATATACTTGACTTATCTGGCAAGATGATTGGCACAGAAATGGAGGGCCATGCGAACCTCATCTCCTCCAGTACAATTCTCCTCACTTCCAAAGCCAGTTTTACCTTCTTGAGGTCAATGACCTTCTGCTCAAATTTGTTGTCCCTCTCATTGGCCTCTTTATGGCATTGGCTTATGTCTTTTAAGACCTCCAGTTTCTCCCTCTCCAGTTGCAACCACAGACATTATCAAACTGCTGAGGGGTTGTGGCTGCAGTCTGGACAATAGAAGAGGGAGGCTGGGGCATTGATGGGCTGTTTGGGGACTGAATGCCATCTGAGGCACTTGTACCAAGTATTGACAATCTTTTTTTCTTCTTCAGCTGTGAAAAGAGGGGAATCATTGGTCCCGCCAACTGTTTTTTTAATTGCTGTCATCTGCGGTGACCTTTCCCTATTTGCGAGGCTCACAAAGTCCTGCCACTTCTTCCGGACCTCCTTCCCTGACATTTTAATTCCCCTGGTTGCAGTTAATTTTGTTGTATCCTGAAATTGTATCTTTGTTTTGCTCCACCTCCTCTAAAATAACATTAATTTAATCTTTTAGAAAAATTACTTTCTTTGTTTTTTTTCTCCTGCCATAATGCCAGTGTTTTCACCTGTAGGTAGGTGCCTTATGTAGATTGTTGGCTTGATAACAGCAAATGCACATAAGGTGAAGATAATTAGGTTAAACATTTAGAAATACAAGGGTATGTTACAAATTCAACTCATTATATAAGGTTACATTTCAGCACTGGACAGCTACTCTCTATAGTAGCACTTAAAATGTGTTCTTACTAAGAGCATGTTTGGGAAAACACATGTAAAAAAGGATCGAACATTTGTAACCTCACACGTAGAGCACGCTCGTAAGAGCAAAGATCGATAGCTAATGGGAAACGCAGCACAGCTTGATTGGAAATGATATTCTACTCAAAATTTATATTTACCTTGAATTGTCTTGTTTTCTTCAAACATCACTTTAAAATGTCTCATATTTCATGTCAAGTAAGCTATTCAGCGACATTTATGATTACTGTACGGTGTGGTGGCGTAGTGGGCTAAAGCACATAACTGATAATCAGAAGGTCACTGGTTCGATCCCCACAGCCACCACCATTGTGTCCTTGAGCAAGGCATTTAACTCCAGGTTGCTCTGGGGGGATTGTCCCTGTAATAAGTGCACTGTAATTCGCTTTGTATAAAAGCGTCTGCCAAATGCATAACAAACAAAAAAAAAATAACATATATATATATATATATATTTATATAATTAACACGTTAAATTGACAGCCCTAATATTTATTAATTGTGTACATTTTTTTAAAGTGTTATTTTTTGTAAAATTAATCGCACTGCATTAACGCGTTAAAAAAATGTACGCAATTAATCGCAATGCCCCCGGACCGTAATAAGGAAGATTCCTGAGAAATTCAAGCTTGTAATACCACCTGTTTATTCCAGAGGGCAGTAAGTGAAACTTCAGCTCTATGAGCAACACACAGTTTATACAGTGAAGAAAACAACCCACCACAACGACATGCGTTATGATCTTGCATTCAAAACACTTGAAGGAGCGCAAATGCGAACTAAGGGATCTCAAGATGTGTTGAATGATTGAGTATTAAACTATTCATTTGACACAGTGACCTAAACATTTTATGTTTATGACGCAACGCACCCGAGACACTACACAAGTATGTCTGATGAAGGTGTAAATTGACGGCCCTTAAACAAGCCCTCATAATAAATCTCCAACTGATTGACAAATTCACTTGCTGAAATGGATTGCTGTGAACTGTGTGCCAATGATTGACATATGATCAATAATGTGGTAGTAAACAATACATTGTATTCTAAAGCCAATTTTGTATTGTCTAATCAATGATTAAATCTTCTGCCACAAGAATGTAATGCATTTTAATTATCTGACATTTTTTTATTTTAAATATATATATAATTTTTCAATATTTAAAGATAACTATGTATAATATTTCATCATTATACTATATATTGAATTATTGTTATATGAGGGGCTTTCTCAGGGTGCGATTAAATACGATTAATCACGATTAATTAATCGGGACACCACGTAATTAATTCGATTAAAAATTGTAATTGATTGACAGCCCTAAAATATATATATACCCTGAACATAGTTGATATGTTTGTTTTAAAAAAAAGAAAATCATCCCCATGGGACATGAAAGAGCCAGAAGTTAAAAACATGAAAAACATGGAAGTAGTTTGTAACCTTGTCGAGGTGCCGAAATGAATTATAGAATTCAATTAAAGAAATAAAGATGGCTTTAGTAAGACAGAGTTTAAGATGTATTGATGCTTAATCATAGAGATGAATGAAAGTTTTGTTCCTTTGGCTTAAAACTGAACAAATGCACATAGAACAGAATTAAAATGACGGGCATTTGTATTGAACTGCTCACAGACCTTTCTATATATCAATAGATCATCTGATTAGTTGAAGGTACTGTGTAGTTGTAGCCTTGGTGCCATTATGCATTGTGCAATTTGTTACTGCCTTGTAAAATGACTATAGGCCAGCCAATATGAACCAGCCATTGGAGGAAGAAAGAAGAGGAGTAGGATGAAGAGAGAGAGGAGAGAGAGAGAGAGTGTGTGTGTGTTAACCATATTTAAATGATCCTGTTAACCATATATTATTTATTTATTAAGGCATATGTATTTAAGTTTTAATCTGTTCACATTAATCACGTATGTCTTAAATAATTTGTTTAATAATAACATGTTGTCTTTCTATTGACACTACAATTATGCTTACAAAGAAGGCTAATATAATGTTATACTGTATTACGTGTCTTGTAAATGTAGACCTATCACGTCTCTTGCACAGACTGTGGAGACTACCTGTTGATTACATAGTGATTTTTTCAAAACTTTTTTTATCCTCTGAAATAGTTTACAATGGCTTTCCAATTATCATAACATATTAATACAATGTATTAAATGTCCCATTGTCTTTGATAAACTGTAAAAGATGCCATAAAAGTTTAAGTTGCACTTAAAGTGGACCTATTATGAAAAATTTATTTTACATGGTACATAAATGTGAGTGGGCAGTGTGTGTACACAACCACCCTACAATGTTAAAAGTCCACCCACTCCTCTTATATTTCTATTAATCAAAAACAGTGTGTCAAAATGCATGGTTTTAGTTTCTGCTCTAATGTGGCCTCGCCCACGACTGGTGACAGACTCCACCCTATTATCATAGATCCTCCCCTGAGTAATCTACACACAGTCTGCCATTTCTTTCCGAGCTGAAGTAGATACAGTGAGAAGAATAATGTCTCAGCTTCGTAAGCATCATAAGTGTTCTGTTGTTGGCTGTAAAAGTGAACATAAGATTCTTCACATATTCCCAGCATCAGAGCCACTGAAGACGCAGTGGACAAGTTTTATTTTTGAAGGAATTGTGCCTCAAAACATACCAAAATGTGTGTATGTTTGTGCAAATCATTTTACACACTGCTTTGTTAATGAGTGTCAATATAAAGCAAGATTTTCCAAAAGTTTGATTCTCAAACAAGGATCAGTACCAACTGTTCGTGTTCCAGCTTTATATCCTGAAGATGTAAGAATCGCACTTTATATTTTGTGAATGTTTGCAAATCGCCTTTCTGAATGTGCTTGTTAGCTGATTCCACAGCTAATGCATCTAAAGTTACCACTGTCTCTGACTGTATTCACCAAGACCAGAGCTATGACAGGGTGGGGAGCAGCATCTCATTTGCATTTAAATAGACACACACGAAAACAATGTGTTATTGATTCCACCCAAAAAGAAGCATTTACTACATGATATAATACATGGGGTATTTTGAGCTGAAACTTCACAGACACATTCAGGGGACACCTGAGATTTTTATTACATCTTGTAAAAAGGGGCCTAATAGGTCTCCTTTAATGGATTTAAGAGCAGTTCAAAGCTCTAGTTACTTAATGATGCTTTTGAGAAACATGCTAACATTCTACTTAGTGCTAGGGGAAACTCAGCCTATGACTAGAGTGGAGCAATTTCACCTTCCCATTCATATTAATCCACTCAAAATTCTGGAGCTAGATGTTATACTAAATATAAAAACCCTTTGAATGTTGCTTAGCCAATCAGATTAGAGGACCAGAACCAACTGTTTTATAATGACCATTCCCTATGTAAAGCTCACCTACTGTATATTTGTTACTTTGTAGCAATGAAAATTACAACTTGTTACCTTAATAACTTAATGAGCTTAGTAAAATGGTACTAAAACTGGCAAAACATGAACACTGGATTTTCTTGAGAATTTCTTGAGTAATTAGAATTCATATTATCATTCTAAAGCATATTAAGACAAATTGCTGTGCTTTCGGCAGACATTATAATTAACAGTTATTCCTGTCAAAATTTGGTGAGGCGTAATGCAATTACTCATCATTACTCATCAGCCTTTTCTCTTTTCCTCAACAACATTAGTTAGCATGAACTAACAATGAACAATTGTCATTTTATTAACTAACATCAGCAAAGTTTAATAAATGCTGTAAACTATATATTGTTAATTGTTTGTCATTATACCTAATTCATTAAAAAGTGTTCGAATGGAAACTTATTGTAAAGTGTAACCAGAAAGACTTTGTCACTAAATGTTCTATTTCATGTTGGATACTTGGTTTGAACACACCTTGAACACTTTTGTGCACCAATAAAATGACAACACAGTCAGTATGCTTCTTTTTCATTTCATATGAACTGCTGTAAAAGTCAAATTCAATCTCTTTGCAAGTAAACAATTTTAGAACCATGCAGTTGTCCATTGGAGAACTTGTAATGTAGAAATGCAACCAAGTTTTCTCCATTGCTGCACTCTGAATGTGAAATGTTCAGTGATGTTGACATGTTCTGGTTGTATCATGAAATGTATTATATAAGCTCTCCCTCATAGCACAGAAGATATATCAGGTGGAACCTTAGGCAGACGCTGATCTGATCTGACTTTTTCTCCCAATCTAGAAATCTGTGATCCCCCTACATAAATATTCAAGTCAGAGTAAACCATGTACAAAATGTCTCTGGCAGCTGTGAATCCATTACTGACCCATGCAAGAGAAGTGCATGTTTGATATCACATGTTTTATATCACTCTTATTTTGAACTGTTTCCTTAAAATAATAATATTAATATAATAATAATAATAATAGAACCAATTTATTTTCTAGGACTGTCAATCTATTACATTTTCCAATAAAATTAATTACATGATATGCCGATTAATTAATCACAATTAATAGCATATATAAATATTTGCAGAGGCCCCCAAATAACACTAATTTAAATAATACATATAAACATTCAGATTGTAATCTTCAAGCACTCCTCAAGACCTTGATTAGCTGCTTCAGCTGTGTTTAATTAGGGTTGGAGCTAAACTCTGCTGGACTGTTGCCCTCCAGGAACCGAGTTTGACACCCCTGGTCCACAGCAATCCATATTTCAGTTGAATTCGTCAATCTGTCCTAGGTCTATGTCTATGCCTTTGGAGCATCTAACTTTAGTTGTATCATATATAGTAAAGCAGTTTTAGGATGCATTTTCAAGTTAACTGTAGTTTGAAACTTAGAAAAAGTAATCTCAAGGCCCCTGCAATAAGAGTTGCGCTTCATCCAGCTGTGTTTGAACGCAAGAACGCATCCTCATGTTGTGCTGTCTGCTGTTAGTGAGTGTGGTGTTGTGAGTTATTGCCTGTACAGCTGGAGCTGCACGTACTGCCCCCTGTTGACTGAGACTGAGATTCAAAAACATGAAGGTGGTACTTGAATTGCAATTCAATTAAAGCTTGAATTGCTCAGATTGTTGGGAAAAAAAATCCTTATTATGATCAGCGGGAATGATTAACTGTGTTAATATATATCATGTTATTAATCACACAGATTAATTAGTAAAATCGATAGCATTTTCAGTTTAATGACATTTGTGGGGTGATTTCCCTCGAACAGTAGTTCCTTAAAATAAGTGACAGAATTGTTAATGGAATCATAAATTAATTTGAATCATTAAGCTTAATGGGAATTGGAAGTAGAATTTTTTAAGGGATAGTTCACCCAAAAATGAATATTCTCTTTCATTTTCTCATGACATCCCAGGTGTGTATGACATTCTTTCTTCTGCAGAACACATTTGAAGAAAAATAGAAAGATATCTCAGCTCAGGAGGACCTTAAAATGCAAGTTTAAATGGTGATCAGGCCTTTGAAGCTCCAAAAATCACATAGTCAGCAAAAACACCATCCATATGACTGGTTAAATTAATGGATTCTAAATGTTACAACTTCTTTTGATGAAAAAATATAAATATTTAAGTACTTTTTAATGATATATCATCACTTCCAGTCAGCAGCCATATGCGCGAGTGAGGTGTTTGCGTTGGCATGTTCATGTGAGAACGTCTTGGGTTACTTTGCTTTAACCCATGTTCCCTGAAAAAGCGGAACGAGATGCTGCACTTATTCAGAGCTTTGGGAACGTCTATTAGGAGTGACCAGCTGTGAATATGTGTGCAAGACGTCAATAAAATTAACTAGAATTTATAGCCTCTGTTAGTGACATCATCAGAATGCACCAGTAGTAGGGCTATAAATAGATGTGCCACAGGCGCATCATCAGGTCTTTTGTCTGAAGAGCAGTCATGGGACATCCTTAGTGCGGCAATGAAGCGCAGCATCTCGTTCCGCTTTTTCAGCGAATAAGGGTTACAGTTAAGTTACCCGAGATGTTCCCTTATAAAAAGCTGCACTTAATGCTGCGCTGATTCAGCGCTTTGGGAACGAGAATACCCATGCCACCACACTTTGGGTGTCTGGACCCCTTATGGTTGTGTGTGCTCACAAGAGCACGAGAGGTTTCAGACATGAGCTTGTGACTCAAGGACGTAAGAGCCCTGAGTGGCATGAACATCCAAACTATAAAATCTTATGAATGTATGCGGAGAGGACCAGCCTGCCGCATCACAAACATGCTGTAGAGGGACACCCCCAGCCAAAGCTTTAGAAGAAGCGACCCCTCTGGTAAAATGAGCCCTGATGCCTGCTAGCGAAGCTTGGCCTCATAGGCCAGGGCAATAGCATCCCACACTGGAGAGCACAGACTGGACACAGTCTGTGAAATTTCTTCTGATCCGGCATTATAAATTGTGGAGGATAGAAGGTTTCAAGAGTGACCAGATGTATGGTCGAAAAGGAATCTTAGGCAGGTAGTCAGGATGAAGGATGCAATATTGCTTTCAGCATTCCTGGGGCAAAATCTAAGCAGGATGGCAAGAAGGACAGAGCCTGCAAATCCCCAATTCTTTTAAAAGAAGTAATAGCCATAAGAAAAAAAACATCTTTAGATTCAGGAGCTTGTCAGACCCCGACTCTAGAGGTTCAAATGGGGTCTCAACCAGACCCTCAAGGACTATAGCTAAGTCTCATGAAGGGATACTGGTCCTAACAGGAGCCCTCATTCGTCTAGCTCCATGACAAAGCATGTAGGCAGAGGATGTTTCCCTAGTGGCACTCCATTGATCAAGGCATGGCAAGCCGATAGGGCAGCCACATAAACCCTGAGAGTGACGGGGCATGTGCCTGCTGGTAATTTTTCCTGCAGAAAGTGCAGAACTGAAGCAATCTGGCAGTTAAACAGATATGCATTATGTGCAGTACACCACCTTTCAAAGACACCCCATTTATTGGCATAAGTTCTTCTAGTAGAAGGAGCCCTAGGACTCAGAATGGTCTCAATAACTTCAGGTGAAAACCCAGTGTACCTCAGTTGGTACCCTTCAGGGGCCAAACATGAAGGTTCCACAACTCAGACCGGGGATGAAATATTGTCCCCTGCGCTTGAGACAGGAGGTCCCTCCTTACCAGTATCACCCAAGGCAGACCGTCAGGGAGAGCTATTATCTCCAAGAACCATACTTTGTTCGGCCAATGCGGCACCATCAGTAGGAGGCAAGACCCTTGTTGACAAACTCTTGCTAGAACTCCTGGGAGCAGAGAAACCAGAATGAATGCATACAGGTGCATTTTGGGCCATGTATGTGCCATTGCGTCCAGACCCAGGGGGGGCTGGATGACTCAGAGAGAAGTAGATGGGGTATTGCACTGTCTGTTAGGAGGCGAAGAGGTCGACTTCTACTTCGTAAAATCTTAGCAAGATTTGTTTCACTACCTCGGGGTGGAGTTTCCATTCTCCCATCTGTATTTTTTGTCTGGACAATAAGTCTACTCCCACATTCAGGCATCCAGTGATATATACTTCGAGTGACAGGAGCTTGCACTGGGCCTAAAGGAGAATATGTCGTGCCAGTCTGTTTAACTCCTTGATGGTTTATGTCAGTGGTTCTCAAACGGTGGAGCCACCCCCCCGAGTAGGCTACGAGTAGGCTACGATGGAAGGGAAAAAAAACTGGAAAAAGAAAATTTGGGGGCACATTTTTTTTATCACTAAACTACTGTCATAAAAAGTTATAGTTTTGTATATACATAACTCCTGAATAAAAATTAAAATGTGTTTGGACTGATTTAAAAAAAAAAGTTTTGAACAAATTTGATTGGTTTGTCGATAGTGAGCGCAAATGTAGGTGATAAGCATAAGCGGTTTCATTAAGCGAGTCATTGAGTCATTCATTCAAACGATTCGTTCAAATGGGCGATTCATCAAGAATGAGACAGATGTTTGTGAATGGGTCATTGAATCTTTGACTCAACCGATTCGTTCACAACACTGAATCATTCAAAACACGATTGAGTATTGCTGTGAGATGCGCTATGCTAAAAAATAACAATACATTGATGTAACAGCAATATCTCCAAGTTTTGTTTTTCACTGTAAAAATGTCATGATTTGCCAATGCAAAGAGAGTGCCGCCACCTTTTCCCCCCACTTCAAGCACTGATTATAACACAAACAAATCATCCTCCTGGCGGCTTTTTTTTTTTGTCAAAAGCGACAAATCCAGCGACTTTTACTGGTGTTTTTGGAGACTTTTGTGGTGTTTGGAGACTCGAAAGCACGAATCACTCTGCAGTTAGGCCTACTGTGCTCAACGAACTGTGGGTGCTGCCGTGAGCCCCTCTCCCGTCCAAAAGCACTCACAGATGGTCAGTCTCTCAGTAGCCTCGCGCAGCAGTCAGAGCAGAGAGGAGACACACACCCCTCCGCGTCCAGGCTGCAAATGAATCGCGCATGCGCATGGTTGCCGCCGTTCCCACCCTGGCTTACAGAGCGGGGTATAAATGTAAATGTTCACTCACTCTCACACAAAAATAAATCACTGCATTTAAATTGACTCACGACATAGCTTTCCATTCACTCTAGTCTAGTCTCTTGCCAAGTTCGCTTGTGCCAGCTTTATTTACATAGGCCTTTACTACAAAACCCCAACATTCTTTTTAAAGACTAAACCCACAAACATTCTTTTTTAAGATTAGATCAAATCTCAGCCCTAGCCAGTATTTTTTTAACTGCTAGGCAGTAGCTACACTTAGCTAAAACTACCCACAGGACTAAGACACACACACACACACACACACACACTGACGAGGACTACAATCGTTAAGTATTAAAATAAAATCTGAATTGTCTGCAAAATAATTATTTTGTTCGTTTAATTAAAGATTGTGCCTAAGTCCCGACTGATTAGCCCCTGATACGTCTCTCAACATACACCACACACACAGTTACATATTGCCTAAACTTTATTGAAAACACATCAAAATGGAGAAATTTCTTGTGAGGACCAACAAGCCAACCGACGCACCACCAGCTGCAAAAAGCTTCGAAGGTACGATGAAGCATTCCTGCAATTTGGGTTTACAGTCACGGCTGATCTGAGACCTCAGTGTGTCGTGTGTGCCGAGGTGCTGGCAAACGACAGTATGAAGCCCTGCAAATTAAAAAGGCACCTCGAAACAAAGCATGCTGGCATTAAAAATAAACCAGCTGAATATTTTAAAAGAAAGCTTGATGGCCTCCATCAGCAACAGGCAACCATTTCAGTGCACAGCACTGTGTCTAAACAGTGTTTGGAGGCATCATATGTAGTGGCCAAAAGGATCGGTAAACTGGGTAAACCGCATACAATCCATACCTGTCAACACTCCCGTTTTTCCCGGGTTTCTCCCGTTTTTTAGCCCTATCTCCCGGACCCCTCCCGGTTTGTTATTTCTCCCGGGAAACTCCCGTAATTTGCATGGCCCGAACTCCTTTATGAATAATCGCCGATTATTATTATTAATCGTACCAATATGTTTGTCTAATGTTGATCAGTTGCCAGATTGTATTAAATGCATTATATTCACACAATCCACACACCATTTACAATTTCAACCCATTTGTCACCTCAACCTGGCAACCTAGTATAACCCAGCTGCGCAGTCACGGAAAGTTTAACCCGAAAGCGAGCCGATAGACATGATGGCAAGTGAAGGCGGTGTCCCCGCAGAGAAACTGAAGTACAATTGTAAATTTCAACAATGTTGGACGCAACAATGTACGTGCATCTTACCCAGTCATTTAGACAACCTCCACGCTTTTTGTAAGGTATGTCGCATTGATTTTAATGTCGGCCACGGCGGGAAAAATGACATTAGCCAGCACATTAAAACACAGCGGCACCATCGCGCAGAAGAGGCAAGTAAGGGCACACAGGCGATCTCATCCTTCATCACGAAAGGACAGACAGAGAGTTACAGAAAATCGCATGAGCATGAATAACAGCACTCTTTGCTCTCTCCTATCCTGCAAAATAAACCACACCGGTTTGGTTTGAAAATACACTCCGTCCAAGAGGGCACTGAGAGCAGCAATATCTGCCACATACAATTACAACACTTCAAAAAAAAGGGAGCACATATTCATGTTTACAAAACATACTGTACTTATGTTTACAAAAGAGAGACAGTTATTGATGCTCAAGGAATGAACTGTAAATAAATGTGTTAAATTAGTTTGTACCACAGTGTTATGTGTTTGTACCAGTGTTAAAAACTGTGATGTTTTGTTGTAACAAAATGACAAATAAAAAAATTAAGAAATCTTAATAAATTATGTTTTCATTTATGGGTATTGCAATGTAAATAATACACTTAGCACGTGCAGTACACTTAACAGCATGAGCCTACCTCTTACAGCATGAAGAGGTAGGCACATAACAACCCCCCAAAACAATCTCCCGGATTTTGAAAACCAAATGTTGACAGGTATGATACAATCGCCGAGACCCTCATTTTGCCGGCAGCGCAAGACATGTGCAGAATAATGATGCAGTTATCGGTGCAGTACCACTGTCCAATGACACAGTCGCTAGGAGAATTGTAGACATGTCCAATGATATCAGAGAGCAACTGATAGAGTTCGTAAAAAAGAGTCCTTACTACGCGCTGCAGCTGGACGAATCCACTGATATTGCTGGGCAGGCACAGCTCTTCACCTATGTCAGGTATCTGCGGGACAAGGCGATTGAGGAGGATGTCCTGTTTTGCCGGCCTCTTCAGTCGCACACTACAGGAGAAGCCATTTTCAATGTCCTTGATATTTTTATCCGTGAAAATGGTTTGGCTTGGGACCGATGCGTTGGCCTATGCACGGATGGTGCGCAGGCAATGACGGGGTGTGAGCGTGGCCTAGCTGCTCGCGTTCAGCAAGTAACTCCACTTGTGAAATGGACACATTTCATGGTCCATCAAGAAGCACTAGCTGCTAAAAAAATGCCGGTTCTCTTTGACTCTGTGCTGAACCAATCCGTGAAAATAATAAATCTCATCAAATCACGGCCGCTAAACTCTCGCTTGTTTGGGGTCCTCTGCCAGGAGATGGGGTCAGGGCACGAACAGCTGCTTCTGCACACTGAAGTTCGCTGGTTCGCCAGGGGGCAGGTGTTACAGCGGTTGTATGAGCTGCGAGAGGAGGTGAAGTGGTTTTTGACAGAAATCAAATCAGATCTGGCGAAGCATCTGGATGACACTATGTGGCTTGCGTCTCTGTCCTATTTGGTCGATATATCTGACCGCTTAAATGGCCTCAACCTGTCTTTGCAAGGCCGCGAAACTCATATTTTGCTCCTTGCAGACAAAGTGCACGCCTTCACACAAAAACTAGACCTCTGGCATGGCCGCATCAGTCGAGGGAACTGCGACATGTTCCCCAGCCTTGCAGACTTTATCACTGATGCAGGCACGTCACACGATTTCTCCTTCCTATTTCAATCAGCGTCTGAGCACCTGTCAGCAATGAGAAAACAATTTGCGACGTACTTTAAAGAGGATTATCGCTCTTTTGCATGGGTTCGAGATCCGTTTGTGTGCACAGCAAATGAGCTATCAATTGATATGCAGGAACAGCTTATTGAGCTGAAGAGTGACAGTAGACTGAAGGAACTCTTTAGCTCCTGCCCTCTTTCGTCATTCTGGGCAGCATTGATGCAGGAATACCCTGAACTCTGTGACGTCGCCTTGAAGATTCTCCTTCCTTTCGCGTCGACATATTTGTGTGAGGTAGGATTCTCAAAAATGACTGCACTCAAAACGAAATACTGCAATCGTGCACAAATCGAGGATGATTTGAGGCTATGTTTATCAAACATTGAGCCAAGAATTGAGGATCTTTGCAAGGCAAAGCAGGCTCAGGTCTCACATTAACATCACCTACCAGCAAGCTTCTGTAAAAAATGCAGATGATGCCTACTATTAGGCCTAGTAATAATAACAATAATAAAGCATAAATTAATATCAGAGGTCTGGTGCCAATTCCCAATTATAGCAATAGCCTAGTAATGATAATAGGCCTACTGATGATGATAATAATAATAATAATAACAACAATAAAGCATTTAACCTCATATAATTATATAGCAATAGCCTAGTAATGATGATAGGCCTACTACTACTCATAATAATAATAATAATGCCTGCAAGCTCACATTAGAAGTCTGGTGCTACTGCCAATAATAATAATAATAATAATAATAATAATAATAACAACACCCCAGGTAGTGGGAACCACGCCATTGAAACGCAAAGCACGACAAACTGATAGAATTCTTTAGCCTACTGTCTTTAGGACCCACATAGAAAAACTCAGCGGCAGCTTCCAAGCTGCCATCTTCTCTGAAATGGGTACTAATTTTGATACTTCCCGTTGAGGGGATGTTGGATGTTCCGTGTCCTGGGTAACAACAGGAAGCAACTGAACACCCAACATTTAGCTGGAAACCTCTAGCTCCTGAAACACCAGAGGTGGCGGGAATAGAGAGGTTCCGTGGGGGTGTCGGGAAGGTGCCGGCAGATGTTTTGCACGCTGTACCTACCCCCACATGGCTGGGTGCAAGACCATCAGGAATTTCTCTTTTCAGAAATAACGGTCCTGAAGTCATGCTTTGGTGGCTGCTGAGGGCAGCAAGCCGATCCCCACTCTTTGCGAGGGAGAGCGCGACTCGCACAAAGACACGGGAAGTATAAGGTGTCTTCCATGAATGAGTCAACTCGTCATGAGATCATCAAAGAAGGGGAGAGACTGACTTTGAGTTCCCTCTCCCTGGCCACCAGACAGAAATCTATCCTCTAATTTTGATTGTTTGGGGGTCTCTTGATCATGCGGCCAGTCTAACTGCAGTCTGGCCACCGCAAGAGTAACTACCTCGATCAATTCCTCAACCGCTTTATTATTACGCGAGGAATGCTCAGAATCTGCGGTCCCAAGAGACTCATCATCCCTCTCATGAACTGAAGAGGAGCCAAAGATCATGCGAGGGACCGGTTGGATCTGGAGAGAGAGAGCGAGTGATAGGGACGAACCTGTCTCTCGCTACTCAGCCAGATCCATACGTGAGCTCCACGACGAAATGGTGGAGGCTGGATCTTGGAAATAAGTGAGACGAGTGCGCGGCATCTTCACTGTGAGCAGTTCACAATGCTCACACCCGCCTCGCTCTAATGCAATTGCAGCATGCTCTTCCCCAAACAAACAAAACAAAACTGGTGTGTGTCTGATTCAGCCATATGGCGTAAACAGGGAAACACACACCGTTTTCTTTGTTTATCACTCATTTTCTCTTTGTCTTTCTCACTTAAGTGATAGAAGAAAGAAGAAAAAGCTTTCTGCACACTGCAAAGGAACAAAGGAAAATACAGAGTTTGAGAGGCTTGAGGAACACAACACATCACAGAGTGGTCTGAAGACAGAAGACCTGATGATGCACCTGTGACACATCTATTTATAGCCCTGCTACTGGCGCATTCTGATGATGTCTCCAACAGAGGCTATAAATTCTAGTACATTTTATTGACGTGTTGCACACATATTCACAGCTGGTCACTCCTAAAAGACTTCCCCAAAGCGCTGAATCAGTGCAGCATTAAGTGCAGCTTTTGATAAGGGAACTGACACATGTACAACATACCGGGAAGAGTAGCGCTGTTTACAACTAGGAGGAGGAATGCTGTACAGAAGCTTTGTTGGCTGTGGTATAAATCTGTATTTGTGTCTATTTGTTTTTCACAATGGTGCATTTGTGTGCTTATCCTGGAAGTTTCAACCAAGAGAAAAAACATGAGATTACATTTAATTAAGGCGATTATGTCACATGAGTGACCCTGCCCACTCGTGAACGTGATAATTCTTTTTTGCACCAAAAGCAATCATATCGCTTTAGAAGACGTTAATTTAACCACTGGAGTCGTATGGATGATGTTTATGATGAATGTCTGTGCTTTTTGGAGCTTCAAAGGTCTGATCACCATACATTTGCATTTTATGAACCTACAAGCTGAGATATTTTGTAGTTTTTCTTCAAATGTGTTCTGCTGAAGAAAGAAAGTCACACATCCCATATGGCATGAGGGTCAGTAAACGATGAGAGAATTTTCATTTTTGGGTGAAATAACTCTTTAAATATTTTACAATTCACATGCCTAGGTGTTGTGATTTCTTTTTTCCAGCACATTCACCCACAGTATCAGCTCACAGTTGAATAACTCTCCACCCATATGAATATTTTAAAAGTGTGCTGGCAAATCACTAAAACTGGCATATTAGGGAGCCAGTGGACTTCAGCTGCCAGTCCTGAGAGGAAATGTATATTGTATCTGTTTGAGACAGAGCAGATGTCTCAGGTGGAGTTAAGGTCAGTGTACTGGTGTCTTGGTGATGTCTTTCTGATTTCTTTGTCAGCTGTCAGCTTGTTACCTAAGCCTGACAGTATGGCGGGCCAGAAGGTCCAAAAATAGGACTAATGATTTGTCGTAGGAAGTCACTATACTATAGCCACTAGCTACTGACTTTCCCACTGATAGGCCAGCGGTGGATCTGTATACGTACCCTCCTCACACAGCGAGCGACTCACTTTCCTCACACAGCGAGCGACCCATTCTCCTCAGCGAGCGACTCATTCTTCTCACACAGCGAGCGACTCACTCTCCTCACACAGCGGGCGACCCATTCTCCTCAGCGAGCGACTCATTCTCCTCACACAGCGGGCGACTCACTCTCCTCACACAGCGGGCGACCCGTTCTCCTCAGCGAGCGACTCATTCTCCTCACACAGCGGGCGACCCATTCTCCTCAGCGAGCGACTCACTTTCCTCAGCGGGCGACTCATTCTCCTCAGCGAGCGACTCATGTTCCTCAGCAAGCGACTCACACAACGGGCGACTCATGTTCCTCAGCGAGCGACTCACTCTCCTCACACAGCGAGCGACTCACTTTCCTCACACAGCGGGCGACTCACTCTCCTTACGCAGAGAGTCATGTACATTGGCCTAATATGTGGTGCAATAACTAAATACTTCAGTTAAGTGTTTAATTGGTGTTTTGTAAATGTAAATTTATTTTGAACCAGTATAAAGTCGTTATTTATAATAATTATAATAATAATTATTATTAAATAATTAAAATAATAATTGTTTTGTGTAAATGAGCGGCCAGATCGCATTAAGGGTTTTCTGTTAGAACGGTGTCGTGTAAACGGCCCCTAAGTTATTAACTAATGATCTTTGTAATGGAAGTGAATCAATCAAAACTAACTTTATCTGGACAATAACTTTATTCTAGAGCTGCTGTAAAGCCTAAACAATCTGTTACTTTAATTTCCTATAATCACTGTAAAGCTGCTTTGAAACAATCTATATTGTTAAAAAGCGCTATATAAATGAAGGTGACTTGACTTGATTTGACCTTAGTTAATGTTACAAATGGAATTTTATTATAAAGTTTTAATACTTCATAGAAATCCAAACTGTTATGCTTAAGGAGGGCCAGGAATTTATGAATATCTCGGGCTATAGCATTGTAAATCCTCTCTGTCACCATCTTTGCCTACTTTGTGCATTTAAAATGAAACAGATTTCTGATGTCTGTTTTTTTTTTTTTTAAGACAGTACAAGGTGTAAGAGAATTGTTAAATAACTTATGTTGTTGTTTGATTATTACTATCACAACTATTTATTTAATTTGTTATAGGCTTTTGATGAAGGAGGTCCGATCATCCTTAGGAGTTTTTGAGAGACAGGAAGGAAACCTCTTTTTTACATATGACCAGTCATCTTTAGAGCAGGGCAGGTACTATACTGCAGGGAAACTGACTGCCGGGTCTCTGATTCATGGAGGACCAGGCCTTAAAGCACTGGACCCAGCATTGTATTTGCTAATGTGCGGTCAAGATGCAGATGTACAGAACTTCCAGTTTGAGGTGTTGCCAGACAGGGAGGTGAAGGAAAATGTCCAAAAGGTATTCACCATTTTAGTTAAAGTCCCCCTGTAGTCAATAGTCTTATCCCTTAAAGGAACACACCAACTTTTTGGGACTTTAGCCTATTCACCATGTCCCCCAGAGGTTAAAAGTTTGTTTTAAAATGATATTTCTCTGTTTGGAATATCTGCTTTGAACAACTTGTTCTCATTTATTACAAAAGATTAAGCAGTGCAGCACAGAAGATGATTTGGTGAAGCTTAAACAAGATCTTGGGGAATGGATCGCTGAATGTGGAGTGCCACAGATATACAACGCTAACCTTGAATGCCTTCCCCAAATTTATGGACGGATTGTGAAGCACTTCATTTTTCACAGGTATTATTATCAATTACATAGTTTAAATGTCATGTTTTTTTAAGACACAATGAAACACGCAGTGACAAATCTTTGCTTCCTTATTGTTGGGTAAATCTAGGTGTAACGTCTATTGAAAAAAAAAATATTTTGCTGAACAAAACTTTTTTCTTTTGAGTGGAAATTACTGAGGAAACATTTTTACAGTGCCGTTTTAACTACCAGATCATCGAACATGATAACGCAGTTTAAACAAGGGCTCAACTCTTGTGGCCAACTGTGGGAGACGGTGGAAAGGCACTGGAATGCCTTCAGGCCACTATTTACCCACAAAGAGGGACAACTTACAAGGTTGTCATTCCGAGCTCTTTTTAAAGTTGTCTGGAGTGAGGAGGGTTCCAACAGGTGGGAAGCGAAGGAGGACACAATGTTTTCTTGGGAGTGTCTTCTCAGTTCAATTGAAGGTATTTTACAAGACATAGTTTTTAGCTAACTTCAAGGATACTTCACCAACAAAATAAAAATTCAGTTGTCATTTACTCACTGTCATGTTCCAAATGCTCTACAAAATGTGAATGCACGTTTGAGCTTGTATAAAGCATGAGAGAATATTAAAAATGTTTTTTTTTTTTTTTTTTTGTCGTTGATGAATGAACGTTTTATGGGTTTGGAAAATGCATGTCTGACTAAATAATGACAGAATGTGCATTTTGGGTGAACTATCCATTTAACACATGCAATTTTATTATTAATGAACAAACAAGCGAGCCTTCAAATATTGTAATTTGTTTGTTTGCTTGTTTGTGTACAACTGGGGTTCCTATAACTTGTAAACATTAGGATTTACTTATTTTCAGGGACTGTATAGTCAGATCGTGAAGTATTAGTGCACTATGGCATATAACATTACAAATAATAGGCAATACATTTGGCAATCCTCTTTTTGAACTCTTCAGTCGTTTTATGTCATACAGTCAGCAGGCATCTCCACCTACAACAGATAACAATTTCCTGCATCATGTCTGAACGGTAAGAGAGTTGGTCATGTATTGAATGAACTATTTTACTGCAATTTGGACCTTTTACTTTTCCTGCTTTCCTAATTTTGAATAGCGCTAGCGACCAACAAAATTATACAATATTTACTCCTAAACAAATGTAAGTTATAGATGGGAGATAATAACATTAGCACATTTTTATCTGCAGAATTGTTGTTTTGGGATGACCAGACATACTAGGGACTTACCTTAATCAAAGAGTAGCCTATAGAAGCCAGTAGTCAAAATTATGCTTGTATCATATTTGTCATCTAAGTTTTTATAAAAGAATTATCGTAGATGGTGAATAAAATGTAATCTATTCATTTCGGATAACGTTAGCTGTATGCTATGCTAAGTTACTATCTAAGCTAACAACAACAACACCAAAAAAAAAAACAATAACGAGTTCTGTTTACCGGTAATTTCACAATCAATAGCTTCGGTTATACTAGTATAACGGTATTTAACATTTAAGTTAAAAGAAATGAACGTAGTTCAAACTACTTGTTTAATAAAGTGATGTCTGATTTTTAACCAGGCACTAGAGCGATTAACGTTACCCATAAAACGTGCTTTAAACAGGAAAATTATTAATGATGCAAACAATTTTGATGTTCAATTTGGATGTAAAGCTGCTCTAAAAAGAAAGTGTTGTCTGCAGCTTCAAATGCGGAATACAGGTTTGTCTTTCTCCAAATGCAAATGTCAACAATCAACTTCAGATTTCTATTACAAATATTTTTTTAACAAATTTTAAAGTTTAAATCCTCCTAGTTTTGCTTCTCAATATATAGCTAGCAGGTAACTAATTCACATGTCTTTGTCCAAAAAAAAAAAATGTAAATTTACATTTGCTGTTTAACTTTACTGCAGGACTGGACCGTCTCAAGACGTTGCAGCCCACATTGCAGAATTCCTCATATCTTTAGGGCAGAGAATTGCAGGCCCTGTTTCAGACGATGATGTGGATAGTATACTCTACCAAATAGAGAATGTGGTCAGTCTACTTGGGAAATGTGCTGACCGTTCATCATTTGGAAACTTAGACAATGTTTTGGACAAGTTACAGGAGGCTTACGAGCTACTTGCATCAACAAGGGATACAACAAGTCATGGTTGCAAAGCTCTAGTTCTTAAACAAACTGGTGAGAAGGGACGGCCTGCCTTTAACATCACTATGGATCAGCTTAAATACCTCCTTGAGCTAGACTTTATTGTTCCTGAGATATCCTGTCTATTGCATGTGAGTTTAAGCACGGTGAAGAGAAGATTGAAGGAATATGGGCTTTCTGTGAAGCAAACATACAGCCAGATTTCTACTGAAGACTTGAGAAAAGTTGTTAGCGACTTCATTCAACGTTGTCCAAATTCAGGATATGCCATGGTATCTGGATATCTTAAGAGTACAGGCATTAAGTAAGATATTCTGTGTTTTTTAGCTTTGATATATTGAACTAATATATCTGGATAGTGTAGTTCTTTGTCCTTACAGCCATTATCATTATGCCTACAAGTTGTTAACATTTCCTAATGAATTAAGGCCAATTCACACCACAAAGACAGATGCCAACAAACAAGTTTGATGTTGGATTTAAAATTGTATGAAAAAAACTGTCATGTTCACACTGTCCCAGCAAACTTCGAGTCAGAGATCATCAAGTCTGGGAATCAATGGATGATCCTGTAAACTGAATCAAAATTTTACTATTCCTAATGTCGAGTAAAACTAAAGAGGCTGTGGGTTTCAGCACCTTCAGATGGTGACACCAATCATTCAAAGGCTAAATACAAATTTCAGAGATGCCATTTCACCCGGTGAACGCCTAATGATAACTCTTCGCTTCTTGGCAACTGGTAATAGGATATGTTATAATGTATTCGTGTAATGATGTCTTACAAACCATGTGAGCAAACTAAAGGTGATGGAGAAACTGTTCAATTAATAAGTTAAATGGATAGTTCACCAAAAAATAAAAATTAGCCCATGATTTACTCACACTGAAGTCATCCTAGGTGTATATGATATTCTTCTTTCAGACACAATCATAGTTATATTAAAAAAATGTCCTGTCTCTTACAAGGTTGATGATGGCAGTGAATGGCTGGATGACTTAGGAAGTCCTTTAAAGTGCATCTATTCCAATGTAATGAGTGTTCACATGTTACTTTGACATACCCTAATTTTTTTTTAACTTTCTCCCTATTGTTCCATGGACCCCTAACCCTTCCCATTCCAGGCTGCAGTTTTTAAATTGGTTTAAGAGAATGTATAGAGAACTGAAGCCTACAGAACACTATACTTTGTTATCCTGACACATTTTGTTATTAAAAAGTGAAGGTAAAGATTAAATTACAGTACAAACTTGAAGTGCTGATGCTAACAGTTGTCCTCTCCACTCTTATAGAGTTACACGATCTACAGTTCGGGAAACTCTGAAGGCTGTGGATCCAGTGGGATTGCACCTTAATTTCGTTCAGAGAAGGGTATATTCAGTTCCTTCACCTTTGTCTCTTTGGCACATTGATGGAAACCACAGACTGATCAAGTAAGTAGACATTTTTACTAAAATAATTTCAACTGCGTGTTTACAGTGTTTACAGTGCCTTTGAACTTTAAATTTGGTGCCCGACATGTAATTTTTATAATTGTACATAGAAAGTGTGCTCAACAGTTAAAACTGTGCTTCCAATAAGGTGGCGCATCGTCATACACGGGGGTATAGATGGATTCAGCCGTAAAATAATGTATTTGAAGGCTTCCACCAACAACCAGGCCGCAACAGTTTTGGAGGCATTTTTGGAAGCTGTTGAGCAGTTTGGTTTGCCAAGCAGAGTGAGGAGTGATAAGGGTGGTGAGAATGTTGATGTGGCAAGATTTATGTTGGAGCATCCTCTTCGTGGACCAGGTAACATGCATTTTGCCTCTCAATTTATACAATTGGGGTAATGGAAAGGGAAAAGCTGGCCCCAAAAAAAGGCTGAGGACCACTGAGAAAAGTTTACAATGACGTTGGAAGATGTTTGTAGCCAAATGTTCATCTGGTAGTGTGCATATTTATACATGCTATTAGACCATTTCTTGTTGTAATATGGACTGTTTGTTTTCTTTATTCCTTCTGTTTACAACTTAGAGAAGACCAGCTATATTACTGGAAGAAGTGTCCACAACCAAAGAATTGAGCGTCTGTGGCGGGATGTCTGGTGTGCGGTCACATCAAATTATTATGCAGCTTTCTAGTATCTGCAGGATATTGGAGCACTGGACCCAGACAATGAAAAACACCTAATCTGTCTACACTATGTCATGGTGCCTAGACTGAATATGGACCTTGACCTGTTCAGACAGGTGTGTATGGGGTCAGAATTGTTGCAATATTCTAAATAAATTAAGATCCACAAATAAATTTAAAGAGTTTCACAAAAATTAAATCATATTCACAAATAAATAAAATGAGATTTATTAGGCCCATTAAATTGGTACAGAAAAAGATGTTTGGATTTCGTTTAGAATTAGACCATTAGACTATCTATCAAGCCAAGCCACAGTATTTTATGAGCCTTTGAAAATGCCGTAGAAACGAGGAACAACGGGAGAGGGCTTTACTGATCATGATGCTCGGGATCTGTGATAAATTTGTGTATAATCCTGAGTTTATATTTTCATCGAAATAAGTGAATCAAGATAATGAAGCCTTAAACTACAATAGTCTTTTGGAAACAGGGTGTTTTAACCACACAAACAACAGCTCAGCTCAGTTTGAACAAAGTGTCCATAGATTTCAGCTCCTTTTAGGGGTACAAAAGGAATCTGTTCCCACCCTGAGTGTAAGCCTACGGAAGCGTATTGCATTCACTTGAAGAAAAAAAAATCTACTCCGTTTTTCTGAATTAACGAGTTAATTATCTCAGAATTATGAGATATATATTTCTTGAAAAACATTTTTTTCACTCTGTTTTTATGAATTAATATCTCATAATTCTGAGATAATTAACTCGTTAATTCAGAAAAACAGTAGATTTTGTTTCCTCAAGTGAATGCAATACGCTTCCGTATAAGCCTAATTTGTTGTAGCAAAAACCTGCTACGGCTGGTCAGCTCAATGTGGCCTTTATTTGATTGGCTTGAGTAAATGGTGGGTGGAGTCCACTTATTTGTGGAGTTGTCTGCACTTTGACTTGAAGTGTTTTAAAATCCACAGATGCATGCGTGGATTTGCAAATGAATGGCAGCCAGAGTTGTGTTTGTGACATAAAACGAGATTTGAAAATAAAAACAAATATTTATAAATAGGTTTTATTTATGAATTTGATCCTTTTTTTTTTTGTGAATCTCTTTCCATTTATTTGTGACAATTCTCACCCTATAGGTGTGGGACCGACATCCCCTCTCATCAGAAGGCAACAAATCTCCGCAACAGTTGTGGGTTTCAGGTCAACTGTTGAATACAGATGCTCCAGCTGATCCAGTAAGTTGGATGAAAACAACATTAGATAATTAGGCAGGTTTTGGATTAGTCTGACCACCTGGTTATTGTTCTGTTGCAGGACAGTAGATGTGATTTTTGTGACATGTGATATCAATTTACTACTATTATACTATGTAAATATGGATTTGCGTTATTTGAAAAGCTTATTTTTCCACCCTGTTGGATGATAACGTTTTAAATCGCAAAAATAATCTCAATTAATTGTGACTGGCACTCAATGCTTTGTTACTGAACAAACAGTAAGTAGTAAATAGTAATTTGAAATAATTTAATAACATTGTTAAATGCAATTTATCCTCAGCAAAAATAAATCTCCATGTTAAAATAAACTAAAATAAACCCTTAAAGGGACAGTTCACCCAAAGATGAATATTGTCATAATTTACTCACACCTCATGTTATTTCAAACCTGTATGACTTTGTCTTCTGTTGAACATAGAAGAAAATATGTAGAAAAATGTTAGTAACCTAACAGTTTTGCTTACCATGAACTTAAAATGTTTGGGCAAATAAAACATAATATATCTTGTATTCCACAGAAGAAAGGAAGTCATGCGTTCGGAGACGTGAGTGAAGCATGTCAGATTTTTGGGTGAACTAACCTTTTAGAACTATGTCCTGGTTAGGGTTTAGGGTTAGTGATGTCACTAACACGGGAGGAATGTTGTGTAGTCCCTACCAGCCGTTTGTTGTAGTCCTTTTCTTAAAAGCAAATATCTTCCTTTGCTTTGAACTTTGAGCATTGTAACTTTGCAGATGTTGTTTATGCTCAAACAGCAACATTTCACACTAACTAAAGTTAGAAAAGTGAAATCACAATCAACCACCCCTTTAACAAACTGAAACCATCACACTTAAAAAGTTACTTTTTTTATATATATATATATATATATATATATATATATATATATATATATATCTCTTATGATACAGATAATTCTGGTCCTTGATATTGATTGGCTGATCTGTGATCGAAGCCATTGAGCCATCAGTCACACCTGTGACAATTACATCAGCATACTGTGCCACTGTGTTGCTTGGCAACCATTCTAAATGCTGCTGAAGATCTAAATTACATAGAAGAATTATTAGTTATTAATAAATTACTGTTTGCTTTGTTTATTTTATGGAAACTTGCATTTTATTTTGGAACTGCTAAGGGGTTTAGGTACTCTGCACTACGGTGTGCCTGAGAACATCCTTTTAGCTTTAAAATATCTGTAAATGACAGCAGCATATATATATATATATATATATATATATATATATATATATATATATATATATATATATATGACATTTACAACATACATGTAACACTTTACAATTCAGTTATTGCACCACCACAGTATTTGCAAAGGGTATGATTTTATTATAATATTAGGCCAATGTACATGACTCTGCGTAAGGAGAGTGAGTCGCTCGCTGTGTGAGGAAAGTGAGTCGCCCGCTGCGTAAGGAGAGTGAGTCGCTTGCTGAGGAACGTGAGTCGCCCGCTGTGTGAGGAGAGTGAGTCGCTCGCTGAGGAGAATGGGTCGCCCGCTGTGTGAGGAGGGTACGTATACAGATCCACCGCTGGCCTATCAGTGGGAAAGTCAGTAGCTAGTGGCTATCGTATAGTGACTTCCTACGACAAATCATTAGTCCTATTTTTGGACCTTCCGGCCCGCCATATGAGAGAAGCTTTGCACATGGTTGTCTGCTCACATTAGAGTCAACAACTGAAAGTCTTTTCCAAATCGTCACTGTGCCTCTGACAACTCCTCATTCCACAAGCAATGAAACCTTTGCTAAACAGACCCCAGTGCTCATGCACAGGCACATTTTTTCTAATATGATACAAATGCCCCAAAAGCATTTTAACACTTTAAATTGTATTTTACTATGTAATTATTCACTCACCCTCATGTCGTTCCAAACCGGTATGCTGTTTATTTTGATGTGTAATCTCTATTCCATGAAATGAGTCCATAGTGTCGAAGTCTTTTCAAAAAGATGACTTTCTTCATACACATACTGTACTTTCAAACCCATGTACACTGGTGGCCAAACATTAGGAATAATATACCAGTTTTGCTGTTTTGGAAAGAAATTGGTACTTTAATTCACCAAAGGGGCTGCAACTGATCACAAAGGCCATTACATATATAAAAAAAAAAACAGCACCATCACTATTTTTTTATTTTTTATTAAAAAATTTGTATTGATTCCAATGATAGATTAAATAAACATGACAGGAATATGGAATCAAATTATATGAATTTAAATCCTTCACTACGAACATCAGTGCAAAAGCGACCTTCAGTTGATGTGAAAGTTTGTTGTATTCCCTGAATCGATCACGTTACTCTCTTGTCAATTTCGCAAATTCTGGGAACAAGAAAATGTTGTGGTTCTTCCAAGAAAGCCTTCCTTTACTCCTCGCCTCGCGTAACACTAGATCTTTATCTGATAATCTCAGAAATTTGGCCAGAATTGATCAGGGCCTGTCTCCCTCAGCGGATCTCTGAGCCGGGACTCTGTGAGCTTGCTTGATTTCCAGCTTATGGCCTGTTATGTCAAGCAGACTCGGGAAGAGCTTGTCTAGGAATTTCACCATATCTCTGCCTTCTTCGTTCTCAGGAATTCCAACAATTCAGATGTTGTTTTGCCGATTACGATTCTCAAGGTCTTCCAGTTTTTCCCAAACGCACTGCAAATCTGCCTTGGTCAATAGGGGATTAGCAGCTAATTCCATCTCTGATGACTCCAGATAATCGATCTGTTTCTCGACGTCCCGTATTCTTGTAACCAACTCAGTGAATTTCGTCTCCATGGATGTGATCGATCAACGTATTACAGCAAGATCCTCCAAGTCTGCTACGACCTTTGCTAGCATCACCGACGTTCTGGATAGCTGACGCTGAATTTCTCCTCACCATCCAAACTGAGTCCCTGGTCTGCTGCCTTGTCTGGGGTATCAGCTTGAGCACTTAAATGTCTTTTTGAATTCTTTGACATATTGACCTCACAGAACAGTTATGAAACAGGTTGTATCGAATCTCACTGGTTTATGACACAAAAAGAATGAAAAACTAGCGAAGTGCGCAGAGCTTGCTGTTCACATGGTGTTTTTTTTTTATCAAATCTAGACAGGCCCCATTTCTAGCAGCCATCACTCCAACACCTTATCCTTGAGTAATCATGTTTAATTGATAATTTTGGTTCTAGAAAATCACTGCTGAATGCGATTTGGTTCGTTAAATTAAGCTTAACGTTGTCTTTGTAACGTTGTATGTGTGCAATAGACTGGCATGTCTTAAGGTCTTATGGTAAGAATTGCAAAGAAAAAGGCACTTTTTGGAAACAGAAAAACAAAAAGAAAAGGTTAGAGTGGGCAATGAAACACAGACATTGGACCACAGATAATTGGAAAAGAGTGTTATGGATCTTAACCCCATTGAGCTTTTGTGGGATCAGCTAGATTGTAAGGTGCGTGAGAAGTGCCCGACAAGACAACCACATCTATGGCAATTGCTACAGGAAGTGTGGGGTGAAATGTCATCTGAGTATCTGGACAAACTGACAGCTAGAATACCAAGGATCTGCAAAGCTGTCATTGCTGTACATGGAGGAATTTTTTCTCTTTTTCTCTAGTGGGTATCAGGAGCCAGGTTAGTGCTTCGAGGTCCCTCGACTCAGCACGGGGGTCAAACCCCTTCAACGTGGAGCCTCAGGATCCGACCCGCCACGAGACCCCATCCTCCGGTACTTCCGACAGACATTGTCCCCTTGGTCCCCATCGCCCGGAGCTTGGACACGTGGCTGTCACGATGGCAGACACGGACCATCCGACTCGGCTACGTAATTCAGTTTGCCAGGCTTCCGCCCAGGTTCAGCGGCGTCCACTTCACCTCGATGAAGGCCGAGAATGTGCTACCTTGCGTGCGGAAAAAGCTACCCTCCTACGGAAGTGTGCGATAGAGCCTGCCAGAATCTTGAACCTGTGAGTACTGAACTGGGCTTTACACAGACTCCCATTCAAGATGCTGACACAAAAACACATTCTAGCGAGCGTCCGATTGGTTCGCAGTGGTAGACCTGACAGACGCATTCTTCTATGTCTTGATTCCACCTTAACGCAGACCCTTCCTGCCATTTGTGCTCAAGGGTCGGGCGTACCAGTACAAGGTAATCCCTTTTGGCCTGTTCCTGTTCCCTCGCATCTTCACGAAGGCCGCAGAGGCAGCTCTTGCCCTGTTAAGGGAAGTGGACGTTCGCATCCTCAATGATCTCGAAGACTGGCTAATCCTAGCTCACTCTCAGGATGTGATGTGTGCGCACAGGGACCTGGTGCTCACACACCTCAGCCAGCTAGGGCTTCGGGTCAACAAGGAAAAGAGAAGGCTCCTCCCGGTGCAGAGCATCTCTTTTCTCGGCTTGGAGTTGAACTCCAGACTCGAAGGCGCGCCTCATGAACGGGCATGCACAGTCGTTGCTGACATGTTTGAAGGTGTTCAGACAGAAAACAGTGGTCCACTGAAACTGTTTCAGAGGTTCCTAGGGCATATGGCATCCTCAGCGGTGACCACACCATTCGGGTTGATGCATATGAGACCACTTCTGCACTGACCCCAGACTGGAGTCCCGAGATGGGCATGGCACCACAGGACACATTGCGTGGCTATCATGCTGGTCTGTCGCCACCTCTTCAGCCCTTGGACCGACCTCCCATTTCCTCGGGCAGGTGTTCCCCTAGGTTGGTCTCCAGTTACGTTGTGGTAATCTGTCTTGAATACTACTATTCTGATGCTAGTAAAACTTTGTAATACAGCACAGTCTTCTTAAGATTATTCACTTATAATGTATTCTTCTTTTGTAATTTGCTTTGGATAAAAGCGTCTGCCAAATGAATAAATGTGAATTTTTTTTTATTAATTGGATAATTTGATAATTATATATTGATTAGAAATGACAAACAACATAAATTCTGTTCAAAAGTGATATTATATACATCCTTGGCCTGAGACAGGTATAAAACAATAACATCTACACAGAAAAGGCATTTGAAAAGCCAAAATAAATGTTAAAGGAATTAAAAATGTTTATAAGATAAATACGACTTTCATGAAACACAAAAAATAGAAAAGGTGAAATCGGTGGGTTTTATTAAAAATCAACCCTGAAGTAGCTGAAGAAACTCCCAACATATAGAATGACATGTGTGCCTTTTCTCTGTCTTGATGTTGATCAAATAACTTGTGTGGCAATCAGCGGCGTAGCTAGACCCTAGCTGATAGGGCTGAAGCCCCGGATCATTTGTTAATAGCCTCGAATGTTTGTTTTTTTTGTGATTAAAAAAGAGAGAATAAAGTAAGACTTAATGTTCATTACATCAGGGTACAAAAGCAACAAGGCAGGCTGCAAGTCTGTCTTAAAATGTTAAATGTTCTGATCAGTGAGCCTCAACTGCATTAATTGACAGTTCGCGATTTACTTTCATGCTCAAGTTCATCAGACACAATACGAACAACTCGAGAGTCATCTTTCTATTTTCAGCTCACAGGGGTGCAGCTTTCTGTATCAGAGGCCCTGAGGTTTTATAATGGAAGCCTTATTTCAAAACATATAATCTATAAGCCTCATTTATAATCTTCATTTCTTTTGAACAATCCACACACAGTAGACTTTAATGCATTCGCCAGTCAACTTGTTCAGAGCATCCCTTCTCGCTCCATAAGAAGGACTTGGTTGGTAAACTCTGGTTGGTAAAATCAGCTAGCGCATTTAAGAATTACCATCCATAATCAAATTAGCAGTAAGTTCACTAAGCGGTGAACCAACCAGACTTTATTTAGCACTAGTCGATCAGAATGAAGAAGGTATTGTTACTGACATACCTTCAATACAACAAAACTTTAACAAGGATAAGATTTGTATGATGTACGACTCTTATGTTGTGTAACGAACTTGTTAAGTTACACATGAGCTGACTATATATCTGGATTTATCATTATCTGTTGATCATTTTTAGTTGGGATATGTACGGTTACTTTTTTGACCATTTGGTATAAAGAATAAAGAATGCAATGGAATTTCCATAAACACAACTCAGAATATCAGCACAGTGAGCTATGAGCCAAAATAGCACAATACATAGGTCTTAAAATGACAAGTTGAAACTTGTTAAAAACAACCTGGAATCATGTTTTAATGGTGTAACAGTCATGAAACCCATCACAGGTGTTTCGAGATGTGTTTATAAAAATGAAAGTTATTTTTAACTTCACTCTGTGATCCCACGTTGGCGTTTTATTGCCACGTTAAATAAAAAATTAAAAATTGATTTCAAGATTAAAGTCATAATATATTGTGAATTAAGTAAAAATTATGGGAATAAAGTTGTAGCATTATGAAATTAAAGTCATAGTATTTTGACATTTTAGTATATTTTATTGTTTTTTTTTTAAATAATGTATCCCCTTTTCTCCCCAATTTGGAATGCCCAATTCCCACGACTTAATTGGTCCTAGTGGTGGCACAGTTACCTCAATCCAGGTGGTGGAGGACAAGTCTCAGGTGCCTCCGCTTCTGAGACTATCAATCTGCGCATTTTATCATGTGGCTCGTTTAGCATGACACCGCCGAGACTCCCAGCATGTGGAGGCTCATGCTACTCTCCGCGACCCACGCACACTTTACCACACACCCCACTGAGAGCGATAACCACTAATAGTGACCACGAGGAGGTTACCCCATGTGACTCTACCCTCCCAAGCAACCGGGCCAATTTGGTTGCTTAAGAGACCTTGCTGGAATCACTCGGCACACCCTGGATTCGAACAAGTGACTCCAGGGGTTGTAGGACTGTCAATACTTGCTGAGCTACCCAGGCTCACAACGATAAAACGGATGCCGAGCCACCAGCTTCATTAATGCAAAAGATGGATGTTGAGGATGTAATCATATTTAGAATAGGATATAAATAATAAAATAAAGAAATCCTTGGTCTCCCTGCAGGAACTCCTTTTGGCACATCAGCAAAGAGTTATTATTAGTTTCTGGACATTGCAGCGGTTATGTAGGAAATTGTACTTCTTCAGAAGAACCAGACAGGCATTTGCGCAATCCCGCATGGCATTGGTGATGCTTGGTCTGCTTTTTTGCTGAGCTTTCCTCTCTAAACAATACTGTAACTGAGGGGATGCTACCACATACAGTGTCTTTAAATGGACCTATATAATTCACAGCAGTTCCAATTATTTTTCGCTTCACTTGAGTGTGAGCCTACATCTCATGCCTCTCTTGACAGGTGCACACATGCTGAAAACTCCTGATTTGAAAACACCTCATTTATGAACCGAGCGCTCGCAAAAACTTCCCACAAATTCAGCTCGGTTATCTCCCTGGATAGTGGTGCTGTATTAAAAAGACCCTGACACTCCACCACATCACTTCGACGTTATTTTCCTTTTGATTTATTCTCAAAATATAAAAATGTAAATCTCATAATGCTTCAACTTAATTTTCATAATTTTTATTTTATTCTCAAAATATTATGATAAATGACAATTGCAAATGTTCATTGATAAATTACTTAGATTTTGTTGTTAAGTGAGTTGTTAAAACATGGTACAATGATCACACTCATGCTATCAAGAGAGCTGCTGTGAAAATTGAGCGCAAGTGGAAGAATACAAAATTAGAGGTATTTCGTGGTGCATGGAAGGATAGTGTCTGTAGTTACAGACATGCACTAAAAGCTGCCAGGTCAGCATATTTTAGCAAACACATAGAAAATAACTACAACAATCCTATGTCTTTATTCATTATTGTGGCTAAATTGGTTAGGAATAAAGCATCGACTGAACCAGATATTCTGTCACAGCACAATAGTAACGACTTCATGAATTTCTTTACTGACAAAATTGAAATAATCAGAAATAAAATTGGAACAATGCATCAACTGTCATGGAGCCTCAGAAAACAGTGTCACATAATTTTCCTCACAAGCAACTTCAATCCTTCGCTGTCATAGGTCATGAAAAATCAAAAGCCATAACATGTATGTTAGATCCAATACTAAGTTCTTAAAAGTGGTATTCCCTGTAATCTCAGAACCTCTTCTTAATATTATTAACTCCTCACTACAATGGAAGTTATCAAACTGCTTATTAAGAAGTCACAGCTTGATCCTGGAGAACTGACTAATAACAGACTGATTTCAAATCTACCATTTATGTAAAAAATACTAGAAAACTATGTTCGTTTCTACAGAGAATCAGAATCAAATTTATTGCCAAGTATGCTTACACATACAATTAATTTGTCTCAGTGACTGGAGCTTCCAGTGCACAGCAATACAAAAACAATAAAAAGAAAACAGCAGCAAGACATATATAATAATAAAAAATAATAAAAGATTATTATACACATACGTAAATACACACACAGACACACACATACATAGATACACACAAACACATACATTTTGCAATTCTAACACAATAAGGTTTCTGTTATGTACAGTGCAAAATATAAATCTGTTATGTACTGTGCAATTTATTTATATATTTTTTTCCTGTGGAATGAAATGGCAGAGGAGGTAGTTGTGTTGGATAAATATAAAAAAGCTTAAACAGTGTATTGCACATAACTTCCTGGTTACTTCCGTAACCTCCATTCCCTGATGGATGTCGATGAAATGACACAATGTTTTGTGTGGAAATACGTCACATGGTCTTGCCGAGCCTTGTCGGAAGTATGTCATGTTGAGGAGTCCCATG
This sequence comes from Xyrauchen texanus, assembly GCF_025860055.1. Lineage (NCBI taxonomy): Eukaryota > Metazoa > Chordata > Actinopteri > Cypriniformes > Catostomidae > Xyrauchen > Xyrauchen texanus. The sequence continues at coordinate 29,708,858 of NC_068315.1, forward strand.
GTAGGTCCTACCTAACAGGAGAGGTGTTTCTTCAAACATTGTGACTGGGGCAGAGGGAGATGCAGTTTATCAACAGGGAAACGATTTAGCGGAAGATATATGATGCATGGGGTTACCAACGGGGAATCAGCACATGAGCAGCACCTACCGAAGTACAGGGCTTAGCTAGCATGTGTACTTAGCCGGCAGTGAGTTTCTCCACAAACTTGTCTGCCACAGGGCTAGGAGGAAGACATCCAGTGAACACATTTTGTGAACACTACTGGGAGTCAACAGCACATGTCTTCAGCTCAGTGGAGGTAAAAGGCGCTATGTGCAAGCTATACACCCAGCCAACTGTCCTGGACTTACCTGTTCGTTCCTGCTAAGACACGGTATGAGACCAGCTCAACCCGGAGATTGTAGAACCTTGCAAAGTTGTTGTGGTTTTGCCCAGCCAGCTGCTCTGCAAATTTCTTTTAGAGAGGCGCCACTGGTCAGGGCCCAGGAGGCTGCCACACTCCTAGTAGAATGGGCTCGTAGCCCTGCAGGAGGTGGCACGTGCTTGCCGTAAAATGCCATTGCTATGGCGTCAATGATCCAGTGGGCGATCCTCTGCTTGGAGACAACGCTTCCTTTCCACTGTCCACCAAAGCAGACAAAGAGCTGCTCAAAGATTCTGAAGCTCTGCGTGTGATCTAAATAGATGCGTAAAGCATGTTCCAGACACAGCAACGTCAAGGCTGGGTCTGCCACCTCCTGGGGCAGCGCTTGCAGGTTCACCACCAGTTCCCTGAATGGGGTCGTTGGAACCTTGGGCACATAGCCATGTTGGGGTCTCAGGATCACGTGGGAGTAGCCCGGACTAAACTCCAGGTTAATTTTGCTGACAAAGAACGCTTGCAGTTTACCTACCCTCTTGATGTAAGTGAGTGCAGTCAGGAAGGCAGGCTTTAAAGAGTGTGCCTTAAGCTCAGTTGACTCCAAAGGCTCAAAGGGGGCTCCCCGTAGACATGAAGGAACGAGGCGCAATCTGGAGGGATTCAACCTCCTGGTGCCTCTCAGGAAAATGATGATCAGGTCGTGCTTCCCTAAGGACTAAGGACTTACCACCCACTGTGTCATGGTGTCATGCTATAGCAGCTACATACACCTTCAAGGTGGATGGGGACAGCCATCCCTCCAACCTCTCCTACAGGAAGGAAAGCACCGATCCTACTGCGCACCTCTGGAGGTCTTCATGTCAGGAAGAACACCACTTAGCGAACAGATGGCACTTCAAGACATACAGGCGCCTCGTAGAGGGGGCCCTAGCCTGAGTGATTGTGTCTACCATGGCGGGCCACCTAGGTCTTCTGCATCCTGTCCAGGGGCCAGATATGGAGATTCCAGAGGTCTGTAGCGGGTGGCCCGTCCCTAAGAAAGAAGGTCCTTCCTCAGGGGAATTCGCATGGGGGGTTGGGGCTGAGGACCAAGTCTGGGTGGGCCAGTAGGGTGCTACTAGGATGACCTGCTCCTCGTCCTTCCTGACCTTGCACAGGGTCCAAATCAGCTGGACCACCTAAGTGTGGAGTCTCCACTCTCCCTTGCAGGTAACCTGTCATGACAGGAGGTCCGCTGTAGTGTTGAGATTGCCCGGGATGTGAGTGGCTTGCAGTGACTTGAGGTGCTGCTGACTCCAGAGGAGGAGACGGCGGGCGAATGATGATTGATGTAGGCCATCGTTGTTGTGTTGTCTGTTTGAGCCAACACATGCTTGCCCTTGATCAAGGGCCAGAACCTCCGCAGGGCGAGCAGTATTGCCAACAACTCGAGGCAGTTGATGTGCCAATGTAGCCATGGTCCCATCCAGGAGCTGGCTGCTGCATTCTCGTTGCATACAGCTTCCAAGCCTATTTTGGAGGCGTCCGTTGTAACCACGATGCGTTCTAGGTAAACACCTGCCCATAGAAATGTGATGTCGGACCAAGGGCTGAAGAGGCGGCAACAGGCCGGTGTGATAGCTACAAGATATGTCTCGCAGCGCCATGCCCATCTTGGGACTCGAGTCTGGAGCCAGTGCTGAAGCGGTCTCATATGCATCAACCCGAGCAGTGTGGCCACCGCTGAGGATGCTATATACCCCAGGAGCCTATGAAACAGTTTCAATGGAGCCACTGTCTGAACGCCTTCAAACAGGTCAACACGAAGCCTAATCAGGGTTCTTGGGACTTCACACTGCTCCAGTGATCTATTGATGATCTGAGTGAAGATGGCGGCCAGTTGGTTTGCACAGGATCGAAGACACGCTGGTGAGATGCCATCTGGGCCTGAAGCCTTCCTCATGTTTTGTTTCCCGAAAAAGCCTTCACACATCATCTTCACAGATCTTAAGTGCAGGTTGAGTAGCAGGAGGGGGGGAGAAGGGGAGTTGCAGGAGGTGTTGATGTTTGTGTGAAGTGAAGGTCAAAGTGGGTGTGGGGTGTGAGATTGGGCCTTTCAAATCTGCAGAAGTGTTCTTCTAGTGTTATTTAGGTCGTCAGCCAGTTGTAGGTCCACCACAGTGTTGGGGGTAGGAGTCGTTTAATTTGTGAGTTGTTCCATGCCACTCCACACTGATGCAGGGTCGTTAGCTGAAAACGTGATTTCCAGCTTCTCTGAATAACTTATTTTAGCCACTCTGATTTCCCTATTCAGTGTGTTTATGGCCTGATTATACAAGACTTTATCCCCACCCTTGTAAACATCCTCTTTGGCATGACGAAGCTGTCTTGTGTTTTCCTGTAAACCATGGTTTATAATTATTGAATGATAAATAAGTCCTAGTAGGAATGTCCTACATATCCTCACAGAATCTGTGGCTGCAGCCTCAAAAACACTCCAATCAAGATGGCGCCGAGTATGGCTGCTGCGTTGCGAGCTCCGTTACAACACTGCGGTTTATTGTTTGTTTTGTTTACAGTTCTTTGTTTTTTTGTCTTGGATGTTGTCTGCCTTATTGTTTACGACAGACAAATGCTTTTGGACATTGGTTCTACAATTACACATCGAAAACCAGACTTCAAATTCCTTAATGCCGACTCGCTGTTTACAAACACGCTGGCGGAGCCATTTGTCTTCTCACTTTGTCACAGAGAAATGGTATATAAGAAAAATATATCAGGATTTAGGCCCATCACAATACAGAGACTCCATTTATCAGAGTTACAAATGACTTGCTCTTATCGCGGCAGCATTTTTCTTCTAGTTCTTTTAGATCTTAGTGCTGCTGCCTTCGACACAATAGATCATGACATTTTCTTGAATAGGCTGGAGAATTATGCTGGCATTAGTGGACTTGCATTAGCATGGTTTAGGTCCTATTTATCAGACTGCTACCACTTTGTATTTGTAAACGAGGAATTGTCAAATCAACCAAAATTTAAGTATGGAGTGCCACAGGGATCAGTTTTAGGGCCTCTGCTTTTCTCCTTATATATGCCTCCCCTGGGATATATTATCAGGTATCATTAAATAAGTTTTCACTTTACATTTCTTTTAAACCCAACAAAAATTCACAATTCTTCAAATGAGCAGAGTGTATCAATGAAATCAAAGATTGGTTGGCCAGAAATTTCCTACAAAATGTTTTCAACAAAACAAAGATATGAAACAAAAACCTCTAAAAATAAACCTAAATTATAATTTGACACTCGATGGATGTAATGATATGTCGTCTTCTACATCAAAGAAATTGATACCAATCTGTCCTTTGAAAATTGAATTTACAATCTTTGTAGGAAAGCATTCTTCCACATCAGCAATATTGCTAATTTACGACACATGCTGATGCCGAAAAACTATTTAATGCATTCATGACCTCAAGACTATATTATTGTACATTACTGGGAGGATGTCCAGCAAGTTCAATAGATAAACTTGAATTGGTTCAAAATCCAGCTGACAGTGTGCTGATTAGAACCAAGAAATATGATCATATTATCCCCATTTTATCATTGTTACATTGGCTACCTGTTTATATTGTATTAATTTTAAAATTATTTGATCCACATACAAAGCTTTGAATGGTCTAGCTTCACACTACTTAAGTGACCTTCTGACAAGCTATATTCCATCATGTTCATTACGATCACGAAATTCTGGCTTGTTAATTGTTCCAGACGGGGCTTACACCAAAGAGAGACATTACATTTCTGTTTATATATTCATCAAATAAATGTCATCTTAAATTTCTCTAAATTCTGTGAGTCTTCCTGATAGAACCAGAAACACCTATTATGATCTAGAACTCTGCATAAAATTGAAAGACATCTACGCTCCCAAGATTTCCAGAGCCGACCAAATCCAGCTACTTCCTGCTTGGTGTCGGACTCCACTGCTATGTGTCTCTGAGTGATGATGACTAAATGCAGCTGGTGCTAGCCAGACATCACTTCAGTCTTTTACGATGGACTTCAGAGGATGAACTGATGCCAACTCAATAGACTCCATAGACATAGACTCTCATATATTTGCAAAGAAATGCCTTCATCAGCCAACTAACAAAGGACAATGCATTTTATGCGAACTTCTGCTGTTAATCCAGGAGGAACTTCAAAGACATTAGTCATTAACCTTACAGTTCATCAAATATATATATATATATATATATATATATATATATATATATATATATATATATATATATATATAAATTTAAACACTGGACCTTATCACTTACTTTACTAATCTTAAACCATGACCAGCACTGCACATAAATAACTTATACTGGCATTATATTCATTCTGGTTTCCCAGAGGGGAACTGGCCCGCACAGGGAGCCTGGTTTCTCACAAGCTCATTTTTCTCCATTAACCAACATTTTAATTAGTTTTGTGTTGCCACAGTTGCAATCAGCTTGCTCACGGGGGTTCTAAATATAATTATTATAAAAATATTTAATTAACCAAACTACACAATGATCACTCTAAGACTTTATAGATAATACAGTTTCATTTTTGTTGTTAATGTGTGATTTTCTGTAAAGCTGCTTTAAAAAAAATGTGTGTTGTGAAAAGTGCTATACAAATAAAAATTACTTGACTTATATAACATATGCTCTCACTGACTGTAAATTGAAGAAACAGAGATGATTTTAAAATTGAATGTTGTGAAACGACATCACTGATGTGCTGGAATTGTGAGCCAAGAATGTCGTCTAGCTTGTTGACAACCCTTCATTATTTACAGAACCCTCCTATTACATGAACAACATTGCAGTGCAATTAAAAAACACATCTAATTGGTATGCATTGAAATGAATTTCTAGAATACCATTAGAAGTGAGCTTTTAACCTCAATGTGATTAAAACTGTGATTAATGCAACTGATTATCAGGTTACTTTCAGCTTCATATATCAGTAACAGCAGTACCAAACACAACACACACACACAGAGAGAGAGAGAGAGAGAGAGAGAGAGAGAGAGAGAGAGAGAGAGAGAGAGAGAGAGAGAGAGAGAGAGACCAAAATGGATAAGCACAACAGTGTCTGACATTGTCAGCGGCCTTTGTTCCGTGGCTCCTAAAGTATTTTTCCCATTCATTTTCTCCATATGGATTTCAAAAACCAATACATTTCTACCTTAAGCCAAAACCAAGCCTTTTAAGCCAAACCAACAAGCTCTGGTATGAATCAAAACATGACAAACTTTGATTTAAAGCATAAAAGTAATTGAAAATCAGTAAAAGAAAAGACATGAGTAAAATAAATATTCCAGGTTCAAATACCACAAAAATGTATTTAGACAGTAAAAATGTAGGTTACAGTCAGTTGCTTACTATGGAAGTGAATAGGGTCAATTTTAAGGCCATGTGAAACTTGTAATTTTTTAAATAAAATTATAAATAAAAATAATAAATCTTTTTGTGTATTATTTTAGGTATAAAGTTGTTTAAATAATAGTTTTTACTGTCATTTTAGGGTTTATAGTGTTATGTCATCATGTTAACATGCATGCTGTTTATGTCTTGGGACTAATGGTCATGGAGTAACAAAGTACATGTATCAAAATGTATTTAGATTACTGAAGAGATTACTTTGCATTTAATTGTCATTTATGTAGTGGTTTCTACTCAATTCACCGATGAGGTAGTGATTTTTGATCACGTATCACTTAAGGTGTGGTTATGAGTGTATCAGATGACCTCTCCCCCTTTTCAATACGGGGCACCAGTTAAGAATACTATCTTAACAATTTAAGAACACTCCCAAAAAAGCTGTTCGATAATTTAGAATTAATGTAAACTAGAGGCACTTGGTCAGCTGATTTATCTGAAGGATTTGTGAGAGTCTGGACTACTAGTAGTCTTTGAGTCTTTGATCATCAACACAATGAAGACAGCTGTAATAAAATTAATACAATTTATTATCAGTGGATATGCAAGAGTAAATACCACAACGATTAATAATGCTATTAATTTATATGTAATGCTAAAGGATAATAAACTAACAACCAAAAGGAAAGTATTGAATTAAATAATAAAATAAATAAATGATTTGAACACAGAATGGATAAATACAATGTTGTTGAACTGAATGTAGCAATGGAAGAGAATAGCATGGGAATGCTACTTATGTGAAACCACCTAATGGCTCTGGCAAAATGGTGATAAATAATGCTTTATTTATCATTAAATATAATATAATATATTAAAAATATACCTATAATAATAATAATATACCTATTATTTGTAACAAGCTGGCCCCAGGTAACTGTTATCTAAGCAAGTTAGAAAAACATATGCTGCAGGTGTAAACTAATGTCAAGGTCTCTAGAAAGAGGTTTGCTAAGTTTATATTTACGTTCCACATAGTCAGGTGATCAGTCCGGCAGGAGAGACGTCTTCCACTGGTGATGTGGGTAGCATGCAGTGGGAAGGGCGCAGAGTTGCAATCCAGTAGCTGTTGCCATGCTGGGCTAGAGGATGCTGAACTTCGGTTGCGCCAAGATTGTCCTTAAAGAGTGGACAAGGCAGCTGGGTCAGTTGAATCTTCATAGGGTCCTTTGCAGGCTGGCTGCATCACTGAGGATCCGTGTGGGACAGGCAATGTCTGCCTATGCAGAGGTCCTTTGTGGACTGGGCTGCGATGCTGGAGGGGCCATAAGGATCAGATAAGGTCCCTCAATGCTGGGGCCCTTTTCAGCTAGAGTGCAGCAATATAGCAATAAAGCAATATAAAAGGTTTTGCTCACAAAAGCTTAACATGACTCTTTGGGGTGAATTTGGAGCATGTGGGGGTGCTGTGTGACGTCATCGCCTGTAATTCAGTGTCTAATATTTAAAATTCTGAAGCAGCACAAACAAAACTTTTACCGGCACAAACCAGCACAAATGAAATACAAACAAACAAGACTATTTGGGGTGAATTCAGAGCATGTGGGGGGGAGGGGGCATTTATATATACATTTATAAATATAAATGATGCGATCCAAAGTTCATTTGAACAGCGGTGAATCACATTCTTATGATGTGTTACATTCATATGAGCAGAAAGAGAAGTTTGAACTAAGTTTGGTGCAGAAGAAATAGAAATAAAACTTTTGTCAGCTTTACGCTAAGCTATAATGCTATTTCTAGCCATTTTACATGCACGTTACCAGGCACGATCCTATTTTTTTATCAAGAAAATTCATGTTAGATCATAATTTCTTTTATTCTAGTAAGACCTTTGATATTAGGGCAAAAATCATATTCTTGATAATAATGTTTGTATTGTTTTCCTCTAAAAATATCTACAAATCCTTAAAACAAGATCAATTTGATTTATCTTGTTTTAGAAACAACACTGCATAAGATATTTAGTTTTTTTAGAGAATGTTTTTAACATGTGTATTTTGTCTTACTGTACTGGCAGAGTTTTTATGGTCGAAACAAGTGAAAAAATATCAGTGCTGAAGAAGTAATACAAAGTATTTAGAATATGTTATTGACCTTGAGTAATCTAACAGAATACAATACAAATTACATTTTACAGCATGTATTCTGTAATCTGTAGTGGAATACATTTCAAAAGTAACCCTCCCAACCCTGCTAATGCTATATATTGAGCTTGACTTGTGTGGGACCCGGAATATTCCTTTGATGACTTTTATGTGGCAATTAACTACTCATCCCATGAATAATTGCAAATTAAGTACTGAAATCAGAAACAACTTTTTCTGATTGGAGGCCCAAAACAGACTACGCAAGTGCGTGAACACAAACGCTTCTAAACGTGTTCTAAATGTTTCGTCCAAACTGTCAGACAGTAACTAAAACAGCACAAGCACATGGATTTTCAAGGAATGTTATAGCACTGTGTGGCAGGGCGTAGGGCGGGGCCGGGTCGTGATCCTACACACCCGGTCCCATATTACGCTAATCAAGCCTCCGAGAGGGATAACGGTCGACTGCAGAGGATCGTGCGGGAGAGAGAGATGAGAGACATGTCCGTCAACGATCTCTCTCTCTCCCGCACGATCCTCTGCAGTCGACCGTTATCCCTCTCGGAGGCTTGATTAGCCTAATACGGGACCGGGTGTGTAGGTTTACGACCCGGCCCCACCCTGTCAAACACCGTTTGTGTAAACTGTCATCTTCAATGATCAGTACAGTCTTTAATCTACTGCACAGTCAATAATTGTCATTGTAGAGCAACAGTTTGAAAACAGTCTTACTGAGCAAGTTAGGTAGAGTTAGATAAACTGCAAACATATATATTTTTATCTACCTGGAAAATAATGCATTTAATTTAATGACAAAGACATTTGATTTAAACTCGATCAGCCCCTTGAGTACTGAGGTTTTTCAATGCCATAGAAATGCAAGGACTGCTACTTTGCAATGCATATTGGTGAAGCCAGGGCCAGTAAACCCATTAGGCAACATAGGTGAGCGCCTAGGGAGGCATCGCTTCGGAGGTACCGATATACAGAGGCAACTTTAGCATATGTCCAATCTATGTTGAACAGATTACGCGTTCCGATAACGTGTTGTGGCGCCCTCCATGGAACATATACACCAATCAGCCACAACGCTGAAACCACGTTAATATTGTGTAGGTCCCTCTCGTGCCACCAAATCAGTGCCAACCCGCATCTCAGAATCGCATTCTGAGATGCTATTCTTCTAACCACAATTATAGAGAGCGGTTATCGTAGTTCCCGTAAACTTTGTCAGTTGCCAGCCTGGCCATTCTGTTGATCTCTCTCATCAACAAAGCGTTTCCGTCCACAGTAGTGATGGGTCGTACATGAATGATTTGTTCATTTTGAACGAATCTTTTATGTTACTCAGGAGAACGAGTAGTCTCAGAAAGAGATTCATTAATTTTGTGTTGGCCGCACATGCACATAGCGCAACCTCCGTTCGTTTGTGGTGCTGTACAGGAAACAGAACGGATTAGCTCACCTTTCAACTCTTTTGGTCCAAGTCATTCGTTCCTTGTACATGTGACAGCTGTATCCGCTATGCATTGCTCACACAGGAAACAGAAATGATTAGTTCAACTCTCAAGTCATCTGGTCTGAGTCGTTCGTTCGTTTGTCACATGACAGTCATATACGCTACGCATTGCTCACACAGGTGCAATACGGCTGTCACATGACAAAAGAACGAACAACTTGGACAAGAGGTGCACTAATCTTTCTGATTCTCAGAATTTGTCCTTGGCTGCATTAAAAAAAAAAATCCTTATTGGGACTATCAAAGTTTGCATAAGTAGAAATGTTGGGAGGGATTTGGCTATTGAAAATGTTACATTTTAATTTAATAAATGTTCGTTCATTTTGCTGAACGAGACTCAAAGATCCAAGTCAGTAAAATGATCCGATCTTCCCATCACTAGTCCACAGAACTGATGCTCACTTTTTTTTTTGGCATCATTCTGAGTAGCCTAAATTCTAGAGGCTGTTGTGTAAAAATCCCAGGAGATTGGCAGTTACAGAAATACTCAAACCAGCCCATCTGGCACAAACAATCATCCTTTTGATTACCTAATCAGCCAATTGTGTGGCAGCAGTGCAGTGCAGAAAATCCTGCAGATACAGATCAGGAGCTTAAGTTAATGATCAACCATCAGAATGGGGAAATTTTTGATCTCAGTGATCTGGAGCGTGGCATGATTGCTGGTGTCAGATGGGTTGGTTTGAGAATTTCTGTAACTGCAGATCTCCTGGAATTTTCACACAAACAGTCTCAAGGATTATACTCAGAATGGTGCCAAAAACAAACAAAAAAACATCCAGTGAGTGGCAGTTCTGTGGACGGAAATGCCTTGTTGATGAGAGAGGACAACAGAGAATGGCCAGACTGGTTTGAACTGACAAAGTCTACGGTAACTCAGATAACCACTCTGTACAATTGGCGCTGATTTTGTGGCATTAGGAGGACCCTCACAATATTAAGCAGGTGGTTTTAATGTTGTGGCTGATTGGTGTAGACTGTGTGCTAAATGCTTTACTACCATACTATTCTTACTGTTTCTGCTATATCTGTGTTTGCCAAAAACATTGAGAGTAGTATGCCACTGTGAACAAGGCCACGGGGCTCGTGCACGAAATAATCACTGTTTTGAGTCAGTTCTTCTCAATTAATTTGTCTAACGTGTGGGCTGAATCATTGGAAGCTCTTTGTTATGCAGTAAAACAGTAACGGAATGCTTTAGAAGACAAAGACCCAAAACAACACTGAATGAAGTGGATATTTCCTTACAATTCACCCTGAAAAAAAACCCCTGCAACTGCATTTGATTAAGAAGGTCATGTGCGAGTGCATGTGCAGCCTGTGAGAGATTGACTATTGCAGGTAAAGATATTTTCTAAATACATGTGCATCAAAATACTAACATTACATGAAAGCACTTAAAAGTACCAAAAATTGCCAAACGATGTTTCTTGGACTAGCCTACCACAGAAATACAATGATATAGAATATAAATACAAAGGTTTACCATATTGTACCATCACTGTACCATGAAACTTAATAAACTTCATCCTGTGCTCTGTTATGTGAAATATATTTTTAGTCCTAAGTTTCATTAATGCTACACAATATATGTAGGCAGCTAAAATAACTGCTCATGGAGCGTCTCGCCTAGGGTGCCAAATGGGGTAGGACCAGCAACGGTTGAAGCATTCATATGTGCATTTGGATACTTGCTTAAAGGATGCCACTGGCTTAAGTCTTTAAGTGTTAGTATAAAATACCATAAATCAGACATAGCGCTCTGAATTCGGCAATAGTAGCTCGAAAGTTCTGCTGCTGCAGTCGGTCTATGCTTAACAACATTTAAATGTATGAGTTCCAGATTCCAGGTAAACTTTTCACAGTGGCACCAAAAGTGAGTAGTATTTTATGGTGTAAATTATGTAATACAGTCAACAGGAATGCTGATTTTATTAACTGCACCATTTAACCGAACCCCCAACACCAAACTGTTTTTGAGCAAAAATGCAACTTCCAAATCACACTCAACATTGTTTATGCAACATGATTACACAGGAATAAATCACAGTGCTTCCAAATGTTCCAGTAACCTGACATTCATTTTCCCTCTAATATTAAATTTTTACTCAACTGAAGGTTAGGTTTAGGGTTGGGGTTTGGGGGAAGAGTCAATATAAAATATGCCTTCCTCTTCATTGTATTAGTTTATAGTAATACAATACTTTAAATACTTTACAGTTAAAAACAACTTACATTAAAACTTGCTTTTGGCAATCCTCTGTGGACATTTCACCCAAAAACTGTAGATCCCAGAAACAGAGACTAGCTCTAGAAAACTCAACCTACTTTTTCTAATTTCACTTTGAGATCAGTCTGGTTTATGTGAAGGAAATTACATCCTGAATTCCATAGGACCATAACATATGTCTCAGAGGCTATTAGTAATGCCACAGGGAAAGATAAACACATTTGAAATGCTAAAACAATTTTTGGTGTGGGATCTAGTCAGTAATCATTAAATCGGCAGAATGGGGTCGATTTCAGGGTACATGAACCTTCAGAAGCAACATGGTATCCCGTGTTGCAGAAATTGTAATTTAATTTAAATGTTTTATAGTGTATGAAGATTTCAAAACATGATTTTTTTTATGAAGCTGAAATCACATCGACTTGTGGCTTCTAAACAAGCATATACTGTATCATCACTTAACATGCTCGGAGCTCACGGTAGGTCTGTCTTAAAACGTTTCAACATTATCTCTAAATATAAATTTCTCTATGGAGAAAATTAATACGGTTTTTACTTCCAGATCCCGACTGTTGTGTTCTATAGACACACTACTCTATTCACTTGTGAAAATTAATAAATATGCTGTTCTTGATGTTACCATGAATCAGTCAGAATCAATTCTATGTTACGGATATGATAAAGAGGTTCATCTGGAGCTGTTTTCATGTAACCCTACCGAATGGATGGAAGCCTTTTAGCTATAATCCAAGTCTCACTAATAAAATAATAACATAATTTTTACAAATAAACAAAATACAATCAAATACAATCTTCTGGGAACATACTTACTGTTTTTCACTAGAAATTATAAGGTGACTCAAACATTTTACTTAGAAAAAAAGTATTTTACTGTAAACTACAGTATATGTATTGACTTGTAAAATCTAATATTACTTTAAATTCTAAGCTATATGCTCCTTTTTTAATCCAAAAATCATCAAGAGCAGATATCGTGAACTGATCAATTTACTTTTCTTATTGCAACATGATTCATTGCATGACTAATTTTTAATGTAACTGTGAGTCCTCATGGTGAATTTACTTAGAGAACTTATTAAAGTTGATAGCAGGCATTGGCATAAAGGGATCGATATCTGTAGAATGAAAAGGCAGATAGTTCAATGTAATCTCACACACAGATAATTGCATTGTCAAAATGCATAATATCAGCGCTTGCATTTACTGGGAGTAGACATTTTCAAAAGCTATAATTTCCCTTTATTTACATAGACTGCAATTTTCAACAAATGCACCATTGGAATCGAAGCATATTGTAGTGATTTTTGCAGTATGACCTGAATACTATGAAATAATATAATCTGCCTTTCCAAGTTCACAAACGTGTTTATTTGAAAGTGTTTGCCTTATTAGATAATTGTATATTAGAGTGATCAAATTTAGAACATTTATGGGACAATTGCAGTAAATAATATTTGTATTTACAACCTCAGTGAGAAAGCCGAAGGCGACTGTAGCAAGGAACACAAAACTCCATAAGATGGTGGTTAATGGAGAAAATAACCTTTGGCGAAACCATGCTCATTGTGGGGCCAGTTCCCTTCTGGCTAAACAGCATTAATATAATGCCAATATTCGTTTTTTGTTTAGTGCAAGTCATGGTTTAAAAATAGTAAACTAAGTAAGTGTTAAGGGCTGGTGTTTAAACAAAGATTTTGTATAAACTGTAAGATTAATGTGTAATGTTTATAAAGTTAATCCAGGAATTACTGCAGAAGTTTGCAGATAAAGATCAGTGAGGTGCATCACATTTCAACTGGCAGGTCATTTCAGTGAGGTTTGGTGAGGTCCATCCTGTGTCACGGGTTCAGGCAGTGGCATATGATGTGTCCCATGTATTACAGTTGGAGTTGGCATCAGTTCATCCTATGTAGTCCATTGTAGTAAACTAATGTCTGGCTGGCACTGGCTGCAGTTCGTCGTCATCGCTCAGTGAAATGTAGCAGTGGGGTCCGACACCAAGCAGGAATGGAGCTGGATCTGGCAGGGTCTGGTTACCTTGGGAATATGAATCCCAAGGTTGACATGGAAACAAATAGAAAAATATTAGCATAGATGCCGTTGATTGTATTGCAGAGTTATAGATTATGTGAAGTGTTTACGGTTCCGGCAGACCTTACTAAAGCAGCCTAATAGTGAGTTGATGGAAAACGTAGGTGTATGCATGGCTGAATAGATGAGTCTTTAGGCTTAAACTGAGTGAATGTATCTGAGTCCCAAACAGTGTTAGGAAGACTATTCCATAATTTAGGATCCAAATAGGAAAAGGATCTACCTCTTTTCATGAATTTTGATATACTACGTACTATTAACATGCCAGAATTCTGTGATCATAATGAATGTGAAGGAATATTGCATATTCATATAATATTGCAGAGCTCATCCATAGTCCATTCCGACTGTTTTAAGGGAAATTCTTTTTTGATCAAAATGTATGATAGCACAGGCCTAACATTAGTTATAGGGCAAAAAATTTAACTGTTTTTGTCAAACTTGCAGTGCAGTTTTTCAAACTAGTTAATTATATATTTTTCATTATTCTTAACCTACTGTTATGAGCAGCAGACGAAGGCAGATGAGGAGTGGGGATCTAAATGCGGGTTTTATTAATCAAAGGTGAAAAACAAACAAACAGGAACAAAAGAAACATCCACGATGGGAAAACTGAAACTAAAACATGAAAACATCGAAGGAACACGGACTGGAAAAACACGGCAGGATGAACACGGCTAGACAGGAAACAGAGTAAACATCAGGATTCAAAACATCTGAAACATTCAAAACAGTAGAAACATTCAACGATCAACAAAGGAATGGAGAAACAAACAGGGTTTAAATACACAGACACACCTGACCAGTTCGCTCAACCGCTCCTTGAGCGAACTGGTCAGGTTGTCCCGGAAGATAACCACCAGGGAGGAGTCTGGGAAGTCTGTGGCACTCGCTAGCTCAAGAAAATCACGAACATGGTCCTCCACTGGACGGCTTTCTTGCCGCAAATTCAGCAAACGACAGTTTGCTTGAAGTACCGCTAGATCCATAGTGGTCGATCGTTCTGTTATGAGCAGCAGACGAGGAGTGGGGATCTAAATGCAGGTTTTATTAATCAAAGGTGAAAACAAACAAACAGGAACAAAAGAAACATCCACGATGGGCAAAACTGAAACTAAAACATGAAAACATTGAAGGAACACGGAATGGAAAAACACGGCAGGATGAACACGGCTAGACAGGAAACAGAGTAAACATCAGGGTTTAAATAAACAGACACAGGATGATCACAAACGACAATCAGGTGGCAACAATGACAGAGTGATGAGGGCCGGGAATCATTGGAATTGGAGTTTTTGACAAAGACCAGTGAAACACAGGGCAGACAACAAGGGAATCGTGACACCTACACAATATGGGTAAGACTATTTAAGTTTACCCAGGGCAACTGTTTACATGGTTCTCGTTAAATGTGAAGTATATTTTTGATTTGTACTTTGCACAAGTTTTATCATGGCATATTCTAAAAGCAAACTGTTTACACAGTTCTTCTAAAAAATGCAGTGCAAATTTCAAACTGTAAAATTTTATTTTCATTTTGTTTCATTATATTGTTACAGTAGCTTACATATTTTAGCGCAATTTGATTCTGTTGTGATTCTCTATGTGATTCTATTAGTCATTATGTCATCTTAATAAAGTTTAGAAATATTGTGAAGGTTTGGTGTGGTGTATTCTTATTTGTCTCGGCTCGGACTTGGACAGTTGAACTTGAGGTCAAGAAGAATGTATAGGATGTCTTACTCCTGTAATCTAAGAGTATGATATTTATCTTTATTAAAATGAATGAAATATAACTTCTTCCAACAAAAATAACAAGAATAAATAAAAAATAGGCTACCTGTCATTATAGTGACACACGCATCTCTATCTATCTATATCTATCGATGTCTCTGTTATTGGCATACACTTTTCTGAGTACTATATAAATATTAGACATAACACAATGTAAAAATATATATATATTTTGTTTCTGGGTAGTAAGTGTTATTTCCTAATTGCTTATGCCTCAAAAGCATAGAACAATAGCACATAACAATAGTGGCTGATAGAGTCTCTATTTCCACATTCTTATCAATAGAATCACCTATTACCAGGACTCTTTCAACATGATTCTCAATGGGTGCATCACTGAGTGGAGAGAATGAATTGGAAATCCTAACATGAATGGGAGAGTGGTGTCGTTTTGCTGAGCGACTATGGAGGCCTTGGCCTTACGACAAGCAAGCCAACTTGGCGTAGTGCCTCAACATCACAAGCAAGGAGGTGCGCTGTCAGGAGGAGGCGGAAAGAAGTGCAAAGGCTGTCTCTCTTGCCAAGCAGGGACAATGGATGAGGTGGGAAGGCCTGTAGAGGAGAAAGCTTAGCTGGAGGGAGCTCTGGGAAATAGAGGCAAGCAACATCAGCTTCATCATCAGAGCCACCTATGATGTGCTCCCATCTCCAAAAAACCTCCACCGGTGGTATGGCGAGGACCCAACCTGTGCCCTCTGCCCAACTCCAGCGACTCTTAAGCACATCTTGGTCGGTTGTAAGACCAGCCTCACACAAGGTCGTTACACCTGGAGACATAACCAGGTCCTCAAGAGTCTGGCAGCAGCTCTTGAGAGCCAGAGGAATGCCACCAACTCCTTGCCCCTTAGAGCAATCAAGTCCATCACGGCCCCAACCTTCATCCGAGAGGGACAGAAAAAGCCCAACCATCCCCCTACCAAACCAGAGGCTGGACAGCTAGCCATGGACTGGAAGATGCTAGTCGATATAGGCCAGCAACTAATCTTTCCACCTGAAATTGCAGTCACCACCCTTAGGCCAGACTTGGTTCTCTGGTCCCCTTCATTGAAGTCTGTTTACATCACTGAGCTCACAGTCCCATGGGAGAATTCAACAGATGAGGCCTATGAACGCAAGAAACTGCGCTATATAGAACTGGCAGCAGACGCTCAACAACGAGGATGGAAAGCGAAAGTCTATCCGGTTGAAGTGGGATGCAGAGGTTTTGTGGCTTTTTCTACCATCAGACTGCTGAAAGACCTTGGCATCCGTGGACAGGCACTGCGACAAACAATTAGATCAGTCTCTGAAGCGGCCGAAAGAAGCAGCCAGTGGATATGGATTAAAAGGAAGGACCCTTGTTAGGCTCAAAGAGCATCAACATGACCCACTCACTAATCCCCCCCCCACCCTATAACCCACTTGAGAACCCAGGTCACAACCCTCCATGAGGAGGCTGAAGGTATGCGGTCAGCCTTATGCTTGACTCAGGGAAGAGGACGCCTCCTGCATTGCATAGTCCTAATTTTCATGATTGGGCATGGGACACAAGCTCAGGTTTGATCACCCTGTAGCTGGCCACCGTTAATGAGGGTGTCTAGTGTTGGAAGGCCGAAACACCCCTTGATTCAAAGGTACATTACTGATGATGTGTCCCGAAATTTACATCTTTCCCATGACTGAGGTACAGCTCCCACGCCACTCTCAACATCAAGGCAAACCTCATGTGCATACCATCCATTGGCACAATGGACAGTTTACCATCACGTCCCGTGTTTATGATTCTGAGTATCTGGACTTGTCCAGTGACCGCTGTGAAAGGACAGCTGACAACATAGGAAAGTCTGTGTGACAGCTTGGAGAGACAGCTGACTTGGAGGGAATAGTCCCCACTGGGGCTGTCATGGGCTAGCTACCCATGGCGGCAGTCTCCGACACTGCTTCAGTTTGTTGGAGACACCCGCCAAATGCTACAGAAAGTGAACAAAGGAACATACCCCCAGAGCCTGCAAGAGCGGGGGCGCAAGATGGCTCATTGACTGACAGCATGGTTACAGACCCAGGAACGGACATGACTATGAGCAAGAACACGGCACATGAGACAACCACAGCAGCAGCTGGACACTCTCTTCAAGTGTGCACCTGTGGCTGGGCAAAAAAACATCATACAGGGGGTTGAGGACCCACCAAGGAAAGAGAGGGTGCTTGAGAGAGCAGAAACAATGGCCTCGCATTGACCAGTACTTCTTACGAAGCAACCAGTCAAATCAGTCGATTGAAGCACAGCGACGGGATAAAAACCAAAGTTCGCAGAGCATCAGCACCATTGTCACTGAGGATGATAAAACAAGCACAGAAATGCCGGTGGAGGAACCCACTCAACCACAGAGACCTCCCAAGGAGGAAAAGATCAAAGGGCAGAGACCGAGTGTGAAGTGGCCCAAAGCTGTTGAAAAGAGAGAGTGGGAAATAGTCAACAACGATCTGACAAAATCCTGGAGCAACAAGTGGGCACAGCAGAGAAAAAGCTGGAAAGGATGGGTGACATCATCTACCACTACGGAGAAGAGCGCTTTGGAGTACACACATGGAGACGTGACAAAGCAATACCAGCACCAGTCAAATCCAGGAGGCAACAGGAGATAGAAATGCTGGTCAGAGAGAGAAGGCACCTGAGAAAGCAGTGGAAGAAGGCCTCTGATGCAGAGAGACAGGGTCTCATGCTACTCCAGGGGGACATTAAGTGTCGGTTGGCAACCTTGCGTAGAGCAGAGAACCTGAGGAGACTTCGCAAGAAGAAGGAACACACAAGAACAAGGTTCTACAAAAACCCCTTCAAGTTCGTTAAAGATCTCTTCGCTAAGGAAAAAAGCGGAATCCTGAAAATTCCAAAGCAGGAACTGGAAGAACATCTGGAAAAGGTCAACCATGACCCAAAAAGGCATGAACAAATAGTTATCCCACAGGACATCCCACCTATTCAACCTCCTGAATTCAATCTGGAGACTGGCCCTCCAAAATGGAAGGAAGTAGAGAGTACAGTACTTCGCGCAAGATCAGCATCAGCCCCCGGGCCGAATGGAGTACCGTATAAGCTCTACAAGAACGCACCAGATGTTCTACGCTATCTTTGGAGGCTCATGAGGATAGTGTGGCAGAAGGGAATAATACTTAAGGTGTGGCGAAGGTCTGGAGGGGTGCTGATTCCCAAGGAGAAGGATGCAACAGACATTAGTCAATTCCGGCCAATCTGCCTTCTCAACGTTAAGGGAAAAACCTTTTTCAGCGTGATAGCACGGAGGTCATCCACCTACCTGGAGAAGAACAAGTACATTGACACATCCGTACAGAAGGCCGGCATTCCTGGGTTCTCTGGTTGCTTGGAGCATACCAGCATGATCTGGCACCAGATCCAAGCGGTGAAGAAAGACAAGAGAGACATCCATGTCATCTTCCTTGACCTGGCCAATGCCTTTGGATCAGTTCCCCATAACCTCCTCTGGGAATCCTTCAAATTCTTCCATGTTCCATCATCCGTCACTAGTCTAGTAAAAGCCTACTTCAAAGACCTGCAACTGTGCTTTACAACAGCTGACTTTACAACATCATGGCAGTGCGTAGAAGTAGGCATCATGGCAGGCTGTACAATCTCACCCCTGGCCTTCACAATGGCCATGGAGGTCATCATCAGGGCCTCAAGATGGGTGGTGGGGGGTGAGCGAACTAAGAACGGGATTCGCCTTCCACCTATCCGAGCATACATGGATGACATGACCACCCTGACCACTACTGCAGCATGTGCCAGGCGGCTACTTGGAAAACTGCAGGAGAACATCAAGTGGGCCCGGATGAAAATCAAACCGAACAAGTCACGAAGCATCTCAATAGTTAAGGGACAGCTTAAAGATGTGAAGTTCTGCATTGGTGATGACCCAATACCAACAGTGTCTGAGCAACCTGTCAAAAGCTTGGGTAGATGGTACAATGCAAGCCTCAGGGACAAAGACCAAGTGCAGCAAGTAAGGCAGGACATTACCAACAGTCTAAAAAACATCAACAGTACCCTTCTGCCAGGGAAGCTCAAGCTCTGGTGCCTGCAATTTGGACTTCTCCCTCGGGTAATGTGGCCACTCACTATTTACTGAGCTCCCAATAACAACTGTGGAGAAGATGGAGCGAACCATGACTTCATACGTGGAAGAAATGGCTCGGCGTCCCACGCTGTCTGACTAACATCAGCCGCTACGGCAAAGGGGTCCTTGAACTTCCTATCACAAGACTCACCGAAGAGTACAGGTGCTCTAAAGTGAGACTCCAGATGACTTTGAAGGACTCCAGAGACCAGACCATCAGCAATGCCGTTCCACCTCTGTTAACTGGACGGAAATGGACACCATCCGATGCGGTGCAGCAAGCTACGTCAGCCCTGAGGCACAGCGATATTGTAGGGCAGGTCCAGTTGGGAAGAGGAGGCCTTGGCCTTACGACAAGCAAGCCAACTTGGCGTAGTGCCTCAACATCAGAGAGGAGGAACATGGTGGTCGAGGAGGTGCGCCGTCAGGAGGCGGAAAGAAGTGCAAAGGCTGTCTCTCTTGCCAAGCAGGGACAATGGATGAGGTGGGAAGGCCTGGAGAGGAGAAAGCTTAGCTGGAGGGAGCTCTGGGAAATAGAGGCAAGCAACATCAGCTTCATCATCAGAGCCACCTATGATGTGCTCCCATCTCCAAAAAACCTCCACCAGTGGTATGGTGAGGACCCAACCTGTGCCCTCTGCCCAACTCCAGCGACTCTTAAGCACATCTTGGTCGGTTGTAAGACCAGCCTCACACAAGGTCGTTACACCTGGAGACATAACCAGGTCCTCAAGAGTCTGGCAGCAGCTCTTGAGAGCCAGAGAATGCCACCAACTCCTTGCCCCTGAGAGCAATCAAGTCCATCACGCCCCAACCTTCATCCGAGAGGGACAGAAAAGCCCAACCATCCCCCTACCAAACCAGAGGCTGGACAGCTAGCCATGGCCCGGGACTGGAAGATGCTAGTCGATATAGGCCAGCAACTAATCTTTCCACCTGAAATTGCAGTCACCACCCTTAGGCCAGACTTGGTTCTCTGGTCCCCTTCATTGAAGTCTGTTTACATCACTGAGCTCACAGTCCCATGGGAGAATTCAACAGATGAGGCCTATGAACGCAAGAAACTGCGCTATATAGAACTGGCAGCAGACGCTCAACAACGAGGATGGAAAGCGAAAGTCTATCCGGTTGAAGTGGGATGCAGAGGTTTTGTGGCTTTTTCTACCATCAGACTGCTGAAAGACCTTGGCATCCGTGGACAGGCTCTGCGACAAACAATTAGATCAGTCTCTGAAGCGGCCGAAAGAAGCAGCCAGTGGATATGGATTAAAAGGAAGGACCCTTGTTGGGCTCAAAGAGCATCAACATGACCCACTCACTAATCCCACCCTATAACCCACTTGAGAACCCAGGTCACAACCCTCCATGAGGAGGCTGAAGGTATGCGGTCAGCCTTATGCTTGACTCCTCCTGCCTTGCATAGTCCTAATTTTCATGATTGGGCATGGGACATAAGCTCAGGTTTGATCACCCTGTAGCTGGCCACCTTTGATGAGGGTGTCTAGTGTTGAAAGGCCGAAACACCCCTTGATTCAAAGGTACATTACTGATGATGTGTCCCGAAATTTACATCTTTCCCATGACTGAGGTACAGCTCCCACGCCACTCTCAACATCAAGGCAAACCTCATGTGCATACCATCCATTGGCACAATGGACAGTTTACCATCACGTCCCGTGTTTATGATTCTGACCAATACGTCACCCAAATGCCCTGCGTAATTCTCTCTCTCTCTAACTGTCGAATTGTTCCAGCCCGGCCCCGCCCTCCTCCAATCTACATAACCATACTCGCACTCAATATGTGCGAAACAATCAAAATAGTTTTTAATTTTGTATGCATCATTCAGGATTGCACTGCGGGAGTCATTGCAAGCGCTGCTCACTAGATAATGAATTGCACTGTTACTTTTATTAATCTGAGCAACAACGCTGCATTATTCTCTCTTTTATTCCAGGAAGTGATTGAAGTTATGGGAATTGGATTTTTCTTTTCTTCCTGGTTTGCAGATTGTAAATTAAATTCCAGGGTTTTCCCTCTGATGATATACAAGAAAGCCCAATTCTCCCTTGCAGTAACAAAGGGATTATTGTGTCAGTGAATCTGAATGGAGCCCCACAGCATGTTTTGAAAGGGATGATCTGCGGTGAATAAGTTGTAGATGATAAATGACAAAAAGTGACAGATAAAGAAATGTAAGAGAGAACTGCACACTGCTCAGTGTTCCCTTAGTCATGCAAAACCTAGAAATACAGGGATTTAAATTAAAATTGTGAGGTCAAAGCATGGATTGTTAATTTCAAGCCTTTAATTTAATATTAAAATATTAAAGGATCAGTTCACCGAAACATGAAAATTACATCATAATTTCCTCACAAATATGTCATTCCAAACCTGTATAACTTTTTCTTCCATTGAACATAAAAGGATAAATAATCAAGCATAGCATCAGTTCAGGCAGATCATGTTCATCAGCTTGCAATCAGCTGACACAGCTGATCATGAGTACTACCAATACAATTCAGAGTCTAATCAAAATGGTCCTTTATATGTCCTCCCTTCATAAAGTTCTCAACTTCCTTGTTATTGCATGGACGCAAGCTCCACTTAACACCCTCCTCCATCCCCAGCTCCACTTCTCACATGGGGAGACATGGGGGTCTGCTCGTGAGGGGACAGTACCGCGGAATTACACACAGGGGGAGTCCGAGCAGGAGGCCTTACCTGTGGAGCACCTATTCCAGTACAGGGTAGCTTTTGGGTACCCGTAGTGGCCTGGGGTCGGCGAATTCCTCCCTGAACTGCGGACCCAAAAGGGCTAGGGAGGAGTCAACCAGCGACCCGAAGATGGGGTCTCCTGGGAACGGAGCGTGTTACCGAGTTCTATGGGCTCGGACCCGAGAAAACACGGGACGATACTGACTCAACACGGAGATTGTAAAACCTCGAGAAAGTGTTAGGTGTTGCCCACCCTGCTGCTCTGCAGATGTCTGCTAGGGAGATGCCCCTGGCCAGTGCCCATGAGGACGCAACACCCCTAGTGGAGTGAGCTCAGACCCGCAAGGGGGGGGCACGGCCTGGGTGTGATAAGCCAATGAAATGGCATCAACAACCCAGTGTGCAAGCCTCTGTTTGGAGACAGCGTTTCCTTTCCGCTGTCCCCCGAAGCAGACAAAGAGCTGCTCAGAGCATCTAGTGCTCTGCATGCGGTCCAGATAGATACGCAAAGCACGTACTGGACACAGCAATGAAAGGGTTGGGTCTGCCTCCTCCCAGGGCAGCGCTTGCAGGTTCACTACCTGATCTCTGAAGGGTGTGGTAGGAACCTTGGGCACAGTTGACCTGAAGCCCCAAACGGCTGAGGTGCCTGAGCACCTGGTCTCTGTGCGCGAATAGTAACTCTCGTGAGGGGGCCAGGATGATCCAGTCGTCGAGATAATTGAGTATGCGTATGCCGGCTTCTCGGAGCGGGGCAAGAGCTGCCTCTGCAACTTTCGTGAAGACGCGAGAGGACAGAGACAGGCTGAAGGGGACGACTTTGTACTGCTACACCTGGCCGTCGAACGCGAACCGTAGAAAGGGTCGATGTCGAGGGCGAATCGAGACGTGGAAGTACGCGTCCTTCAGGTCTACCGCTGCGAACCAATCTAGATGCCAGACGCCAGATAGAATTTGTTTCTGGGTGAGCATTTTGAACGGAAGTTTGGACAGGGTCCGATTGAAAACTCGCAGGTCCAAGATCGGTCGTAAGCCACCGGCTTTCTTGGGTACAATGAAGTAAGGGCTGTAGAAACCCTTCTTCGTTTCGGTTGGAGGGACAGGCTCTATCGCGTCCTTGATGAGAAGGGAGGTGATTTGTTTGCGCAGCGACTGGGCATGTTCGCTGTGTACTGTGGAAAAATGAACGCCCACAAAGGGGGCAGAGGCCTGGCAAACTGAATTGCATAACCGAGTCGAATGGTCCGGTGCAGCCAGCGTGATGGGCTGGGCAGTGAAAGCCACGCCTCTAAGCTCCGTGCCAGGGGCACCAAGTGGATGAGTATTTTGGATGTACCCGGTGGGGCTTCGCAGCGGTGCGGAACAGGTAATGCAGAGTCGGGAGGCAGTGAAGCGGCCCGAGGCTCCGGTGCTGAGAATAGACACAAAGCACTTACCTTGCTCCGCGCACCCGGCAGGGGGCGGGTTCGTGACTGAGGAGGAGGTCTGATGTTGGCGTCCTCTGGACTCGTCTGAACCGGCCGGCCGGGGAACAGTCGTGGGGCTGTTCGTGGAAGCCGGGACTGTTGAGGCCTGAAAGCAGAGTGCCGTGAGAACGGCATTTGTGGGCCATGTGACCCAGAGACAAAGGAAATAGCTCTTTTACTGAGAATTTGGCAAATGAAAAAACACAAAATTCTCCTCCCGGCCCTCCACCGGGGACGGAGCGGTCTTACCACCTCCAGAGCTAACGTCTTAGACTCTGGGTGGGCTGTTTCAGGAGCGCCTGGAAGCCTTCCGGGTCCTCGAGGGGGTCCGTGAGACAGGGGGCGTGCGCTTCCCGCGGTTGGCTCAATGCTGGGGCTGAGAGCTGGGCCCGGGTTGAGGCGGAGCTGAAGGTTTCCTGGCCGCGGGAGGACGCCCTCGGCGCGTCCGGTGGCACTGTAGGCCTTTGCGGTCAGCAAGGATGTTGCTCTACACGTCTGGGAGGGGAGTACAGGGTGGCCCCGCCAGGTGGTAGGGCTTCCGGGGCATAAGTGAAGCGCAACTGCCCTATCCACCTGGGGAATCGCCGTGTACCCGTAGCGTGCTCCGCCGTCGAGGGTGGCGAGGGCGGATGAGCAGGTGGCGGTGTGACGAGTGGAGAAGGGTGCTCTCCACGAAGACGTCAGCTCATCATGCACTTCCGGGAAGAACGGGACTGGGGTGGGACGAGGCTATGAGCGGCGTCCAGACCCCAGGAACCAGTCGTCCAGCCGTGAGGGCTGTGGGGAGGATGGAGGGTTCCAATCCAAGCCCACGCTAGTGGCTGCCCGGGAAAGCATGTCGGTCATCTGCGCGTCGGCCTCAGCCTGGGCGAGCAGGCCCGAAAGCGGCAGCCCAGGAGAGTCCTCAGCGTCAGATACCACGCCCTCCGAAGCCGCGGCGAGCTCATCAGCTTCGATGTCAGGAGGGTATGCAGACTGGCTGTAAGGCGCCATTGCCTTGAGCACGGACGGGAGTCAACGAGCGTGCCGGGGTGCGGATGGTCCGAGGGGGCGTACCCGGCGGAGCTGCACCCGCTGCCATCCCCAAATCACCTCCATCGCCAACCGCATCGTCCTCAATCACGTGGGAAGAAGGAGCAACGTGGGGGGCGGCTGGAGTGGCTTGCTTACGGTTGTAAATGGTCTCGCAGTGAGAACATGCACCATCCACAAACGCAGCCTCGGTGTGATTGCTACCCACACACACGAGACAATGCCTGTGGCCGTCTGAAGCGGAGAGCACTCTACCGCATCCAGGAACAACACAGGGGCGGAAAGGCATCTTTATAAAGATGCGTCCTTAAAAGGACGTTCAACGCCGCTGTGTTTTGCTCTTTTAGAGGAAATTACTCTTTTAAATAAAATCACTCTTTTATAGAAAAATCTCGTGAGAGTTTTTTAATCTGCACTGTCGAAGCGCCCAGGGGCAGGAATGCACAGCCGTGCAAACAGGAGAAAGCTGCTGTTGTGCGCCATAGAATCCAACAGAATGCAGCAGAGGAATGTCAGGAACTCAGCTCCGAAGAAATTTTCTGAATGAACTCCCGTATTTGCGTCGCTTAAATACCCGTATGTCCGGGGGCGGAACATGCAAATACCGGCTGCCAACTTCTCATTGGGCTTTTTTCATAGATCAGAGGTGGATATCGGCGCTCAAGAGAGACCCCTAGTGTCGCTTCTCTGACACAACGTGGAGAGAGCGACAGAAGGGGAACAGCTTATTCTGTAGGTGTTAGTTAAAATCCAAATATTATTGACAAAATCCAGATATCATCAATAACAATACTGGAAACAAGAACATAACATTTCAGTGCATTAATACACAAACCGAACAGTCCCGTGCGTCAGAGAAACACTATTCTCACCATTCACAAGAGTTATCAACAATCAGACAGGCATCTCTATTACACATTTCTTTAAAGTTTCTCCCTCTGACAATCACTTTTTCCCTAGATTTTTGCGCTGTCACAGATTTGTAAAAAGTTTTGATGCCGAAGTATTTTACCCTTTACATCTGTTAGGAGAGCAGCTCTGGCAGCACTGATGTACATATCTCTCACATTGTACTGGTGAATCAAATTGAAATGATCCAGGCAAACAAAAGACATGGGTTTCCCCTGTGTACATTAACGTTGCACACTAGCTCACTGAATAGCTTTTAGAAAAACTAAAACATTTTGCTCAATTTACTTTATAAATGATGAACAAGTGTAAGATATTGCATTCTCGAATCTGACAGTGATCAGCAGGTCTGCTAAGAACAAGTGACCTCTTCCAATCGATAGTTGTAATAACATCATAGGCTTAATGCAATCTTTACATAATACCTTTTACAGTGAGCAAAAATCAGTCCTCGTTCGCTGTTCTTCCTGCTCCATCCATGCAGCCATGCGGGGAGTTTGCTGGAAAAAGAACCTTACCGCCAACACCAACAGATGCATCTATTGTGTACAATCAATAAAGCATTCATTCATCAAGTTAGTATCCATCTGATGGAAGTGGTCTTGTTCGAATCTGAGATCATGTCAAGTTCCAAAATAACAAAAAAGAAAAAGTTTCATATAAGTAATCATACTTATCTCATGTGCCACATTCCAAGTCTTATGAAGTCATAGAATTGCTTTTGTTTCCTAAATTCATAATAATAGTACGAGATGTACGAGATGGCAAATTGCTTGTGTATTTTTTTAAATACACAAGCAAATTATATTATTGTGATTTTTTTTTTAAGTTTAACCACAAACCAAAACCCAACCCTAACCAAAATGTGTAACCCCTTTCCCAAACCCTAAACCTAATAATGATTTTAATAAGAAAACAAGAAGAAAGAAATGGATTGGAATGAGACTACGGAAATGCCTTCCAGGTTATTGACATACATCAGTCATGTACATTGCATATATAAATAGGGAATGAGTAACGACATTTGTTCACAGACATTCTTGAAATAAAGTGTTTAAAGTGTAAGCAAAAATGTGATGCCTGTTTTGTATTGATTTTAAATTATGTTTGTTGATTGGTTGGTCTAAAATAGGGCTTTGTATTGATACATATTTTCTGATTCAATTCAATTATGATTCACAAGCTCTCGGTTCAATTCAATTCAGTTCTGATTCAATTCAATATCAATTATAATGGGTCTATTTTAGTTACAATGTCCATTTTGCTTACATATGAAATAATTATCTCCCAGCTAATGCTATTAATTATTCAGGGGACCTTCTGGGCCATTGCTGGAGGGCCACATTCTGCACAGTTTAGTTTGAATTCTGCTCTTATACACATTCCTTTAGTTAGGTCTATTATTATCTTGATTAGATTAGGTGTGTTATTAGAGTTGGACCTGAACTCTTCAGGACGTGGCCCTACAGGAACAGAATTGAACAGCCCTTTGGCATCTTTTTTAGAACAACCAATCTTTTTTTTTAGAGCAAATTGTTTTCCTAAACAAGTGAAGTCCTCATATGGGGACAGCAGGACACACAGTTCAAAATGCACTTTATTTTCATCTTAACTCCGAATAAAGCCTCTGAAAGCAAAAAAATTGGAAAATAATTCTATATTAAATTGTGCTTCTTTAGCTGAGATCCGTGATGCCATTATCAAAAAGGTGTTTGGGTATTTTAACTTTAAGTTGGAACTTTGATTCCAACAGCTGCCATGTTCCACATGATTTCTCCCATTCATAAGGATACCAGTGACCTGTACCATTCTATACAGTATATGGTCAAATAACTTGGCCACAACGGTCAACAGCCACTAGAGGGGAAGATTATAGTCTGTTCCTCACACAAAGCTAAAGCATGACTTTGAATATAGCACACGATATGCTTGGACCAATTTTATGATACATCTATGGAGCTTTTATAATTTTGGAGCTTGACAGTTCCAATCAGTTTAATTACATGGAAAAGTAGCTGAAGATATTCTTCAAAATGTCACCTTCAAGAGAAAAGGTCATGTGGGTTTGGGAAAAAAAAAAACATATTGCTGAGTAAATGATGACAGCATTTTCCTTTAATAATGTTTCATTGTCAATATATGGCTAATGGTTCATAAAACTATGTGATGACAAAAACCTGAACAAAAACCTTAACCTTCACATTAAAAATTTGACACTATTCTTTGGATACCTGAAGCACCACGTGGTAATGAAATCTAATGACGGGTGTGGGTTGGCTCATTAGACTGCTGAAACTAAATTCACAAGGATAGTGGGAAGTCCCAAGGGATATCTATCATATGCCACAGGAACACAGAGATGTGCTCTGTGTTCCTGTGGCATAACATCATTGGACTTCCTGTTGCTGACGGCACAGCACGCACGCACGCACGCTGCACAAGAGTTTGTTTGTGGCCTGCTTAGTATTGCTTATTCTCAAACGTTCAACATTATAGTCATCGTTCATAGTTATATCCTTTGTCATTTTACCGCGTTTCAGGTTTTTCCGCTTTTCTCCTGTTTCATCTGCGTGTATTTTACCGGTTGCTGCTGGCACCTAGCTAGAGTCTGTGTTTGTAGCCTGATAGTTTTTAAGCATCGCTTATATATCTGTTTTCAGCCTTTAATCCTTAAACATCTGCCATTTTTAAGCACGCATTGGGTCTTCCCATATTATTCTCTTATCGCGATTCAACTGCGCACATATTCCACCTGCATCCGCGTTCTATTTTTATCATGATTAAACTGCGTGCATTTTTTCAGTGTGCACCCGTTTTTTCTCCTCTGCGGTACACAGATTATTGCATCGATCTCAAGCACCACTTATCAAGAACAACCACCACCAACAACAAACAATTTTGTGAGGAATTCACATCAAACATCTCAAACCCTCACTGCTCAGGAACAACAAACAATTTGCGGTAAGTCATGGCATCCGCTCATGTTATTTGTTCCTGCATTGCATGTCACATAAAATAGCCTCCTCCGTCAGCAGTGAGGGATTCACTTGTGATAAATGTAAGGAATTAGTCAGGCTGACGTCAGGTAGATACTGTTTCGGATGCGAGTAGTACAGAGAGCAACACACACACTTTGGTTCCGGCTATAGAGCCCCTGCAGCAGGGCATTTGGGTGACGTCTCGGCGGCATACTCGCTCAGCAAAGAGACACCACTCTCCCGTTCCTGTTAGGGTTTCCAATCGATTCTCCCTACTCAGTGATACACCCACTGAGAATCATATTGAAAGAGCTCTTGTTATCAGTGATTCTATTGTAAGGAACATGGAAATAGAGACTCCAGCCACTATTGTTAATTGCATTTCGGGGGCCAGAGCGTCTGACATCAAATCAAATTTACAAGTGCTGGCTAATGCTAAACGTAGATTTTCTAAAATTGTTATCCATGTCGGCACTAAAGATGTCTGGCTTTGCCAGTCGGAGATCACTAAAGATAATGTTAAAGAGGTGTGCAAATTTGCAAAAACGATGTCAGACACTGTAATATGCTCTGGTCACCTCCCTGCTCGTCGTGGTGACGAGGTTTATAGTAGATTAGTGTCACTGAATTGCTGGATGTCTGAGTGGTGTCTGAAGAATAAAATAGGATTTATAGACAATTGGAAGAGTTTTTGGGGTAGACCTGACCTGCTAAAGAGAGACGGACTCCATCCCTCCAGGGAAGGTGCCACTCTCCTCTCTAGTAATTTGGCTCATAGTCTTAATAATGATAGTAATTGACTAACTGGGGCCCAGGTCAGGAAGCAGACAAACTGGTACATCCGAACATCTGCTAGCTGCCTTGAGACTTCACAAAGGTCACATAAACTACAACACATAGAGACTGTATCACCTAGGTATCTCAAAGAGACTGTGTCTGTTCCCCGAACTACGAAACACAATACCCTCACTAAATCCATCCATCCATCCATCCCATCCATTGTCAACCGCTTATCCTGTGTACAGGGTCGCGGGGGGCTGGAGCCTATCCCAGCTAACATTGGGCGAAAGGCGGGGGACACCCTGGACAGGTCGCCAGTCCATCGCAGGGCCACACACTCACACTCACCTCCACATCCACACCTAGGGCAATTTTTTTTGGAGACACCAATTAACCTAGCCTGCATGTCTTTTGGATGGTGGGAGGAAGCCGGAGTACCCGGAGAGAACCCACGCAGACACGGGGAGAACATGCAAACTCCACACAGAAAGGCCGGGGCAACCAGGGTTTGAACCCATGACCTTCTTGCTGTGAGGCGACAGTGCTAACCGCTGCACCACCGGTGTAGCGTCAAACTTGAACAAAACAAACAAATTGATTCCCTTGTTGTCTGCCCTGTGTTTCACCAGTCTTTGTCTCAAACTCCTATTCCCTTTGTTAAAAACTACACTTCCCATGATTCCCGGCCCTCATCACTGCCAGCCCTGTGTCATTGTGCTCACCTGATCGTCGTTTGTCATCATCATGTCTCCTGTGTATTTAAACCCTGCTGTTTCTCCATTCCCCTGTCGATTGTTGATGTGTATGGATGTTTGTTCTTCGCCCTGTTCAACCTGTTCTCCCCGTTCGTGGTCCCTTGATGTTTTCGTGCCCAGAATGGATCTAGCGGTGTTACATGCTTACTGTCGTCTGCTCGGCCTCATTCAGGGGGACTGTCCTGTGGAAGACCACATCCATGATTTCCTCGAGCTGGCGAGCATCACAGACTTCCCAGACTCCTCCCTGGTTGGGTTTTTCCGGGCCAATGAACAGTGCGCTCAAGGAGCGGTTGCCACCGGCGACGCGCGGCTGGACACTCTGCGAATTCGTGGAGGAGACGCTGCTGGCCTGCGGTTCGCCGTTCACTGTGGGCATCGTCGAGGAGGACCCCATCGCTCCTCCCACAGTGGTGACCCTCCACTCGTCTTAATAAGCGGTTTGATAACTGCCATTTTAAAGTTTCTTGGGACATGTCATAAGCATTGCGATGAGTTAATAATTTTAAGAAGAGGTTCTGAAATTACAGGAGATAACTCTTTTAAGAGCTTAGTTGGTATAAAATCTAACAAACATGTTGTGGCTTTTGATGTTTCGATAATTATTAGACACTGTTTTCTGATGTACTATGACAATTAGGCTGCTTTAGTTTGGTCTGCCGGAACCAGAAACCAGAAACACTGATCATGATATATAACTCTGCAATAAAATGAATGGCATGTATGCTTATATTATATTATTTGTTTCCCTGTCTCAACCTCGGGACTCCTATTCTGAGGTCACCAGAACCGGCTGGATCCAGCACCATTCCTGCTTCGTGTTGGTCTCCACTGCTACGTGTCGCTGAATGATGATGACTAAATGCAGCCGTGCCAGCCAAACATCACTTCAGACTTCAGAGGATGAACTGATGCCAATTCCAACCATAAGAAATGGGATACTTCATATGCCATTGTCTGAAACTTGAATTTAGGATGGACCACACCGAACCTCATCGAAAATACTGGCAACAACTCTGCCTGCATCACCTCGGTCTATTGATGGATTTCGATCTTGAAATGGAATGCATAGACTATCAATTGCCAACAAAAACCTTCATCAGCCAATTAACAAGGACAATTGCATCTATGTGAACTTCTGCAGTTAATCCAGGATGGACTTCAAAGACATTGGTCATTAATCTTAAAGTTCAAACAAAATCGATGTTTAAACACTGACCCTTAACACTTACTTGGTTTAATAATTTTAAACCATGACTTTAACTATACATAAGTAATATTTACATTATATTAATGACGTTAGCCAGAGGGGAACTGGCCCCCACAGTGATTCTGGTTTCTCCCAAGGTTATTTTTCTCCATTAATCAACGTCTTATGGAGTTTTGTGTTCCTTGCCATAGTCGCCTTCAGCTTGCTCAATGGGGTTATTAATACAATTATTATTTAATTACTTATTTTTAAACATGATTAACAATCATATTTTATCAAATTACACAATGATGATTCATCAACATTATAGACGTTACAGTTTTATTGTCTGTTAATGCTGATCTTCTGTAAAGCTGCTTTGAAATGATGTGTGTTGTGAAAGGCAATATACAAACACATTTTACTTTACTTGACTGTATATTTTTTATATACTCTTTATTTATTTTTTTATTGTATGTGTATTCTATATTGTGTGTATTGTTTACTGTACATTGTATATTATTATTGTGTTGTGTAATTATGTGTACATTTGATATGTAAATTGTGTTGTGTAAATATGTTGTTTATTGTAATTGGTTTATGTCTCATCAGCTGTCATGACTGTTATGTTGCTCGAACTGCACAGAAGACTTTCACCTACTGTTGCACTTGTGTACATGGTCATGTGACAATAAAGTGATTTGATTTGATATAATTTCTTACTAAACTTTTCTGTGTAAAATTACAACAACTAACAACTTTACAGCTCAAACAATACACAAGTTTTAACAGAAGAATGAATGTAAGTGCTTTTATCAAATTATAGGCTTCCCATTTCTGCCATTAATTCCTTAAAATTGACCCCATTCACTTTGTAAGTGCCTCTCTAAAACCTCGATTTTTTTTCTCTTTTTGTTTTTAAAGAAAAGGAGGGACAAGTTGAAAATATTTTTGTGGTAATCAACAAAATTGAGCATAACTTCCGTTGAACCTGGAGATTTCACTTTACCTGTATTCAGGCTATATAAATAGGCTAAATTAATTTGTTACTATAAACATTTTATTATAGACCAGACTTAAAATAGAAAGTGTAAATGAGGAGGATGTTTTGTTGTGAACAGATCAGCTTAAAAGCACCATAATGTAGCTAGTATGATAGCATGAATGTTATATCGTCAGTAGTGCATTGAAAAGCAGTGCAAAAGACTCAAATGTGTGCTGTAAAATGATGATGCACAGTTTATGATCAAAACTACTGGGTGATCAAATCCTTGACAAACCTTTATGAATGACCAGCTATCACATCCTCTGATACAAAGTAAAACATTCAAGCATGACTGGAATGAGACAACTTGCATTCATTAATGAATACATTCATAAATAATTGCACACAGAATTTGTTTTCAGATTTATTTTTTTGGTTGCTCACAGATAATGTTTTTTCTCTCAAAGAGAATGTGTGTATGCATGTTTGAGATCAGTGAATGCACAAGAAGTGCATTTAGAGTTCGGGGGAAACTTTGGATCGACAGCAGCAGGTAAATGTTGTTTTTATGGCCCTGCAGGTTCTTCTCGGAAAGGTCTTTATTCCGTTCTTCTTTGTTTTTGGAGGAATATTGTAGTTTTTATTTATTTGGGAGGGTTTTTTTTTTTCGTTGCTCACAGATCATTTTTCTTCTCTCAAAGAGAATGTGTGTATGCATGTTTGAGAACTGAGAATGCACAAGAAATGCATTCAGAGTTCGGGGGAAACTTTGTTTCGACGGCAGCAGGTAAATGTGCTTTTTATGGCCCTCCAGGTTCTTCTCAGAAAGGTCTTTATTCCTTTCTTCTTCTTTGTTATTGGAGGAATATTGGAGTTTTCCACTGTTTCTTTGGGCTCATCTTCTGGAGTCTGATTCTCATAGCTCTCTTTTTTTGACTCTGCTTTGAGGATTTCCAAGGACAGGACATCAGAAAAATCCCGCAGGAATGTTTTGGACTGTGCACTTATCTCACTCTCCATAGTCTTGCAGTCACCGTAGAGCAACTGAAGCTTTGAAAAAATGGAGTGTGCCACGTCGGGCATTTCTTCAGGATCATGATGGGAATTGACTTCTTCCCACTTGTCGGTGACTCTCACCTGGAAGTTTTCAGGGAGCTGTTTTAGCAGATCCTCTATGAAAGAATGATCTGCCAGGTCAGCTGTGAAATCCTTCTGCAGGATATGGCAGAGGGTGCTGCTGATTATGTCTTTCATTGTGTCTTTATGCACCACAGCAATAACTTCAGGTGAGGTGGAGGATATGGGGCTGGAAGACTCCATGTGTCTCCGCATATCTGTTATTATATCCTGCATGAGGTCTTGGTCCTCTGGTGAGATTCCTCTCTCGATATCAAGATTCCCACTGGCGATTTTACTCTGGATCCCCAGTAGTAATTTGCTAGTGACTCTTTTGACTTGTTGTGATATTAGCTCCCAAGAATCCACACTTGAGCATTGACTCACACTTGCACAGTCTGAGGGCAAAATACCCTCACTGCTCAAAGCAGAGACAACTTCACTCAAGATCTCTTCTACGAGTTGTTTTGCAACGGATGTCACTCGTGGAGTGGTGATGTATATTTCTTTCACCTCATCTGTTGGTGCCATATCAGGAATGCTCTGGATATCAGGACCTGGACATTCTCTCACACGATTGAGCGTCTCTTCAACAATCTTCATCGCCTTCATTTCAATTTCAGACATTGTAGATGTCAACTGAAAAATGTAAAATATTTCTAATGGTTAATAACAGAACTGAGAGAGATAATACTATTGTTGCCCCTTTTCTTTTTAACTATTACACTCTTTTAGCCTATACATTTCAATTTCATAATACATTTGCATAAAATGTAATTGAGTAATCTTTAACTAAATAATTTAAACACATTCTACTACATTTTTTTATTAATTTCATTTATTTTGAGATTAGGCTACAAAATTCAATTGATAAGAAATGTAATGAATGGATACGTCCATCATCACTAATGGGACTATTTATAATATTAGGTTAATCAAAACTTTTGATTTACCAAAACTGTGTTACAGCTGTACCCATAAGAAACATGGTAACACATGATCCTTATAGATTTTTATTAGCTTTTATTCAGTCAAAAAGATTAAATAAGTAAGCAAGACAAAGACATGAATTGATAAATCCAAATAGACAGAAATACATTATAGATAGACAGACAGATGAAAGAGTGATAGACAGACAGATAGACAGTTAGATGATAGATAGACAGACAGATAGACAGTTAGATGATAGATAAACAGACAGACATACAAACAGAGATATAGACAGACAGATAGACAGACAGACAGACAGACAGACAGATAGATGTGATTTATTTTATCATTGGACATTAAAATACATCTCATGGGGCAAAATGTGCATGTTTATTCTGGTCAATATTTGTGCTGAATAGCAAAATAATGTTACAACTGTACTCTGCCTATTCTAATAAATAGTTATAAAACAAGAATAATCAAAAAGATAATGAAAATTATAATGGATATGTTTCGTTAGTCTTCAGTAGCCTAATGCAAACGGGGCCTTTTAAAATATTAGAATACTTAAAGCTTTACCGAAATGACTGTCTGATGAACGGACTTGGCAAAGCAGTTCGATTGTACATTTCGTACATTATTTTACTACAGGTTCAAATTAAATATAAATATGGCCTTTTCCCATTATTCCATATAATCTGATTATATTACCGTATATGTTGTGAAAATTAGCTGCGGTAAATCTATATAAATGTACTCACCTTTGCGAAAAGCATGCGATCAGTAAACTGCAAATAAGAGTTCTGTAGCTCACGCTGGTTTGTTGGTGGGTGATGGAACTTCGCCTTTATGACGTAACAATTCCAATAGGCTGGCGGCCTGACAACAGAACAAACTCTCATCGCATTGTAACGCAATGATTGCTGATAAACAAACTGTTTTCTTGAAGGGCCGGTGTGTTATCTCAATAAAGTTTTAGGCGCAAAAATAAAATGAATGCATCTAACTCAGGCTTAAGTCCAATTTCTTTGATTTATCATTAAACAGAGTTGTTATGAAATTATTATTTATTGTTTCTACTTCTAATTTTACTAAATGTACTACTACAAACTAATAATAAAGTTGAATATATTGCTTTAATTTTAAATAAGAAATTATTATTTCAATATTAGATCATTTAACCCTTACATTTATGGTAATTTTCCCAAACACTCTTTCATATTCGGGTCTTTAGAGACTTATATCTATTACAAATTGATGTACAAAATGCCCAGATAGTTCCACATTTTACAAATATTTTCAAGAAAATTAGAAAACAATACAATGAAATTTATTTTGATGTTTTATTTTTCATAAATTATAGAGATAATGCATCAAATCAGAACAAATAAAGAACAGGATTCATTATTTTCACACTGAAATTTCATGAGATGCAACCGGCTCACAAACACATAGTGAATTACACATTACACATAATCTACACATGTGTAATGTACTGTGTATCTTATGTGTATCTTATGTGTATAGTCTCAGGCACTTGTTGAGTCTAAATAGATTTACAATTGACATAATTTCAGTAGTAAACCCAAATGTCAATAGTCATATCATACTTTTCATGTGCTGTACTTGCTATAAGTTTTCTTCAGTGGGGTTACTTCATGAAATTGCAATGTCAAATGTAAATCAAGTCAATCACTGAAATATCAGTGCCACCTTGAGAAAGAAATTACATGTATATTATATTATGTGTACACACACATTGTTATGAATGAGGCTGGAGTGAAGACAGACGAGGAGGTGCGGATCCAAACGCAGTTTTAACTTTATTGAAATAAATGGACAAACAAAGGAAAACCCACGATGGGGAAACAAACATAAGCAGGGAACTCGGGAAGGAAACACAGAGCAGGCTTAACAAACATTACCAACATTCAACAATCGACAGGGACTGAACAAACGGGCAGGGTATAAATACAAGACAGGACCAATGAACATCCAGAACTCAAAATTACATGATGAGGTGATGAACAGAAACCAATGGGAAACTAACGAGGACAGGTGAGAACAATGAACAATGAACACAATGGCTAACAACTCTATGGAGGTACATAAGGTTCAAAAGTGAAAACTATGGAGTGACGAAAGTATCAAAATGGGAGACAAAAGGGAAACAGTAAAACAGGACAAGGTCATACGTTACATAGCCCCCCTCTAAGGATCGGATCCCAGACGATCCAAAAACGAGAAAACAAAACCCAATACAAAAACCATAGAAAACAACATGATGGCACCGGGGCAGACAGACAGACCAGGGGGGCACAAGAGCAGGGGGCAGTCCAGGGGGCACAGAGGGCAGGCAGGAAGTCCAAGGGGGCAACAAGGGGAAATTAAACAGTCCACGGGGCACAAAGAGACAGGTTTCGATGGTCTGGGAGCTGGCCACCGGGTAGATGCAGGAGGCCTAGGAGGAGACCACTGGACAGGGACTGGGTCAGGGGGCCTGGGAAGAGGCCACGGGACTGGGACTGGGTCAGGAGGTCTGGGGAGAGTCCACGGGACTGGGACTGGGTCAGAAGCCCTGGGAGGAAGCCACAGGACAGGGACCGGGTCAGGAGGCCTGGGAGGAGGCCACGGGACTGTGACTGGGTCAGGAGGTCTGGGGAGAGTCCACGGGACTGGGACTGGGTCAGAAGCCCTGGGAGGAGGCCACAGGACAGGGACCGGGTCAGGAGGCCTGGGAGGAGGCCACAGGATAGAGGCCGGCTTTGGTGGCCTGGGAGGTGGTCGTGGGCCAAGGGCCGGTTCAGGGGACCTGGGAGGTGACCACAGGACAGAGGCCGGTTTTGGTGGCCTAGGAGATGGAGTGGCCACAAGGGAGGCCGGCGGAGCCGAGGGAGGTGATGGCTCAGAAGGCCCAGAAGGCGGAGCTGAGGTAGGCGGCGCCGTGGGAGGCTTTAGGAACGGAGACCAGGAAGGCTCTGGATTCTCTGGGGGCAGAGACGTAGGAGGCTCTGAGGGTGGAGCCGTCGAAGGCTTGAGTGGCTCGAGAGGCGGAGCCGTAGGAGGCTCGGGAGGCTCTGAAGGCGGGGCCGTCGAAGGCTTGAGTGGCTCGAGAGGCGGAGCCATAGGAGGCTCTGGAAGCGAGGCGGTGGGAGGCTCTGGAGGCGGAGCCGTAGGAGGCTCTGGAAGCGGAGCCGTAGGAGGCTCTGTGAGCTCAGGAGGCGGAGCTGAGGGAGGCTCTGGGGGCTCAGGAGGCGGAGCTGAGGGAGGCTCAGGAGGCGGGGCTGAGGGAGGCTCAGGAGGCGGGGCTGAGGGAGGCTCAGGAGGCGGAGCTGAGGAAGGTGGCGCCGTAGGGGCCTTTAGAGGTGGAGCCGTAGGAGGCTCGGGAGGCGGAGCTCTAGAAGGTTCTGGAGTCTCTGGGAGCAGAGCCATAGGAGGCTCTGGAGACAGAGCCATAGGAGGCTTGGGGAGTAGAGCCGTAGGAGGCGGAGCCGAGGAAGGCCTAGGAGGCGGAGCCGAGGGAGGCTCGGGAGTCTCTGGAGGCAGAGCTGTAGGAGGCTCGGGAAGCTCTGAGGGCGGAGCCGTCGGAGGCTCGGGTGGCTCAAGAGGCGGAGCCGTAGGAGGCTCTGGAGGCGGAGCCCTGGAAGGCCCGAGAGGCTTGAGGGGCAGTGCCCTGGAAGGCTCGAGAGGCTTGAGGGGCGGAGCCCTGGAAGGCTCGAGGGGCTTGAGGGGCGGAGCCCTGGAAGGCTCGAGGGGCTTGAGGGGCGGAGCCCTGGAAGTCTCGAGGGGCAGAGCCCTGGAAGGCTCGAGGGGCGGAGCCCTGGAAGGCTCGAGAGGCTTGAGAGGCGGAGCCCCGGGAGGCTCGAGAGGCTTGAGAGGCGGAGCTCTGGGAAGCTCGGAGGGCGGAGCTCTGGAAAGCTCGGGAGGCTTGAGAGACGGAGCCCTGGAAGGCTCGAGAGGCTTGATAGGCGGAGCCCTGGAAGGCTCGAGAGGCTTGAGAGGCGGAGCCCTGGAAGGCTCGAGAGGCTTGAGAGGCAGAGCCCCGGGAGGCTCGAGAGGCGGAGCTCTGGGAAGCTCGGAGGGCAGAGCTCTGGGAAGCTCGGGAGGCTTGGGAGGTGGAGCCCTGGAAGGCTCGAGAGACTCGGGAGGCGGAGCTCTGGAAGGCTTGGGAGGCGAAGCTCTGGAAAGCTCGGGAAACTCGGATGGCGGAGCTCTGGAAAGCTCGGGAAACTCGGAAGGCGGAGCTCTGGAAAGCTCTGGAGGAGGAGCCCTGGAAGACTCGAGAGGTGCTGGCTCTTGGACGATCGAGGCTTCTGGTGCTGGCTCTTGGACGATCGAGGCTTCTGGTGCTGGCTCTTGGACGGTCATGGCTACTGGCACTGGCTCTGGACGGTCTTGGCTACTGGCACCGGCTCTGGGACGGTCGAGGCCACAGGCGCCGGCTCTGGGACGGTCGAGGCCACAGGCGCCGGCTCTGGGACGGTCGAGGCCACAGGCGCCGGCTCTGGGACGGTCGAGGCCACAGGCGCCGGCTCTGGGACGGTCGAGGCCACAGGCGCCGGCCCCGGGACGGTCGAGGCCACAGGCGCCGGCCCCGGGACGGTCGAGGCCACAGGCGCCGGCCCCGGGACGGTCGAGGCCACAGGCGCCGGCCCCGGGACGGTCGAGGCCACAGGCGCCAGCCCCGGGACGGTCGAGGCTACAGGCGCCGGCTCTGGGACGGTCGAGGCTACAGGCGCTGGCTCGCTGACATCGGAGGCGACAGGCGCTGGCTCACAGACATCGGAGGCGACAGGCGCTGGTTCACTGACATCGGAGGCTACAGGCGCTGGCTCGCTGACATCGGAGGCTACAGGCGCTGGCTCACTGACATCGGAGGCTACAGGCGCTGGCTCGCAGACATCGGAGGCGACAGGCGCTGGTTCACTGACATCGGAGGCGACAGGCGCTGGTTCACTGACATCGGAGGCGACCGGCTCGCTCACCGTGACATGCGTGGGCTC
The DNA here is from genome assembly GCF_025860055.1 of Xyrauchen texanus. Taxonomy (NCBI): domain Eukaryota; kingdom Metazoa; phylum Chordata; class Actinopteri; order Cypriniformes; family Catostomidae; genus Xyrauchen; species Xyrauchen texanus. The sequence goes on from NC_068315.1 coordinate 29,748,409, forward strand.
TGGCTCGCTCACAGTGATATGCGTGGGCCGGGAGGCGGAAGCCTGTCTTCTCCTCCTCCTCCGGGCAGACGAAGAGGGCCGCGCTGGCTCGTTGACAGGCGTGAAAGGACGAACCACGGGCGAATGGAGGGTCAATACTGTGGGAGGCACTACGGGTTCTCCTCGATGATGTCCACTGTTAAAGGAGAACCGCAGGCCTGTAGGGTCTCCTCAACGAACGCTGAGCGCCCAGTCGCTGCTGCTGGTGGCAACCGCTCCTTCAGCCCGCCACTCAGGTTGCCTCGAAGAAGACCTCAAGGGAGGAATTAGGGAAGTCTGAAACGTTTGCCAGAACAAGAAAGTCGTGGATGTGGTCTTCTATCGGTCGGTCCCCTTGCTTCAGGCAGAGCAGTTCGTAGTTAGCCCGAAAAACTGCTGGATCCATTGTGTGGTCGATCGTTCTGTTATGAATGAGGCTGGAGTGAAGACAGACGAGGAGGTGCGGATCCAAACGCAGTTTTAACTTTATTGAAATAAATGGACAAACAAAGGAAACCCACGATGGGGAAACAAACATAAGCAGGGAACTCAGGAAGGAAACACAGAGCAGGCTTAACAAACATTACCAACATTCAACAATCGACAGGGACTGAACAAACGGGCAGGGTATAAATACAAGACAGGACCAATGAACAACCAGAACTCAAAATTACATGATGAGGTGATGAACAGAAACCAATGGGAAACTAACGAGGACAGGTGAGAACAATGAACAATGAACACAATGGCTAACAAGACTATGGAGGTACAGAAGGTTCAAAAGTGAAAACTATGGAGTGACGAAAGTATCAAAATGGGAGACAAAAGGGAAACAGTAAAACAGGACAAGGTCATACGTTACACACATACCGTAAAATACTGATAATTCATCATTGTTTATAGATCATTGTTGCTCAGTTTTTATGTATATGAATATGGTACTAGTTTCTCTTGTAAAACACAAATAAATAGATATCATGTGATAGTAAACTTAAATAGATATGAAATAATAATTGTTAAAATGTATAATTTATAGAAGTGCAAAAATTAAGAAGGAAAAAAAACCCAGGACACTCTTAAATACCTCGGTACCCTATACACTTCTGGTACTTATATTATTTATTTATTTTTTATATTATTTAGCAATTTCGGCATTATTTTGTATCACACTCTAAGAGATAGATTGGTGAATACTAAAGATGTGTGGGCACAACTCCAAAAAAATGTATGAGGTACAGGTTGTGGAAGGAGGTTCTGGGTCTCTAAAGACCCGGAAAAGGGTTAACTGTTCAACATAATGTTCATTCTCAAATGCAAAATTTGGAGATTGAAAGAATGGATCTACATTCAGAGAACTGTGATTTTTATGGGGCGATGTTGCACTATCACAACAAAAGTCAAACAAAACTTTAAATCTCTTTACAAACTGTAAGATCTTGATAATACTGTATGACCACAGCTAACCTTCTGTTCTGGGTGAGAAAAGTCTTGTACATGCAGTGAAGAACAGAATTTGGAACAACACAAACAAACCAAAAATCCTGACAAGACAATATTTATATACATTTCCCAAGCTCATGTGTTTGGAAAAAGAACGGTTTCTATTGTAACCCCCATTACCTGATGGAGGGAACGAGACTTTGTGTCAAATGAAGCGACACTAGTGGTCTTTCTTGAAGACCTCGGTTGCCTCTGAACTTGAAAAAAGGCCAATGAGAAATTGGCAGAAAGAATTTACATGTCCCTCCCCTGGACATAAGGGTCAAACACGCACTCAAAGCTGCCAGGTCAGCATATTTTAATAAACTCATAGAAAATAACCACAACAATCCTAGATGTTTATTCAGTACTGTTACGAATGGAGGCAGACGAGGAGAGCAGATCTAAATGCAAACTTACTTTATTAACTTAGACAATCAATAAACACAAAGGAAAACCCTCAATGGGGAAAAGAACATAACACTGAACACACGATGAAAACAAAACTGAGAACTCGGGCAGGGAACACAAACCAGGCATGACAACATTCAACGATAGACAGCGACTGAACAAACAGACAGGGTTTAAATACATGGACAAAGGACAAAGGGGCCAATGAACAAACAGAACTCAAACAAGATAGCAAGGGGATAAACAGAAACCAATGGCAAATTAACGAGGGCAGGTGCAAACAATGAACGGAGAACACGAACGCTAACAGGGAGACTGTGGAGCTAAACAAGGGACAAAAGTGAAAACTACGGAATTACAAAAGTGACAAAAAATGACAACCAAAGGGTAACAGTGAGAACAAGACGAGGTATGCCTAACAGAGCCCCCCCCCCCCCCTCAAGGATCGGATTCCAGACCATCCGAAATACTAAAAAGAAACAAAATAAAAAAAACACCAGGAGCAGACGGGCAGACCGGGGGCACGAGAGCAGGCAGGAAGTCCAAGGGGGCACAGAGAGCAGGCAGGAAGTTCAAGGGGGCACAATGGGCAGGCAGGAAGTCCAAGGGGGCACAGAGGGCAGGCAGGAAGTCCAAGGGGGCACAAAGGGCAGGCAGGAAGTCCAAGGGGGCACAGAGGGCAGGCAGGAAGTCCAAGGGGGCACAGAGGGCAGGCAGGAAGTCCTGGGGGGCACAAAGGGCAAGGACAGGATCAGGTGGTCTGGGAGCTGGCCACAGGGCGAGGATAGGTTCAGGAGGCCTGGGAGCTGGCCACAGGGCAGGGGCCGGTTCAGGAGGCCTGGGAGCTGGCCACAGGACAGGGATCGGTTCAGGAGGCCTGGGAGCTGGCCACGGGGCAAGGCCAGGTTCAGGGGGTCTGGGAGCTGGCCACGGGGCAAGGATAGGTTCAGGAGGTCTGGGAGCTGGCCACGGGGCAAGGATAGGTTCAGGTGGTCTGGGAGCTGGCCACAGGGCAAGGACAGGTCTGGGGGACCTGGGAGGAGGCCACTGGACAGGGACTGGGTCAGGGGGCCTGGGAAGAGGCCACAGGACAGGGACCGGGTCAGGGGGCCTGGGAAGAGGCCACAGGACTGGAACAGAGTCAGGAGGCCTGGGAGGAGGCCACGAGATGGGAACAGGGTCAGGGGGCCTGGGAAGAGGCCACAGGATAGGGACTGGGTCAGGAGGCCTGGGAGGAGGCCACAGGTCAGGAACAGGGTCATGGGCCCTGGGAGGAGGCCACAGGACGGGAACAGGGTCAGGAGGCCTGGGAGGAGGCCACAGGACGGGAACAGGGTCAGGAGGCCTGGGAGGAGGCCACAGGACAGGGACTGGGTCAGGGGGGCTGGGAGGAGGCCACAGGATAGGGGCCGGGTCAGGAGGCCTGGAAGGAGGCCAGAGGTCAGGAACAGGGTCAGGGGCCCTGGGAGGAGGCCACATGACAGGGGCCGGGTCAGGAGGCCTAGGAGGAGGCCACAGGTCAGGAACAGGGTCAGGAGGCCTGGGAGGAGGCCACAGGTCAGGAACAGGGTCAGGGGCCCTGGGAGGAGGCCACAGGACAGGGGCCGGGTCAGGAGGCCTGGGAGGAGGCCACAGGTCAGGAACAGGGTCAGGGAGCCTGGGAGGAGGCCCTAGAGGCGAAGACCTGGAAGGCTCTGGTGGCGGGGCCGATGGAGGTGGCGCCATAGGAGGCTCTAGATTCGGAGGCCTGGAAGGCTCTGGAGGCGGAGCGTAGGAGGCTCGGGAAGCGGAGCCCAGGAAGGCTCAAGAGACTTGAGGGGCGGAGCCCTGGGAGGCTCGAGAGACTTGAGGGGCGGAGTCCTAGAGGGCCCGGGAGGTGGAGCCGTAGGAGGCTCGGGAGGCGGAGCCGTAGGAGGCTCAGGAGGCGGAGCCGTTGGAGGCTCGGGAGGCGGAGCCGTTGGAGGCTCGGGAGGCGGAGCCGTAGGATGCTCGAGAGGTGGAGCCCTAGAAAGCTCTGGAGTCTCTGGGAGCAGAGCCATAGGAGGCTCGGGAGATGGAGCCGTAGGAGGCTCTGGGAGCAGAGCCATAGGAGGCTCGGGAGGCGGGGACGACAGAGGCTCGGGAGGCGGAGCCGTAGGAGGCTCAGTAGGCGGAGCCATAGGATGCTCGAGAGGTGGAGCCCTAGAAAGCTCTGGAGTCTCTGGGAGCCGAGCCGTAGGAGGCTCGGGAAGCGGAGCCGTAGGAGGCTCGAGAGGCGGAGCCCCAGAAAGCTCAGAAGTCTCTGGGAGCAGAGCCGTAGGAGGCTCGGGAGGTGGAGCCGTAGGAGGCACTGGAGGTGGAGCCATAGGAGGCTCGGGAGGCGGAGCCATAGGAGGCTCGGAGAGAAGGGCCGTAGAAGGCTTGAGGGGCGGAGCCCTGGAAGTCTCGAGGGGCTCGAGAGGCTGGAGGGGCGGAGCCTTGGAAGGCTTGAGAGGTGGAGCTCTGGGAAACTCGGAGGGCGGAGCTCTGGAAAGCTCGGAAGGCAGAGCTCTGGAAAGCTCGGAAGGCGGAGCTCTGGAAAGCTCGGAACGCTCAGGAGGCGGAGCTCTGGAGAGCTCGGGAGGCGGAGCTCTGGAAAGCTCGGGAGGCGGAGCTCTGGAAAGCTCGGGAAGCTCGGAGGGCAGAGCTCTGGAAAGCTCGGGAGGAGGAGCCCTGGGAGGCTCGAGGGGTACTGGTTCTTGGACGGTCATGGCTACTGGCGCTGGCTCTTGGACGGTCATGGCCACTGGCGCTGGCTCTGGGACGGTCATGGCTACTGGCGCCGGCTCCTGGACGGTCATGGCTGCTGGCGCTGGCTCAGGGACGGCCGAGGCCGCTGGCGCTGGCTCAGGGACAGCCGAGGCCGCTGGCGCTGGCTCAGGGACGGCCGAGGCCGCAGGCGCTGGCTCAGGGACGGTCGAGGCTACAGGCGCTGGCTCACTGACGTCGGAGGCTACAGGCGCTGGCTCACTGACGTCGGAGGCTACAGGCGCTGGCTCACTGACGTCGGAGGTTACAGGCGCTGGCTCACTGACATCGGAGGCTACAGGCACTGGCTCACTGACATCGGGGGCTAACGGCTCGCTGACTGTGGCAGGCGTGGGCTCTGGCTCGCTGACCGTGGCAGGCGTGGGCTCTGGCTCGCTGACCGTGGCAGGCGTGGGCTCTGGCTCGCTGACCGTGGCAGGCGTGGGCTCTGGCTCGCTGACCATGGCAGGTGTGGGCTCTGGCTCGCTGACCGTGGCAGGTGGAGACTGGGGAGCAGAAGCCTTTCCTCTTCTCCTCCTCCTCCGGGCAGACGAAGCTGGCAATGCTGGCTCTGGGACTGACGAGGCTGGCAAGGCTGGCTTGTTGGCCGTGGCAGGCACGGAAAGCCCAGAAGCAGAAACCGGGATCGAGAGAGGTGCTTCCCCGGCAGCGAGTTCTTTCAAGACTAGACTCACATACTCCTTCCACGTGAGGTCTCCGGAGTCCGGCAATTCCCTCTGCCGGTGTCTTGGTAGCCCGAGCCGGTAGATGGTCTTCAGGGATGTGTCGTCAAAGCCGGTGTGGATGGCAACAGTGGAAAAAAAATGGGAGTACTCACGGTAGGTCAGATCCGCCTGGGCCAGTTCCGTAAAGAAAGCTGCTAGATCCATATTTGGCGGTCTATCGTTCTGTTACGAATGGAGGCAGACGAGGAGAGCGGATCTAAATGCAAACTTACTTTATTAACTTAGACAATCAATAAACACAATGGAAAACCCTCAATGGGGAAAAGAACATAACACTGAACACACGATGAAAACAAAACTGAGAACTCGGGCAGGGAACACAAACCAGGCATGACAACATTCAACGATAGACAGCGACCGAACAAACAGACAGGGTTTAAATACATGGACAAAGGACAAAGGGGCCAATGAACAAACAGAACTCAAAAAAGATAACAAGGGGATAAACAGAAACCAATGGCAAATTAACGAGGGCAGGTGCAAACAATGAACGGAGAACACGAACGCTAACAGTGAGACTGTGGAGCTAAACAAGGGACAAAAGTGAAAACTACGGAATTACAAAAGTGACAAAAAATGACAACCAAAGGGTAACAGTGAGAACAAGATGAGGTATGCCTAACAAGTACTGTGGCTAAATTGGTTAGGAATAAAGCCTCAACAGATCCAGATCTGAGGGGGGAGCGTCACAGCTCAAGAGTAATGACTTCATGAATTTCTTTACAGATTGAAAATTGAAATAATCAGAAATAAAATTGGAATGCAATCATCTGTCATAGCAACAAAACTTATGGAAACATCAAAAGCCACAAAATGTTTGTTAGATTTTATACCAACTAAGCTCTTAAAAGAGTTATCTCCTGTAATTTCAGAACCTCTTCTTAAAATTATTAACGCATCGCTATGCTTATGACATGTCCCAAGAAACTTTAAAATGGCAATTATCAAACCGCTGTAACCCGCACAAGAAGAGACAGTCACAATGTCGATGAGAACTGCTTTTATTAAAAGGCAGGCAAACGTACAGCAGGGTAAATCCAGAAGAAGAGTGGTGAACGGGAGCGTAAGGTCGAAGCCGGGGAATCAGAATAGGGTAAAGGGGCAAATCCGGACGAGAGTGGTCAAGGGGAGCGTTTGGTCGAAGCCGGGAAATCGTGGACAACTAGACGGGACTAGCGGGATGAAAAGACAGGGGGGCTAGGGGATAACAAGTGCTGGCAAAGCGAAGGGGGGTAAACTAAACAATAACCAAGAGGAGTGAAACGAAAGGGTTGTGATATATATTGGGGAAACAACGAGCGGTGCGGGTGAAACGAATAACTAGGTGATTGGGACGAGTACAGGTGAAACTAATAATCCAGTGATTGGGCGCGAGCATTAGAGCCAGAGGGGGGTGTGTGGGAGTGAGCATGTGAGCTCGATCGAGGGGCGCGAGCGTGTAAGCTCGCGGAGTGAGCGTGTGAGCTCGATGGAGGGAAGCGAGCGTGTAAGCTCGCGGAGTGAGCGTGTGAGCTCGATGGAGGGAAGCGAGAGTGTAAGCTCGCGGAGTGAGCGTGTGAGTTCGATGGCGGGGAGCGAGCGTGTAAGCTCGCGGAGTGAGTGTGTGAGCTCGATGAAGCCGAGCGTGCGTGTGTGCCCGACGAAGCGGGGAGAAGCAGAGGAGCGGGGTTCGTGACAACCGCTTATTAAGAAGCCACTACTTGATCCTGGAGAACTGGCTAAATATAGACTGATTTCAAATCTCCCGTTTATGTCAAAAATACTAGAAAAGGCAGTATCCTCCGAAATATGTTCATTTCTACAGAGAAATCGTATATACAAAGAATTTCAGTCAAGATTTAGGCCTCATCACAGTACAGAGACTGCACTTATCAGAATCTTAGTGCTGCATTCGACACGATAGATCACGACATTCTCTTGAATAGGCTGGAGAATTATGTTGGCCTTTGTGGAGTTACATTAGCATGGTTTAGGTCATATTTAGCAGACCGCTACCACTTTGTCTATGTAAATGAGGAATTGTCAAACCAAACAAAAGTAAAATATGGAGTGCCACAGGGATCAGTTTTAGGGCCTCTGCTTTTCTCCTTGTATATGCTTCCCTGGGAGATATTATCAGGAATCGTGGAATATGTTTACACAACTTTATATTTCTTCAAAACCTGATGAGATTTCACAATTCTCCAAATTAGCAGAGTGTATCAATGAAATAAAAGATTGGATGGCCAGAAATGTCCTTCTACTCAATACTGACAAAACAGAGGTACAAATTATTGGACCAAAAATCTCTAAAAATAAGCCGCTAAAATATCATTTGGCTCTCGATGGATGTACTGTTACATCGTCTTCAACAGTGAAGAACATAGGTTTTATATTTGATACCAATCTGTCCTTTGAAAATCAAATGACCAATGTTTGTAGAACAGCATTCTTCCACCTAAGAAATATTGCTAAATTACGGCACATGCTCTCTGCTGCTGATGCCGAAAAACGAATTAATGTGTTCATGACCTCAAGACTAGATTATTGTAATGCATTACTGGGAGGATGTCCAGCAAGATCAATAAATAAACTTCAATTGGTTCAAAATGGGCCCTGCGATGGACTGGCGACCTGTCCAGTGTGTCCCCCGCCTTTCGCCCAATGTTAGCTGGGATAGGCTCCAGCCCCCCGCGACCCTGTACACAGGATAAGCGGTTGACGATGGATGGATGGATGGATGGATGGATGGATGGATGGATGGTTCAAAATGCAGCAGCCAGATTGCTGTCTAGAACCAAGAAATATGATCATATTAGCCCCATTTTTTCATCGTTACATTGGCTACCTGTTAAATTCTGTATTCATTTTAAAGTTCTGTTAACTACGTACAAAGCTTTGAATGGTTTAGCTCAACAGTACTTAAGTGACCTTCTACCACGCTATATTCCAACACATTCATTAAGATCGCAAAACTCTGGCCTGTTTTTAGTTCCTAGAATATCAAAATCCATGAAAGGAGGTAGATCATTTTCATATTTGGCTCCTAAACTATGGAATAGTCTCCCTAACACTGTTTGAGATGCAGACACACTCCCTCAGTTTAAGTCTAGACTAAAGACTCATCTATTTAGCCAGGCATACACCTAATTTATCCTCCAACCCACAATTAGGCTGCTTTAGTTGGGTCTGCCGGAACCAGAAACCAGAAACATTGATCATGATATATAACTCTGCAATAAAATGAGTGGCATGTATGCTTATATTATATTATTTGTTTCCCTGTCTCAACCTCGGGACTCCTATTCTGAGGTCACCAGAACTGGCTGGATCCAGCACCATTCCTGCTTCATGTTGGTCTCCACTGCTACGTGTCGCTGAATGATGATGACTAAATGCAGCCGTGCCAGCTAAACATCACTTCAGACTTCAGAGGATGAACTGATGCCAACTTCAACCATAAGAAATGGGATACTTCATATGCCATTGTCTGAAACATGGATTTAGGATGGACCACACCGAACCTCATTAAAACTACCGGCCAGATTGAACTGCGTTTCACATCCCTGATCTCTGCCTGCATCACCTCAGTCTATTGATGGATTACGATCTTGAAATGGAATGCATAGACTAACAATTGCCAACAAAAACCTTCTTCAGCCAATTAACAAGGACAATTGCATCTATGTGAACTTCTGCAGTTAATCCAGGATGGACTTCAAAGACATTGGTCATTAATCTTAAAGTTCAAACAAAATCGATGTTTAAACACTGACCCTTAACACTTACTTGGTTTAATAATTTTAAACCATGACTTTAACTATACATAAGTAATATTTACATTATATTCATGATGTTAGTCAGAGGGGAACTGACCCCCACAGTGATTCACAAGGTTATTTTTCTCCATTAATCAACATCTTATGGAGTTTTGTGTTGCTTGCCACAGTCGCCTTCAGCTTGCTCAATGGGGTTATTAATTCAATTATTATTTAATTATTTTTAAACACGATTAACAATCATATTTTATCAAATTACACAATGATGATTCATCAACATTATAGACATTACAGTTTTATTGTCTGTTAATGCTGATCTTCTGTAAAGCTGCTTTGAAACGATGTGTGTTGTGAAAGGCTATACAAATAAAATTGACTTGACTTGACTGTATATTTTTATATACTCTTTATTTATTTTTTAATTGTATGTGTATTCTATATTGTGTGTATTGTTTACTGTACATTGTATATTATTATTGTGTTGTGTAATTATGTGTACATTTGATATGTAAATTGTGTTGTGTAAATATGTTGTTTATTGTAATTGTTTTATGTCTCATCGCTGTCATGACTGTTATGTTGCTCGGAACTGCACAGAAGACTTTCACCTACTGTTGCACTTGTGTACATGGTCATGTGACAATAAAGTGATTTGATTTTATATAATTTCTTACTAACCTTTTCTGTGTAAAATTACAACAACTAACAACTTTACAGCTCAAACAATACACAAGTTTTAACAGAAGTAAGTGCGTTTATAAAATTATAGGCTTCCCATTTCTGCCTTTAATTCCTTAAAATTGACCCCATTCACTTACATTGTAAGTGCCTCTCTAAAACCTCGTTTTTTGCTCTTTTTTTTTTTTTTTTTAAAGAAAAGGAGGTACAAGTTGAAAATATTTTTGTGGTAATCAACAAAATTGAGCATAACTTCCGTTGAACCTGGAGATTTCACTTTACCTGTAATCAGGCTATATAAATAGGCTAAATTAATTTGTTACTATAAACATTTTATTATAGACCAGACTTAAAATAGAAAGTGTAAATGAGGAGGATGTTTTGTTGTGAACAGATCAGCTTAAAAGCACCATAATGTAGCTAGTATGATAGCATGAATGTTATATCGTCAGTAGTGCATTGAAAAGCAGTGCAAAAGACTCAAATGTGTGCTGTAAAATGATGATGCACAGTTTATGATCAAAACTACTGGGTGATCAAATCCTTGACAAACCTTTATGAATGACCAGCTATCACATCCTCTGATACAAAGTAAAACATTCAAGCATGACTGGAATGAGACAACTTGCATTTACTAATGAATACATTCAGAAATAATTGCACACAGAATTTGTTTTCAGATTTATTTTTTTGGTTGCTCACAGATCATTTTTTTTCTCTCAAAGAGAATGTTCTTTTTATGGCCCTGCAGGTTCTTCTCAGAAAGGTCTTTATTCCGTTCTTCTTCTTTGTTTTTGGAGGAATATTGTAGTTTTTATAGGGGTTTTTTTTCGTTGCTCACAGATCATTTTCTTCTCTCAAAGAGAATGTGTGTATGCATGTTTGAGAACTGAGAATGCACAAGAAATGCATTCAGAGTTGGGAAACTTTGTTCGACGGCAGCAGGTAAATGTTGTTTTATGGCCCTCCAGGTTCTTCTCAGAAAGGTCTTTATTCCGTTCTTCTTGTTTTGGAGGAATATTGTAGTTTTAATTTATTTGGGAGGTTTTTTCGTTGCTCACAGATCTTTTTTTTCTCAAAGAGAATGTGTGTATGCATGTTTGAGAACTGAGAATGCACAAGAAATGCATTCAGAGTTCGGGGGAAACTTTGTTTCGACGGCAGCAGGTAAATGTTGTTTTTATGGCCCTCCAGGTTCTTCTCAGAAAGGTCTTTATTCCTTTCTTCTTCTTTGTTATTGGAGGAATATTGGAGTTTTCCACTGTTACTTTGGGCTCATCTTCTGGAGTCTGATTCTCATAGCTCTCTTTTTTTGACTCTGCTTTGAGGATTTCCAAGGACAGGACATCAGAAAAATCCCGCAGGAACGTTTTGGACTGTGCACTTATCTCACTCTCCATAGTCTTGCAGTCACCATAGAGCAACTGGAGCTTTGAAAAAATGGAGAGTGCCACGTCAGGCATTTCTTCAGGATCATGATGGGAATTAACTTCTTCCCACTTGTCGGTGACTCTCACCTGGAAGTTTTCAGGGAGCTGTTTTAGCAGATCCTCTATGAAAGAATGATCTGCCAGGTCAGCTGTGAAATCCTTCTGCAGGATATGGCAGAGGGTGCTGCTGATTATGTCTTTCATTGTGTCTTTATGCACCACAGCAATAACTTCAGGTGAGGTGCAGGATATGGGGCTGGAAGACTCCATGTGTCTCCGCATATCTGTTATTATATCCTGCATGAGGTCTTGGTCCTCTGGTGAGATTCCTCTCTCGATATCAAGATTCCCACTGGCGATTTTACTCTGGATCCCCAGTAGTAATTCGCTAGTGACTCTTTTGGCTTGTTGTGATATTATCTCCCAAGAATCCACACTTGAGCATTGACTCACACTTGCACAGACTGAGGGAAAAATACCCTCACTGCTAAAAGCAGAGACAACTTCACTCAAGATCTCTTCTACGAGTTCTTTTGCAACGGATGTCACTCGGGGAATGGTGATGTATATTTCTTTCACCTCATCTGTCGGTGCCATATCAGGAATGCTCTGGATATCAGGACCTGGACATTCTCTCACAAGATTGAGCGTCTCTTCAACAATCTTCATCGCCTCCATTTCAATTTCAGACATTGTAGATGTCAACTGAAAAATGTAAAATATTTCTAATGGTTAATAACAGAACTGAGAGAGATAATACTATTGTTGTCCCTTTTCTTTTTAACTATTACACTCTTTTAGCCTATACATTTCAATTTCATAATACATTTGCATAAAATGTAATTGAGTAATCTTTAACTAAATAATTTAAACACATTCTACTACATTTTTTTATTAATTTCATTTATTTTGAGATTAGGCTACAAAATTCAATTGATAAGAAATGTAATGAATGGATACGTCCATCATCACTAATGGGACTATTTATAATATTAGGTTAATCAAAACTTTTGATTTACCAAAACTGTGTTACAGCTGTACCCATAAGAAACATGGTAACACATGATCCTTATAGATTTTTATTAGCTTTTATTCAGTCAAAAAGATTAAATAAGTAAGCAAGACAAAGACATGAATTGATAAAGCCAAATAGACAGAAATACATTATAGACAGACAGACAGACAGACAGACAGACAGACAGACAGACAGACAGACAGATAGATGTGATTTATTTTATCATTGGACATTAAAATACATCTCTTGGGGCAAAATGTGCATGTTTATTCTGGTCAATATTTGTGCTGAATAGCAAAATAATGTTACAACTGTACTCTGCCTATTCTAATAAATAGTTATAAAATAAGAATAATCAAAAAGATAATGAAAATAATAATGGATATGTTTCGTTAGTCTTCAGTAGCCTAATGCAAACGGGGCCTTTTAAAATATTAGAATACTTAAAGCTTTACCGAAATGACTGTTTGATGAACGGACTTGGCAAAGCAGTTCGATTGTACATTTCGTGCATTATTTTACTACAGGTTCAAATTAAATATAAATATGGCCTTTTCCCATTATTCCATATAATCTGATTATATTACCGTATATGTTGTGAAAATTAGCTGCGGTAAAACTATATAAATGTACTCACCTTTGCGAAAAGCATGCGATCAGTAAACTGCAAATAAGAGTTCTGTAGCTCGCGCTGGTTTGTTGGTGGGTGATGGAACTTCGTCTTTATGACGTAACAATTCCAATAGGCTGGCGGCCTGACAACAGAACAAACTCTCATCGCATTGTAACGCAATGATTGCTGATAAACAAACTGTTTTCTTGAAGGTCCGGTGTGTTTTCTCAATAAAGTTTTGGCGCAAAAATAAAATGAATGCATCTAACTCAGGCATAAGTCCAATTTCTTTGATTTATCATTAAACAGAGTTGTTATGAAATTATTATTTATTGTTTCTACTTCTAATTTTACTAAATGTACTACTACAAACTAATAATAAAGTTGAATATATTGCATTAATTTTAAATAAGAAATTATTATTTCAATATTAGATCATTTAACCCTTACATTTATGGTAATTTTCCCAAACACTCTTTCATATTCGGGTCTTTAGAGACTTATATCTATTACAAATTGATGTACAAAATGCCCAGATAGTTCCACATTTTACAAATATTTTCAAGAAAATTAGAAAACAATACAATGAAATTTATTTTGATGTTTTATTTTTCATAAATTATAGAGATAATGCATCAAATCAGAACAAATAAAGAACAGGATTCATTATTTTCACACTGAAATTTCATGAGATGCAACCGCTCTCAAACACATAGTGAATTACACATTACACATAATCTACACATGTGTAATGTACTGTGTATCTTATGTGTATCTTATGTGTATTATCTCAGGCACTTGTTGAGTCTAAATAGATTTACAATTGACATAATTTCAGTAGTAAACCCAAATGTCAATAGTCATATCATACTTTTCATGTGCTGTACTTGCTATAAGTTTTCTTCAATGGGGTTACTTCATGAAATTGCAATGTCAAATGTAAATCAAGTCAATCACTGAAATATCAGTGCCACCTTGAGAAAGAAATTACATGTATATTATATTATGTGTACACACACATACCGTAAAATACTGATAATTCATCATTGTTTATAGATCATTGTTGCTCAGTTTTTATGTATATGAATATAGTACTAGTTTCTCTTGTAAAACACAAATAAATAGATATCATGTGATAGTAAACTTAAATAGATATGAAATAATAATTGTTAAAATGTATAATTTATAGAAGTGCAAAAATTAAGAAGGAAAAAAAAACCCAGGACACTCTTAAATACCTCAGGACCCTATACACTTCTGGTACTTAAACCATTATAATATATATATATATATATATATATATATATATATATATATATATATATATATATTTATTATTTATTTATTTTTTATATTATTTAGCAATTTCGGCATTATTTTGTATCACACTCTAAGAGATAGATTGGTGAATACTAAAGATGTGTGGGCACAACTCCAAAAAAATGTATGAGGTACAGGTTGTGGAAGGAGGTTCTGGGTCTCTAAAGACCCGGAAAAGGGTTAACTGTTCAACATAATGTTCATTCTCAAATGCAAAATTTGGAGATTGAAAGAATGGATCTACATTCAGAGAACTGTGATTTTTATGGGGCGATGTTGCACTATCACAACAAAAGTCAAACAAAACTTTAAATCTCTTTACAAACTGTAAGATCTTGATAATACTGTATGACCACAGCTAACCTTCTGTTCTGGGTGAGAAAAGTCTTGTACATGCAGTGAAGAACAGAATTTGGAACAACACAAACAAACCAAAAATCCTAACAAGACAATATTTACATACATTTCCCAAGCTCATGTGTTTGGAAAAAGAACGGTTTCTATTGTAACCCCCATTACCTGATGGAGGGAACGAGACTTTGTGTCAAATGAAGCGACACTAGTGGTCTTTCTTGAAGACCTCGGTTGCCTCTGAACTTGAAAAAAGGCCAATGAGAAATTGGCAGAAAGAATTTACATGTCCCTCCCCTGGACATACGGGTCAAACACGCACTCAAAGCTGCCAGGTCAGCATATTTTAATAAACTCATAGAAAATAACCACAACAATCCTAGATGTTTATTCAGTACTGTTACGAATGGAGGCAGACGAGGAGAGCAGATCTAAATGCAAACTTACTTTATTAACTTAGACAATCAATAAACACAAAGGAAAACCCTCAATGGGGAAAAGAACATAAAACTGAACACACAATGAAAACAAAACTGAGAACTCGGGCAGGGAACACAAACCAGGCATGACAACATTCAACGATAGACAGCGACTGAACAAACAGACAGGGTTTAAATACATTGACAAAGGACAAAGGGGCCAATGAACAAACAGAACTCAAACAAGATAACAAGGGGATAAACAGAAACCAATGGCAAATTAACGAGGGCAGGTGCAAACAATGAACGGAGAACACGAACGCTAACAGGGAGACTGTGGAGCTAAACAAGGGACAAAAGTGAAAACTACGGAATTACAAAAGTGACAAAAAATGACAACCAAAGGGTAACAGTGAGAACAAGACGAGGTATGCCTAACAGAGCCCCCCCTCAAGGATCGGATTCCAGACGATCCGAAATACTAAAAAGAAACAAAATAAAAACACACCAGGAGCAGACGGGCAGACCATGGGGGGGCACGAGAGAAGGCAGGAAGTCCAAGGGGGCACAGAGAGCAGGCAGGAAGTTCAAGGGGGCACAATGGGCAGGCAGGAAGTCCAAGGGGGCACAGAGGGCAGGCAGGAAGTCCAAGGGGGCACAAAGGGCAGGCAGGAAGTCCAAGGGGGCACAGAGGGCAGGCAGGAAGTCCAAGGGGGCACAGAGGGCAGGCAGGAAGTCCTGGGGGGCACAAAGGGCAAGGACAGGATCAGGTGGTCTGGGAGCTGGCCACAGGGCGAGGATAGGTTCAGGAGGCCTGGGAGCTGGCCACAGGGCAGGGGCCGGTTCAGGAGGCCTGGGAGCTGGCCACAGGGCAGGGATCAGTTCAGGAGGCCTGGGAGCTGGCCACGGGGCAAGGACAGGTTCAGGTGGTCTGGGAGCTGGCCACAGGGCAAGGATAGGTTCAGGAGGTCTGGGAGCTGGCCACGGGGCAAGGATAGGTTCAGGTGGTCTGGGAGCTGGCCACAGGGCAAGGACAGATCTGGGGGACCTGGGAGGAGGCCACTGGACAGGGACTGGGTCAGGGGGCCTGGGAAGAGGCCACAGGACAGGGACCGGGTCAGGGGGCCTGGGAAGAGGCCACAGGACTGGAACAGAGTCAGGAGGCCTGGGAGGAGGCCACGAGATGGGAACAGGGTCAAGGGGCCTGGGAAGAGGCCACAGGACAGGGACTGGGTCAGGAGGCCTGGGAGGAGGCCACAGGTCAAGAACAGGGTCAGGGGCCCTGGGAGGAGGCCACCGGACAGGGGCAGGTTCAGGAGGCCTGGGAGGAGGCCACAGGACGGGAACAGGGTCAGGAGGCCTGGGAGGAGGCCACAGGACGGGAACGGGGTCAGGAGGCCTGGGAGGAGGCCACAGGACAGGGACTGGGTCAGGGGGGCTGGGAGGAGGCCACAGGATAGGGGCCGGGTCAGGAGGCCTGGGAGGAGGCCAGAGGTCAGGAACAGGGTCAGGGGCCCTGGGAGGAGGCCACAGGACAGGGGCCAGGTCAGGAGGCCTAGGAGGAGGCCACAGGTCAGGAACAGGGTCAGGAGGCCTGGGAGGAGGCCACAGGTCAGGAACAGGGTCAGGGGCCCTGGGAGGAGGCCACAGGACAGGGGCCGGGTCAGGAGGCCTGGGAGGAGGCCACAGGTCAGGAACAGGGTCAGGGAGCCTGGGAGGAGGCCCTAGAGGCGAAGACCTGGAAGGCTCTGGCGGCAGGGCCGATGGAGGTGGCGCCATAGGAGGCTCTAGAGGCGGAGGCCTGGAAGGCTCTGGAGGCGGAGCGTAGGAGGCTCGGGAAGCGGAGCCCAGGAAGGCTCAAGAGACTTGAGGGGCGGAGCCCTGGGAGGCTCGAGAGACTTGAGGGGCGGAGTCCTAGAGGGCCCGGGAGGTGGAGCCGTAGGAGGCTCGGGAGGCGGAGCCATAGGAGGCTCAGGAGGCTCCAGGAGCAGAGCCATAGGAGGCTTGGGAGGCGGAGCCGTTGGAGGCTCGGGAGGCGGAGCTGTAGGATGCTCGAGAGGTGGAGCCCTAGAAAGCTCTGGAGTCTCTGGGAGCAGAGCCATAGGAGGCTCGGGAGATGGAGCCGTAGGAGGCTCTGGGAGCAGAGCCATAGGAGGCTCGGGAGGCGGGGCCGATGGAGGCTCGGGAGGCGGAGCCGTAGGAGGCTCAGTAGGCGGAGCCGTAGGATGCTCGAGAGGTGGAGCCCTAGAAAGCTCTGGAGTCTCTGGGAGCCGAGCCGTAGGAGGCTCGGGAAGCGGAGCCGTAGGAGGCTCGAGAGGCGGAGTCCCAGAAAGCTCAGAAGTCTCTGGGAGCAGAGCCGTAGGAGGCTCGGGAGGTGGAGCCGTAGGAGGCACTGGAGGTGGAGCCATAGGAGGCTCGGGAGGCGGAGCCATAGGAGGCTCGGGGAGAAGGGCCGTAGAAGGCTTGAGGGGCGGAGCCCTGGAAGGCTCGAGGGGCTCGAGAGGCTGGAGGGGCGGAGCCTTGGAAGGCTTGAGAGGTGGAGCTCTGGGAAACTCGGAGGGCGGAGCTCTGGAAAGCTCGGAAGGCGGAGCTCTGGAAAGCTCGGAAGGCGGAGCTCTGGAAAGCTCGGAAAGCTCGGGAGGCGGAGCTCTGGAGAGCTCGGGAGGTGGAGCTCTGGAAAGCTCGGGAGGCGGAGCTCTGGAAAGCTCGGGAAGATCGGAGGGCAGAGCTCTGGAAAGCTCGGGAGGAGGAGCCCTGGGAGGCTCGAGGGGTACTGGCTCTTGGACGGTCATGGCTACTGGCGCTGGCTCTTGGACGGTCATGGCCACTGGCGCTGGCTCTGGGACGGTCATGGCTACTGGCGCCGGCTCCTGGACGGTCATGGCTGCTGGCGCTGGCTCAGGGACGGCCGAGGCCGCTGGCGCTGGCTCAGGGACGGCCGAGGCCGCAGGCGCTGGCTCAGGGACGGTCGAGGCTACAGGCGCTGGCTCACTGACGTCGGAGGCTACAGGCGCTGGCTCACTGACGTCGGAGGCTACAGGCGCTGGCTCACTGACGTCGGAGGTTACAGGCGCTGGCTCACTGACATCGGAGGCTACAGGCACTGGCTCACTGACATCGGGGGCTAACGGCTCACTGACTGTGGCAGGCGTGGGCTCTGGCTCGCTGACCGTGGCAGGTGTGGGCTCTGGCTCGCTGACCGTGGCAGGTGGAGACTGGGGAGCAGAAGCCTTTCCTCTTCTCCTCCTCCTCCGGGCAGACGAAGCTGGCAATGCTGGCTCTGGGACTGACGAGGCTGGCAAGGCTGGCTTGTTGGCCGTGGCAGGCACGGAAAGCCCAGAAGCAGAAACCGGGATCGAGAGAGGTGCTTCCCCGGCAGCGAGTTCTTTCAAGACTAGACTCACATACTCCTTCCACGTGAGGTCTCCGGAGTCCGGCAATTCCCTCTGGTGTCTTGGTAGCCCGAGCCGGTAGATGGTCTTCAGGGATGTGTCGTCAAAGCCGGTGTGGATGGCAACAGTGGAAAAAAAATGGGAGTACTCGCGGTAGGTCAGATCCGCCTGGGCCAGTTCCGTAAAGAAAGCTGCTAGATCCATATTTGGCGGTCTATCGTTCTGTTACGAATGGAGGCAGACGAGGAGAGCGGATCTAAATGCAAACTTACTTTATTAACTTAGACAATCAATAAACACAATGGAAAACCCTCAATGGGGAAAAGAACATAACACTGAACACACGATGAAAACAAAACTGAGAACTCGGGCAGGGAACACAAACCAGGCATGACAACATTCAACGATAGACAGCGACCGAACAAACAGACAGGGTTTAAATACATGGACAAAGGACAAAGGGGCCAATGAACAAACAGAACTCAAAAAAGATAACAAGGGGATAAACAGAAACCAATGGCAAATTAACGAGGGCAGGTGCAAACAATGAACGGAGAACACGAACGCTAACAGTGAGACTGTGGAGCTAAACAAGGGACAAAAGTGAAAACTACGGAATTACAAAAGTGACAAAAAATGACAACCAAAGGGTAACAGTGAGAACAAGATGAGGTATGCCTAACAAGTACTGTGGCTAAATTGGTTAGGAATAAAGCCTCAACAGATCCAGATCTGAGGGGGGAGCGTCACAGCTCAAGAGTAATGACTTCATGAATTTCTTTACAGATAAAATTGAAATAATCAGACATAAAATTGGAATGCAATCATCTGTCATAGCAACAAAACTTATGGAAACATCAAAAGCCACAAAATGTTTGTTAGATTTT
The DNA here is from genome assembly GCF_025860055.1 of Xyrauchen texanus. Taxonomy (NCBI): domain Eukaryota; kingdom Metazoa; phylum Chordata; class Actinopteri; order Cypriniformes; family Catostomidae; genus Xyrauchen; species Xyrauchen texanus. Next base: position 29,767,692 of record NC_068315.1, read on the forward strand.
ATACCAACTAAGCTCTTAAAAGAGTTATCTCCTGTAATTTCAGAACCTCTTCTTAAAATTATTAACGCATCGCTATGCTTATGACATGTCCCAAGAAACATTAAAATGGCAATTATCAAACCGCTGTAACCCGCACAAGAAGAGACAGTCACAATGTCGATGAGAACTGCTTTTATTAAAAGGCAGGCAAACGTACAGCAGGGTAAATCCAGAAGAAGAGTGGTGAACGGGAGCGTAAGGTCGAAGCCGGGGAATCAGAATAGGGTAAAGGGGCAAATCTGGACGAGAGTGGTCAAGGGGAGCGTTTGGTCGAAGCCGTGAAATCGTGGACAACTAGACGGGACTAGCGGGATGAAAAGACAGGGGGGCTAGGGGATAACAAGTGCTGGCAAAGTGAAGGGGGGTAAACTAAACAATAACCAAGAGGAGTGAAACGAAAGGGTTGTGATATATATTGGGGAAACAACGAGCGGTGCGGGTGAAACGAATAACTAGGTGATTGGGACGAGTACAGGTGAAACTAATAATCCAGTGATTGGGCGCGAGCATTAGAGCCAGAGGGGGGTGTGTGGGAGTGAGCGTGTGAGCTCGATCGAGGGGCGCGAGCGTGTAAGCTCGCGGAGTGAGCGTGTGAGCTCGATGGAGGGAAGCGAGCGTGTAAGCTCGCGGAGTGAGCGTGTGAGCTCGATGGAGGGAAGCGAGCGTGTAAGCTCGCGGAGTGAGCGTGTGAGCTCGATGGCGGGGAGCGAGCGTGTAAGCTCGCGGAGTGAGTGTGTGAGCTCGATGAAGCCGAGCGTGCGTGTGTGCCCGACGAAGCGGGGAGAAGCAGAGGAGCGGGGTTCGTGACAACCGCTTATTAAGAAGCCACTACTTGATCCTGGAGAACTGGCTAATTATAGACTGATTTCAAATCTCCCGTTTATGTCAAAAATACTAGAAAAGGCAGTATCCTCCGAAATATGTTCATTTCTACAGAGAAATCGTATATACAAAGAATTTCAGTCAAGATTTAGGCCTCATCACAGTACAGAGACTGCACTTATCAGAATCTTAGTGCTGCATTCGACACGATAGATCACGACATTCTCTTGAATAGGCTGGAGAATTATGTTGGCCTTTGTGGAGTTACATTAGCATGGTTTAGGTCATATTTAGCAGACCGCTACCACTTTGTCTATGTAAATGAGGAATTGTCAAACCAAACAAAAGTAAAATATGGAGTGCCACAGGGATCAGTTTTAGGGCCTCTGCTTTTCTCCTTGTATATGCTTCCCCTGGGAGATATTATCAGGAATCGTGGAATATGTTTACACAACTTTATATTTCTTCAAAACCTGATGAGATTTCACAATTCTCCAAATTAGCAGAGTGTATCAATGAAATAAAAGATTGGATGGCCAGAAATGTCCTTCTACTCAATACTGACAAAACAGAGGTACAAATTATTGGACCAAAAATCTCTAAAAATAAGCCGCTAAAATATCATTTGGCTCTCGATGGATGTACTGTTACATCATCTTCAACAGTGAAGAACATAGGTTTTATATTTGATACCAATCTGTCCTTTGAAAATCAAATGACCAATGTTTGTAGAACAGCATTCTTCCACCTAAGAAATATTGCTAAATTACGGCACATGCTCTCTGTTGCTGATGCCGAAAAATGAATTAATGTGTTCATGACCTCAAGACTAGATTATTGTAATGCATTACTGGGAGGATGTCCAGCAAGATCAATAAATAAACTTCAATTGGTTCAAAATGCAGCAGCCAGATTGCTGTCTAGAACCAAGAAATATGATCATATTAGCCCCATTTTTTCATCGTTACATTGGCTACCTGTTAAATTCTGTATTCATTTTAAAGTTCTGTTAACTACGTACAAAGCTTTGAATGGTTTAGCTCAACAGTACTTAAGTGATCTTCTACCACGCTATATTCCAACACATTCATTAAGATCGCAAAACTCTGGCCTGTTTTTAGTTCCTAGAATATCAAAATCCATGAAAGGAGGTAGATCATTTTCATATTTGGCTCCTAAACTATGGAATAGTCTCCCTAACACTGTTTGAGATGCAGACACACTCCCTCAGTTTAAGTCTAGACTAAAGACTCATCTATTTAGCCAGGCATACACCTAATTTATCCTCCAACCCACAATTAGGCTGCTTTAGTTGGGTCTGCCGGAACCAGAAACCAGAAACATTGATCATGATAATAACTCTGTAATAAATTGAATGGCATGTATGCTTATATTATTTTATTTGTTTCCCTGTCTCAACCTCGGGACTCCTATTCTGAGGTCACCAGAACTGGCTGGATCCAGCACCATTCCTGCTTCATGTTGGTCTCCACTGCTACGTGTCGCTGAATGATGATGACTAAATGCAGCCGTGCCAGCTAAACATCACTTCAGACTTCAGAGAATGAACTGATGCCAACTCCAACCATAAGAAATGGGATACTTCATATGCCATTGTCTGAAACTTGGATTTAGGATGGACCACACCGAACCTCATTAAAACTACCGGCCAGGTTGAACTGCGTCTCACATCCCTGATCTCTGCCTGCATCACCTCAGTCTATTGATGGATTACGATCTTTAAATGGAATGCATAGACTAACAATTGCCAACAAAAACCTTCTTCAGCCAATTAACAAGGACAATTGCATCTATGTGAACTTCTGCAGTTAATCCAGGATGGACTTCAAAGACATTGGTCATTAATCTTACAGTTCAAACAAAATCGATGTTTAAACACTGACCCTTAACACTTACTTGGTTTAATAATTTTAAACCATGAATTTAACTATACATAAGTAATATTTACATTATATTCATGATGTTAGTCAGAGGGGAACTGGCCCCCACAGTGATTCACAAGGTTATTTTTCTCCATTAATCAGCATCTTATGGAGTTTTGTGTTCCTTGCCACAGTCGCCTTCAGCTTGCTCAATGGGGTTATTAATACAATTATTATTTAATTATTTTTAAACACGATTAACAATCATATTTTATCAAATTACACAATGATGATTCATCAACATTATAGACGTTACAGTTTTATTTTCTGTTAATGCTGATCTTCTGTAAAGCTGCTTTGAAATGATGTGTGTTGTGAAAGGTGCTATACAAATAAAATTGACTTGACTTGACTGTATATTTTTTATATACTCTTTATTTATTTTTTAATTGTATGTGTATTCTATATTGTGTGTATTGTTTACTGTACATTGTATATTATTATTGTGTTGTGTAATTATGTGTACATTTGATATGTAAATTGTGTTGTGTAAATATGTTGTTTATTGTAATTGGTTTATGTCTCATCGCTGTCATGACTGTTATGTTGCTCGGAACTGCACAGAAGACTTTCACCTACTGTTGCACTTGTGTACATGGTCATGTGACAATAAAGTGATTTGATTTGATTTAATATCTTACTAACCTTTTCTGTGTAAAATTACAACAACTAACAACTTTACAGCTCAAACAATACACAAGTTTTAACAGAAGAATGAATGTAAGTGCGTTTATAAAATTATAGGCTTCCCATTTCTGCCTTTAATTCCTTAAAATTGACCCCATTCACTTACATTGTAAGTGCCTCTCTAAAACCTCGATTTTTGCTCTTTTTGTTTTTAAAGAAAAGGAGGTACAAGTTGAAAATATTTTTGTGGTAATCAACAAAATTGAGCATAACTTCCGTTGAACCTGGAGATTTCACTTTACCTGTAATCAGGCAATATAAATAGGCTAAATTAATTTGTTACTATAAACATTTTATTATAGACCAGACTTAAAATAGAAAGTGTAAATGAGGAGGATGTTTTGTTGTGAACAGATCAGCTTAAAAGCACCATAATGTAGCTAGTATGATAGCATGAATGTTATATCGTCAGTAGTGCATTGAAAAGCAGTGCAAAAGACTCAAATGTGTGCTGTAAAATGATGATGCACAGTTTATGATCAAAACTACTGGGTGATCACATCCTTGACAAACCTTTATGAATGACCAGCTATCACATCCTCTGATACAAAGTAAAACATTCAAGCATGACTGGAATGAGACAACTTGCATTTACTAATGAATACATTCAGAAATAATTGCACACAGAATTTGTTTTCAGATTTATTTTTTTGGTTGCTCACAGATCATTTTTTTTCTCTCAAAGAGAATGTTCTTTTTATGGCCCTGCAGGTTCTTCTCAGAAAGGTCTTTATTCCGTTCTTCTTCTTTGTTTTTGGAGGAATATTGTAGTTTTTATAGGGGTTTTTTTTCGTTGCTCACAGATCATTTTTCTTCTCTCAAAGAGAATGTGTGTATGCATGTTTGAGAACTGAGAATGCACAAGAAATGCATTCAGAGTTCGGGGGAAACTTTGTTTCGACGGCAGCAGGTAAATGTTGTTTTTATGGACCTCCAGGTTCTTCTCAGAAAGGTCTTTATTCCTTTCTTCTTCTTTGTTATTGGAGGAATATTGGAGTTTTCCACTGTTACTTTGGGCTCATCTTCTGGAGTCTGATTCTCATAGCTCTCTTTTTTTGACTCTGCTTTGAGGATTTCCAAGGACAGGACATCAGAAAAATCCCGCAGGAATGTTTTGGACTGTGCACTTATCTCACTCTCCATAGTCTTGCAGTCACCGTAGAGCAACTGAAGCTTTAAAAAAATGGAGAGTGCCACGTCGGGCATTTCTTCAGGATCATGATGGGAATTGACTTCTTCCCACTTGTCGGTGACTCTCACCTGGAAGTTTTCAGGGAGCTGTTTTAGCAGATCCTCTATGAAAGAATGATCTGCCAGGTCAGCTGTGAAATCCTTCTGCAGGATATGGCAGAGGGTGCTGCTGATTATGTCTTTCATTGTGTCTTTATGCACCACAGCAATAACTTCAGGTGAGGTGCAGGATATGGGGCTGGAAGACTCCATGTGTCTCCGCATATCTGTTATTATATCCTGCATGAGGTCTTGGTCCTCTGGTGAGATTCCTCTCTCGATATCAAGATTCCCACTGGCAATTTTACTCTGGATCCCCAGTAGTAATTCGCTAGTGACTCTTTTGGCTTGTTGTGATATTATCTCCCAAGAATCCACACTTGAGCATTGACTCACACTTGCACAGTCTGAGGGCAAAATACCCTCACTGCTCAAAGCAGAGACAACTTCACTCAAGATCTCTTCTACGAGTTCTTTTGCAACGGATGTCACTCGTGGAGTGGTGATGTATATTTCTTTCACCTCATCTGTTGGTGCCATATCAGGAATGCTCTGGATATCAGGACCTGGACATTCTCTCACACGATTGAGCGTCTCTTCAACAATCTTCATCGCCTTCATTTCAATTTCAGACATTGTAGATGTCATCTGAAAAATGTAAAATATTTCTAATGGTTAATAACAGAACTGAGAGAGATAATACTATTGTTGCCCCTTTTCTTTTTAACTATTACACTCTTTTAGCCTATACATTTCAATTTCATAATACATTTGCATCAAATTGAATTGAGTAATCTTTAACTAAATAATTTAAACACATTCTACTACATTTTTTTATTAATTTCATTTATTTTGAGATTAGGCTACAAAATTCAATTGATAAGAAATGTAATGAATTGATACGTCCATCGTCACTAATGGGACTATTTATAATATTAGGTTAATCAAAACTTTTGATTTACCAAAACTGTGTTACAGCTGTACCCATAAGAAACATGGTAACACATGATCCTTATAGATTTTTATTAGCTTTTATTCAGTCAAAAAGATTAAATAAGTAAGCAAGACAAAGACATGAATTGATAAATCCAAATAGACAGAAATACATTATAGATAGACAGACAGATGAAAGAGTGATAGACAGACAGATAGACAGTTAGATGATAGATAGACAGACAGATAGACAGTTAGATGATAGATAAATAGACAGACATACAAACAGAGATATAGACAGACAGATAGACAGACAGACAGACAGACAGACAGACAGATAGACAGACAGACAGATAGATAGATAGATAGATGTGATTTATTTTATCATTGGACATTAAAATACATCTCATGGAGCAAAATGTGCATGTTTATTCTGGTCAATATTTGTGTTGAATAGCAAAATAATGTTACAACTGTACTCAGCCTATTCTAATAAATAGTTATAAAATAAGAATAATCAAAAAGATAATGAAAAATAATAATGAATATGTTTCGTTAGTCTTCAGTAGCCTAATGCAAACGGGGCCTTTTAAAATATTAGAATACTTAAAGCTTTACCGAAATGACTGTCTGATGAACGGACTTGGCAAAGCAGTTCGATTGTACATTTCGTGCATTATTTTACTACAGGTGCAAATTAAATATAAATATGGCCTTTTCCCATTATTCCATATAATCTGATTATATTACCGTATATGTTGTGAAAATTAGCTGCGGTAAAACTATATAAATGTACTCACCTTTGCGAAAAGCATGCGATCAGTAAACTGCAAATAAGAGTTCTGTAGCTCGCGCTGGTTTGTTGGTGGGTGATGGAACTTCGTCTTTATGACGTAACAATTCCAATAGGCTGGCGGCCTGACAACAGAACAAACTCTCATCGCATTGTAACGCAATGATTGCTGATATACAAACTGTTTTCTTGAAGGTCCGGTGTGTTTTCTCAATAAAGTTTTGGCGCAAAAATAAAATGAATGCATCTAACTCAGGCATAAGTCCAATTTCTTTGATTTATCATTAAACAGAGTTGTTATAAAATTATTATTTATTGTTTCTACTTCTAATTTTACTAAATGTACTACTATAAACTAATAATAAAGTTGAATGTATTGCTTTAATTTTAAATAAGAAATTATTATTTCAATATTAGATCATTTAACCCTTACATTTATGGTAATTTTGCCAAACACTCTTTCATATTCGGGTCTTTAGAGACTTATATCTATTACAAATTGATGTAAAATATGCCCAGATAGTTCCACATTTTACAAATATTTTCAAGACAATTAGAAAACAATACAATGAAATATATTTTGATGTTTTATTTTTCATAAATTATAGAGATAATGCATCAAATCAGAACAAATAAAGAACAGGTTTCATTATTTTCACACTGACATTTCATGAGATGCAACCGGCTCTCAAACACATAGTGAACTACACATTACACATAATCTACACATGTGTAATGTACTGTGTAGCTTATGTGTATCTTATGTGTATTATCTCAGGCACTTGTTGAGTCTAAATAGATTTACAATTGACATAATTTCAGTAGTAAACCCAAATGTCAATAGTCATATCATACTTTTCATGTGCTGTACTTGCTATAAGTTTCCTTCAGTGGGGTTACTTCATGAAATTGCAATGTCAAATGTAAATCAAGTCAATTACTGAAATATCAGTGCCACCTTGAGAAAGAAATTACATGTATATTATATTATGTGCACACACATATACCATAAAATACTGATAATTCATCATTGTTTACAGTTCATTGTTACTCAGTTTTTATTTATATGAATATAGTACTAGTTTCTCTTGTAAAACACAAAGAAATAGATATCCTGTGATAGTAAACTTAAATAGATATGAAATAATAATTGTTAAAATCTATAATTTATAGAAGTGCAAAAATTAAGAAGGAAAAAAAAAAAACACAGGAAGTGTATGGGGTCCCGAGGTATTTAAGAGTGTCCTGTTTTTTTTTTCCTTCTTAATTTTTGCACTTATAATACTGAAATGCATAATAATATAAAATATAAATAAATAAAATATATATATATATATATATATATATATATATATATATATATATATATATATATATATATATATATATATATATATTATATTATTTATTTATATTTTATATTATTATGCAATTTCGGCATTATTTTGTATCACACTCTAAGAGATAGATTGGTGAATACTAAAGATGTGTGGGCACAACTCCAAAAAGGTACAGGTTGTGGAAGGAGGTTCTGGGTCTCTAAAGACCCGGAAAAGGGTTAACTGTTCAACATAATGTTCATTCTCAAATGCAAAATTTGGAGATTGAAAGAATGGATCTACATTCAGAGAACTGTGATTTTTATGGGGTGATGTTGCACTATCACAACAAAAGTCAAACAAAACTTTAAATCTCTTTACACACTGTAAGATCTTGATAATACTGTATGACCACAGCTAACCTTCTGTTCTGGGTGAGAAAAGTCTTGTACATGCAGTGAAGAACAGAATTTGGAACAACACAAACAAACTAAAAATCCTGACAAGACAATATTTATATACGTTTCCCAAGCGCAAGTGTTTGGAAAAAGAACGTCTAGGTTACTATTGTAACCCCCGTTCCCTGATGGAAGGAACGAGATTTTGTGTCAAATGAAGCGACACTAGTGGTCTTTCTTGAAGGCCTTGGTTGCCTCTGAACTTGAAAAAAGGCCAATGAGAAATTGGCAGAAAGAATTTGCATGTCCCTCCCCTGGACATACGGGTCAAACACGCACTCAAAGCTGCCAGGTCAGCATATTTTAGTAAACTCATCGAAAATAACCACAACAATCCTAGATGTTTATTCAGTACTGTGGCTAAATTGGTTAGGAATAAAGCCTCAACAGATCCAGATATTACGTCACAGATCAAGAGCTTAATGACTTCATGAATTTCTTTACAGATAAAATTGAAATAATCAGAAATAAAATTGGAATTATGCAATCATCTGTCATAGCAACAAAACTTATGGAAACATCAAAAGTCACAACATGTTTGTTAGATTTTATACCAACTAAGCTCTTAAAAGAGTTATCTCCTGTAATTTCAGAACCTCTTCTTAATATCATTAACTCCTCGCTATGCTTAGGACATGTCCCAAGAAACTTTAAAATGGCAATTATCAAACCGCTTATTAAGAAGCCACTACTTGATCCTGGAGAACTTGCTAATTAGACCGATTTCAAATCTCCCGTTTATGTAAAAAAATACTAGAAAAGGGTGTATCCTCCCAAATATGTTCATTTCTACAGAGAAATAGTATATATGAAGAATTTCAATCAGGATTTAGGCCTCATCACAGTACAGAGACTGCACTTATCAGAATTACAAATCACTTGCTCTTATCATCTGATCGCGGCTGCATTTCTCTTCTGGTGCTTTTAAATCTTAGTGCTGCATTCGACACGATAGATCACGACATTCTCTTGAATAGGCTGGAGAATTATGTTGGCCTTTGTGGAGTTACATTAGCATGGTTTAGGTCATATTTAGCAGACCGCTACCACTTTGTCTATGTAAATGAGGAATTGTCAAACCAAACAAAAGTAAAATATGGAGTGCCACAGGGATCAGTTTTAGGGCCTCTGCTTTTCTCCTTGTATATGCTTCCCCTGGGAGATATTATCAGGAATCGTGGAATATGTTTCCACTGCTATGCCGACGGTACACAACTTTATATTTCTTCAAAACCTGATGAGATTTCACAATTCTCCAAATTAGCAGAGTGTATCAATGAAATAAAAGATTGGATGGCCAGAAATGTCCTTCTACTCAATACTGACAAAACAGAGGTACAAATTATTGGACCAAAAATCTCTAAAAATAAGCCGCTAAAATATCATTTGGCTCTCGATGGATGTACTGTTACATCATCTTCAACAGTGAAGAACATAGGTTTTATATTTGATACCAATCTGTCCTTTGAAAATCAAATGACCAATGTTTGTAGAACAGCATTCTTCCACCTAAGAAATATTGCTAAATTACGGCACATGCTCTCTGTTGCTGATGCCGAAAAACGAATTAATGTGTTCATGACCTCAAGACTAGATTATTGTAATGCATTACTGGGAGGATGTCCAGCAAGATCAATAAATAAACTTCAATTGGTTCAAAATGCAGCAGCCAGATTGCTGACTAGAACCAAGAAATATGATCATATTAGCCCCATTTTATCATCGTTACATTGGCTACCTGTTAAATTCTGTATTCATTTTAAAGTTCTGTTAACTACGTACAAAGCTTTGAATGGTCTAGCTCAACAGTACTTAAGTGATCTTCTACCACGCTATATTCCAACACATTCATTAAGATCGCAAAACTCTGGCCTGTTTTTAGTTCCTAGAATATCAAAATCCATGAAAGGAGGTAGATCATTTTCATATTTGGCTCCTAAACTATGGAATAGTCTCCCTAACACTGTTCGAGATGCAGACACACTCCCTCAGTTTAAGTCTAGACTAAAGACTCATCTATTTAGCCAGGCATACACCTAATTTATCCTCCAACCCACAATTAGGCTGCTTTAGTTGGGTCTGCCGGAACCAGAAACCAGAAACATTGATCATGATATATAACTCTGTAATAAATTGAATGGCATGTATGCTTGTATTATTTTATTTGTTTCCCTGTCTCAACCTCGGGACTCCTATCCTGAGGTCACCAGAACCGGCTGGATCCAGCACCATTCCTGCTTCGTGTTGGTCTCCACTGCTACGTGTCGCTGAATGATGATGACTAAATGCAGCCGTGCCAGCTAAACATCACTTCAGACTTCAGAGGATGAACTGATGCCAATTCCAACCATAAGAAATGGGATACTTCATATGCCATTGTCTGAAACTTGGATTTAGGATGGACCACACCGAACCTCATTAAAACTACCGGCCAGGTTGAACTGCGTCTCACATCCCTGATCTCTGCCTGCATCACCTCAGTCTATTGATGGATTACGATCTTGAAATGGAATGCATAGACTATCAATTGCCAACAAAAACCTTCTTCAGCCAATTAACAAGGACAATTGCATCTATGTGAACTTCTGCAGTTAATCCAGGATGGACTTCAAAGACATTGGTCATTAATTTTTACTTACTTGGTTTAATAATTTTAAACCATGACTTTAACTATACATAAGTAATATTTACATTATATTCATGATGTTAGTCAGAGGGGAACTGACCCCCACAGTGATTCACAAGGTTATTTTTCTCCATTAATCAACATCTTATGGAGTTTTGTGTTCCTTGCCACAGTCGCCTTCAGCTTGCTCAATGGGGTTATTAATACAATTATTATTTAATTATTTTTAAACACGATTAACAATCATATTTTATCAAATTACACAATGATGATTCATCAACATTATAGACATTACAGTTTTATTGTCTGTTAATGCTGATCTTCTGTAAAGCTGCTTTGAAACGATGTGTGTTGTGAAAGGTGCTATACAAATAAAATTGACTTGACTTGACTGTATATTTTTTATATACTCTTTATTTATTTTTTAATTGTATGTGTATTCTATATTGTGTGTATTGTTTACTGTACATTGTATATTATTATTGTGTTGTGTAATTATGTGTACATTTGATATGTAAATTGTGTTGTGTAAATATGTTGTTTATTGTAATTGGTTTATGTCTCATCGCTGTCATGACTGTTATGTTGCTCGGAACTGCACAGAAGACTTTCACCTACTGTTGCACTTGTGTACATGGTCATGTGACAATAAAGTGATTTGATTTGATTTCATATAATTTCTTACTAACCTTTTCTGTGTAAAATTACAACAACAAACAACTTTACAGCTCAAACAATACACAAGTTTTAACAGAAGAATGAATGTAAGTGCGTTTATAAAATTATAGGCTTCCCATTTCTGCCTTTAATTCCTTAAAATTGACCCCATTCACTTACATTGTAAGTGCCTCTCTAAAACCTCAATTTTTGCTCTTTTTTTTTTTTTTTAAAGAAAAGGAGGTACAAGTTGAAAATATTTTTGTGGTAATCAACAGAATTGAGCATAACTTCCGTTGAACCTGGAGATTTCACTTTACCTGTATTCAGGCTATATAAATAGGCTAAATTAATTTGTTACTATAAACATTTTATTATAGACCAGACTTAAAATAGAAAGTGTAAATGAGGAGGATGTTTTGTTGTGAACAGATCAGCTTAAAAGCACCATAATGTAGCTAGTATGATAGCATGAATGTTATATCGTCAGTAGTGCATTGAAAAGCAGTGCAAAAGACTCAAATGTGTGCTGTAAAATGACGATGCACAGTTTATGATCAAAACTACTGGGTGATCACATCCTTGACAAACCTTTATGAATGACCAGCTATTACATCCTCTGATACAAAGTAAAACATTCAAGCATGATTGGAATGAGACAACTTGCATTCATTAATGAATACATTCAGAAATAATTGCACACAGAATTTGTTTTCAGATTTATTTTTTTGGTTGCTCACAGATCATTTTTTTTCTCTCAAAGAGAATGTTCTTTTTATGGCCCTGCAGGTTCTTCTCAGAAAGGTCTTTATTCCGTTCTTCTTCTTTGTTTTTGGAGGAATATTGTAGTTTTTATAGGGTTTTTTTTTCGTTGCTCACAGATCATTTTTTTCTTCTCTCAAAGAGAATGTGTGTATGCATGTTTGAGAACTGAGAATGCACAAGAAATGCATTCAGAGTTCGGGGGAAACTTTGTTTCGACGGCAGCAGGTAAATGTTGTTTTTATGGACCTCCAGGTTCTTCTCAGAAAGGTCTTTATTCCTTTCTTCTTCTTTGTTTTTGGAGGAATATTGGAGTTTTCCACTGTTACTTTGGGCTCATCTTCTGGAGTCTGATTCTCATAGCTCTCTTTTTTTGACTCTGCTTTGAGGATTTCCAAGGACAGAACATCAGAAAAATCCCGCAGGAATGCTTTGGACTGTGCACTTATCTCACTCTCCATAGTCTTGCAGTCACCGTAGAGCAACTGGAGCTTTGAAAAAATGGAGAGTGCCACGTCGGGCATTTCTTCAGGATCATGATGGGAATTAACTTCTTCCCACTTGTCGGTGACTCTCACCTGGAAGTTTTCAGGGAGCTGTTTTAGTAGATCCTCTATGAAAGAATGATCTGCCAGGTCAGCTGTGAAATCCTTCTGCAGGATATGGCAGAGGGTGCTGCTGATTATGTCTTTCATTGTGTCTTTATGCACCACAGCAATAACTTCAGGTGAGGTGCAGGATATGGGGCTGGAAGACTCCATGTGTCTCCGCATATCTGTTATTTTATCCTGCATGAGGTCTTGGTCCTCTGGTGAGATTCCTCTCTCGACATCAAGATTCCCACTGGCGATTTTACTCTGGATCCCCAGTAGTAATTCGCTAGTGACTCTTTTGGCTTGTTGTGATATTATCTCCCAAGAATCCACACTTGAGCATTGACTCACACTTGCACAGACTGAGGGAAAAATACCCTCACTGCTAAAAGCAGAGACAACTTCACTCAAGATCTCTTCTACGAGTTCTTTTGCAACGGATGTCACTCGTGGAGTGGTGATGTATATTTCTTTCACCTCATCTGTTGGTGCCATATCAGGAATGCTCTGGATATCAGGACCTGGACATTCTCTCACACGATTGAGCGTCTCTTCAACAATCTTCATCGCCTCCATTTCAATTTCAGACATTGTAGATGTCATCTGAAAAATTTAAAATATTTCTAATGGTTAATAACAGAACTGAGAGAGATAATACTATTGTTGCCCCTTTTCTTTTTAACTATTACACTCTTTTAGCCTATACATTTCAATTTCATAATACATTTGCATAAAATGTAATTGAGTAATCTTTAACTAAATAATTTAAACACATTATACTACATTTTTTTATTAATTTTATTTATTTTGAGATTAGGCTACAAAATTCAATTGATAAGAAATGTAATGAATTGATACGTCCATCGTCACTAATGGGACTATTTATAATATTAGGTTAATCAAAACTTTTGATTTACCAAAACTGTGTTACAGCTGTACCCATAAGAAACATGATAACACATGATCCTTATAGATTTTTATTAGCTTTTATTCAGTCTAAAAGATTAAACAAGCAAGACAAAGACATGAATTGATAAATCCAAATAGACAGAAATACATTATAGACAGACAGACAGACAGACAGACAGACAGACAGACAGACAGACAGACAGACAGACAGATAGATAGATAGATAGATAGATAGATAGATAGATAGATAGATAGATAGATAGATAGATAGATAGATAGATAGATAGATAGATAGATAGATGTGATTTATTTTATCATTGGACATTAAAATACATCTCTTGGGGCAAAATGTGCATGTTTATTCTGGTCAATATTTGTGCTGAATAGCAAAATAATGTTACAACTGTACTCAGCCTATTCTAATAAATAGTTATAAAATAAGAATAATCAAAAAGATAATGAAAATAATAATGGATATGTTTCGTTAGTCTTCAGTAGCCTAATGCAAACGGGGCCTTTTAAAATATTAGAATACTTAAAGCTTTACCGAAATGACTGTCTGATGAACGGACTTGGCAAAGCAGTTCGATTGTACATTTCGTGCATTATTTTACTACAGGTGCAAATTAAATATAAATATGGCCTTTTCCCATTATTCCATATAATCTGATTATATTACCGTATATGTTGTGAAAATTAGCTGCGGTAAAACTATATAAATGTACTCACCTTTGCGAAAAGCATGCGATCAGTAAACTGCAAATAAGAGTTCTGTAGCTCGCGCTGGTTTGTTGGTGGGTGATGGAACTTCGTCTTTATGACGTAACAATTCCAATAGGCTGGCGGCCTGACAACAGAACAAACTCTCATCGCATTGTAACGCAATGATTGCTGATATACAAACTGTTTTCTTGAAGGTCCGGTGTGTTATCTCAATAAAGTTTTGGCGCAAAAATAAAATGAATGCATCTAACTCAGGCTTAAGTCCAATTTCTTTGATTTATCATTAAACAGAGTTGTTATGAAATTATTATTTATTGTTTCTACTTCTAATTTTACTAAATGTACTACTACAAACTAATAATAAAGTTGAATATATTGCTTTAATTTTAAATAAGAAATTATTATTTCAATATTAGATCATTTAACCCTTACATTTATGGTAATTTTCCCAAACACTCTTTCATATTCGGGTCTTTAGAGACTTATATCTATTACAAATTGATGTACAAAATGCCCAGATAGTTCCACATTTTACAAATATTTTCAAGACAATTAGAAAACAATACAATGAAATATATTTTGATGTTTTATTTTTCATAAATTATAGAGATAATGCATCAAATCAGAACAAATAAAGAACAGGATTCATTATTTTCACACTGACATTTCATGAGATGCAACCGGCTCACAAACACATAGTGAATTACACATTACACATAATCTACACATGTGTAATGTACTGTGTATCTTATGTGTATCTTATGTGTATTATCTCAGGCACTTGTTGAGTCTAAATAGATTTACAATTGACATAATTTCAGTAGTAAACCCAAATGTCAATAGTCATATCATACTTTTCATGTGCTGTACTTGCTATAAGTTTTCTTCAATGGGGTTACTTCATGAAATTGCAATGTCAAATGTAAATCAAGTCAATCACTGAAATATCAGTGCCACCTTGAGAAAGAAATTACATGTATATTATATTATGTGTTCACGCATATACCGTAAAATACTGATAATTCATCATTGTTTACAGTTCATTGTTACTCAGTTTTTATGTATATGAATGTAGTACTAGTTTCTCTTGTAAAACACAAATAAATAGATATCCTGTGATAGTAAACTTAAATAGATATGAAATAATAATTGTTAAAATGTATAATTTATAGATGTGCAAAAATTTGTGAAAAAAAAGTGCTTAAATACCTCGGGACACTTCTGGTACTTAAACCATTATAATATATATACACTCAAAAAAATGAAATGTTGGATTTACAAAAAGGTTCATGTAAAGTTGACAAATATTCCTTAAATACAACTCGTTTAAATTTGTTGTATGAACTAAAGAAATCCTAGTAAAGTCACTATTGCATACTATAAATATACATTTACAGTTTAATTAATGTTATGTTGAATTTACAAACATTTAATATGCAATAAACTTTTGTTATGGATTTCAGTTACATTGTAATTATAATACTTTGCCATACAAGCGCACAAGAAAACCATTAAATAATCAGACACATATTTTGCAGAAACAAATAACTTTTTATTTGCAACACAGCCAAGCCTTGCAATAAAGGTTTTTTTTTCTTAAAAGAAATACAAGTAATGAGCATGACATCCACTCAAAATTGGCAGCATGCCCTAAAATGCTACAGAACTCAAAAGTTTTAGCCCTTATTAAAAGGAACATTTATGGCTGGCATATATTTTTGTTCAATAAAATAAAAGCAATAAAATACAATTTCACGTTCTGAGAAATAAATAAAATAAACAACAACATAAACCGCAGCATTACACTGGAATAAGAAACTGAACATGCAATTATTTATTCCAGAAGTTTGTTTTTAAGTACCTGTATTTTGTGTGAAAGTTTGTTTGCATCAAGTTCCATTAACACCTTCTGAAGGAACTCAAAGGTGTACTTGAGATCAGATGGATAGCTCAGATTCAAGCTATATATTACTGCCAAGAGCAGAGCACAAGCCTTGGTGACATCTCCAAGCTCCTGAAGCACTTTCACTCCTTCAACAATGAACCCAACATCCAATGGTGGTTCTTCAGGTCCTGCACCTTCAGCTCGGACAATGAAAATTCCAATGACTGTATTGGCCATGTCTCTCTCAGCTTTCTCAATGTCGACGTCCTAAAACAAGGAGAAAAACAACAACAGTTAAACAGTTTTAATTTTATTGATAGAGTTGGTAATTAATCTACTATTGCACATCATTTCTTCGTATGTTTTTGTACCGTCTATAATGATGTGTATATTCCGAGTGTAGTGTTTTGTCCTATAGTATATTTTCATTCATTTAATTATTTCAATAATTTCATTAATATGCTATAACTTTAGACAAAAATAATGTCATTATTCACTGTCCATGCTCCAAACCTGTATGATCTACCTATTTAGTGAGTAGGGAAGCTTGAGAAAAGATTTCAATTTTGGTTTTCAAGCCATTTTACTGGCAGATGACAGTGTTTGGGTGTACATTTTAAAGAAAGAGATCAATTTATTAATAGAACACTATTTCATGAAAGAGAACTCAATGTTAGTTGGGTTTCAAATACAAGTGAAGAATTTACTAAATTATTACTTTTAAGAATATAAAGTTATAGGTACAGTGCATCCGGAAAGTATTCACAACGCTTCACTTTTTCCACATTTTGTTATGTTACAGCCTTATTCCAAAATGGATTAAATTCATAATTTTCCTAAAAATTCTACAAACAATAACCCATAATGACAATGTGAAAGAATTTTGTTTGAAATCTTCACTAAAAAAATTACAAAGAAAACCAAAACAAAAAACAAATCACATGTACATAAGTATTTACAGCCTTTGCTGTGACACTCAAAATTGAGCACAGGTGCATCCTGTTTCCACTGATCATCCTTGAGATGTTTCTACAACTTGATTGGAGTCCACCTGTGGTAAATTCAGTTGATTGGACATGATTTGGAAAGGCACACACCTGTCTATATAAGGTCCCACTGTTAACAGTGCATGTCAGAGCACAAACCAAGCCATGAAGTCCAAGGAAGTGTATGTAGACCTTGGAGACAGGATTGTGTCGAGGCACAGATCTGGAGAAGGGTACAGAAACATTTCTGCAGCATTGAAGGTCCCAATGAGCACAGTGGCCTCCATCATCCATAAATGGAAGATGTTTGGAACCACCGGGACTCTTCCTAGAGCTGGCCGCCTGGCCAAACTGAGTAATCAGGGGACAAGGACCTTAGTCAGGGAGGAGACCAAGAACCAGATGGTCACTCTGACAGAGCTCCAGCGTTTCCAGCGTTTTTCCAGAAGAACAACCATCTCTGCAGCACTCCACCAATCAGGCCTGTATGGTAGAGTGGCCAGATGGAAGCCTCTCCTCAGTAAAAGGCACATGACAGCCTGCCTGGTGTTTGCCAAAAGGCACCTGAAGGACTCTCAGACCATGAGAAACTAAATTCTCTGGTCTGATGAAACAATGATTGAACTCTTTGACCTGAATGGCAAGCATCATGTCTGGAGGAAACCAGGCACCGCTCATCACCTGGCCAATACCATTCCTAAAGTGAAGCATGGTGGTGGCAGCATCATGCTGTGGGGATGTTTTTCAGCGGCAGGAACTGGGAGACTAGTCAGGATCGAGGGAAAGATGAACGCAGCAAGCAATGTGCAGAGACATCCTTGATGAAAACCTGCTTCAGAGCGCTCTGGACCTCAGACTGGGGCAAAGGTTCATCATCCAACAGGACAACGACCCTAAGCACACAGCCAAGATAACAAAGGAGTGGCTACGGGACAACTCTGTGAATGTCCTTGAGTGGCCCAGCCAGAGCCCAGACTTGAACCCGATTGAACATCTCTGGAGAGATCTGAAAATGGCTGTGCACCGATGCTCCCCATCCAACCTGATGGAGCTTGAGAGGTCCTGCAAAGAAGAATGGGAGAAACTGCCCAAAAATAGGTGTGCCAAGCTTGTAGCACCATACTCAAAGACTTGAGGCTGTAATTGGGCACCAATTACTTTGTTAAAGGTGCTTCAACAAAGTATTGAGCAAAGGCTGTGAATACTTCTGTACATGTGATTTATTTTTTATTTTTAATAAATTTGCAAAGATTTCAAACAAACTTCTTTCACATTGTCATTATGGGGGTATTGTTTGTAGAATTTTTAGGAAAATTATGAATTTAATAAATTTTGGAATAAGGCTGTAACATAATAAATTGTGGAAAAAGTGAAGCGCTGTGAAAACTTTCCAGATGCACTGTATGTGGATTAAAATTACATATCACAGTCTGAAGAGTTTCATATTTTCATTTTAGGGTGAAAAATCTGTCAATCTGTTCCAAATCACAAAATAAATATTATTGTAACAGAAACAATGGCTTTGTTCAACTGATGAATCTAAATTTAAATTAAATTACTATATTTACTTACCAACTTATTTGTTACATAATTACTTACTAAATGACACTGTATTACATTATTATTTAAAAACACAATGTGCATGATGTTCTGATTGCTGATGGGTACCAGGTTCTGAAGAAATTAAGCTATACATTAAAAGAATAATTATCCCAAAAATAAACATACTGTCATTACAATTACTGTCAATTTTAACTGACAACCTACAAAGTTGAAAGTTTTTTCAAATATAATTTTTTGAAGATAGATTCACACTTGCATATATCTAGTGGATACTGAATTTTCAATGATTAGAAAGAATGCCTGGGAGGACTTACTATATATTCCTTCATGAGCTTCTCATTGTCTTCATTAAGATACACAGAAAGTGATTTGAGAATGCAGGCTCTCCGAGTTGAGAAGTATCATCCTGTAGAAGATTTTTGAGATAAATTAGACAAAACAGAAATCGTTAACGGAAATCATTCACAATCAACAGATCACAAACCTCGTCAATGACAGACATCAATTCACAGATTTTGCGCCCTGCAGCTCCTCCTTTTTTCCTGAAAACTCTGGTCAGTTTGTTTGTGTAACCATCCAGTTTTGACATAAATGTCTGAATCAGTGGAAGGGTGGTGATTCGATGTTTTAAAATGACACTGATCGTTAATCTATAGAAAACAACATTTAGCCTAAATGGGCAAGAACAAATGAGAGGCTAGTTACTATTAACAGAGTAAATCCAGTAAGTCTATTAAACTTGCCTGATGTTCACTAAACAGAGCTGGCCATCTGCTTTTGAATTCAGCAATGAAGGGCATGTCTTGAACTACTTCATGTCGTCTGTAGGCAAAAGTTTTGTCCATTTTCTGTTTAATTGTTTGATGGTTGTCCTTTTTCTGGATTTCAGACAGCAGTGCCAATCTCTCTTTCTCTAGACTTTCTTTGTCTTCTCCAGCTGGATAGTCAGGATAGAAATTTACTTCTGCTTTCTTAGGCTTCTTGAACTGGACTGAATGTGTGCATTCACCATCTGGTCTACGTTTTAAAGAATTTATCTTTATTTCTGGACATCCAGCAGCCCTTAGGGTACGACGGTAGTTCCCCATCTTCCACTGTAGACTGACTTTCCAACCGAAGAATCCACAAGCAGATCCCTTTTCTTTTAGGCATGGATACTTTGCAATCAGTGCTTTCGCAACATCTTCATACTCATCACTCCTAGGGTAAACTTTGTACTTCAGTATTTCTGCAGCCAAGGATTTCAGAATTTCTGTCTTCAGTTTAGGCTTGGATTCTATTTTTTGTGAAGTGCCATTTTGCAAGAACTCCTCATGGGCTGTCTGCAGTTCCAGTTCTACTTCATAGGGAAACTGAGGGATTGGAAAATTAGTTGGCCAGGTTTCACTCCTCAGCATTGTTGAAGAAGACATTGACTCAGATGCTGAGCCAGACGAATCGGTCTGTGATGCTGCAACTAAAGAGCAAGGTGTTGGTGATGAAGATGATGAGCGTATATCAGTGTCAGCAGAAGAGAGAGAGCAGACATCAAATTATCTTTGTGTTAGTACTTTGATTGTTGCCTTGGCTTGGAGGTCCACAGTTGACGTAAGATTTACATAATCCTCAAAGTCAGTGTCTAGATACTGCAGCCTGAAATCCCCTGTAACCCCACATTGCTTCTTAATCTCAGTTTTTAACTCTTCAATTGTCTTGGGAATTCCAGAGGGCAGTGTCAATTTCACAGAGTCATTGTCTCCAAGTAGAATCCGAAACTTTGCTGAAGCACTCATTGAATTTGTTCCATCCACCACTCTGAAGGAGAAAGATGAGTTAAGTAGCATGTATGTACCTTTTCAAGGTAACCATATGAACAGATCCAACTTTGTAACCAGAGAGAGGATAGCGATCTGCTAATTCACCCAGCTCTATAAATGAAACATCCCTAGGAGGTGGTTCCAGTTCAAATGAACGATAGTGTTCATTGTACCAGGAATCTAACTTTCTTGCTATGAAAGCAATTCCATCATCCAGAACACATATCTGCATAATTTCTGCGAAATCTGGAAGTCCACTGACTGTTCCATGCACAATGATCATGCCCTTTGTGTACTTTATGCCATCAGAAAATACTGTCTGAGCTAAATTAATAGCAGCAGCATTTGGGTATTTCTGGTTAATGGTATGAGAAACATCCTCATTAAGAACATCAACAGGAACAGTTGAAATACGAGTAACCTCTACAGAGGAATTGTCACAGCTAAATGACTGCATAAATTGACAAACCATGATCTGATGTTTCCTGGCCAAAGTCTTTGTGATATTTTTGAAGCAGTTTGTATGCCTAGCCACTTGTTTAAAAAAACTGTGCTTGGCTTCAAATCTCATTGTCCACAACAAGACAAGTGGACCAAACAGACGGATCATTGCTGGATAATGTTCAAGAAAGTGATGCTTTGGCAATAGCCTTTTTTCTGGAAAGAGTATCTGGTATCGATTTCGATGTTCAGATATTTTACTCTCAAAGTATGCAACAGACTCGTTAGTATGTACAGGACATACAGCAAGTTCAACAATGTCTTTCAAGAGTAGAATGACTTCCCAAGCAGGTTCATCTTGAGGTATAAGTTTTCCAACAATTAAAGGTAACAGCCGTAGCAAACACCAGTTCTCATGTGCATTTCCACCAATTGTTTTTTTCCAGACAAATGTTTGTGGAAGCACATGAGGGCGATTGGTCTTATCTCCCCACTTGAATGGAAATTCTTTAATCAGTTTGTTAAGAGAATCAAAAGTGAAATATTTCTTCTTTAGAAGTATTTCAATGCACCCTGCCAATTCAACAGGTACAATACCCTCCAGGAGATCATGGGCAACATCTGGGGGAAAGCCTGAAGTGACTTTAAAGTAAGACATATTCTCAGCTAAAGGGCAAGCTTTTTTCACACCACAACAAGCTTCTCCTTTTTCACATGCACTTGATAAATGTACACCATGCTGCTCTTCAGATCTGAGAGGGAAAACACCATCTTTGACCTCTTTTGCCTGAATATCTTTGCGTGTAGCAGTGCAAAACCTACAAAAGTACTCCCCTGAAAAACTCTCAACAAAACCAGCCAAAGCATGTGCTCCAAGGCTGTCCGCAGCAACATATTGCACTGTACCTTTAAGGAAAGCTCCCAGGTGACTGACAAACACCCCTTGTTGCTCTAAAGTGATGAGATCAGTCACAAGAGGTTCCAAAATCTTTTGATAGCCAAAGGTCTTCACATCATCACTCTTGCATAACAGTGCAAGATGAATTGATGACAATGATGAATTACAACCTGGTTGCAAGTTTCCTAAAATCCAATAAACTGCACAAATGTTATGCTTTTTGCGTGAGGTCCCTAATGGGTTGCACAGTTCAAAGTCATCTATGTACAGACACAATGAGAGTCTAAGCTCATTCCCTGAGAGAAACTCATTATGTTGAAAATGCTGACCATCTTTGAAAGATCTGTAACATTCCTCATTTATGTTGTGTTGCTCTGTATGACCA
Organism: Xyrauchen texanus; assembly: GCF_025860055.1. Taxonomy (NCBI): domain Eukaryota; kingdom Metazoa; phylum Chordata; class Actinopteri; order Cypriniformes; family Catostomidae; genus Xyrauchen; species Xyrauchen texanus. The sequence continues at coordinate 29,790,140 of NC_068315.1, forward strand.
TCGACAACTTTACTAATTATGTCTTTCCGACTGAGTAGTTGTTGTAATGATTTTAAGATTGGCACATAATGAAAAGAACGATTTGTTTCTGACTGAAGAATGTATTCCACCGGATCAATGACATCAAAATTTTCTCTGTAATATTGCATGCGTTTGAAAGCAGTGGCTAAAGGGCCATCTTTTGATGTCACTTTCAACAGAGGGTTGTGCAATGATAATGAACTGAAAAGCTCTTTAACAACCTGCTGATCTACATGGAGATCATGTTTTTGAAAGGTCTCAAGAATAACTTGAGTTGATATGGGCACTGATGCAGAATGTAAGTACTGTAAATCTGTCAGAAGTTCATCAACTGCATTGCTAGGAACATGAAAATAATTTTCCAATTTTAGAAGAATACATGCAAATTTTAGCTCGATTGTCTTAGACAAATCTTGCCCTTGTGTTCCAATTTCCACATTACTTGAAACATCTACATTTCCCTCTTCAACTAGCAATTCATTCTCATTGAATCCATCAGTGGAAATTTGTGACCCACTTTCTATGATGACCCCTTGTTTGAAATCGGGAAGAGAATATGGATTGTGCTTCCGATTTTTATGAGACTTGAATGTGCCATACACATTTGTATGGAAAGAGCAATTCTCAAACATACAACGCACAGTTTCATGATTTTTAAGGTGTTTGTAGATATGACAAAAGTATTCCCGTTCTGACACTAAATCACTGCAAGAACACAAGTGACAGTTAAATGTGGCTAAGCCTGCACTCTTATTAGCATTTAATCGACATAAATGACTGTGTAGCGCATTCCAGGTTTTAAAACGGCAAGGACAATTGGAATAAGTGCACGGAAAACGACTCGGTTACTAACGTAATGATGCCTGAGCCTTAAAGCAAAGTGATTATTCCACGAGCCGGCCAATGGCAAGCTATATAATGGGATAATACAGAGCGCCTTTGCCAAGGTGGGGGCGCTCATTGTACAAACACAAGCAAATATCTTATGTACTGAGTTTTCTATGTACTGGTACGCATAAAAAATCCTCTAAGTCGGTCAGAGACGGACCTTATAAGGGAGGAGATAATGCCCAGCATATACATACTCTATTCCATTCTATAGTCAGGTTGATAGAATGTTGGAATGCAATGAGGGGACCTGTAGGTTATAAAACCTGATAAATTTCAAAGGCGAGGCCCAGCCTGCCGCCGCACAAATATCTTGAATGTGTATCCCACTTGACCATGCCCACGAGGAGGCCATGCTCCTCGTAGAGTGAGCTCTGATGCCTAAGCGGCATTGAAGGCCCTTGGCTTCATAAGCCAGCGCTATAGCATCCACTATCCAGCGCGATATTCTTTGCTTTGAAACAGCGAGACCTTTAGTGCGGCCGCCAAAGCATACGAATAATTGTTCCGTCTGTCTGAACAGGGCAGAACGTTCCAAATATACTCTGAGCGCCCTGACCGGGCAGAGTAAATTAGCGTCGCTTTCGTCTGCTGGGGACGATAGCGCTGCCAGAGATATCACCTGTACTCTGAAGGGTGTAGAGAGCACTTTAGGAATATACCCGTGCTTTGGCCTAAGGACAACTCTGCAGTCGTTAGGTCCAAATTCCAGGCAAGCAGCGCTTGATGACAGCGCATGCAGGTCGCCCACTCTCTTGACTGAAGCGAGTGCCAGCAAGAGCGCAGTTTTGAGCGAGAGCTGTTTAAGGTGCACGGTTCGGAGAGGTTCGAACGGGGCACCCTTGAGTGCATCCAGGACCGTGGCCAGGTCCCAGATCGGCACCGAGGGGGGGCGAGGAGGGTTCATCCTCCTAGCACCTCTTAGGAAACGAATGATTAGATCGTTTTTCCCTAATGTATGTCCTTTATCAGGATTGTGTGACGCCGCTATGGCAGCCACATAGACTTTGAGCGTGGAGGGTGTGTGGCCCGCCTCCAGCAGCTCCTGCAAAAAGGCGAGTACACTTGGTATCTCGCACGATCTGGGGTTCAAGCTCTTGGTATCTCACCAGTCGCTGAACACTTTCCACTTTTGAGCATATAAGCACCTCGTAGAGGGTGCTCGCGCCTCAGTGATGGTTCCCATAACCACTGAACCGTCAGGGGGTGGAGAGACCATTCCCCTGGGAGAACCTTGTCTCTGGACAGCATGTCCGCCCCCTGGTTCAGGGCGCCTGGCACATGCGCTGCTCTTAGCGAGCGCAGGTGGTGCTGTGACCATAGGATGAGCTCCCTGGCCATAGAGTGCAGGGAGCTCGACCTGAGTCCACCCTGGCGATTTATATACGAAACTACCGTCATGTTGTCCGTTCGGACCAGGACGTGTTCGTTTTTCAGGTACGGAAGCAGGGCTCTGAGAGCCAAGGCGACCGCTTTCATTTACAGACAGTTTATGTGTAGGCCCTTTTCCGGGTTTGACCAAAAGCCGGAGACAGGCCTGCCCTCATAAAGGGCCCCCCATCCTATTTTGGAGGCATCTGTCGTGATCATTTTTCTCCGCGTATTCACGCCCAAACTCACGCCAGTTTGATACCAGTTGATGGCTTTCCAGGGCGTCAGGGCTTTTATACAGCCGTGATTCGCTCTGATCAAAAAGTGGCCCGAGCGCCACGCGTGAGTGGGGACACGGCTCTTGAGCCAGCGCTGGAGAGGACGCATGTGCAACAATCCTAGCTGGAGTACAGCTGATGCCGAGGCCATGAGACCGAGCATTCTTTGAAATCGTTTGACGGGGGCGTGCGCGCCCGTTCTGAATGATGTTGCAAGGCGTCGAATAGAGAGCGCGCGCTCTGATGAGAGGCGCGCTGTCATCTGCACTGAGTCTAACACTATTCCCAGAAAAGAGATATTCTGGCTGGGGGATAGCACGCTCTTTGCAAAATTGATTCTCAGACCCAGGCATTCTAGATGGCTGATAATCCAAGATCTGTGCATTGTTAACTGATCCTCTGATTGTGCTATGATTAGCCAATCGTCGAGGTAATTCAGTATTCGCACTCCCCGCTGTCTCAGGGGGGAAAGTGCCGCGTCCATACATTTCGTGAATGTATGGGGGGCCAATGATAGGCCGAATGGTAGTACTGTGTACTGGTATGACTGTCCCTCGAAAGCGAATCTCAGAAAGTGCCTGTGATGAGGCGCTATCGGAATGTGAAAGTAAGCGTCTTTCAAATCCACTGATAGAAAACAATCCTCGGGGCGAACTTGCGCGAGGATATGTTTGGTTGTTAACATTCTGAACGAGCGAATCATTAAAGCTTTGTTCAGATGTCTGAGATCTAGGATGGGGCGGAGGCCACCGTCCTTTTTCGGGACGAGAAAAATAGCGGCTGTAAAAACCCACCTCGCTCAAAGAGGGAGGAACAGTTTCTATAGCGCCCTTCTCTATTAGTTTGAGCACCTTGGTGCGTAGAACAAGTGACACATCCTTCCTCACTTTCGACTCTGAAAAAGCGGGGTGGTCTGCGAGCGAATTGAAGTGAGTAGCCGTGTTTTATTATGTTCAAAACCCATTTCGGCATGTCGGGGATTTTTTTTTTCCAGGCTTCTGCTCGCACAGATATGGGCTGAATGCTGGTTGGGGGCGTGTCGCAGTGATGTATGGGCCCCACCGGCAAATTGCCTTGTGCTAACACAGAGTCTACAGCTCTCAGAGGCGCAGGTGCGCGCTGAGTAGCCGTGTTGAGTGCCGAGTGCAGGGGTGCGTGTGAGAGTACAGGCACGCGTGCTATCTCCGAGATGCTCACAGCATGAGTCGGAGAAATGCTTGAAACTGTATGAACAGAGTTTTGGGGTGGGGGTGCATACATCGTAATAGGCACGCGCGCCACCTTTATAAAGCTTCCCGCATTTAGTGGGGAGTTTCCTGGCTCGCGCATTGCATCTGTGATGCTTGCGGCCTGAGACAGAGAACTGTTTGGAACTGTATAAGCAGTGCTTATGGGTGGGGGTGCATGTACTGTAGCAGCATAGGCTTGGCTATGTATACAGTGTTTGTGTGTAGGGGTGCGTGCAGTACAGCAGGCACGCGCCCTACATTTATAGTATTTCCCGCTTTTATTGGGGAAGTGTTTATAACTGTGGGAACAGTGCTTGTGTGTAGTGGTGCATACATGACAATAGGCACACGATCTACATTTATTGGACGTCCAGCCTGAGCTGGGGAAATATTTGGCACTGCTTGGACAGTATTGATATGTGGGAATGCGCACTTTAGTGTGGACATGTGAACCCTTAGTGACACAGGCAGAAAATGACTCTTTTCGTGATTTCTGTGTGTCGCCGTTAAAAACGGCGTTTGATTGCAGGTGAGCGAGTTCTGTGACTGGCCCATTGACTGCTATTCAGACATTTCCAACCGCCTGTAAGGGGACTGGGTAATGTTTTAATGTTCTACACTGAGCTTACAGCTCTCAGAGACGCGGGCGCGCGCTGAGCAGCTTTGTTGAGTGCCGAGTGCAGGGGTGCGTGTGAGATTACAGGCACGCACGCTATCTCCATAACGCTCGCAGCAAGAGCCGGAGAAATGTTTGAAACGACAGTGTTTACGGGTGGGGGTGCATACATTGTAATTGGCACGCCCGCCACTTCCATAAAGCTTCCCGCTCTTAGCGGGGAGTTTCTAGGCTCGCAAGATCTGTTTGGAACTGTATGGGCAGCGCTTATGGGTGGGGGTGCATATACTGTGGTAGGCACGCGCGCCACTTCCATAGAGCCTCCCGCTCGCAGCGGGGTTTCTGGCCATGCATACAGTGTTTGTGTGTAGGGGTGCGTGCATGACAGCAGGCACGCGCGCTACATTTATAGTATTTCCCGCTTTTACTGGGGAAGTGTTTATAACTGTGGGAACAGTGCTTGTGTGTAGTGGTGCATACATGACAATAGGCACACGATCTACATTTATGGGTCGTCCAGCTGGAGCTGGGGAAGTATTTGGCACTGTTTGGACAGTATTGATATGTGGGAGTGCGCACTCTAGTGTGGACACGTGACCCCACAGGCAGAAAATGACTCTTTTCATGATTTCTGTGTGTCGCCGTTAAAACGGCGTTTGATTGCAGGTGAGCGAGTTCTGTGACTGGCCCATTGACTGCTGTACAGACATTTCCAGCCGCCTGTAAGGGGACTGGGTAATGTTTTACACGTTTTGCTCGCTGCAGTGAAGCGTTCAGCGAACTCTCTTACCGTGCTGGTGCCCGTGCTCGTGTCCGCTAATGTCGACGGCCGAGCCCGGCCAGTCGTCGGATGCAGCGTCACTTGGAAAGGCTGTCATCTTTTTCACCGTCGTCCCCTGGCGCGCCGAGGCCCACCGCTCTGTTGGAGGGGTGCTGGTCCGTCTGCGTGAATTGACTGGCGGCGGGGAGTTCTCGGGTGGTGGTGAAGCACGCAGGGACTGGCCCGGCCTGACGTCACTAAAGTCTGCGTGCTCTGGCGGCCTCCGTGAGCAGCGTTTTTTCTTGCGCGGCTCGAACAGAGGGGACGGCAGCACGGTGGTAGCAGGCTCGTTCGCGGCGAAGTCGGCGAAGCGAGCGCGCAGCTCGTTGAGGCCCAGGGAGTCACATTCGGGGCATCCACCTCGAGTGAGAGCAGCTTCTGCGTGGTCAGGTCCCAGGCAGCTAGTGCAGATAATGTGACGGTCCCTGTCAGGAAGAAGGCCTCTGCACGAGGCGCAGGTCGAAGGCATTTGGAACAATGCCTCGAATTTGCTCTTTTCTAAATACAAAAAGTGTCGCAAAGGCGAACACTTGCAAAGTAGCTTAGTAAAAAGGATATAGTGATGCGCGCCGGATGGCGTAGCAGAAGGCTTCGAAGGCGGCTGAAGGCGCCGGCGTCCTCTAAGCAGTCCTGCTGTAGGCTTGTCAACGGCGTGCACGCGCGCGCCCATTGGTCGCGCGTTCAGAGTCGCCCCGTCATTGGTTCGAGCAGTTGCCGCGGCACAGCCAATGACCGAGCTGCCTCGCTCATTGCTGTCTGCTATGCAGCTGCAATGCGTTTTACATAAAGACTTCAATATTTCTCGAGAAACGGAGTTTTCCCATAGCGTAAGCTACTTACGCAATAGGAGAGACCTCTCGATAGGGAACTATTACTCTGACCAAAATGACCATGCATTAATCTGTAATGCTTCAACAATTGAGATCGAGTTTGCACTGTTATCTTACAGTCCTTACATTGCCACATGGTCTGGAAAATGTCGCATAACTGATTAAAATCTAAAAAAAGACTAAAGAAAACAAACCGGGAAAAAAAAACTCAAGATGCATGTCCAGACTCCGACATAAATAACCTGAAGTACAAAAACTATTTGGTCTTCTACAGCAGTTTATTATTTTTATTTTTCTGGCAGTACTTGTCAGAATGTCAAAGGATTTCAAAATATTAATACCTTACAAAGTTGCCGAAATAATCTCTTCAGTCTGATTCGTCTGCATCACACAGCTCATCTAAAATGAAAGAACACGTATATTATCATAGAAAAGCAGAGCCAGACTATGACACAAACTTACATCCTGAAGTAATAAAACTATATAGTGTACTACAAATACTTTTGTTGGCAGTATTTTTCAGGATGGCAAATGATTTAAACAAAATATGCTTACCTTACAAAATTGGCAATATAATCTCCTCAGCGTGCTTCGCGCTGCTGCATTTACATACAGTGTGCGCAATGGGACATCCCGTTTTGATTTTCTTGTATTTGTGCGTTTCACTAGACAATGATTTGTTGATTGAACAAAAACGCCTAAAGTAAAGGTGACAAGACACATTTTTTTGTTGAAATAACTAAGTTAAACACATTTTATGCAGTTGCTTGTGATTGTTTAGTAATGTGAACAAGAAATTATTCAGTAAAACTGACTCCAACGAAGTTCATTTTTTGAGTATATATATATATATATATATATTTATTATTTATTTATTTTTTATATTATTTTGCAATTTCGGCATTATTTTGTATCACACTATAAGAGATAGATTGGTGAATACTAAAGATGTGTGGGCACAACTCCAAAAAAATGTATGAGGTACAGGTTGTGGAAGGAGGTTCTGGGTCTCTAAAGACAAGGGTTAACTGTTCAACATAATGTTCATTCTCAAATGCAAAATTTGGAGATTGAAAGAATGGATCTACAGTCAGAGAACTGTGATTTTTATGGGGCGATGTTGCACTATCACAACAAAAGTCAAACAAAACTTTAAATCTCTTTACAAACTGTAAGATCTTGATAATACTGTATGACCACAGCTAACCTTCTGTTCTGGGTGAGAAAAGTCTTGTACATGCAGTGAAGAACAGAATTTGGAACAACACAAACAAACCAAAAATCCTGACAAGACAATATTTATATACATTTCCCAAGCTCATGTGTTTGGAAAAAGAACGTCTAGGTTACTATTGTAACCCCCATTACCTGATGGAGGGAACGAGACTTTGTGTCAAATGAAGCGACACTAGTGGTCTTTCTTGAATGCCTCGGTTGCCTCTGAACTTGAAAAAAGGCCAATGAGAAATTGGCAGAAAGAATTTGCATGTCCCTCCCCTGGACATACGGGTCAAATACGCACTCAAAGCTGCCAGGTCAGCATATTTTTGTAAACTCATCGAAAATAACCACAACAATCCTAGATGTTTATTCAGTACTGTGGCTAAATTGGTTAGGAATAAAGCCTCAACAGATCCAGATATTACATCACAGCTCAAGAGTAATGACTTCATGAATTTCTTTACAGATAAAATTGAAATAATCAGAAATAAAATTGGAATTATGCAATCATCTGTCATAGCAACAAAACTTATGGAACATCAAAAGCCACAACATGTTTGTTAGATTTGATACCAACTAAGCTCTTAAAAGAGTTATCTCCTGTAATTTCAGAACCTCTTCTTAAAATTATTAACTCATCGCTATGCTTAGGACATGTCCCAAGAAACTTTAAAATGGCAATTATCAAACCGCTTATTAAGAAGCCACTACTTGATCCTGGAGAACTTGCTAATTAGACCGATTTCAAATCTCCCGTTTATGTAAAAAAATACTACAAAAGGGTATATCCTCCCAAATATGTTCATTTCTACAGAGAAATAGTATATATGAAGAATTTCCATCAGGATTTAGGCCTCATCACAGTACAGAGACTGCACTTATCAGAGTTACAAATCACTTGCTCTTATCATCTGATCGCGGCTGCATTTCTCTTCTGGTGCTTTTAAATCTTAGTGCTGCATTCGACACGATAGATCACGACATTCTCTTGAATAGGCTGGAGAATTATGTTGGCCTTTGTGGAGTTACATTAGCATGGTTTAGGTCATATTTAGCAGACCGCTACCACTTTGTCTATGTAAATGAGGAATTGTCAAACCAAACAAAAGTAAAATATGGAGTGCCACAGGGATCAGTTTTAGGGCCTCTGCTTTTTTCCATGTATATGCTTCCCCTGGGAGATATTATTAGGAATCGTGGAATAAGTTTCCACTGCTATGCCGATGGTACACAACTTTATATTTCTTCAAAACCTGATGAGATTTCACAATTCTCAAAATTAACAGAGTGTATCAATGAAATAAAAGTTTGGATGGCCAGAAATTTCCTTCTACTCAATTCTGACAAAACAGAGGTTCTAATTATTGGACCAAAAAACTCTAAAAATAAGCCGCTAAAATATAATTTGACTTTAGATGGATGTACTGTTACATCATCTTCAACAGCGAATAACTTGCTGTTACTAGGTGTTATATTTGATACCAATCTTTCCTTTGAAAATCAAATGACCAATGTTTGTAGAACAGCATTCTTCCACCTAAGAAATATTGCTAAATTACGGCACATGCTCTCTGTTGCTGATGCCGAAAAACTAATTCATGTGTTTGTGACCTCAAGACTAGATTATTGTAATGCATTACTGGGAGGATGTCCAGCAAGATCAATAAATAAACTTCAATTGGTTAAAAATGCAGCAGCCAGATTGCTGACGAGAACCAAGAAATATGATCATATTAGCCCCATTTTATCATCGTTACATTGGCTACCTGTTAAATTCCGTATTAATTTTAAAATTCTGTTAACTACGCACAAAACTTTGAATGGTCTAGCTCAACAGTACTTAAGTGATCTTCTACCACGCTATATTCCAACACATTCATTAAGATCGCAAAATTCTGGCCTGTTTTTAGTTCCTAGAATATCAAAATCCACAAAAGGTGGTAGATCCTTTTCATATTTGGCTCCTAAACTATGGAATAGTCTCCCTAACACTGATCGAGATGCAGACACACTCCCTCAGTTTTAAGTCTAGACTAAAGACTCATCTATTTAGCCAGGCATACACCTAATTTATCCTCCAACCCACAATTAGGCTGCTTTAGTTGGGTCTTCCAGAACCAGAAACATTGAGCATGATCTCTAACTCTGCAATAAATTTAATGGCATCTATGCTTACATCTTTTTATTTGTTTCCCTGTCTCAACCTCAGGACTCCTATCCTGAGGTCACCAGAACCGGCTGGATCCAGCAACATTCCTGCTACATGTAGGACTCGAATGCTACATGTCGCTGAATGATGATGACTAAATGCAGCTGGTGCCAGCCATATATCACTTCAGTCTATTATGATGGACTTCAGAGGATGAACTGATGCCAACTCCAACCTGCATCACCTCGGCCTATTGATGGACTACAATCTTGAAATGGAATGCATAGACTAACTATTGCCAACAAAAGCCTTCGTCAGCCAATTAACAATATACATAAGTAATATTAACATTACATTCATAATGTTAGCCAGAGGGAACTGGCCCCCACAGTGAGTCTGGTTTCTCCCAAGGTTATTTTTCTCCATTAATCTACATCTTATGGAGTTTTGTGTTCCTTGCCACAGTCGCCTACAGCTTGCTCACTGGGGTTATTAATACAATTATTATTTAATTATTTTTAAACACGATTAAGAATCTTATTTTATCTAAATTACACAATGATGATTCATCGACTTTATAGACATTACAGTTTTATTGTCTGTTAATGCTTATCTTCTGTAAAGCTGCTTTGAAACATTGTGTTTGTGAAAGGCGCTATACAAATAAAATTGACTTGACTTGAGTTGCTCAGATGTAGTTTCTCATAACACAATGTTAGAATGACTGACTTCAGGTTTTCATATTGTATCCACCAGTATGCATTCAACAATACTAGCAGGAAGTGATTAAAAGTGAATTATGTAATTTATACGCTAGTTTTGGCACCAAATGGAATTACAAAAATAAAGTATGCTTTCAAAAAAACTATGCTAAATGAGGTGATAAGCATTTAACATTGTAATGAACAAGACCACTATAACATACATATACATACTGGACAGAAAGCGTGGCAGAGGAATCGGTTCATCTGATAATATTTCCGGATTGAACGGCAGCTAGGTGTGTGGGGTATTCATAAAATAAAAAAATATTACACATTTTATATATTTTATATATTTGCGTATGTTTGTATAGATGTCAGATGGCTAACAGTTTGGGTGTGGGAAGCATTTTTCTTATTTGTGTGTCATGTAATTTCACTATTGCATGTCAGTGATTTAAAAAAAAAAAAAAATGTTTGTGTTTTTGATTTTTGATTGTGGATGGGTGTTGTCACTTAGAAATGCCAATCTCCTTGCCAACAATGCCCTGCGATCTTTTGGACATGAACTAATTACCTCCAGCTGGGACTAGTGACAATTGCTTTTGATTTAACGGAGCATATTGGATAAAAGGGGAAACAGCATTCTTTGTAGAGAGCCCCTTCGAAGTGGCAGGAGGGAACGATGTCTCTACTCCATGAATGATAGTCGCTCCATATAATGCATGTAAGTATTAATTGAAGGGACATTGGCTTTTTGGAGAAAGGGTTTTTGTATAACTCTTCAGGCAGTGAATCTGTTGCCAACAGATGATTGTAGAAATGTTGAGAGTATTCTAGCTGCACTACAGAATCTCTATCGAGAGAATACTACTGCTGCTCATTTTAGATCTGCATTCTTTAACTGTTGACAGGGGCATGATGCATGTGTGAGGCTCTTCTCTTTGTGGTTATGAGAGTGCCATTCCAGATGTAAAGTTACTGGCCAGTGCCCCTTGAGGAAACGTATTGACCTTTCACTGCATTTAGAACTCTGCTGGGACTTTTCCAGTTCTCAGTCCTTCCCTTTGGACCACACGGGGCAACTGCAACCTTCCAAAGGCTGATGGACTGGGTCCTCCAAGGCTGCGAGGAATGGTCTGCTGCAACCCTTGATGATGTAGTGATCCACAATACCTGGGAGGACAATCTCAATCATCTAAGGCCGACATTGGGGAAAATTCAAAAGGCAGGGCTGACCTTGAATGTGGCAAAATGTGAGTGGGCAAGATAGGAAACAAGCTAATGGATATAATTTGGGTAACGTGAGCTTAGACCGAAAGTCGACAAAGTAGAAGCAGTTAAGCACAGCCCAAGACCGAAGATGAAATGGGTGGTGAGACCTTTCTTGGGAGGGCTGGTACCGTAGATACATTCAGGATATCTCATCCATAGCAGTACTTTTAACAAACTTGCTAAATAAAGCTACTAAAAACCCTGTTGTGTAGACTGAGGACTGTGAAGAAGTATTCTCCACTTTTAAGGAGAGGTTGTGCTCCAGCCCAGTCCTACAGAGCCCTGACTTCAATCAATTGTTCCTGGTGCAAGTTGATGCTTGTGTAAATGGAATTGGAGCAGTCTTAGCAAAAGGAAGTGCAGAAAATGAGAAACCAGTCTTGTTTTTGAGAAGCTGTTGCCCAGAAAGACCCAATACTCGATGGTGGCGAAGGAATGTCTCATCAAGGGGGTCCCTTGTCAGCATCCGATATTGCTAACTGGGCAGGGAGTTCGACCTGGAAATGGACTATCGAGCATTGACTTGGATCCATATGATGAAGGATCATAATGCCTTGGTGACAAGGGTGTACCTGGCCCCTCAACTTCAAAATTCAACACCAACCAGGAAAACAGAACATCACAGCCTGGATCCCGGTCAGTGCGCTGCTTGGAGAGGGGGGAGGTGATGTGACAGACCAGGCTGTCATTGTTGGCTGCAGCAGCACTGGCTTTCATACACATTAACCATTTTATTTTCTCCCCTGTTTCCGACGTGTGTGTACATACACTCCATTAACATGCCGGACTCATACATGTATACATTTACACCCCATTTATAGCCCGACAGTCATTCACACAGTACAAACACACACATACACTGGATTTTGTTTCATGTATTGTTTTATTTATACTTATCTGTGTATTCTGTTGTGTTCTTTATGTTTTGTTTTGTTTGGTGTAGTCAGTCTCCCGTGTTGTGGAGCTGCATTGGCTAAACAGAGCTTTCACTGGGTGGGGTGGCTATAATAAACCAAACTGCTGACACAGTATGAATGGCAAAAACAAATAAAAAAAAATCCAGTGGTGGCAAGGCTATTTTCAAAAAGACGTAAAATAAAACTTACCAAAAAATCTATACATAACTTTGTCTTTTAATTTACTTATGTATGTACAGTACACCTGAAAATAGCCTTGCCACCAATGGATTTTTCCTACTTCTTTGGACACTGTAAATTTGTTGTGCCATCATTTGGTCCCTGTATTGCGCATTATCACTTCTCGTAGTGGGTCAGCGAAGCCGTGAAGCCTCCATCTCTTTTAAGCTTTCTCTTAATTTTTCTTTTTTTTTCCAGAACAAGAAAAGTTATTGTTACGCTGCCCCATCAGTACAGCAAGAGCATCTCATTGTCACAACATAAATTTGTCGCAACAGACTCTGGCTGTGATCTCTGCCATCTATACTTTTGTTTTGAAGCAGCAGGGTGATGTCTTGACATGCAGCAATCAAAGGAATCCTACCTCAGTGAGACAGCAGATGTGTGGATGTCGCTCGTGCTTCCCAAACACACTTCACCTGCGGCTTCCTACCACACTGCCTAGGGCACAACCTTGATTCTTCCCAGTTGAGGCAGTGGAATCTTCATTTAGTGTACACAAGGCAGAGTCCATGCTGAGAGTCTAAAAATACATGCGACCAACATGTGCCGTCATTGTTAGGATACAGGTGTCTTGGAAGAACAAAGGGCATGTTCTTGATAGACACCATTGTTAAGCAGATACAACTGCATCAAAGAGAAGTTCTGGCTTGTGACCAAAAAAACCCTTCTAATGAATAACACTTTTGAAAACAACTGTGAGTCTGAAACCTACAATAGATAAAATGTGGTTGAACACTGTTGTAAGCGGCCACTAAGGAGAACTATAATACCTGGAGGGAGCAATTCATTAGCATTCCCATTTATCAAGCATGATCTCTTGAAAATTATGTGACTGAGACAATATTTTTGCTAAATGAAATTATGTGATTCACTACACATATTGCTGAAGTTCTGAGGTGAAATGTCCACTGTGTGAAGCTAAAAGTCAGTTAAATATTATACCAAACAGATTTGATTTTTAAGTTTAACGCTCTATCTATCTTAAAATCATCAACCTACCTCTCAAAACTTAACCTTATACCTAAACCTAACCGATGGTGTCAAAAAGTTAGTGAGATAAAAAAGACGAGGTTTTTAAGGTTGAATGATCGATCAAGTTTTTATAAACGAAACTGAGCTCCCCAATCTTAACCTAACCGATAACAGAGTAAAAACTATTTTGAGATGAAAAACGCAATTACATCATTGTGTGGTGCCTTTTTGACACTTCTGGCCCACGTGTCGACTTGCATGCTCTCCGGTACTCGTAACCCAGTCCTTTGCAGCACAAGTGCAATAATCTATGAGCTGAGGTACAGCGCAATTACATCATGCTTGAACAAGCATGAAAATGTAGCTGGTTATGTAATGCAAACATTAAAAGGTATCACCTAACAAGTCATGCGCTAGATTATAAGTGTTAAGATGTCATTAGATTGTATTGTGTGAGGAATAGGGCGCAAAGTATGTTTATGAACTGATAAAAAGAATAAAATCTTTTTTGTGCAGGAAAGTCATAAAAAATTATCAAATATTTGTGATTAGTATGTTGTAAATTTTACATAATCAGAAAACAGTTTTTTTGCCTGCAGAATGGTGTGGCAATGGCATCTATCAGCAGGAGCTAATTGCCCATGCCAAGGCTACTCAATTTCGGACAGATGTACGTATATATTATTCTAAAATATATATTCTTTTTCATTATATAAAGCACAATTTCCTGATGGTTAACTCTCGGGATGAAACCGGTTTTATGCATAGGTTGTAAAACCTCGCAAAGGTATTGCATGTAGCCCAACTCGCAGCTCTGCATATGTCTGCTAGAGAGGCCCCCTTTAGCCAGTGCCCAGGAGGACACAACACCTCTAGTGGAGTGTGCCCGAACTCCCAAAGGGCACAGCAGGTCTTGTGACTGGTAAGCCAAGGAAATGGCATCCACAATCCAATGGGCCAGCCTCTGTTTGGAGACAGCTTTCCCCTTCTGCTGCCCTCCAAAGCAGACAGAGAGCTGCTCTGAGCATCTGACGCTCTGCGTGAGGTCCAGATAGATGTGCAAGGCGCGAACTTGACATAGCAGTGACACTGAAGGGTCTTCTTCCTCTGAAGTGAGCGCCTGCAGGTTCACCACCTGATCCCAGAAGGGAGTGGTGGGAACTTTGGCCACATACTGTAAATGGGCTGGGGTCTCAAGATCATCTGAGAGTGTGCCGACCTGAAATCCAGGCATTCGCTGGGGACAGAGTGCCTGTAGGTCCCCCACCCTCTTGATGGAAGTGACAAAATGCTGAGCTTGGCCTACTCTAATGGCTCAAATTGGGTCTTTCTGTTGGGCAGGCAGGATCACAGATAGATCCCAAAGAAGGGAATCATGCATGGTCTAAGAGGATTGAACCTCCTTGTGCCTTTGAGGAACCTGGTGATCAGGTTGTGCTGCCGTGAGGGTCTCCCATCCAGTGTATCATGATGTGCTGCTATAGCAGCCATGTACACCTTCAGGGTAGAGGGACACAGCCATCACTCCAGCCATTCCAGTAGGGAAGGCAGCACAGACCCAGCCGCACACATCTGTGGGTCTTCCCCACGGGAAGAACACCAGTTTGCAAAGAGACGCCACTTCAAGGCATAACACCGCTAAGCGTAACATTTGCTAGGACTTCCGCATCCTATCCAGTAGCCAGACGTGAAGATTCCAGAGGTCTGGCAGTGGGTGCCGGAGCATGCTCTACCCCTGAGTGAGAAGGTCCTGCCTCAGGGGAATGTGCCAGGGAGGGGCTACTCCCATGAGCATCAGCTCTGATAACTACGTCCGGTTGGGCCAATACGGCGCAACGAACAGGACTTGCTGCCCATCCCCCCTGACTTTGCACAGTGTCTGTGCATTGAGGCTCACTGGAGGAAATGCATACGTGCGTATTGGTTGAAGATGCCCGGAAGGTGAGTGATTCGCACAGACTTCAACGTTTGCTGACTCCAAAGGAGGCGGCAGTGGGCGAGTTGTGACATGCAACGTGAGCGAACGCCGCCTTGGAATTTTATGTACGTCATGTCGCTGTGTTGTCAGTCCGGACCAACACATACTTTCCCTGAATCAATGGCCGAAGACTCTGCAGGGCCAGCAATACTGCTAGAGTTGATGTGCTATTGGAGTCGGGGCCCTATCTAGAGGCCTTATAGTTCATGCCCGTTGCACACTGCGCCCCAGTCCTAGATCAAGGCATCTGTCATGAATCAAATCAAATCACTTTATTGTCACACTACCATGTACACAAGTGCAACAGTAGGTGAAATCCTTGTGTGCAGTTCCGAGCAACATAGCAGTCAGGACAGTGATGAGACATACACCAATTACAGTAAACAACATACTTGCACAACACAATTTACATATCAAATGTACACATACTTACACAACACAATAATTATATACAATGTACAGTAGACAATACAAACAATATAGAATACACAATATACAATTAGTAAAGAGTATATGAAATATATATAAGTAGTTGTTTTGAGGAGAATGTGTTGACAGTCCAGTGTGAGATTATAGATGAATAAAGTGCAGTGCTAATTATTGATCCTGATAGATCAAGTGTTCAACAGTCTGACGTCTTGGGGGAAGAAGCTGTCATGTAGTCGGCTGGTGCGGGTGCTGATGCTGCGATACCGCCTGCCTGATGGTAGCAGTGAGAACAGACCATGACTCGGGTGGCTGGAGTCTGTGATGATCCTCTGAGCTTTTTTCACACACCGCCTTGTATATATATGTCCTGGAGGGAGGGAAGCTCACCTCCGATGATGTTTCTGGCAGTTCGCACCACCCTTTGCAGGGCTTTGCAGTTGTGGGCGGTGCTATTGCCGTACCAGGCGGTGATGCAGCCAGTCGGGATGCTCTCTACAGTACTAGTGTAGAACCGTGTGAGGATGTGGTGGTTCATTCCAAACTTTCTCAGCCGTCTCAGGAAGAAGAGCGCTGGTGAGCCTTCTTCACAACGGCCTCAGTGTGGACGGACCGTGTGAGTTCCTCAGTAATGTGGACACCGAGGAACTTGAAACTGCTGACTCTCTCTACCGGTGCTCCGTTAATTGTGATGGGGCTGTGTTCTCCGTCTTTCTTCCTGAAGTCCACTACAAGCTCCTTGGTTTTACTGACGTTGAGGGAGAGGTTGTGCTCCTGACACCAGCGTGTCACAGTGTGCACCTCCTCTCTGTAGGCTCTTTCATCATTGTCAGTGATCAGACCTACCACTGTCGTATCGTCAGCAAACTTAATGATGGTATTGGAGCTATGTGTTGCCACACAGTCATGTGTGTATAGGGAATACAGGAGTGGGCTGAGAACACAGCCCTGCGGGGCTCCAGTGTTGAGGGTCAGTGACGAGGAGATGTTGCTGCCCATTCTAACCACCTGACGTCTACCTGAAAGGAAATCCAGAGAAGCCCAGAGCCCGGAGTTTCTCATCAAGCTTGGAGGGCACTATGGTGTTGAATGCTGAGCTGTAGTCTACAAACAGCATTCTCACATATGTGTTCCTTTTTTCCAGATGGGAGAGAGCAGTGTGTATTGTAGATGCAATGGCATCATCAGTGGAGCGGTTGTTGCGGTAGGCAAACTGCAATGGGTCCAAAGAGTTGGGCAGAACAGAGCAGATGTAATCTCTGATTAACCTCTCCAAGCATTTGCTGATGATGGGGGTCAGAGCAACAGGACGCCAGTCATTTAAGCAAGTGATTATAGCTTGCTTCGGTACAGGCACAATGGTTGATGTTTTGAAGCATGTGGGGTCTACAGACAGTGAGAGGGACAGATTGAAAATGTCCGTAAAAACACCAGCCAGTTGATTCGCGTGACCATGACGTGCCTCGAGACCAGCTCTAAGGGAACACCCACCCGTAGAAATGTGAGGTCTGACCAAGGGCTGAAAGTCTGATGGCACTGTGGCGTGATAGTCACATGCTGGGTGCCCGTGGAACCATGCCCACCTTGGGACACGAGTCTGTAGCCAGTGCTGAAGCAGTCTCAAATGCATCAACCTGAGGGGGAGAACCACCGCCGAGGATGCCATATGCTCCAGGAGCCTCTGAAATGTTTTCACTGGTGCCGCTACCTTCGGCCTGAAGCTTTTCAGGTCAGCACCGGCCATGCACGCTCAGTCGTAAGACGTGCTGTGAGAGTGACAAATTCATACCATGAAAATAGATGCCTTGCACATGGGAGAGCTTGGTCTTCTCCCAGTTGACCTGAAGCCTACGGGGGCGGGTTCTATTGCTCCCTTCATCAGAAGGATGGCAACCTCCACCCGGAGGACGGAGGCACTCTTGCCCCGCACCGCAGTGGAGAAGATGCCACTGAAACTAAGTGGGCGTCTGGCGAATTGTATCGGACTGGAGAGCGACTAGATTTATCGTGCCCGTGAAGGGTGGTTCGTGGCAAGGCAGAGCAGGCGCCCCACCTGGAAGTCAACCCAGGGGGAACATGCTTCTCCACAAGCCCGCAACGGAGGCCAGTGACTTGGGCAGGCATGCAGCCCCAGAGCCCAGCACACTTACCTGTTCAATGGCTATCTCTCAATGGAGAACAAGTGAACATGAGGTACTTGTGTCCAAATGGTTGAACTGAAAGACTTCCAGCGATTGGCCGTCGTGAGTGCGATGACTCAGGGAATGAGGAAACTACTCTTTTATTGTAGTGTCCCAGAGAGTGATGTTATACTCACCACACGTGGTCGGAGTCAGTTACCTCATCCCTTAGTCGCCCATGTCAGGGCTGCCTCGAAGCCCGTCTGGGGTTCTTGGGGGCCGGCTGACGGGCGGGTGGAGCCACCTTCCTAATGGAGGATCTTCTTTTCAAAGACCGGCGTACAGGCTCCGATGGTAAGGGAGCCGGGACCGGCACCGCAGGAGGATGCCCTGGCGAGAGGCAGACGGGTGCGGGACTTCAGGGACTTGAAGGTGGCTGGGTCGCTCTGCGGCAAGATAGGTCTCTGCTTCCATACTGTCAAGAACTGTTGAGCGAAGTCTTCGACAGTGTCGCCAAAAAGCCCCCCTTGCCTCCGCAATGTTGAGCCACAGTTACTGCTCTTGGACCACCAGAGTGGACATCATCCAGCCCAGGGCATGCGCTGTGACTTTCATCGCCCGTAGGGCGAGGTCGGTTGCGGTACAGAGTTCCTGCATAAGCCCCAGGTCGGTTCTACCCACATGCAGATCTTTCAACGCCTTGGCTTGGTGGACCTGCAGGATGCTCGTCCTCATCAGGAGCCCCAAACGAGACATTAAATCCATCCTGAGGTGGACCACCTGCATCGTTCGATAGCTCCTCCAGGTAGAACGAGCGCCCTGGGGATGGGAGGTCCACTGGGGTTGAGCCGGCGGAAGAGCTCCCATGCCCTCATCCAGACTGCCCATGGTGCTCGCAGACCTGGCTGCATGAGTATCAGCCCAGGACAGACCGGGCCGAGAAGCAGACGGGGTGACTCCCTGCTTCACAAAGAAGGAGGTGAGCCACGACCACAACTGTTCTCGTAATGACAGCATGACCCCTCCACGAAAGCTGCCTCGGCATGCTGGCGCACCAAGCACTCGAGACAAATCCCATGAGAATCCGTAGGGGAGAGATAACTGCCACATCCAGTAGAACAAATGTTAAAGGCCATCTTTAAAAAGACGGCAATCGTTTGTGTGAGTTCTTTTAGAAGAAAATATACTCTTTAGAATATATTCTTTTACAACCTTCAAACTCAGCTGGCAAAGCGCCCTGGGGAAGCACAACACTCGACTGTGCGAGGGTGACCGCTGATATGCACCGTAAATCCAGCAACGCAAGCGTCGGTGATAGGGACGAACCACATGCGTTCGGCTCCAAAGAAAAAATCTGAATGAGTTATGCATGCCACCTCCTTTTATACCCGTATATCTGGGGCAGAGTGTGGCATGCAAATTCCACTCACCAATTCTCATTGGCCTTTTCTATTTTAAGCAATGGTGATTGGGGCTCTCAAGATCGATCCCCTAGTGTCACTACATCGACACAACGTTGAGTGAGTGACCGACAGGGAACAGATATTTCATCCATTCTTTTTTAACTCTCAATGACACTGTCAAATAAAAAACTTAAAATCAGAGTGTTCAGCATCATACACACCAGAGATGCATTTAAATACAAAAGAAATAGATTGAATATTAAGTTCAAAACTGCTCCAGTCACAAATCATTTGGATGTGTTCACCCTCTTTAGCGTTTTGCAGGGAAGGAACACATCACTGATAAGCATTTGGGTCAAGATGTCTCAACACCATCATGGCAGGATTATGCATAATTTTTTTCTGTTATTACTGTTGTAGTGATGAACATATTTATCTGGTGAGCTATTCAAATGGATGACACAGATTCGTGCTGTAATGATTGACTCTCAAGTGAGATTGAGAATAAATGACATATAATCTTGACGTATATGAATTAGAGATCGCAGCTATAAAAAATAAAATAATTTTGTAAGCTATCATCTTCTTTTCCCAATATAGTAGTCATGTCATTGCACAATTCCCCTAAATAAGCCATTCAACTCCCCCTTAGATGAACTCCACTCCTCCCTATTCATGCAGATTTCTTTACCTGGTGCAGCTGGCTATCAAATACTGTCAGAAAGCTAATTTGAATGTGAGCCAAATAAACAAACAAACATGAAATTACACTACGTAAGAGGTGCAGCAAAGTGCAAAAAAGTCAGCGAAACTTCTGAGAAAATGGTTTTTTTTTAAAGAAAGAAAGAAACTTTGGTAGAGGGCACATCACCCTCTTGTGGGCTGGTTGCACCAAATGTGCATAACAACCAGGGTTGGGATGGTTACTTTTTAAATGTATTCTGCTACAGATTACAGAATACATGCTGTAAAATTTTATTTGTAACTTATTCCATTAGATTACTCAAGGTCAATAACATATTCTAAATACTTTGGATTACTTCTTCAGCACTGGTAGATTTTTTCACTTGTTTTGACTATAAAAACTCTGCCAGTAGAGTAAGACAAAATACACATGTTAAAAATACATTCTCTGAAAAACCTAAATATTTTATGCAGTGTTGTTTCTAAAACAAGATAAATACAACTGGGACTGTAAACTCTGATAAACATAATTGCTCTCCTCTTTGTCCAACTTTTCATCTGTGAATTGAAACTGATGGACAACTATGCAACATTCAGTATTGTGTGGCTTAGGCAAGTTAATCTGCTACAGAAAATGTCAAGTTCATAACTGCTTTGAGGTCAAGTTAATCAAGTCAGTGAAATCCCTAACTAAAATAGAACCAAATGAGACCCTGCTCCTGTTATACATCCACTGTCACTGAGTTGAAATTTTACCTAATTTATTAAAAAGGGATACGTTAATTTAATCCAGCATGGGAATTAAACCCGAGTCATTTTGTATCGAGAGTACTTTCTCTACTTCTGGCTAAACCTAACTGCATATTTCAAATCATAATCATGTCATAATTTCTAAGAGTTTATTAAGTGTGAGATCTTATTCAAAGTTTCTTTTAATTGTAGGATTTGTACTTTTAATGAAGCAAACTTTACTTGATTTTGAATGTTCATTTTTATGAAATGCTGGTTATGGGGGCCACTGGGATGCTTGGATCAGAATTGACTGTAGGCAATATTGAGCAAAATCCAATGACCTGTCATTTCACTGCCAATGTTGGCGAGGTTGGAGTGCAATGGGTTGGTGGGTTGAAGCACACTGAATATGTGAGCACAGGTCAATATTAAAGGCTGAAGAGAAATAGTGAAGGTGAGTTTAGATGATATTGAGCATGGGGAACTGATAAAAGCATAATTTGGGGTGATCTGGTAAGATCAACATGGGAATATCCTTAGGTGGGCAAACAAGGGTCAAGGAATGTTGAACAGGAGAGAGACTTCCTTTCATTTAATTCCATCAGCCTATGCGTACCTATCTTTGGCCAGGGAGCATATTTACATAATTCAAGCTTCCAATGGATGAAATATTCATATAAACTTTGAAATATTAAACAAGCTCCCTCTTTCAAACCTTGTGAGTGTAGTCTAATAAAGTACAGAGGGTGCAGACAAAACCCAGATCCAGAATGCTGATTGTTACATTTTTAGAGGGTTTTTTTTAATCGTAAAGTTCTTGGAGTCCTTGTTCTTGTTGTGATGCACATCATTCAGTGGCAAATACCACCGTGTCCTCTCCAACTCCTCCCAACCCTTAAAAGTAATGATTAGGCCATAAAAATTGAGGCATGAATGTAATGAAATGTGACATTTTATAGTTGCTGCAGAGTGGTCAAATTAAGACACCATATGCAATGTCCTAATTCTCATTGCACCAAGACCAGTGATACATATTTTTTACCAGATCAGCAAATGTTTTTTTTAATATGTTTCTTAATGGCAATGAATGGCATAATTTTTTTTTTAAGCTGGTCTTCGACAGGTTTAGCTTGTCTTCCAGACTGTCTTAGCTGGTGTTCAGCTAGACTCCCAGCCTAACCAGCTGAAAAGTGCCCAGAATCCCTTTAAATCTACCAAATAAATCAACCTGGACAGACTGGAAAACCAGCAAAGACCAGCAAACCATTTTAGGCTGGTTTAAGGCATTTTCATACTGAGCACGGAGTGAAAAAGTGAGACAAATAGGCCTTTCATATAAAAAAAAAAAATAGGCAAATATTCAGTAATTACATTCACGCCAATCCAATAGGTACGGCTGATTAACAGTCAATTTAACTCCTGTACAGAAGGTGGCGCAACACACCTTTTATCTAGTCCGCCTATTACAGATTAGAAGAGAAAATACTTCATTTCAATTTTTGGGTGAACTAACCCTTTATCTCATCATTTGCTCACCCTCATGCCATTCCTTATGTGCATGACTCTCTATCTTCTGCTGAACACAATCGAAGATTTTAGAAAAACTTCTTAGCTCTTTAGGTCCATTCAATGTAAGTGAATGGGTGCTAACATTTTGAAGCTCCACATTAACAAAATCCACATTAGGGCAAAATAAATGTACTCTAACACCTATGGTAGTTAAATCCATATATTCTGAAGCGATTTGATAGGTGTGGGTGAGAAACAGATCAGTATTGGAGTCCTTCATTACTATAAATTCTCCTCCCTGCTCAGTCAATTTCCAATTTACTTTCACTTTCTTATTCTCCTTTTTTTGGTGATTCACATCCTTCTTGCATATCACCAACAATGGGCAAAGGGGCTTATGACTTAAAGGGGTCATGACATACTCTTATAATTTAATTACCATCCCTGAGGTCCACTTTTACTGTCAGTAAAGTTTAGCACCAAAATAGTCTAGATTTAATACTATATGATCTTCTTCCACCTTGTCACTTGTTTCTGTCGGTTTAAAGCTCTCTGGCCCTTTAAGAGTTGAATGTAAATGCCCACTGTTCTGATTGGCCAACTTTGTGCAGTCCCTCAAATACAGCCATATATGAAACTCAATCAAAAGAAAATGAACAAACTTTACATTATAATTTATAAAACTTCATTTCTGGGTTAACACATAACATACATTCTGATGAAATGTGCTGGCTGTATCAAAATGTTCACTCAAGCACAGCAACAAATGAGATAAGTTTTTAAAAGTTAAGCTTGTTTCCGCTCTTAAAAGTGGTGCACATAGCCAGAAATGCATCAAAACAATTAAAGACGTTCATATAGTCCATGTTTACAAAAAGTCAACAATTAAACATAGCACAGATGGGTCCAAAAATCAATGGAGGTCTCCTTTTTAGACGAGGCAAATAACTTCGATATTGTCTTTTAAAAGTGGTGCAAGATGCATGATAATGGTCAAAGCTGTTCATCTACAGTAGAAAAACTTTTAAATCCAGGTGGGCACATGAAGGTGTCCTGTGCAAGTCCACTTTTCTGTAGATGAATCTCCCATGAGAGGCCCTCTCTTCACTTGTGTGACTGAGCTCCAGTGGGCGGGGCCAAGGGTGCAATGACCAAAAATAGGCGTTGAGGTGTTGTTGGAGGCAGTCATTATGCAGATATATTTGGTCCTTGTGACGTCACAAGTTCCTCAAATTCCAAATGGCCCGTTTCTAGAGCCTGGTTTAAATAAATTCTATTAAGGAGGGAGTTTTCAGTTCTGAAACGTACTGTATGTTTTTATAGTACAATGACCTCGAAGATGTCAAAAGATCAAGGAAAATTGTATTCCTTGTGTCATCGTCCCTTTAAATATTGATCAGTTTCTCACCCACACCTATCATATTGTGTCTGAACACATGGATTTAACCACTGGAGTCATATGGATTACTTTTATGCGGATTTTGGAGTTTCACATTTTTGGCACCCATTTACTTTCAGTGTGAGGACCTACAGAGATGAAATTCTCTTCTAAATATCTTAATTGGTGTTCTTCAGAAGACAGACATATCTGGGATGGCATGGATGTGGTAAATTATGAGAATAGTCCTTTTTGGGTGAATTATCCCTTTAACAAGTTTGCGTGGACTACCTGACAACCATGGAATCACAGCGCGACAAGCAAGCAAAACTTTGATGGCTCACCCAGCGGATTTTGTGACCTCCTCTTCCTGACCGAGACAGGAATCTTGTCAAGAGAGAAACTGCTAGAGCTCGGCAAGTGCAGTTGGGTCCACAATGTTTGTCGGATCATTATGTTAATTAGAGGACCCAGATGCAGGTAACATTTCAAATTATATATAATGGAATATAGACTGGTTTAACAACGCTGACAATCCCAAAAGCAAGAGGAATCCAAATGGCGATGATGATGAAGCTTGGCAGGCAATGACTGCAGTGAGGTGGGATGATGTAGGCAAAGCCGACAAATCCAGAGCGTACCGAGAGAGAGACATATGACTGGAGCACAGGAAAAAAAAGTTAAGGTAAATCCAACTAAAAACAAGAAATGAGCATGAGCCCGACACCAGAGAACGATCCAACAAACACAAATCACACAAAGGGCAGTTTATAACGGGAAAGACAATTGTGTGCAGGTGTCGCGTTAATCAGGCAACGGCTGGTAATAAGCATTGCTGAGCAAACAGGGGCTGAATAATCCCATGACAACTTCACTTTTAACTGTTTCAGTTCACCTGCAGGACAAGTTGACTGGCAGTATGGACACATATATTTTTACTAGTGTAAAAATTATTTTACCTGTTGTAAAAACAAATGTTTTTGGTTTACAAATGCATTTTGATAGGAATAAAAATATGTAATCACTTAAGTCACAGCAATAGTATTAATATATTTGGTGAAGAAAAGCCATGACGGATCCATTGTTTATTTTAAAAAAGTGGTACAAATGGTTGTAGTAAATGCAGAAGCTGCTGACACGTGATCCAAAGCTAACTTTTTTTGGTTGGGGCATTTTTATTGGCAGACAAATAAAATAATAATAAAAATAAACCCACTAACAATAAAAAAAATTTAAAACTTGCTTCAATGGTGTGTGAATGTTCACTCCAGATGTAAAAGGCTACATAAAAATCCTGTGTTCCAGTTCAAAACAAGAAATTGTGTTTGGTGTTAAAGGGATTTTAGGTTGTTGTTATTTTATTTTATTTTCCAGCAGGGAATTTCCAAAAATAAAAGATTATTATCAAACCAGAAAGTAAACCTCACTAGGCTTTTTTGCTACCTTTTACCTTCAATCCATTAAGCAACATGTATGCTGTGTCTCTTTTGTGTATCATGCAGAGGCCACATTTAAATAGTTCAATAATTTAGAAATGAAACATCTTTGTAGTTCACTGTCATCAGTTCAGCAGACAGCACAGTCCTGGATGAAAGCCTCCCCACAGGAGCTGTGAGTAGCATGTAAATCGTAAAGCTGTGTGTGTGTGTGTGTGTGTGCGTATGCGTGTGCGTGTATTTATCACTTTGTGGGGACCAAATGTCCCCATAAGGATAGTAAAACCCGAAATTTTTGACCTTGTGGGGACATTTTGTCGGTCCCCATGAGGAAAACAGCTTATAAATCATACTAAATTATGTTTTTTGAAAATGTAAAAATGCAGAAAGTTTTCTGTGAGGGTTAGGTTTAGGGGTAGGGTTAGGTTTAGGGGATAGAATATAAAGTTTGTACAGTATAAAAACCATTATGTCTATGGAAAGTCCCCATAAAACATGGAAACACAACATGTGTGTGTGTGTGTGCGTGTGTGCGTGTGCGTGCGTGTGTGTGTGTGTGTGTGTGTGTGTGTGCGTGTGTGTGTGCGTGTGTGTGTGTGCGTGTGTGTGTGTGTGTACCTTGAGGATGAACTGAGAAAGGTAGGTGTGGCAGGGCGGAGGGCAGGGCCGGGTCGTGATCTACACACCCGGTCCCGTATTAGGCTAATTAAGCCACCGTGAGGGATAAAGGTCGACTGCAGAGGATCGTGCAGGAGAGAGAGACCATTTACAGACATGTACGGACAAAAAACAAAACATAAAAAAATAGCCACCCTTAGCTTTGACTGAGTTGCATCCTGGGATGATTTTTAAACACCTTGTTGGTTGCTTTTGCTTCACTATTAATTTACATTCATTTTATTTTAGCATTTAATCAAACCTTTTCTTTTTTTTTTTTTTTAAATCATCGGAAACATAAATTCTGTCAAGTGTGCCCAAACCCTTGATTGGTAGTGTACAGTGGCCCCAAAAGGTTTATACTTAAGCCACCCTTAAACATGAATTAATGTCATTGCAATATATGACAAAATATCAAACCATTGCCATTTATTTATAGCAGAATCACTACTAAATTACACATAATGTAGAAAAAGTATTGTGACACTTTTTCTTATAGGACACCTGTGGGACCGTGGGTCCATTTCAATAAAGTTGTGTAAAAAGAGATGTGAAAATTTAGTTCTAAGATAAGCTCTAGAATAATTTGTTTGGTGATGCTAATTAGTTTGATATTACAACCTCATTTGCTTTTAGGATAGTGTAGGTTAGATTTAGGCTAAAGTTTTAGTTTAGGGAGGGAAATTTTACTCATTAAAACCTCCATCTAATATTTACCTTAACTTATCTGATTACGACACAATTTCACTCACTTTTGGCGCCCCCCGCTGGACATTTTACTAGTGAACAGTAACCAGAGCATAATAATGAACGTAATTTTGTTTTGCAAATATGTTGCCACGGTTATTAAATTTTCTGGATAATTTATATATGTATCCTTTGGGGCCACTGAATACATCTGTATTGGTTTTGTTGATCATATTGAATCACAGATTACTACATCTTTCATTACATTACAAACAAACAGTTAAAATGTCATCGCATGAGATGAGCTTCATTGCCTTCTCATTTCCTACATAATTTGTCATAGTTAAACCTACTGAAACACTTTCTGTTCTACTGGCAGAGCACAGAATGCAAAGGCCATTAACAAATCTAATCTATCTTGGGAATCGAACAAATAACCTGCAGTGAACAGGGTCTGTTTCATTGCACTCAAATCCAATTGCACTCTGACTGATGTCATTTCTCTTTGTGGCGTTGATGCACAGGATAGGTTTGGGTCTTGTTTTGTTCCCAGAGAACTCTACGCACTTATGGACTAAATCTCTTTAGACTGTGATACGAAGCAATGGGCAACTGCCACCACAATTAGGTGTTATGAAGCAAGATTTCTCAATCATTTTGGAGTATTCTCTGATGTAGATCACTGAAATACAGCCACTGGGTTAACTCTTTAGTTTAGGGATCAGACCTTTAATTACATTTGTAAATGACTATTTATGGACTTGTTTGGCATTATTAAGTATTTTTTAAGCATTTATTGGCTGATTTCTTATTTTTGCATTATAGCACCTTTATATTTGATTTAGTCATAATTAATTTCTTAGCTAAAACAAAACATATCAATAGCTAGTATGATGCAAAATACATCCTTTATAGGTTCTCAGTACTCTGTGTGAATGTGTGGCTTATAAGTATGAAATACTTGTAGAATGCATATAGTATTATATACAGGGTTGGGAGGGATGCTTCTATCGGGAAGACACGCAGGCTTGAGTGAGGTTTAAGATGCCATTTATTTGATGAATGTAAAACAGAAAAGTAATGTCTCTCTTTGGTGTAGGCCCCGTCTGGCAGTCCGAGGGAGTTGTACTGTCATATCCTGCCGGAGAAGAGGCAGGGGCGAGGAGCCTACCCCCGTGCGGGACAGGGCTCAACTGGTGGTGGTGGGGTGGTGGAGGTTGCATGTTAGCACACTAAAACAGCAATGTGATAGATTGTGAGCAGACTTATAAAGCAATGGCTTACATGTGATTGGCTAGGAATTACCCAGCTAATGGTGTGATGATGAACAGCTGCTAGTCTTCCAGCTAGAACTACGCTGCGCTTACATTTCTGAAATTAATTCCACTACAGATTACAGAATACATGCTGTAAAATGTAATTTGTAACATATTCTGTTAGATTACTCAAGTTCAGTAATGTATTCTGCACTGGTACATTTTTTCAGATGAAAACTCTGCCAGTACATAAAGACAAAATACACTCTCTGAAAAACCTAAATATCTTATGCAGTGTTGTTTCTAAAACAAGACTAAATCAAACTAATCTTGTTTAAAGGATTTTTAAATGTTTTTAAAGGAAAGCAATAAATAAATTATTATCAAAAATAAGATTTTGCCCTAATATCAAAAGTTCATACTAGAAAAAATTAATTATGATCAAACATGAATTTTCTTGATAAAAAAATATGATCATGCCTGGTAATATATGTAAATGGCTAGAAATAGCATTTTAGCTTAGCGTAAAGCTGACAGATTACACAAGGTTTATTTCTTGTGCTACAAACTTACTTCAAGCGTACTTCTCTGTCTGCTTGTATGAATGTAACACATCATAAGAAAGTTTTTCACTGCTGTTCAAATGCACTTTGAATCGCATAATTTTAATGTATAAATGTTTCCAATCTGAAATGACAAAATATTAAATGAAAAAAGGAGTAATCTCTTCAGTAATCAAAATACTTCTCAAATGTAACTGTACTCTAATTACCATTTATTTAAATCGTAACTGTAGTGGAATACATTTAGTATTTTAAATATGTAAACGCGTTACATGTATTCCATTACTCCCTGATCCTGCATATATATATAAACACACACATGTATATATATACACACACGAGATCAAGTTCACCATTTTGTCCGGTTCACTTGTCAGAACCAAACTGAGAGGAGAAATGTCACAGTGATCAGAAGAAACTGCTGACAAATCCTTTCCCAGAGAAGCATTTTAATGCTGTAACAGTGCTCCATCTTAATTATTAATCGCGTATGTGTGTTTAGTTTGCATTATCACGCAGGTTGCTGTATAAATGATGGATCATTAGTGGCTGATCAATTACTGAAATGTTAGAGGGCCATTCAAGAGGAAGGGGTCATGAATGTAAAGTTAAGTGTTAAGTGTGGGTGTTTTTCAGCATGTGTCAGATTGAAGATTTAAAAAAAAAGTAGAGCAGAATCCTTTTGAGCCTCAACAATTAATCATTTAGCAAATCTGTGTGTGTCAGATTGTTAGGATATGTAAGGATAGGTTTCTCACACGTTCCCCATGATAGATCCTAGAGGAAACATCATCCCCACTCCTGAATCTTCATTTAAGCTTGTTGACTCTGTTTGATGGCACACACCTGCTCTTCATCTTTTAACAGCTGTTTTAAATGCACATTAGTTCACCTAACAATGAACAATCTTCACACAAGTCTTTAAAATAAAACAGACATTCCACAGAAAAATGACAGTAAGCAGGTTTGCATCAACATGAGGAAGCCCTTACAAAAACATCCGTAATTCTGGCAAACTAGCTTGCCAAAAATTTCCCACTCATTATTTTCACATGTAAATGTTTGTCAGAAGTTTGCAGCTCAACTTTGCACCTGCAGCAAAACTTTGGCAACAATGGACAATTTGCCACAAAAATAATTTGCCCGTGAAAATAATCAGTGGCGAAATTGCGGCAAATTCACTATGAACTCTTGATTTTTTAAGGGTGAGGAAATAATTTTCACCCAACATTTTTGGGTGAACCTTTCCTTTAAATACCATACGTTTTTCTATCAGCTGGAAACTGCTCAGCAAGTGCTAGATTAGTGCACTACACAGTCAAATCCCATAGCAAGGGATTCTGGGCCCCCTGACTCTATATTGCTCGAGGGCCCTTACCCATTAAAAAAATACAGTTTTGAATTTGTTGTGGCACCCCCTGGACCTTTTCGCCCACCACCTTTCACCCCACTAGCTATGGCCCCACAGTCAAATTTAATTAGTAATGCCTGTTTGGCAACAGCAATCCACTTTCCCAGTCAGCAGTACCTATCTACTCTCAAAGGGGATTGTTTATGGCTATCACAGCTTTTGCAAAGCCATTCAAAGTTAAACAGATGCAAAAGAGTCTTATAAAATGTATGTGAAAGCAAGCAGGCTGACCAGCTTTAATCTCTTTTAGGGAGATCTGGAAATCCTTTTAAGTCTTTAATTTCTCCTTGAAAGGGTGTACTGATGCTTTGGTACCAGTGGACCATGTCAGGTCTTTTGCATTTTGTATTTCTGTCTGACACTTTTGATTCATTAAAAATATTAAAGCTGGAAATGTATTTTTTATTTTTGCTATGCTCGGTTACTTATGTTGCACCAGTCAGCACATGTATGAATTTTAGTATTTTTGTAAGGGTGTCCACATGATAGAGGTCTGATGTCATGAGCTGTCTGTCTGCTTCTACTGTGAGATTTCCTTTTCAAGTCAACTACTGTCAAGGCACAGCAACATTTTTAGTCTGATAGAAATATAAAAGAAATGTACTTTAAAAATCACTTTCTCAGAATGGAAAAGGCACCCTTTACCTAGAACATGACAACATTTTAAATTCTATTACAGAGCAACATGGAAGTGACGGCAGTGATCTTTCCAACTACAAAGGCAATGCTCATAGGAACTGAGTGGGAACACAAGCTTTTATTTGTGACTTGTGAACCCACACAAAAACAATCCCAAAGTTCTTTTTTTTTTTTGTGAAATGCAATGTAACATTATTGCAACAATTGCTGTAGCTGGCAGATGACTAGTGATACTTTTGAACAACAGCACAATTATATTTGACTGTGATGACAATTTGGGAAAGTTTTCTTGGGTCAGGTACTCTGCTGATGAATTGAGAAATAACAAATTAGCCCTATTGTTAAGATTTCTGAAGTGTCTGGGCTTCATGTTCATGAGTCTCCAGACACCCTTGGAAAAATTCATCAGAGCGCTACAGAGCAGATGAAGCTACTGCGCAGTAATAATGGCAGTTGATCGAGTCTCTGAGGGGGCAGAGATGGGTTCACTCAAAAGCTTTCTCGTTTTTGATCAACATCTTGTCTCATATATCTTAAGTACGGTGTAAGCATGTATTACACCGCTGATGCAACAACCCTGCAACAGAAAACTCACTGAGATCCCATTGTCAAAGTTAAGCCATTGGTGTATTTATCTGGATTACCTTACCTTACCTGAGTTAAAACTCCCCTTGTAAATGAGTGAAATGTGAAATTACTGTGTAATTACTCTTTCAAATGATTAACACAAAAAAATATTGTGCACAACAGTGTAAGGTAGCCACTACCCAAGCTACTTATATCTTAGACTATACAGTAACTGTATGGGAGTGGTGGTGGTGTAGTGGGCTAAAGCCCATAACTGGTAATCAGAAGGTCACTGGTTCGATCCCCACAGCCACCACCATTGTGTCCTTGAGCAAGGCACTTAACTCCAGGTTGCTCCGGGGGGATTGTCCCTGTAATAAGGGCACTGTAAGTCTCTTTGGATAAAAGCGTCTGCCAAATGCATAAATGTAAATGTAAATGTAGTAACTCTTTTAACCCTCCTATTGTCTTAGGTTGCTTTCACACTAGCACTTTTTGTAAACACGGAGTTCGAATGACATCAAAGTTCGGTTCGTTTGGGTGATGTGAATGCTGTTTTCTGAACTTGAGTGCGCACCCACGAACTGCACCTGAATCTGCTTAAAAAGGTGGTCTGGGGTACGTTTCATGTAAACTCTGGTGCGGTTCACTGCTGATATGGTACCAAATTGTGGAAGTGAACTGCTATTGATGATATACTGTATACTATATAATTTGTGTCTTTGCAGGCTCCTGATTGCAATTATTATGGTTAAATGCATTTATCATACCTGCTTGGATGCAGATAAATCACCTTCAGAGAGCAGCTCACATTCTTCACATCTCTTGCAACGCATCTGTGGGCTCGCAGCAGACAAATGCTAATATTCTTCACATCATTGCACATTCAATGCATCCAGACAGACAAACATAATTGTCATTTTGTGCTTGTAAAGTTTCCGAAGAGATGAATTTTTTAATAACACAGCGAAGCTGATGTCTTCTTGAGTTGTTGCCTAGTTACAGTGGTAAACCGCTTGTAATCACGTTGATGGCATAATCAGACCATGGTTCGGACACAAAAAATATGATGTGAACAGAGACCAGGAAGGGCAAGGGGAGGGGGGAGCAAGCAATCGGTCCAAGCTATCGAACCAAGTCTGAAAGCACTCTTATAGGTGTAATCAGAATTTCTTCCTCATTATTTAAGTTTTACATCCAAAGAAATGAATTGTAATTTTGAAATTTATGTATAAAATCATGAGCACTCACATGAGATGAGGACTCATATCAGTCATATCAGTAACCTTATAAAAGCTGTTTTATTCTACATGGTGAGGGTGCCATCATGGGGCTGCCGTGTTAGAAGCACATAACCATCCGAACTCTACCCGCATACTCTCAGTAAACACTATGTTACTGGACACTTTAACTCTTGGATTAGATGAATCATGGCTGACTGTGAACAGTACATTTCTAAAATGGTATCAGTAATTGAAAACTATTGATTTTAAATAATGCTGCATCCACACCACTTGGTGTCAGTAGATGACCAAGATGACAAAAACACAAAAGTTACTGAGTGCACCTTTAAGATACTGCACCAAATATTTTTTTTTTTGAAAATTTGTGTTGTAGTTTCTTTCTGCCTTCTTGTGTTTTAGGACATTCAGTAGGTATTTTATAATTTAGGGGACTTTAGCTCTATTGTACACTATCATCTAAAATAATGTTATCAAACTTACCTTTACTAACATATTACCTGTTCAAATCTGTACAAAATTATTTGTGTTTGAATGTGTGGACATATGTGCAGTACACATGTGTGCACAAACCCTCGTTTGAGAAGAGAAGAGGCAATTGGCTATATGAGAAAATTCCAAATATTTTATAGGTCAAATTGTATTCATAGATTTACAAAAAAACTGTTTAAAGCTGCATAACATCCAGAAAGTCCAAAGGTGGACAAATAGTTTTAAAATGTTATTTCTCTTAAACAATTATATACAAACAATTCTTCTTCTTCTTTAGTTTTTTGTTTTGATATAAAAAGTGAAACTGAGTAATCATGCTAAATTGGTACTAGAAAATTACTTGCCATTATATCAAACACTGCTGAAAGCTATTTGGTTCATTAAATGAAGCTTGTTTTTGAGTTGCCACAGTATGCAATAGACTGGCATATCGTAAGGTCAAAAATAAAATTTCTCTAGAAACTCATCAGTCAATCATTTTTTTGAGGAATGAAGGCTATACAATGCTTGAAATTGCCAAAAAAGAGAAAGAGATGTGGAAGGCCAGATGTACAACTAAACAAGAGTATAAGTACATCAGAGTCTCTAGTTTGAAAAATAGAGGCTTTGCATGTTCTCAGCTGACAGTTTCATTGAATTCTACCCGCTCAACACCAGTTTCATGTACAACAGTAAAGAGACTTTTGAAACAGAAAAACTAAAAGAAATGGTTAGATTGGGCAAAGAAACATACGTCAGACAACAGATAATTGGAAAAGTGTGTTATGGATCTTAACCGCATTGAGCTTTTGAGGGATCAGCTGCCCAACAAGACTGCTACATCTATGGCAAGTGCTATGGAAGCGTGGGTTGAAATGTCACCCGAGTATCTGAACAAACTTACTGCTAGTATGCCAAAGCTGTAATTGCTGTACGTGGAGGATTTTTGATGAGAAATCTTAGAAGTAGTTGAAGTTCTGAAAATTCTCTTCTAATTTTAATAGTTATTTTTCAAGTTATTAATGGCCTGACTATATAATGTCAGTTCAATGCCACTTTTGTGAATAAAAGTACCAATTTCTTTCCATAAGAGCAAAAATATTTACATTATTCCAAACGTTTGGCCGCCAGTGTGTGTGTGTGTGTGTGTGTGTAACACACTATGTGTACCACTTTCCCATATGCCTAGCTCACTTTAAATTACCCCTAATTGTAAATGTTCTGTATTGATTGATTGTATTTATTGTTTTTTTGTGAGGAGTTCTATTGTTATTTGCACTAATACATGGGTCTACTGGTCATGTATGTCATCTTTGCCAAGTGTTGGTCTTGTAAGATTTTATATGTTTGTTACTTTTGGTTCAGGAGACACTGTGTTATGTTTCATCCCCTGCCATACAGGAGAGAAATAGCCAGTCCCTCCAGGATTTTGCAATTGAAATAATTATTGCTCATTCAAAAATCTCAGTGTTATTTGTGGTAGCTTGAAATTTGTTATAATATCCGCCAATAAAAAACAAAAAGTTAAATCTGAGAGAATCCCATCACTTTCCGTCATGTTTGACATCGGCAATACAAATGCATAAAAATCCAGAGGCAGTCGCAGCATTTCCAAATGCACAGCTGTTATTGTACAATCTACATAGTAATTGTGTAGGCATCTCCACTTCTTCTCCTCCACGTTTTGCATTCACTATCAAAATCCTTGTCTAAACTCTAGTGGGACCACAGACAGCACACATAGGCTACATCACAGATTCACCTTGAGAACTGCAAATGAGACAAAAAAAAACCTGTGTTTATACCCAGAAACCATAACATGAACTTAAAATCCCCATTAGTTGGGGATTAGAATTTCAAGTGCTTAATACAGTAGGCTACAAATCTGAAAATTCTATAAGTGTTAGCAATATATGCTGAACAATTAAGATAAGTAAATGTTCGTAAATGTTTTTACTGATATTAAAAAGATCACATATATACATAGAGTATATGCAACATATCAAAATGACATATGACAAATACAATTTTCATATATGTAAAACTTTTTCTAAAATTTGTGGAATTTAAATTGGTACATAAATGCTCAAATATGTGAACTCTAATTTGTATATGGCCATAAATCAGATTTTAATATCTGACAATGTAATAATTGCAACAGGCCTAATGAATCCTCATTTGTGTTTTTAGTTTTCAGATTTATTGCACATCTATTTTAAACTTAGTTCCCCTTCTGTCACTCATTCGACGTTGTGTCGATTGTAGTGACACAAGGGGTCTCTTCTGAGAGCCTTGCGTACATTTGAACTTGAGAAAAGGCCAATGTCAAGTTGGCAGACAGAATTTGCATGTCCCGCCCCCGGACATAGGGGTATAAAGAGGAGCGGGGGAGCGAATGTCAAACAGATTTGTTCTTCAGAGACAAGTGGTTGTGCAACAGCAAAGCTGACATTCTTCAGCCGCCCCCGTGTTGTTCCTTCTTCAAACGGGATTGAGGACGACCCGGCTTGGGTTGAAGGCAATTCGGGGATGACGATGGGCTCGGTTTCGCCGGGTAAAACCCCATGAACCACCCGCCCCCCGGCACGCTTGCTTGCTCCCGTCCGAGCTCGGGATGAGTGCGGTTCGCCTCGCGGCCAGCCGGCATTCTCCTTCGAGCTCCCGGAATTGGATGACGTGATGCTGTGATGATGGTGGGGCGGTCCACGGATACACGGAGGTCCATCAGGTGGGCAAGGCGGTTGAGATCCACTTGTGTCCAGAGAACACCACCACCTGGCGGGACCACCCAGTATTCCCACAACGTCGTCACTGACTGCGAAGCCTACAGCGCTACTGGACAGGCCGTCTCCGCCCTGCATGCCATGGCTCCTGAAAGTTCACCAGGCCAAGGCACATAAAGATCTGCACCTGGGTAGTCCCGATCCCAGTGTGCTGCAGGAACTGCACCCTGAATCCAACCTCACTCTCAGAGCTACAAGGGTCACAGTGCAAGCACTCGTGCGGTGGTCCAGGAACGGCATTTGTGGCTGAATTGGTCGAGATGCGCGACATTGACAAGGTATGCTTTCTCAACACCCCGTCTCCCAATTCGGCCTTTTCGGTGACACCGTCAACGACTTCGGCCAGCAGATTTTGGCGGTGAAGAGGCTATATCTCACATCTTGCCGCGCCTCCACCTCAACGCAGCCCACGCACCGCCTGCCTGCCGAGGGTGCCCCCCTGTGACTAAACCAGGCAGCTCACAGGTGGTGTACGCTCCCCGTCTTAGGAACCCTCTAGGACACGTGAAGCTCCAAGGCACCCCTGAGACGGAAGACCCGGGCAGTCAAATGTTTGCTCCGGAGCTGGTACCAAGACCACTCTGTCTCCCGGTCGAGGGCCGGGAGGAAAACACTTGTTTTCCTTATTCTTCCTTGCCGCACACCTTCGGGCTGAGCTACCCACATGGTTAATAAAAGAGCGATTTCCACACTTCCTGGGTCATCTAGCCGATATGCGCCAGACCCGCGACTGTTCAGCCCCGGCAGGCCAGTGCTGACGAGTTCCGAAGACGAACCCTTCCCGGCCAAGCCTGTTCCCCTCCCGGGATCTCTAAGTGGTCCTCTCAGGCCTACAGAGACCCCCCTTCGAACTGCTTGATTCAGTCAAGCTCAAAGCCCTCTCCTTGTAGATGGCCCTCCTGATCGCGCTTGCTTCAATCAAGAGGGTTGGGGACCTGCAAGCGTTCCTTGTCAGTGACACATGCCTGGAGTTCGTTCCGGCAGATGCTCACCTCATCCTAAGACCACGACCGGGCTACGTGCCCTAGGTTCCTACGACCCCCTTCAGGGTTTAGGTCATGAAACTGCAAGTGAAGCTGCCCCGGGAGGAGGCAGACCCAGCCTCTTCATTGCTGTGTCCAGTACGTGCTTTGCATATCCATGTGGACCGCACGCTGGGCTCTAGATGCTCTGAGCAGCTCTTTGTCTGCTTTGGCAGACAACAGAATGGGAACGCCGTCTCCAAAAAGAGGTTAGCTCATTGGGTTGTTGATACCATCCAATTCACCAAGTTGACCCAATGCAGGCAAATTCTGTCTGCCAACTTGACATCAGCCTTTTCTCAAGTTCAGAGGTCACTACAATCGACACCACATCTTGTTCCTTCCATCGGGCAATGGAGGTTACAACAGTAACCATGACATTTTCTTGCATTGTCTGAGGCAGAACATTTTAATACAAAATTAACGAAGTCTTCCAAAACCCAAAGGTTTCACCGAAATGTATGGTAGCCTATTTTTGTGGGGGTTATTTTCTTACTAACTGCATATTCAGTTATTGTGCACTAAAATATTTACATGTAATTGCATTTACAGTGTAATTAACACAATGAGGTGATGGGGGCGTAGCCGAGCGCTGGTTTGGGAATGGAGAGCAAGGCCAGGGGAAATGAATGGGAAGAACTCGCACTTGTGTATAATTTCCCTAACAGCTGTTCTGCGTTTCAGTGAGTGGTGTTGAGGAGCTAAAAATGAGATGAGAAGCCCAGAGAAGAAAGAGAGAACATATCCTGTGTGTGTGTGTGTGTGTGTGTGTGTGTGTGTGTGTGTGTGTGTGTGTGTGCGTGTTTTTGTGATTTACGAGGACAATTTTGTAAGTTACAAATTAGTAATTACAAGGGTATTATGCTATAAATGTGATTTATGAGGACATTTCTTTTGTCCCCATAATTTAAATCGCTTAAAAATCATATTAAACAATGTTTTATTGAAAATGTAAAAATGCAGAAAGTTTTTTGTGAGGGTTAGGTTTAGGGGTAGGGTTAGGGTTAGGGTATAGAATCTATAGTTTGTACAGAATAAAAATCATTATGTCTATGGAAAGTCCACATAATGATAGGTAGACCAACGTGTGTGTGTGTGTGTGTGTGTGTGTGTGTGTGTGTGTGTGTGTGTGTGTGTGTGTGTGTGTGTGTTCCCAATTTAGCTGAAAAGTAACAGTTTGTTTATGTTTTGGTTGAAAAGACTGTTTAACCATCTCCCACTTCCTCCTTCCCACATAAAAAAGGGACTGTGTTACAGACACTTACAAATGTATATAATGATGATTTGTGAGTTTTCACTGCAAAACAAAAACAACAAAGAAATACCTTAAATTGCTTCGCAAAAATTGAGAAAAGCCGCAGCAAATTGTCATTTTGGGCCGCAAAATCAGGAAAAAGTGCCGCAAAATCCTGGTGGGACTGAATAATAACAAAATGACTTGCACTTGAACCTAAAGATTCAAACTGAGGCTGCTGAAGTAAAATATTAACGGGGCAGAGAGTAAAGACTTGTGTTTTACACTTAAGCCCCACCCATTCCAGCCAAAAAGCTGTGTCCGGATCAAGAGGTAGATGTAAAAGACGGTGACGCATCAAAAGAGAGACGCAAATAACTGTGTCGAGTCGAGTGAGAGCTTCCTGTGGCGGTGGCAGGTCGAGTAAGAGATGCTTGTGGCGGTGGCAGGTCGAGTAAGAGATGCTTGTGGCGGTGGCAGGTCGAGTAAGAGATGCTTGTTGCGGCAGCGGGTCGAGTAAGACATGCTTGTGGCGGTGGCAGGTCGAGTAAGAGATGCTTGTGGTGGTGGCAGGTCGAGTAAGAGATGCTTGTGGCGGCAGCGGGTCGAGTAAGACATGCTTGTGGCGGTGGCAGGTCGAGTAAGAGATGCTTGTGGCGGTGGCAGGTCGAGTAAGAGATGCTTGTGGCGGCAGCAGGTCGAGTAAGACATGCTTGTGGCGGTGGCAGGTCTCCAAGGCGGGTCTTCCTGTCATGGAAAGATTTTACCCCAACTGGTGCTTTGTCTGCATGCTCTTAACCGCAAGGATTTTAGTAATACAGGAGTCACAGTAGTGAAGTACCAATTTTGTTCATTCGTTAAAGCTTGTTAAAGTGCACATTAACCCACGTTGATCGCTCATCTCGTCTCAGCCAGTCCTGGGAAAAGAAGGCAAAGGCATGCGAAAGAGAAGAGATAGGAGATAGGGGAGAGTGGGGCACAATCTAACACTTTTTGCTTTTCTTAAGTTTGTGTAAATGCACTTAGGGTTCAAAGTTACTTTCTTTTTTCACATAAATTTGACATGTGTTGTACAAATATGTGGACTTGTTTCATGAATACAGAGTATACATTTTTCGGCATCTCCCTGGAAAAATATAAAGTGAAATGCTTCAACATGCCCCACAGGCATTGGCTGAAATAATGCATGGACTGATCGCATACACACACACACACACACACACACACACACACACACACACACACACTAAGGGGAATTATGTAAATGAAATGTTTGACTGCAGGGAATTGCATATAGTTTGTTCTAATTGGGGCTCATTGTAACACATTGTTACAACGTGCCCCGTCGTTGCAACTGGGATTTAAATATGGCTAGTCACTTCTAATGGGTAGATAATAATTAAAAGACTATGCAAGATGCTAGCTTACAGACTGGAGATAAAAATGATATTAAGTTTGCCTCATTTTAAATAAACACTAAAAGCAGCGATGAAATGTAACTTTACTGTGAATTTGTACTTTTGCTATGTTCCAACCTAAATAAGTCTGCACAACTTTACTTCTGTTAAACATGCGGTCAATGTATGCATTATTTTATTTGTCCAGAAATTATTACTTACAACAAGATTAACATTTCCAGTTGTACACACGTCACAACAAAAGTACAGGTATTACCCATGTTGCAGTATTTAAGAGATGCAAAGTTCTCAATGCTTCCCCTCATTTAACAGACCAAGGACAACCAGACAGCCAGACGATGTTTGAACATGAAGCGTGCACACTTTCCTCAAGCAGCCCTGCATCTTCCTTTAAGCTCCAAAGAGCTCATTGATTTGGGCAACTCTAATATGACACATCCCTTTAAACACAGCTCTGAAAACAGGGCGAGAGGTGTCGCAACGGTCAAAGACATCTATCTAGCGCATGATTACATGGGCTAACAAATTTTTTAAAAAAGCACAATATCAATAGCAGCATAGATATTCCTGGTGGTTCATGTCATCAAACAACCAGAAAGAACTCCTCTTGTCACACTTCACAACAAATGCCATATGAAACTTAGTATCCTGAGGTATATTGATTTAATTGGGGGATCTCACTTATTAGTAAACTCTCAAACATTATATGTTTCTTTACTTAAGATTACCAAAATATTCCTGATGTGTTTATACAACAATAAAAATAAACTGATCTTGTACCACATCTGCCATCTGTCACCTTGTAAGCAAGATTTCAGGCTTACTGATAGTGCCACCTGGTGAACGAGGCTGGTACCACATGCTAATTGTTAGCTAGCAGGCAAAGAAAAAAAACATTATCATGTGTTGCCTGTTGTGAAGAAAAAGAAAATTGAGAGAAACAAAAATATATTGGAAAAAAAAAACAGTTTGAGGGAAAAAATGTTAGTGAGAAAAAAAACTTTAAACTTTTTAAATTTAGAAAAGAAATCTGATTTTTTTTATTTTTTTTTATTTATTTTTTTATGTTTTGTTGTTGTTTGGAAGTTTCCCAGAGTAACTATTGAAATCAAAATCTCTTTTCGGAGTGATTTTCTATTTTGAAAGAATTCAAAAGTCTCAACTCACAAGTTAAATGACATACAGAGAAACATCATCAGGAGTTAATTCACCCCACCAAAGAAGTTAAATGTGATATTTATTGTAATAATAATTTTTTAGTTTAGTTTTAATCTACAATAGGTGCAAAATTATAGAATTTCTATAATAAACACACATTTTATATATATATTTGTTAACAAAATATATATATTTTATCTGTTCTTTAATCAGTTTCTGTTTATAGAAATGTTCTTCATTAATTGCTTCTCTGACTGGATCCTCCACAGCATCAGTGCTGCATTGGCACAGCTCAAGGGTTTTCTCAAGGGTTTTTTGGGTGATTTTTTAAACGTGCTTCTAAATGGCAATCTTGTTTGTTTTTTATGTGTACTCTGCAGCACAAATGCAGATGTGCACTAGTGACAGCTCTTGCAGTCAGTTGACTTACTGTTATGTAGGTAGAGTGTCCGAGTATATTTTGCAGAGATAATTTTGAGTTGCTGTATGTGCAAAACTTGAGTGAAAGACAAATTTCTTCCTGGGACAACAAACTGTGCCATAACATATGGTATCAACAAGCCAGACTGGGTGCTACCAGGCAGTATCATCCAACTTCTAGACTGCTTCAGATAAGTGACCCGGGGTGATTTTCTACGCCTCTCAAAAAAGTTATAATTTGTCTTACATTTTGGCTACATATTGTTTACATTTTTATTTACATTTATACAACTATGGTCATCTTTATGAACAACAAAATCTTTCTCAAAGATAAAAAACGATAATACTAATTGACACCAATAAATTAATTGATGACTGAGTGAGTAAATGAACGACAAATCAGCACTAGCTGCTATGGGAAAACAGTTATTAATATGTAAATTTGATATTATTAACTTTTCAACCCATTTTTACTCCACTATGCTGCCTTCAAGACAAGAGGGATGTAGTAAGTACCACTTTTGAGCTAGAAATACAGCTAACTTATTTGTAAGAGATTAGATCTCTATTTTGTTCAAATCAAATGGGGTCTTTAGACCGATTGTATTTGGAGTTTAATCTTCTTGCTGTCTTGCAGTTATATACTGTATCTGTGGGCTAAATTCAAGCTGGAGTTTTCCAATATCCGGCCCTTTAAATTTGAACGCAGCCGGTTTGAAGAAAGCTAATTAGTTGAAACATTTGCTAATTCACCGTAATGCTAACTACCCAACAACACAGAACTTTGCCTCAATGTAGCCAACCTTTTAACAACGTTGTAACAACATGGCCAAAAGGTTAGCATTTCTACGTTGTCTGGCGAGGTTGTCACAACACTGCCACAGCGTTGCCATTTAAACACTGTTCAGAGCCATTGCTTAAAGGAATAGCTCACCCAAAAATGAAAATTTGCTGATAATTTACTCACCCTCAGGCCATCCAAGATGTGTCGGAGTTTCTTTCTGCATCCAAACAAAATTTAAGATTTTTAGGATTTCATTTCAGGCACTTCCTCTAAACAGTGCAAGTGAATGTACTCCATATTCATGACATCATGAGCGATTGAAGCTCTGGCTTATCGCACTGAACCTGGATATCAGTACACCCCTACATTCTCTCAAATATTGGAGGGTGTGCAGTGAACATTTTACTCCTGAGAATTTCAGACCATCGAAAGAAACAAAGGGTCGATATCGGAATTCATCGGCTGTGCCCGTGCTGTTTTTCCAGAGAACTCAGGTATGTGTGAAAACTTTGTCATTGTCACTTCTCCCAAGGGCTCTGCACCTCATCACCCGATTTCTAATTCACAGCACCTGCACTCAGTTCACTCGCTCATCACTGCCTGCATAAATAACTCACCTTCACACTACTTCACTGTCAAGTCTCACACAAAGGATTCTTGTTTGACTGGATTTCTTTAGATAGACTCAGCTCCTGAATGTATGTGAGTAACAGAGAGAAACAACCTAGTATAACAGTCTCTGAAAACGTGAAGAGTCATCACATAATCATATATTTTTAAGGAGTCAATCACTCTCTGTCTCCCAACCCTAATTGAAATGTATGATGAGCGGCCGTTTCAGCACGGTGAAAGTATTTGCCTAACTCATGTCTTATTATGGCATAATAAAATAATCATTACTATAATTCTAATGTAATTTGACATTCATGTTTGTATACATGGGGCATAATACTGCACAAACTAGTTTTCTTTGTGACAGCAATTTTTTAACATAATGCACAAATTACCACATGTTTTCCCCTGTCAATTCAAAGCTTTTATGAAATGATTACAAAGTAACTATAATAGATTGTCCTTTGCAAATAGTCTTTAAATTCATATACATTTTTAGTTGGGAGTAAGGCATGACCCACCCATTGGTTTATTTGTAGGAAGTTGGTTCAGGATTTATATCTCTATGTATTTAAAACTGAAATGTCATTATCCCCTAGGAATTATAAAATTACCCTGCATTATATTTTTGTCATGTATTGTTTTGTGTCATTATGTTTTTGACCTTAACAGTCAGTGTACATTTGTTACAGAAATTTGCTGGTGGGCTTAAAATACAGAGTGGCAAGTGCACTGTCACCATTAAAGTGGACCTATTATGCAAAATTGACTTTTACATGGTGTTTGTACATAAATGTGAGGCGGTAGCGTGTGTACACAACCACCCTACAATGTTAAAAGTCCACCCACTCCTCTTCCTTATATTTCTATTAATCAAAAACACTGTGTCAAAATGAAATGTTTTCATTTCTGCTCTACAGTGACGTCACTTTAGAACAGGCCTCGCCCACGACTGGTGACAGACTCCTCCCTCC
Source organism: Xyrauchen texanus (assembly GCF_025860055.1). Taxonomy (NCBI): domain Eukaryota; kingdom Metazoa; phylum Chordata; class Actinopteri; order Cypriniformes; family Catostomidae; genus Xyrauchen; species Xyrauchen texanus. Next base: position 29,833,213 of record NC_068315.1, read on the forward strand.
ATTTTTTTTTCTGCGCTGGAGCAGATACAGTGAGAAGAATAATGTCTCAGCTTCATAAGCATCATAACTGTTCTGTTGTTGGCTGTAAACGTGAACATAAGAGTCTTCATGTACTCCCGGCATCAGAGCCACTGAAGATGCAGTTGGCAAGCTGGCCTGGTAATCTGGCATACCAGGCATTTTTCCGGCAGGCCAATGTACTTTGGGGCCGATCAGGGGCAGACTGGCCATTGGGGGAACCGAGTGGGCTGGTGGGTCAGCTGCAAAATGGGCAGAATGGGCCGTGATAAGCTAAAATGAGCCGATGCGTTATGCAGAACGGACCACAAATGGCACCACGATATGCAGAAAAGGACAGCGAACAATTGCTTCCTTGGCGAGAGGATAATTCCATTATTTTTGTATACAGAAAATGTTCAGTGGCATATTTCAGAAGCTTACATCAGATGTCCGGTGTCATCACAGTTTCAAATTACAATTAAACATTGATGGTCTTCCAATTTTTAAAAGTTCAGGTGTACAGTTCAGGCCAATTTTGGGAATGCTCCAGGGTTATAGTAAGCTTCAGTCATTGTCAGAATATCTGAAGGATCTGGTCTCTAAGTTGAAATCCATGAGTACTGGATTTGTTGTTAATGGAAAGACCTTCTTCTTGACTGTGTGTTCAGTAATCTGTGATGCTCCTGCAAGGGCCTTTATTAAGGGTATTAAGTCACACAATTGATACAGTGGCTGTGATAAATGTGTACAGTCAGGTCTTTACATTAATAATTGCATGACATTCCCAGAAGTTAATGCTAGAGTAAGAACCGATGTATCTTTTCCAATGCAGAGGATGAAGACCACCACATAAAACATTCCCCATTTTGTGAAACATCTGTTCCTATGGACAGTGGATTTCCACACTGCTATATGCATTTAGCATGCTTAGGTGTGGTGCATCGTCTGCTTGATTTGTGGATGGACACCTGTGGCAAGTTGCATTCCCGTATTTCATTCAGGCAAACGTCTTTCATTTCAGGCAGACTACTTGCTCTCAGAAGTTACATACCCTCAGAATTTGCTAGAAGGCCAAGGGCCCTTGATGAAAGGGCACAGTGGAAAGCAACAGAATTTAGGCAGTTCTTACTGGTCCAGTAGTTTTGAGGGATGTGCTGATTACTGAGGTTTATCAAAATGTTATGCTGTTTTCTTTGAGTATACTCATCTTGGCAAGTCCAACATATTGTTTGCTGTTAAATGACTTTGCAAACACAGTACTTGGATAATTTGTTTGAGCATTTTGGGGAAGTCTATTGTCAGGGTTTTTTAGTGCACAACATACATGGTCTGACTCATCTCAGTGATGATGTGACGGTGCATGGCCACTTAGATTTAATATTAGGGTTTCCTTTTGAAAACTACTTAAAACATATTAAAGGAATTGTTAGAAAACCTAGCTCACCACTGCAGCAAGTTATACGCAGAATTTCAGATCTTTATTCAACAAGTTTAAAAGATGAGGAACCTTGGAAATCCCACAAAAAAAATAAAATGTACACTCAGATGGACCTGTTCCACAAGGCTTTACAGGAACCCTCTCCCAATTTAAAGAACTGGCAATAGATTAGTTTGTCATCAACTCATCAGAGAGGGATGGATGTATCAAGATGAACAATAAGATACTCTTGGTTCAGAATATAATTGTCTTTGAGGGTGAGGAATATATTGTCTGCAAAGAATATAGACACATTGCAAAGTTTTTGACTCCCACTGACTCCACAGATTTGGGAACTAGATTTGTGTCAGATCTGTCACCAAATCGGATGTGCTTCAAGTTGCAAGATACCAATGTGCAGAAGTGCATCCGGTTGCCTTTGGAGGTTGGCTTTGTTGTCATTCCACTTCTTCATGCAGACCATACTAAATTGTAGTCTTGGTGTAGTGTTTTGGTAGTAATTGGGACTGCTGAATTTTAGATATGCCAATCTTTTTATCTTGAGGAAAATTATTGATAATTTATGTGCACATCAGCATCAAATTTAGACCACAGCAACAGTGTCCAGCCTGCCTTCGCTTATGTCTGTTATATATATATATACGCCACCCTATTGTAGGTCGAATAAATGTAGACTGGATCAGTTAAAGTGCCTGCATTCTCACACCAATATATGTTGGGAATTTGGTCTGATGTAGATGTACACGCTATGGATTAAAGTACCGCAATTCTACACCATTATATATAAGGAAACATTACGTGTGAGCTAGGACCTAAATTAAACTGTCCTTATTCAACATTATTACGTAAGGAAATTTATAATTGAATTAGTGGTGTTTGACAACCATTATAAATTAGATAAATGACAAATTACTAGATTATTTGTCTAAATAAAATTGTCCACCATTAAGCCCGCAATGTCTTGTTGTATCCGCTTACAATTTCTACTCTAAGGAATTAGTTTTAATAAGGGAATTATGATTAATTCACTTATTGGTGTAATATTATTCTCATGGCTAATTGAAAATAATGTTACACATATTTAGGTAAAGCTTTGAAGTGAAATCTTTTAAAACAAGGATGAGATTATTTATCAGAATATATCACAGTCAAATTATCTTTGAATACAGACAAACTGTATTGCTATTCTAAACATAAAACTAATCTAACACACACAATGTGAAACAGGTTGGTAAGTAAAGTGACAGAATGTGATATAAATTATCAATACAGAGAAAATTAACTTTATAGAGTCTGTTGACAATGCCTTAAGAACCATTTATCCTTTTTTTTGTCTACATCGGGCAATCAGATTACCCAAATTATTTAACAAATACACCAGCCCTTTGAGCAAAAGTGTGGAGATGTACTTGCGTGTCATCACATTTCCTCGTGTTGCTTGGCTCTTGTTGTCAAAAGTTTGTTCCGTTGATGTTTGGACCTCTGTTAGATTGAATAGTTATTGTCTGAATGAATGATGAGGTGGGTTTCAAAGCGAGGCCTTCCGCAAGGAGGACCCGCAACTCTCGTTGTGTATGTGAAACGTAGAGCAGAGAGTGAGAGGCTTCCTCTGGCCTTTGTGTGTCCCGAGTTTTCCTTGGACTCTACGTGGCACAGAGAATCTGGAAGAAGCAAGCGACACTTCAGCAGAAGAGTTCAGAAGAGAGGAGCCGGAGAAGAAAGAATTATAATTATATACATTATATTCTATCATCTTATGTTTAGAAGTTTTTGATCCAATAAATAATACCTCCGTTTTGTCAAAATTGAGTGGATCGAAATGTCTGGCCATCCAGTCTTTGATATTATTGATACAATCTGCAAAATTGCTAAATTTCATTTGGGCATGAGGAAATATAAAGTTGAGTATCTTTGGCATAACAGTGAAAACGAATTCCATTGTTCATGATAATATATCCCAGGGGAAGCATATTTAAGGAGGGGACCTAGGACTGAACCCTGTGGCACTCTGTACTTCTATTTGATCTGAAAATTCCTCATTTACATAAAGTAAATGGTGCAGTCAGATAAATATGACTTAAACCGGATGGTAATGGTCCACAAATTCCAACATAGTGTAGTTCTCAATCCTATCCAATGCTGTGATCTATGGTGTGGAAGAAGCACTAAGATATAATAGCACTAGAAGAGAAATGCAGCCATGATCAGATGATAAGAGAAAATGTGTAACACTGATAATTGCTGGTCCTAAATCCTGACTGAAATTCTTCACAGATACCACTTCTCTGTAAGAAAAAACATGAATGGGATGACACTACATTTTCTAGTATTTTAGACATAAACTGGATATTTGAGGTCAGTCTACAATTAGCCAGCTTTCCAGGATCAAGCTGTGGTTTCTGTATAGTTGGTTTAATAACTGCTGGCTAAATATTTTTGGCTACATGTCTTAAAGATAGCAAGGAGTTAATAATATTGAGAACAGGTTTAGAGACTACAGCTACCTCTCACAGTAGCTTATTTGGTATAGGGTCTAGCTTACATGTTGTTGGTTCCAATGCAATTACAAGTTTTGTTAGCTCTGTCTTTTCTGACATAAAACAGGGAAGGTCTGAAGTTGCTCATTGGAAATACTATGATACTCTCTCATGATGTGCTGTTGCAGGCAGATACATAATTCCAATTTTCTTTCTGAAGGTCTCTATTTTATTTGTAAAGTAATTAATATAGTCATTCCTACTGTGGGAGGGAATGTCTGGTTCAGTCAAGGCTTTGTTCCTTGTCAATTTGGCCATTGTACTGAACACCTAGGATTGTTGTGGTTATTTTCTATGAGTTTGCTCAAAAATGCAGACCTGGCAGCCTGTCTGTAGCTAGAGACACTATCCTTCCATTCACCGCAAAACGCCATTAATTTTGTACTCTTCCACTTGCGTTCCATTTTTCACACTGTTTTCTTAAGAACATGAGTGAAATCATTGTACTATAATGCCAGGCTTTTCTCTTTGACTTTCTTTAATCTCACACTATCTAGAGTGCTAGAAAAAACTGTATCCATATTTTCTTTGACTACATGAAGTTCTTGTGGACTTTTTTCATACTGAGTACTTTAGACAGATCTGGAAGATTATTGTTGAAGCTATCTTTGGTGGTCAAAAAAAGAATTAATGATAACCAAAATGATTACGTGGTGTTGATTGAGTGACATTAGCTAAGCATTGCATACGAGAGATGAGTTCACAAACTGTTTGAAATCCAAAATCTATTGGGTTTGATGCAAGTTCCACACAGAGTACACAAGTACACACATTGTCTTCTCTAAAACGTAATGAATCTAGAAATTTAAACAGTCTATATTAACACTTTGGGGATTGTGTTCCTTTCTGTTTAGATTAATAAATATTTGCATGTAATATGATGCAAACACATATAACTATTTTGCACCAACTGAGCTATTGCAATAGAGATGGATTTGAATACTAACGGATAGCTCTCTTCAGGTACACTGAAGTTTCATATTTCGTTGTACCACCTTTAGCTTTGATTATGTCATGCATTCTTCATGGCATTTTTTGACAATTTTATGCAACGTCATAACATTTATTTCCATCCAGAGTTGCTTTCATTTTTGGCTGAGATCTTGTGTAGATGATGGGAGACTCTAACCACTCCGTAAAGTTATAAAGTCTCCAGCACATCCTAAAAACTTTAAATGGGGTTAAGGTCAGGACTCTGGCAAATTCATGTGTGAAAATGATTCCTCATGCTCCCTGAACCACTATTTCACAGATTGAACCCGATGAATTGTTTTCCTGGAATTTGCCTGTGCCGTCAGGGAAGACAAAATCCATTGATGGGATAACCTGGTTTTTAAACATTTTATTGCTGCATAATGTTGCTGGGCCTAGACCTGACCAACTGAAGCAACCCCAGATCATAACACTGCCTCCAGATGCTTGTACAGTGGACACTATGCATGATGGTTGCATTGCTTCATGCACTTCCCTTTTTACCCTGATGCGCCCATCGCTTTGGAATAGGGTAAATCTGGACTCATCAGACCACATGACCATTTTTCATCGCTCTACAGTCCAATCTTTATGCTCCCTAGCAAATTGAAGGTGTTTTTCTAATTTGTCTCACTAACAAGTGGCTTTCTTGTGGTCACACAGCTGTTCTCGTCGCATTGGGTGTGAAAATGCTCTAACTTTCACTATTAAACATTAGTTCTGTCAATTTTTATGATGCAACTTCAAGCATTTAAGTGATCTCCGATCACGATCATTCTGACCACATTCCCAAGATTTCTTTCTGACCACATTTCTTACACATTGTTCACCACTATCCTTCCAGTTTTTAATAATATGCTAGCCAGTTCTTACCCCAATTCATTCATCTAGTAAAAAACATAATTTTACTCTGTGAAGTGCTGCCTGCTCACATGCATCATATATAAAAAAATGAAAAAACAAATGTTTTCTTTGATTCAACATCCCCGAGTAATGATTGAATGGTGAGGTAGGTCTGGTTAGATTAAGTATTTGAGATTAATTGTACATGAAATAGACCATAAAAATTCTGTGCTACAGCACTGCCATTTTTTTTGTTACAAAGCGAAGCTTCCACTGTGTGTACGCCGAAGTGTGATAAAGGCCTGTTGTTCGGTGATGGTGCCTTTATGAGACCAGTGGAGATTGATCGGTCTTATCGTGTTGGTCAAAAACGTCAACTGAGCGCACATCTGAGCCACATGCTTGTTTGCCTCCAGCACAACTAAACCAAGGAAATTATTCTGAATTACTCTGTCATGAATGGACCACTTTGGAGTTCAGAGGCACTGAAATCCATGTCTTCACAGATCTTTCTGCTGAGGTGATAAGATGCCGAACCGAGTTTAAAGATGTGAAAACTTCTTTCCACAATGTGGGCATTACACATGGTATGTTGCATCCCGCCAGTCCCAGGGTTGAATTCCAAGGCCAGCATCACATTTTCAAATCTCCACAGGAAGATTTTTTTACAACCTCCATTGCGCCTTCTATGAGCAAGGACTACAAGCAAAAATTGACAGAATCTAAAATGGACTTGGAGTGAGTTTTCCACTCTGCTTATTACTCATAGTAATGTGTGCTTTTTTTGTTTTTTAGTGTTAAAGTTATGGGTTGTACTCCGAAGACTGCTTAAAGACTGTACTCTGGATCATCTTGTTCGTGTTCACTTAACACTGCCGGAAGTGCAGCTGAGTTAGTAAGGGCAAGTTGGCTGTTATTTTTTTGTTGACATCAATACCTATCTGTAATATTCTATGTAGTTAGGTCTGTTCTGAGTGCGAGATCCTTTGTCCATTTTGGGCATAAAGGGGAATAGGGGTTATCTGTTTTTGTTTGATATCCTTCTGTACAATTTGTTACTTTTTATTCAAGTCTTTGCTTTTCTCGTGCTCTCATTTTAAAACTTTCCCATTCAATTTTCAACATTGACAAGTTCATGGCAATTTATTGCCTGATGGCGCTTAAACAACACCCACTAAGGAGCTGCATCAGAGCTGATGAATTGGTATCATGCAAGTGGTCTGAAGCCCTTATACCATCACGCCAATTTATTGGCTACACTACTATCATATTTAAATTAGGGCTGTCGATTTAACGCGTTAATTCAGTGCGATTAATTTGACAAAAAATAACGTGTTACATTTTTTTCCGCAATTAATCGAATGCCCTGGACCATAATATGGAAGATTCCTGAGAAATGTAAGCTTGTAGTACCACCTATTTACTCCAGAGGGCAGTAAGTGAAATTTCAGCTGTATGAGCAACACGCAGTTTATACAGTGAAGAAAACACTTCAGTAGGCAGAACAACACAAACATGCGTTACGTTCTTGCATTCAAAACACTTCATGGAACGCAAATCCGAACCAAGGGATCTCAAGATGTTTTTAAAGATTGAGTATTAAACTATATTTAACTTGAAACGGTGACCTAAACATTTTATGTTTATGACGCAACACACCCGAGACGCTACACAAGCATGTCTGATGCAGGTGTACATTGACGGTCCTTAAACAAACACTCATAATAAATCTGGAACTGATTGACAAATTCACTTGTGAAATGGATTGCTGTGAACTGTGTACCTATGATTGACTTATGATCAATAATATGGTAGTAAACAATACATTGAATTCTAAAGCCGCTTTTTGTATTCTTATCAATGATTAACTCTTCTGCTACAAGAATGTAATGCATTTTAATTATCTGAATATTTGTATTATATATATATATATATATATATATTTTATATTTAAAGATAACTGTGTATAATTATATATTGATATAAATATGTATAATCATTATATATTGAATTATTGTTATATGATGGGCTTTCTCAGCAAATATTTGTATATGTGATTAAATGTGATTAATTAATCGGGACATCATGTAATTAATTCGATTACAAATTTTAAGTGATTGACAGCCCTAATTTAAATACATTGTTACAACAGATTCAATGAAGTCATAAACCACTGTTAAATTGAATGCATCCTTAATGCCTTTTACCATATAATTAAATCTGTTTTACACACATTGCTGTAGGCATACAGTGTTACTTTTTAAAGTGGTTGTCCCCTGCCACAAATGGATTACTTAAATATCAAATTCTTAAAAAGAAACTGAGAGAGTCTCTTTTTTTCCTCTGCTGAGGTTTGCAACATAAGCTTCAACGTGCCCCATTCATGATTCTATTGTTTCATACTTCTAACACATCTTGTAAGATTCAACTTGGGATTGGCTTGCAATTGGGTGAGGGTAAGCCTATATTGTTTGAGATAGGCCTAAAAGTAAAAAATACAGTGATCAGAATACTTTACATTTATCTTCGTAACTTAAAAATGACAATTTACATTGAAAACTATATCTATCTCATTATCTCTTGATAAATGTATTAACTCTTCATTGCTTTTATTAACAAAAGAAATTAGGCTTTAGCCGGCTGTATGTGTGAACCCCTTCTTTAGGATAACAATCCTACAAGGAAAGTTTATCTAATGCATTTAACTTAGCTTACATTAACAATGGGTGCCATGTAAATCTAACTCCACATACTATATCTAAATGTTCATTATTACTGCCAAAAGAGTCAATATTATATTACCAAACAGTTTTTTTTGTTTTTTAAATAAACCGCCATTTTTGGCTAGAATAAAACCAGTCAACTTCGCTGTTATACGTGAAGCTCCAGGGTTTTAGACCGCTGTGTGAAACATTGTGTGGGCCCTGGATTTGTTGATTGTTCTGATCATGCCACTGATTAGCATACCGGGCAACACCTGTTCACCTCTAATACACTCCCTTCTTAAGCCCATCGTGTTCACAGTATCTTTGCTAGATTGTTGTTTTGTGTGCAGTAACTAACCTCACTCTCTCTGCCTAGTTAGTCCTGTTTCGTTTATCTTTTGGTTGCCTTCGTGTTGGGTGTGTGGCTACCTTCCAGTCCTCTGCGTGTAAGCTGGGTTTCCAAGGATAACACCTTGTCTTCGCCCACGTGTCATGAGCTATATCATCCTACCTTGCTGGGCGTCGTTCTGCACCTCAATAATCTTCAACGGAGGATTTCACATATCTATTCCTGACTTCCACAATGCATTCACAGCACGAGCGCGCTTCTCTGTCATCTCTCCCCGCTGCTGCAGCCAGTGCCGGAATCCTCGTCATCCTCACATTTATTGTAAATAAATCCTTTGAACATAAAACTACACAATCATATTTCCAAAATCGAAGTCATGTAAGATGTGTGTCAGGTATGTGTGAATGCATTACAGGTGGTGTGACATCATCAGGTCACACATAGGTTTTATTTTTGAAATCTATTTCTGTTAGATATAATTTAAATGCAATTTCAGTAATATTACTTTGTTATAACATCATTACATATTATAGGGAATAAGCCATGTATGGCTTTAAATGTTTGATTTTTTTGTACCTTATATTTCTACATAATATGTTTTTCACCAGCCTTTGTCCGTTTCCCACTTTAGAGACATCCTTAGCTTTGCCTGCCAAATGTCTAACAAATGTCCAATATAAAAACAACTTTACTTTAGTGCTTCAAAGTATACTATGGTACTATCATTGTAATTTGATATATGAGACATTTCTCAATACCAAGTACGACAAGTTCGGACTTGCGTACTTGGTAGTTCGGACTTGTCAAGTTTGACTTGGGAGTACAAACTACAAGGAGAGGAGGACGCAGTATGGTCATTCTGCAATTGGAACTCCAGCTATCTTCACTGTAATGTATATTTAGAATAAAACTAAATATGATATAAAACACAACCCTGCCTCTTTTCATTTTAATTAAAAAAATATGAATATGTATATATTTTGAGTGTTCCTAGATCTATAGCCTTCAAAGCCAGTGTCAGGAAAAAGGTTGCTGTTGTGGACGTTGGTGAATGAATGAATGAATGAGGAGAAACAAAATTAGACATCAAACATTAGAAAAAGCATCAAAATGGATCCGACCTGGATTGCCATTGTTATGTTTTATAAAGAAGCTAAAGAGAAGGCTGCCTAACTGAGGTGGCGAATCTGTCAAAGAACAGCCAGGATGCGGTGGAGGATTGAGAGGAGACGTGCCATATTAGCATGTCTCTCTAGCTTTGTACATTTGTCTAATCATTGTGCTTTTTGTTAAACTGTCTATGCATTTATATGTTGACAGTTTACTTGGTACCCCTAGATAAAAGCTTTTTTTAAAAACTTAACCACAGCAAGGTTATAATGTTAACAATTATTGCAGGGCTGTTGTATTAGACTACATTAGATTTATAATAAACTGGCAAGTACTGGGGAAGTTTGAAAGTTAACCTCTTAATGACGGGTGAGTCAAAAATGATCCACTTGCATATTTATTGACATTTAATTTATGTTTAATGCATTATGCAATATATATATTTAAACGGTGAAACTGAAAACTAATATTGACATCCAATATATAATTTGAAAGATCTGAATTTGAAAGATTTTATATTTTAAAGAGATTTTGACAATCGTAAAGTTACAACAATAAGATTTCATAAATGTTTCAAAAGTGAAAATCGAAACATGGAAAATTAAACCAGATGTTTTTACCTTTATTGTCTTCCAGCCAAACACAGATGAGTGCAGTCCTCCAAACTTCGGTATGCTTTTCATTGCAAGAGTCCACTAAGTAAAATCCATTAGAGACTTTAGTCCGAAAATGTACAAATATGAAGAAATATTGATCAGTCTTTGTTCAGGATTTACATATTAAACACATGCTATCTTTCATGTATATTCTATGTGAAATCTTGCACTCTGTGTAGTGTTTCAGTAGCAAAACACCCAAACATAATATTTGGGATATTTACGAACAAAATGAGCCCTCCCTCAAAATTTTCTTTGCAGTTGTGATTAGGTAGTCACTCAAAATAACCAAAGAGGACAGTCGACACGAGTGATGTAAAGATTTGCATCATCCATGTTTGTCTCTGGATAAAACCGGCCAATGAAAAGCTAAATAATTTTTAACAGATGGGTCCTTTAGCTAATGAAAATATAAAAACAACAATATGAGGGTTGTATATATTCCTGATGCCGATTTGTGAAGGTTCGGAGTGGAAAAGCGTGGACTGTGTTGGTTTGTGTTTGCGCTTTAACACACGGTGTACAGTTATAGCATGTTACTGCCGTACTGTCGACAAAGAACTTGGCTTTTGGACCTGAGATCTGATCCAACCTCCTCGGCTTCAGTCATCATCACTGAGGGTATGGAGAACACATGTTCCTGTCTGCACATCCAGGGGGCTCGGACATGTCATTCAAGCTGAGATGAGCCATCCTCCCCGGCTTCGCTCACCGTGAGTTAAACCCCAGAGCACACGTGCTCCCAATGCATTGACCAATGCATTGCCACCCTCCTTAGCTTCAATCACCATCACCGAGGGCCCGGAGGAACTGTTTTTCATCAAACCCCCTGTTCAAATGCATATCCATGGGGCTCAGACATGTCATTCAAGTCGAGATGAGCCACCTTTCCCAGCTTAGGTCACCTTGTTGGTGAGAGAGGTTAACGGAGAATGTCCTGACTGGTTTGAGCTGACAGAAAGGCTTACTCAGGTAACCTGTACAATTGTAGAGAGCAGAATAGCATCTCAGAATGCACAACACGTTGAACCTGGAGGCGGATGGGCAACAAAAGCAGAAGTCCATGTTGGGTTCCACTTCTGTCAGCCAAGAACAGAAAACTGAGGCTGCAGTGGGCCTACCATTTGTGTACCTCAGCAGAAATCCAGATTAGTCAGACCAGGCAATGCTTTTCCAATCATCTACTGTCCAATTTTGGTGAGCCTGTGCCCACTTCAGCCTCAGTTTCCTGTTCTAAGCTGACAGTAGTGGTAACTGGAGGTGTCTTTTGATGCTGTAGCCTTAATCTGCCTCAATGTTTGATGTGTTGAACATTCAGAAATGTTTTTTTTTTTTGCATAGCACTTTTGTAACGTGTGTTTCTTTGGATTACTGTCACCTTACTGTCAGCTTGGACAAGTCTAGCCATTCTCCTCTGACCTCTGTCATTAACAAGCCGTTTTCGCCCATAGAACTGCTGCTCGCTGGGTGTTTATTTTCCACACAATTCTCTTACACTCTAGAGACTGTTGTGCGTGAAAATCCTAGGAGATCAGCAGATACAGACAGGGCTCAAGTTGAGAGTGGATGCAAAGGGATGGCATACCCCTTTTTTCAAGAAATACCAAAAATCATCCCCCTTGTAAAACCACCATCCCCCCTTGCCATCCCCTTTAGATAAGTTGTGTCATTACATGTGTATTACTTAGAACTAATCATGCAAGTACATTTTCTACATATGATCAATAACAGACTTTAAAAAAGGGCGATCAGATTTTATTTTGTGTGAGGTTGCCAGATTTCTATAAGTGAAATCCCCCAATTAGATCTTGATACTTGTACCGTTTGGAAATATTCTGCCAGGGTTTGCTTTAGCGTGAGAGCTCTCTCCACAGCGAAAATACACCAGTTTTCTGAAAACTCTGCAAAAAGCTTTGTCGGAGTTAGTGATGGGTTGATTTGTCCTTCCTAGTGTTCACATGAAACTTGAATACACTGAAGGTTTCGTGCACTGGCCAAGAGAACAGTTCAAGAAAATATGTTGTCTTTCTTTAAAAAGAAGAGAACAGAAGGTAAGATAAAGACAGATGAAGCAGTCATATCACCCTGTAGCTCAAGACCGTTTGCCCACTGAAGCTAAGCAGGGTTGAGCCTGGCCAGGGCCTGGGGAAAATTTAGGTTGCTGCTGGAAGAGGTGTTAGGGAGGCCAGCAGGGTTGCTCACCCTGCAGTCTGTGTGGGTCCTAATGCCTCAGTATAGTGATGGGGACACTGTCTATATAACACTTTATAACAGTCATTTTACGACTTTAATTCACAATGTTTTTCAATACCCTGCAGGTGGCATGGATGCAGCCACTCAACTGACTCAGTTACACCAAGGCAGTAAATCTGCTTCTGACCACGTGATACAGTTTCACACTCTTGCAGCACAGAGCGGATTTAATGACATTGCGTTGAAACGCATCTTGCATTCTAGTCTGTCAACTAAACTCCAGGCAGAATTAGTATGCTGAGATAACTCCCTTGGTTTCTCTCAGTACATTACTCTCGCTATCAGACTAGACAATCTCTTGCAATCGCAACCATGTTTCAACACCTCATCTCAACACCATGCCAAGCACCTACAATCTCAGTTCAAGTACCAAGTCAGCAGCAAACTACAGAGACTATGCAAATAGGACAAACTTGTTTGTCTCAAGATAGAAGATGTTTACTTTATAACCTCTGCTTCTATTGTGGTGAACCAGTTCATCACTTTCATCACTAACTGCTCCGCCAAACCTACTACCACCTCTTCACAACGTTATCGAATGAGTCACATATCTAACCCTCTAACAATCAGTCAAGGCTTGTCACTACCCATCATTTTGTCCATAGCTAATCAAGAATATAATTTTTCATAGTTAATAGTCTCTGGAGCTGCTGCCAATGTGATAAATCAAGACTTAGTGAAGCAATTGAACATCCCCACAACCAAGTGTGAACCACCTATTACTGTAACTACTGTCGATGATGGTCCCATTGGGAAAGGTCATATCACTCACCAAACTCTTCCTATAAAACTTCAAGTCGGTTTGCTTCACATTGAAGAAATCACTCTGTATGTCATTTCTCACCACGAAACCCAGTTATTCTTGGATATCTATGGTTATCTGCTCACGAACCTCAGTTTTCATGGAAGAACAAGGACTTAATCCGTTGGTCTCCTCACTGGATTCCCTACTGTCTGGAATTGCCACCCAAGCATATCTATGAAGTTCTAAACGTCTTGTCACGTCTACACCAAAACAATCTTTTGTCAAAGCAGAGTGGGAATTTCAGGTCCTTTCCACCACATTCCTAGGTTACAATATTTGCCACTCTGGAGTGGAGTTGGATATCACCAAGGTCAAAGCCGTCATTGACTGGCCCACACCCACAACGGAAAAGGAGTTACAATGATTTCTAGGCTTTGCTAATTTCTACCGCAGATTCATTTGTAACTACAGTACAATTGCTGCAGCTATCAGTTCTCTCCTTAAAGGAAAACCCAAGAATTTTTCATGGACAGAAGCAGCATCAACCACCCTCAAAAGACTCAATAGACAGAGTTTTACCTCTGCCCTCTGCTCTCAGTCGACACCTCTGATACTGGAATTGGTGCAGTCCTTTCCAAATGTCATGGAAACCCAGGCAAACTACATCTTGTGCATTCTTCTCCCGGAAATTAACATCAGCAGAGCTCAATTACGACATCGGGAACAAGGAGTTACTGTCTATCAAGGCCACTCTAGAGGAGTGGAGGCACTGGCTAGAGGGCGCACTGCATTCCTTTCAAGTCATCACCGATCACAAGAATCTAGAATATATCAAGGAGGCCAAGATATTGAATCCAGGCCAGAATTCACACTCTTACTCGGTTCGATTTCACAGTCACATATCGCCCAGGGAGTAAGAATAGTAAAGTCGATGCTCTGTCACACATCTTTGAATCTTTTGAGACTAAAATTAGTCCAGAGATAATTCTACCTTCATCTATCATCATTGAGGAGATTTTATGTGTTCAACAAGAAGAACCTTCCTAACTAAGTCATGCCATCTTATACCATTGAAGGGTCTTCCCACTGCTATGGAAACTACTCAAGTACTATTTAATCAAGTGTTTCAAATCTATGGATTACCTGATGGCATAGTCATGGCTCGAGGACCACAGTTCACTTAAAGAGTATGGAGAGCTTTGTGACAATTACTTAAAACCAATGTCAGTCTTACTTCTGGATATCATCCACAGACCAATGAATAAGTGGAACGTCTCAATCAGGAGATTGGTAGATATCTAAGGTCATACTGAAGTAAGGAACAAAAGAGGTGGAGCACCTTCCTTCCATGGGAAGAATATGCCCAAAACTCCCTCACACACTATTCTACAGGTCTGACCACCTTCCAATGTGTCCTGGGATATCAACCCCCTCTATTCCCTTGGTCTAGGGAGCCTTCAGAAGTACCTGCTGTGGACGATTGGATTAGAAGAAGTGAGTTAGTCTGGAACAGTGCTCATGTCTGTCTTCAAAGAGCCATTCGTTCTCAGAAGATCCACGCTGACCGACGCTGACACCCTCATCCTGAGTATCAACCAGGTCAAATAGTGTGGCTTTCTACTCGGGACCTACACCTGAGACTCCCCTGCAAAAAGCTAAGTCCCAGATATGTAGGTCCCTTCAAGATTTTACGTCACGTTAATCCTGTCACATACCATTTAGAATTGCCAGCCACTTTCCGCATCTCTCCTCCTTTCCATGTGTCCCTCCTGAAACTGGTCCATGAGTCACTGAGTCCTGAGACTTATAACGAAGAACCTACTCCACCACTTGAAATCGATGGAGCTCCTGCCTACATAGTTCGGTAGATAATCGATTATCGCAGGAGGGGTGGTCAACTTCAACACCTCATGGACCGGGAGGGATATGGCCCAGAGGAGAGTTCGTTTTTTTATTTTTATTATTATATTATACACTATATAAACCATCATCATCATTGAGTATATTTTAAATAATAATAAAATTAATTATGTCTTTGATTTTACTTATTTTGTCAATAAAAGTTAAATATCCCCATTGACCAAAAAGTAAACATCCATACTGACCGACCACCCCCCTGTATCTGCATGAAATGGTTTGGTCCTGCCTTAGCGCGCTCATCAGTGAGTGAATGACGGTGTTTAGTTGCAGACAGTTAGTCGATGCGCCAGAAACACAGATTACAATGTTGAGCAGTATAAGAAAATCTGGTTTTCAAAAAAGGAAAGAGAGAAAAGAGAGAGAGGAAAGACAAAGGAAAGGGTGTCAATCTGTAACCCAGTTTTTCACCAAGAAAGGTGGGTAGCCTTTAGTCTGTGAGTGGTATTATTAACCTGTTGTCCATAGAGACAGAGCTATTTAGGCCACGGAACAATCCAACCATCTCCATTGACTTTGCATTATGAGAGACTGCCTCCTTGTCATTTATGACTTATAACAAAAAAAACAAAACAATGTCTAAAAGCTGCTGTGACAAGGTATACAGCAAACAAGCTAAATAACCCAGAAATATTTTTTTATAAGCTGTCGACACCAAAAAACGGTTTGTTTCAGGACATAAAAGGAGACTACTACCCGAACTACTCTGAGAACTACGCCCACTGGAACGCAACATGATATTGTAAAAAGAAAAAGAAAAAAAAAAACATTCATAATTTTAACCATGTCGTTTGCTTATTTCACCACCCTATGTGAACCTGAGAGGAGGAGATATATTCAATTTACAAATTCTTCCTTCTGATGCTTCACGTCTTATTGCCTGTATCTACTTTTGTCTCCTTAAAGGCTGGCTTTTATGGTTCTGAAGCTTATAAAAATGTATTTCTGGGTTTAGTTATATGTCATAAATGACAAGGAGGCAGCCTCTCGCAATGCAAAGTCAACGGAGACGATTGGATTGTCTTCCCTCCCGGTAGGCGTGGTCTTCAGATTATGACGCGTTGCACTCAGTCTCTGTAGTGAAATAAGCTAGCTAGCTAAAAAAAAAAAGAAAAATAAGTTAGCTAGCTGCAGGTGTTAGCCTACATTTCATCAACATTTAATCAGTGCAGGGAAACTTTTAGCAAGATATTCATATTAAATCATTGTCCATGCCCCTTTTAGCAGACTTAACAATAGATGAGTCAGCAGCACCCCGGTCTCCCCATAACTGCACCCCTCCCTGTCCCTGTGAAGAAGGTGAGCAACACCGTGTAAATTACTTAGCATCATTCCAGGGAGTCTGTGTGGGGTTCTCTGTCTCTCTTGCTCTTTTTACCATAACAAAAAAGAAAATGAATTATTTATTAATGACAGAAATCAAACACAAATTATTTTCTCACATAATGACCATTATGACATAAATAAAAAAAAACAACCTCCTGTCTGTACTGGATGCAGTAAGAAACAATGAGTAGCTTACCTCAACCTGCATGTAGTACTAGTATTGAACTACAAGAAACAAGACAGTTGCAAGCCTTTGATTAGAGTTATGTAAAGCTTTTGATGGCAAAGTTAGGCCCTAGAGATGTGGTGACAACAGCTGCGCAGAAGGGGCCCAATTAGATTTTTTTGTCATGGGGCCCAAAATTCCTGGCGGCACCCCTGGGAACACCTAGAGGTGTTTTTAAAGGGGGGAATCTGTAATGTCTAAACAGGCTCCCATCCACCAGAGGGAGCCCTCACCTGAATACTGAACTCTGGCTCTTCCTGTTTCCTGCCACATCAGTTCCTGCCATGTCACTTCCTGTTTGCTCTATATATAAGCCTTGCATTCACACTCCCATAATGCAAAGTATTGCAAGTTATCTGCTTACTAAGCGTTTGTTTCTCTGCCATTGTTTCTGACTACTGTTATGACCATTGCTTACGGTTATTGGATTTACGTCTCTGGATTACTGTTTTGGATTTGTTTTCCTGTGGACCGATTTACCTGTGTTTTGACCCAAGCCTGTGACCTGAATAAGTTTAAGGAATACTGGCTGTATTATTTGTTGAAGCCTTCCAATAAATATCTGCAAATGGAATCCACTCTGCCTACCTCAACATTATAGGCACCAATAACCTTGTCACGGTCTAAATCACTAAGATCAAATTTTTCCACATTCTGATGGTTGATGTGAAAATTAACTAAAGCTCCTGACCCATATCTGAATTTTTTTATACATTATACTGCTGCCATATGATTGGCTGATTAGATAATCACAAAATAAGTAGATGTACAGGTGTACCTAATAAAGTGGCCGGTGAGTGTATATAGGTTTGTTTGTTTTTTGGATAACTTAATTTAATTGAATGATAACTACAAATAAATCAAACCCTAAATATATTACATTAATAAATATCAAGATAAAATTAGTTAGGGCACTATGAAATCCATTGTATTTTTTCTAAATTCTGTTTATTTGCGTTTACTAAATTACATGATTTCCAGTAAATGTTTTCATATGGCTTATTTACATTTTATTGTTAAAAAAAGTATCTATGTAAGTATGGGTGAGCGATATAAGCAAAACATTATATTGTGACATTTTTGGTCAATAACGAAATTACATCCACTAAGGTTTAAGATGCAAAAGTGATGGAAGGTGTGCTCCACCCACATCCGTCAGACCAAAAACAAAAAACAGAAAGAAAAGTGAATAAATATTCTAGTATGGATTTATTGGAAGTAAGGTTGTAAAGAAGGGAGATAAAGAAGGGATACAAGCAGCACATAGTTTGGCTTCAGGTTGACCCCTGGTCACCAGGTCTGGCGGCTGGTGGGGTGTGTGGATAAGTGCGACGACCCGGAGTCGCAACAGCTCGTTTCTGACAAGCAGAATCAAGATTTTATCAGGCGTGCAATCAGGGACGGCCAATAACCTTCGTAAAGGTGGAGCAATCAATTTGCGCATCAGCAGAGTAACAGAATTCTCAAAACACAACAGCCACACACAGAGAGAGAAAGAGAGAAGAGCACAAGAGAAACAATGCACAATCCATCCCAGAACATAAGTATGTATATTCAAAATATACATATTTTGATGGAAAATTATTCAAAAACTTCTGGAAAAAACTATTAAATAATGGTAGGCTTGTAATGTCCTTTGCAATAAAACAACTTTATCAATGAATAATATTAAGATAATATAAAATAAATATAATAAAATATAATAGGCTAAAACCTGGCCAGCAGGAGCCATCTCTGCTCTTCAGGACTGTTTTGAGTGTACTGACTGGCACATGTTCAGGGAGGCTGCAACATATGGCGACTCTACCAACTTGGAGGAATACACAGCATCTGTGACCAGCTACATCAGCAAGTGCATTGATGATGTCACCTTCTCCAAGACCATCACCACACGCTCCAACCAGAAGCCGTGGATGACTGCAGAGGTGCGTGCGCTGCTGAGGAGACAATGCTGCCCTAAGAACAGTGAGGGCCAAACTGTCCTGGGCAATCAGAGAGGCAAAGCGCGCACATGCCCAGAGCATCCATAGTCACTTCCAGGACAGCGGCGACACGTGGCGCATGTGGCAGGGCATCCAGGCCATCACCAACTACAGGACCACATCAGTTGCCTGTGACAAAGATGCTTCCCTTCCAGATGCACTGAACGTCTTCTACAATAGGTTTAAAGCACAGAACGATGCGGTGGCGAGGAAGACCACCCCTCCTCCCAACGACCAGGTGCTCTGTCTTACCACGGCTGATGTGAGGAAAACTCTATGTAGAGTCAACCCACGGAAGGCTGCTGGACCTGACAACATTCCTGGAAGAGTGCTCAGAGGATGTGCAGACCAGCTGGCAGATGTTCTTACCGACATCTTCAACATCTCTCTGAGCAGCGCCGTCTTTCCAACGTGCTTCAAGGCCACCACCATTCCAAAGAAGTCTTCAGTGTCCTGCCTCAGCGACTACCGTACCATTGCACTCACACCCATCATCATGAAGTGCTTCGAGAGGCTCGTCATGAGGCAGATTAAGACCCAGCTGCCCCCCTCACTAGACCCACTGCAGTTTGTGTATCGTCCAAACCAACATTCAAACAAATCAACATTCAACACAATAATTCCTCAGCACCCCATCCTCACTACATTCTATAGAGGGAATATTGAGAGCATCCTCAGCAGCTGCATCACTACCTGGTTTGGGACTTACACCGTTTCGGACCGCAAAGCCCTGCAGAGGATAGTGAGGACAGCTGAGAAGATCATTGGGGTCTCTCTTCCCTCCATCAAAGATATTTACAAAAAACACTTCATCCGCAAATCAACCAGCATTGTGGATGACCCCACACACCCCTCACACAAACTCTTCACCCTCCTGCCGTCTGGCAAAAGGTACCGAAGCATTTGGGCCCTCACGGCCAGACTGTGTAACAGCTTCTTCCCCCAAGCCATCAGACTCCTCAATACTCAGAGACTGGTTTGACACACACACACGTGTCCTGAGTTGCACTTTAATTACTGTCACTTTATAACTGTCTGCTACCTCAATAACTGATATGTGCATAGATCTCATAGTATGTTATGTTTACATTTGGCACTACTGTGTACTGGTCGGCGCTGCACTGTCTCTCACTGTACCTATTGTCCTGTTCATTTTTAGTAATTTATTGTACTGTCCTGTACTTTTTGCACACGTTTGCACATGCACTTTATATAGGTATGTTATTTAGTCTGTGTAGTCTCGTGGTTCTGTGTTTTGTCCTTTGTTGTTTTATGTAGCACCATGGTCCTGGAGGAATGTTGTCTCGTTTCACTGTGTACTGTACTAACTGTATATGGTTATGTTTTGATTCTTAAGCAAATTTCTCAATCACATATTTGTTTTGGATTTAGTCTTCCATTAGATACTGGAAATATTTTTGGTGACTGGATATAAATGCTACATATAAATGCACAGTTAATAAAGAGAGACAGCCGTTCTCTGTTTTCATCTTTTTCTCATGTATATTTGTCTCTCTCACTGTCAGTCTCAAGTCCAGGTGGATACATATCGTGACATATGTGGTATAGCAAAATCTCTACCAGTTCATATATACAAAACCTAATGATTTTTAAAACACTGGAAGAACTGTCAGCTTTATGGAAATAATATGGAAATATAATCCATTTATTTGCATAATTTTTTTTTACATGTTCTAAAACAACTAAAATTTGCACTTCAAAAACATCTGAGGGATTTTTTTTATTTCAGTTTTTTATTTTTCATTTGGACTTATCTAGGAATAAACTGATAAAATATAACTGTTTACATAAGAAATGTAATGAAAGATGTATGTGAGAGAAGTGAACATTTGATTTCCATCTGTGAAAATGACTTCTTTTCAGTAAAGCTCCAAAGGAGTTAACCATCACAAAACATTAAAATTGCTTTCTAGAAACAGGTGCGATATTATGCCTATAATTTGCAAAAGGTAAAATTTACCAGCGCAGCGTAATATTAAAAATCCTATCATGCCTATGTAAAACACTTTGTATTACTATTGTGGATGAAATGTTTTACATCAGTAAAAGCATTGCCTTGTGTAATGATAACAACAAATAACAACAAAAGATTGGCATTTTTTACGTAATAGTTCAGCATCCAGGACAACATGCAAACCCCAGCTTGTTTATTTAATTATTTGGAAATACTGTAATGGTGGTATGGAATGATTCACCCAAAAATTCTGTCATCATTTATTTACTCGCATGTTGTTCCAAGCCAACACAAAAAAATTAAAATACAAAAAGTGAATTTTGGAAGCCACTCTTTCCCATATAGAACAAGGCGAAAACAGTCAAGCTCGAAAAATAATAAAAAAAAAATACCACAATTATTTTGAAGTCATACGATAGTTTTTGGTGAGAAACAGACAAAAGTCGTTATTCTCTGAAAAGTTTTAAATATTTTTGTGATACTTCTAAGTCATACATTTTGATTGTATGACCATGATTTTCTTAAAAAATTAAATTTTTTTAAATTAAATTTGGTGTCAACAGAAGAGATAAAGTCATACAGGTTTAGAACAACGTAAGTGTTAGTAAATGACAGAATTTTAACACTTAAATTAACTATTCCTTTATAATATGGATATAATTAATTGCGGCCTTAATGGGATCAAAAACATTCACTTCCATGACAAACATTCACATACACAGTGAAGCCTAAAAACAGAGACAAAGCAGAGCATTTGGTGCTTAAAATATAAAAGAAAGACTCATTAAAATAGGATGGATATATAAAATGTCACATTTAAACAGCAGCTATGAGCAAAGTGACATGTGTTAAAATACAGCCCACATGTGGATTTTTGGCTGGAATGTAACGCTGTTCATCATGCCAATCTATTGTGCTGCTGACAGCTTTGTGGATGACTGCCACAGCTCACATGGTGCAGAAGATTTTTTTTTTCTTTGTGGGATGCTCAAACAGCCAGCACATAATGAAATAGCTTTATTTCCACCAGTGCAGCAGAGCTGTGAGTCATTTGCCCATTTGTAGGGGGTGTAATTTTTGGCCAGTATGCAGATTAACAAACCAGGGGCAACCCTAACTCAGTTCCTGACCAAAGTACAGTGAAGAGAAGGTAAAATTGGTCTTACATTCATGCAAAGGGAAAACCTCAATCATCACCACAGTGTTAGAAAAGCTGCACCTGTAAATCAAACACTTTTTAAGTTACACAGCATGTGTTTTGGTTTTGGTTTTGTCCTGAAACAAAAACAGAGCCAATCCTGTTGGCAAGCACATTTAAAGAATTGTTGATTATATAAACTCAGACTTAATTTTATACCACACAATAATGATAAAAAGTTCTATCCAGTGTGACATATTTTAGAATATACAACAGTTAGTCTTTAAATCTTTTTTTTTTTTTTTTTTTGAGGACTGAAATCTATCTGTGAGCCTTTTGAATCTAAATGAAATATCCGTTCACTGCAATTTCTCCAGATTACATCTTTACTCCAGTAGATGGTGACAACTGAGAGAATTTTATGTTATGAGCAAATCATTGAGTCATTGACAAAATGTATTCATTAAAAAACACAAGTTGTTCACAACCTAAATAATTTTTTTATTATTATTTACAAAAAGATTAATTCAAAAACACCTATTTGTTCATGAACGAAACACCACTATCTCCAATTCTAAAGTAAAGTATGTGAGCAGTGCAGAGAGTGTTAAGCTTGGGGCTTTGGCTTCATTTGGAACTTTTTTCATTTTGGAGATTAAAAAGTTGTTCAATATTATTTACAGGTTTGTTGAACTGTTATAAAAAGCACTATCATGCTTGCAACATGCTGTTAGTCTCAATATCAGCATAGCTGTGATTACCTGCAGCCTTGTACCGTGCTGATATTCAGAACAACAACAATAACACTCTTATTAGCTTAGCAAAATGCTAATGTCAAACTCTATAGAAATCAAGTGTGAGTCAAATCTCTTGTGCGCTTGGCATGAGGGCTGCCATTTATTAGAGTTGCTGCCTCTGTAAAGCAGTCTAAATTAGTCATTTATGAGTTTACATTGAAGTTAAGATGCTGCCTAGTAAGCAACTGCCTATGTATCCCTACTGGTAAAAAAAAACCCTGCCCTAACAAGCCAAAGGCAGCAAGGCAGCTCACTAGGTTTTGGAGCAGAGCCAATATCTTACTTCTCCATCTTTTAGAAATGAAAACAGCTGCATAGCACATTCTTTGTACATTATTGAGATTTCATAACATAACTACCCAGGTAGGTAAGCTTTGAAAGACTGTCAAATTCAGTTTCATCATCCTTCCTCAAGGATAAGAGGTTAGATCATCAGGAAAATGTAATGATATATCGAAGCCTGCCAACTGGACACAATCTCATTCTCGCCTTTAGCTACCATGCACATTGTCCATAGAATCAATAGTAATAACAGGTAACCATGGCCTTGTTTTGTGAAGGGCAGTCAACCTAAAGACATATAATTATGAAAAGGTCAAGTCTAACTCTTGAGACTTTCTCAGGTGGAGGACTTTTAAATGCATACCTTTCAAGTGAAATAGTGTTCTCTCCTTGCACACACGACTTGGGCACCTAGTGTAAAAACCGTAACCTGAGAAACTGCATACAATAACTGGAAATACAGCCGGAGGCTGTATAAAAAGGTAGGATGAAAATAAGGAGACCAGTTTCCTTGAGAGTTCTATTCATTCCAAAATACTACCTTTTAAGTCCTTAACTGATTAGGTAGGAAGGCAGCTACCTACGTTTTCGTATGCAGCCACAGTTTGTATAAAACAGCCTTAACAAAAGTGTAGTTCTGATCCTGGTGTCCCTTGTTGCTACTGAATTGTGCTTGCAAAAAAAAATCAGAAGAAACCCTAGATGAAGTCACTACGGGGGTTACTTTTGTGTGTACAAATGGAAGAGTGAAAACTCTTGTTTGGTGTGCCGGTCCTCTTAAGAGTTCTCATCTATAAAGTTAATAAGGGAAAATAACTTGGACTGTATGTGGGAAAGGGGCTATAGGCACAATGTTTTTAATGGGAGAATGAACTACAGTCCCTTGAAGCATTGTGAATAACGTACTCAAATTAAAAGCGATGAAAATATTTAAACAATTAATTGTAAGTCATTGATTTTTAAGTATAGAGACCATGTATTTTAATTTTATGGTAAATATTCAGATATTTGCAAATAAGTAGTCTTATACTGTAAGGAGACCTACATTTACTGTGCATCATGCAAGTGGACAGTCGTTGCAGTTCTTATTTGCGGTTTGTTGACAGATGTACTGGATTACAATGTACTGGATTATAGTCTTTCTTACATTCACTTCTCTTGGGTTAATTGATAAAATGTTTGCTTAGTCTTTGACATCTATTCAGTGTCACTGCCATACACATGTGTAGAGCTGTTGCTGTACCGTGTTGGTCTGACGGATCAATGATCAGAATCAGATAACCTTTAACCTGTTAGGAAGTAATGCAATGAAATGCAGTGCAAGTAATGAATTAAATTAATTCAACCCAATCTCATGAGAATTTGTAACAAGATTATGAGGTGGTGAATTTTTACCAATTCCTACAAATTAATTAATACAAAATTTTCCCTTGTGTCCTTGTAGTTTCCAATGTGCCATTTGTTCCGTGTAAATCCAAAACTGTGTTTTCTGAACTTTAACACCTAACCCAAACCCCATCCCTAAACCATAGAGTGTAACCCCTTAAAGTGCCCAGTACTGCATGAAAAGAGTCAAATCTGGAAAAATATGGGAACAGTATATTCACACTTAACTTCAAGTATGTCAGATGTAAAAGGGAAAAAACAGACCCAAGTAGCATAAAAACGTCCACAAAAAGCCACATACCTCAATTCAGCGGACATGTACAGGGAACAATGTTGTTCGATGTAAATTTGCAGTTGAAATTCGGCTGGGTGTTACGTCTGCTGGCAGTCCTGCTAAGAAGGCCTTTTATATGTTAATGACTGGAAATAGTGAGTGGAAGGTGTTATGTGATTACTGTGTTTTCAGAGTACAGGGGAAGGCAAATAACTGAAAGTTGAACTTATTGTAGGCTACAGGAAACTACATTACTGTACAGACGAACATGCTAAAATAAACACCCTGTATGTAAAAATTGTTAACCAAGCAGTGGTGATATTTAACTCAAAAATAACTTCATTTTATTTTACTTTTATATATTTTTGGCAGACATTACAGAAACAAAACTATGATTTGAAAAATCTGAGATTTATCTGTATTCTTTTTTTTTAGTTATATAAATTTTCAATACCTACACTATCACCATGTGCTGACATAATAGTTAATTTAAATGGCTCAATCATTCATAACAACTGCCTAAAGCATTTGGTCAATAACCATGATCACTTGATCAACAAATATCAACCAAACAGTATTGCAGAAAATCACATAATAGTTTATTATAATACTTTTTTTAAAGTATGGATACTAAAGAAATTGAATGCAAACAATTGAATCTTTCTAAATAAAAAGAGTTATCATACAGAACAGTAGTAAAACAAAATTAAGAACTTAATAAATTAATAAAAACAAAACACTGTTATGTTATATAAGCATGAAAATAAAGTTTCATTTAAAAAATAAATCCAAAATTATAGCATTTCTGTTGTTAAAAAATAATCTGACGTGTGTATATAAAACACAATATGAAAACTTTAGGAATCATATAAGCCAAAATCTCAACCATTGTGCAGAGTGGTATTACTACTGATACCTTCTCTTTTGTCTGGTTTAACTGAACAGATTAAGTTCTAAATACTAATCTGCTTGAAATATGTTCCACATGTAGTAAATTGCTTCAGAGTCAGCCTGTGTACCCTGCAAACTCCATACCAAAGTTTTTCTAGCAAGTCCACTGTCAGCCATCTTTGGAATGCTCTCGGGTGGCTATTTCCAGTCATGCCAGATACTAAAGTATCGATACTTTCGATGCTGGTGTGGAATCAAGAATATCGATCCTCACGTACAAATATCGATTATGAAGTTTTTTTTAAACTAGTGATCTTATTATTTAGATAAAATGAATATGAATGCATCTCATAAGCTTTGAAGTGGAAAAAAAATATTATATTAGTGAGTTGTTGCATGGCACCGGAGATTATTTTTTTTCCTCTCATCTTGATGCACAGAAATGCTAAAATACACCAGCAGTCAGACAGCGATCACCCTTTCAGTCAGTGCTCGTTCAGAGAGGGAGCAGTGCATTCCTGTAGTAATGACAGAAAAACAGTATCTGGAGTTATTCACAATGACAAGCCTAGACGTGACATATATAATAATGGGCTTGGGTGACCATTTTTACAGGCTTATTTCAGGAGATAAAACATTGATAATGATCTTTAATCCTCGGAGTGGTGGTGGCGTAGTGGGCTAAAGCACAGGGCTGTTAATCAGAATGTCGTTGGATCGAACCCCACGGCCACCACCATTGTGTCCTTGAGCAAGGCACTTAACTCCAGGTTGTTCCGGGGGGGATTGTCCCTGTAATAATTGCACTGTAAGTCACTTTGGATAAAAGCGTCTGCCAAATGCATAAATGTAGATGTAAATGAGTGGTGGTGGCGTAGTGGCTAAAGCACAGGGCCGTTAATCAGAAGGTCGTTGGTTCGAACCCCATGGCCACCACCATTGTGCCATTGTGCCCTACTCCAGGTTGCTCTGGGGGGATTGTCCCTGTAATAATTGCACTGTAAGTCGCTTTGGATAAAAGCGTCTGCCAAATGCATAAAAATGTAAAAAAAAATGTTAATAAATGATACTGTGATGTGGGGAATGTGGTCATATGTCGTCTGCGGGAGAGAGAGAGCGGTAAGGCTTGTCACCTGGTTCATAATTAACCCTAACATCTGTCTCTTGTGATGTGGAGGGAGACATAAAAGGCACTCCAAAGGGAGTGACCTACAAGCCGATAGTGCTTTCCTTTATTTATCCCTTATTTTGATTCTGACGGTGACCGTAGATTGTTGCTGTTTCCTGACTCCATCCTGACTCCTTTACTACCTTCTGGGGTGGGCCTTCACCCTCTGTTCTGATCACGCCCTTCTGCAGTGGCTCCACCACATGAAGGATAATAACGTGCGGCTCACCAGTTGATATCTGGCTCTCCAGCCCTTTAAATTCAAGGTGGTCCACAGACCGGGGGCACAGATGGTTGTGGCTGACTTTCTCTCCAGAAATGGGGGGGAGAGGGCAGGCCGGATGTTGCCCCGGCCTGAGTCAGCGGTGGGGGCATGTGGTAATGGAACACATGTATGTGCTTGCCCACACCCCTTAAAAAGGCATATTTTGAAGTTTGACCAAAAGGTCACAGGAGACTTTTGCTCTCTTACTATGTGATCAAGGGGCACCAGACATGCGACCGTGCAAAATTTGGGGTCCATTGGAGCTCATGGAGTGAAATTACAGCATATCCCACGTACAATTTGTCCTGTTTGTTTTCATAGCGGGTCCGTGAACATAATTCAGAAAGGTCCAAACGACTCAAAGTACTTCCCATTCACTGACAGACACAGCTTTTTGATGTGTTGTTTCTGAAGGCCCAACGATGACGCATTCAAAGCACCCAGGTCTTTGCACCAAATTGTTTTGTTTTTTATTTTAGGACCTTGACCCTCTGGGTCCTTTGAATCAGGTCCTAGAATTTTGAGGCCCTGGTTGCTTGCTAAGTATTAAAGCCTCTGATGAATATACTGCTGCACAGGGCCTACCGGACAGCCTGTCTCATTGATCCTATAGCTGGCAGAGAGATGTATCGAAAATAATGAAAATCTTGCATCCTAGGCCTTATTCCTCTTAGTATGTCAATAAGGGGCAGTCGACATGCTGCCGTGTGAAATTTGGGGTCCGTAGGACCTCACAGAGTGACACTAGTTCATCTTACATACAATTTATACCATTCATTTTCTGTAGCAGCTTGGTGGACACCACTCAGAAAGCTCCAAAAGACTCCAATATAAAATATTTAGCTTCTCAAGGGGCCCTTAGATAGCGTGTAACGTTTGAAGTTGTAATGACTTCATTAAGTGCTTAATTGGCTGACTTGTGAATGAAAAGTGACAGTTTACAAGACAAAATATATTATTACAGTACTTCCCAATCACTGAGGGACACAGTTTTTTTATATGTTGTTTCTGAGGGCCCAATGATGAAGCATTTGAAGCCCCCAGGTCTTAGCACCTAATTTAAACCCATCCACAAAACTGCTACATAATTGCATTGGTTTAATTGGCCGTCTAGAAGCTAACCTGTGGGACATCTAGAAAAGTGGAAGTTTGAAATTTGAAGTCTGTGTGACCTTGTTAAGTGCTTTATTGGCTGACCTCTGTGTGTAATGTGACAATAATTTTTCATGAATATTTTTTTTTTAATTTTTATTTACAGTACTTGCCTAACACTGACAGACATGAGTTTTTAATTTGTTGTATCTGAAGGCCCCACAAAGGAGTATTCAATGGCTTAAGTTGCTGGCATTGTAAGTTAAATAAAAGTTGTTTATTAGGGTGTGCTGAATGTTTAACAAGTGATGCAATCAACAAAAGTCATCATAATTATAAAATATGACATCAATGTTCATTGAGTTGCCATAGAATACATTGATTTTGGAAACTTTTATTTTTTTAAGCAAATTACACGTCGGTAAGTTACATAAATGTGTTTTGTAGAGTGTGCTGAGTGCTGTACTAGAGGTTTTATTAATAATAGTACATGTAAATACTAATAAATAAAAAGTGTTGATTTCATGTGAACTCCAATACAGTTTGCTGCTGATATAAACACAATCATACCAAATCATGGAAGTGAACCTTGTGATGATGTATAATTTGGCTCCCGATCACAATTATTATGGTTATTAATGCATTTCTCCTACCTGCTTGTATCCAAATACACAACCTTCAGAGTGCAGCTCACATTCTTCACATCATTTGCAACGCATCCGCGGGCTTGTGGCAGACAAATACTAATATTCACCACATCATTGCACATTCAATGCATCTGCAGTAGACAAACACAAGTGTTGTTCTGTGTATGGCAAGTTTTCATGGTAAATCCAAAGAGACATACTATAATACTTCACAATGAAGGCTTCTCGAGTTGTTACCTAGATACTGTGGTAAACTGCCACTTGTACGCTTGTTGATGATGTAATCGGGCCATGGAACGGACCCAAAAAATATGATCTGAACAGAGACCAGCATGGAGAGGTGGAAGGAAACTAACTAAGATTCAGTCCAAGCAATCGAGCCAAGTGAGAAAGCACCCTTAGTCATTCAGGAAGATCCCATGTACAATGATTTTAAAGGCCGCCAAACACATGGTTCATATTTATAAGTTGTAAGTTGCATAAACTTGTATTGTGTATTCTGGGTGCTATTAAGGGGATTTTGTCAATAAATTTTTTTTTTTAAATACTTGACTTAAATGAATTTTCCCCAAAGCTAGAGTCGCCATAGAATAAATTGTTTTTGGACACATTACATGTTTATGAGATGTAAGTTACATAGATGTGTTCTGTACATTATGTTGAGTGATGTACTGGAGGTTTCATATGAAAATGCTAATAAATAAAAAGAGTTTATTTTTTTCCACTCAATAGCTCTGTCATACAGGACATGCAAATTATGCATATTTATGAATTGCAAGTTGCATAAACATATTGTATTGTGTTGTGAGTGCTGATAAGGGGATTTTATCAATAAAATGTAATGAAAATGCTACTTAAATTCACTAAAATGAATTGTCCACAAACCTAGTATTGAGTCTCCATAGGATAAATTGCTTAATTTTTTTTTACAATTCAATTAAAAATTTTTATTGATTCATAGAAATATAACAAAGAAAAAACACAGCACTGACATTGAATCAACATTTACCCCTCCCATATCACCAACCCCACCCTGACCCCCAATGAACACCCCTGTGGTCACAAATGAGAATAAAAATAAAAAAAAGAAAAAAAAGAAATATATATATATAATTATCATATATAATAAAAACTAGACTTCTCTCTCCACAGCCTCTTCCCGAGAGTCCCCAAAAACACTTAAGTACTTGCCCCATTTCCTTTCAAACAAATTCCGAACCTCCAGCCTTCTGCTTGGCCCCTCCTCGAAAGCAGCCACCCTCCACATCTACAGACACCACTCCAGAAATGAGGGTGATCCATCCGACTTCCATCCCCCAAAAATTATTTGCCTGCCAATCAAAATGCTGGTCAGAACCCAATTGTTTATGTATTTATCCCCCAAATTTAGGACAGCCCCATCACCCAAAATACAGAGTCTGGGGCAAAATTAAGTTTGAGTGCCCAAAACGTCACACATAAAACTCTGAATCATCAAGCAAAATACTTGGATCTTGACACACCCCCAAAAAACATGGGTTGTGTCTCCATCTTCTGATTGGCATCGCCAGCAGGTGGGTGTGTCTTCAAGACCAAGCCTATACAATCTAGAGGGGGTCCAATAGAATCTATATAAAATCTTGAATTGCATAAGGCGCAATCTTTACTTTTTTTAAAGACTTTAATTTTTTAGAATCCTAGCCCACACTTCCTCCTCCAATACCAAGTTTAAATCTTTCTCCCATAATCGCTTGATAAAAGTTAAAGCTCCGAAGCCCAGAATATGAATTAGCAGGGAGTCATACACTGATGCCTCACTGTAATAGGGTGCTACTCCCAAAAACAAAGGGCAGGTGGTGCAGCTGTAAATACCTATAGACCTGATACCTGGGAATCCCAAAATGTTGAACCAAATTTTCAAAAGTTCTCAACACTTCACTCTCATATTAGACACAGAGTGTAGTAAGCCCCCTCACAATCCACTCTAACAAGCAGAAAGGGTACTTATTAATATATAATTTAGGGTTCAGCCATATGTTTGAGGCAACATTTAAATAAATGTCAGAATTAAATATATATATAATTGTATTATTTAAAAGGGCCGTTCAATTTCCTCGGACAGTCAAACGAATGTTCAGTGAGCTGGCCTATTCAACTGCTACATGAGTGCAACATATGACCCATCACTCCAGTGTCCTGCAAGAAATACTCCACAAAACAAACTCCAACCAATAGGGGGCATAAGCACAAAGAACGTGCAGATTCATCCACAAAACTGTCCCAAAGGAGGGCTGCTACACAAAACAACTCCAGCCACTAAGCGGAACCAGCACAAAAAGAAACAAAAAAAGGCGTTCAGCTTCCTCAGACAGTCAAGTGAATGTTCAGTGAGTCAGGCCCAATTGGCTGCAACATGAGTATCACCAAATTACTTCCTCACTCCATTGACTTTATGAAGGAAAATGTTGTTGTGAGCATGCAAATGTTTTATGGCCATCCTTAGCATCTATTCTCAATTTGGCTGGGAACATCAGTGCATATGCAACCTTCCGTGATGTAAGATTTTTTAGCATTCCTTGAATCGATCACATTTCGCTCTTGTCAAATTCGCAAAATCTGTTAACAAGAAAATGCTGTGGTTCTTCCAAGAAAGCCTTCCTTTACTCATCACCTCACGTAACATGAGATCTTTATCGGATGATCTCAGAAATTTGGCCAGAATTGATCAGGGCCTGTCTCCCTCTACAGATCTCCGAGCTGGAACACTGTAAGCTCGCTTGATTTCAAGATTATGGCCTGTTATGTCAAGCAGACTCGAAAAGAGCCCATCCAGAAATTTCACCATATCTCGACCTTCTTCATCTTCAGGAATTCCAAAAATTACGTTATTTTGCCGGCTACGATTCTCAAAGTCTTCCAACTTTTCCCAGAGGAGCTTCAAATTTACTTTGGTTGCTAGCAGAGTTGCAGCTAATTCCCTCTCTGATGACTCCAGATAATCGTAAACACTCTTGTAAACATATCAGTGAATTTTGTCTCCATGTCAGTGTTCGATCGACATATTAAGTGGCATGTTCAGCAATTCACGGCGAATCTCCTTCAAGAGCCACAATTCACATAAATTGTAAATTGCCTTGTGTATTCTGAGTGCTGATAAGGGGATGAATGAAAGAATGTTACATTTATATAGCGCTTTTCTGACACTACACTCAAAGCACTTTACACAATGAACAGGGGACTCTCCTCAACAACCACCAGTGTGCAGTATCCACCTGGATGACGTGACAGCAGCCATAGTGTACCATCTAATGAACACCAGCTATTGGTGGAGAGGAGAGAGTGGAGTTATAGAGCCAATTAGTGGATGGGGATTATTAGGAGGCTTTGATTAAAAAGGGCCAATGGGGGAATTTAGCCAGGACGCCGGGGTTACACCCACGATTGTATCAATATAATTGAATGCTACTTAAAGTCACTAAACTGAATTGTCCATGAACCTAGTATTGAGTCTCCATAGAATATATAGCTTTTGGACACTTTCATTTTTTAAGCAAATTACACATGTTGTAAGTAACATGAAATGTTATACAGAGTTTGCTGAGTGCTGTACTGGAGGATTTTATCAATCATAACACATGTCAATACTAATAAATAAAAAGTATTGACTTCTTTACCTCAAAGTCATACAACAAGTGTCAATTTTTTGGACAGTTTATTCCTTAAGTGACAAATACATGGCGTGTTGACAATTTTACTTCTCAGATTCTGAATAATACATATCAATATTATACCTAATATTCACAATTACATAATACATGTACATAATAAAGCATACTGTACTTCCCCACTCCAAATGCAAGCACTTATAGAATTTGGATTCCCCCATTACTTCTCCAAATTCAACTCTATTAGACTTGAATTTGAATTCCCACACCCCTACTCCAATTCAACTCTATTAGACTTGAATTTGAATTCCCACACCCCTACTCCAATTCAAGGCTATTGCAATGGTGATAAGCAGTTGTAGACTTGAATTTGGATTCCCACACCCCTAACTCCAAATTCAATTCTAGTACAATGGTAATAAGCACATAAATGTGTTCTATGGATTGAGTGCTGTACTGGCAGTCCCATTAATAAGATTACAAATAAATAAAAATCTAATTCTCAAGTCATACATGAAGTAACACTAGCACCTCATGCTAACACTAATAAAAGTGATATAAAAACAATGTCCACCAACCATGTATTTGGTAAAGGTTCAATAATTTGGAAGAGGGATTCTTTTTGTGTACATCAGTTTTATAATTGCAGGATCAGTATATTCAGTAAATATCATATTTAGGTGACTGTATGGCTCCCCCTGAACAAAGTTCACCATTCAAAACTTCAAAATTCCACTGTCCATGAAAGCACTATATTTATATGGGATCAATTGTAAGTGGGATGTCCAGATATCAGCTCTGAATAGATTTAGAAAGCTGAAACATGTAACTCCAAGATGCTTTTGGTTTTCTCTGACTAAATTTTTGGCTGTCTACGAAAGCAGTATTTCTTTTAATGGGATTCATTTTACATGTGAAAAAATACTTTTTGCATCCTAAGCCTTAATCTTCTTAGTATGTCGATAAGGGGCACGCGACATGTCAACATGTGAAATTTGGGCTCTGTTAGACCTCTGGGTGTGATGCCAGGGCGAATCCCACTGGCAATTTATACCACTCAGAAAGCTCCAAATGACTCCAATTTGAAATCTGTCTTCTCAGGTGCCCCTTAGACAGTGTGCAAATATTTTGTATCTGATGTCCCCACGAAGGAGTATTTGACGCCTTAAGTTGCTGGCATTGTAAGTTATATAAAAGTGTTCATTAGGGTGTGCTGAGTGTTTAACAGGTGATGCAATTAACAAAAGTCATCATAATTTTACAATAAGACATCTATATTAATTGTACACAAACCTAGTATTGAGTCACAGTAGAATACATTGATTTCGGACACTTTTATTTTTAAGCAAATTACACATGTTTATGAGATGTAGGTTGCATTGTTTTGGTCCATCTTTCTTTTTATATAATGTTATACTCATGTTATTCCTAGAAACAAAGGGGGTCGTAGGAGCTGGCTTAAACCGGAGGAATATATTAGCTTAAATGCGTCTACTGCAAAAAGTTATTTTTATAAACATGAGCCTCGCCTGAAGGGTAAAGGAGGAAGAGATGCTACAATTTATAGTGATGTTCTTGGTGGTACTCAGAGGTAAGGATACAAGTTTAATGATTTTAAAGTGATAGTGTTCTGATATAAATAAAAATCTATATTCTCTTTTGGTCTTGCCATAGACCACCCAGGCCATATTCATATTCTAATATTCTCAGTTGTTCCTGTGGATATAGCTTTAGTTGTTGGTGACTTCACAATTCAAATAGATAAACTTG
Source organism: Xyrauchen texanus (assembly GCF_025860055.1). Classification (NCBI taxonomy): domain Eukaryota; kingdom Metazoa; phylum Chordata; class Actinopteri; order Cypriniformes; family Catostomidae; genus Xyrauchen; species Xyrauchen texanus. Next base: position 29,867,601 of record NC_068315.1, read on the forward strand.
GATAAGTATTTATCTATATTCTTAAATCTGTTGGGGTCAGATATAATGTAACAGGACAGACTCATTGCCGTAATCATACACTAGACTTATATATGGAGTTGATGTTGATAATATAGCAATTCTGCTGCAGAGCGATTACATCTCAGATCATTACCACCTCTCTTGTATATTGTTAAGTTATACTCAATCTGTGCCGCATTATCGATCAGGTAGAACTATTCAACCACTAATGATAGCTTCACTAATAATGTTCCAGATTTATCTCAAACACTCAATAAGCCAAAAAGTTCAGAAGAACTTGATGTAGTCACAGAAAATATAGAAACAGTCTTGTTTAGAACTATAGATAGTGTCATCCCCTTAAATTAAAGAAAGTTAAAGAGAAAAGCCCTGTACCATGGTACAATGATTACATTAATGCTCTGGAAATGGAGCGCAAGTGGAAGAGTACAAAATTAGAGGTGTTTCACTGTGCATGGAAGGATAGTGTCTCTAGCTACAAACAGGCTTAAAAGCTGCCTGGTCTACATATTTTAGCAAACTCAAAATAACCACAACAATCCAGGGTGTTTATTCAGTGCTGCGGCAAAACAAGGAACAAAGCTTTGACTGAATAAGATATTGCATCGCAGCAGTAGTTATGACTTTATGAATATATTTACAGATAAAATTTAAATCATCAGAAAACAAATTTGAATTACACAATCGACTGCCACAGAACCTCAGAAGACATTGTCTCATATTATTCCCTATGAGCAACTTCAGTCCTTCGCTGCCCTAGATCAGGAAGAGCTAAAAAAATGTATTAAAACATCAAATACAACAAAATGTGTAATGTTGTAGGCAGGAGTCGATGATGTGAGCAATCCATGTGCAGTTTATTTACAAATTAATATATTCCATAATGTGAAATCCAAACATGAAACAACTTCAAAAAATAAAAAAAAACAGGACTTGACTTGACTTAACTACAACCTTACAACAAACAATTCCTTACAAATGACAAAGGCAACAAGATTACAAGGCAACCAATAACAAAACTGAACTAGTAACATTAGAACCAATGACAGAACAGAACTGATAACAAGATAACAATACAAAAGAAGCATGAACCAATAACAAGTCAAGACTAATAAACCAAGGAACCAATAAGAACAAAACATATTAAACATGGCAGGAACAGGAAATCACATAAGGCATGACTATAACAGGAACATAAACTAAACTACAAAATATAAAAAAAGAAAATCAAAATATAGACAAAAACACACATCAATATGACAGGGCAGACCAGGCAGATGGTCTAGAGTGTGGCCTGATGAGACAGATGTGGGCTGTGAAGCGTGGCCTGTTGAGGAGGACCTTGGCTGTGGAGCATGGTCTGGCGAGACAGACAAGGGTTGGGGATCAGGGTATGATGAGACAGACGTGGCATTTTGACATCGTGAGAAAACATGGCTTGGCATGGCTGGGATGACAACATGGCTTGGCATGGCAGGTGTGGAAAAAGAGGCTTGACAAGGCAGGTGTGACAACCTGGCTTGACGAGGCAGACATGGCAACATGGCATGACAAATGTAGACGTGGCATCATGACATGATGAGGCAGACATGTCAGCTGAGGGTTCAGGCACTTGCTCTGGGATGGCCAGGGCTTCGGGCACTGGCTCTGGGATAAATGAGGCTTCAGGCGCTAGCTCTGGGATGGGAGAGGCTTCAATCACTATCTTATGGACTGTGGCAGGCATAGGCGCTGGCTCGTGGACCGTGGCAGGCAAAGACGCTAGCTCGTGGACTGTGGCAGACGTGGAGGCCATGATGAGGAACTCAGACGTGGTGGCCATGATGGGGAACTCAGATATGGAGGCCATGATGGTGGATGACTATGGCATGGTGGCCATGGTGGCGGAGATGGAATTCTCTGAAGGATGAAAAACGTTCTCTTCAGCAACTCCAACATTGAAGGCCGAATCACTCAACAAAAGGTATAATCTATATACTCTGCCAGAGACCAATTATTTCTGCCAGGGCATCAGGGAATCAGGGAATTTAGAGGCTCATTTAAGCCAAAACGAAAACAGCCTTTGAGGGCGACCTCACTGAAACTCACCAGGATACATATTCCACAAAATTCTTCAACATAATACTCAAGGGAACAGTTCCCCTGACAGATACAATTTAATTGAACAGCAGGGTCCATCTTTGTAGGTCAGATATTTTGTAACATTGTAGGCTGGAGATGATGATGCGAGGAACGCAAGTACAGTTTATTTACAAATGAATATATTCCAGAATGTGAAATCCAAACTTGAAAGAACTCCAATGTGAAAAAAATAAAAAAATAAACATGAATTGACTTTACTACAACCTTACATCAAACCATACCTGGCAAAGGATAACATGAGGGTTTACAACAACCAATAACAAAACTGAACTAATAACATAAGAACCAATGACAGAACATAACAGATAACAAGATAACAAGATTAATAAACCAAGGAACCAATAACAACAAAACACATGAAACAAGGTGGAGCAGGGAATCACATGACAAGTCACATGACAAGAAACAGGAACAGGAAGCATGAACTAAACTACAAAATAAAAGACAAAAAAAATCAAAACATGGACAAAAAAACAAATAAATGTGACAACATATAAACTAGATCTAATATCTACTAAGCTCCTAAAAGACAACATTGTTTTGGATATGCTTGAGAATTATGTCGAAATTTATGGACAGGCATTAGCTTGGATTAGGTCCTATTTATCCGACCAGTACCATTTTATCTGTGTAAATGAATAATTGTCATATGAAGCTAAAATGTATGAGTATGGAGTGCCACATGGATCAGTTGTAGGGTCTCTGCTTTTCTAGTAGTGCTGACTAGAACCAAGAAATATTATCATATCAGCCCAATTTTATTGTCGCTACATTGGCTACCTGTTAAATTTCAATTCATTTTTAAATTCAGTTAATTACTTACAAAGCTATGAATGGTCTAGCTCCACAGTATTTAAGCAAACTTCTATCAGGCTATATTGATCACAAAATTCCAGCCTGTTAATAATACCTAAAATATCAAAATCCACAAAAGGAGGTAGATCCTTTTCTTATTTTGCTCCTAAACTAGGAAATAGTCTTCCTAGTATTGGTCAGGACTCAGACCCACTCTCTCAGTTTAGAATAAGTCTAGACTAAATGACTGATGACTACTTAATGCAGACTATTCTAGCCAGACATCACTTTAGTCTATTTACTATGATGAACTTCACAGAGGATGAACGGCTGACACCTCCAACCGTAAAACATGGGATAATTCACTGGCCACTGTCTGAACCTTGGATTTAGGATGTACTTCACCAGAAATGAACCGCCAAAAGCTTCCAGACAGACTGTGATGCCCCTCACTGGCATTTGCCTTTATCATCTTGGTCAATGGAATACATAGACAATACATTTATTGCCAACTAAAGCGTTCATATATATAATATATAATATATTCTAATATACTGTACAATATATATAAGGCATAATCTACAATCATGTTTTCTTCAAGACATTACAGACATTACAGCTTCATTTTCTGTTCTATCATAATTTTCTGTAAAGCTGCTTTGAAAAAATGTGTGTTGTGTAAGCGCTATACAAATAAAAATGACAAATTAAATAATTCACCTGGAATTCTGTCATTATTTAATCACTGTTTAATAACCCTTTTGCTTTGTGTAAGAAAAATACCAAAATGTACACACTGAAAATCTTTTCCGCCACTGCAGCTGTCAAATATAATTCTTAATTTCACACATTTTAGCGGGTGCGTTGTGTTATACAGTAACAGACACACACATCGAAAACAAGGAGATTTACAGTAGCATCAATGACTTTAAACCTGGCCCATCAAAGGAGTGTCAAAATTCCTCGGAAAAACAAACACTACACATGTTTGAAACGGCATGAGATCCAGCTTTTCATTTCGGTTTGCTTTTAGTGCAACAATAGCCTCTTTAGGAAACAGGGCCAATGGCAGATACAGTGCAGGTCACTCTACTGCATGGAGTATTTGTCTTGTTGAGAAGCAATACTTGAGAGCAGTCCTTGAACTTTACAATCCATAACTTTGCTCTCTATTTGTGCTCAAACTAGACTGCAGCAGAGAGCACCATATATAAAAATTGCTTATTGATTTTTGATCGCCATACAATGACATTTAGCTTAGAGATCATGTGGAAATTTTAAACGCAATTTATTTGAAAATGTCATGTTTCTTTTTTCCACTCAAGGGAAATAAATAATTCTGTGCCTCAAAGCACTAATGTCTGAATGTTTCAAAGAATGAAATCATTACTTAAAAGAATAGTACACCTACTAAGGAAATTCTGTCATTATTTACCTACCCTCATGTCATTCTAAATTATTTTTACTTTTCCTTTTTGAAAACATAAGTATTTTATTCTATACAACGACTGTTCATTGTGACCATAGCTGTCAAGCTCCAAAAAGCTCAATTAAATGAATAAATAGATAAATAAATAAAACAGTCCACATGACT